>NC_064921.1:399005986-400354558 GCF_023897955.1 Schistocerca gregaria | reverse complement strand
TCCCTCATAACATAAAAAAACTACCACCATCATAATGGTCTCTTGACTATATGAACCACCTATTGCCCCGCAGATGAATGTGCAACAAGAATCAATCAGCAAACTGAAGTGAGATTCATCTGTGAAGATCCAATCTCAATACAACTGACAAATTACACTTTGTTGGACAGTGAATGCTACCAAGACTTTGCCCTATATTTCACCTTCTTCAAGGTCTGAAATAAAGGCCCAAAATGTTGACTTTCTGACACTAAGTAACAAATTTTATGAAGCACCTACAGTGATAATAAAGAATCTGCTGTATAAGAGACGTTATTGGTAAAATGTACTGCTTTTTACAGCTTTCAGTCATTTGCTTATTCAAAACAAGAAGTATTGCTTCTCTTCAAACATATCACAATGCCAGTTTTAATAGTCATTTGCTTATTCAAAACAAGAAGTATTGATTCTCTCCAAACATATCACAATGTCAGTTTTAATAGAAATACATGTAACCTTGTTGTCATTTACCAAGGTTGTTTATATTTTCCTAATGACGACTAAGTTTTGTACAGTAGTGTATGTCCTAATTCTTCTGATGACGCTGCTAATTATGAAATTTTTACACAATTGTAACCTTGCCCTGTAAAGATCAAGAACACAGAGATAAAGGGAGGGAGGGAGGGAGGGAGGGAGGGAGGGAGGGAGGGAGGGAGGGAGGGAGAACAAGAAGAAAGGTAAGTCTGTTGTGCTGATTACTTTGTATGCAGAATTCTATGTGACACAATTCAATTTTCTGTCATATATACTAGACAGCAAGACCATCACCATTCTAAGGACACAGGAGGAAGGAATGACAATCAACATAGAAATTGAAGCCACTGAACATTACCAAAATAAACTTAAAACATTACCACATATTTCACACACATTTCTTTAAGTGAATATCTGCAGTAGTGTCCTTTTCTAGTAAGATATGTGAATATTTGACTTTTTCACTGTGTTTCAAGATGGATCATGTCATTTGAAAATCAGAAGCTAGCGAGAATGAAGGCGGGCAGAGTGAAGGGGGCTGGTTGGGAAGTGGCAGCTAAAAGGAAGATTGGGGGCAGGAGGACATGGTGTAACAGTTGTGTTGTCTCAGAAACAGGTTCCAGCTGCCAGTCCTGAGTGCAGCAGACTTTACACATGATCAAGAACACAAGGAACATCACTAATTTCAGGAAAAAGAAAGTGCTGCTGCCCGGTAGTGGTCATGCTGGAGGTGCAGGACCTCAGTTAAAATAGTCAGAAACAAAGCATCAGGTCACCAGCATTTTCAGGCCAAGTGCAGAGTCAAGAGATCAAGGACTTCGGGCCTTTATGTAAGGATTTCACTACAAATGATCAAGTAGTGATAGCAGGTGGGACAGGAAACATTGGACAGGGATAGGGAATATGGCATAGGTTGAGACATGAAAAAAATATCCTCCTTAACTGGTGCACAAATTTGTTTCTAATTGAGCAATTCTCTTGTCATGATCAGCCTCAGCTTAGTTGTGCAGTATATAAAGTGACTGTGGAGCTGGGAATGGTGGGAATGGTGCAGATGACTGCTGACCAGATACAGACTGCAATGATGCTGGTGGGTCTATTGTGGTATGGGATTTTTCTGGGTATGAAATGTACCTCAATAAGGCTGGGAAGCAAAGGCTGGTTGAGCAAATTAGTGAGGGAATAGGAAGTGGATATGGAGTTGTTCATCATCAAATTTCTGTTGTTACAGAGGGAGAAATTAGGCTTTGAATAGACCATAACAGGCACAACTGCTGTGGAATTGTCTCAATCAGTCTGGAGAGCCATGAAAAGCAACAGGTCTCAGAAGAAAGAATGTACCATATTCAATTGTAATCAGAAAAAATATCACTACCTTGTCAAAATACGACATTTTGAGAACGATAGCTGTAGTACAGCTATAAAACTTATAATAAAAATGAAACTTTTAACAATCATTGGGCTGAATACCAAATAAATTTACAAAGAATTATCACTCCATCAAAATATGCAGGCTATTAAAAATAACTATAGCAACCTGAAGTTGAATTACATTCTTTCAACAGCGAAACGGTATGCATTACAGAGCAATGATACAGAGACACTGAAATACAGCACATATTACTATCAAAATTCAACAGAGGAAAATCTAGGATGGACTGTAACAATATTATGAAAATATAGCGGAGATGCAGAGTTGCAGATAGGCACAACAAAAAGACTGTCAGAAAATGAGCTTTCGACCAACAAGGCCTTTTTCAGAGATAGAACACACACACACACACACACACACACACACACACACACACACACACAGAGCCTCTGGCTGCTGAGGTCACACACATTACTGTCATCATATAAAGGGCAAGTTGCTATGGTAGAAAGGGTAAAGGACCAAGTACGTCAATCAGACATGGGATAAAGTTTAAAGTTAGACACGGTCTCATCATAATTGATGTAATTAAAAAAGTTCCAAGTTTCAGTCACTGAAATTCATAATAAGTTAATCATTTTGTGTATACTGCTTACTTGATGATAGTGTGGACATCTTTGTTAGCAAATTAACTAAAGTCCTGAAAAAGTATCAGGTTTCAAAACTAACAATCTTATGTGGGATGTAAACATACACAAAAGTGTTAATGATGAAATCAGTAACACACATTAAACATTTTGATACTTATCTAATGATACAAATGTAAACACTATTATAGGGTAACCAAAAAATTAGCACCAGTCTTAGACCGTACACATAAAAATATACACAGGGAAATTTGCACTTTACATACAGGTAAAATATCTCAAACTTTCATATCATTACTGTCACATAATAAAGCTAAAGGCACACTCAAAAATTCTCACAAAACAATAGGTCTACAAAAGAATTCTCTCTTACAACAAAATACATACTTTTTTCTACAGCAATGACAAACCAAACCT
Organism: Schistocerca gregaria; assembly: GCF_023897955.1. Classification (NCBI taxonomy): domain Eukaryota; kingdom Metazoa; phylum Arthropoda; class Insecta; order Orthoptera; family Acrididae; genus Schistocerca; species Schistocerca gregaria. Next base: position 400,351,609 of record NC_064921.1, on the reverse strand, counting down.
GGGAAGAAGTATACACACAAATAATTCAGATACAAATATTTCTACCCCCCCCCCCCCCCACCCTATGAACCATGGACCTTGCCGTTGGTAAGGCTTGGGTGCCTCAGCGATACAAATGGCCGTACCGTAGGTGCAACCACTCACGGAGGGGTATCTGTTGAGAGGCCAGACAAACACGTGGTTCCTGAAGAGGGGCAGCAGCCTTTTCAGTAGTTGCAGGAGCAACAGTCTGGATGATTGACTGATCTGGCCTTGCAACATTAACCAAAACGGCCTTGCTGTGCTGGTACTGCGAATGGCTGAAAGCAAGGGGAAACTACAGCCGTAATTTTTCCCGAGGACATGCAGCTTTACTGTATGATTAAATGATGATGGCGTCCTCTTGGGTAAAATATTCCGGAGGTAAAATAGTCCCCCATTCGGATCTCCGGACGGGGACTACTCAGGAGGACGTCGTTATCAGGAGAAAGAAAACTGGCATTCTACGGATCAGAGCGTGGAATGTCAGATCCCTTAATCGGGCAGGTAGGTTAGAAAATTTAAAAAGGGAAATGGATAGGTTAAAGTTAGATATAGTGGGAATTAGTGAAGTTCGGTGGCAGGAGGAACAAGACTTTTGCTCAGGTGAATACAGGTTATAAATACAAACTCAAATAGGGGTAATGCAGGAGTAGGTTTAATAGTGAATAAAAAAAATAGGAGTGCGGGTAAGCTACTACAAACAGCATAGTGAACGCATTATTGTGGCCAAGATAGACACAAAGCCCATGCCTACTACAGTAGTACAAGTTTATATGCCAACTAGCTCTGCAGATGATGGAGAAATTGATGAAATGTATGATGAGATAAAAGAAATCATTCAAGTAGTGAAGGGAGATGAAAATTTAATAGTCATGGGTGACTGGAAATCGTCAGTAGGAAAAGGGAGAGAAGGAAACATAGTAGGTTATTATGGATTGGGGCTAAGAAATGAAAGAGGAAGCCGTCTGGTAGAATTTTGCACAGAGCATAACTTAATCATAGCTAACACTTGGTTCAAGAATCATAAAAGAAGGTTGTATACATGGAAGAATCCTGGAGATACTAAAAGGTATCAGACAGATTATATAATGGTAAGACAGAGATTTAGGAATCAGGTTTTAAATTGTAGGACATTTCCAGGGGCAGATGTGGATTCTGACCACAATCTATTGGTTATGAACTGTAGATTAAAACTAAAGAAACTGCAAAAAGGTGTGAATTTTAGGAGATGGGACCTGGATAAAATGACTAAACCAGAGGTTGTACAGAGTTTCAGGGAGAGCATAAGGGAACAATTGACAGGAATGGGGGAAAGAAATACAGTAGAAGAGGAATGGGTAGCTTTGAGGGATGAAGTAGTGAAGGCAGCAGAGGATCAAGTAGGTAAAAAGACGAGGGCTAGTAGAAATCATTGGGTAACAGAAGAAATATTGACTTTAATTGATGAAAGGAGAAAATATAAAAATGCAGTAAATGAAGCAGGCAAAAAGGAACGCAAACGTCTCAAAAATGATATCGACAGGAAGTGCAAAATGGCTAAGCAGGGATGGCTAGAGGACAAATGTAAGGATGTAGAGGCTTATCTCACTAGGGGTAAGATAGACACTGCCTACAGGAAAATTAAAGAGACTTTTGGAGAGAAGAGAACCACGTGTATGAATATCAAGAGCTCAGATGGCAACCCAGTTCTAAGCAAAGAAGGGAAGGCAGAAAGGTGGAAGGAGTATATAGAAGGTTTATACAAGGGCGACGTACTTGAGGACAATATTATGGAAATGGAAGAGGATGTAGATGAAGACGAATTGGGAGATACAATACTGCGTGAAGAGTTTGACAGAGCACTGAAAGACCTGAGTCGAAACAAGGCCCTAGGAATAGACAACATTCCATTAGAACTACTGACGGCCTTGGGAGAGCCAGTCATGACAAAACTCTACCAGCTGGTGAGCAAGATGTATGAGACAGGCGAAATACCCTCAGACTTCAAGAAGAATATAATAATTCCAATCCCAAAGAAAGCAGGTGTTGACAGATGTGAAAATTACCGAACTATCAGTTTAATAAGCCACAGCTGCAAAATACTAACGCAAATTCTTTACAGACGAATGGAAAAACTGGTAGATGCGGACCTCGGGGAGGATCAGTTTGGATTTCGTAGAAATGTTGGAACACGTGAGGCAATACTGACCTTACGACTTATCTTAGAAGAAAGATTAAGAAAAGGCAAACGTATGTTTCTAGCATTTGTAGACTTAGAGAAAGCTTTTTGACAATGTTGACTGGAATACTCTCCTTCAAATTCTGAAGGTGGAAGGGGTAAAGTACAGGGGGTGAAAGGCTATTTACAATTTGTACAGAAACCACATGGCAGTTATAAGAGTCGAGGGGCACAAAAAGGAAGCAGTGGTTGGGAAGGGGGTGAGACACGGTTGTAGCCTATCCCCGATGTTATTCAATCTGTATATTGAGCAAGCAGTGAAGGAAACAAAAGAAAAGTTCGGAGTAGGTATTAAAATCCATGGAGAAGAAGTAAAAACTTTGAGGTTTGCCGATGACATTGTAATTCTGTCAGAGACGGCAAAGGACTTGGAAGAGCAGTTGAACGGAATGGACAGTGTCTTGAAAGGAGGATATAAGACGAACATCAACAAAAGCAAAACGAGGATAATGGAATGTAGTCAAATTAAATCGAGTGATGCTGAGGGAATTAGATTAGGAAATGAGACACTTAAAGTAGTAAAAGAGTTTTGCTATTTAGGAAGTAAAATAACTGATGATGGTCGAAGTAGAGAGGATATAAAATGTAGACTGGCAATGGCAAAGAAAGTGTTTCTGAAGAAGAGAAATTTGTTAACATTGAATATAGATTTATGTATCAGGAAGTCGTATCTGAAAGTATTTGTATGGAGTGTAGCCATGCATGGAAGTGAAACATGGACGATAACTAGTTTGGGCAAGAAGAGAATAGAAGCTTTCGAAATGTGGTGCTACAGAAGAATGCTGAAGATAAGGTGGATAGATCACGTAACTAATGAGGAGGTATTGAATAGGATTGGGGAGAAGAGAAGTTTGTGGCACAACTTGACTAGAAGAAGGGATCAGTTGGTAGGACATGTTTTGAGGCATCAAGGGATCACAAATTTAGCATTGGAGGGCAGCGTGGAGGGTAAAAATCGTAGAGGGAGACCCAGAGATGAATACACTAAGCAGATTCAGAAGGATGTAGGTTGCAGTAGGTACTGGGAGATGAAGAAGCTTGCACAGGATAGAGTAGCATGGAGAGCTGCATCAAACCAGTCTCAGGACTGAAGATAACAACAACAACAAATATTTCTACTTCTGTACAGTGTTCAAACTAAGTTTTAAGGGGGGAAAAAAACTAAACTGTCCGAACAGACCTTTGAAGGCCCAACGGTACCGACCAGCCACCTTGTTATCCTCAGCCCACAGTCGTCACTGGATGTGGATATGGAGAGGCATATGATCAACACACCTCTCTCCTGGCCGTATGTCAGTTTATGAGACTGGAGCCGCTACTTCTCAATCAAGTAGCTCCTCAGTTTGCCTCACAAAGGCTGAGTGCATACTGCTTGCCAACAACACTCGGCAGACCAGATGGTCACCCATCCAAGTGCTAGCCCAGCCCAACAACGCTTAACTTCAGTGATCTGATGCGAACCGCTGTTACCACTGCAGCAAGGCCATTGGCAAGTTTTGAGAAGACATTTTCAAAAGTGGTTACTTCAAGAACATCTAAGGAAAACAAATGCATAAGTGTATTTATGAGTGAAATACTTCAACATATTTAAATATCTCCATTCTTTACAAAAACAGTGTACTAACCAAAGTTCCTAAATTGCCACCAAAATTACAAAAAGTTATACATGTGGGTAGTACTTGCTGAAAAAAATTTCATGACAATGAAAGTAATGTAGCAGGGGGTGGCATAAAACAGTAAACCAGAAAAGATAGTCACAAGTATAAAAACATACAGATTAAAGATGGAAGTACAGGATGAGTACAAAGTCTTGACCTGATTATAAAAATTTATAACAGAGTAAACGTTTGACAGAATAAGTTACATTTGATGCCATTACATAGGTTAGTGTTACTAGTTTTTTTAAGACTACTTACATTAGTAAACCTCAATGTTTGCTCCCTTGGTAGCTCGAAGAATGTCGAGGCGGTATTCCAGTTCCGCCAGGTGCTTCACAACAAGTTTTCTGTCACAGTACCCACAGCAGTTTGTATCCTAACCTTCAGTTCGTTGACATCAGCAACTGGTGTGACAAACGCTTTGTCCTTCATATAGCCCCAGAAAAAAAGTCAAGAGGGAAGTAATGTCTGTATCGGTGGATTGGAAGGAATGGTCCAACACCCTGGCCACCCCGCTCTCCAGACATTATGCCCATTGACTTTATTTACTGGGGCTATACCAAGGACAGAGTCTTAATCACACCAGTTGCTGATGTTGACGAACTGAAGGCTAGGATACAAGCTGCTGTGGATATTGTGGCACAACACGTTACAAAACAACTGGTGGGAACTGGAATACCGCCTCGACATTCCCCGAGCTACCAAGGGAGCAAATGTTGAGTTTTGCTAACGTAAATGGTCTTAAAAAAAAAACTAGTAACACTAACCTATGTAATGGCATCAAGTGTAAATTATTATCTCAAATGGATCTTCTGTAATAAATTGTTATAATCAGGGCAAAACTTTGTGCTTGCCCTGGAGATTAACATAAAATTCACACAAACTAGCAAATTTTGTAAATGACTTTCTGAAACTTGTGAAAAAGTGGAACAATATTTCCCTAAAGCAGATGTAGATGAAGTACATTGCAAAAATGTGGTGTTTCCCTGCAACAGTGCTTGAAATCAGGAAGACAATCTGAAAACTAAAAACTAAGAAACCGGCAGGCCTAGATGTGGTGCCAATCTCTGTTCTGAAGGCATGTGTAGATAGCTATTCAATCATGTTGTACACAGCAAAGACATAGCCGCCTTCCTCCAGATTCCTAACATGGAAACACTTTAACCACCAGCCCCTCCAACAATAGAACCTTTGATGTCTCATTTCATACCTCCATCCAACTGTGACCCCTCTTCAGTCTCACCTAACCATCTCCTGGTTTATGGTTACATTCAAGAATTACTTATTTCCAAATGGCCCATACCTCATCCCCCTTTCCAATAGCTCAAACCTCTCAAAGGAGGAAACAATAGTCATACACAACCTTAATATCTCAATCTGATCATCCTCCCTGGTAGACACAGTTTCCACTACTGGCAGATAACCATGGTGATTACCCAACAGAAGGTACCTGCCAGCTTCACCATGGTGATCCCACCCTGTAAGTCCAATGTAGCCTCCAATTCCTACTCCACTCTTTACACCCATTTCAGAACCTCTATCCTAAATCTATCTCCCTCTTCACGCTAATTTCCCACCCACCTTCTAGATGTTTTCCAAAATTCATAAACCTAATCATTCTGGACATTCCATTGTAGCTAATTACTGTTCTCCTGTGGAATGAATCTCTACTCTTGTTGACCAATACCTCCAACCCACTGCCTGCAGCCATTGCCATGCCATTATTGTGAAGTCCCACATTTGTCACTATTGATGCTCTGTCTTCATACACTATCATCCCCCTTGGTCACTGAACACTACCTCTCCTAACTCCCTACAGACTACAAACCCATTACCTCATTTATTATACACTTTACAAACTACATCCTTACCCACTCCTATGAAGGGAAGATATACAAAATCTCTGCTGCACAGCCATGGGCACTTGCATGACACCCTCCTATGTCAAGCTGTTTACAGGCCATAAAGGGGAAACCTTCCTAGCTACCTAAAACACTAAACCCCTTGTCTGGTTCAGGTTCTTTAGAGACATCTTCATGATCTGGATCCTAAGCATAGACACACTGCCCTTTTTCCTGGACATCCGCAACACCATCTCATCCACACACTTCATCTGGTCCTCCTCAGCTCAACCTTTCACCTTGCTGGATTTGATCTCCACCTTTGCTGGTTCAAAAAGCTATGAACAGTATCTGCCGACCTCTTCTACACTAAGAAATTTCTCCCCCAAGTGCTGCAAAGCAGCAACTCCCTCATTCAGTAATATCACCCATGACTGGAATAATTTAACTATATTGTTCACCAGACCAACAACAACTTATGATCATGTCCAGAAATGAGGAAAATCTTACTCACAATCCTCGTACCCCTCCTAAAACAGTTTTCAGCCACCGAAGAAAACTACAAAATATCCTGGTCCATTCTTATTCCACGCCTACTTGCAACCCAGTGTTACATGGGTCAAAACCCTGTGAAAGGGTAAAATGTTCTTAAACAATAACCGTAATCGAATTTACATGAACAGCACTAGTGAAGGGCAATGCATGGTATGAAACAATAATACGTGCATAATCTCATTCACTGAATATATTCACACTTATATCATCTTTTTTTTTTTTTATTTAAGACAACCAGATAATATGTTGCACATCCCGAAGCTAAAACTATTACAGTTAAATTTCTAGACAATGGTATGAGAAAACACACCCCTTCACCACATGGAGATAGCATTAAATAAGTTGTTCATGTATTTCCCTACATTGCTTTGCCTGACTCTTCTCTCTCTCTCTCTCTCTCTCTCACACACACACACACACACACACACACACACACACACACACACACACACACAACCCTCCTCTACACTTGGTGAGAATGAGAGAGATAGCGCAGTGGTTAGCACACTGGACTCGCATTTAGGAGGATGATGGTACAAATCCCGCAACCAGCCATCCTGATTTAGGTTTTCAGTGATTTCCCTAAATAGCTCCAGGCAAATACCGGGATGGCTCCTTTGAAAGAGCACAGCCAACTTCCTTCCCCGCCCTTCCCTAATCCAATGAGAACAATGACCTTACTGTTTGGCCTTTTCCCCCCACACAACCCAACCCTCTACATGGTGAGTGGATGTCTTTCTTCTTGTATTTTTGTATCCTACTGAAAAATTACCATTATGAACTCTGCATATTTTTTTTTTTTTTGTGTAGAATATTTAGTACTGCTAAACCAGGCACGACACACTGAGAAAAATAAAACAAAAAGCATCTGAAAAACTGGCTGAATATTGGATATTTAGTAAAACAAAATAACTAAACTCATATGCACAAAATTAATTTAGCTTCATGTTAACAACATAGTTAGAAATAGAAGCAATAAAAGTCACAACAAACAGGACACTCAGCTGAGCATGTCAAGGTTTCAGCACTACGTATGGGGCAGTGCAAATTCTGCATTGTTAACAGTGACTGAAACATTGTGTTAAGTTTTCTCCCTTACAGAAGAGCTTTGCTTCTCATTCAATGGATGAGTTACTAGGAGTATTCTGTAAGTCTACCATTAATGATGATGAATTATACAGGAAGGGTAGCCCTATGAAACAAGCATGCATGTGATTCAGATGTATAAGAACACACATGCGGCATTAAGAATCATCCCTTGCCTGTTTGTGTAGGAGCAGGAGTGGAATCTCTCACTGCGGAAGCAGGGAGTTTGGTCTTGAGCCACCAATGGGCATACATTCCTGAACGGTAGATCCCACTGCCTGCTGTTGCAGGTTGGTTTCCAGTGCCCTCCCACAACTGTGCAGCTGGAACGGGTGGCTGGTCCTTGCTAGCAGATGTGATGGAAGTAACAGAATCACACAATCCAGTTAGCAGCTTCTCTGACGTTGGAGACGGTTGTGCAGAAGTGCGTGGTGTGGAACCAAATGGTGATGTACACATGCATTGTGCCTCATAGTTGAAGTCTTCCAACTCAGCACTTTCCCTTGGTGTTGGTGATGCATCAGGATGGAAGGATTCAACACTTCTTGTACAGGAATATCTCTGTTCATTTTCAGTAACTATATTAGATAAATCTGGCGATGTTAATGTTGAATTCCCTGCAATGTCTGCCAGCCCAGAATCAGAAGACCGTGAACTTGATGGTATATCTGAACAGCACTGACAGTTCGTGGCTTTACTCTTAAATTTATCTGCCGATATTCTGGGCTTAATGGTTACATACTGGTAAGAACGGTAACGGCCACGGCCACGATTATCATGCTGAGAAAAAGACCTACATGAATCCAATGGTTGAGTGGTTTTTTCTGGAATTGTTCTAATGGAAGTCCTCTCTCCACGATTGAGTTTCACTTTAGATTTTGATACAAAAGGCAAACTACAAACTGTACTTGTACTTTCAGCACTTTTATCACTAGAGGCACTGTTTTGTTGCTGAAAATTTGGATGGCACTTTGGGTGAGAGTCTTCAGTTTTTTGCCCCTCACCATATAATAATCCTGCTAGCACTGAAGATGGTACAGGGATTGTTTTTGCTGGAAGATCAAGAGTGGAGGAATGTGTTGTAGGAGGGGAATCACAGTTTCTCAATTTTATTGGCAGTGACTGTGTCGAAAGTTTCTTTGACTGTAGTAGAGCTGTAGTACAACACTCAAAAGTTGCTTCTGTCTTTACATTTGGAAACTGAGGCTCGAAGGCAGAAACTGAATGAGAACAATTACATTCCCTCGGCTGAACTGTCACTGGCATACTATTTCTGGAAAGTTCTACATTTAACTGGTCTCTGGATAATGTGTCCTCACACTCACTTATGTTTGTAAGATCTTCACAGACACCACATGGGAAAGTCCTATGCAAAGAGTTCCTTTCAAAGCTGGATTCAGCAGATGATGATATTTTGTATTTGTTTTCTTGATCTTCACACAATTTAAGTTGTTTGTTAGTTGTGTTTATAACGTCATAATTTTCTAATGTGGAGAAGGCAGCACCCATGTGCTTAGGAGAACACTTTTGCTGAGAAACAAATTCTGAAATACGGTGACACTGAGGAACTCTACCGTAAGAGAATTCACCACAATTAGCAAGACAGACAGAGTTACTATAATACTTTATATGGCTAGCTGCACTTGAAGCTGTATCATTATCACTCTGATCACTTTCAATATCAATGGCATCTTGTCTTTCTAAAACACTAGTCATTCGAGATTCAGGCCTGCTTTCAACTTCTAGACAATAAATAATAGAATCATCACTTTCAGATTCTTCTTCATATTCACTCTGCAGCAGTACCTTATGTGCCACATCACAATTTCCTGAGTTTTCACTTTTGGGGAAGATCACACATTCTGCTCTATGACTATGCCGTATTTTCACACCTATTATTTTGGCAGCAGCAGTGAATTCAGAGTACAACAAATGTTTCAGTAGTTTTCTTGTAATAATACCATGCTGTATAAGTTCAGCAAATAAAGACGTCAGATTGGAATAGGGAGAAAGTGGTGCAACACTTACATGGGGAGGTGGTAATGGTTGTGGCTTGCTGGGAGGTGGTGATGTTGGAGGTGGTGATGAAACCGATGATTTTGTAACTTTCCGAATCTGTTGCTTTAAATGATCCACCCATTGTGTCTGATCATCTCTTGTCTGACAAACAGCTACTATTCGCTCAATCATTGGACCTGAAATGGAAAACATCGCAATAAATTAACAGTAAATTTTATGATAAAAGAAGTAATTACAAGTCTGCAATATAGCTACTTATTCACGATTAGTTTATTTAATACTATCATCATCTCATCATCATAATCATTTAAACCAGCTCACCTTAACAAGCAGCATGACTTTATTATACTGACTATAAAGTAATAGTATTGTCAAAACAATTCTAACAAAACAGAGTCATATTGTAGCTTCTTGGTGATCAAATCATCTACTCTCAAATACTTGGAAGCTTTGAAGCACCACCCATGGTATCCGTAGCTCGTAACTACTTAAATAACATCAAAGCCACAAAGAGAATCTGCTGCCTGAATGAAAACCATGTATTGAGTACCAAAGTCCCTGAAGTTCATAAATATCAAGTCAATGGTAATACTATGATGTAAATAATATAATGTGATCTGTGTGGTCCTTTTATAATCAAATCCACTGGAGGAAATTATAAAGCATCATAGCTATTATGGTCAACTGATGTCTTTAAACCAATATATATATGATGTCGTATGATTTTCTATATGATTAGACTTGGAGCACTCAACTCAGATTTAGGATGACAGGTGAAAAGAGTGTCCGGTAGAGTCTTGTCAATCAACAATCCCAGCATTTGCCTGCAGTGAATTAGAGTAACCACAGAAGCAATAAAAACGCCAAGCTGGAGCATTCACAAATCAAACCCTCCAAACTACAAGTCTAGTGATGACTATTGTGCCAACTTGCGTAGTCAGTAACCTATGAGTTTAATCTAATGGTTTGCATATTCCAGAGATGTCTCATTACAGATGTATTACGAAGTTCTGCTATATTACAGTCAATTTTTAATCCAAGAGAAGCATATGGAACAAGTACCTAGGTTCTCATGAAAAACATGCATTTTGCACAATGGTGTTTATTAGATATACACATCACAGTAAATGAACACTGTAGAATGTAGTACACTTTTCACTGCGGCACAGATATGCTCAAAAGAATACAAACAGTACCATCTGGTGGAGGTCAAAACTTGGCAACAAGTAAGTTGTATGGATGAACTCTGACAAATGTTGTCACTCCAGTCAATGTGAAGCATGTTCACTAATTCATCTTGATGAACTGTAAGAGTAACAGTGTGTAATACAGAGCATAAGTGGAAATCAGTGTTGGCACAATCATTAATAAGAAAAGTCTGTCTGTGAGTGACTTGCCAGATGAAAACTGATCAGATGTGGACAAACATGCCTCTTTGTAAATAGCTACTAACTCCAGAATAGTTCTTCTAGTCTGTTGTGGAATGTGTACCATGTTGAAACTTCCTCACAGTTTAAAACTGTGTGACAAACCAAAATTCAAACCCAAAACCTAGCTTTCCCAGACAATAATCTTACCGACAGCTTCAATTCTGAGACTACCTCCACCCTCCACTCCAAATTTCACAGGAGCTTTCCTGCTTACCTTGCTGAGCTAGTACTCCAGTAAGAATCAATTTAATTTTAAAGAACAGCAGCTTATTGTTGTACCAATGGCAAGTGAGTGAATTATTTAACTCCTGAGATGAGACAATGTAGCACGGCACAGTAGAGTATATACTGCCCAATATTTACGAAAATCAAATGAGAGCAGAGTTTTATGAAGTTATTGTGACATGTAAGGTGATATAATACTTGGAGGCTGTGTTGCAGGAAAGGACAACAATCATAGTTGATTATTATTCCACACTGTTTACAGGTGGCACATGTAAATGACATATGTAAAAAAGACCTGGGATGCTGCTTGAAGACAGCAGCTCTTCACACAGTATTGTATTTAGTACCTCTGCCACAAATTCCTTACAGCAAAGAGTGTGCACCAGTATCAACCATTTGGATTCTTCAAAAAGTACATGAGGGGGTTGATATTCCAGCTATGTCAAGCACTACAGACCAATGTCTTGAAATTGTTATGTACGCCCAAGTGTTTTCATGTCAAAGATAAGGGCATGTTTTTAAGGAAAACACTGTAGATAACTGACCTAGTATTTCAATTTCCATCTGACTGACACAGTTTAAGTCAACCATCATTGAAGTCTGATAAAAACTAACAACCTCTCTTTTATATTTGACTTTCTAGAATAACAAATTTTAAATGCTACAAAGGTACAGTGTCAACTATATTACTTATTTGGCCAACATTTTGTCATTGTTGAATGATTTAGAACTTCCTTAAAATACTCATTCCCTATTCATTGTATTTTCATACAAATACAATCTTTCTTTCTTCAATTTGTTTTGACAAAATTTTGTGATCATCAGCTAGCCTGTTTTCTTCTATTTTATGCATGACAATTTCCTTCGCCATAAAGTTTGGTCACTGGATATAAACTGTGATACGGGTGCACTGCACCAATGCTCTGCCAATGTGCTCCAAAGATTCAAAACTTACTGAACTGATCTGGCAATGACCTGGAAAGTATGCATGTACACAAATTTATTTACAACCATGTCAGAACTAAGTATCACTCCACTTAAGAAATGTCATAATTTTAATGAACACATTAGTAATCTCATAACTATAACACACATTTGCCAACCTGGCAGAAATATAGGGTGTTATGGTGTAGTAACTATGGCTATTTCAATTCTTTCTGAGCTATTTCTTTGTTGGAGAAATTATTCTACGTCTTAAATCATAGGGATAAACTACACCAGAGTGTTTTGTATATTGTCTTAAAATATAACCTAGGAGTTTTGATGTCAAAGTGAATTGGGTATTGTAATGATAAAAATTAAGTTGAATCCTAAGTTTCTGGGAAAATGTGTCTGAATAGAAGAAGGAACAATAACAACAAAGAAAGGTGTAAATGATAATACAAATTGTTTGTCAATAAAGTGTTCTTGTAGTTATAAATAAGTAAATTGAAATAGCTGAAACTTACCTGAAATTTCAAAAGCATTTTTATATGTATCTGTATCATCAAGTTTATTAACATTTATCCCAGTCAATGGCAGTTTTCCCTGCATAAAGAATGAAAACAAATCTGAATTAAGGATATACTATGATGAATCACTAAATATGAATCTAATTTCCATCATAAAAATTTCTCCTTACCAAACAGTAATAATCACATTAACAAATCAAACTGTCAGACTACGAGACATCACTTTCATGACTCATGAACTATTGCCTTAATTTTAATTTATATCAAACAAAATTTATCAAGCCTTCAATTCTACACACACACACACACACACACACACACACACACACAAATCATCTTGTGATTCTAGCAGCCAAAGAATTCTGCACTGGCTTCCTCATAAAAATGTATTTGCTTAACCCTCCCATTACCAAGCTTTTTCACACCTCTATTTTACCAAGCGGGGTATTTGGATTACCCCGAAAGAGTTTTGTGTTTTATTGTTATATTTGTTCTCAGATTTCATTGTTTCCATTGAATGGGTTTATTTAGTATTGAAAAACAGCTTTCCAGGTTATTAGAAGTATTTAATCAGATCACAGATACAAACTACACATTTTTTTAAATATATCTTTCACCCCCACACACAAATCATCTTGTGATTGTAGCAGCCAAAGTATTCTGCACTAGCTTCCTCATATATATATAAAATAGAAAGAAACTTCCACATGGGAAAAATATATTAAAAACAAAGATTCCAAGACTTACCAAGCGGGAAAGCGCCGGCAGACAGGCACATGAACAAAACACACAAACACACACACAGAATTACTAGCTTTCGCAACCGATGGTTGCTTCTTCAGGAAGGAGAGGGAAAGACGAAAGGATGTGGGTTTTTTCCCCTAAGGGAAGTCTTTCCGCTCCCGGGATTGGAACGACTCCTTACCCTCTCCCTTAAAACCCACATCCTTTCGTCTTTCCCTCTCCTTCCCTCTTTCCTGACGAAGCAACTGCCAGTTGCGAAAGCTCATAATTCTGTGTGTGTGTTTGTGTGTTTTGTTCATGTGCCTGTCTGCCGGCGCTTTCCCGCTTGCCCGCTTGGTAAGTCTTGGAATCTTTGTTTTTAATATATTTTTCCCATGTGGAAGTTTCTGTTTTATTTACATCGTCATATATATAGAAAGAAACGAAGACACCAAGAGTGTCTTTCCGCCGTCCACCTAACCTTCGTAACCTCTTGGTTCATCCCTATGAAATCCCCAAACCACCTTCCCTACCCTCTGGCTCCTACCCTTGCAACCGCCCCCGGTGTAAAACCTGTCCTATGCACCCTCCCACCACCACCTACTCCAGTCCTGTAACCCGGAAGGTGTACACGATCAAAGGGAGAGCCACATGTGAAAGCACCCACGTGATTTACCAACTGACCTGCCTGCACTGTGATGCTTTCTATGTGGGAATGACCAGCAACAAACTGTCCATTCGCATGAATGGACACAGGCAGACAGTGTTTGTTGGTAATGAGGATCACCCTGTGGCTAAACATGCCTTGATGCACGGCCAGCACATCTTGGCACAGTGTTACACCGTCCGAGTTATCTGGATACTTCCCACCAACACCAACCTATCCGAACTCCGGAGATGGGAACTCGCCCTTCAGTATATCCTCTCTTCTCGATATCCGCCAGGCCTCAACCTCCGCTAATTTCAAGTTGCCGCCGCTCATACCTCACCTGTCTTTCAACAACTTCTTTGCCTCTGTACTTCCGCCTCGACTGACATCTCTGCCCTTAACTCTTTGCCTTTAAATATGTCTGCTTGTGTCTGTGTATGTGCGGATGGATATGTGTGTGTGTGTGCGAGTGTACACCTGTCCTTTTTTTCCCCTAAGGGAAGTCTTTCCGCTCCCGGGATTAGAATGACTCCTTACCCTCTCCCTTAAAACCCACATCCTTTCATTTTTCCCTCTCCTTCCCTCTTTCCTGACGAAGCAACTGCCAGTTGCGAAAGCTCGTAATTCTGTGTGTGTGTTTGTGTGTTTTGTTCATGTGCCTGTCTGCCGGCGCTTTCCCGCTTGGTAAGTCTTGGAATCTTTGTTTTTAATATATTTTTCCCATGTGGAAGTTTCTTTCTGTTTTATTTACATCGTTATATATATATATATATATATATATATATATATATATATATATATATATATATATATATATATATATATATATATATTTTCCAAGACTTACCAAGCGGGAAAGATGATGTTGAACATCATCTTTACCTCTGCACTTCCGCCTCGACTGACATCTCTGCCCAAACTCTTTGCCTTTAAATATGTCTGCTTGTGTCTGTATATGTATGGATGGATATGTGTGTGTGCGCGAGTATATACCTATCCTTTTTTCCCCCTAAGGTAAGTCTTTCCGCTCCCGGGATTGGAATGACTCCTTACCCTCTCCCTTAAAACCCACATCCTTTCATCTTTCCTTTTCCTTCCCTCTTTCCTGGCGAAGCAGCCGCCGGTTGTGAAAGCTCGAAATTCTGTGTGTGTGTTTGTGTGTTATTGCAAAGAGTCAAATCATTTGTGAAACAAAACATTGAAGCGTGAACTTCTCTCTTTCTGTTTGGCAAGAATTCCTTCGGAATCTCTTTCTTACTGGAACGCAAGGTACCAACCAATGTCGTGTTTCATTTTAGTAGTTCAGCAGCCAATGGAAAACTGGTGAAAAATTATCAGGTGTTACACCTTGGCCGTTATTCAGAAATGGTTCCATCAGATCCAAAACAACTCTCTGTCCTTGATTCACTTCCTGAGTATTGTCCAACATTCCTGTGTAAATTTGAATCCGTAATAACTAAGATGTCTTCACATCAGCACAAACTCAAATTTTAATGTCATACTTGCCAGGCTTGCTCTGGATATAAACCTAAAAGGGCAGCTGCCTCTGTACATTGCTAATCGTTCATCAATAGTCACGTATTCATAAGGATAGAAGTTCTTGCACAAGTTGGATTGAAATTTGTCTAACACTATCCTGATGGCTTGTACCTTGTCCTTGGTTTCTTCAATTCTCTGTGCTCTTGTGTGGCTGTTGTCAAATCACAAGAATTTCAGTATAGACAAAAATCGGTTTCTTGACATGGCAGCAGAAAAGAAGGGTTGTCGAAAGGCAACATTACCTCCCCACAGATTGGAAGCACTTGTGCAATGTCCATGAGTTCGACCAGCTCCTTTTAGAATTACCAATACAGCATATACTTCAGTTGCATTTATATCTCTCCATGTCGGTTTGTTCGAAGAATGAGCTGCATTCCACAAAGAAATTACTCGTTTGGCTTCCCTGTTCGTTTCTTCTACAACAGTGCTCACGATTTCTGGTGAGATAAATAATAAAAATGACTCTGTTATTGTTTTGATTGTTTTTCCATCATTCTCTGGGCCAGGTGTTACATTAAAAATGCTGTGACGTCAACGCCGCCCATCTTTTGGTGGTTCACTAGAAAATTATAGTCCACTTCTAGAAACAAAAAAATATCCAGTGTCTTTGTCTTCTTGTTCTTCTTCTTCTTCATCAGATGAAATACTGACTCGTGCAATGTCAGCTCAACAGTGAACGTCAAATTCAACTCAAACAATAGTAACCAGCAACAATAACAAGCATTGAATCTATGGCAAAACTCAACAATTAAGACAATAAGATGTTTCATACCAAGTGGGGTAGTCTCTCAATCCCACCAATAAATGACTTAAATAACAATGACAAAGCCAAAAAAAATTAGACAGTCGTGAGTGTGAATTCAACGTCAATCATTTTAGTACAAAGTCATGAAACTACAGGCATGTGGCCCTTCAGATAACATTATTATAGGGAAAAGGTCAACCTGGGGTAGTCAGAATACCCCGCTTTGTAATTCGAGGGTTAATGAAGCTGCACACTTAATTTTCATTATGACTACAAGTAGTACAGACATGTACCACTACCAAAGCAAGCTTTGAGATTGCCCTTAATGATCACGCTTAAGAAATGTTGTCCCATGAGAGAGAGAGAGAGAGAGAGAGAGAGAGAGAGAGAGAGAGGAATGTCCCAAAAGGTGGAAAAAATATCAGAGAGGGAAAAAAAATTAAATGGATCAGAAAAAAATGGGACAAGACAGGACAGTGTAAGCATTTGATCTGTTAAGATGGAAAATGACTTACTTTCTTCATTACAAGCATCCTGGTTATACAAATCATTGTTATCCTTCTGTTCTAACAAATGGTACAGACCTTTGTGATATATGTACAAGACTAATTTGCATACAAGACATTGTCTGACAAAAAAGAAGTGAAGCACCCAGAAGTCATGGTCATGTGTGTGTATGTGTGTGTTTTATGGATGCTCAATGGTGAGGTTATCAATGCCCTTATAAAAAGTACTGAAACGAATGTGGTTAAAGAGCCTAAAAAGTTGTATAACAGGTAAAGTAAGCCTTACATAATTACATTCATTCTCTCTACCAGCCTGACACACAGTCATCCTAACAATCACACTACCTCACATCCTTTAAGGTAGTGTAAAATTGGTCAGATGATGTAAAATTGTCAATCAAAACAAAGAAATATAAGTGGAAAGCTAAAATAATTGCACAGAGATAAGTGACTGGCTGATCACTTAAACAGGAAGAGTCAGCCACCACGATAATACATTAAAAACTACTCCTCAAAACTTTAGGCAATAGGTCAAACCATCCATAGAACTTTGAGTTTCCTGTCTGAATATGAAAAATGGTCTACTAAAATGTGGCATGCTGGAATCTGTATGTTAAAAAGACGATTAAGAAGGACCTCATCAAATCTGTGTGGCTGGAAAGAGTTATGCCAAGGCCATACTACTGGCCTTACAAGATGCAATTTATGGTCTGTCACTGCCAGCCACTCTTCTTTCCATCTGTGCATGACTCTGTACTTCAGCAGTGAGGTAATAGTGTGGAGGGGGATGATTCACTAAATCTGATTTTCAGAACATGCCTTCTATTTCAGTTCCGTTAATACCCATGTGATGTGGCCTGGTACCCACAAGGAAGTCACCTCCTTTTGCAGCCTTTGTGGTGTTGAAGTGAGTTCTTGACAAATTTATCTGGAGGATATGCTTTTGCAAAGAGTTAAGGACACTCAGGGAGTTGGAACAGATGAGAAATTTAGCAGTCAAACACATAACTGTTTACGTGCCTTCAAGACGATGTAAAGTTCTGCACGAATCACCAGGTAACCAGATCTTGAGGGCAAAATCAGGGAATACAACAGAGCAAACAAGGGAGACCTCTGTTTAGACCCACTCATGAACACAGCTATACAGTTGTGGTGTTCATTTAAAAAAGTTAGAATATTTGCATTAAAACAGATGCAGGAGTGCAGCCTCTCCTGTACTGCTTTAAATCTGAAACTACTCTGGATCTCTGCAATAACCAAGGTAGGAGTCAGTTTCAACTTTGGGTTTGGGTTTGTACTCCCCCATACCAAGTGACTCCAGCACATGCTTCACGTGGAACCCAAACAGTCTTGTTGCTTGTGAACAGTTCGAGAAAAAGTGTTCCATAGCTGAATGAGTAACAGTATGATATGCAGGTGAACTGGGAGCAGCAAGGATCTTATCTTCTTGGTGCACAATTAGGAGTTGCCGCCAGACGGTGAGTGCAAGTTCTCCGACCTCAGCACAGAGACTGGGTATGGAGATGGTCTTGTAAGCACCTATAGCCAGCCTGATCCCACATGGTGGCTAGCATCAACGATCTTCAGGTCAGAAGGTCTTGCTGTTCTATACATTGTGCAACCATAGTCTAGCTGCAACCTCACAAAAGTCCTATAAAACTGAAGCAGGCTGCTGGTCTGCTTCCCAAGGTACTTTAAGATATTAAGTGTTTTCTGGGTCCTTGCCTTCCTTCAGGTCCTTTAGGTGTGGCTACAGTGACAGTTTTGAATAAAAAAAGGGGGCCCAGAAACCTCAACGTGTCTTCAAAAAGTAGAATGGTGTCCCTCATATGCAAGCCAGGGAAATTATAAATATTAGGGAGAATGATTAAAATCATCACACGAACACTTACCTACACAAAATGTAAAACCTGTCTTTGATGGCTGCAGTTTCTTCACTATAAACTGTTGTAATGTTGGAGGAGGAACAAAAAACTGCAACACTGTCTACAAATGAGAATTGCTCAGGACTCCTTACCACAGACATTACAATATTTATGACTATGGCAAAGCAGGTATCACTTAAAACACTTTCCTGGGGAACACCATTCCTCTGCTCAAAACCATCACACTGTACATGGTGTTTTGATAAGAAGGGCCAAATGAATGTATCTAAGTATAGGTAAATGGCCACAAAGGCCCCATCGGAGGAGCTGTCCTAGAATGTAGTGCTTCCATGGAATGTAGTGCTTCCAAGTTGTGTCATATACCTTTCAATGTCAAAAAATATCCCTATAAAATACTGCCTATGTAGAGAAGCCTGCTGGTTAGCCATCTGTAGCAGGGTCAGGTTGTTGACAGTCGATTGACATCTCCAGAATCCACACTGACTGTGGCTAAGGAATTGCTTGGTGAATAATATCCATACCAGACAATATTTGACTATTCATTCCAAGGTCTTCCCTCCACAGCTTGTTAAGGCAATGCTCCTGTAATTACTGGAAAACTTTCAGCCCTTTCCTTGTTTGAGGAATGGAATCAAAATTGTCTCTCTCTACATGTTGGGAAATTGTCCTGTCTGTCACATCAAACAAAAAGATTCTAGGAAGAATTCTTTTGACGCTGTTTGCAAGTTCTGTAGCATGCAGCATTGGGTTTGGTCATGTCTGGCAGCAGTATCAAGAGCGTACGACTCACAACTGCCGGACCTGTAGTACAAAGTGCTCTGCTCCGTGGACGCACAGTGGTGGTGGAATGCTGGATCCTAGCTGGCAACGGCAGTAGTCATTGCGAAATGCTATGCCAATGTCTGGGCAAAGTCTCCGTGTGCTGTCTGGAGACAACCCTGCTGATATAGGTAACTAACTGCCAGAAAATATCCTAATGCCTTCCAATGGTTTTGCAGAACAAGTGGTGGTGTTGATAGAGTCCAGGAGTGATTGTCAGGACCTTTTTTTCTCTCCTTGATTATGAATTGAGCAATGGTTCTTGCTACTGAAAGGCTCTGAGGCTTTCTGTTGTCAGGCAGCACTTAAATTGCTTAAACCACATTAGTAAATGGCTCTCATCAGTCCACAAAGATACGGCCACCTTCTAAAAAGATCTGATGACTTTGGGAAGGATAAGTTGGCGTCACGGTGGATCACACGTGTGATGATGTACTCCCAATCCTGGATGCTGACTCAGTGTTGAAACACAGTATCCCTGCCAGCAGACATCACGAGAAGGCAGAGGAGCGACTATGGGTAGCGCAGCGTGATAATGCAGAAACCTAGAAACCTGCCATGGAGGGCGCATGCAAAACGTAAGATGGGCAGACCCACTGGCAGTGGTGTTTACCTGCGAGTGGCGGTAGACCAGGTGGATCAGTGCTTACTCAGTTTGTCCACCAGGCACTTCACTTAGTGTATCGGTACTGTGTAGCTCTTTTTCGATAGCATATTTCCCAAAGCACTTACCTGCCTGGAAGGCAGCTGTTTGTTTGGAACTAGATGTTTCAACAAACAGCTTCCCATTCCTCAGGTGCTTTGTAGATTTTAATGTGCCAACAATGCACTCGAAACCCTTTTGAATGTATAAAGTTGAAACTTTCTCAGTGTCTTTTGTTTTAACTATTAAAAACATATTCTGTCTAGCAGTATGGGTTCTGTTACTAAAAACTGAAGAATTTGGAATTTCCTCATTTCAGGATGACTGGCTACATCAGCCACCTTGTTGGGTTGGGTGATGATACTCACCAGAAGTACAACCATTGTACTGGGAGGCGAATGGTTCAAGTTCTATGGTTCCATCTCATCCCACAAACACCTAGGGGAGCTCTGCTTGCATGAATAAGCCATACACAACCTTATACAACATCAGTTTCTCCATTGCCTCCCCACTAATGACTGTTCTACCTAAAAAGCTGCATGTCTCATCAGTGCAAGCACGCCTCGATATGGAGTTATTCAGATCTGTGTGGCATTTGGATGTGACAGTGGCCTGATGATGGTCTGCACAGGAACCTGAGGGCAGACATACTTGGTTGACCATGACTGGCCATCCTCAAAGGAGGACCCCCTAATACTATGTATCATACACATCATATCCCCTTCACATCTTTGCCTGCCATCCAAGAACTAATAATGGACACTCTACAACATAATGCATTAGTGCACACTGTAGACTGGAGACAAGCAGCAGCTTGACCAGGGAATTATTGTCCGATGCACAGACAACCATTAACACCGCAACACGAACTGCTGTGTTTGGAACGGTGCCATGACCAAAAAGCACGGCCTGCTGTGAACGATGTACTATTGTGTTGAGTGATGAATCGTGGTTTTGCTCTACCCTGGATGACCATTATTGACGAGTATGGCAGCAACCAGAGGAGAGCTTCTTTCTTTCCAACATTGCTGAGAGGCACAGCAATGTTACTCCTGGCACCATTGTGTGGGGAGCCATCCAGTATGACTTCAGGTTATGGCTGGTAGTGGTTGAGGAAACTAACGGCACATCACACTATCCTGCACCGTTATATGTTACCTCTTATGTGATGCTATAGTGGTGTCACTTTTCAACACAACAATGCTCATCTACAAATGCCAAGTGTCTCTATGAACTGTCTGTGTAGTGCTGGTGCTGAGGTCCTTCTGTGGCCACCAAGATCCCCAGATCTGTCCTCAACAGAGTATGCGTGGACCAGTTTGGATGCAAGCCCTGTCCGAGTGCCAGTATCTAGGATATTAAGGACCAGTTACAACAGTTGTGGTCCAGCTTCCATCAAGAGAGGATACAACGGTTTTACCTGCCTGTGCACAACAGTGCACATTACCAATATATTCCAGAAAGCCATGTGCAAAAACACAATTTTTGAGTGTGTCATATCTCAGGTCCTATTGTTACACATATAAGGGATCAAGTGTTTTCAAGAGCCCTTGGCCTTGCAACCTTTTATATACCTATTGGAAAAATGGGCATACTGTAACTATTCTACAGTACAGGGTCAAAATTTAAACATTACACACTTCTTCCAGCCCAGGAAAATGGAACAAATTAGTTGATTCTTTTGCATTAGGTGTGGTCAAGGATGGGCCTTAGGCAGCTTACAAAATCTCAGTTTGTTCATGGGTGCTTCCTAAGAAAATAGCAAGAACTGGTTTTCAGCCATTTTTTGCACCGTTGCCCACAATTATGTCAATAACTGACCATCGCAAAGGACTCAAATTTTAACCGTATATTCTTTAAACATTCATCTAGATATATCATTTTCCTGTTTCCAAATAAAATTTATCCATTAATGAAAAACACCTGAAAAACCACAATTGTTGGTTACCAAAAGTACAACTTCTACAGGGTGAGTCAGGAGGGAAGATATATGCTTTGAGGGGTGATAGTATCTGTGATACTGAAAAGGAAGCTTCAAATCGACACAAGGTGTTTTCTTAATGCATCAGACACACAACTGTCAGTTGCATGTCCTCATTTCCAGCACTCACATACTAATACATACAGGGTGTTTCAAAAATGACCGGTATATTTGAAATGGCAATAAAAACTAAACGAGCAGCGATAGAAATACACTGTTTGTTGCAATATGCTTGGGACAACAGTACATTTTCAGGCGGACAAACTTTAGAAATTACAGTAGTTACAATTTTCAACAACAGATGGCGCTGCAAGTGATGTGAAAGATATAGAAGACAACACAGTCTGTGGGTGCGCCATTCTGTACGTCGTCTTTCTGCTGTAAGTGTGTGCTGTTCACAACGTGCAAGTGTGCTGTGGACAACATGGTTTATTCCTTAGAACAGAGAATTTTTCTGGTGTTGGAATTCCACCGCCTAGAACACAGTGTTGTTGCAACAAGACAAAGTTTTCAACGGAGGTTTAATGTAACCAAAGGACCGAAAAGCGATACAATAAGGGATCTGTTTGAAAAATTTCAATGGACTGGGAATGTGACGGATGAATGTGCTGGAAACGTAGGGCGACCGTGTACGGCAACCACAGAGGGCAACGCGCAGCTAGTGCAGCAGGGGATCCAACAGCGGCCTTGGGTTTCCGTTCGCTGTGTTGCAGCTGCTGTCCAAATGACGCCAACGTCCACGTATCGTCTCATGCGCCAGAGTTTACACCTCTATCCATACAAAATTCAAACGCGGCAACCCCTCAGTGGCGCTACCATTGCTGCACGAGAGACATTCGCTAACGATATAGTGCACAGGATTTATGACGGCGATATACATGTGGGCAGCATTTGGTTTACTGCCGAAGCTTATTTTTACCTGGACGGCTTCGTCAATAAACAGAACTGGCGCATATGGGGAACCGAAAAGCCCCATGTTGCAGTCCCATCGTCCCTGCATCCTCAAAAAGTACTGGTCTGGGCCGCCATTTCTTCCAAAGGAATCATTGGCCCATTTTTCAGATCCGAAACAATTACTGCATTACACTATCTGGACACTCTTCGTGAATTTGTGGCGGTACAAACTGCCTTAGACGACACTGCGAACACCTCGTGGTTTATGCAAGATGATGCCCGGCCACATCGCACGGCCGACGTCTTTAATTTCCTGAATGAATATTTCGATGATCGTGTGATTGCTTTGGGCTATCCGAAACATACAGGAGGCAGCGTGCATTGGCCTCCCTATTGGCCAGACATTAACCCCTGTGACTTCTTTTTGTGGGGACACTTGAAAGACCAAGTGTACCACCAGAATCCAGAAACAATTGAACAGCTGAAGCAGTACATCTCATCTGCATGTGAAGCCATTCCGCCAGACACGGTGTCAAAGGTTTCGGGTAATTTCATTCAGAGACTACGCCATATTATTGCTACGCATGGTGGATATGTGGAAAATATCGTACTATAGAGTTTTCCAGACCGCAGCGCCATCTGTTGTCGACAATTGTAACCACTGTAATTTCGAAAGTTTGTCTGTCTGAAAATGTACTGTTGTCCCAAGCATATTGCAACAAACGGTGTATTTCTATCGCTGCTCGTTTAGTTTGTATTGCCGTTTCAAATATACTGGTCATTTTTGAAACACCCTGTACAAAGAGGCACTAGGCTACCACATTTTCATGAATTTACTCAAGTAAATGACAATATGAATGAGCACGGCTCAGCAACATGACAGCTGTCTGCAAGTTATGCAAGTGGTTGGTGGAGGATTTGAACAATCTTTGTGAGCAAAGCACACAATTATTAGGTTACAGTGTTTCATTTACTGCCACCTGCCTTTGTCCTGTTTCCCATTGAAAATATCAGTTTCCTCGGAAACTGCTAAGCACAGGAAATAAGTATTTTGTTCAGAATTGCTATTACTCTCAGTCCAAGAGCATGTACTTTTCCTCCTGCCTTGCCCTGCATAATTTCTATTCTTGTCAAATCGTCAAAATTTCTGCCATATGCTCTTGAGATGACGATCTCCAGAAACCTTGAAATTTCTTGGACATCATTATCCATTACCAAGATCTAAGGGTTGAGACTTGCTGTACTTATTAACCTAGGATATGCATATTGCATCTGGTCTGAAGTGTAAATCTAGTTTTAACTCTTGTAGTGAACATATGGAATGGGTTCTGGGGTCTGAAGACACCAAACTATGTTTTAGTCACCATATTTTCACCAATAAGACTATGACATGCTGTCTCTGAATAATGGGCACTTCATGCCTATACAGGCTATCATGACATGATCATTATTTGATGGTGCGATCTTGTGGCATTAGTGCCTTACAAAAGATTATTCTGTCATAAAAAATTTCCTGTGATTGCAAATCAGCCACCACATTCTTTGGTATACTCTACCACAGCCTAAAAATGTTGTACATTTTTAAGTAAAGTGGGGAAAAGTGACCTTGCACTCACTTTCAACTGGAGGAAGCATCTACTTTGTGGCGTTACTTTACACTATACACTTTTATGAATGGGAGGTGAGAGGTGAGAGAGGGATGTGAGAGGTGGGAGGTGGGGGGTGGGGGGTATGGGGGGAGGGAGGGGAGGGAGGGGAGGGAGGGTGGGAGGGGAGGGAGGGGAAGGAGGGGAGGGAAGGGAGGGAGGGGAGGGAGGGAGATGAGAGGGGAGACGAGATGAGATGAGATGAGATAAAAGAAATGGGACAAAAGCATGACAGTGGAACAGAGAGACAGTGAACAAAGCAGAGAGAGAGAGATAGTGGTAAGGAAGAGCAAGAAAAACAAGCGAAGAGTGACATTGGGAGGAACAGAAAGAAGAAAGTGCCTATGGGAGCAAAAAGAGACAGTGGGAGAGAGACACGGTTAGGCAGTGGTAACGAGAGGAAGATGCTGAGAATGAAGACTTGGCTACAGTTAGAGAATGGACAAAAGAATTTAAAATGTTCTGTGTTAAAAGAGTGCAAAAAATGTTCACAAGCCAAAAATGTTGGTGAGATAGGTGGAATGAGGATTGAGGTATCTGGTTCCCCAGTTTTCTGCCAGATCTTTTAAAGAGGAATGTATTTGCCTCTTCTGTGCCCTGACAAGGGCATTTTTTTTGTTTTTTTGGCCAAAAGAAAGAGAAGTTTTTTTTTTTCCTCTTTGGTGAATTGTTACATTTACTCGTAAATTATTTACATTCTGCCAGAACTTTGCATATCATAATAGTACATTTATTAATGAACTAATAATATATCGGACATGAAATAGTCCATAAATGAAGGGAGAAACAGTCTTAACTTGAAATATATTGTAAAAGATGAATGGTAGCATAAATATTATTTTGCATTAGGCTACTATGTAGTGCAAGCAATATGTTAAGCAGATATTCAATAACATTAATCTTTTGCCCATTCAGTTTACAGTCCATGAAATGTAGAAAGCCAGAGCAGTAATCTCCTCTTCCTTAGAAAAAGTACTATTAAAAACTATTAAAATGTATAATGCAATAATAAATTTCTCACCTCATATATGAAGGCACTCATTCGCTGACTAACACTAAGCATCAGAAGTGTTGACGGAAATAACACCAAGTAGCGGTCCCGATGATCAGGCAGTATCGCAACAGATCCCATATGAAGAATTTCTCCCAAACAAGACAGATTTTCACCTTCCCAACCTCTCACACCTCCAGTTAATACTTCCAGTTCCAACTCCTTCTGACGTCGAGTTGTAGATATGAAGGACTGCAAAGTACAAAATATGTTTATTTCATTGGAATACAAAATGCTTGTCAGAAAGCAAACAAGATGACGCAGGTCTACAATCTGTACACAAACCTAAGCATCATGATAAAATATTGATGATAAAAACTTATAAAAAGAGATCACAGCACTTCAACTATTAGCTCCTTATTCAAGAGTAAGAGCAATTTGCTGGCAGAGGTCAGATAGATGGACTGTCAATAATTTAGCTATTAAAGCTGGCAAAGCGAAACATCTCATGCTGATTTTTATGGAAACTGCTGCATGGAGCAATATGTGAAATAAGGAAAAGGCAATCACTCACCTATAGCAGATCAATGCACTGAACACAGTAACAGATAACAAAAAGCAGCATTCACATTAGCTTCTGAGTGCTATTGTTTTTCCAGCAATAGTTCACATATTCACACACAGTCATAAGAATGCACTCTTCTGTGGCCATGAAAAGAATATATATTGATACAAGAGACAGAGACATGGGGAGGGACAAGTGCAGGGGGGGGGGGGGGGAGAGAGGGGAGTGGGATAGAAAGAGGGAGGACGAGGGGAGGGAGAAGGGAAAGAGGAGAGGGAGGGAAGTGCAGAGGGAAAGTAGACTGGAGGGAGGGGGTGGAAGAGTAGAGGGGAGAGATTGGGAGGGGGGATGAGGATGTGGAGTAGAGGGGAGAAAGTGGAACAGGGGAGTAGTAGTAGAGGGGAGTAAGTGGGACAGGGGAGTAGTAGTAGAGGGGAGGGTGTGGGACAGGGAGGAGTAGTAGAGGGGAGGGTTTGGGGGAAGGAATAGAGGGGAGGGAGAGGGATGGGGGAGGAATAGAGGGGAGGGAGAGGGATGGGGGAGGAATAGAGGGGAGGGAAAGGGATGGGGGAGTATGAGAAGGGGAGTAATGGGGTAAGGAGCAGAGGGAAGGGGCAAGAAGGCTTTTGATTAAAATATCCTGAAACTTGCAGTCATTTTTTAGTTTCTGTGTACCTACGAAGTTTAGCACCATAATTCACAATGGTTTCCTACAAACATGACTCTTGGAGGAACTGGGTCGAGCACAGTAGATGTATTTATCTCGTACCACTGGCGAGCGCATATCGTTCAACTGATGAATATTTGTCATATTCAGTCTCTAATGAAGTAACATCACATTTTTCTTCACTTTCTATCCTGCTGAATGCAATATCAAACTCACGATCATGATTGCCATCCTTTTTTGAAAGCACTGCCCAAACAACAATACAGAAGAGGCCGAAAGCATACATTTTGTCGTCGAGTATCCACAACTGCACACAGTAAAGACAATATTAGTGACAACCACCTCAACCAAAGGATGACAGCCAGACTACAAATGTAGGGCCAGATGCACTTTAGCAGGTGAACGGATCTGACAAGCACATAGTCAGGGTTTTACTTTTTTGGAGGTCTGTTCTTAAGTTGCCCAAGTATAATCGGGATTTTGAGTTCCTGCCAAAATAGTAAAAACAAGATAACCCTGATTTTACATTGAAAGGTTAATGTAACTAACTTTCTCTTCTATACACAGTCAGAATCAAAGACTAAATTTCGTTAATTACTATTTTGTTGAAGAATCAATATGATGGATGGCAGCACAGTTACTGGCATATTTATCTATATTCTAGCTATTCTATTCTGTTGCCTGCAATGAAAAAGTTTTCTTTTCAAGCAACATACAATAAGTACTACTGTTAAAAACGCATCAATCTGCTGGTGGTCTGATACATGTTTTGTACAATTAGTGATGACAGAGCTTGGATGCACTTCTTGTAAAATTTTCTTGTTTTCACTCCAAAGAGTTAATGTGCCATTGGACAGCTTTTACATTTCATGGTTTAAATATGTAATCAAAATATCAATACAAATGTTGCAATCATTACTGCTGCCACTACTTCCTTTGTCACTAGCTTCCTTATTACTGAATAATGACAAATTAACAATTTGTGATTATTTGTTTTAGTTTTGTTGCAGATGCACATGCAACTGCCAACACATGAGAATGTAGCATATTGTGTGTGTTGTCACCGCCAGACACCACACTTGCTAGGTGGTAGCCTTTAAATCGGACGCGGTCCGGTAGTATATGTCGGACCCGCGTGTTGCCACTATCAGTGATTGCAGACCGAGCACCACCACATGGCAGGTCTAGAAAGACTTCCTAGCACTCGCCCCAGTTGTACAGCCGACTTTGCTAGCGGTGGTTCACTGACTTCTACGCTCTCATTTGCCGAGACGATAGTTAGCATAGCTTTCAGCTATGTTAATTGCTACGACCTAGCAAGGCGCCATTCTCAGTTACTATTGATACTGTGAAACATGTAATGTCAAGAGTGACGTTCGTCATTAATGGATTAAAGTTAAGTATTCCACCAGCTACGTCCGTTGTTTCTAAATTCTAATTTCCTGGTCCTGTTCCAGACCTCACGCCAGCCTGCGTGAGCTAAAACGTGTGCCTTTCGGCATCCTCTAGGAACATGGTGTTGGCTCTCTTGCCAACCACAACATTGGCGACGCGGCAAAACCGCGTTCTTATCGATATTGCCCTGATTTACTTGTGTAATGGCTTCGCCACAATCTTCAGATGTACTGTCCGAATTTTATCGCTTACAGAATCAGCAGACGCAGGCCTTACTGGATGCCCTTGGACAGCTCGTCTAGGGTCAACGTGCGATGCAAAACGACGCGGCAGCAGCCGCTTCACTGCTAACGCAGCCACAACACGCTGTTGCACCAACTTTTTGACCTTTTGATGCTGCACTCGAAAACTGGACGGAGTGGTCACACAAATTTGGATTCCATCTCACCGCCTACAGAATTCAAGGTAACGAGCGGCAGCCTTTTCTCTTTTCTTCCGTCGGGGTGACCACGTACCGTGTGATAGTCAAATTTTTTTCCCGACGCAACGTAGCAACTCTGTCCTATGAAGAAATTTTGTCTGCATTAGATGCATATTTCAAAGAATCAGACAATGTAGTTGCCAAACGGTATACCTTCTTTCGTACAAAACGTACAGCAGGTCAGACTAATCGGGAGTGGGTTGCAACCTTGCAAGGCCTTACTAGGGATTGTGCTTTTGAGTGTCAATGTGGACTCCCTTATTCAGATACTATGGTACGTGATGCAATTGCACAGAACGTTTCTGATGTTTGTATAAGGGAACTGATTTTGAAACTAGTCAATCCCTCCCTTCAACAAGTGATGGACATATTGGATCGGCAGGACACACTTGACTTTGCTCAGGAATCATTTGAAACTTCGCCAGCAGTGTGTCAGGTTAACCGGCCCGCCGGGCGAGCTGCATGGAGCAGTAAACAGCCCTTGCGCCCGGCCGTGCCGCTGACGCCAGGCTCTCAGCCACGTGTACCGCGCCGGCAAGCAAATGCAGTGATCAAATCATGCCCGCGGTATGCTACTAAACATTCGCGTGAGAATTGCCCGTCACGCCAAGCTAATTGCTTTTATTGTCATAAAAAAGGACATGTTCAGAGTCTTTGTCAGAAAAAGCTCAGATAGGAAGCTCAAAACCGTTCCAGGCCCTTTGCTTTACGCCGGCATCGGAATTGAACCAAGGATACTCCGGCTCGCGAAACTTCGCCCATGGAAATTCATGTAGTTCATTCCACTCCGCCCAGTGCCACTCTCTCTAACATTGACTGTGTTAGTCCCAAAAATAGTGTGCGTCGATATCACCGGAACTCCCATCAAGTCGCAAGTGATTATGTACCAGTGTCAGCTCACGTTGCACGAGACAGTCGCTCTTGTCGTCAGCAGGACAATAAACTTTTTGTAGACTTGCACATTAACAGCAAAGTGATACCATTCCAGCTCGATGCCAGAGCTGCAGTTTCACTAATCAATCAAGACATTTACAAACTGCTGGGCACACCTCCGTTGCCTGCCGCAAATGTTAAGTTAACTAGTTATTACGGTCAGGATATCACTGTGTTAGGACAGTGCAGCCTTCTTGCAACATACAAAGGACAAATAAAAGTTGTGTCATTTTACGTCCTTCGTTCTTCTTCTGCAGTGAACTTGTTTGGTTTCGATTTATTTCAGTTGTTTAACTTGTCTATAGTAAATCAGGTCCTATCAGTAAACCAGACGGTGCCTTCAGACAGTGTTTCTCGTCTATGTGAAGAATTTGCAGACATTTTTGCACCGGGCCTCGGTTGCACTAAGAACTATAAAGCACATTTGGAACTGAAAGTAAACACGCAACCGAAAATTTTCAGAGCGCGCAATGTTCCCCACGCATTGCGTGATGAGGTCGCAAAAACATTACAAGATTTGGAATCACAAGGTATCATTGAACGTGTGCAGGCTTCTCTCTGGGCATCACCCTTAGTAATTTTGCCTTCTGGAAAGTTGAGACTTTGTGTGGACTTCAAGGCGACAGTGAATCCACAACTAGTGATTGCAACTTTTCCTTTACCCCGCTCGGAAGATCTTTTTGACAAACTGCGCGGGTAAATATTTTTCGAATTTGGACCTCGCAGACGCGTACCTGCAAATACCGGTGGACGAAGAATCCCAGCGCATTTTGGTGGTTAACACGCATCTAGGTTTGTATCGATTCAAACGACTGCCATTAGGGTGTGCATCGGCCCCTGCATTGTTCAGCAATATTTCCAAACTGTTTGTGCGTCGGTCCCTACTGCAGCAAACTATCTGGATGATATTGTGATCTCCGAAAAGACGGAAGAAGAACATTTGGCCGATCTCAGAACATTATTTCAGATCTTGCGACAAAATGGTCTTCGCTTGCGGAAGGACAAATGTGTGTTTTTTGCTCGGGACTTGCCATACTTGGGACATGTACTCAATGCCCAAGGCATACATCCCAGTCCCACGCACCTTCGTGCCATACAAGACATGCGGTCGCCACAGAATTTGAAGCAGCTACAAAGTGTGCTGGGATAAATTACGTATTATAACCGTTATATACCACACACCTCTTCCATTTCAGCTCCGCTTCATCGCTTACGCCGTAAGGGTGCTCCGTTTGTCTGGACGACGGAATGCGAACGCGCCTTTCGCCAGTTGAAATTGGCGTTGCTTTCCAATACTTGCCTTACGCCATTCGATCCCCAGAAGTCCCTCTTGTTGATGGTGGATGCATCGGATTTCGAGATCGGTGCTGTGCTTGTGCAGAAAGATGGATCGCACGATCGCCCTAATGCCTTTGCGCCCCAATTGCTCTCGTCTGCACAAAGAAATTATTCACAGATCGAGAAAGAAGCATTGGCTCTCGTATTTGGTGTTACAAAGTTTCATGATTTCTTGTATGGTCGTCACTTAACCATAATCACAGACCACAAACCTTTGACATCGCTTTTTTATCCGACCACGCCTGTACCTACATGTACAGTGGAGAAATTCATTCGCTGGTCTATTTTCCTCTCGCAGTACCGCTACGATACCTTGTATCGGTCCACTGCAAAGCACGGAAACGCTAATGCGTTGTCCCGCTTGCCTGTTGCTGAGGATAGGGCATTCGATTCCTCCGAACTTGCTTGCATGTTCATTGATGCGGAAACCGATGATGTGGTCGAATCGTTTCCGATTGATTTTCGTCGTGTAGCTACAGCCACAGCTGCCGACCCTGTCCTTGCTCCCGTTCTGCGTTTTGTTGCTACGCAATGGACCTTGTCAAAGTCACGGATCGGGGACCAGTTGGTTCGTCAATTTTTTGCTCACAAGGAGAGACTTTTTGTACGACGTGGTGTTTTGCTGTTGCGTTCTGATAGTGATCAGTCCAGGGTCGCTGTACCACGTTCGTTACAGTCCTCTGTCTCCACCAAGGACATTGGGGAATAGTGAGAACGAAACAACTTGCTCATCAGCACTGTACTTGATGCCGCAATTACGAATATGTGCTCTTCTTGCATGGTGTGTGCCAAACAACAATCAGCACCATCGCAGAAATTCTTTGCATGGCCAAAAGCCACTTCCCCTTGGCAACGCTTACACATCGATTTTGCTGGTCCATTCTGGAATGCTTGATGGTTGGTTGTAGTAGATTCTTTCAGTAATTTTCCTTTTGTTGTCTGGATGTCTTCCACGAGGTCATCTACCACCATCCAAGCATTATCCGCTATCTTTTGCATTGAAGGTCTTCCACAGATTATTGTTTCCGACAATGGCCCACAATTCATGTCCGCAGAATTTCAGTCATTCTGTAAGGTCAATGGTATTCAACATCCGACATCCGCGCCGTTTTTGCCACAGTCAAACGGTGCCGCTGAACGATTGGTCAGGACTTTCAAGTGACAGACGTTGAAGCTGAAAGAGTCGCATTCTCGGGAGGACGCGCTATTGCTCTTTTTGTCCTTGTATCGCTCTCAGCCCCGAGATGGTCGCTCACCGGCTGAGTTGCTCCACGGTCGTCATCACCGAACCTTGATGTCTTTGCTACATCCTCTGCATCAGGTTCCTGTGCAGCGGCAGGCACCTGCTTTTGCTCCAGGCGACGTTGTCTACTATCGCCACTATCGAGGTTCACGGCGTTGGCTCGAAGAGCGCATTCTTCGCTTCCTCGGACGCGCTATGTATCTGGTTTTGGGGGCCTCTGGTGAGGTGCGTCGGCATCTCAATCATCTGCGCCTCTGTCGTCGCACTGGATCTGCCGCTCGCTGTCTGCTTTCAGCGATGATGCCATCCAGTCAGCGCTCTGGGGACCCATCTACTGGCTCGCCTCAGCCCCAGGTGTTACCGACGCTGCCTTCCATTTTGCCCCATGGTGACGCGTCACTGCCGCCGCCTCTTCTCCCGCTGGCGACGCCCGGAGTGGACGTGTTGCTGCAGCCGCCGGGTGCCTCCCTGGGTCACACGCCGCCGATCGCTTCCCGTGACCAGTTGTCCTCCGACATAGAACTCTTGCCCGCTCCGGACCATATGTCGTCTTCGCCCATCGGGTGCCCCAGCCCGATGGAGGTCGACCCTTCGGCCCCTCCTGTCTCTCTACGGGCGCATACACCGCATGTTGGGGTGCACCCTGGAGCAGGTTTTCAGGCGTTTCCTAGCTCCCCGCGCTACGAGTGGCAGGGTGCGGGTGGCACAGCCTCGCCTGTTGTTAGGCTCCCCACCTCATCGCATACGTCAACATGGGGTCCTTCCCACGGCGGGCGGAAGCCTTATGCCACAATTGTACGCCGATTTGTGGGGGAGGAATGTGGTGTCACTGCCAGACACCACACTTGTTAGGTGGTAGCCTTTAAATCGGCTGCGGTCCAGTAGTATACGTCGGACCCACGTGTCGCCACTATCAGTGATTGCAGACCGAGCACCGCCACACGGCAGGTTTAGAGAGACTTCCTAGCACTCGCCCCAGTTGTACAGCCGACTTTGCTAACTATGGTTCACTGACTTCTACGCCCTCATTTGCCGAGACGATAGTTAGCGTAGCCTTCAGCTACGTTAATTGCTAAGACCTAGCAAGGCGCCATTATCAGTTACTATTGATACTGTGAATCATGTAATGTCAAGAGCGACATTTGTCATTAATGGATTAAAGATAAGTATTCCACCAGCTACGTCTGTTGTTTCTAAATTCTAATTTCCTGGTCCTGTTCCAGACCTCACTCCAGGCTGCGTGAGCTAATACGCGTGCCTTTCAGCCTCCTCTAGGAGCACGGTGTTGGCTCTCCTGCCAACCACAACATTGTGCACAAGCCAATAATGCCATAACACGACCCCCCCCCCCCCCCCCCACTCCTTTCCAACAATGCCATCTAACAATCACAAACTTATTGTACATAAGCTAGAAAATGGTAGGCTTAAGAAGTGAAAACAGCCTGTAGTGGAAGAGTATCATAGCACTACAGGAGCTTCAGTAAACTGCTGATCTGATTATTATTTTGTGCCAGCCGTCTTGCAATCATGACAAAGATTACTACAGAGAGGTGTGGGGAAATAAAAGGAAATGCAAAGGGAAAGAGGCAGAGGGAGAGGGAGGAAGAGAAGGGTCAGCAGAGAGATAGAGATAGAGATAGAGAGAGAGAGAGAGAGAGAGAGAGAGAGAGAGCCAGGGATAATGTACAGCTGCATTCAGAAATGGATGACAAAAATCTCTGTTCGCACATCTTCTGTATAGATGCAATTACATGGACATTTTAGGTAAACACCTATTTCATTCTCTGAACAATCCCCATCTTAAGGTTACATGTTATGCGCCCAGAGTCATATTTCTGTAGATCAATTTTATTTCCTAGAACTCCTCTGCTTCACTGGGAATGTTCAAAATTGTACATCTGGAATAGTAGTTGGTGTAGAATATAATAGCATTTGCTATATCATACTGATGTCATTATCAGCTGCTTTGAGACAGCTAAAATTTCAGGCAACACTTTTCTGCAAATGAGACCTAGATTAGAGGATAACCCCAGATATGCTGCATATGAGGTCACATCAACTCTTGCATCTGTGTAAAGATGTTTGCTTTTAAAATGAGCTTCTTAGAAGCTGTATCATAGTGTCTCAGTACCTATTCCAAAAAACCTCCAACTCTTTTACCTTTCCTGTTATTTGGCAATGATGAGAGAGCCTGTTACAAACTTTAGTTTTTCTACACAGTTAATGCTGACGTATGACAGCAAGAATAGTGATCCTGATTAAATGCACAGATTTTTTTTCCATAAAAACAAAACAGGACAGTTCTCCCACTTGTATAATGGTGTACCATATAAATTCACAGCTATTCTTCAGTTTTACAATACACTTGAAATTTATATATATATGTGGTTATCTTCATCTTCAAAACAAAGTATCCCTTTAACTCTATTCACCCTTGTTACTGGTGGAGAAGTTTCGTAAGCCCCTCTTAGACCCATTCCTTTGGGGTGCCACATCTCACACTCTATCGGCATCTTTCAGGTACTTGCCACTGTAAAATGATGACAGGACAACGATTTTTATAACCCCAAGAATGTGATAATCAGGTGGCACAGTGCTGGGTAGTGGTGGTGGTGGTGGTGGTGGTGGTGGTGGTGGTGGTGGTGGTGGTGGAGGAGGAGCAGGGGAAGGAGGAAAGAAGGTAATGGTTATGGCAGATGCTGCAATACATCATAGTCCATCTTGAAGTATTGTGGAAGTTTCCTGACTTGCATGCTGATGGACGTTGCCATGCTGCAAAAGTAGGCATTTCATCCACTTAACTGACTGGTTCCTTTGAAATGCACAGTCTGTGCTGGGATGTCACATTTAAGGAACTTTTACTGAAAGTTGTTGCTCCACCCCACCTCCCCCAATAGACATTATTTCTGCAACCCAAAACTCAGCAGTCATGTGCTTGCAGATAAATGGGCCATTCATAATTTAGTGTTTGGGTCTTTGAGTTTTCACTGCATTCAATAGTTTTTGTTTCTAATCTATTGCACTGGAGCTACAATTCACCCAAAAAATAGGCACAAATATGGCCATGAAGCTATTAGGATAACAGCATCTTCGTGGGCTAGAAGCTGTCAGTGGATGTCGTCAGTGTGTGTGCGCCCATGAAAAGAAAAACTATTTTTTATATTATTAGTTATCTGAAGATATTTGTGAGCAAATCCAAGAACATCTCATAACAGGGACCAATCAAATGAGTCTGTGCAGCTCTTTAAGTGCTGACATCGTATTTGGGAGGATAGAGTTCATTTTGTTGGGCCATCATGATGGTTATTATCCATGGTTTTCCTAGAACACTTCAAGCAAATGCCAGGATGGTTTCTTCACCAAGGCTAAGGCTCACCTCTCATCCTGCCGTTGAAGAGCATAGTTAAGTATTCTGTGTATACCTATGTGGGCATGCTGAAAGTAATGCTTCCCAATTTTTTATGTGAAAACTCTTACATATTTTTAAACAAAGCAACCATTATAAACAATTTATATCTTTATTCTTCATGTTTACAAATTTATTTCTCAACATAGTCACCCTGGCAATGAATACATTTCTCCCAATGAGAGACCACTTTATTGATACTGTCACTGTAGAAATGCCAGCCTTTGCTGATCGAGCCACAGCCTCACCTCTGCTTGCACTGCTTCATCACTATGAATGTAAGTCCTCAAAGGTGTTCTTTAAGTTTTGTAAACAGATGAAAATCAGATGGGACCAAGTAGGGACTGTATGGAGGATGAGTGATGACAGTGAATCCAAGGCATCAGATCGTTTTGGGTGTTCATTTGAGTGTGGTCTGGCGTGCTCATGCTTCATGTGAGGACAAACTCTCTGAATTCAAAATGCTATTAAAGCACGCTGTTTCTCATGCACCAACATTGTGTATTGCCATGTTACATACAATTCGGAGCCCTCTAGAGGTGAGGGCTGCAAATTTGAAGACATGAAAAACAAAGATTTGTTTTGTTTAAAAAGCTTTAAGAGTTTTCACATAAAAAATTTGGAGGCATTACGCTTCAGCACGCCCTCATATATTTTGAGCTATCGATTTTTATTGTATTACTGTGACAACTTCTGTATCATTGTATGATGATCCTTGGATGAAGTAAATAGGTGAAATATTAATGGTGTAGAAGAAGAGAGTGGCTAAAGTCCTAAAGCAACCCTGCTATTGTTTAAACAACTTAAGGGAATGCAGCTGGGTTACATCCTCGACAACTGATAATATTTCAACAGGTAAACAGCCCATCATTTTCTAGACACAAAAGCAATGACAGAGCACTGTGCAAGGAAGTTAAAACCCAGTATGTGGGGATGGACAGATCAAGAAACATGATACAGAACAATATGCATACACACATGCACACATACGTGGGTGCTCATGTGGCCCTCCCCCTCCCGCCCCTCTTCACGCACACACAAAGTGAAGAAGTAGTGTCATCAGAAATTATTAATAGTGAATCGTAATTACCAATGGGTGAGCAATTAGCATTAATTCTAATCCTCTGTTGTTGACTGTGGAGAGGGCATTATTCCAAGCAGAATTCCAAGAACTGAAAGTGCATGCCAGAATCTCTGTGGTGTTATATTGTCAATGTTCAGCCATGGCACACTTGCACAGATGTTTTAAGCATGTGTGATGGTTATGCTATATGCACTGATATTTCACAGTCCACATGGTGTAACAAATGTGTGACATGCCACAGCTGTTTATGAGAATATGGTAGACACCCACCTTACACAAACCCAGATCGTCCTTTAAAAACCCTAATCTTCGGATGATAGGAGAAACACACACTTCACACCATGTTTCCATCGAATATGGTCAGTCCCATTGGAAACGCTACCTGCTTAAGGCAAAAATGCCACAGACTTACGTGCAACCTCGTTGTTTGCACTACTCAGATGATTCGTGGTTGGTCGATAGTAATGTGCTTCTTGTCAGTCTTTCACTATAATGATTCTAGTGAAAGATGACCCTGAGATGGGCTAACTCAGCAGATAGTGTCTGAGAAAACATGGGTCCCATCAATCAAAGTATGAAATATCTTCACAATGAGGCAGATGGTGGCACCTATCAGCCTGAAGATACAAATTAGTGTGGACTGACTTCCTACACACAGTGTATGCCACCGTGACAACAACCTGCTCCTGACCAGTTCATCAAGGGAGGAAAGGTAGTCATTCTTTTCTGTTGCCACAATGAAGCAAATATTTTGGTGGATTAAATTAAGGTGCCCTAAAAAGCTGTGCAAATTCACAGTGCCATGAGTCCAAACAACTACCTTAAGATAGCAAGCATCTCACCCAAGTTGTAAGAACACACTGATTTCATTTCACACACCTCATCTAATATACCTAGCAAAGAAGAATATTTCCTTCATTCATCAGTTTTCTTACATACCAAAAACGTTTCATAAGAATCTTGACTATTCAAGACAACTTCTCAGAAAACTCATTTTATGCCATATTATAAATTCAGGGGGATTTCTGACTCACTTCGAGCAATGGAAAGATTGTTTTCTACTGTATATATTTGAAAAGTTGCTACTTGGGCAGATCTTTTACTAGAAGCTTTCTCAGATGTCTTAAGAAAATACTGCAGTTACAAAACATAACACCGCAATTACACTATTTCACTTTTCACATGTTACTTACTGCTATATCTTTGTACACACTAACAGAACGCTGTGTATCCCCTCTGTCAGGATGACTTTCTTCCACATGTCGTTCCAGTTCTTGTAACATACCGGAATACTTTTCAAGACGTCTAAATGGTTTGCTCAAGCCTGTTGTCAAGACAAGAATACCGGGA
Organism: Schistocerca gregaria; assembly: GCF_023897955.1. NCBI lineage: Eukaryota > Metazoa > Arthropoda > Insecta > Orthoptera > Acrididae > Schistocerca > Schistocerca gregaria. The sequence goes on along the minus strand of NC_064921.1, from coordinate 400,313,621 downwards.
CTTACTGCACCATGAGACTCCATGAATGAATTTAACTGGTCCCTGAGAAAAATGAAAGACAAACAATTATAAAGCACTGTGAACTCAGACCTAGAAGAAACAGTAATTACTTTTTTGTAAATAAATAACCTAGTCTTGGGGTACAGACAAGTAATGCATAGTACGTACTTCAACATGGAGTCTATACAGAGCAAAAACACATTTTGCGACTGCAAAGACAACATACGCAATGACTTTAACGAGTTGTCCTTGATTTTTCTTACATATTAATAGCTGTAATCATTTTGTAAAATAGTTGTGGCTAACTGAAAATGGTTATGAAGCAAATGGACTATAAGCATCTTTACTCTTAAACACACCCATGCAAGTTTCCAAAACTGTGTCACTTTGGAATGCATTATCGCATCCATTTTCAGTATTCTATTTGTTCACAACAGAACAGTAACTCATATCACTAATGTTTGAATAATTGTGTTTGTACACATAAACGCAAGTCAGTTTATGTTTGAATTGTCTGTTTTTTCTTCATAAAACCAAAGGGACAGAACAGCTAGCCAGTACTTCTTTTTAGGAAGTATACCTCCCAGTACTAGCAATAAAACACTTAAAAATAAGTAAGTCCCACTTCTCATAGCTTTTCTAGCTTTCCATATTACAGGTTCTTTCTTCTGGGAGAAGAGAGTAATTTGTTGTAAGAGACTGGAAAGGGAAGGGGAAAGGGGAGAAGGTCATTCAAAACCCTGGCTTAGAGCTATCCCCCTGTTATGACGAGGAAAGGAAGCAGGAATGAGGGGAAAGGCCTGCGGCTAGATGCTGTGCTAGCTCCCATACTAAGATGAAGGGCTTTAGCTGTGCTGACCTGGTCTGTGCAGTCACTCCTCAGCAACACCATTCTTGACCACAATGAAGCTCAAAGTGTAAACGAGTTCGGGATGTGTAAGCTTTTACTCCATTGAAGAATATTTAAATTTATGAAGTGTGTTATATAAATACTTATGTATAAAGAGTACAATTATAACCATAAATACATATGCCTAGAAATGACTTTCAGCTATATATTTATAACCTCACTTGTCCAATGTCTTATGCATAAGCTGCTTTGTAGACAGGATCAATAAGAATAAAGTGAAATACAATACAAAAGATGTGCACAAGATCACAATTTACGAGGGATGCCCAGAATGTAATTGGTTCAAATGGCTCTGAGCATTATGGGACTTAACATCTATGGTCATCAGTCCCCTAGAACTTAGAAATACTTCAACCTAACGAACCTAAGGACATCACACAACACCCAGCCATCACGAGGCAGAGAAAATCCCTGACCCCACCGGGAATCGAACCCGGGAACCCAGGCGTGGGAAGCGAGAACACTACCGCACGACCACGAGATGCGGGCCCAGAATGTAATGCACCACATTGTTTTTTCTTAGCCAAAAACAATGCCACCAATACAAAACATTAAGTATGTATAATTTGAAGTCTCCTAAATGAGCGCACCAAGTTTCCATCGCTTCCAACAGATAGCGTAACTGCAGGACAGTTTCAAAATGGTGTCTGTAGGTGATGTACATTACAAGCAATGTGCCGTTATTGAACTTCTCACTACAGAGAAAGAAACTGTGGGGAATATTGACAAATGCTTGTACAAAGTCTATGGAGCACTTGCTACCAACAGAAATACAGTTAGTTGCTGGACACAAACGGAGAGGTTATCAGAAGGCGGTTCAGCAGAGCTCCACAATTTTAAGCGGTCAGGGAGACCATCCACGGTTGTCACACCTAACACACTTAGCCTAACCCTCTCGGACTTCCACTTGTATGGGCCGTTAAAGGATGCCATCCATGGAAGACATTTTGAAGACAATAGGGAGTTGATTCACACAGTGAAGTAATGGCTCTGCCACCAGGACAAGGATTAGTACTGACAGGGCATACCTGTCCTTGTTTTGCGCTGCAGGAAAGCCACAGAATGGGATGAAGATTGCACGTAAAAATAGAGTGTGTAGATAAAACATCATTCTTTCATATGTGTAATTCTCATAATGTTTAATAAAGAATTATTGAAGAAAAAAATGTGATGCATTACTTTCTGGGTAACCCTCGTAGTTTGCACTAACACGCTTATTCTTCACTAAGCTCAATTATTAATAACAGTGACCAGTTTGTCAATCATGAAAATTTGTTATGGAACTGAATCAGATCATCCTTACAATTACAATGGTGAAGTTAATTGTTACTGTGGTAATACACATTCAAATTTACTCAAAAAAGGCATAGTTTTGTCCTGTAGTAATTTATTAAAGAGTATTACAGTTCAGTAGATCATTTAATTCTATCCATAATTATTTCAACATTTCCAACAATCACTACTTCCTGTGACAATAACCTTATACCATTTGCAAACCACAACACAGTATAGTAAAAATCATTAATTTAGATTACAGAAATCATTCTAAGTTAGTAAACATTAAAGTTCTTCAGGTTTGCAGTTTTAAGATTGCATATTTTTGTGTACTGAATGTGCATAGTGGTGGTGTGAGTGAACACTGGGGGGCATTCCTGACACAAATCTTACTCATGAGCTTTAAAACTGTGGGTGATGTCTGATTAGTAACAGATGTGTGTAAGAATAAAACATTATTTTGTAAATTACATTATGCATTGAAACTTGGCTACACTGAATTTTACTGTGTTTGATGAACTACTAAAAGTATTGAAATTTTGATTTACGGAAAATCTTGTGGGCCAGAAATTTAGAGAAATACATGGCCACTAGTCTTCTTACATAATGTAAACCTCTTTGTTTAATATACAAGTGTCATGTTGAAAATCAAGGTTATGATAAAATCTGTAATGTAAATAAGAAATTTCAAGGTTAATTATTTCAAAAGATAATTGGTTTTAGGTAATTTAAAAAACTTTCTAGGTAAATTTGTCTGCTTAGCTTTCTGTTGGTGTGGGTCATTAGATAGAATTGCAAAGATTAACTTGCAAAATGATCCATGGAACATCTAAGTAACTAAGTTTTTCACGTATTGAAACATAGTGCTAACTTCAATCAACTGTAACTTTTAACTAACGTGCTTTATACCCAAACTAATGGCATTCCTGGTATCAGTATAGTGAGAAGAAAAACTTAACAATGAATTTAAATTTGTGTATATGTAGGGGGGGGGGGGGGGGGTGTACAGCAAAGAGGGAGGTTGAGGGGAGTGAGGTATCAGCTCACCTGACAGAATATTAGTCATCTCCTTAAAAGTCCATACTGGTCACTTTGGAGCCATGGAGACGGTGCAGTACTGGTGTCAAGTAGCCATGTGATCCTCCACCATAGACAGAATTGATGGCAGTGAAATCATGCAGTTGTGTGTGTGGTGGTGGTGGTGGTGGTGGTGCTGGTGCTGGGGGGGGGGGGGGGGGGAGGGGGGGGGGAGGGGGGGATATGTGACAGAAAAGCAGAAAGGAGCTATAGTGCTTGGTCATACCTATAACTACACTGAGAATGAACTTGCCCGATTTGTTAGTGTATCAATGTGGACTGTTCCACAGGTCTACAAGAAATAGTGTACATTGTAGACATGGACTAGAGACAAATGCCTTGCCTTGTCAATTGCAAACAGTTTCAAACATGACAGCAATTGCTGCTGTCAGTGAACACAAATACAACTTGACCACTTTCAGAGTCAACACTGCGAAAGGTATTGCATACTACTGATTACTTCACGAAAGGCAGTTGCTGACAGTGATGCACAAAGCTGCAAACCTTTTATATGGCAAACAATATAGAAGATGAACAGTAAGTAACTGGAAGCACTTAGTGTGCTCCCAAGAGTTGTGATTTTTTCTTCTTTCAAAATGATGGAAGGTGTCGAGTTCACCAACAGCCTAATGAGGCACTGAACCACACTAGACCGAGGTGCAGATCAGGATGGAGCTTTTTCTGTGATGCTTTTGTTGGTCCTACATATTCATGTTGCCACGAAGAGGAACCAGGATGTTTGTTGCCCAAATGTTGCCCTTTCATCTACATCATCTTGATAAGTATGCTGTGGATACACACATCTTTCAAGATGACAACAGCAGTTTTCATAGGGTTCACGGCTATGCTGCCTGACATGTAAGTAAAGTAAGAAAAATTCTAACATAATATGAAAGGGTTTTACATGGGAAAGATATGTGTGGAGGAAGGGGGGGGGGGGGGATTACAACAACATCTTAGAGATCAAATACCCATCCCTGAACTTTTAAAACTAGTGCTGTGTAGGAGGATCCAAAAGACTTTTTGGCATCTGGACCCATATAACAACGTCAAAGATATTTGACAACAATTGCATCAAATCAATACTGTATAATATCACCACTTTTTAAAACTTTGTCAAAGTTCTTTTACAGTGTAATACAGGCTTAAGGCCTCTTAAATCACACTGCACAGGATCTAGGTACTTTACTTCTTGGCATACCATAGTTGGACAGTTATCATGTGGTCCTTTCTGCATTCTCACAAATTGGTGGGGTCATTCCTATATGGAAGTTTATATGTTAAACATGTCACATTTTGCCCTGCCTTTTATCACATATGGCTTGCCAGTGGTGAAACATGCTGAGTGGGTGCATGGAGTAGGTCACACAACAGTAGCAGTTGTAAAAGTACATAATGTCCCATTTATTTAAGAGACTATTTGTTTAGGATAAAATCCTCTGACATAGTCAACTCGCATCAGGAGTGGTATACATCAAGAAAGTACACATTAAGAGTGAATATTCCTACTGAAATGATGAATGTGTAATATTCTTGAGTATATGGAAAGACATTTTGTGGCTGTGACAAGAACTGCAACCTGGATGGCTGAGTATGCAATAATGTCTGGCAGGCAGTGTGAAAACCAGCGCCATCACATCTAAGAGAAGCACTGCTAGATCAAAGTGTTATATATAAATCAAGAAGTTCTTCAGTCAAAATTTGTAACTGATCTAAAGGAAGTGAAACTCTTGTTTGTAGGGGGGCCAAAGTATTATTGTTTTATGAACTACAGTGGAACCCTGCCTTTAAACTGTTCAAGGCACTTCAAAAAAATGGGGTAAAATGCGAGGAAAATGTAGAATGTGAGAAATAACGTTTTAGGCTGTAAAAGTTACACACAGGATACCCCCTTGCATTTTTGCACTTTATATATGATATATATATACATACTAGGCATCAAAATATTTGTCAGGGACTTATTTATAATTTAATAAAAACTTCTGATGCAACTGGAACTGGTAACTGCTTGAGAAGTAGAAACATTTGACTTAATTTAACACGTCATAATCAACGTTTTCAAAAAGCCTGTAGCTGCCATTCATTATTTAAATAATTGAACACTGCGTTGTTACATATTTTCTTCATACTTGGCATGACGCATTGCAAGAGCGTTTTTTGTCAAGTGCAAATATCTACAAAAGATATCTACAAAAGTATTTTGTGTGGTGGTTGCATATTGGTTAAACTGTATCCCTTGCACTGTTGTCATCTTTTCGATGTTATCAGATACAGTGCCTCTTCAGTTATGTAGAAAACCACACACACACACACACACACAAACTATTACTCACATTGTTTGTTTGTGTAACATCACAAAAAAGACATACGTAAATATTGCACTTGACATTGAGAATAAATTCTCGAAACACGTTTTGCTCAACATGAAAAAAAATGTGTAACTGATGCTGTGCTTAAACCAAAAACATTTGGATAATGCAAAGTGAGTGATGGTGTGAACGAGTGCTACAAGTGACCAAACGACGAAACACACTAAATATGGTTCAACAAAGATGTCACAATTATTACAACAATCACGAAACGGCACCTGTATAGTAGAGACAGTTTGGGTGGGTGGTGAACTCTCACCAGTTTTATTGCACAGTGTTTTTCAACTTCCTCCACAAATTTTTGAGAAGTTATGGTCAGAAACAGAAGCGACTGTTTGAAAAGGCAAGTCTAACTCTGTTCTGTAATAAGTCTTCATGGTTCTAACCATAATTTCCACCTACCACAAAAGCAGAAATCCATTAGATAGGATAAGGCTAAATATTATTCATTCTGCTACACTATAGGTTCCAGTTGTGAATAGTTCCCCTTAATATTGGCACAAGTTGTTCGAGCTATGAGAAGTGAGATGCTGGCAGCACCAGAGCTTGAATATTTCTCACTTTGAAATCAAGTGAAACTAGATGTAAAAGACTTTAATTGTAAGTGTAGCCCCCCTCCCCCTCCCCATTGTAAGTATAGCTCCCCCCCCCCCCCCACCAATTGTAAGTATAGCCCTCCCCACCCCCCTTGTAAGTGTAGCCCCCCCCTCCCCATTGTAAGTGTAGCCCTCCCCCCTCCCCCTACCTACACACACACACACACACACACACACACACACACACACACACACACACACCTATTCATTCAGCAACTTTTTCAAGCTCCGAATGATTTCTCTACAATTTTTGCTCCACCCATCATGTCCAACAGAAAAAATAGGAAAAGGCTTACATTTGCCTCCTTAACAGTTGCAACTTATTCTGCCCTGATTACTGCAATTTTTATTGTTAGTAAGGAGGCAAGTTTGTCATTATCACAATAAAACTATTGAGACAAAGATAAATGGTGGTAAGAAGCACTGAGAAAATACTCGCTTGTGGTACCTTCTCTATGTTCTTCAGATGTGGCTTGGAAGAGGTTTAGAATTCATGATATCTCTGTTTGTGATCCACAAAGAACAAAAACGCATTTCTTTAAAGAACTCAACTCAATCCAAGCAAAAAACTAATTTCACCCCCTTCCGAATTACATAACACAAGATTCATACATTATGAACAACTTCAAATATTCAAATAAAGACCAACAAAAAACAAAGTAATTTCCAAGTTCTCTGAAACTATATGAGTAAGCTCATACAAAAAGAGTTATGATATGCTACATCCCTCATTCCTCCCATCATCATTGAAATCCACCATGTATTTACCCCAGAAAAGATTCACCTCTTCAATGACAGCACTCTTGGGGTTAAGCAATTATGTGAATTGCTCGATTACATTTAGGTGTGGACCATTTATGTGAAAAGCATAAATGCAACTATGATTTTTGCACAATGTTCTCAGATATCACAGTTTTCCTATTCTCCAGTGCCCAGGTTGATTTCTAACAACTGTTCAACCTTTGTATGAATTTTTCAATACTATGAGACCTTTCCTGGGAACTATCTTTTGTGGGATCAGCTAGACATCTATTACACACTGCATGTTACAGAACTCCAGTGGGATGGTGATGCCTTGATTTTGTGGTAGGAGGCAACCAAGAAAGCACTTGAAAAATTAAATGCAAAAGGATAGTAAACCAACTTTTATATTTTTGGTTTTACATCCACCATTGACTTATGAAAGGTTAACTGTAGATTTTACCAAGACTGTAAATTTTTGTCAAAATAAAAATTTATTGATGCACCACAACTGACTTGTTTCAACCTTAGACGAAATTTAGAAGTGATCCAAGGGGCTGTCAAAAGGCCTCTATGACCAAAATTTTAATTTTTAAGAAAAGCTTACAGCTCTGGCACGACCTTCAACAAGCAACATAAAGGGCTTCTCATGTGACCAAGAGTGTGTTCCCACAAAAATTAACATGTGAAGGCAAATTAACTACACAAGAAACACACAGCATTCTACTAATAATATGCTATAACATAATTAAAGAGCCTACATGAGATCTCTACAGCTCATTCTGAACAGCTGGGAGTACTGCAGCTCTTAAATGTCTAAAAATGAAAAAAAGTTCACATTTACTTTTGTGACATTTTTTGTCAAGTAAGTGAATGAATATATCTCTGCGCCATCTGCAAAAATAAACAATAAAAGTGATAAAGAGAGAAAACCAGTGAGAAAGCTTGTTTTTGTCTTACTTTGCATAGGAAATAATTATAAGGAGTGGCACAATAAAGTAAAGAAATAAGAAATCATACAGTAATCCTTAAAGGTCATGAGCCTCAATAAAAAAAATAAAGAGTATAAAACACCAGAAACCAACTTTTCCTTAGTGAAATAAGAAATATTCATTTCTCAACATGTAGGCTATACAAAAAGAATATTGAACTAAAAAAAAAAAAAAAAAAAGAGGAGACAATGTATTAGACAAAGCATTAATAAAATTCAAAAGTTAACCTGTATTTGTCAAGGATGCACACAGCCCTCGGATGGGAGGAGCAATAAACATGATGTACTTGTTTCAGTCTAGGTGCAGAGGTGAGGAAAATTTTCCCCACGCGTTGTTCTTGTGGTGGACGCTGACTGCATTCCTCCAACGCTGCCAGAAGCTGCTGATGTGTTTCAACAACAGTAACTATGTTGCTGACTAACTGGCGATATTCATCCCTGGAGAGTCTAGAAAATGGAATTAAACACGGAAGTTACTCCTAAAGGCCAATATTAATACTCCTAGGCTTTGTCTGAATATAAAATATTTGTATACGAATATGAATACTTTATTCAAAAATGACAACTTACAGTTTAACCCTAAAATTAACAACACACTAAATAGCTTATAACAACAATATTCAATTAGGAAAGAAAGGTGTCACAAAATCAACAAAGGGTTCTAGATCTCAACTGCAGCATGACATAGGTGGCATCTACTAGATTCTTGGTATAAAAACAGCTGTTTCAGCAGATAAAGGCAAGCACCTGAAATTGTAAAAAAACTGGCAAAGCGGAAGTGAGTGAAAGAATGAGTGTGAGACAGAAAAAGAGAGAGAGAGGGGGAGAGAGAGAGAGAGAGAGAGAGAAGAAATCATCCACTGGTATGACTAACAGTCAGCTGTCCACTGGGATGAACGGCCACTGCCAAACTGTGACCAAGAGCAAGATAAAAATGTTCAAATACGTGTGAAATCTTATGGGACTTAACTGCTGAGGTCATTAGTCCCAAAGCTTACACACTACTGAACCTAAATTACCCTAAGGAATAAACAAACACACAGCCATGCCTGAGGGAGGACCCGAACCTCTGCCAGGACCAGCCACACAGTCCATGACTGCAGCGCCTTAGACCGCTCGGATAATCCCGCGCGACAAGAGCAAGATAGATCACCCTGTGGCACAACATGCAGCTGGACATAACACACGTGATTTCAATGGCTGCTTCACTACCTGAGCCATCTGGATCCTCCCCTCCACCACCAGCTTTTCTGAACGGTGCAGATGGGAGCATCCTTACAACATATTCTCCACTCCCGAAATTATCCTGGCCTCAACCAACAGTAATAAGGCACTATACTGTCCCCACACCCTCCACCCAACAGTTTCCACCCCCTGTACCCTATCATCTCCTCCCCATTCTTGTCTCTCAGTCTGGCAGTCATGTTTGCAAAAGGTGTGTGTGTGTGTGTGTGTGTGTGTGTGTGTGTGTGTGTGTGTGTGTGCTCTCTTTATTAATGGAGGCTGTGGCCAAAAAGTACACGTGAGTGTCTTTTAATCGTGCCTGCCTAGAACTTTACATGTCTTCTTTACAGTAAGTAGTTGGGGTTGCGTTGTTTGGGGAAGGAGACCAGACAGCAATGTCATCGGTCTCCTTGGAGCAATTTAGGGAAATCATGGAAAACCTAAATCAGGATGGCCGGATGCGGGATTGAACCGTTGTCCTCCTAAATACAAGTCCAGCGTGCTACCCACTGCGCAACCTTGCTCGGTGAACAGTAAGTAGTAATCTCTCTCTTCCTACAATGTAGACTACACCCACATATATTCACACAAGCACAACTCCCACGCACATGACCAAGGTCTCTAGCCACAGCAAGCAGACTGTGAGCAACTGCACTGTTGCTTGCAGTCCAGCCTCAGTCACCACAGACGGTCATCATATGTGTACGAGGTGTCCGAGGATACTATTAATATTGCATGCCAGGTCATCAACATAAAACATGAAGAGCAAGAGTCCCAACACAGACACGTCTCAAGTCACTTCTAAATCTATGGATGGCATTCTCTCCAATGCAACATGCTGCTTTCTCACTACCAGAGACCTTCAATTAAGTCACGAACTTTGTTTGATACACTGTATTATCATACTTTTGTTAAGATTCATTGGTGTACTACTGAGTCAAATGCTCTTCACTAGTCAAGAAATACTCATTCACATCATTGCCTTCATCAACAACCAATGTTTCCAGAATCTGCATTGGCTGGCATGCAGACAGTCATGCTGTTTGAAGTACCTTGTTACATATGCAATCAGATAATGTTCTAAGTTTCTGTAATAGATAACTGGTAATGATACTGGACTGTTATTTAAGGATTGCTTCTGGTTTATGTAACGTGGGAAGTAGTGATGGTGGTTTTCACTGAAACAACTGGTTTTCAATTACACTGGTTCTTTTCCTCTCCAGTTTAACCTGACTTTTAAAATTGCCTAAAAATAACCAGTTTCTGAAATAACCAATTTTCGGTTTTTTATTGCTGTTCCTTCCATTAATAAACATAGATTTGAAACAAGAAATGAAAGATTCTAATGAGGGTTAAGGAGTAGGAGTTCACGATTGCTAGGAGGTTGAGGCAATGGCAGAAATCACTGTCTCCAGCAAAGAATACGAAGGTGAATTTTGGATGGTGTCAGTTTTTCACCCTGAAGCAGTCACGAAACTAGAGGTTCAGCTATCATCCCAAATTATAGCATCTCAATGAAATTACAGGTATGGCAATCACATTTATATTTTCTTCAAAGGAACACTGTTGGTGTTTTCTGCGTATATAATGTCCAAAGTTTATTGTGCATCCTCCCATTTTTAATCTTTCAAAGCAAATGGAACATTGTACTTCACTGCCACCTGACTTCATAAAATACTTCCAAACTAGTGATGGTGCCCCCGACAGTAAGAAACTACCACATACAACAGATGAAGATAAGTCTCGCACACTGCGTATAAACGTCTACCATTACATGGGTCATGCCACATGGCAGTAGCTACATTATTGTGCCTGCAACAATGTATCAATTCTTATTTCTTATGTTTGTTACTAGCTTCTAGCTATGTGTGTTGTTATTAAATTAGTGATAAGTGGTTTTCACAGGGTATTTGGAAGTTCCCACTACAAACTTCTAAAACTTGTAGAGGTGAGTGGGTACATAATATTCTGAACAGGAAGCCTCATCTGGAAATGTTCTGTTTTCATGCTACAGCCATTTGAAAACATGTTTGCTAGGTAGGTATTAAACAGGGTACCGTATTTACTCGAATCTAAGCCGCACTCGAATCTAAGCCGCACCTGAAAAATGAGACTCAAAATCAAGGGAAAAAAAAATTTGTCAAATCTAAGCTGCACCTGAAATTTGAGACTCAAAATTCAAGGGGTGAGAAAAGTTTTAGGCCGCACCTCCAAATTGAAACAAAGATGGTCCACTGTAATATGAGAGACAATTTAGGTCGAATGAATGACAATACAGCCCTAGTAGTTTCATTTGAGAGGTAAGCTTAGCAGTTAAGCTTTACCACATAGCCATTGCTATGCGTCAGGCACTCCGTCCATATTTATACGGGTACCCTTCCTTTTTCACGTGTTTCATCTGGTTTGAATAGATTGTTTATTTTGCTTTGATCTGATAAGTGCCGTTCTCTTTGTTATAGGTGTTTATGTCATTCTAAGTTGAAAATGCATTACTGTACAGTTATTTGTCGCATTCTGATAATGAGTGTTTACGGCCTGTCGCCGCTCACAGCATGGCTTGCTTTTGTGCACGCTACCGCTGCTTACAATTTAAAAAAAAAAAGAAGAAGAATCTCATTAGCGAAACAATGGCAAGAGACTGCTATTTGTTGTTACTTAAACTGCTGCTTTCTTTGCTAATGATCAACAAGAACCATATAATAGACTGCCTATGACAGAAGATGTTCTGGATGAGAGTCTATAGAAAAATTTTCTCTGTTTGAAAATCTTTGCAGACGCCTCTTTAGTGCATTACATTCTGCACAGAAATTAAAGTCATCCTAGATTTAAAAATCTAGTCAATTGCCGTGCTTCATTTCTGACTGTATCCCTGTTAGGCATAAGAATAATACGAATATAAACATGACATGATATGTATATTCTTCCGCATCTGCTGTTGTCTCACTCTAGTTTCATAGTTTATTAGGCAGACTGGATTTAAATTATATAGCAGCAAACAAGAAAGAACACATGGCAAAATGTTTATATTCGTATTATTCTCATGGTGAAGAGAATACTGCATGTGATTCACAATTCATAAACGTTCCATCTCTTCTCACAGGTAGGAAAAAATTCAGAACGTAGAGTTGGCCATTTTGACAAACATCCCAAACAGTCTTACCAGTCGGATTTTCATAGTACATTGAAATACTGCTACACTCGAAGTTGAACAATAAGGAATTTGTATTTACTTCGTTGGATAATGTATGAAATTGCAGTGGTCGAGACTCGGGGAGGAGAAAAAAACTCGTCTTCCACCTTTTTTCTTAATTTATTTACTGATGCTGAGCTTTTGGCGCCAATATTTATCTTTGTGTCTGCAAAGCATGCCTGTGTAGTGCTACATATATTCGATGGCATAAGTTAGTTGTGGCGGCACCTACCTACATTTTTCAGAACTTCTGCTTACTTTGCACTCGATTATAAGCTGCAGGCGGTTTTTTGGATTACAAAAACCGGAAAAAAGTACGGCTTAGATTCGAGTAAATACGGTAGTCACGGTGGGACATGGTTACGTTAGATCAGCTGATGCCATTTGATGTCTTCTTACCACTCTGACCTGTTTTGGGCCTCATTTCGGTGTCTGTGAGTTTTAGAGCAACACGGTTGCGTACACACTTGCAGAATACACCAACATGATCTTTCTGAATGACAAAACTCACTGTAATGAAAGAGCTGCTCACTGTCATTATCCAGATCATTCTCCATAATGTCCGACTACACTGCATACCCTTTTCACTACAATTATGCAATGACTTCGAGAAGGGGTACCTTCACCGTCAACAGGCATGACTGTGATGCTCCAAGAAGATGTCACACACCTGAATTGGAAGAGGTCATACTGCATTACATGGAAGAGAACCCATCAACGAGTACAGGAGCAATTTCTTTGGCTATTAATGAGTTGAACTGTAAAACAAGTGATGCACTAGATCACGCCTAATCAATTATTTGTAAAAGTGGTTGCATTATCAACATGTTTTCAAATGGTTGAACCACGGAAATGGTATGTTTCCGGACATGGGTTCCAATTCAAAATATTATCTACTCACCCCCCTCTACAAGTCTTAGAAGTTTGTAATGGGAATTTCCAAACACCCTGCATAACAGTCCAGTATTTCAAACCAATATAAAATTTATAAATAAACATTACTTGCATTTCAAAAATAGTTGTATTTAAAAACCAATTAATTTGAGCAATGGTGCTATGGCAAATTGATATGCCTTTTTTTACCCAGTTACTGATAAAAAAACTGTTACAACCGAGACTAAATAAAGACTAAAAAATACTGATCAGTCTGAACTAAAATACCGGAATCAGTTTTAACTGCTTGGTTTTTCCCATAGTTTTTTTGTTTAAGTGATCTAAAGCATATCATGGCTAAGAAAGAGGCTAATGCTGTTGAAAAATGTGTATAGAATGTGACAGGGATACCATCAAGCCCTGGGACCTTTTTAATTGTAGTAATTTCAATTGTTCCTCAGTCTCACTGACACTATCATCCATCTTCAGATAACATTTCTGTGAGATGGATTAGAACAAGCAATTTATGAATTTCAGGCCAAACTAATCGCTACAGCTCACTGCTCAACCAAGTAAGCTTTGAAAGGAGTGTGTTTATGTGCTTGTTTACAACTCAGTACAGTGAGAGATTACCTTTACTCTTTTCAGTGTTTAGATAATACATTTATTACTACAAAGCTCTTGCATTAGATGCAGCACAAAAATATTGTGCTACTTTAATTTAGAACACTATTATAATACCTTCAAAATAGTGATATAAAATTCACCTTGGCAAATTCATGTGTGTTATGACTGTACTGGCTCTATTCGTCCTGTTTTTGTTACATGTGTGTGTATCACACCAAAAATTCCAATATTGTCACATAGTGCTTCATGTCAGAGGATACTGCAATCATTATATCTGTGGAAGTAAGAAGGACAACTTCCATGCTCAGACTTGAAAGGACAGTTAGAAAGATTTACAATAATTAGGGACAAAAAGTTATAAAAGCTGAAAACATGTGGTACTGTGATTAATTTCATACCACAAATAGACAAAGAAAAATGTAATGAAAGAAATTACAATTCAATGACAATGTCTGGTACGTACAATATACTGACACATCCCCACAAGTGAAATGCTCATAAAAGTTTCAGAGTTGAAAATCCTCTCTCTCGGAAAAAAGTAAAAGCAATTGAATAAACTGAACTTAACAGAGCTTGAGACAGGAAAGTTCTCCAAAAATAACAGAAAAATGAACTTTGCTGCAAAATCTGAAAATACCTTTACAAATTTAACTGTTACTAGTGAAGTTCTCCAGCTCTGCATTGGTAGCATTAAGTACCGATGACTGGACAACTTGTCTGGCATTGCAATAACAAATTGTAAACACAAACCTGCCTCATGAATTACTCCATCCGTAAGTGAAAATTGCATCAAATCCTTACAGTAGTTTCAGAGATTAGCCTTCACATCTAGGCAGAGAAAAGTGGTAGGGGACTTTCATCATTGTTCAGTCAATTTTCCCGTAATACTTATAAATTATACACACTAACATTCCTCATGAATTAGCCTACTTATTAGCAAAAATCATATCAAAATCATTACAGCAGTTCCTGAGGTTAGCCTTCACAAGCAGACAGAAAACGCACCAGGGGAGTTTATTTTATTAATATGCATAGATTTACGTACTCTGGGACTGGAATGAGGATAGTTTGCAAAACAGTTAATGCTTCTAAAAACAGTTATAAAAGAAAATGTAGTGACTCAAGTATTGTTCCTCAGCAAGAAAGTTAAAACATTTAGTAATATTCACTTACATGTCCGACTTCTCCAGGGGACTGAGGAAGTTTTTCAACAAAGTCTGCAGCTCTGCTACATGGGCTTTCTCAGATTCAATAAGGTCCTTCAAAACCAGATTTCTGTATGCTTTCTGTTGCGCTGCAATATCTGGAGGGAGTTTCACTGGTGAGATCTTCGTAGTTCCTGAAGCACCACTCTCTGTAACAGTGAATAATGTGCCTACAAGGCATTTTCTTGGCTGTGAAGCAAACAGTTGAAATACAATAAAACATCAGTATGACTGTTTCTTAAATGTTTAAACTGAACATTGATGGATAGATGTAAGCCACCTTTCACCTCTCATAATAAAAAGTCAGTTATTAGATAATTTAACCAAAAATAACTCATTACCACGGTAAGTTTACACAAGCTTTCATTATTAAGTGACCTTAATATTGCTGGTATATTTTTTTAAGTTTTTTAATGAAATATATAGTTGTCCTTCTTCCCGAAGTTTCACATAACTCAGTAACCACATAAAGGGTTGATTTTTCCTTCCTTTTTTATTGTTTCACAAATGCTGTTTCTTTTTGCTCAGTTCATGGATGCTCGTATATATACAATATTCAACAAATGAATCTCAACATGTACAGTATTCTACACATAAATATCCATTTCACTAATAACATCTTACTTTTATCCTCAACAATCAAGTAATATGCAGTAGAGATCAATACAGTAGTTTAAAAGTGGCCTTCGTCCTTTATATTTGTATTAGATGGTGTATAAGATCTTCACACTGTCCATCTCACAGCATACTTCACTTGCTTGCCCTTCACTAAAAAGATTAAATAGAAAAATGCATATTCTAGCAATTCTTATTTGCCAAGTCTGGGAAAACGGTGTGCTGACTGAAGTGTATTAAGGACATTGGAGCAGATAAGGAACAAAATTGAGTCACATCCCCTCCAATGCCTTTGGGATTGGAAGAAAATTAGTGTCAAATATTATGAGTTCATTCAATAAACAAACAATGAAGTTGGAAACATAGGTGGTTTGGTTGTGGAAGTCACACTGGTCACTTTTAAGCTGTACTGTTATATGCAATGAATACAGAGCAAGTATGACTATAAAATTACTTTAAAAACTTCATTAAAGAAGATGTAAATGAGCTTCAAGTTCCTAGTAACCACCTCATATACAATAATATAAAAGTACTATTAACTGTCACTCTTTTGCCAGCGAATTACAGCAATGACCTAACGGATCTAGGATCTATGCAATTTTTAAGTCTGAAGGACTTAACGGCACGATGGTGATGTTGGAGCCACAGCATCTAGTTGTGCAGTGCCGCAAGTGGAGACAACCGATATATAACCAGTTTGCATGCACTGAGACTAACACTTGCAGTGCCTGTATGTTCCTTCTTGGCCCAATATTCCATGCATACCATATCTACATGAAAGCCTCTGTACTTAGTATCATGCCCTTTCAAAGGAACCATCCCAGTATTTGCCTGAACCGATTTAGGGAAATCATGGAAAACCTAACTCAGGATGGCCAATGCAGATTTGAACCATTATCCTCCCGAATGCCAGAACTTAGTGTGGGAGCAGGAAAAGGAGAGAAAAGGTCAAACATATGATAATGGTGGTTCTGGCTCATTTATTACGATAAGATCACAAGTAACAGCATGTGTTCACTATAGCCTTCCAACACAGCAACATAGTGCATCTTAAATATGGCACGATTGACAGTTGGAGCGATATGTCAAAGTATGCCACCCTTCTGATCAAGAAGAATCTGGATACATCCCTGATAGACATGATCTTTCAGATATCCCCACAGCCACACATCACCTGAATTTAGGTTGAGGGATCTGGAAGGCCACGCATCTTTAAAATGCCTAGAGATGATATGGTAAATACTGAAGGTTTCCCAATGCAATTATATCACCTGGCAAGTGATGTGTGATGTCGTGCCATCTTCTGAAAATGGTGGTATGGACACAGTTACATTCTTGCAAAAGCTGGAATCACACGTTGCACAAGCAGGACCTTACAATGTGCAGGTGTCACTGTACCCCTAACAGACCCGTAAGTTGTGACTTGAGATCAAATAAAGTTAAAGACATTGATAACATTCCTTCAAAATGTCTAAAATTGTTGAGGGAAGTGGCAACCAAATGACTATTCAAATTGAAATGTACAATTTATGAAACTGGAAATATACCATCAGCCTTCAGAATATCATCATCTATACAATCCCAAAGATAACAAGGGCAGATAAGAGGAAAAACTATTGTACAATCAGCTTAACAGTTCATACATCGAAGTTACTAACAAGAATGACATTATGGAAAAGAAAATAGAGGACCTATTAGATGATGATCACTTTGCCTTTAGAAAAGGTAATGGCTCCAGAGAGGCACTTGGTAATGGAACCAACACTTACAAGACACTGAATTCAATGAACTGTCTAATGAGCACAGAACATGAATTGAGGGAAAACCGAAGAAAAACAAAAATAATGAACAGCAGCATAAATGAGAATACTGAAAATCTTAACAACAAAATTTGTTACCCAGAAGTAAATGAAGTGAAGGTGTTTTGATATCTTGGGAGCAAAATAACCCAAGACAGATGTAGCAAGGAGAACACACAAAGCAGACTAACATAGGCAAAGAGGGTTTTCCCAGCCAAAACAAGTCTACTAGTATCAAATATTGGCCTTAATTCGCAGAATAAATTTCTGAGAATGTGTGTTTGGAATACAGTATTGTATGGAAATGAATCATGGGCTGTGGAAGAACTGTAAAAGGAGAGAAGCTAAGCATTTCAGATGTGGTGCCACAGAAGGATGTTTAAAATTAAGTGGACCGATAAGATAAGGAATGAGGAGGTTCTACACAGAATTGGTTAGAACAGGAACATACGGAGAACACTGTCAAGAAGAAGGGACAGGATGATACAATATCTGTTAAGACACCAGGGAAGAGCTTCAATGGTTCTAGAGGGAGTTTTAGGGGATAAAAATTGTAAGAGAAGATAGGATATAATATATCCAGCAAATAATTGAGGAGTTGGTTGCAAGCACTACTCTGGAACGAAGAGGTTGGCACGAAATAGGGAATCACACTGGACCGTATCAAACCAGTAAGAAGACGATGACAGAAAGCTCAAGAGAGAAGTGAAAATGCTTGTTGGCAGCATCTGTGATGCATCAAGCTCTATTGATGGAGATTAAAATTACATAGTCCAAGCTCATATTGCTTATCCCAATAGAATAAAAACAATTTAAATTGCCTCACTGGGAATCCCAAACTCCACAGTCATAGGCTGCAACCAACATATTCAGGCCCTTCAGTAGCTGGGAGAAAATGTTTATATTTAAGAGCATATAATTGTACCAAAGATACTATGCATATTCCTTGACAAGAAATGCAAGTGTTCACTAATTAAAACACACTAGGAACAACCATAGGAGGCAATATTTTGAAGTTAATGGAGTTCTTTGCTGAAGTGAATCTGACACTGCACAGAAAATCAAAGTAGAATATAGTTCCCTGAGTTCCGCGCCTTCTGTGGCTGCATTTCATATTCAGCATTTCCAGAGGGCAAGTGCATCAGAAAATCAAAGGTATATTGTGTGTGTTTTTTGAGCAACTGGGTCACTAAGCACAGGATTGTAAAACTATCACAAATATATGGATGAACATTTCATCAAATAACCCTTGTTTCCTATGTCTCAGTCACACCCCTTGCATTAAAAACAGTGCAAAGAAGGAAAATGTCTTTGTTCATACAATAATAAAAGCAACAACAAAATCCTTTCCACTACAAAGAAAGCATTATTTCTCAGATAGTTTCCAAGATTTCTACTTCAGTACACAATGCAATCACTGTGCGAGTTTCACACATCTTTAAATTGCACATATATAAATTGTAGCATCCAAAGGTCTAAATAAGGTAGCTCACATCTTCTACGGGTCAACCAATCCAGTTTTATAAGAAAATCCTTGTTTCATAGTAAATTGTCACTGAAACGCTGACAGCCCAAACATTGGAAATTTATTTTGTCACATCAGAATCATGCTGCATCGTTGCTGGAGCTGAGAAGTATGTACAACAATCAATAAGTTCCCTTATCACTATCAAGAGTGCACATTCTTTCTCACAACTCCCAGCAATTCCTCAGAATTCCAAAATAATGACAAAGAGACAAAAATTACAACTAGCTGATCCTTGACATGGATGGGATCTTCCAATTGTATCACTCTAAATGCAGATTGGCAGTGGAAAGCAGTTACACACACTGCACCAAAACATATTTCATAATATACTCAATATTATAAATGAAATAGAAAGAAACTTCCACACGGGAAAAATATATTAAAAACAAAGATTCCAAGACTTACCAAGCGGGAAAACGCCGGCAGACAGGCACAAGAACAAAACACACAAACACACACACAGGATTACTAGCTTTCGCAACCGATGGTTGCTTCTTCAGGAAGGAGAGGGAAAGACGAAAGGATCCACATCATCAGGATGTAACAGAAACACAGTGTCCATCATCATAGTCACCTCACGCCGATGCACCAGGAAAAATGGCGCAAATCCTGTGGTGTCTTGTTTGGCGGTGTTGTAGTCAAACGTCACGAAAGGTAGCACCTCACCCCAGTTTCTCTGCTCAACATTGACGATCATTGATAGTATGTCAGCCACGGTCTTATTGAGGCGTTCAGTAAACCCGTTAGTTAACGGATGGTTGGCAGTTGTCATGTGATGAGTAATGTTGCACCGACAGTTTTTCTATCACAAGATTTGATTGAAAAACCTTCCCTCAATCCGTAATTAACGACCTTGGGAGACCGTGGTTTAATACAATGTCTTCCACAATGAATATGGCTACCTCAGATGCTTCAGCTGTTTTCACGGCTTTTGTAATGGCATAGTGTGTCAGATAACCTGTGCAAACAATAATCCATCAACTGCCACTAGCAGACATTGGAAATTGTCCGAGGAGGTCAATGCCAACATGTTGGAAAGGCGTATCGGCTGGTGGAATTGGTATGAGTCAGCCAAGTTATTTCTGAGAAACTGCCTTTCTCCTCTTGCACTCTCGACAGTGCGACACACAGTAATGGACACTCCTAAATAAACCTTGCAAGAAAAATCTCTTGTGGATTCTATCGTATGTCTTAATAAATCCTAAATGTCCAGCCTCAGGTGCGTCATGGAATGTCTGTGGAACATTAAGTGCATGTGTTTAGGAATCACTGGAAGCCAACTCTTTCCAAATGGATCAAGGTTTTCTTTCAAAGTAATCCAACAACTATGTTAAATTCTCCTTTCACATTCTCTGATGTTTTAAGGCAGGCATAATGAGAGATATCTTGGTGTCCTCCTCCTGCCCAGCAAAGAGATCCTGGAGTGCAGCGAGGCAGTCACTATCATCATCAAAATCTTGATGGTCTTACACAGGGTTTCTTGAGAGAGTCGGCATCTTGGTGTTTTCTTCCACTTTTGTACACTATGGTAATGTCATACTCACGAAGACGTAGTGCCCACCTGGGAAGTCGTCCTGTTGACCTGTCAATCAACAAAGTGAACAATGGTCTGTAACAACTGTGAATGGCCTCCCATAGATATACTGTCAAAATTTGCACATGGCCCAGATCACAGCAAGACATTCTCTTTCTGTAGTTGAGTAGTTTCTCTCAGCTTTAGTAAGTGTCCTAGAAGCATAGGCTATAACGTTCTCTTTTCCTTCCAAAATTTGCACCAGAACAGCACCGATCCCATACCTGCAGGCATCTGTGTGTAGTTCTGTAGAAGCTCTCTCATCATACAGACCAAGTACAGGGTCAGTCATCAGAGCTTTTCACAGCACATCAAAAGAATCTTGGTGAGCATCACCTCAGATAAATTTAGCATTGGCTTTTAACACCTCTTGGAGTGGCCTGGCTTTGATACAAAAGTATTTGGTAAAATGACAGTAATAAGAACATAATCCGAGGAAGCTTCTCACTTCTCTAATACTTTTAGGAATAGGAAATTCCGTTATAGATCTCACCTTTTCTGGGTCTGGCCACACACCTTTGTTTGACACAAGGTGTACAAGCAATTTGATTTATTTTGCTCCAAAGAGACAC
This sequence comes from Schistocerca gregaria, assembly GCF_023897955.1. Classification (NCBI taxonomy): domain Eukaryota; kingdom Metazoa; phylum Arthropoda; class Insecta; order Orthoptera; family Acrididae; genus Schistocerca; species Schistocerca gregaria. The sequence goes on along the minus strand of NC_064921.1, from coordinate 400,292,456 downwards.
TTTCTTGGATTAAGTTTCAGTCCACCTTGTTGGAGACACTTAAGAACGGCCCTCACTCAGTCTTTATACGTGTCTCTGAGAACACTATAATGTCATCTAAATAACAAAGACACATTGTCCACGTCAGGTGACTTAGAAGATTATCCATCATTCATTCAAAAGTTGCTGGTGTGATACACAAGCCAAACGGCATTACCTTGAACTCGTACAGATACTCAGGGGTGTTGAATGCAGTTTCCTCATGATCAGCCTCATCTACTCCGATTTGCCAGTATCCCGAGTACATGTCCATGAGTGGGAAAAACTTAGCCCCTTCAGACAATCTAGTGTATCGTCAGTTTGTGGAAGAGGGTAAACATCCTTCTTAGTTATCTTATTAAGCTTCCTGTAATCAACACAAAAGCGCCAACTGCCATCCTCCTTCCTAACGAGGACCACTGGTGACGACCATGGGCACTGCGAAGACCGAATGATGTCATTCTTCATCATTTTCTCTACCTTGTCACGAATTATTCGACATTCAGTTGCTGACACATGGTATGCTCTCTGGCTTATTTGTTAATGGTCTTCAGTGATAATCTGGTGCTTCACTGTTGATTTGTCTTATTTGCTCTACACCTGTGGATTGAAGCATTCGGAGAAGTCATGAAGAATGGAAAGTGGCTTCTTCTGTTGTTCCTTAGTGAGATCTGATGGTAGTCGAGCTAGAAGATCTTGTCTCATAGTGGTAGTGCTAATTTCACCCACTGACTAGGCATGGGAGGTATCTATGAAGCTCAACTGTTCTGCAATTAATGGCTCAGCATTTGCTATGCATATGCGTCTTGGAAGGATCTGTGGTTCTAGATGGAAGTTAAGTGTCCACAATTCACCGAATCTATTCTTGAATGAGACGACAGAGGCTGGGATGACAAAGTTATTCTTCAATGGTATGCTTCTCTTACATTCCACTACAAGATCCATGGGTTGATGCATGGCTTGACATGTGACAGTTACCTTTCTAGCGATGAGTGCAGGAATGATCACTTCATCCATCACACAGTCTCCACACACTTGGTTGCGCATCTTCCTGTACACAGTATCTCATCTCGTCTAGCATAATCTTTGAGCAACCACAATCTATAATTGCCCAAGAAGCTTTCAAAAAGTCCCATCCGAGAATGACATCATGACTACACTCTTGTAAGATGATGAATTCTAAGGGCTGTGTATTGCCATTTATACCCACACAAATGGTACATCTTCCTGTAGGTTTTATGTATTTCCCATTAGTCATCTTCAGCAGAGATGTTTCGTTGTTGACGAATACGGTTTTCTGCAATAAGAAGTTGGGCTGGTCGGCCATCCATGAGGATATCAATGTAGTTTCCTATCATTTTTGTAGTGATCGACGGCGGAGGATTTCTCTCTTCAGCGGCCTCACCTCCGAGGAAGGTCGCACCCTTTAGTTTTCCGGGTTGCAGCAGCTACATTATCAGCTGGAGCTTCTTAACGGTGATGGAGACCTCGATTGGCATGTTGGGGAGCGTCCTTTCCAGCGGCTAGCTTGTGGCGATGGTGACCTACATCGTCCTGCACCCACTGCATCTTGTTCATCTTCGTCGTCCCGCAATTGGCGTTGGGTAAGATCGGTCTGCTGTCTTCTGGCACAAGCATCATCAAATATCCGCTGCCTTTCTCAACAATAGTGCACCACATGTCCCGGTCGCCCACAGTGAAAACATACTGGTTGGTTAACCTGGGTCCTCCAGACGTCAGTCTTCCATGGTGCCAAAACAGGTTCCTCATGTGGCATTGTAGGAACAGAACCCGCCTCGGTCTCGACTTTTTCACTGTTTTAAAGGGAAATGAAGGACAAGAGATTGGGTTCACTGTCTGTTTCATTTACTCCCTTATAACCTCTAGAAGAATCTCGGTTTTTTGCTTGCCGTGCAATCCAGGTGCCTTCTGAACTTCCTCTCTCACTATCTGATGAACACTTCTGGAATCAGTTGCTTGCTCCAGCACAGACATCGATACAACGTTTGTAAGCCGTTCAAACTTCTTGCATGTAATTCTTTTTTGATGCATTGTCTCGATATACTGTCACGATTTTATGAAGTAGGCTGATGTCAAAACCTCCTTCAGAAATAGGGCTTGATACATGTCCTCAGCAACACCCTTCATGAGATGTGAAACCTTATCTTCCTCCTCCATTCTAGGATCCACTATTTTACACAGTTTCAAGAGGTCTTGAGTGTAAGATGCTGTAGTTTCTCCTGGAAGCTGTACCCTGCACTTTCATTATCTTCAGCCTTGCAATTCTGTCATCGTGTGTAGCCAAAATTCGTCTACTATTCTTCTTTCATGGTGAGAAATCATTGGTGGGTGAGGAAGTAAATCCCTTGCACTTGCAGTGGGTAGTGTGCTTCTATTTTTGGAAGTATCAGTGCAAGATCTAGAAAGCATTCCACTGTCCCTTTGATGAACAGTCACAGATCTCATGTGCATATTGTTACACACTTCTCCAGGACTATGGATTTTGCTGATGCCACTGCTGTTGACCTGACTATTAGGAGAAGCTCTGCAGTTATTCAAATGTTGCAACAGGGTCCATGAGTTTTCCTGAATGTGACAGCAAGTTCTAGTTGCTTTCAGTATGGTGTACGAACAGACCATTGACCACATCGAAAACTTATAAAACTGTTCCACAAAAGACCTTGCTTGTGTAAAATCACCAAAAAATATTACATGAAGAAGAGTATAAAAAGTAGGGTGTGTGAAGAGATTGTTGAACTTTTCTAGTTCATGTAAAACTATGAATCAAAGTGTAACAAAAACTTAACTACAAAATTAGATATCAGGTTTCATATAAGGGCTTACAAAGGAACGTTTCAGAAAGAAGTGAAAAAAGAAGGATAAATTGTATAAACCAACATCAAACAGGCTGACAATGGCTCAAGAACAGCCTCTTCCTAGCATATCACACATCCATGATTCTCAGAAGAGTGCAGATGATTCAGAAAGCTATTCTGCCCATATGTGGCCCATCATACCTTCTCTGCCAGTGCCCTATTGACATCCGAGCTCAGCTGGGTACCTGAACAAGCTGCAGACCTCAACGGCATACCATGGCTTGAGTACTCTGTTTCCAGTAGAGCTGAGCTCGACTGCTTATGGTGCAGAGAACAGAATGGAGCAGTCAGTAACATGCGGGCTTGGGCAGGTAAATGTGGAATGATGAATGGTTCTGGCTGCACTGACAGTGCCTGATCTTAATAATAAATATCTAAGTGGCAACACATGCTTCATAAATGTTTGCAGAATTAATGCCACAATCCAGACATGCCTCTCACCGAGTCAACATCAAGGAGGCACGTGTGGATTGTGGCATTAATTCTGCAAACATTCATGAAGAACGTGTTGCCACTTTGATGTTTATTATTAAGATGAGGCACTGTCCTGCAGGCCAGGCTTGAAAATGAACCATGAGGTTTGAAACTAATACCTCAACTGTTGACAGAATTGTTAATAAACACTTAACAAAATTTGATGAAGTTGCTGGTTCCCCCAATAACAAAATGTTGACACTGAAAAAAATACAACAATAAATTTTCATCATCAGCCTTGTAACATGCAAGCAATTCATTGCTCTTTATGGTCTTCTGTCAGGCAGCAAGGAATCCAGCAGGCACACACCTTCAAGCACCCCAACTGATAGACCAGTATGTGGAGCAATGTGTTTGATTATGTTCTGTTGGTCACCTTGAATGAGAGTGCCTGCATGCTACAACACTACAGAAGTCACTACTGTGTGAAGCCGGCAGGCACGCAGGAGATTGGACAGGTCTGTGTGACCTCATTGTGATGATGACAGATGCCTCACCCAACAAGTCAATGTGCTTTTGTTTACTGCCAAGTCTCCATAGCCATTCTGCAAGTGCATATGAATATCTGTCATGCTCTGGTTTTCTGCCAAAAGAAATTCAATGACAGCTCTCTGCTTGGAACACACCTCCATTACAGCCACAATTTTCAAGGCTATGTATAGCACTGCTACCTATCGGAACTTCATGAAACTATAAGGGCTGAAGCAGGAATATTCCACAATGTCCCACAACAAATTCCACATTTTTCAACAGAAATTGGCCAAGAAAAAAGTGCTGCATTACTTTTTGAAAGTCCCTTGTACATGGCGTGATCAGAATTAGATCCCATGATCTCTGTTCCCAAGCGCACAGTCTACCACTTGACTACAATACCCAACTTCACCTGGAGGTAATGTTCCTGATGTACAACAATGCTAATGCTCTTGATGTACTTGGGATTGACTCGACTCCTAGCCAAAATACATGCTGTACTTTTAAAATTTTGTCTACATTCTCGTATTTTCATCATGGATATAGTTCAAGTCTTTTTGTAATTGGTCCTTCATATAAATGGTTTACAAGATTTTTCGAATATCAAATCTCTGACAATGGAATAAATAACTCATCAGTATTACAGAATGGTGTATGTACTGATTCCAATTGCTTTTGCTCTGCAATCTTTTTAGTCCCTTTGCCATGCTGGCAAAATTGCTGCACAGTTATCACAGTTTGTGAAAGCTGCAAATCCTGAGGATTTAAACAACAGTGTGAGCGAATTAACTGCAGGAGATGAAGATGAGAATCCTGTTCTTGCAATTTATTGTGAACTCACATCCCTTTTGAAGAAAATTACTCTGCAAATGGAGAAATGGGTGACAGATTCTTCACAATCCTTGAGAATATGGGAAGGTGAACTTTGAGACATGGCACCATAGACAACCATCTTCACCACTGCAGATGGACAAGATGTTACTGGGACAATGAGGATAGAGCTGTGTGGTGAGCATGTCATGGACTATGCATTTCATATTAACATTAACAATATTACATAATGGATAGATTGCTACTAACCATAAAGATGACTCATTGAGTTGCAGACAATCACAGTGAAAAGGCTGTTACACATTGAGCTTTTGGCCAAAGCCTTCCACAAAAAGGAAACATACATACATACATTCACACAAGGAAGTACACATTACGCACACATGACCATTGTCAGAGACAGTGTCATAAGTGCATGAGGTGTACTTGCCTGTGTGAATGTTTCATTTCTGAAGAAGGCTTTGGGAGAAAGCTCAATGTGTAGCAGTCCTTTCATTGTGCCTCTTTGCAACTCAACATTTCACTTTTATGAAGTCTATCAAAAATGGTTCAAATGGTTCTGAGCACTACGGGACTTAACATCTGAGGTCATCAGCCCCCTAGAATTTAGAACTACTTAAACCTAACTAACCTAAGGACATCACACACATCCATGCCCGAGGCAGGATTCGAAACTGCGACCTTAGCGGTCGCGCGGTTCCAGACTGAAGCGCCTAGAACCGTGTGGGCACCGCGGCCAGCAGAAGTCTACCCTTTTCATAATACTGTTAAAATTCCAAACTGGACTTCCCATCGCTTCACATTAATTGTTGCAAATCTAATAAAAGTTGAAACTTCTTGGCAGATTAAAACTGTGTGCCAGACCGAGACTCTAACTCGGACCTTTACCTTTCACGGGCAAGTGCTCTACCATCTGAGCTACCCAAGCATGACACACACCTTGTCCTCACAGCCTTACTTCTGCCAGTACCTCGTCTCCTACCTTCCAGACTTCACAGAAGCTCTCCTGCACACTGTTTTAATCTACTCGGAAATTTCATATCAGCGCACACAATGCTGCAGAGTGAAATTCTCATTCTGCTAATAAAATTTGCTAGCAGAGACATTGGTGCATGTTGTTTATTACTTTGTGTTGTTTCCAACTGATGAGATGTTAAATCCTATATTTTCTTACTTTCTTCCTACACCGCAAACACATTACCAGATACATCTGCTTATATGTGCAGCAGTTGCATCATACTAATATTGCCTAAAAATTATGCAACTTTTTAAGTTATCCTTTTTGTTTTGTTCCCATTAGCAACCTTAGCAAAATTGCACCATGACTGAATGTTAAATGGAAGGAAAAGGTATATTCTTATGCTAAAATCAGAAGTAAACAAAACCACCAAGAACATTAAAAATACACAAATCAGACCTCCAAATGCAGACCGAGGAAAACAATTAAAAGAGAATATATCAGTGAACTGACAGTAAGATCAACATCCAGAAAACATACTTTTCATTTTGCAGGTAATGGCAAAAGGAATGAAAAATGTTGCACTCTAAAATGGTTGAACACAGGAGGAGACCACAAATCTAGATGGGCGAAGGGATAAAACGCACATGTAGAATCAAGTGTCTTGTGGATACGAACTATTGTCAGCTGCCTCATCATCAAATTCTTGAATTTCATTTGTTGTTAAGTTGTTTAACATACCGAATTCCATATTTTTCTCTCTTTTAAAACTTTTGTATCACATAGCCTTTACTAATGTCAATAGTTTAGATCCAGGCATTTTAGATTGGGTGTTTATTATTGAATGTTGCTGCCACCGAAGTAGTGATTTTCATATGTTGTAAGCATAATCTTTTTCTTTTTAATGTACATGAAACCAGGATTGCAGCCACTGAAGAGAGGGAGCTGCAATACAAAATAATCTACTACTGTCAAAATGAATGAACAGCCACTATGCAATTTCAGTACATGCATGCAAGATTTTGCAGTCTTTAAGAACAGTTCGATAAAAATATAACGCATAGGTGTGAAAATTAAAACTTTATAACTTTGTACCTAAGGGAGTGTACTCCTTCACATAATTGGAAGGAAACCAGCCAGTCTTCTCCCCTAGTGTTCCTTCCCACCATCCTCCTTCCTCTCTCTGGGTGACTGTTATAATGTCCCCTTTCTTGAAGCAAAGCTAAAAACAAAATTACACATCATTTAACAATATGAAACAGTTCTGAATATACTTTCCATAAATCTGTCAGAGGATAAATAATACACATTACAGCTGCTGCAAATAAAGTATGGGCAAATAATTTCAAGTTCTGCATTAATAAATAAATTACCTCATCATTGTTCTTGCCTTTGAAAGAGTAGACAGCCTGCACCAAACACACACTGCTGTCTGAAGTCATGGTGGATGAAATTCACAACATACCAGTGGAACATGGATCACCTCAGACAAAAACTGTGTTGACTCCTGTCACAAAAATATTATTCATCATCATTTGGAATATATATTGAAATGGAAAGCACAAACATGAACAGGAGAAACTATTAACAATAACATACAATACATAATTTAAAAATAAAAAAATGGGTACTACAGAAGCTTCCACAATCTGTTCCAGCTTCTGGCCCTGTACACAGTTCTGAAACATTAAGGAATTCTTGGCACCTTCTCACAGAGGGCCTGTCAGTGCTGGCTGGCAGCCAACGGACGGCATCACACCCATTACAAACACACTTCATGTTTGCCTTGGTCAAGAAGCCTTTCACTTCCAATCATATCTCAAGGTTGAAGTGAAACAAAAACAGTTGAATGTTTGTTTTATTCTGTCTCATTTAATAATTATCTTATTATTAATCATTACTGATAACTTAAATATATTTTCCATTAGTATTTGATATTTCAGAACACTGTCCCACAAAACTGATGTGCTCAATGGATATAAATCACCTGCAGTCACATTAAAAAAACTGAATAGGATGTATACAGTAAATCTATGTTTGAGTCAAATTTCTAAATACTGAGGAATGATACATAGCTGGTTTTACATCATAACATGTTAATTAGCAGATAGCAATTTAGAAAAAATTAATAACAAACTACATATGTATGTGGGTCAAGACCACTGCATGCTGCAGTGTCGGAAAAGGAGAAAAAGACTGGAAGAAGGAGGAAGGAGGAAGGAAGGGGGCAAACTGGGGTTAGAGAGATGGTGGAGATGGAAGGCTAAGGAGCAGGGGGGAGTGAGAAAGGTGACATGGTGGGAGTGTGGGAGTGGGAAGGGTGAGACTGAGGGAGTGAGGTGTAGGGAGCAAGGAGTAAGGAGTGGGAAGGGCAACAAGGAGGAAGTGGGGGATGAGGATGGAGGGGGAGTGAAGAGGGGGTGGGGTGAGTTCCCACATGTTTGTTTGCTGATCAACACTATCTCTATTCCATGAGTAGAAAGAAACAGAACCTTATACACAACATATTAGCCGAAACTTCCTGACAGATTAAAACTGTGAACTGGGCTGAGATCTGAGGACAATATTTGATTTAACTATGAGTACTTCTCCCTTACTTTTCAGTCTCCACAGAAATTCTTCCGCATATCTTGCCAAACTAGCATCCCTGGGGCTGAATACTATAGAGAAATGTATTACAAACAGCCACCACTGTCCAAACTGAAACTTTCACTCTTCAGTACAGTACGAACTCTCATTCAACTTTTTGGCACATTAAACTTTGTGCCAGATTTGGGCTAAGACATGTATTTGGATTCCACCTTAGTCTGGCACACTATGTTAACCAATCTGGAAGTTTGAAAACAGTGCTCTCTTCACTATGGAGTGGAAGGTTCATTATGTGTAAATCAGTTTTCTATAAATTGCAAACAGATGCTTTTACCTCCATTTAACAATCATTCAGCTGCTCCTTGAGACCAAATGTGAATAATGGGAAAGAGATGCAGTACTTACTTGATTTATTTAAATTGGAAAATTGTGGTAGTGGCAATGCAGCTGCTTCTTTCACAGTTCTTTTCACAGTGTTTACAGCATTTTCAATTCCATCACCCTTCCTGAAAATACTGAAAATTTAAAATAAAGGTTAACTACAGCTGCAAAACATATCATATCTGTGGAAGTAAGATAAAGCAGTGCTTACTTTCTTGCTCAGATTAAATATGTACATGTATGTTACTTTGGGATGTCTTTTGAAGTTGTCTAAATTTAACAAATGTTATAGTTTTTACACACAATGGATGATGTCAAAACCAAGATTATATTGCTGTCTTCCTATATGTCTGTCTGATAAACTGAGTCAGTGTGAGTCCATAATGAGTGATGTGCTGCGTTCAGAAAAGTGAAAGAAAATGGTCACAGATCTCAGATTAAGATTTTGCAATATGATGCATTACACTGTGAGAGTATAATGTACAATTCATTTATTCATCCATTCATTGTGTCTCATATATCCCAACAACTAGCAAAACCTTCAGCAACGTGGAACGAGTCAAGGTACACGTTAACAATAAAAAGGAAATTGTTGAAGCTTAATCTGTGTTATTATACTAACAATAAACTATCACAGTACTGCTCAGTGCTCTTTGTGCTTATGTAAGCTACATTTAATCAAGCAGTTTAGAAAGAGAGCTGATACTTTGACAAATGTTGCTGCCTCAACAGTTGTGCTAGATAGTGCTGTGTATCTGCTACTGGTATCCTTTTTAATAAAACAAAGCTTGTTTTTAAGAGTAGTAGCAGAAGTAAGGCTAAAAGATAATGTGTTCATTAACGTTAACACTAATCATGGATACACAGTTTGTAAACTGACTCATTCCACATAATTTTCATAAAAGAATTATTCAAATATGTAACAAACACACAGTAAATGTTGAGTCCTATTAACAGTATATTACCACTTTTCACAAAACTTTGCCATGAAGACTGGTAGTACCCATGTAGTTAACTGGACTTTTTGATCCCTGAGTCTAGATATCCCAATTATTTGTAGAAAGAGTGGCTAGTGAGATACGTTTTTAATTTTCCTCTGAAATGTTAGGGTCCTCAATTAATTGCTTTTTGTTAGATGGGAGCTTGTTGAATATCTTTGCACCAGAACACATAAGCAGTCTGAACCATACATAGGGGTGTGTGTGTGTGTGTGTGTGTGTGTGTGTGTGTGTGTGTGTGTGTTTAACATCACAGTTCAGCTGAAACTGATTCTTAGTGTAAGCATCGAAAACCACTGAGGTGCAGATGTGTTGGGAAGTGAGTGTAAGAGTTTCAAGATTCTTATAACAAGTTCGGCAAAATGTAAGGTACAATGTATCAGGGGATCACTCCATTTTGTGGGGTATCAATCTTTCACTTATTTTTATGACATAATATTAGTCAATTCATTTTGTAATAATCACAGAGTGTTTGCTTAGATTGGAGAAGAATGGGGAAGGAAATCAGACATGTCCTTTTCCAACAAACTGTCTCAGCCTTTGCCTCAAGCAGTTTAAGAAAGAAACCTTACATCTGGAAGGCAGAATGAGGATTTGAACCACCGTACTGGTAAATTCAAGTCCACTGCAATAACCACTACCTCACCTCTCTCAGAAAAAAGGATGAGTCTGGTACCCTGATACCACACTAAAAATTTCCTACCTAACAATTTCGGCAGGTCACACAACACGGGAATTTCAAAACTGTACACATTCAACTCTCTGTGACCTATATGGAAGGAAAGACCTGAAAAATTGTAAATAGTTTAGGAATGTATGAGACAACTCACTAGACAGAAGTACTGAGTCATCGACAAGCATACAAAAAGAAATGAAAACTTCGCTAGCTTTAGGATCCTTCCCACACACCTTAGTTGCTACATTGTGACAGCAGTTTGACAGGTGGACTGGGGTGACCGGTTGTGTTGGGTACAGTGGATAGAGTGAGAAAAGAGGAAGGGAGGGTGGTTGATGGCTGGGAGGAAGGCAGCAGATTTGTGAGATAAGAATGCAGGAGGGAGAGGCAGCAGATGCGCAGGATAGAGATGCAACACACTTGCATTGTGTCTGACAAGTACATGTCGTGCATAATGATGAGTGTATTGGGAGGGGACACAGGACAGAGGAAAGAGAAGGGTCAGTTGATTAGTGGAGACTGAGGTAAGGAGAGTACAGGAGTGAAGGATGTGTAGCAAGTATAGATCCCAATGGCATGGGTTATGAGGCAGCCACTTAACTGCAGTAGTGTGTGTGTGTGTGTGTGTGTGTGTGTGTGTGTGTGTGTGTGCGCGAACACACGTGCGTGAGCCAAACAATGTTGGATTTTTTATGGGTGACAATGTGCCATATCACAGGATAACAGGCTATTTTCCTTTGTTAAAAATATGGTTCAGATTGTTGTTTTCTGATTCTTTATAACATTCAATATTCTCATAAAAATATGTTATTTTTATACAATTAAAGTTTAAAAATCATTAAATATGAAGCTCTGGTCACGTGACCAAAAACAATCTGTTATCGACTGACGTCGCAGACTCTGATAAGACGAAGCTATATGTTTGTTATAGAAGCGTTAGCTGAAGTTATGAGGTTTTTACATACTTTTCCTGTGAACAGTTTTGCTATTTAGAGGCAGAAAATGCATTAAAACTTTTAAGTGATAACAGAAAGGAATTTTGTAGACGCTGATAGTGGACACTCTGCAAAAGTTGATGCAATTATGCTCCACCAATCTAGAGCAGCAGTAAATGCAACAATGTCATTCTTTTTCCTGCTCCCTGCAACATCATTAAACTAGCTCAAAACTAAGGAATTGTAGAACTTTTGCAAATGGGTCCATAAACTATAATTAGATTGCCGACTTTCAGTCATGAGCTACTACCCACAGCACAATGAAATTATTCTTGGAAAAACTTAGCGCTAATTTTCTGCGTAGAAGACATTCAGCAGAGATATTCCTTCCATAAGGCATTCAGTAGTGCAACAGACAGCTCATCCAATCATATATAAAGAGGTCACATATTCGAATCCTGTAAGGGTCATATACTTTTGAAAGCTTTACACAAAGTACGGAAATAGCATTATGTTAGCATCTGGGAAAAATAATGGAGCAGTCCAATATCAACAAACAATTCTCAATGAAGAACTTTGGATGTGAAAGACGATTTAAAAACATGGATGGAGATGGGAGGAGCATTTCAAGGAGTTGTTTGTAAAGACAACCAAGAAGAATAGGTGAGGGATGTTCCAGACGAAGTCAAAGCAGATCAACATATATAACACCGTAGTGTACCACAATGGACTTTGAGAAGCCTAAAAACAGGCACAGACACCAGATGTGGACAATATAGCACCAGAGCTCTTAAAAACCGATATTGGAAGTACTGCTAAAATGCTCCATCCCTTGCTGCAGCATGTTTGGCTGGAAGAAATATCCTCAAAGGAGTGGAAAAGTGAATTGGTGGTAAATCTTCAAAACTGGTATGCCAATACATTGCTGTCAGTGTCCAGTAAGGTCCTCACCACAGTTATTTTCAAGAGGATTAAAGACTCAGTTGAAAATCAAATGTATGAAAAAAAAAAGAAAAAACCAGTTTCATGAACAACACATTTGTGTTGATCTTATTAATACTCTTAGGATCATATTACAGCAAAGGAAAGAATTCCAGGCAACCATGTACCTGGCGTTCATTAATTCTGAAAAGGTCTTTGATTGTGTGAAACATCAAGTGCTGTGGCAGGTGTTGCAGAAGTATGGTGTACCCCAGAACATTCTAATTGTCATCAATGGTCTGTATGATGGCTACAAATCTCACAGATCCAATAGAGGTAACAACCGGAGTCTATCAGGGTTGTATTTTGTCACAAATTCACTTCCTACTTCTCTTTTGATTCATTTATGAGAAGAGTCACAGCAAGCAGAAGGTGCGAAATCCAATGGGAGATCCATAAGCGTCTGGGGGGACTTGGATTTCACTGACAGCAGCTCCAAAGTTGGCAGATATGAAAGTTAAATTAGACTCATTGAGATGGTGGAGCCAGAGAGGATGTAAAGAACCATGTAACGAATGCAAATGCTGTCTTCATGCAACTGTATCCAATATGGAGAAACAGAAATATAACATGCAAAACTAAAATTCATATGTTTAATACAAATATAACATCACAGTCACAGTCATGAACAGGTGTGTCTGGTGCATAATGAATATCTGACGGAAAGAAAAAATAAAGTAGCAAGGATATCTGAAGGAAAACAAACCACACACCTATAGAATGACAGATACATGAGAGAAAGAGGTGATGGCTAGGGCACATACTGAGGAAGCCAAATGCAGTAATCGAAAAGAAGGCACTGGAATGGAATACCAAAGGAACAATGATGAGAGGCAGACCTAGAAGAGTTTGTGGGGGGAGGGTGGTGAAAGGGGACGCAAGCAGAGTTGGCAAAACGTGAGCGGAATCTGAGAAAATCACAAAAAACAGAGATGAATGACAAGTTATCTGAGATGCCCTATGCCTCCATAGGTGCCAAAGAAATTAAGTCAAGTCAGTCATGTGATGCCTTACATGTCAAACACGGAGAGAAGAGAATGCTAAGAAATTTCTTTGTGTATTATTTTTTGGAACATAAGTAGTGGTGATACAGTGATATGTAGTGTAGCTCAAGGTATAGATTAAGCTGAAGGGTGACAATTTGGTTGTGAGTATGCTATGTGATATCTAAGGCTTCAGTTACTGCTCTTGTTGCCCTCTCTTACTCATTTCTGGTTTTCTATTCTCTATGCATCCCTCTCTTTTCTGTCTTCTCCAGATGCCTTACAACCAACTTTAGCAGGCACCTTTGTTTGCATATATGAAGGCTTAGTTACAGAGGGAGGGAGCAAGCCATATTGTTTTTCCATTCTTTGCTCTGTGCTCCCTATGTATTTTGTCATTCATCTTTATATATGAAACTGTGGGGTCACTCACACTGTATGTCATTAATACACTGTTGTTGGATAATCATTCATTTGTTTTACTGATGACAATTGACAGGATCAGTTTTGATACCCTACAGTTTCACCTGCAGATATGCTTTTAGCAGTCTTTAGGTACAGTAACTTTTGTTACTGTATGTTCGATCTTCAAAATGGGTCTACACAAGAACTGGCATATCCTATGTTTACTGTAGGCAGCATTAACGATTTTTGATGTGGTTACATTTTGGATAACTTATGTACTTCAATATTTTGGCTGAGTTGGACTGTCACAAGCATGTCTGAAGATGAAACTGTATAGTTTTGAAATTAATCACGTGAGTTAAATATCATCAATAAAACAGACAAATGGGTTATTCAATAACAGTAGGCCTAAATTAACTCCACATGTACCAGTCTGTTTGGCGTTGATCCCCATGGTACACAAAACAGGTTAGAACACTGTTGCAGAAAATATTAAACAAAGCATACAAAATTTAAATGAATGCAAAAACCCCTAGATTGATGATGTTTTACAGAAATTCGAATTCTGGTCATACATAATGTATGCTAGCAGCAAGACACTATCAATGCCTTGTCTATGCAGTGGCAATGGAAATACTATCAATGACATTGCTGCTACACCAGAGTCACTACATACAGGCCACCTAAACAGGAGGCCTGGATACACCCATGATTAATACTCAGCTGTAGGAATGAGGTGCATTCAGTAGCAACAATTATGAATGGTGTTGGTTCCTTCCCCAGTCAATTTTTCTTTTTGTTGTGGACACAGGGACTGAAAGAAACAAACTGAGGACCTGAGGGGTGGGGGGTTGAAGAGATTACCACTGCAGAGACAGTTCAGTCCTTAGAGAATCAGATGGTACAAATGCAGGCAGACACAGTTCTTCAGCAGCTGTTAGATGCACTGAGAGGAGATATGAGGAATCAGTCCTCACCAAATGTGTGGGTACCCCTCCTGGATGCTAGTACCTCTGCCTCTCTTTTTTGGGTAAAGCAGGATAGGATTGGATTGGACTGGTGTCATTAAAGCGGCCAAACTATAAGAACATCACTCCCTAAATCCCATTTCTGGAAAGACAGGAAGAATACCCAGAGAGGAAGGGCAGAGGAAGCAAATCCAGATGAACCTGCTATGCGACAGGAGATGCACCACAGGCATCCGACCAATGTTTCCTGGCCCTCCATTACCACAATAAAACTAGCAACATGGACAAGTTAATAAAACCTCAGGAAAGAAAACAATATGACAAGACAGCAGATGTGAAAGAATGAGAATTAAAAATGTGCTAAGTGCAACACCCAGGCCAGACAACCAAGCAAAGGTAGACATCGGCCCCTGGGACAGAAGTAGGTGAAGGGGGCACCCTTCCAGTACCTCAAGAGGTCAACGAAGCCAATGTGCTCAACCTCACAGAGAGGAGTAAAAACCTTCACCAAGAATAAAACATTAAACCTGATCAACCACTTTGGTGTTGCTCGCTAGCACCAGAAGCAGTGTGGCAGCCAGATTTCATTGTTAGGCACTGTACCACAAGGAAGTGGTCCACAGTCAGGAGAGCACCACACCAGCAGTGGGGAGGGTCCTCTTGTCATAGGATGTGGATGTCGATATGGATATGGATAAGCCAGTTGTGCCCAATGTGAAACCGACAGAACAGTATGTGGTCTGCGAGAAGCAGGGGAGGAAGACTACAATATGGTAGTGTTAAGCATTTTTGCTTGCTGTTTGTACAGAGAAACCAGGGCCCATCTATCAGTGTTCCAAGCCTCCCACAACTGACAAAGCAGAGCTGACCGAAGGTCTTGTTATTGAGCTCCCATCTCCAAAGTCAGTATCATGGTAGCCAAATGGCCAACAAATCACCTTGTTTGTTCCCTGCTATCCCAAAATAACCTAGGGTCCAGACAAAGATGACCAACTGACCAGTTTGATGGAGGTCAGGAAGTAGAAGGCCATGAACAGGCAGAGAAAACCATAGGATCAACAGAATATTTTGGTGTAAAGTATAGGACGAGACAGATCCAAGGACGTGATACACACCATGGGGGCATGTACAACTGCTTCCTTACAAGAAGCAACAATGGAAGATGTTGGAGTTGAAGAGGAGATGCTGTATGCAAAATATGATCATGACTCCTCTCTTGGGTCACTGTTATGGGAGGTGGCTCACAATACCAGAAGAAAAGACAAGGTGTTTCTGATGCTCAGGGGAACAGTGAATGTGTATTGCATAGTTGGGCAGCAGTTTTTAGTGCCTGATCTGCAGTGGAGGAACTCCAGTCGCCTTGAGCAGGCTGTTCACAGGGCTGGTCCAAAACTCACCTGTTACAAGTTGGATTCAAAAATGGTGTATCAAGCCAAACACCCACAATACTTAAGGTGATGCTAAGCCATACGTCACACTCTCATCATCAAGACGGGACACGATCAGAGCTTTGCAAACCTGCAAATGTGTGCCACAGTCTGCACCCTTGCTGGTGTTACTGGTGCAGCAAACAGTCTTACAGTGTGACCAGCATGTTTGCTTACGTTGGTGAAGATGTGTGAGACGTGTCAAAAAGACACTGAAGGTCAGTCCTTGAAAGCGATAAGACTTCACCACATTGAGCGACTGACCATCAAAGGAGAGTTCCGATTTGGAAACAGGGCGACGGAAACAGTCGGTGGACCGTATGACGGAGACAGAAGTGCAAGACCCATGTCTTGGTGGCTGGACACGGGAAGGCATGTGAGAGAGCCCTGGATGGCACCTTTATTATGGCACCATGCACAGTCAGTATTCAGCAACACCCACAGTGGAGAAGCAATGGTACGAATACAAAAACCTTCAGCACGTAAAAGGGTGACGTTGTAGGATCCACAGCTGCAACAAATACAACTGACCTCTTTGAGGATATACACATCGAAAGCGGTATTAATGACAATGGTGCGGTTGTGGCAACAATGATTACCAAAGTACAAAGGACAACTAAAACATGCAGAAAGTTACAAATGTTCAATAAATTAGATAAAAAACTCAGTAATGTCATATCTCAATGAGGAACTTGAAACTTTCAGAACAGGGTAGGAGCATGCAGAAGAACTATGGTTCAAGTTTAAAAGGATAACTGACTGTGCGCTGGATAGATATGTACCCAGTAGAACTGTTCATAATGGAAGGGAACATCCTTAGTATTCAATCACTGTAATAAAACTTATAAAGAAGCACAGATTACTGCTTGACAGGAGTAAAACAAAGCTTAGTATACACATATATTAGTGTTCCATAGAACTTTAGTGGATTTTGTGATCTGTAGTTAATAGAATATTATTGTTATTGCTCAGATAAATTTTGTAAAAAATATTGTAAACCACAAGGGAGCTGTCGTAGGGAAGTCAGTTCTGGGGCTCTGTGCAGCTGTTGTGGCAGATGGTTACATTGGGATGAATGTAGTGGCATGGGAATCAGCGAAGCAAATGAGTCTCTTCCATGGTATTGCAGATTATGTTCAAGGGATAGGAAAATAGTGGAACTGGAAGGGAAGATTAGAACCCTTCAGACTGAACTGGATAGTGCTAGGGAGGAACTGATGAGATTAGGAGGGGAGGAGGGTGAAGGCAGGTGGGAAGTGGCAGCAAGGAACAGGGGCCACAGAAAGAGAATAGTATCAGACAGTTTCATCATTGGCACAAACAACAGATTTGCCTTGCTACCTCAGTCAGCTAAGGAAGAGGCTCAAGTAGATGTACGTGTAGTCAGCAATCATCTGACTTTCACTAGGAAATCAACTGTTGCAAAAAAAATTAGAAAGTAGGAGGAAAGTTCTTTTGTTAGGTAGTAGCCATGGAAAAGGTGTGGGCCAGATTTTGCAGAACAAATTAGGTGACAGGTACCAGGTCACAAGTATTTTCAAGCCCAGTGCATGTCTTAGCCAACTGATAGAGAATGTAGGATCATTGTGCAAAAGTTTTACAAAGCAGGATCATGTTGTGGTAGTGGGTGGAGCAGGAAACAGTACTGATAGGGATCAGGGCTACAATATTGAGTGTGTCCTGGTAAAAATAGCATCTGCAACGAACCATACAAATGTTGGCTTGGTTCCTGTTTTCATGCAGTACGACCGGCCCGAACTGAACAGCTTTGTCAGGAGGGTCAATATGGAGCTATATCAGCTGCTTCAGGCAGCTACTCTGTCAAGCATAGGTTTGGTTCCTTTTGATGGTATTGGTAGGTGGGGCTTCACAAGACATGGCCTGCATCTCAATAGGAAAGGGAAGGGTAAACTGGCTGGGATGATAGCAAAATCTTTAAGGGGAGGCACTGAAACTCATGTGAATACTTTTTTAGGCCAAGATCAGTATCCAATCATCCTACATTGATTGAAATTAAGCTTAATGAAATGTTCAGACAGGCAGGTACTGGTGACGTGAAAATATCACAGGATTCTCATAACAGTACAGTGAAAAATAATGTTAGTATGCCACAAGATCCACATAAAAGCACGGTAAAAAATAATGTTAATATATTACACCAGAACATCAGGGGATTAAAAAATACAAAGTAGATGACCTTCTTGTTTGTATAGAAGATTTTGAACCTGAGGGTGGAATGGATGTACTATGCCTGTCTGAACATCATACAGTCAGAAGTTTGGAAATTGTAAATAAGCTTTCAGCACAAATAAGTAGAGACACTATGGAGAGGAGTTGCCATACATGTTAAAATCATTCACAGTGTGAAAAATTTGGAAACTAAAAAATTTTGCATAGAGCAACATATAGAAGCATATGCATGTGAACTTAAACTAAATAAAGGCACTTTTATAATTGTAGCCGTGTATAGGATCCCACAGGGAAATTTTCAACTACTTTTACAAAACTTGGATTCTTTGTTGTGCTACCTGTCAGACAAAGGAAAACAAATTATTGTTTGTGGGGATTTCAATGTAGATTTTCTGAAAGTCAGACAGAAAGCTTGACCTTGAAGTATTACTTGGTTCTTTCAATTTGACATAAGATATTGATTTTCCTACTCGGGTGGTACAGGAAAGCACCACACTGATAGATAACATTTTCATAGACCAAGATAAATTCAATCACATAAAAACTTTTCCTGTTAAGAATGGTCGGTCTGATTACGATGCACAGCTACTTACAGTATATGATATAGCTCCATACAGTAATGCAAAACAGTCCTCCAAAATAGCGTGTTCCATTAACGATTTAACACTTCAAAATTTTAGGGAAAGCTTGCGAGTGTTAGACTGGGATGAAGTGTACAGGGAACATGATGCTAATTCAAAATTTAACCTATTTCATGATACCTCTGCAAGTATATTTGAAAACAGTTTCCCTAAGAAAACAGTGAAATATAACTGTAAGAAACCATGTGAAAAGCCATGGCTACTAAAGAGATAAAAATATCTTGTACACAGAAAAGGGAAATGTAAATTATAGCTAGGAGTAATAATCCTGAAACAATGAAACGTTATAAAAACTACTGCACTGTATTAAGAAAAGTTATTAAAAAGTTCAGAAGTATGTGCATTATGTCTGAGATTAGCACATCTCATGATAAAATTAAAACAATTTGGAATACTGTGAAAAGGGAAACAGGGCAACCGAGAGCACAGGAAGACTGTGTTACTATCAAACACAATGAAAAGTTTGTTATCAAGAAGTCAGAAGTAGAAAACATTTTTAATAGTAATTTTTTAAGTGTTGTAAAAAAAAATAGGTTTCAGCTATTCATTAGAAAATGAAAGGCAGTAAATGGAAGAGGCAGTACCTATGCAATTCGATAAAATTAAAATTCAACCCACCTCGCCTACTGAAATTAGGAAAATAATAAATTCACTCAAAACTAAAAGCTCACATGGAACTGATGGCATTTCCAACAGAGCACTAAAAGCTTGTTCCCAACAAATAAGTAGGATTCTCAGCCACATATGTAGTAGCTCACCGAAACAGGGAATTTTTCCAGATAGACTGACATATGCTATCGTCAAACCATTCCATAAAAAAGGGGATAGATCTGACGCTAGCAACTACTGCCCAGTCTCACTTCTGACAGTTTTATCCAAAATTCTTGAAATAGTAATGTATTCAAGAGTAGCATCACACACTTGTAAAACTGAAGTACTAACAAATGTTAATTTGGTTTTCAGAAAGTCTTTTCAACAGAAAATGCGGAAATACTGAAGCGTCCGATCCCGCCCGTCTGCTTTGACCCATGACGTCACAAATATGGCGAAAATGACCATAAACCACGATTCCAATATGGTGCATATAAAGTCGGTACATACACATTATGAGGACGAAAATACATCGAAAAACAAACACACACACTTTCCACAAAAAGCCTAATGACACTAATGGGACAAGAGTGGGAAATGGGGTGTTTCTGGGTGGGGGGCAAACTAAATATAAATACATTTAGACACCCACCCCCATACAAAACCACACAAAATGACGAAAAAAACCGACATCACAAAACTCCCCAAATACCACTAAACACAATATCATCTGGAATCGGACACTTCTCTTGATCTATATAGCTCAACAGCAGCTCCCGATCCCATAAATTAGGATCACACTTCCCTTGGCCTATATAGCTCAAAAACATCTCTCGATACCAAAAACAACAAACACAGCCACTCATTGGGATAAAACACTTCCCTTGAGCTGCGCACTGTTAACTATGTCCGTCATATCCATTCCTGAACATAAACAACAACAGATTAATTTTACTAAAATTTCCACACGATGTACAGCGAGCAACACTAAATTAACTTTCACACAAAATCATTAACTCACTGAAATGAATTCCACTACAAACACAGCCGACACTCGAACAATTCTGGATAATGAGGAAAAGCAAACTGAGTCAATTACACCACACAAACGAAAACCCTGAACATATCACCAGAGAGCACAACAAACCACAACATGACAACATCTACAAACATGCCACACTCCCAAACCAAACTCCGCACCATCAAGACGTCACATACGACAACACCCTTACGTCACGGGTCAAAGCCGACGCATGGAATCAGACACTTCTGTCGAACCGAAAATGCTATGTATGCTTTCACTGATCAAATATTAAATGCAATAAATAACTGAACAGCACCCATTAGGATATTTTATGATCTCTCAAAGGCTTTTGATTGTGTGAATCATGATTATTGTGGTATGAGTGTGACAGTGGACAAATGGTTTATTAATTCATACTTAACTGGAAGAATGCAGAAGGCTGACATTAATAGTATAGATAGTCTACAAAAACCAGCAGAGTCCTCTGACTGGGGAGCTATCAAGAATGGTGTCCCACAGGTTTTAGTCTTGGGTCCCTTATTGTTCTTAGTATATATCAATGACTTGCCACTCTGTATTCATGAATATGCAAAGTTAGTTCTTTTTGCTGATGATGCAAGTATAGTAATCACACCCAAGAAGCAAGAAGCAAGAATTAGCTGAGGAAATTGTAAATAATGTCTTTCAGAAAATTATTAAGTGGTTCTCTGCAAATGGACTCTCACTAAATTTTGAGAAAACACAGTTTATACAAGACGAAATAAATCTCGGGTGAACAGCCTGGTATGAGTGTGCATAGGACACAATATTTCGGGAATCAACCATGTTGCCGGCATCAGGTGCGCTGATGTACATCACCACATCTGATTGCCAAAATATTGTGTTCTAGGCACTCGTACCAGGCTGTTCACCCGAGATTTATTTCGTCATAAAATATGCCTGGAGAAACTGAAGAATCAACAGTTTATACAATTCTGTACAGTAAATGGCGTAACACCATTGATAAATATAGACTATGCACGGAAGTCTGTTGCTAAGGTAGAATAGGCCTACTCACAATTTCTGTGTGTGTGCATCAATGAGAAATTGAAATGGAAGAAACACATTGATGATCTGTTGAAACGGTTAGGTTCATCTACTTATGTTATCAAAGTTATTGCAAATTTTGGTGATAAACATATCAGTAAATTAGCCTACTGAGCCTATTTTCATTCACTGCTTGCATATGGCATCATATTTTGGGGCAATTCATCATTCAGAGAGAAAGTACTCACTGCACAAAAGTGTGTAATCAGAATAAGAGCTGGAGCCCACCCAAGATCACCTTGCAGAGATTTGTTTAAGGAACTCGGGATTTTCACAGTACCTTCACAATACATATGTTCACTTATGAAATTTGTCATTAGTAACCTATCCAAATTAAAAAATAACAGCAAAGTGCATAGCTACAACACTAGAAGAAATGATGACATTCAGTATTCTGGATTAAATCTCACTTTGGCACAGAAAGGGGTGAATTATGCTGCCACAAAAGTCTTTGGTCATTTGCCAAATAGTATTAAAGGTCTGACAGACAGCCAACCAACATTTAAAAGCAAATTAAAAGAATTTCCGAATGACAACTCCTTCTACTCAATAGACGAATTCTTAGATATGAAGTAGTAAAAAAAAATAATTAATTGGTTATTTTGTGTAAAGAAAACTTATGTTAAAGTGACACATTCCACATCATTACGAAATGTTGTATTTATGATCTATGTAACAAGGATTAATGTAATGTACAAGTAGAGATATGCTGAATGAAACACGTTTGGGTGTCCAGAAAGAAATGTGTGAAGTTTTAAATGACCAGTGCAGCAGAAACTAGCCAATGATATTTCACAAAATCCAAAGAAATTTTTGTCATATGTGAAGGCTGTCAGTGGCACCAAAGTTAGTGTCCAGTCCCCAGCGAATGAGACAGGACATGAAATTGAGGGTAGCAAAGCAAATCCCTTTTTCAATGTCCCTTTACAAAGGATAACCCAGGAGAATTGACGCAATTTTATCCTTTTACCACTGAAAAGCTGGATGAAGTATTAGTGTCATGTTACTGAGAAACAGCTGAAATCATTAAAACTGAACAAAGCTCTAGGGCTCGATGGACTCCCTGTTAGATGGTATACTGAAATTGCAGCTGAGTTAGCCCCTCTAATAACTATAATGCACCATAGATCTCTTGATTTTGACTGAAGACCACAACAACAACAGATCTCTTGAACTAAAAACTGTGCCCAATTCATAGAAAAAAGCGCATGTCACAACCATCTACAAGAAGAGCAGTGAAACAATCCTCAAAACCCATCCAGTATTCTTGACATCGATTTGTTGTAGTCTTAGAACATATTCTGAGTTCAAATGTAATGAGGTACCTTGAACAGAATGAACTCCTCAATGCCAATCAGAACACAGTATAAAAGCATCGATCATGTGAAACACAACTTGCACTTTTCTCAGGTGGTCTCCTGAAAGTGTTGGATGAAGGCAGTCAGGCAGATGCAGCATTTCTTGAGGGTCAAAAAGCATATGACTCAGTACCACATCTACACTTATTGTAAAAAGTACAATCATACAGACATCAAGCGATATTTGTGACTGAATTGATGACTTATTTGGTAGTGAAGACACAGCATATTATCTTGGATAGTATGCCATCGTAAGATGTAGAAGTAACTTCAGGTGTGCCCCAGGGAATTATGTTGGGACCCTTGCTGTTCATGATGAGTATTAATGACCTTGCAGACAATATTAATAGTAACTTCACTTTTTGCAGATGATGCAGTTACCTAGAATTAAGTACTAGCTGCATAAATATTCAGTCAGATCTCGATAAGATTTCAAAGTATTGCAAAGACTGGCAACTTGCTTTAAACATCCAGAAGTATAAAACTGTGCACTTCACAAAACAAAATATGTAGCATTGTATAACTATAGTATCAATGAGTCACTGTTGGAACCAGACACTCATACAAATACCTGGGTGCAACACTTTGTACAGATGTGAAATTTAATGATCACATAGGATCAGTTGTGGGTAAAACAGATGGTAGACTTGGGTTCATTGGTAGAATACGGCGGTAAGTGCAATCAGTCTACAAATAAGTTTGTTTACAAATCACTTGTGGAACCAGTTCTAGGATACTAAAGTGTGTGGGGACCCATAAAAGATAGGATTAATAGGGATACTGAATGTATACAGGGAAGGGCAGCATGAATGGTCACAGGTTTGTTTGATCCATTGGAGAGTCTCACAGAGATGTTGAAGGAACTGAATTGAAAAATTCTTGAAGATAGGCATGAACTATATTGAGAAAGCCTACTAACAAAGTTTCATGAACCAGCTTTAAATGATGGCTCTTGGAGTACACTACAATCCCCTATGTAACGCTAACACTGAAATTGAGAAATAAGGTTCAAATAATTACTGCACACACAGAGGCATTCAAACAATCATTTTTTTCCAATGCTCCATATGTGAATGGAACAGGAAGAAACCCTAATAACTGGTACAGTGGGACGTACCCTCTGCCATGCATCTCATGGTGATTTGCAGAGTATAGACGTAGATGTAGAATATTAATGGCAAACATGTAAGCAGAATACAGAGCAGTTTGTAAAGAACTATGTACCACATGCACACGTAGCCAAATTAAATCATCAGCAAATTCTGCAACAGAGCTGACTGGAGGGAAGCAGATCATTCGACATGATTGGTTCAAATACCCTAGATCCTCTTGGGCAGATGTGGCCGGAAATCATAGTTTGTTAACACTAATAGATCATTTTTCACACTACACAGAAATTATAGCTATTTCAAATCAAAAAGCTGAAACAGTGGCGCAAGGTCTAGATTAAGTCCAATACTACAGAGACATCAATTACTAACTTCAGGTCAGAACAGATAAAGCAATTTTGTCATTTGTTACAAATTCATAAATTAAGAACAAGTGTGTTACACCCATAAAAGAATAGCAGAATGGACTGAGTTCATCTAAATCTACACAGATACTCTGCAAGTAATCATATGGTGCATGCCGGAGGGTACTACTAGTCATTTCCTTTCCTGTTCCACATGCAAATACAGCAAGGGGAAAATGACTATCTATAAGGCTCTGTATGAGCCCTAATATCTCAGATCTTATCTTCGTGGCCCTTACACACAATGTACATTGATGGCAGTAGAGTCATTCAACAGTCGGTCTCAAATTCTAGTTCTCTAAATTTTCTCATTACTCCATGCTTCATTCCCTCAACAAGCTGTTAGCAGCACAGAATGGGCTCATTAATGCAGAACACGTGTTCCATCATATTCAATGATACGGCACTGGGTGCAAGCACAAAGTCGTGGTAATAGGAATTTTGTGCTGGGTAACTTTCTTACTCCTGTTCATTGCTCAGTGGCCTAAGCCAATTATCAGTGGACAGTCATCTGCCAAATCATTCTCTTAGTCCATTGCCCACAACACATTGGATTGAACATATGGCTTGACAGAAGTAAGAGGACAAGAGACCATAATGCATAGCTGTACCATATCTTTTCAGTAGTTCACCGGTTCAGTACCAGCCAGGACTTCAGATGACCAAATTCTTCCAAGGGGGCGCAAAGTTACGAGACTTCGGCATCAGGGAGGCCATTAGCAACCAGTCAAAATGTATGCTGGCCAGTCACCTAAGCAATTCTGCCCCTGGGTGCTGCAGTAACTCTGCCATTGTGTTCAGCACCACAGTATTCTACCAGCAACAGCAGACTACACTACTACATCCTGCAACACAATACTACATTTGCACAACCCACTATGTGAAGTGGTATACCTGGCCAGTGGGTGTATATATGATGCCATCTCAGTCACTAGTGACTGAAACCTTTGGCGTCACGCATTCAGCCAGTCCAGTCCCCACATCAGTGATCGGTCAAATGGGTGGCCAAGAAGTGACAGTCTCACTGAACATCATGATCAACTAGGTGAAACCACTGGTCTGCAAGCTGTCAAATAACACTAACGGTTCTACAGTACAAATTAGATATGACAAGGTGAAGCCACCCATTGGGTGCAATCACCTGAAACTCAAGCCAGTCTCAAAGAGTCATAGATTTGACAGAGTATCTGCAAGCCCTGCCAATCACCTTGAGGCAGAGGCAGCATACACCAGCTCAGTTGTACGAGGGTTGGAACTTAAATAGTGGCAACTATTTATTCACAACCGATACAAAAGAGTTACATGTTTGCACCTGTTACGGTCCTTCAAAGTAGTCACCAGCGTTGTGTAGAACCAGTTGCCAGTGATGTGGAAGGCGTGGTATACCGTTAGCAGAGCCTGTTCTGTTGATGGTGCAAATGGAGAAGTCTAAAGTTATGGTGATTCTCGTGTACGACTACAATGGTGTGATCCTAAAGCATTACGTTCCTCCATGGCAGACCATCAATGCACAGTATTACTGTACATTTTTGAAGCATCACCTGCGGCCAGATTTGTGAAAGAAACGGCGACACTTTCTGCACAGCCCACCCATTATTTTGCACGACAATGCACGGGTGCATACAGCGCACGCTGTGGCTGCTCTGCTTCGTCGATAGGACTGGGAAGTACTGTACCATCCACCATACTCCCCAGACTTAAGTCCTTGTGACATCGATTTGATACCGAAGATGAAGGAACCACTTCATGGCATTCGTTTCAGAACTGTTCCAGAGAATCGACAGGCAGTAGACCGCCTCATTCGCACCATCAACAGAACAGGCTCTGCTAATGGTATACTACACATTCCACATCGCTGGCAATAGGTTCTACACAATGCTGGTGACTTGTTTGAAGGGCAGTAACAGGTACTACCATGTAACTCTTTTGTTTCGGTTGTGAATAAATAGTTGCCACTATAAGTTTCAACCCCTGTATAACTTCCTTGCATCAGTAAGTCCTTCGCTGCACTGTGTTGTCACTGCATTCCACTGTCTCAGCGTACTCACCCACTGCCTGCCAGCATGGTTGACTACGAGGCCACAGTCATCAACCTCCTGGGTAGAAGCATTTGTTAAAAAAGGTGGTTGATGCTGAGTAAGTACTCTTCACTCTGAGCTCACCCCAGTGCTGTAGATATGATCCCACAGTTCCCTGTACAAGCCACTTTGGAGATAGAAGTGCACATCCTGCAACACTGATGGTGTAGCAGTCATAGCACAATGCAGTCACATCATCATGAACCCAAATTTATTTAACAAGACCAGGTAACAAGACATGTAAATAGTTTCTTCGGTCAGTCATACAAACAAGTATTTTCTTATAAATGCAGAAAACTGCAAACCAATAACTATTTTAAAGTACTCCCTTTTTCAGACTAACCTCCAGATGGGACACATGGAAGTTACATCTTTATTTACATAGCATGATACTCGATACTGGCTTACAACGGTACTAGCAGTAATATAAATAGTGTCCAACTAGCAGCTTCCAGTTTAATTGCCTATCAGTTACAAATAAATAAATGTTCACGCTCAATATGTGTACTGACTGTCTCCATAATACTGACACATACTGGTTGTTGGTGGATTTATGGTGACAATAAATATATTTATAGAGTGATAAATTAAAGACCAAGAGACAAAGTGGAAGTGTTGGTCACTACCCACTATACTGTGCAAGAGAATGCTAACTACAATCCTAACTATACTGCAGCAAGCCAGGAGCCTGCATCATTCTGCAGAAATAAAGACGTGACTTCTATACATCCCAGCTGAAGACGAGTATGAACAGGATTAAAAACTAATTTATGGGAATAAATATATATTTAATTAGTTGAATAGTTGCAGTATTCTGTAATCATATTCAATACATTGTCACATGAAAATCAAAGCATAGTACTGAAAAGACATTGTGAGTGGAATCAACAGTGGCAGTGACATGTTCCATGTAATATTATTTACTGTGAATTTGATCTATGAACAAGGAACTAACGAAAGGAGCCAGCCCTGGAAGAGCGCTGAAAATTCCTGATGATTAAAGCAACTGCTTGTAGTAAGCAGTAAGTTCGAGAGCCCCGCTGGCAGAAACTTTCAATTTCCATTAAATGTTTACAAAAACTGGGCAACAAAATTAAACTTAATTCGGAACTCAAACAAGCCTGTAGGCTGATAATCCTACATTTACGTACGAGGATAAAATAATCGAAAAATACTGCGGGAATCTTAGTATACCTTGGTAACTTCATAGAATTTCGAAAATTATGAAACGTATGAATCAGAGCAATGATGAAATTATAAAATGGAATTATGAAGACAACATATTTGACACAATTCAACTCAAGAGTCAAGAAATGCAACAGTCCTAAAGAAACTATTTGCTTGCAAGGCAATGATGCTGGCACACCCCCGTTAGAGCATATAATTAAAATAGTGAGGAGATTCATAATCCTATCTTCGTTACGTCTTCGCGCTGGGATCAACAGACAAGATTATATGGAAGAAGTATTATCCTCAAATGGGAACTGTTAAATTTGCGTGTTTATGCACAGTTTGTAAATTGTTATAGATAAACTTCGCTTGGGATCACGAATCGTATATCAAATTAATGCCTACATAGGTTTAAGTTCAAGTCTATAAAAGGCATAACAAATTTTCTTTCTGTACAGTGGTTTTCGAGTAAGGAAAAGGAAGTTATTAATAGGCAGAATTATTTTTAGTGCCATTTGAAGTACATTACCATATAAGATATACAATCATTTGAAGTATTCTAATTTTTGGTGCTGTTTATTTGTCGCAGCTGATAGCAGTACTGAGTCACTTTTTAACTGTTTCTCTTGCTTTAAACTCCTATTTGAAAATACATGTCTTTCTTCTCCACGGATACAAACATTATACTGATATATCGATAAATCAACGCTATGCAATAGATGTCATACAGGAGCATACTTTTCGTCTTATCGATAGTCGATAACTATCGAGTACGATACTTACCATATACTGTGTTGCTGTTTTGTTATTTATTATTATTACTGTAGGCGTCGGCAAGAGCGCGACTGTGTAGTGGAATAGTAGCGGTGCAGTCCGTTCTTGAAACAATAGTGTCCTGCAAACATTTGCGCAATGACAGCACCCATGGAGAGAATACAAGTCTTAGACACTATTGAAAAAGATATTATAACATGTCTTCAAAGTGCTGGTCAGTAATATTGGTTTTAATATTCACATCCAGACATTTCATTTTGTTGATCGCACAACACACATGCTATTTCTCGACAGAATAACATAGTTGTGGAAGTGCGAGTAACTGACGTGCCCCTGTGTAGCTCGGAAGCTATTGTATGTAACAATGGCTTTATAGTGTTAGCTAAAGATACCGTGTATTTGGAGTTAATAACTGTGTAGGCCAATGAAACACTGTCTATTATTTAGTGTTTTTTATGAGAAAATGTGTACTCAATATTTGAAGATGGTCAACTCCACCAAGAAAGTTTGAATGGCGCGTTGGCCTTTTTGAGTATCAACTTTTTCCTTGTACTGTGCATCTGTAAGTGACGTATGTAATTATTCATATGACGACAAACAAGTATTGTTGTCATCAAAGTTTCTACATGAATTCATTCTTGCACCTCAGAGAGAAATCTGTTTTCTTACATATGTGTAATACGAGGTAATATAATATACTAGTTGTATATTTTGAAATCTTTGATTGACTTGGTTTAAGAAGGGACACGAAATCGTTTACAGTCATTGAGTATTTGTATTTGTCAGAAATCATACTTTTGTATCCACGCCTCAGTGACCTGTCAGTGTAATTGGGATTGCAACAGCGCATCCAAGCCTCCAAGAACAACTGCTAGGAATTTAGTTATAGAACTTTTATGTTGATTCAGTTATCGAAAGAGTTGGTTTACTATTGTGTTTCAAATACAATAGGCTACTCATTCCGAGATGCTTAATCACATTGTCAAACATTTTAGTATTCTATTATTGTTCTCATTAAATCAAGGTGTCTGTCTGCTAACTTGTACAGTGATATGAGATGTGTCCCATGACAAAGAAATAGCCTGCTCAAATCCATGAGATACCTTGCTAATAAGCACCTGGTTCATTAATATGTGTAAATACAGTCGATAACTAACGTTCTTATAATAGGCTAATATGTATCAGATGATGACTAGATATTCCATGTCAGTTGTTCTAATTTTGTACATCATTCTCACCTTACAATATGAGACTCTGTTTGTATTTGGTGTGTAGCTGCCTGTTCATAGTAAAGGCAACTCTGCAAATTCTAAAGTCCTCAATATTCAGTACTTGGACAAGGAGCTCCTTAAGTCAAGTCTGTCGAATGTTTGTAACTATGATGTGAATCTTTGTATTATTTTGCGCTGTGCCAGTGTCACTCATTCATATTAACTGAAGCATTAACCTAGACCTCAGGCTTTGCTACAGATCAATATTTCACCACATCTGAGATTTGGTATTCACATTTGTTGGCTTTGCCAACTCATAACCAGACTGTCACCTTCCAGTCTGACATAGGCCTTTAGCCACACCACCGATCAATGTTACCATAGCCTACATCCCCAAAACTGACACAGATGCATAAGAAATGCTGTTAGTGTTGTGTTATCTTTGTGCTTGCACACATAAGTCACATACCACATATTCATTGTATTATGGGATGAAGCTGACATCCAGTATGAGTAGGTGACCCAAATATTCACAATCCAGGTAGAATTATATCTTGAATTAATTTTCATTGGAAGTTCTGCTCTTGGTGAGAAGGTGACCCAAATATTCACAATCCAGGTAGCATTATACCTTGAATTAATTTTCGTTGGAAGTTCTGGTTTTGGTGAGCTTTTTTGTTGGTTTTTATAAGATCTGCTAGCTTCAGGATGGACTGGTTTCTTGAAATAATAGAAGCAAATGGAAAAGGCAGGAACTGAAATTGAGAGTAGCAAAACCAAAGCAGAAATGCTTAACTTTGTTTTCCAATGTTCCTTTACAAAGGAAAACCTAGGAGTATTGCCCCAGTTTACTGCTCGTACCATTGAAAAGATGAATGAAATAGATATTAGTGTCAGTGGTGCTGAGAAACAGCTGATATTTCTAAAGTTGAACAAAGCTACGGGGCCCATTGGGATCCCTATCAAATACTATATCCAATAGACCCTCTGTTAACTGTAATCCATCAAATATCCTTCAAACCAAAAACTGTGCTCAGTAGCTAGAAGAAAGCATAAGTCACACCTGTCTACTGGATGTGCTCCACAAAACTACTATCCAATACCCATGACATGCATTTGTTGTAGAATCATAGAACATATTCTGAGCTCAAATATAATGAGGCATCTCGAACACAATGACTCCTCCCATGTCAACCAGCAAGGATTTCGTGTACATAGATCAAGTGAAACCCAACTCATACTTTTCTCATAATACATCCTGAAAGCAGCAGATAAAAGCAGTCAGGTAATGCAATATTTTTCAATTTCTGAGTAACATTTGATTCAGTGTTGGGTATCAGACCAAATTTGTGACAGGATGGAGGATTTCTTGGTCAGGGGGATGCAACATGTTATCTTGGATGGGGAGTCGCCATATAATGTAGAAATACTAGAGCTATCCAGAAAGTAACAGACATTTTGAAATAATCAAAATAACTATGTGGAAAATAGCGGAAAGGTCGAGGAAGAAGGCCAGTGTTCACTCTGTCTGCTTGCCGGGGGGTCTCATCCGAGATGTGGAGGAGGCCCTACCGGCGGCGATAGAGAGCACTGGGTGCACCCGACTGCAAATTGTTGCTCATGTCGGCACCAATGACTCCTGCCGTCTGGGTTGAGAGGTCATCCTCAGTTCGTACAGGCGGTTGGCGGAGTTGGTGAAGGCGGAAAGCCACGCTCGCGGGGTGGAATCAGAGCTAACTATTTGTAGTATCGTTCCCAGAACCGATTGCGGTCCTCTGGTTTGGAGCCGAGTGGAAGGCTTAAACCAGAGGCTCAGACGATTCTGCGGAGAGCTGGGGTGCAAATTTCTCGACCTCTGCTATCGGGTGGAGAAATGTAGGGTCCCCGTGAATAGGTCAGGCGTGCACTACACGCCGGAAGCGGCTACGAGGGTAGCGGAGTACGTGTGGAGTGCACATGGGGTTTTTTTAGGTTAGAGAATTCCCTCCCTAGGCCCGACAAGACGCCTCCTGAGACGCGGCAAGGCTGGAGTAGGCAAAATGCAACAAGGAATAACAATATTAATGTGCTTATAGTAAACTGCAGGAGCGTCTATAGAAAGGTCCCAAAACTGCTCTCATTAATAAACGGTCACAACGTCCGTATAGTACTAGGAACAGAAAGTTGGCTGAAACCAGACGTAAACAGTTATGAAATCCTAAACTCGGATTGGAATGTATACCGCAGAGATAGGCTGGACAGTGAAGGGGGAGGCGTGTTTATAGCGATAAGAAGTGCAATAGTATCGAAGGAAATTGACGGAGATTCGAATTGTGAAATGATTTGGGTGAAGGTCACAGTTAAAGCAGGCTCAGACATGGTAATTGGATGTCTCTATAGGCCCCCGGGCTCAGCAGCTGTTGTAGCTCAGCACCTGAAGAATAATTTGGAAAATATTTCGAGTAGATTTCCCCACCATGTTATAGTTCTGGGTGGAGATTTTAATTTGCCGGATATAGACTGGGAGACTCAAACGTTGATAACGGGTGGCAGGGACAAAGAATCCAGTGAAATATTTTTAAGTGCTTTATCTGAAAACTACCTTGAGCAGTTAAACAGAAGACCAACTCGTGGCGATAACATATTAGACCTTCTGGTGACAAACAGACCCGAACTATTTGAATCAGTTAATGGAGAACAGGGAATCAGCGATCATAAAGCGGTTACTGCATCGATGATTTCAGCCGTAAATAGAAATATTAAAAAAGGTAGGAAGATTTTTCTGTTTAGCAAAAGTGACAAAAAGCAGATTTCAGAGTACTTGGTGGCTCAACACAAAAGTTTTGTCTCAAGTACAGACAGTGTTGAGGATCAGTGGACCAAGTTCAAAACCATGGTACAATATGCGTTAGATGAGTATGTGCCAAGCAAGATCGTAAGAGATGGGAAAGAGTACCCTGGTACAACAACCGAGTTAGAAAACTGCTGCGGAAGCAAAGGGAACTTCACAGCAAACATAAACATAGCCAAAGCCTTGCAGACAAACAAAACTTACACGAAGCGAAATGCAGTGTGAGGAGGGCTATGCGAGAGGCTTTCAATAAATCCGAAAGTACAGTTCTATGTACTGACTTGGCAGAAAATCCTAAGAAATTTTGGTCCTATGTCAAAGCGGTAGGTGGATCAAAACAAAATGTCCAGACACTCTGTGACCAAAATGGTACTGAAACAGAGGATGACAGACTAAAGGCCGAATTACTAAATGTCTTCTTCCAAAGCTGTTTCACAGAGGAAGACTGCACTGTGCTTCCTTCTCTAGATTGTCGCACAGTTGACAAAATGGTAGATATCGAAGTAGACGACAGAGGGATAGAGAAACAATTAAAATCGCTCAAAAGAGGAAAGGCCGCTGGTCCTGATGGAATACCAGTTCGATTTTACACAGAGTACGCGAAGGAACTTGCCCCCCTTCTTGCAGCGGTGTACCGTAGGTCTCTAGAAGAGCGAAGCGTTCCAAAGGATTGGAAAAGGGCACAGGTCATCCCCGTTTTCAAGAAGGGACGTCGAACAGATGTGCAGAACTATAGACCTATATCTCTAACGTCGATCAGTTGTAGAATTTTGGAACACGTATTATGTTCGAGTATAATGTCTTTTCTGGAGACTAGAAATCTACTCTGTAGGAATCAGCATGGGTTTCGAAAAAGACGGTCGTGTGAAACCCAGCTCGCGCTATTCGTCCACGAGACTCAGAGGCCCGTAGACACGGGTTCACAGGTAGATGCCGTGTTTCTTGACTTCCGCAAGGCGTTTGACACAGTTCCCCACAGTCGTTTAATGAACAAAGTAAGAGCATACGGACTATCAGATCAATTGTGTGATTGGATTGAGGAGTTCCTAGATAACAGAACGCAGCATGTCATTCTCAATGGAGAGAAGTCTTCCGAAGTAAGAGTGATTTCAGGTGTGCCGCAGGGGAGTGTCATAGGACCGTTGCTATTCACAATATACATAAATGACCTGGTGGATGACATCGGAAGTTCACTGAGGCTTTTTGCAGATGATGCTGTGGTGTATCGAGAGGTTGCAACAATGGAAAATTGTACTGAAATGCAGGAGGATCTGCAGCGAATTGACACATGGTGCACGGAATGGCAATTGAATCTCAATGTAGACAAGTGTAATGTGATGCGAATACATAGAAAGATAGGTCCCTTATCATTTAGCTACAAAATAGCAGGTCAGCAACTGGAAGCAGTTAATTCCATAAATTATCTGGGAGTACTCATTAGGAGTGATTTAAAATGGAATGATCATATAAAGTTGATCGTCGGTAAAGCAGATGCCAGACTGAGATTCATTGGAAGAATCCTAAGGAAACGCAATCCGACAACAAAGGAAGTAGGTTACAGTACGCTTGTTCGCCCAATGCTTGAATACTGCTCAGCAGTGTGGGATCTGCACCAGGTAGGGTTGATAGAAGAGATAGAGAAGATCCAACGGAGAGCAGCGCGCTTCGTTACAGGATCATTTAGTAATTGCGAAAGCGTTACGGAGATGATAGATAAACTCCAGTGGAAGACTCTGCAGGAGAGACGCTCAGTAGCTCGGTACGGGCTTTTGTTAAAGTTTCGAGAACATACCTTCACCGAAGAGTCAAGCAGTATATTGCTCCCTCCTACGTATATCTCGTGAAGAGACCATGAGGATAAAATCAGAGAGATTAGAGCCCACACAGAAGCATACCGACAATCCTTCTTTCCACGTACAATACGAGACTGGAATAGAAGGGAGAACCGATAGAGGTACTCAGGGTACCCTCCGCCACACACCGTCAGGTGGCTTGCGGAGTATGGATGTAGATGTAGATGTAGAAAATCCAATTTTTATTGCATATATTTTAAAGGTATAACCGTAAACCTTTTTTTATGCAATCACCATTCAAATTGAGGCACTTATCATGCCATGGCATAAGTCTTTCAATACCAACTCTGTGGAAATCTGCTGCCTGCAACTGCAGCTACTAGTTATACCAGCATGCAGTTTAGTTAAAAGCGTTGTGTAGTGAGGCATTTCTTCATTGCTGGGAAGAGGTGGTAGTCACTCAGCTCCAAATGCTAGCTATATGATGGATGATCAAACACCTCCTATCCAAAACCTTGTAGGATCTCTCAGGTACAATTGACCATATGTGCACGTGCGCTATCATGAAAAATCAAAACTTTTCAGCAAGGTTACCCCATTGCTTATGTTGTATGACCTGCATTAACTAGTCAGTGCTTGGCAATTTCTCTCCGAGTTAATTGTTGTGCCCTGTTCAAGGAAATCAATGAGAATCACTCCCTTAGAGTCCCGAAACAGAGTAACCATGACTATTCTTGCTGACAGTATTTGCAAATACTTCCTTGGAAGAATTTGTATGTCCCCATTCCCTCGACTGCTGTTTAGTTGTACTATTGACATGCTTCACCCAGTCTTGCTCCCAGTTACAACACAATTGCTAATTTTGTTACCATTTTTCTTGTAATCTTTAAGGAAGGGCATTGCTGCAGCCAGTCTGTTTTTTGTGGTTGTGGGAACCCACCTAGCACAAAATTTGTGGTAACCAAGCTGCTTCTCCCCAGTTTCATGCACCAAACATCATGAAATTTGGGGAAAATGTTGCGAAAGTTTTGTAATCATAAAATGACAATTTTCACGAATTTTGTCGTTGATTCTCATCCCAAGCTTGTTAGTCACAAACCTAAACCTACCACTACAGTCCTCATCGTGAACATTGGTATTGCCATTTTTTAAATCAGCCCTTCATTGCCTCACTCACCTTTCACTTATTCCTATTCTGCACACATCACAAAGGTCACATTAAATTTCAGTTGATTTACAGTTTTTTGCCAATAAAAACCTAATCACAAGTGGCAAGACATTCTGATGTAATGCACATTTTAACACATCACAGAAAGCAAAGTAGCAGATGCACAGACCACATGTTACCACAACTTGATGCTTACTAGAAAAAATGTGGCACCAAGATGGCGGCTGTAGCTGCACCCATTGCCACAATAGACCATTACATCTGTTACTTTCTGGATAGCCCTTGTAACCTCAGGTGTACCCCAGGAAAGTGTGTAGGGTCACTTGCTGTTTATGTTGTATATTAATGCTCTTACAGACAATATTAATACAAACCTCAGACTTCTTGCAGATGATGCAGTTATCTACAGTGATGTACAGTCTGAATCGAGCTGTACAAATATTCAGTCAGATGTGGATAAGATTTTGAGGTGCAAAGATTGACAGCTTATTTTAAATGTTCAGAAGTATACAATTGCGCATTTCAAGGAACAAATATATAGTGTCCTGTAAATATAATATCAATGAGTCACTGCTGGAATCTGTGAATTCATACAAATACATGAGTGGGAACATTTAGTTGGAACATGACATGGGATCACCGTCTAGGCTGAACTGTGGGCATAGCAGCTAGCAAACTTCATTAGTAGAATACCATAGAAATGCAATCAGTCTACAAAGGAGATTGCTTACGAATCACTCGTGCAACCCATCCTAGAATATTGCTCAAGTGTGTGGGACTTTACCAGATAGGACTAAAAGGGTATTGTACATATTTAGAGAAGTGCAACACAACTGGTCTCAGGTTTGTTTGACTGCAGGAGAGTGTCACAGAGATGAAGAAACTGAGCCAACAGACTCTTGAACATAGACAGAAATTATCCCACAATTTTTTCCTTGGTAATTAGATACTATCTCAGAAAGGTTACCTGTAATGCATTTTGTTTAACATTCATTAAAAACAACACATTTTTCTCTACAACACACCTTCATTTCTTTTTCATTGTTGTTCTATATGCCCAGAATTATCCATGATATGTTCAATTAATATTTTATAAATGAAGAAATGTAGCTGTTTATTATTCTCTGCCTACTGTTGTGTCATGATTATAGAATGCATTTTGATGGTGATAGAAATACTTTATACTGAATGGAGCTGTACAAATATTCAGTCTGATCTTGACATGTTTTCAAGCCCTGCAATGATTGACAACTTGTTTTAAATGTTCAGATATGTATAACTGCAAAAAATATAGTATCCTATAGGTATATTTTCAGTGAGTTACCTTTGGAATATGTAAATTCATACAAATAACTGAGTATAGATGCAAGACCTGTCCCATACATCCTCCACCTACTCCAGTCTGGTCACTAGCATAACTTGTCCCATCAAAGGCAGGGCTACCTGTGAAACCAGTCATGTGATCTAAAAGCTGAGCTGCAACCAGTTTGCTACATTCTTCATGGGCGTAACAACCAATGGGCTGTCTGTTCACATGAATGGCCACCAACAAAATGTGGCCAAGAAACAGCTGGACTACCTCGTCGGTGAGCACGCCATCCAACAAGAAGTTCTTCATTTCAATGACCACTTCACCTCCTGTGCCACCTGGACCATTCCTACTAACACCATCTTTTTTTGACTAGCACAGGTCGGAACTCTCCCTGCAATATATCCTACTGTCTCATAACCCTCCTGGCATCAACCTTCGTCATTGCCCTCACCCATCCAGCCCTTTCTCTGATCGCATTCCAGCATTATGCAGCTCTCTATCCCACCAATGTGCCCACAATCTTTTTATTTTTCCCCTTTTTCATAACTCCCCCCTCCCCCTCCTGCCCTCCATCTAACCTTCCGGTTGCATCTAGCTGCCCTACCCTCTCTCCATTTCATCCCTGTATGCTCCCACAAGCAGCACTTTAACATCCTCCAATCCCACTCTGCTATCCCTCCACCTCCTTGCCACAGCCTCCTCCATACCTCCGCCACCCAGTTGCCTCTCCCATCATGCTCTGCTGCTTGCAGTCTGATACCAATAACCAGAGACCCTGGTCATTTGTGTGTGAGTTGCATTTGTGTGAGTGTGTGTATGTATGTTATCTGCTCCCAATGAAGGTGTAGTTGGCCAAAAACTCACTCTCTGGGTGGTGGGCATTATCATGCAGAAGGATAATGCCATTGGACAACATGCCTCGACGTTTTGACTCAATGGCTCTTCTAAGGTTCTGTAAAGTGGCTTGATAACGCTGGGCATTAATGGTGGTTCCCCATTCCAGGAACTCGACAAGCAGTGTGAAACCACACTGGTGCTATACAATATCAAATGGTGCACACTCGTCAGTCTCTCTACCAATAGATGGCGCCACCATACCTGCAGTTAAGTCGTGCTACCTTACGTATAAGGTAAAAGCAGATGCACTAACCAGGTTTCATTTGAATGAACATCATAGCTCCACAGATGTTGAAGAGATTGAAGAAATGTGTAATGAGATAAAATAAATTAATCAGGTTGTTAAGGGAGACAAAAATTTAATAATGTTGGATGACTGGAATTTGTTTGTAGGCAAACGAAGAGAAGGAAAAATAGTAGTTGAATGTGGACTTGGGGAAAGATATGAAAGAGGAACCCGTCTGGTGGAATGGTGCACATAGTATAATTTAATCATGATGAACGCTTGGTTTAAGAATCATGAAAGAAAGCTGTATATGTAGAAAAGACCCGGAGACACATGGAGGTTTCACCTTGATTATATAATGGTAAAACAGAGATTCCAGAATCAGATTTTAAGTTGTAAGACATTTCCAGGGCCAGATGTGATCTCTGACCACAATTTTTGGTTATGAACTTTAGATTAAAACTGAAGAAACTGCAAAAGAGGTAGGAAATTAAGGAGATCGGATCTGGGTAAGTTGAATGGACTAAAGTTGCTGAGAGTTTCAGAGGGAGCATTGGGCAACAGTTGATTAGATCATGAGAAAGGAATGTGGAGGAGATGAATGGGTAGCTTAAAGAGGTGAAATAGTGAAGGCAGCAGAGGATCAAATAGGTAAAAAGACAAGCGCGGTAGAAATCCTTGGATAAAACAAAAGATACTGAATTCAATCTGTGGAAGGACAAAATATAAAAAATGCAGCAAATGAAGCAGGCAACAGAGAATACAAACATCTAATCAATGAGATTGACAG
Source organism: Schistocerca gregaria (assembly GCF_023897955.1). Classification (NCBI taxonomy): domain Eukaryota; kingdom Metazoa; phylum Arthropoda; class Insecta; order Orthoptera; family Acrididae; genus Schistocerca; species Schistocerca gregaria. The sequence goes on along the minus strand of NC_064921.1, from coordinate 400,253,833 downwards.
GAAGTATAAAATGGCTAAGAAGGAATGGCTAGAGGACAACTGTCAGGATTTAGAAATGTATTTCACTAGGCGAAAGATATATACTGCGTATAGTAAAATTAGAGGCCTTTGAAGAAAAGAGAAGAAGCTGTATTAATATTAAGAGTTCAAATGGAACACCAGTCTTAAGCAAATAAGGAAAAGCCAAAAGGTGGAAGGACTACATAGAGGGTCTGTACAAGGGAAATGTACTTGAGGGCAATATTATGGAAATGGAAGGGGAAGTAGATGAAAATGAGATGGGAGATACGATACTGTGAGAAGAATTTGACAGATCACTGAAAGATGTAAGTCGAAACAAGGACCCGGGAGATGACATTCTGTCAGAACTACTGATAGCTGTGGGACAGCCAACCATGACAAAACTCTTCTATTGGTTGTGTGCAAGATTCATGAAGAAGGCAAAATATCCACAGAATTCAAGAAGAATGGAATAATTCCAATTCCAAAGAAAGTATTTGCTGACATGCGAAAAAAATTACTGAACTTTCAGTTTAATAAGTCATGGTTGCAAAATAATAAGACAAATTCTTTACAGAAGAATGGAAAAAAACAAGCAGCAGCCGACCTTGGGGAAAATCAGTTTGCATTCCAGAAAAATGTCGGAATACACAAGGCAATGCTGACCCTATCACTTACCTTAGAAGGTAGGGTAAGGAAGGGTAAAACTATGTTTATAGCATTTTTCAATTTAGACAAAGCTTTTGACAGTGGTGACCAGAATACTCTTTTTGAAATTCTGAAGATAGCAGGGGTAAAATACAGGGAGCAAAAGACTGTTTACGACTCATACAGAAACCAGAAAGAAATTATAAGAGTCGAGGTGCTTTGAAGGAAAGCAGTATTTGAAAAAGGAGTGAGACAGGCTTTCGGCCTATCCCCTATGTTATTCAATCTGTACACTGAGCAAGCAGAAAAGGGAAACAAAGAAATATTTGAAGTTGAAATTAAAGTCCAGGGAGGAGAAATAAAAACTTTGGGGTTTGCTGATAACATTGTCGTTCTGTCAGAGATGGAAAGGACATGGAAGATCAGTTGAACAGAATGGAGAGTGTCTTGAAAGGAAGGCAGCAAAATAGCTGAAGTAGAGGATATAAAATGGAGATTGGCAATGACACGAAAATTATTCCTGAAGAAGAGAAATTTAACATCGTATATATATTTAACCATTGGGAAGTCTTTTCTGAAGATATTTGTCTGGACTTAACCATGTATGGAAGTCAAACATGGTCATTAAACGCTTTAGGCAAGAAGAGAACAACAGCTTTGAAATGTGATGCTTCAGAAGAATGCTGAAGGTTGGATTATTAGATCATGTGACTAATGAGGAGGTATTGAAGTTTTTGGGAGACAAGAAATTTGTGGTGCAACTTAACTAAAAATAAGGAATCAGTTAATAGGACACATTCTGAGACATCAAGGAGTCACCAGTTTAGTATTCGAGGGAAATCTGGGAGGTAAAAAAGATAGAGGGAGACCAAAAGATAAGTACAGTAAGCAGATTCAGAAGGACGTAGGTTGCAGTAGTTATTCGAAGATGGTGATGCTTCGCAGGATGGGGTAGCATGGAGAACTGCATCGAACAATAATAAGAAGCCACTGTTATCCATGTTGTACTTGCCATGCAATCAAGTCTCTAATATTTATCCATGGCCATTGTATCATGAAGAGTGCTTAAGAGGATGCATTAGGTACATTTCACTAAATGCATACATTTCATAATCAACAGGAGCTCAACCACCCAGGTAGCCATGTGTGTTCACCAAGCTGCATCTAGAAAAGGAAGGGGCGGGGTGGGGGGGGGGGATGTTATGCTAACCCCAAAGCAAATCTATCCAGTGGATTAAAGATGTCTGGATGTGGTTTTTAGATGGTTTCCCCCATCTCACTGGGTGAATAGTAGACTGTTTCCCATGTTCTGCCACAGATACATGCTACACAGATATTTAGAAAACTTTCTCACAGTTGTCAGTAACAACCAACCTGAAAATTCCTGGCAAATTAAAATGGACCATGACTCAAACTCGACCTGTCTCAGTCCAGCACACAGTTTTATCATGCAAGGAAGTTTCATATCAGCACACACTCCATTGCGGAGTAAAATTTTGATTCTGGAAACATCCCCAGGCTGTGGTTAAGCTGTTTCCTTTCTTCAATAAGTGCCAGTCTCACAAGTTTCACAGGAGAACTTCTGTGAAGTCTGGCAGGTAGGAGATGAGGTACTGGTGAAAGAAAATCTGTGAGGACGGGTCATGGGTCTGCTTGGGTAGCTCAGTTAGTAGAGCACTTGCCAATCAGAGTCACACAGTTTTAGTTTGCTGGAAGTTTCATATTAGCGCACAGTCCGCTGCAGAGTGAAGTTTTCATTCTGGCAATCACCAGCCTGTTTCACTAATTACATCATTTTTGAGGTGATGTATTCTGGAAGAGTATTCCACCCGAGCAACAGTAATAAGTAATATCCTCAATAAATCACAGTTTGGATTCCAAAACAGTTTCTGAACAGTGTGTGCCATTTGCCTGATCACCTAAAGAATTAAATAACTTATACAAGTATTAAATAACAAAATAGCATCTATCTATGGCATTTTACCATGCAAATGACAATACTCTCCTAGATAAACTAATATTTAATGCAACTGATGGTATAGCCAGCCATTGAATAACGGTCATTTCTAACAGAAAGAACACAAAATGTTGTACTTACTAATTCAACCAATTTAGTCATTGAAGGTTCTTCTGAGTGGGGAGAAATCATATATAGGGTTCTCCAAGGGTCAGTCCAATATACAACAAGCAGAATTAATTCTTTTTATGAATGACATTAGTATTGTAATCAGTCCAAACATACACACAGTAGCAGAAGAAATGATAAACAGTGGTTTTAAAAGTGTCATGGTTTGATTTTCTGTGGATGCTCTCACTTTGAATTTTAAAAAGGCACAACATATTTAGTTCTGCCCATTTAGAGAGTAACACAAGCTGAGGAAATAATAAATAGGATGGAAACTTCAAAATTTTTGGGTTGCGATATTGGTTATAGAATTTTAAACTGGGGGGGGGGGGGGGTCATTTTGCAACTCAGAAAATGATTTAGTTCAGCCACTTCTGCACTTAGAATCATTGCAAATCTATGGGAGAGACAAATCAGTAATTGACATATTTTGCATATTTTCATTCAATGATGTCATATGGAACAATGTTCTGGGGTAATTTACCTTTACGAAATTGAGACAGAGTGAGAGCATTCACAGAAAACGAGACAATGATACTTTTAATACCACTGTTTACAATTTCTTCTGCTGCTTTATATATGTTTGGACTGAACACAATACTAGTTTCACCCACAAAATGAACTAATTCTGCTTGTTGTGTATCAGACAGAAGTCATTTACATGTATTGCTCAAAAAAATCTGTAAGAATATGTGGTGTTCACTCATGATCATCTTGTAGATGTCTGTTTCAGAAGTTGGTCATTCTGAATACTTGCTTCTCAATATTTTTATCCCCTCATAATCAGCTGCTGTTCAAAAGGAGCATTGGTGAGCATAATTACTTTACATTAAACTTATCTGTAGCACAAACAGGGACACTGATGCTGCATATAACATTTTTGATCTTTTACCCAGTGGTATAAAATTTCTGACAAACAGCAAAGTAAAATTTGATAACGGACTGAAAAAGATTCTCCTCAACAACTCTATCTATTCCAGAGGAGAATTTATATCATTCTGATATGTAGAAGGTAATGGCTAGGAATTACTCACTCACATATGTACAATTATTTTAAAAAAAAATAAACGTTTAGTATGTAACCATATTTACAAATTAATTTGTGATCTGAATGTAGAATGACTTGTTCCACATCATTTGATTTATCATGCAAATGATCTGTAGAACATGATACTTACAAAATCCAGTAGAAACTGAAGACAAAGTGATTAGCAACTGTCTCCCTCATTGGACAACAGAGATGTTTCAGAGAGTGCAGCAGTATTTTAGATACATTTATAATACATACATCGAGACTGGTCATTGTTTCTTTGAACTATTGAAGTGCTTAAACTAGTTATTGAAATGAAAAACTCAACATTCTTTTCTGATCATTAGTTCTTTATATAAAATACATAGTTTACACTACCTACCATCTGTATAGCTTTGACCTTATAGATTTGTTTTGAGAAACAACCAGTCACATACGTCTGCATACTATAACTTCTCATTTTCTGGTTGGGGGAGGGGGGGGGGGGGGGGAGATATTGAAGCGGATATCTTTTATTATTTATAAAATATGACTTTCAGTTGTTTTAACTATATACATCTGATAACATTTGAGTACAAATGCCGATATCCCAACATTGAGAACATCTGTGATTACTTCACACTTTCTGCTTCTTGTGAAAAGTGGCAACAAGGAACACAAGGGGGAAAATTTGTAATGTATTTGTTGCAATTAGCAGTAGTCACTTTGAATTGTTTGTGTAAGCTAAGTCATTTACAGGAAAAAAATAAAAAATCTTTTTTCCTTTCTAGGCAATGGTTTTTTGCATCCAAGTAGTCATTTTGAGTTTTCCTCCATTCTATATTTTTATGAACAACTTATTTACTTGTGGAACAGCTCTACAGTAAGTAAAGCAACCACAATACTGTCTCCTCATAGAATCTCCATTGACTGGCTCAGGCTGCTTTTCACACATCTGACATAACAGTGGAAGAATCACCACAACAAATCATTAAACAGTGCTATCCATGTATCTTCAAACTGCTGAAGAACCTTCATGCTGCTGCTGTTTGCTTGCTCTAATTGAGTACCTTTCTGCTGCTTGATCTGTTCTGTAAATGATAAATAACAATTATCTCTGTCTGTCATTGTCCATTGATCCTTATGGCATGATATTGTTGGAATACTTCTTTTGTTTGAATGGTAATCCCCTGTTGTGGAATCACATTATGATACACATTGACAGAATGTAACCAGTGGAAGGTAGCTAAGCAGCTTCTATCTTTACAATGCATCATGTAAATCTTAGACATCATACTGGAAGAAGAGTATGCACTAAGGTGACACAAGTCATGGGATAGTGATAAGCACATATATAGATAGGAGCAGTATTGCATACACAAGATATAAACAAACAATGCATTGATGGAGCTGTAATATGTATTAGGGTGATCCATGTGAAAATGTTTCCAACATGATTGGCCGCATGACGTGAGAACATACTTTGAACACAGAATGGTAGTTGGAGCTAGACACATGGGACATTCCACTTCAGAAATCATTAGGGAATTCAGTATTCTTAGATCCACAGTGCCAAGAGTGTGCAGATAATACCAAATTTAAGGTATTACTTTCAACAGTGGACAACACAGCGGCTGATGTTCTTTATTTAACAACAGAGAGCAGCAGCGTTTCTGTAGAGTTGTCAGTCCTAACAGACAAGCAACATTGCATAAAACAACCCCAGAAATCAATGTGGGATGTATGACGAATGTATCCATTCAGAGAGTGCAGCGAAATGTGGTGTTAGTGGCAGCAGACGACCATTGCAAATGCCTTTGCTAACAGCACAACATCAGCTCCCCTGGTGAATACATTGGTGGGACCCTAAATGACTGGAAAACTGTGGTCTGATCAGATGAGTCTCAATTTAAGTTGGTAAGAGCTGATGGAAGGGTCTGAGTGTGGTGCAGATACCACAAAGCCATGGACGCAAGTTGTCAACAAGGCACTTTGCAAGCTGATGGTGGCTCTGTAATGGTATGGGCTGTATTTCCATGCAATTTACTCGGTCCTCTAGTTCAGCTGAACCAATAATTGAGTGAAAGTGGTTACATTCGGCTACTTAGAGATGATTTACTGCCTTTTATGGACTTGGCATTCCCAAATAATGATATCATGTCACTGGGCCACAATTGTTCACGATTAGTTTGAAGAACATTCTGGATAGTTTGAGTGAATGCTATGGCAACCCACATTGCCTGATGTGAAACCCACCTAACATTAATAGAACATAATCGAGAGTTAAGTTTGTGCACAGCATCCTCACTGGCAACACTTTCACAATTAGGATGGCTATAGAGGCAGCATGGCTCAGTATTTCTGTATCTACATCTACATACATACCCCGCAATCCACCACACGGTGTGTTGCGGAGGGTACCTCGTACCACAACAAGCATCTTCTCTCCTTGTTCCACTCCCAAACAGAACGAGGGAGAAATGACTACCTATATGCCTCTGTACAAGCCCTAATCTCACTTATCTTATCTTTGTGGTCTTTCCGCGAAATATAAGTTGGCGGCAGTAAAATTGTGCTGCAGTCAGCCTCAAATGCTGGTTCTCTAAATTTCCTCAGTAGTGATTCATGAAAAGAACGCCTCCTTTCCTCCAGAGACACTCCAACCAGAGTTCCTGAAGCATTTCCATAACACTCGCGTGATGATCAAACCTACCAGTAACAAATATAGGAGCCCGCCTCTGAATTGCTTCTATGTCCTTGCTCAATCCGACCTGATAGGGCTCCCAGACGCTCGAGCAGTACTCAAGAATAGTTCGTATTAGTGTTTTATAAGCGGTCTCCTTTACAGATGAACCACATCTTCCCAAAATTCTACCAATGAACCGAAGATGACTATCCGCCTTCCCCCCAACTGCCATTACATGCTTATCCCACTTCATATGAGAGATGTGTATGAGATGTCCACTGACATGTTGAGTCCATGCCACCTCGAGGTGCTGCACTACACTGGTCAAAAGGAAGTCCGACACCATAATAGGAGGTATCCCATAATTTTTGTCACCTCAGGGTATGTATGGTGGGAAATGTTCCTTCAAAATCATCAACCAGTATCATCAGTACTTCCCAGCATCAGAGCAGATCATTGCATTATCTTATGTTTATGTAATGCTTCATTACAAATGGAAAATTGTTGATTCCTCACAAGCATCATAAAATTTTGGCCATCGATCAGTAACAGTCGCGTTTGACACACAGATCTACCATTCATGCAAATTTACAGCTACAGACTTACATATTGTAATAACAATCTGCTTATCTCACTTTAAAGTGTGTCTGCTTTGTTCAATAATATGATAAATGATAGTAATTTCAGTAAACAAATTGACACTGTTGATATTTAAAGTACAGTTAATATGCATTTAGTTTAGGAACTACTCAAATGATAATCAGCTTGCAGTTAATATTGTCCACTGCTCATCGAAAAATAGGTCAACTAACAATGACTGTTCACATTTGAATGCTTAGTGGTGACTTGCTAACTGAGACTGCCTCACCATTACTGACTTAACAGAGAGTGACAGTACCTACTTGCAGCTGAAGATGTAATGGAGACTTGTTAACCGTGACTGATCATAACTAAATTGGCAGAGATTGACAGTGAATATGGTTGGATGACTGTTTTAATGATAATTAGTTGGGATGTTAACTGGGTGAAGATTAACAGTGTCATTGTTCATCATGCCTAATTATAGACTTGCATAGTAAATTTTTTACAAATTATTTGTTGTTGTTGTTGTTGTTGTGGTCGTCTTCAGTCCTGAGACTGGTTTGATGCAGCTCTCCATGCTACCCTATCCTGTGCAAGTTTCATCATCTCCCAGTACCTACTGCAACCTACATCCTTCTGAATGTGCTTAGTGTATTCATCTCTTGGTCTCCCTCCACGATTTTTACCCTCCACGCTGCCCTCCAATGCTAAATTAGTGATCCCTTGATGCCTCAGAACATGTCCTACCAACCTGTCCCTTCTTCTTGTCAAATTGTGCCACAAACTCCTCTTCTCCCCAATTCTATTCAATACCTCCTCATTAGTTATGTGATCTACCCATCTAATCTTCAGCATTCTTCTGTAGCACCACATTTCAAAAGCTTCTATTCTCTTCCTGTCCTAACTATTTATTGTCCATGTTTCGCTTCCATACATGGCTACACTCAATACAAATACTTTCAGAAATGACTTCCTGATGCTTAAATATACACTCGATGTTAACAAATTTCTCTTCTTCAGAAACGCTTTCCTTGCCATTGCCAGTCTACATTTTATATCTTCTCTACTTCTACCATCGTCAGTTATTTTGCTCCCAAAATAACAAAACGTCTGTATTACTTTAAGTGTCTCATTTCCTAATCTAATTCCCTCAGCATCACCCGAATTAATTCGACTACATTCAATTATCCTTGTTTTTCTATGGTTGATGTTCATCTTATATCCTCCTTTCAAGACACTGTCCATTCCGTTCAACTGCTCTTCCAAGTCCTTTGCTGTCTCTGACAGAATTACAATTATGTCATCGGCGAATCTCAAAGTTTTTATTTCTTCTCCATGGATTTTAATACCTACTTTGAATTTTTCTTTTGTTTCTTGTACTGCTTGCTCAGTATACAGATTGAATAACAATGGGGAGAGGCTACAACCCTGTCTCACTCCTTTCCCAACCACTCCTTTCATGTCCATCGACTCTTATAACTGCCATCTGGTTTCTGTACAAATTGTAAATAGCCTTTCGCTCCCTGTATTTTACCCCTGCTATCTTTAGAATTTGAAAGAGAGTATTTCTAAGTCTACAAATGCTAGAAATGTCGGTTTGCCTTTCCTTAATCTTTCTTCTAAGATAAGTCGTAAGGTCAGTATTGCCTCACGTGTTCCAACATTTCTACGGAATCCAAACTGATCGTCCCCGAGGTTGGTTTCTACCAGTTTTTCCATTCGTCTGTAAAGAATTCTTGTGAGTATTTTGCAGCTGTGACTTATTAAACTGATAGTTCAGTAATTTTCACATCTATCAACGCCTGCTTTCTTTGGGATTGGAATTATTATATTCTTCTTGAAGTCTGAGGGTATTTCGCCTGTCTTATACATCTTGCTCTCCAGATGGTAGAGTTTAGTCAGGACTGGCTCTCCTAAGGCCGTCAGTAGTTCTAATGGAATGTTGTCTACTCCCGGGGCCTCGTTTCGACTTAGGTCTTTCAGTGCTCTGTCAAACTCTTCATGCAGTATCGTATCTCCCATTTCATCTTCATCTACATTCTCTTCCATTTCCATAATATTGTCCTCAAGTACATCGCCCTTGTATAGACCCTCTATATACTCCTTCCACCTTTCTGCCTTCCCTTCTTTGCTTAGAACTGGGTTTCCATCCGAGCTTTTGATATTCATACAAGTGGTTCTCTATTCTCCAAAGGTCTCTTTAATTTTCCTGTAGGCAGTATCTATCTTACCACTAGTGAGATAAGCCTCTACATCCTTACATTTGTCCTCTAGCCATCCCTGCTTAGCCATTTTGCATTTCCTGTCGATCTCATTTTTGAGACATTTGTATTCCTTTTTGCCTTCATTTACTGCATTTTTATATGTTCTCCTTTCATCAGTTAAATTCAATATTTCTTCTGTTACCCAAGGGTTTCTACTAGCCCTCGTCTTTTTACCTACTTGATCCTCTGCTGCCTTCACTACTTCATCCCTCAGAGCTACCTATCCTTCTTCTACTGTACTTCTTTCCCCCATTCTGTCAATTGTTCCCTTATGTTCTACCTGACACTCTGTACAACCTCTGGTTTAGTCAGTTTATCCAGGTCCCATCTCCTTAAATGTCCACCTTTTTGCAGTTTCTTCAGTTTTAATCTACAGTTCATAACCAATAGATTGTGGTCAGAATCCACATCTGCTCCTGGAAATGTCTTACAATTTAAAACCTGGTTCCTAAATCTCAGTCTTACCATTATATAATCTATCTGAAACCTGTCAGTATCTCCAGGTTTCTTCGATGTATACAGTCTTCTTTTATGATTCTTGAACCAAGTGTTAGCTATGATTAAGTTTTTCTCTGTGCAAAATTCTACCAGACGGCTTCCTCTTTTATTTCTTTCCCCCAATCCATATTCACCTACTATGTTTCATTCTCTCCCTTTTCCTACTCTCAAATTCCAGTCACCCATGACTATTAAATTTTCGTCTCCTTTCACTACCTGACTAATTTCTTTTATCTCATCATACATTTCACCAATTTGTTCATCATCTGTAGAGCTAGTTGGCATATAAACTTGTACTACTGTAGTAGGCATGGGCTTTGTGTCTATCTTGGCCACAATAATGCGTTCGCTATGCTGTTTGTAGTAGCTTACCCGCACTCCTATTTTTTTTATTCACTATTAAACCTACTCCTGCATTCTCCCTATTTGATTTTGTATTTATAACCCTGTATTCACCTGACCAAAAGTCTTGTTCCTCCTGCCAACGAACTTCACTAATTCCCACTATATCTAACTTTAACCCATCCATTTCCCTTTTTAAATTGTCTAACCTACTTGCTCGATTTAGGGATCTGACATTCCACACTCCGATCCGTAGAATGCCAGTTTTCTTTCTCCTCATAACGACGTCCTCTTGAGTAGTCCCCGCCCGGAGATCTGAATGGGGGACTATTTTACCTCCAGAATATTTTACCCAAGAGGACGCCATCATCAGTTAACCATACAGTAAAGCTGCATGCCCCCGGGAAAAATTACGGCTGTAGTTTCCCCCTTGCTTTCAGCCGTTCGCAGTACCATCACAGCAAGGCCGTTTTGGTTATTGTTACAGGGCCAGATCAGTCAGTCATCCAGATTGTTGCCCCTGCAACTACTGAAAAAGCTGCTGCCCCTCTTCAGGAACCACATGTTTGTCTGGCCTCTCAACAGATACCCCTCCGTTGTGGTTGCACCTACGGTACGGCCATCTGTATCGCTGAGGCACGCAAGCCTCCCCACCAACGGGGGGGTTATTAGGTGCATGCTTTCTAATGAAGCCAAGTTTAGCCTAAATACTAAATATTTAATTAACCAATAGATTTTCCCAGTCTATTTGATATATTTGCAGATACAGAGTAATTATGCCCACAAAATTCAATGATGTGAAAATATAAGAATGAAAGTAAGTTTCACATCATGTCACTGCTTGATGAAACTTTAGACAATACATAAAAGTACTGCTGCAGTACAGTATAGAAGATAACAAAGAAATATGCAATGAGACAAACAGAAATGGTGCTTTTATTCAAAGACAATAATTAGACTGAAGACACCATGGTTTGTGAGGGTCCCCTGGATGTTGCAAAATGCAAGACATGGTTCTTAATAGGGTGTGTGATCCTACGGACAGCAGTTGGTACGGAGTTCTTGTGGTAGTGCATACCATTTTTCCAAGACCAAGGTTGCCAACTACTTGATGGTCATTGGTGCATGTGGATGTGCTCCAGTATGTGTCTTTATTGCATCCCAAACATACTTGACAGGATTTGAGAGAGAGTACAGACCAGCCCATTCACCAAACTTCCTCTCATTCCATGAGCTCCTCCACCTACACTGTTTGATGTGGTTGTGCATTGTCATCTGTAAAAATGAAGTCTGGGACTAATACATCTCTGAAAAGATGAGTACGGTGTCACAATATTGTTGACCAGTGTGTGTACTGTGTCCAAAGATTCGGAAGTCAGTGTGCCCATGCAACTTCATGCTTTTCCCAACCGTAACACCATTACCATAAAAACAATCATATTCGATAATGTTCCTGAATGCATCATGTGTTCCCATGTCTTTCCATGCGAGGATACGTAACACACCTGGGATCATTGTCAAACATGATCATTTTGGTGGTCCAGGTGTTATGGTGTGGGGAGTACTAATGTTGCATAGTTGAACGTTGCATGGTTGAACTGACCTCCAAATCTTTGAGCAGTGTACACTCACTGGTGAGCATTGTTGTGACAGTGTAGTCCTTCCCTATATGCATGTTTTCAGCAGTGGATTTGTCCCTGACCACATTTTATGGATGACAGAGCACTCTGGATCAAACAGCACAGGTGGAAGACCTCTTGGAAAAAGTGGATATTGGGCAAATGGACTGGAATGCCTATTGAGATGGTAGGAAGCTTTGGGAGGATGTACTGCAGCATGTCCACATGCACCAATACCCATCCAGCAATTGTCGACTGCACTAGTGGAGGAATGGAATGCCCTTCCACAAGAACTCCTTACCAACCTTAAGGACCAACCTAGGAGCACATTGCAGGGCATGCCATACCATCTGTGGTGATCACCCGCACTAGTGAGATCCATATCCCACCGTTTTTTATTGTCCAGGGGACCATAATAAACTCTGATGACTTCAGTATATTACTATCTTAGAATAAAAATGTCATTTCTGTTTTTCTCGTCTTGTATTTCTTTTAGTTGCCTTATGTACTATACTGTGGCAGTTCCTTTTTGTATGGTCCAAGTTTCATCAAGCTACATTACTTGGGAGTAACACTCATACTAAAGGTAGTTTCAAACATCAGCAGACTAACATTTGATTTTTGAATAGATCACATTCTACTAATTGTTCAGTCTTGTTTTTCTTGAGCAAACACATTATTGGATGACAGTATTCCCTAAAACTTAAAATTGGAAGAATATGAAGTAGATTTTATGTTGAAGACAAGTAAGGCATGCTTTGAAATGAGGCATGCTATATTAATACTGAAGTAGTCACCTGTCTCCTATTATTAGGGGGCAACTTTTGAGTACACAAGGTCTTACTGACTCATTCGATTTCGTCAGTCTTAAAAAAAAAAAAAACCACTCATTTTCAATCAATTCCCTAATCATGGTTTATTAAACTTCTGATATATACAGTGACTGAGTTCCAGTAGTCAGTGTTAGTACAGTGCACAGCGAACTAAAAGCTCTGACAGTCAGACAAACACTATACATTTCCCTCACGTGCATTAGAATTTTATTATGTATGATGATTATTTTCTCTCCTTTATTTGATACAATAAAGAACACTGTGGCTGCCGTAGACTGGCAATAGGGACTGGGAATACCCACACCAACTAAAAAAGGTCAAACCACGTCATCATGATTCCTGTTAAGACCTCATGAAACAAAGAAAGAAATATATTTATGTAAAGATATTGAGATGTAACTATTTAGCATTTTTGTGTAGGATGAAAAGATTACAGTCTATCTGGGAGTATTAATGTTACTACACTTATCATGCTCTCAATGAGCATAATTTGTACAATTGTAGGATAATTACAGTCAGCTTACTTTTCAGTGTATTTGGTCTCCAGTGTATTACACTACTGGCCATTAAAATTGCTGCACCAAGAAGAAATGCAGATGATAAACGGGTATTCATTGGACAAATATGTTATACTAGAAATGACATGTGATTACATTTTCACAATTTGGGTGCATAAATCCTGAGAAATCAGTACCCAGAACAACCACCTCTGGCTGTAATAACGGCCTTGATATGCGTGGGCATTGAGTCAAACAGAGCTTGGATAGCATGTACAGGTACAGCTGCCCATGTAGCTTCAACACGATACCACAGTTCATCAAGAGTAGTGACTGGCGTATTGTGAGGAGCCAGTTGGTCAGCCACCATTGACCAGACGTATTCAATTGGTGAGATATTTGGAGAATGTGCTGGCCAGGGCAGCAGTCGAACATTTTCTGTATCCAGAAAGGCCCGTACAGGACGTGCAACATGCGGTCGTGCATTATCCTACTGAAATGTAGGGTTCGCAGGGATCGAATGAAGGGTAGAGCCACAGGTCGTAACACATTTGACATATAACCTCCACTGTTCAAAGGGCTGTCAATGCAACCAAGAGGTGACCGAGACGTGTAACCAATGGCACCCCATACCATTACGCTGGGTGATATGCCAGTACCGCGATGACGAATACACGCTTCCAGTGTGCGTTCACCACGATGTCGCCAAACACAGATGCAAGCATCATGATGCTGTAAACAGAACCTGGATTCATCTGAAAAAATTTTGTTTTGCCATTCGTGCGCCCAGGTTCATCGTTGAGTACACCATCGCAGGCGCTCCTGTCTGTGACGCAGCTTCAAGGGTAACCACAGCCATGGTCTATGAGCTGATAGTCCATGCTGCTGCAAACATCGTCGAACTGTTCGTGCAGATGGTTGGTGTCTTGCAAACATCCCCATCTGTTGACCCAGAGATCGAGACATGGCTGCACAATTCGTTACAGCCATGCCGATAAAATGCCTGTCATCTCGACTGCTTGTGATACGAAGCCGTTGGGATCCAGCACGGCATTCTGTATTACCCTCCTGAACCCACCAATTCCATATTCTGCTAACAGTAATTGGATCTCGACCAATGCGAGCAGCAGTGTTGTGGTACGACAAACCACAATCGCGGTAGGCTACAATCTGACCTCTATCAAAGTCGGAAACGTGATGATATGCATTTCTCCTCTTTACACCAGGCATCACAACAATGTTTCACCTGGCAACCCCAGTCAACTGCTGTTTGTGTATGAGAAATTGGTTGGAAACTTTCCTCACGTCAGCACGTTGAAGGTGTCGCCACCGGTGCCAACTTTGTGTGAATGCTCTGAAAAGCTAATCATTTGCATATAATAGCATCTTCCTTTCGGTTAAATTTCACGTCTGAAGCATGCCATCTTAGTGGTGTAGTAATTTTAATGGCCAGTAGTGGAGTTTTACCACTTGTACTTGTGAAATACATCCAGATAGTTTGTTGTTACTACTACTACTACTACTACTACTACTACTACTACTCCAACTGCTGCTGCTACTTGGTAGTGGTGCACCCACAAAAGCTGCTACATTAGAGTTCACTGCAAATAACTTCTGTGATTGTGAAATCACGAAAATTTCATGATAGCTCAGTGATTAAGACACCAAACTTGCATTCTGGAGGACATCAATTTAAAGTCCCCATTTGGTCAGCTAAATTTAGGTTTTTTTAGTTTCACTTTACTTTGTCTTCTCCTGACACAGTACATTGGATTAGACTTCAGTATGTGCCACATTCCAAGCTGTCCCAGCAGGATGCCACATTTATTATAGTCAGTTAATCCCTACATGACACAATGCCAGGAACTACTGTTTGCTTCTGCTACAAGATAGCCGGCCGAAGTGGCCGTGAGGTTCCAGGCGCTACAGTCTGGAACCGAGTGACCGCTACGGTTGCAGGTTCAAATCCTGCCTCGGGCATGGATGTGTGTGATGTCCTTAGGTTAGTTAGGTTTAATTAGTTCTAAGTTCTAGGCGACTGATGACCTCAGAAGTTATGTCGCATAGTGCTCAGAGCCATTTGAACCATTTTTTTGCTACAAAATATTTAAGTAGTTCACTCATCCATCAGTAGTTATGTCTGCCAACACAGGGAACATTGAAACCCAGAACTGTTTGATGCTTCCAACATGTAGACCACAGTTGCACATTACTAGGCTGAGTACAATATTTGTGAGTATACAGCCACACACCAATACTCACAAAGTTCCTGCTGCCTGCAGTGATTGGCTAGTTCTCGCCAGGAAGTTGTTTACAGTTGCCAACCGTTGCTAGTTACCAGACGTTTAACTGCAAATGTCGAAGATTAATCATAGCAATAGTCAACATTTTTATCCATTGAGAGACAGAACTTATAAACTCTCTGAATTTCAGTCCTTACTGATCTTCAGTTTAATAAGTTAGTCATCATCTACTGTGTTGGGTTAGGTTAGTTCCAGAAAAGTTACATCAGTGACGCACCTTCTTTGCAAACAGATGCTGGGCTATATTTCCCTGTGATGTGACCATGGCAAGGTTGCCAGTAGGTCACTTTCGTATAGTCAAGGAACTGTTTGCTTCCTGGTATCTTCCTGTTGGGTGCCTGATTTATTGGTGACTAAAACAGTCTAAATCACTAGAGGCAAATCCCAATCTGAGCTTGTGTTCCATCTCTAATGATTTTGTTGTTGAGGGGATATTGTAGTAAACTATCTTTTTTTCCAGACAATCATTGTATCCTCATTATAAATTTCTTTTATGTTTCTGATCTATCTGAAGTTCATTTTAATATTCTCTTATTCCTCATTCAGGCCACATAAAACTTTCAGATATATTTTTACTCTGATTTTATTCCCATCCTGATGTTGCAGTTGCAGATTCATGAAGGACATATTGAAACAATATGAAATTTAGTCTCTCTCCATTTTCGTTTCCTGTCATATGCAAGGTAAAAAAAATGTTACAGTAAAATCTGGCAGAATAAAAAATATATTGCCACTTTGTTTTGCAGTTTTCAACTAGACGAATTCAGTATATGCTCTTAAAATGTTTCCAGGTGAATGTAATTCAAAGATGCACGCACGCACGCACGCACGCACGCACACACACACACACACACACACACACACACACACAACTAAAAATGTAGTTTGTCATTATGTATCGTAAAATAAGTAATATTATGAGCAGAGCACCACATTCTCCTGAGGCATTAATCATAAATAAATTTGTTTTATGTGTTTTATATAATTTGTAATATATACGTAATAGATAATATATATCTTCCCATTGACGAGTATTCGGAATATGTGGGTGACTACTTAAAACTATAATTATATTTTGGTTGAAAAAATTTAAGTCTGTAGAACAGTTTTTCTTTGACATTGTTGCTAGAAACTACCATTGTTTTTTATTTTTGAAAAACCACAATAATTTCTTATTGTTTAAATAGTTTAACAAGTAAAGGTTACAATTATTATGTACTGTTGATTCAATAATTTAATTTCCAGGGCAGGCACTTACAGAGTTGAGCAAAGAGAAATCAAGCTTAAAACAAGCAGAAGTTCAGACAAATCAGTTCCTGAAAACACTGAATCAAGTAGAAGCAAAACTTACTGAACAAATAAATTATCTAACCCAAGTATCTACAGGTATGCAATAGGAACTTGTTCCTTTTTTTTCTTTTTTTTTCATTCCATCAATAAACAGTTTTTATGTGGTTTGACCAGAAAAAATAATTTATTCCTGGCTCTGGCTACTAGTGCGTTATCAGTCAGGGCAGTAATGTGTAACTTTCTGTACTAAAATAATTTTTTTCCTGATTTAAATTATAGAAATGCCGCTATGATTGTTCATATTCTTTTTTTTTCTGTAAAAGTTTCTTGTATGAAAATCCGGTATGGAGTAACAACAGTGTGAGAAGGATAGATTGCTACACCCTCCATAGAGAAGGTGTTGAGTGGCAGACAGGCACATTGAATTAGGACTGCTAGGTATTATTTAACTGTCAAGCTAAGCCCACCAGATGTACCAACACCCCCCCCCCCCCCCCACACACACACACACACACACACCACCACCACATTCACACATGCATAGCTCACACATAGGTAGCCAAACGCACAAACATTTCCAAAAATGATGTTATATTTGACTGTGTGAATACACTGCACGCAAACACAAGGAGTGAAATAAATTTAACTTAACAAAGCTGTTTCACATATACATTTCCAGTAATATCGACATCCTATACCTTTTGATACATTTTTCATAACAACTTAACACTAATACAGTTTTTAAGTACACGCAGTGATGCAGATAAGAAACAAAATGCTAATGGGTACCCAAATAAATTGCCACAGTACCCAAAATAATTAAAATGTGAAAGTTTGTCAACTGACAGCACTGACACACTGAGAAAACTAAATGTATGATTAATACCTCAAAATATTTTATAAAGGTAATGATATTAACTATCCCATTCTGTTTCTGTGACCAGCTTTTTCATTGTAAAAATTCTTTAATATTTTTTAATAAAATTATAAAACCTTACAAAAGATAATATCAAATTGATTGCTCCTTACCATAAAAATGACACCTTAAGTTGCAGACAGGCGCGCACGCACACACACACACACACACACACACACACACACACACACACACACACACACACACACACATGACTACCAACTCCGGCAGCTCAGACCAGAATCAGATTTTTGTCCGAGCTGCCAGAGTTTGTGATCATGTGTACTTGAGTTATGCCTTCTTAAGTGAATGAAATGTTGGTGTTTCTATTTCTGACGAAGGCTGTGACAATAGCTTATGTGTAAATGTCTTTTAATGGTGCCTGTCAGCAAATTAACAACTCACATGTACAGTAAGTGGCAGTGTATCCTACATAGTGGATGTTCCAATCTGGAGCTTCCATTGTTTGATAATAGTAAATAGTGTTATCATTTAGCTAAATGTAGTGGCAAATCGTATCAGCATATAGTAAATACTGAAAACTACAAGTAATAGTTGCAGTAAACCTGTAAATCTCCATCACCATTTTCATAAGCTAATAATATTTAGTCCATGTTCATTTGTGAGAATTGGTTTCCTGAACCATAGTCAAAGTGAAGGTAATGTACACTGATGAGCCAAAATATTATGACCACCTGCTTTAAAAGCTTGTTTGCCCGTCTTCAGAACAAAATACACACTGATGCTGTGCATCAGGGATCTGACAGTTTGTTGGTAGGTTTGTGGAGGAATGTGACATTATATGACTACCCGCAGGTCATGTAGTTTGCCTAAATAATGGGCCACTGATTAGCATACATGGTGATGACAGCTGATACAAACCCAGATGGGTTTTGTGGGATTATATCAGGCAGATTTGGTCTCTGTGTTCACTGTAATGCTTCTCAAACCACTGTAGAATGTCTCTGAGATACAGACAGTTATTCTGTTGAAAGATGACATTGCCTTTGGGGAAGACATCAAGCATGAATGGATGCGACATCAAGCATGAATGGATGCAGCAGATGGTGCGCAGTTGTCAATGTGTCTTCAGTTACTACTGCAGGTCCCATGCATGTGCAGGAGAATGTCTCCCATAGCATATCACTGCTCTCACCCGCCTTTGTTCGTGGAACACTGAGCCACCATTCACCTTGATGATGGCATTTGTGAAGGCGACCAGCAACCTAGTGTAACAGAAATGTGATTCAGCTGAAGAGCTGACATATTTCCATTGATCGGCAGTCAAATACCAATGGCCCCATGTCCACTGCACTTGTAATTGATTATGTAGTTTGGTCAACATCTGAACATGTAGGGGTGGTCTGCTGTTGTGCTCCATGATGAACAATGTTCTCTGAAACACATGTGCATGTACCAGCAATGTGCTCTTTCAACAGAGATGCCACAGATCACCATCTATCCTATTTTACGAAGCAGACAAGCCTGTGAAACACACATTGTGTGAAGAGTTGTTGACGTCAAACCATTTAGCACCTAATGGAGTTTCACTGTCCTCCTACCTCTTTCCTTAGGTGTTTATAATAGTAGCACATGAACATTTGACCACCTTTTCTGTTTACAAGATACTCATTCACAGGCTCTACATAATAATAATAATAATAATAATAATAATAATAATAATAATCTGCTCTTTCTCATAGTTGTTTATCTGAATGGATTTCCACATTTGCAGCTCGTATCTTTGCTAGGGTAATCCCCTGTCCATGTCTGCTCCGCTTGCATCTTTTGTTACTGCATCACATGCCCACAATGCCACCTGGCAGCATCTAACATCACGGTGGCAGTGATAATAATGTTTTGGCTTCTCATTGTGTGTGTGGGGGGGGGGGGGGGGGGGGCGTGTGTGCGTGCTTACACAGCAGAGTCAAAATAATGTAATCACATAGATCAAACTCCGTGTCATGTATTTATTTCCTAAACTTTTACACACCATAGATAAATATTGAATATTTAATGGTCCAAGGGTGATAAGTATCGTCAAATATTGTTAATGGTACAAGGGTTAGAACTTTAATTGTGGCAACTATTTATTTATAGCTCATACAAAATAGATACATGCTTCAAAGTTTTACTGACTTTCAAAGTAGTCACCAGCATTGTGTGTAACCTGTTGCCAGCAATGTGGAAGTCATAGGATACTCTTAGCACTGCCATTTCGGGCAGCACGGTCTGTTGCCCAACGAATTTGTAGCAGTTCTGAAGCAAATGCCGTGAGATGTTTCCTTCAATATAGAAATCAAGTTGAACTTATAAGGGCTTAAGTCAGAGGAGTGCAGTAGGTGGTATAGCACTTAGCAGCCCCATCAGTCAGACAAATCAGTAACAGCTTGCACTGTACATGTTTGAGCATTGTCCTGCAAAATGATGGTCTGGTCCTGCAGAAAGTGTCATCACTCCTGTCTTTATGCTGTTCATTTTTAGATCACAACCTACGACCAGCTTAGACTGGAGTCTGACAGGGTTGCATTTTATCACCAACACTTTTTATAGACTCAGTTATGAGAAGAGCAACAACAGGCAGGAGACGACGAATCCCGTGGGGATCCACAAATGGCTGGAGGATTTGGATTTTGCTCAAGACATAGTTTTATTAGCTCAAAGGCTGACTTATATGCAAGCTAAATTAAACTTGCTGAAAGAAGAAGCAGAGACTGCTGGCCTCAAGATAAATACAGGCAAAACAAAGGAAATGAGATTAAATTCAGGGAACATGCCACTGTTAATAGGGGAACAGCAGCTGGACACATTCCTGTATCTGGGTAGTATAGTGATGGAAGATTGTGGAGCTGGTGATAACTTGAATAACCACATTAAAAAGGCAAATGCTGCCTTCATACATTTGTATCCAATATGGAAAAATAGAAATATCACGTACAAAACAAAAATCCGTATTTTTAATGCAGATGTGAAGGCTGTCCTTCTGTACGCCAGTGAAAGCTGGAAATGGATAAAAAGATAACACCTCAGTTACAGAGCTTCATAAATAGATGTCTTCGACGCATCATGAATATCTGGTGGCCAGAAAAAATATGTAATCAGGAGCTCTGGCAAATAAAAAAACCTAGATACCTATAGAAGACCAGATAAGAGAGAGAAAGTGGGGTTGATTGGGGCTCACCTTGAGAAAATCAGATGGAGCCATCGAGAAAAAAGCATTGGAATGGAGTCCCCAGGGAACAAGGAAGAGAGGAAGGCCTAGGGGCACATGGAACAGGACAGTGGAAGGGGAAGCAAAAAGAGTTGGCAAGACCTGGGCAGAATTGAGGCAAATGACCAAAGACAGAGACGGATGGCGAGTTCTCCTGGATGCCCTATGCCCCCATAGGGGCCAAAGGAATTAAATCAAGTCAAGTCAAAACTTTGAAACACTTATCTGTTTTGTACAAGCTGTAAATAAATAGTTGCCACTATTAAAGTCTCAACCCATGTATGAACAATCACCAGTGATCATAGTACAGTAAAATCCAACTCTTCTCAGCAACTCTCATGACATAAAAATTCAAAGTTAACACAGTGGTATATACAAGCTGTGATCAAAAAGTAACACAATTTTTTTTTAATTTTACGGGCTTTCTAGATCCAATTTTTAAAACTTTTTTTTATCGTCTTGGTACACATGTTCTTGATGTACTTTTGCAGTTTCAACTGTTTTGAATATTTAGTTTCTTGTTGACAGTCTAAAAGGTTATATGTGTTTTTGAGTGCTTGGCTAATTTTTTCTTACAGAGAAGATGGATCAAAGATTTTGCATTAAATTTAGGTTGAAAAATGGAATAAAGTGCAGCACTGCATTTGGAATGTTGAGTGTGGCTTTTGGTTAGTGTACTGGGAGTAAGACAAAAGTTTATTAGTGGTATAAACATTTCAAAGAGTCTGAAGAAGACATTGAAGATGATGACCGCCTTGGATTTCATAGCACATCAATTATGGTAACAGTGTGGAAGAAGGAAAGAAAATGCTCTGGAAAATTGCCAAATCACTATCAGAGAGGTTGCTGATCCTTTGACTCATGCCAAGCAAGCGAAGTTTGTTCCAAAATTATTGAATCTCAGCCACAAACAATATCGTGTAAACATCACTTAGGAATTGTCGAATGTAGACAAACATGATCTAGAACTTCTAAAGAAGGTAATAACAGGTTATGAAACATGAGTGTTTGGGTGTAACATTGAAATAAAGGCACATCATTCCAATGGAAACTGCCTCAATGGCCAAGACTGAAAAAAAATCAACACGGTCAGTCATAAGTGGAGGTTCTTCTCATTGTTTTCTTCAATTGCAATGGGATATTGCATCATAAGTTCCTGGCTTATTGTCAGCCAAACAATAAGAAATACTACCTTGAAGCTATAAGCCGTTTGGGTGAAACAATCAGAGAAAATGACCAGAATTGTGGCAAAACCACTTGTGGAAATTGCTTCATGGTAATTCTGTTCACACCTCAATGCTTCTTCATGATTTTTTGGCAAAAAAACAAAACCATTATGTTGCCTTCAGCCACCATATTTGCCAGACATGGACCCCTGTGACTTCTTTCTATTCTTGAGGTTGAAGAGAACCGTGAAAGAACATCATTTTGCCACTGCTGATGAGGTAAAAACAGAATCACTGAAGGAGCTAAACAACATATAAAAAATTGAGTTCCAAGATTGGAAAAAGTGCTGGCACAAGTGTATTATATCTGAGGGGGATTGCTTTGAAAGGGACAAAGTTGATGTTGTTAAATAAATAAAGGTACTCTAATAAAAACAAAAATTTCCAGTACTTTATGATTACACCTAATATGTCTCTCAAATAATGTAACAACTTATTTCCTACAGTAAAATAATTATATTCGTAGTATTATGTTTTGTGATAGTATAGTGTAAATCTCATAAGCCCATGTAATTAAGGATTCTTAATTAATTAAAAATGCTAGTATTGATAGAGAAAGATAATTTCAGTAGACTTACAGAATAGGAGAATGATGGATGCAGCACAGAAAACCTAAGTCGAAATGTGCTACAACAGGTAGCTTCCTGTGCTTGCCATAGCACATCACATACAAAGTATGTATGTCCTCCTGAGGTGTTCCCTTTGGAGTATGACAAATCCATGCAGTATATAAATTGTTGATGTAATGAGGAGCAACAAAATTTTTTACATCGATAGTTGAATGTGTTTTCATAAGCAACAAAATAACCACAACTAATACACAAAATATCGTCAGTGAAACATTTTCCTTTTGGTCAACCGTCAGACTCACAGTTTCAGATGCCTTTTCATCAGTTATTTTCATTAACTCCTTTTCTTCAACTTCCACTTCTGAATCATCCTCTACTACATGACTTCTTTCTTTCATAAATGACAACCTATTGATGTTTTCACAAGCATCTTGCTTTATACATTTTGTTGTATTATGTTTCCCTTCTTGCCTTTCACATATGAAAAATGACAATTGGAATTATGTGATAAAAAAGCCTTATCACCAAAACAAATTAAGAGCAGCACATTTTGGTCAACTTCCATCCCTTCTTTGTGTTATTTAGCATTGGAAGTTTCTATTTGTTGGTCTTGGATTTTGGTTCACTATGCAGTAGACCACAATAGAAATTTGTTGCCCCTTGGCCTCAGAACTGTTTAAGTTCTTGGAAGTCTGCATGTTTTTAATTTTTTGTAAGGTGTTGGCAGGGAAAAAAACAAAAAGAGAGAGAGAGAGAGAGATTTACCTTTCTAAAAGTTTCATATTAAAAGAAACCATTATATGTTCGGTGGTGCTATAAGAATTTGTCGGGTCCCTGCAGTTGATACTCAGGCTCAACATCTACTTGTGGACCATCGGAATGCTCCAAATGTACTGGTGTTCAGGCTCCGCTGTAAGTAAACCTGTATTTGAACAGGTACTCTTCCTTCACAATCGGAGCTTCTCTGGGCAATCATATCTTGAAAGAATGCTTCAGTTTCTACGTGCTTTTAAGAAGGCCATTCAGTCTCATATACCTTCTCGTTGAACAGGAGTGACTGTAAGGCCATGGATTCAGTCTTGCTGGTTCAAAAGTATTTTGGTAACTCTGCAACAACTTTCATTTCTCTCACATTCCAAGTTAGAGCATCCTCTTATTGGAAATACTATTTTGACACTATCTAATCTCTTAATGGTATGAACAAGATACTGATGGTTTACGAGCACTACATAGTTCTATTTCTGTCCTGAGCATGATTCACAGAATTTTACAGGAAGTCTTCCTTTTGGATCAAGGATTTCAGTCACATAATAATGCAAAAAAATTATAATTTCATTTGGTCCGTTATTTCCTCAATCTTCCGTCTAATTATAAAATGTTGCATCACTTTTGAATGTTTGATGAATGTTGAAACAGTAAAACAGTAATTCCTTCCAAAGCAAAGAAGATGCTTTGGCAAACAGGTATTTCAGTCATGGGACCATTTCACTTTATTCTTACAGTGTCTCATAAAGAGAAATCTCTGGCGTAATTAAGATCAACAAAATTATGCCGTTTCAATGAAAATATTTGTCATTCCAGACACCTAATAAATTGATAAGCTATGCTCTTTTGTGGGGTTGATTTGTTAGAAACACGCAAACGATGAGCAGTTGCAGTCAACGCCTAAATCATAAGAAATTGCCATAAGGTCTCTAGCACATTGGATCTCACCTATATCTTGTGATGATCCACACATTTTGAAGGTCATAAGAGGAACAAACTTCAAACTAAACACTATAACTGTAAGAAACAGAGCAGAGTAAGAAACTCAAATTATCATATTTGCAGCCTCAAGCCAACTGACCTAACAGGTGTATTGCGAAAAGTTGAAGTAAACGTTGGACTTGCCCCATTCTTTCCATGAGAACCTGACTCAGAACATTCTTTCTGTTACCACTAAAAGTAAAACCCTTTGTATCTCAGACCCTTGCTACGTTATTTGAAAGTCATTATAAGTGCCTTGTGGTACCTACGGCTGGCCGTCAGAATTTGCCATAAACTCATTTTTTAATTAAATGGAACTGTATTAACTTATTGTAACCTGTCTATTCCCAACCCAAAATCTTCACTTAGTGCTGGAATTAGTAAACAACCATATCCAGCATCTACACCCTCAATTTCAGATGTCAGAAAAGTTCTTTTTTTTTACTGTGTCTGCCAATAGCCCCTCTAATCCTAACTCCTATTACTTCCATGCCAATATAATTCTTATTTTTGTCTACTTTCATTTCTGAGAGCCTCTGATATTCCAGAAATTCTGCTACCTGAATAAAGTAATGCTTTCCCTCCCAAATTCCCTGTTTTCACACAAGCTTAAGGGTTTTCTATTTTATCATCTGTATTTCGATCAATTCCTTCATATAGTAATTTCTTTTTCACTTCACTGAACTCCATACCCTTGCTATTCTGAATACTTTTGTTCTTGCTTCTAGTTAAGTTGCTTCATCCATTTAAACCATAAATATCATTGCCACTTAATTGTTAAGAACATTGCGTACAGTGTCTAAAGCCAATTAAATCTTCACTCAATCTCTACCTTTATCTTGCTTGATTCATAAATTTCTTTGCAATTTTAATTTTATTAATAAGAGGTAACTATTGTGTAGCAGATTGCTAGTATTTTCGAAAGTGGGTCATTAAATACCTCTTCCTGACATATTTGTTCTGAAAGCTTTCTGTGACTAAGTTATGCACACCAGTACAGTCAGACACTTCATTTACATTTTGACCTACCTCTAACAATTTAATGAATAACACAGAATTGTTCTTTGACCAAACAAAATAACCCATACCTTAATTTTCATCAATTCCTTCCTCACCAAGAACTTCTTGACCTATATTACAAATATTCGATGCATCTTCATCTACCATATGTTTCTCACTCTGTATGTGTTCCATTACTTCTTCATTCTCAGAAAATATTTCATAAATATTTAAGTTACCATCTCCAATCTCATTCAATTTTTTTCCGGTATCAACACTGAAAGAGTTTTCTAGGTCACTTTCCTACAGTTCATAATTAAGATTTTTTACTTCTTTTTTGTTGTTATTGAACCCAGTCTTGCCAGAAACTACCCCAAAACTCTTGATCCACTCTAATTTTATTATCTTGTTATTCTAGTGTAATTATCATTCTGTCTTAGTAACCATTCTGTCTTGTACATCTGTTACCATTATTTTTCGATGAATTAATATTATTACTCTTCACTCTCACATTGTGGACCTCCCATGGCGTGACCATTGGTTTATCAACTCATTAATTTTAGCACCATGACTAAAGTGCTGAGGTGGATGTTGACTACAATTCTAGTTTCTGTTACTTAGCTTGTATCTCCTGTTACATTGTCTCCTTCTGTTATCACAGTCTCTTGGTGGTAATTTTTCTCAGTTTCTGTGATTATTACTGTTATAACCTTTAATCACAATAATTGCGTGGATATTCACACTCTCTCTTAGAACAATAGCTGATCACATGATTACAACTCAGTCTCTCGTATCCGACTGCTGTGCCGTGACATGCGGCCGGTGCCGTTCGTAGCTAGGTGGCGCTCCCGCGCTCATCCGATTTGCGGAGCGCCTCTATCGCCGTTTGTGCGTACTGTCGTGGCGGCACTGTTAAATGTCGTGGCACTATCACAACACTTTTCCCCCCTTGAAAAAAATAAAAACTCACTTCCTTGGAGACATGGACAGCGCAGGGACATCCATGGCCTCTTGTGAGGCCCCGAGGAGATCCCACACAGAGAGTATGGTCGAAAATGTCCAGGACGGAAGCTCATGCATGGAACGTGCCTCCTGGATGAGATGATGGGTGAAAACTCTGGAGCAGCATCCATAGGTGTCATTGACCTGGGAGTGTGCTCCAGTGAGATGGGTCCCGGAGAAGGCGGCGTCGCGACTGGGGCCGGTTCCGGAGTACTTGGAAGCGGCAGCGACGGCGGCTGCATCAACACGGACGGTAGATCGGCAGCAGCAACAGGACTGGCTTCTCGGGCTGGTGGAGGCGAAGGAAGGGGTGGTGGCACCAGCGTGGCCACCACTCGTGGGCACATCTGGT
Organism: Schistocerca gregaria; assembly: GCF_023897955.1. NCBI lineage: Eukaryota > Metazoa > Arthropoda > Insecta > Orthoptera > Acrididae > Schistocerca > Schistocerca gregaria. The sequence goes on along the minus strand of NC_064921.1, from coordinate 400,227,116 downwards.
TGTAATGGCGAACAACCATGCCATCGTCCATATGTATTTCACAAAGCCGGCGGCTGCGAAGAGCCTTGACCACCCCTGGAATCCATTTAGGGCGAGATCCATACCCTCGTGCCCACACGTCGGCACCCACCGAGTATTTTCCCGCACTAGGGGACACAGTACAAGGCTTGACAGGGTGAAGCAGGTGCAGTAGAGTGCGCGGTTGGCGGCCATGCAAGAGTTCAGCAGGGCTGCGATCACCCAGAGGCGTGAAGCGATAAGAACTCAGAAATTGCAGCAGGGCGTCATCTGTATAAAAATCACTAAGGAATTTTTTCATCTGGCATTTGAAAGTGCGGACAAGGCGCTCGACCTCCCCATTCGATTGCGGATGGAAGGGAGGTGCGGTAACATGATGAATCCCTTGTCCAGTACAAAAATCACGGAAGGCCTGCGAAGAGAACTGAGGGCCATTGTCCGTGATGATCGTGGATGGAAGACCTTCTAGCGCAAAGATTTTGGACAAAGCCAGCGTCGTCGCCGCAGTGGTGGGCGACGAACATCTAACAACAAACGGAAACTTCGAGAAGGCGTCAATCAACAGTAGCCAATAAGTACCGAGGAAGGGGCCAGCAAAGTCTGCGTGCACCCGTTCCCATGGCTGAGCTGGATCAGGCCACGGAGAGGGCATTGTACGAGATGCTGCCAGTTGTTGAGCACACTGGCCACATGCAGCAACCATATGGGCGATGTCCGAATCAATACCGGGCCAATAAACGTGCCTGCGGGCCAGGGACTTAGTCCAAGAAATACCCCAATGGCCTCCGTGCAACAGTTTGAGAACATCTTTGCGAAGAGAGGCTGGCACCACGACCCGTGGAGATGCGCCATCCGTGGCCAGAAGAACAACACCATCACGAACAGACAGACGAAGGCGCAAGGCATGGTAGTTGCGAAGGGGATCCGATGCCCGGCCCTTGGTCCTGTCCGGCCAACCTCGTTGAACAAAACCGATCACCCGACGCAGGACCGGGTCCCGTGCAGTAGCTGACGCGACCTGCGAACCTGTAAGTTGAAAGCCCTCGACCGCACGGCATTCTTCCTCATCAATGTGGAAACAAAGGAGTTCATCACGATCGAAAACAGGGTCGGGGCCCATCGGCAATCACGACAATGCATCAGCGTTGGCGTGCTGGGCCGTGGGGCGATAGTGAATCTCATAATGAAAACGAGACAAGTATAAGGCCCAACGTTGCAGGCGGTGAGCTGCCTTATCCGGAAGTGACGCCGAGGGGCTGAACAGAGAGACCAGCGGTTTGTGGTTGGTGATGAGGTGAAACTTAGAACCATACAAAAAAACGCTGAACTTTTTTAGAGCATAAATGATAGTGAGTGCCTCCTTTTTGATTTGAGAGTAGCGCTGTTGCGCCTCGTTGAGGGTCTTGGAAGCATAGGCGATGGGTCATTCCGACCCATCCTCATACCGATGGGCGAGAACAGCCCCTAGGCCATACTGTGACGCGTCAGTCGCCAGAACCAAGTGTTGACCCGGACGGAATGTGGCAAGACAAGGTGCCGACTGCAAATGAGCCTTCAGGCGGACAAAAGCCTGCTCACACCCGTCGGACCAACAGAAGGGGACGTTTTTGCGTAACAGCTGATGCAGAGGATAAGCTACCGCCGCTGCGGATGGAATGAATTTGTGATAATAAGCAATCTTGCCTAGAAACGCCTGAAGTTCTTTGACCGTAGACGGCCGGGGTAGAGCGTTAATGGCCGCAACGTGCTCACGGAGAGGGCGTATGCCCTCACAGGACAAGTGGAAACCAAGATACTCAATGGAGGGTTAGAATAACTGTGACTTGTCCAGATTGCACCTCAACCCAGCCGAATGCAAAACCCGAAACAGAGAACGTAAATTACGAAGGTGCTCCGCAGTGGAGGCTCCCGTAACAACAATGTCATCCAGATAGTTTATGCAGCCGGGAACGGAAGCCGTGAGCTGTTCCAAAAACCGCTGAAAAATGGCCGGTGCGCTAGTGACGCCAAATGGTAATCGCTGGTACTGATACAACCCACAAGGAGTGTTGATAACGAGAAATTCCTTGGAAGGAGCGTCCAACGGCAACTGATGGTACGCCTCCGATAAGTCAAGTTTGGAAAAGAACTGGCCCCCAGCGAGCTTGGTAAACAACTCCTCAGGACGAGGAAGAGGATAAGTGTCAGTGAGGCTCTGAGCGTTGACAGTGGCTTTAAAGTCACCACACAATCGCAGACTCCCGTTTGGTTTAGAAACCACCACGATCGGCGATGCCCATTCGCTGGAGGTAACCGGAAGGAGAATCCCTGAAGCTGTTAACCTGTCTAGCTCAGCCTTGACAGGTGCACGCAACGCCATCGGAATAGGGTGTGCCCGGAAAAACTTAGGGCGAGCCATAGGTTTAAGAGTAATGTGGGCTGCAAAATCCTTGGCACAACCCAGACCAGCAGAGAACACGGACGAAAATTCACAACACAATCCATCCAGCTGTTGATACGGAATGTCCTCAGATATGAGGTGCACATCATCATCAATGGAGAACCCGAACAACTGGAAAGCATCATAACCGAACAGGTTTTCAGTGCCCGCATGATTCACCACATAAAACGTGAGGGGCCGAACAACAGACTTGTAGGCAGTGGAAGCATCAAACTGGCCCATGATAGGAATTTTCTGCTGATTATAAGTCCTCAGATTGCGCGTAACTGGAGACAAAGGAGGGGAGCCCAACGCCAAATACGTGCGAGAATTAATGAGAGTTACTGCAGAGCCAGTGTCCACTTGCATGCGGATGTCTTTATTCAGAACACGAACAGTAACAAACAACTTATTTGTTTGAGAAAGCACACAGTGAACATCCATGTCCGACGCCTCGTCCTCGTCGACAGGAACTTTATGGGACTGACACACAGAAGCAATGTGGCCTTTTTTCCTACATGAATTACACGTGGCCCAACGTTTTGGACACGCTGCCCTGTCGTGCTGTACGAAACAACGGGGGCAAGAAGGAAACGCGGAACGAACCGGCTTCTGTGGTTGCTGGTTTCGCTGCGAGCGTTGCGGCCCAACGCGACGTTGTTTACGCGAGTGAAGCGCCGCCACATCTTCGTTCTCCTATGCAACAGGCAAATTGTCCTTGTCGAGAGTTGACTGTACAGCGCCTACATCACACCACGCGTCTATTTGCGCGCCAGCAGCGTGAGACACTTCAAAGGATTGAGCGATGCTTAGAACTTCCGACAACGACGGGTTTGGCAGTTGTAGGGCACGTTGCCGAACTTCTTTATCAGGAGCAAGCCGTAGAATAGCATCCCTAACCATTGAATCAGCATAAGACTCGTGATGAGTGTCCGTGACAAACTGACATTTCCTAATCAGGCCGTGTAGTTCCGCCGCCCAAGCCCGGTAAGATTGATGGGGCTGTTTACGACACCGGTAGAACGCCACGCGGGCGGCAACGACGTGAGTGTTTTTTCGATAATAGGCAGACAATAAGTCACACATTTCTTGGAAGGACAGGGAGGCTGGTTCCAGCAGAGGGGCTAACTGAGATAGCAGCTGATAGACTCGAGGGGAAATCCAAGATAGAAATAACGACTTACACATAGGAGCGTCGACAACGCCGAAAGCCAAGAAGTGTTGCCGCAAACACTTCTCATAATCCTCCCAGTCTTCAGCGGCCTCGTCGTAAGGAGGGAATGGAGGCGGAGAAGAGGAAGACAGACGATGAGTAAGCAACGTCGACAACGCCTGAATCGCTGCCGTCAGCTGTGTTTGTTGAGCCTGAATAGTAGCCGTCAGCTGTGTTTGTTGTTCAATGAGCGCTTGCATAAGCTGTTCCATGTCTGCCCCGTCACGAACACGCAAATCCACAACGCGGTGAAAATATCCCGACCTCGTCGCCAAAAAGTGTTATAACCTTTAATCACAATAATTGCGTGGATATTCACACTCTCTCTTAGAACAATAGCTGATCACATGATTACAACTCAGTCTCTCGTATCCGACTGCTGTGCCGTGACATGTGGCCGGTGCCGTTCGTAGCTAGGTGGCGCTCCTGCACTCATCCGATTTGCGGAGCGCCTCTATCGCCGTTTGTGCGTACTGTCGTGGCGGCACTGTTAAATGTCGTGGCACTATCACAACAATTACCTTCATTTTTCCCACAATAATTGTTATTTCCCCAATTTCCATTGTAACAGCCCTGTATGAAATTATTTTAGGAACTGGTCAACTTATTCATCAAACCCAAACACCAACTCCCATTGAACATTCTCAGGTAACCTTCTTTTCAATGCATTGATTTGTGCCAGTTTGTCAAAAGGTTGGTTCAATTACGAAGTTCTGTTTACCCCTCTCTGTGTCCTCTGTAATTTGCCTCATATAGGAATTCTCTTTTAATTCTAACTTGTTCTAACTCTGGTCAAAATTTGCTAAGGAGTCTCTCTTCAAAATGTTTAGGTATTAAATCTTGTATGCAAGTCTGATTGCCCATGGTAGTGCCTTCCTATTCAAACATCTTTTGACGAATTTAATTTTAAGTCTCTCAGCCAGGTCTGGAATGAAATTTTGTTTACAGTGTTGCAAGAAATCAAAAGGTTGTAAACTACTAACCCCAGGAAAGCTTTTTGCTAGCATACTAGACAAAACATAAATTCCTGTGTGAACAATATATATATATATATATATATATATATATATATATATATATATATATATATATATATATATTGCAGCTATGCCTGTAAATGTTTTTGAATCTTAAGCACATTATTTTGCAAATATGAGGCACTATTATTACATTCACTGTCCTTTTCACAAACTGTCTTTTCACCACTAACAACTTCTTAATTTACATTACAAAATTTTATCTCTCACCTGTTGTTAACGGGTGCAACTTTGTTACATAGATTATGTTCTACTACAGAAATTTCACTTCACAAATTAAGTTCCAGTTCAGTTACATTTTGATTAACAATCTGAACACCAGATTCTGTGCTTGTGATTCTATCCTTTAACTATGCAATTTTGTCATTTGCAACTGCAGTTGGATTACTTAATTTATTTTTAACATCTTGGATTTGATTGATTAGTTCTTGCTGGAATGCCAGAATTTGATTCCCTAACTGTAAGTTTTGAGGCATCAAGGGATCACAAATTTAGCATTGGAGGGCAGCGTGGAGGGTAAAAATCGTAGAGGGAGACCGAGAGATGAGTACACTAAGCAGATTCAGAAGGATGTAGGTTGCAGTAGGTACTGGGAGATGAAGCAGCTTGCACAGGATAGAGTAGCATGGAGAGCTGCATCAAACCAGTCTCAGGACTGAAGACAACAACAACAACAACTCTAAGTTAACGGAATTACAGTTTTCATAAATTCTGTTTCCCAACTCATTTTTGATCACATAATTGTGTTGAGAAACTTGTTCCCCAAGAAACTTGTTTTGTCAAAACATTTATAGCCTTTGTTCTCTCTCTTATAAAATGTTCCAATGACCATTTTGTGTAGTGAGTCTACTGAATCTTCCATAGTATGATTTTGAAGTCCTAACCTTGAATCATTATCCTCAAACAAGTCCTAAACTAAACCTCTTTTCAGTGCCATTTTCAAAGTTTGGACAATAATGGTCAACAAAATCGTGTTTCACATGCAAATGAGTCACACCTAATAATTTTTGGTCACTATTCTCTACTTTGACAAGCTGATTAGAGAATAAAGCTGAAATTACGTACTTAACTTCACTGTTGTGTGTTCAGCTGTGTGCTCTTTGCTCTTGGAGCAGACATCTGTCATTATTCTGAGCTTAGTTGTGTTGAAGGGTATACGCACTTTACTAAAATATAACTTTTTATTTATCTGGCTGATTGTCTTGAAATTAGTTTCATTGTCTTCTTAGAGAGGTATGATTATGTACACATGTCTGATTTGTACAAAGAACATCCACTGGTGCAAGGATTCTGAAATTCTGATGAATAACTAACTATAAAATGAAATCTGCACTTCAAGTATTTGTATTTTAACTTTTCAACTACCAGAATAACAAAATGTAACTCTTTAATTCCAACGACAATGTCTGCTTTCAACTGCATTGTAAAACATGACTTGTCTCCATTACCCTGCAACTTCCCAATAAGTGTACTAAAACAAAGTACAAAGACAACATCTGAACCAGAGATAATTGATAAATATTTAGCAAAACTTGATGTAATTAAAATTATAGAATTTTATACTGATACTTATAAATTTCTTCTAAACACATAGGGTATTAACAGTTATGCCTGAAATTATATATTTCAGTGGGTATAGTTTTGCATGAACTTTTGGATTTATAAAATGAAATTACCGACACGCACCTGTATCAAAGAATTCACAATATGCCTCAGGCTTCATTACATCACCATTTTGCCACTAAGCTCATTTCTGCTACTCTTCAATACCAAATATTTCCATAGTTACTCTCAGTCTATATTCTGCATTCAATAAACAAATCAATGTTAAAACTACTAAAATGAAAAAAATACATAGAGATTAATGAATTATATACTTTAGAACTCACATATGCACACAAATTATAAATAGACACTTACATATAAATAATAATTGTTGCTTGGCAGGATATTAATATAAATGAGTACGTTGATGTGCCTCTTTATATCTGACTATGTTGAATATGTAACAAAATGTCTGGAGTTACGGAGCAATGGCAAAATGCACCCACACAGAAACATTATTTCTGTGCTCTTAAGTAGCACAAGAGGAGACAAAGCCGAAGTACAATATTAAAACATTTGCTGTTTTTTCACCGCTACTATTATTGTTTATCGATAGTGTTTCATATCATGTCTTTGACAGCATAAAAAATTTAAATTATCACTTTCAAGTGCAGATGAGCCCGTAAAATGCTCTACATAATAAGTCATTATAACCAGAATTTGTATTTACTCCTAGATAAGTTGTTACATCACCATATTACAATTTACAAATAATCATAATCATTGACATTAAATGACTGTAGGCAGGTGATTTAATTCAAAGAGGCAGTGAGATCGGATAAGAATGTGCAATGAAATTAAATTTGAAATGATACTTCCCTGTGGGAAAAGTAACTAAAATATTTTCCTGGGTTTTTTAAGTGGTTAGTGATAACCGGGCAGTTTCCTGCAAAAATTCTTCCATTTATTAGTTCCTGTTTTGAATAGAGATGGGTACATACTGTGTTTTAGAGTTTCAGATAGATCAGTGGGCAAAAACAGACTAGAACAGTAGAAATGAATGCAGTAGAAGATGAATGGGGAAGCTTTGAGAGATATATAGCAAAGGCAACAGAGGATCAAATAAGCAGAAAAGACAAGTCCTGGTAGAACTCCTTGGAAACACAGGAGATTTTGAATTTAATTGATGAAAGGAAGAAATATAAATATACATCAGAAGATGCAAGCAAGAAGAAATACAAACTTCTAATGAATGAGATCGACAGGAAGTGCAAAATGGCTAAGGAAAAATGGCAGGACGACAAATGTAGGGATTTAGAAACATATATGGCGAGGGCAAACACAGATACCACCTACAGGATTATTAAAGATGCCTTTGGAGAAAGCAGAAGCATCTGTATAAATATCAAGAGCTGAAATGTAAAACCAGTCCTAAATAGCTGAAATTTGGAAGGAGTATGTAGACAAACTATACTCAGGAGATGTGCTTGAAGGCAATATTATAGAAATGGAAGAGGGTGTTTCTGGGGATGAGACAGAAAATACAACACTATGAGAAGAATTTGGCAAAGAACTGTAAAACCTAAGTCGGAGTAAACGACATTCTGCCAGAACTGCTGATAGCCTTAGGAGAGCCAGCCGTGACAAAACTCTTCCATTTGGTAAGCAAGATGTATGATACATCCTCATACTTCACGAAGAATATAATACCGTATTTTCAATTCCAAAGAAAGCAGGTGCTAACAGGTGTGAATATTACCGAACTATAAGTTTAATAAGTCATGATTGCAGAATAACATGAAATCTTTACAGAAAATGGAAAAACAGATAGAAACCAACTTAGGGGAAGATTGCTTTGGATTCTGGAGAAAAGTGGTTATAAGTGAGGCTGTACTGACTCCACTACTTACCTTAGAAGATAGGTTAAGGAAAGACAAACCTATGTTTACAGCATTTGTGAGCTTAGAGTAGGATTTTGACAGTGTTGACTGGAATACTCTCTTTGAAATTCTGAAGGTAGCATGGTTAAAATACAGGGAATGAAAGGATATTTACAGCTTGTACAGAAACCAGTGGCAGTTATAAGAGTCAAGGGTATGGAAGGGAAGCAGTGATTGGGAAGGGAGTGAAATAGGCTTGTAGCCTACCCCCAATGTTATTCATTCTGCACGTTGAGAGGGGCAGTAAAGGAAACCAAAAAAAGAAAAAATTGTAGTAGAAATTAAAGCCCATGGAAAAGAAATGAAAACTTTGAGGTTTACTGATGACATTGTAATTCTGTCAGATAATGGTAAAGGACATGAAAGAGTAGTTAGAGGAATGAACAGTGTCTTGAAGAGAGAATATAAGATGAGCATCAACAAAAGCAAAACAAAGATAATGGAATATAGTCTAATTAAATCAGGTGATGCTGAGGGAGTTAGATTAGGAAACAAGACACTGAAAGAAGTAGATCAATTTTACTAATTGGACATCAAAATAGCTGATGATGGCCAAAGTAGAGAAGCTGTAAAAAGTAGACTTGCAATGGCAGGGACAGCACTTCTGAAGAACAGAAATTTGATAACATTGAATATTGTATTAAGTGTCAGGAAATCTTTTCTGGAAGTATATGAACGAAATGTATCCATATATGGAAGTGAAACATGGACGATATACAGCTTAGCCATGAAGAGAATAGAAGCTCGTGAAATGTTGTGCTGCAGAAGAATACTCAAAATTAGATGGGTAGAAGGCTTAACTGATGAGGAGGTACCAAATAGATTTGGGGAGAAAAGAAATTTGTCTCAAACTGACAAGGAGAATGGATCAGTTAATAGAGCACTGTAGGAAAGTGAGGGGGAGGGGGGGGGGGGTCAAAATCATAGAGGGGACAAAGAGATGAAATGAATGAATACAGAATGCAGATTCAGGAAGAAGATACAGGGATTAAGAACCTCACATACAGGCAACACATACCACAACTGACTTACTAACAACTGATATAGATTCATGATGGGTGCCGCCGCCAGACTATAATTAACATACAATCAGATTCTGAAATTATTATTAAAATATACGTTTAATTATAAGTTACAATTGTACAAGAGTCAAGATGCAGAATTTAGTTTTACAAAATGCAGTAAAATCTTTTACATGTACAGAATTTCAGTAGTAATACATTCTCAGTATGAAAATTGATGATATATGTTTCTCAAACAATTGATGTTGAAAGATATTTACTACTTAATTACAAAGTTAATCTTGATACTAGTATTCTCACCTTGCCTTGGACAAATACAGAGCAACATAACTTATAATTTTAAGTTAATTTCAAGTTAGCATGCTATCTTCCAAAATGTTCTGCAAAAGTGGTTTTATGTAAAATAACAAAAATCTTATATCCAACAGTGTATATAATATGTATAAAGGCTAATTACATTTGCAAGCTGGTAAAATTCCAAAATTACGAATGACAAAAGTTAACTGTGATTACAAAACATTTTTCTTACACACGACCTGTGTATTGGATTGTACATTACAACACAAGGTTCAGGTTATTAACTAGTCTGGTACATTACAAAGCCTTACATTCTAATATCTGATTTCATGATCTCTGTCGTATCTTATGTAATTCAGTTGGTAGCTTCCTGTCTAGGGAGACGGTACAAAGGAGTACGGTCAAAGTATACCTTCTCCTCTTATGATTTCCAAACAGTGTATTAGCTATTACTAGCTGAATATTATTGCAGAAATCAAGAAGTCATTCTTCCTCTCATTCCTGCTCCTGAACTCATATTCTTCCATTACTCCTATTCCTTCTCCTACTGTAGTGTTACAATTCTCCATGAGTTCTCTCTCTCTCTCTCTCTCTCTCTCTCTCTCTCTCTATCTATCTATCTCTATCTATCTCTATCTATCTATCTATCTATCTCCATCCCTCCCTCCTCCTCCTCCTCCTACCTCCCTCCTTCCCCCTTCTGCCTTCCTCCTTCCCTCCCATTTCCTATCTCTCTTGTCTTCTATTTGTGACATCAGCATTTGTGTCTGAACCGTAGATTTGGCATTGGTTAGGCTCCAATTCTTATGAGACTAATCCTATCACTGATCCATTCACAGACTCAATCTTGGCCCTCCCTACCTATTTATAACGATTCCTACTACTGTTTTTCCATTTTCTGATGATGCTGATATCCTATATTCACCTTATCATATACCTGTATCTTCTTACCAATGAACTTCATTTATCCATACTACATCTAGATTCAGAGTTTCTAGGTTCCCTACTACATTCATACTTCTGACATTCCTCATTCAAGTTTGTTAATGTTATTTTTTCAGTCTTTTTCTTATAGGCATCTACAGTTACAAGCCACATTTTCTGTAGATATGAGGCTGATTTGAAAAGTTCTCAGAACAGAATAGAAAAAAAGTACTTTCACCACTGAAACATTTTTCATTTTTCAGTGTAGTGTCCTTGTAGATTAATGCACTTGTTCCAATGATGTTCCAGTACCTTGATCCCAACTTGAAAATGAGTTTCCTCTATGTCTGCAAAAGTTTTAGTTTTGGAAAGAGATGAAAGTCTGACGGAGTCATATCTGGTGAGTATGGTGGTTGTGGCAACAACTCATACCTTAGTTCGTGCAATTTTGCCATGGCAATGTGTTGGGGTGCGTTGTCTTGATGGAAGATGACTTTCTTCCTTGCTAAACCTGGCCTTTTTTCACATATCTTTCGTTGCAATTTGTTCACGAGGTGGGCATAGTATTCTCCAATAATTGTTTGCCTAGTGGGAAGATAATCTACAAACAGAATCCCCTTCGCATCCCAGAACACTGATACCATGATCTTTTCCGCCGAAGGAATTGTCTTTGCTTTCTTTGGTGGCGGAGAATCAGTATGTTCCCACTGCTTTGACTGTTGTTTTGTCTGTGGGATGTAGTAGTGCAGACAAGTTTCACCTGTGGTCACAACCCGGCACAACAAATCTCGTTCGTTCCTCCTAAAGCGATCCAAACATTGTTCTGATATGTCCATTCTCATGCATTTTTGATTCAGTATCTAGATTCATGGCGCCCATCTTGCAGATAATTTTTTCATTTCTAATTCTGCAGTTAAAATATGATATACCCTTTCAGATGACATCTGGCAGGCGTGAGCAATTTGATGCATTTTCAATCAGTGATCTTCTATGTCCATTTTGTGCTCTTTAGCAATGATTTTAGGAATAGTAACAAAAAAAAAAAAGGTGGACATTTACGGAGATGGGACCTGGATAAACTGACTAAACCAGAGGTTGTACAGAGTCTCAGGGAGAGCATAAGTGAACAATTGACAGGAATGGGGGAAAGAAGTACAGTAGAAGACGAATGGGTAGCTCTGAGGGATGAAGTAGTGAAGGTAGCAGAGGATCAAGTAGGTAAAAAGACGAGGGCTGCTAGAAATCCTTGGGTAACAGAAGAAATATTGAATTTAATTGATGAAAGGAGAAAATATAAAAATGCAGTACATGAAGCAGGCAAAAAGGAATACGAACGTCTCAAAAACGAGATCGAAAGGAAGTGCAAAATGGCTAAGCAGGGATGGCTAGAGGACAAATGTAAGGATGTAGAGGCTTATCTCACTAGTGGTAAGATAGATACAGCCTACAGGAAAATTAAAGAGACCTTTGGAGAAAAGAGAACCACTTGTATGAATATCAAGAGCTCGGATGGAAACCCAATTCTAACCAAAGAAGGGAAAGCAGAAAGGTGGAAGGAGTATATAGAGGGTCTATACAAGGGTGATTTACTTAAGGCCAATATTATGGAAATGGAAGAGGATGTAGATGAAGATGAATTGGGAGATACGATACTGCGTGAAGATTTTGACAGAGCACTGAAAGACCTGAGTCGAAACAAGGCCCCGGGAGTAGACAACATTCCATTAGAACTACTGACGGCCTTGGGGGAGCCAGTCCTGACTAAACTCTACCATCTGGTGAGCAAGATGTATAAGACAGGTGAAATACCCTCAGACTTCAAGAAGAATATAATAATTCCAATCCCAAAGAAAGCAGGTGTTGACAGATGTGAAAATTACCGAACTATCACTTTAATAAGCCACAGCTGCAAAATTCTAACGCGAATTATTTACAGACGAATGGAAAAACTGGCAGAAGCCGACCTCGGGGAAGATCAGTTTGAATTCCGTAGAAATGTTGGAACATGTGAGGCAATACTGACCTTACGACTTATCTTAGAAGAAAGATTAAGGAAAGGCAAACCAACATTTCTAGCATTTGTAGACTTAGAAATACTCTCTTTCAAATTCTAAAGATAGCAGGGGTAAAATACAGGGAGCAAAAGGCTATTTACAATTTGTACAGAAACCAGATGGCAGTTATAAGAGTCGAGGGGCATGAAAGGGAAACAGCAGTTGGGAAGGGAGTGAGACAGCGGTGTAGCATCTCCCTGATGTTATTCAATCTGTATATTGAGCAAGCAGTAAAGGAAACAAAAGAAAAATTTGGCGTAGGTATTAAAATCTAGGGAGAAGAAATAAAAACTTTGATGTTCACCGATGACATTGTAATTCTGTCAGAAACGGCAAAGGACTTGAAAGAGCAGTTAAACGGAATGGACATTGTCTTGAAAGGAGGATATAAGATGAACATCAACAAAAATAAAATGAGGATAATGGAATGTAGTAGAATTAAGTTGGGTGATGCTGAGGGAATTAGATTAGGAAATGAGACACTTAAAGTAGTAAAGGAGTTTTGCTATTTGGGGAGCAAAATAACTGATGACGGTCGAAGTAGAGAGGATATAAAATGTAGACTGGCAAGGGAAAGGAAGAGAAATTTGTTAACATCGAGTATAGATTTAAGTGTCAGGAAGTCGTTTCTGAAAGTATTGTATGGAGTGTAGCCATGTATGGAAGTGAAACATGGACAATAAATAGTTTGGACAAGAAGAGAATAGAAGCTTTCAAAATGTGGTGCTACAGAAGAATGTTGAAGATCAGGTGGGTAAATCACATAACGAATGAGGAGGTATTGAATAGGATTGGGGAGAAGAGAAGTTTGTGGCCCAACTTGACTAGAAGAAGGGATCGGTTGGTAGGACACGCCCTGAGGCATCAAGGGATCACAAATTTAGCATTGGATCACAGCGTGGAGGGTAAAAATCTTAGAGGGAGACCAAGAGATGAATACACTAAGTAGATCCAGAAGGATGTAGGTTGCAGTAGGTACTGGGAGATGAAGGAGCTTGCACAGGATAGATTAGCATGGAGAGCTGCATCAAACCAGTCTCAGGACTGAAGACAACAACAACAATAACAACAACAACAACACATCTTGGCCGACCACTGCGTGGATCATCATCTAAGGTCTCCAAACCAAATTTAAATTCATTTGTCCACTTAGCAACAGTTGAATATGAAGGAGCGGAGTCCCCCTGTGTATTCTGGAAATCAGCATGAATGTCCTTTGCTTCCACACGTTTCTTTATGAAATACTTGGGTATCACTGCTCGAATCTAGATTTTTTTTTCATCTTCGCAAATCACTACGCAGGAACACCAGTAGAGCCATGTCACCGCCACAGCTATCTTCCAAGAGCACTAACATGGCATGTGTTTACAGGCAACAGTCCAATGAATGTCACATGAACAATTCGTTGCACTATCGCTGACCTCTCTACGTGATTCTGAGAACTTTTCAACCACCCTAGTACATATTGTGTTCATTAATGCATTGATCTTTGTTGTCTTCTGCATCCTTATACCACAGATCATTGCTGACAGTTCTGCTTTTAGGGGCAATTTGCAACCCAAAAGGCAAGAGGGTGCCGTGAACCTCTGTTGTGACATGATTATTGGCAAATGAGGGCCACTCCTTTCAACGAAAATTTTCAGCCCTCATTGCTGATGATATTTATTCAAAATCTAAGTAGTGGCTGTACTTGACAGCATGACCCAGGATCATTTTACTAGTATTGGAAGACATTTCCCCAAACCATAGCATCACACTCCTTACTAGCAAATACGAATGCCTTGTCCCTCTGGATCAACATTCCTCAGGTATTCTGTACCCACATGAAAATAAATCTATTTAATACTCTCCAATAACCACTTATGCTTTTGAGAGGCAGACATGCTAGTGTACTGCATAGAGGGAACAGCTATGGAGGTCAGGAAGGGTTCTCTTTGTGTTGATCCTATCATGGCTGACATATAAAGCTCCTGCTTCCCATCCCCCATGTGCCCCTGATGAAAATTCCATTTTACTGTAAAATATTTGACAAAATGAGCAGTTGTTGGATTGTAATATGTATGACTTTGATATACAGGGAGATTATAATTAAAATTAAACTTTCACACTGCTGTAGAAGTAACACCACAGGTCAGAATGATGTCAATTTGCAACGGAATATTATCGGAGAAGTGGGGAAAACATATGGCACAAGAAAAATAAATAATTAAAAAATGTAGCAATAGATGGCGCTCTAAGCATTATAATTTAATAGTGGTCAACTACAAATGACAAATGAATCCTACAACAATGCCCAAGATGTATATTTGACGTTAAACAAACTGTGCCACTCAATGTGCATGGGTGTACAGGTGTGATACTGTTAGTTACGTAAGCCCATCCACCATGGCAAGGTCATATCACGTTGGATGAGAAAAATCAGTTTTTAATTGTTCTTAGGCTAAAAACCGATAAAAAGCATCAATCACATCAGTTTTTAGTTGTCCTGAGGCAAAAAGTTGCATAAAAAGCATCAATCAAAATCAAATTGAATTATTAATTTCTGTGTGACTGGCGCAAACAGTATGCTGTCCACTGTTGTCTGCAACAAGATGAAACCAAGAAACAGCATGTTCCAAAACTGATCGAATGTTGCCGGGGTCACGTTCAGACTCTGTTGCGCAATGCATGCCTTCAGTGCAGCTAAGTTTGCAGTCGGAACACTGAACACATAATCTTTCAGATAGCCCCACAGCCAGAAGTCACATGGATTAAGGCCAAGTAATTGGGACTACCAGGCTGTAGGGAAATGGTGGCTGATAATTGAAGCATTTCCAAAATGGTGCTTCAGTAGCTGCTTAACTGGATTTGCAATGTGTGGAGGTGGGCCATCTTGCATAAAAAGTATCCCATCCACACATTCACACTGTTGGAGAGCTGGAATGACATGGTTGCACTAAAGACACTCATAGTGCTTACCAGTGACAGTACAGGGAATAGACCCGGAAGCACCTGTCTCTTCGAAAAAATATGGCTGTATGATAAATGTCGTTGTAAACCTGCAACACACAGTGACCTTTTCAGGATAAAGTGGTACTGGTTGATTTGTGTGTGGATTTTCCATTGCCCATATTCGACAATTCTGTGTATTGGCATACCCTGTCAGATGGAAGTTGGTTTCTTCTGCCCACAAAAACTTCAGTTGCCAATCATTGTCCACTTCCATGCGGGCAAGAAATTCTAAAGCAAAGGTCTCTTGCTGGCAGGAAGCAACTCATGCACATGTGTAATTTTGAATGGATAGCAAAAAAGATGTTTCGTAGGATTTTATGCACCATGCTCAGGGGTATATCTAATGTTCAGAAATTCTCCGTGCACTACACATTTGCATATCGCCACTCGTCTCCTCCTGCTTTGCTGTAGCCACGGCTTCCGCTGACATTGAATCAATTCGTTTCCTCCCTCTCCCAGGTTGCACACTAAAAGGATCAGTCTTTTCGAATTTCCAAATCATTTTCTCTAGACCCACAGCAGTCATCATACCAACACCTTTTTTCAAACCCTTCAGTGTCCGGAACTTCAAAGCTACATGTGCACAGTCATCATTCTCATAATACAGCTTTATAGGCAGAGCATGATCCTGCATTGTGACAGTCATGGTGGATGTTGCAGACGCAAAAGGAGAAAAGCCATGTACCCGATGTGTTTATACCAACTTCAGAGAGTCATGCGCATGACAAGTGTTTTCATTTACGTATTCTGACACATGCAGCACCACCTATTGATCAGTTTTCACACTATTTTTTTTCTTCTTCCATACGTTTTTCCTCTTCTCCGATAATATTTCGTTGCAATTTAACCTCATTCTGACCGGTGGTGTTATTTCTGCAGTGTTTTGAAAGTTTAATTATAATCACCCTGTATCTGTCATTACACTGGCCATTCAGATTATTTCTTCTAGAATCAATACAACAAAACTTTTCGGATAGTATGTGCTTGATTCTTGTAAGTAGTCATGTGGCCTCAACTTAAGTTGATCTCTCCTATTGTTTATCTCAATATTCCATATCTCCTCCCCCCAGCCTTCATCATCTCATCATTTTTTTCTGTTACCCCACTCCCATTTACTGCTCATTTGGTCCTTTTCTTTCACTTGTTCCTCCTCCTCATTCAATTCCTTCTCCACAATAAACATGTGATGTTTTTCAGTTTTTTTTATCTTCTCTATACTTTTGTAGTATATCTTCTTCCACTGTTTCTGACTTGTTCAAGCTCTTTCTTTTAGTTCTAATGTCTTAGTTTTCAAATCTCATCTGCTGCTGACTTGTTAATCCTTATTTCCCTTTGTTATCTCTTTTCCTTCTGAAAGTTTCATCTTCAAGTACCGTGAACTGTGTTGTTATGCCTCCTTGCTGCCTGGACTCCATCCAAATTGAGAAGTATTGTGTATCACATTCCATGTGAAAGTTGCTTGTCTTATGTGGAATAGACTATTAGAACAATCCAGGAGAAGTGCAGTGGAAATCAGTGACATACCCAAAATAAAGCAACCAAGAAAATCAGCTGTCACTATGCACTGCTTAGAGCGTAATTGTGAAATGAACCAGTGTCATTGCGCAGACACCAAGTTTCTGGGACAGCAGATCTTTTTTAATGTCTCTCTCTTAGTATGACACTCTCACTAAAGGCTTTGCATACACAAATTTCATTGAGATCCAGTATAGAAATAAGTATCGTGTTTCAGTGTATTTGTAGAGAATAGGGCTGTTGATAAAATATCAATATATCGATATTTTTTCCCAAAAAATATGAATATATATCAGTGATTATTTTTTTTGCTGATATATCAATATTGAAATGGCTATATCTAGTGCCTATATTTTTATTTTATATTATATTTTTTCACAATTTTCAGTAAATACTTGAAATCGTTCTTTCAAAATTTTAGTAGAACATCATTTTACTTTCATCAACACTTAAATATACAGCTCAAAACCAGCAGTATATTTACAATGTGCAGCTGATATTTTTGTAGACATGTACATTGATATTTCTTTCCATTGATATATCAATACTTTTTTCCGATATATCAAGGGCTGATAATGATACTTTTTAAATATTGATGTATCGGATTCCCAATATTTTTTTTTTTTTTTTTTAAATATCAATAGTCCTAGTACAGAACATGGCATCTACTGTCCTCACCAGTAGATTTTTGTGGTCTTTTTATATTATACCTGTAGTTGCAGATGCCTGTAAATAATTGATAATTATGACCCAGTCCAATTGCAGAGCCAAGCAGTATCAGAACATTCCATACATTTATGTGCATTACATTACATATTGTTTTTGTTTTCATTATTACATTATCTTTATTTATATTGGGGAGCATATGCCAGAATTTGCAACACACACACACACACACACACACACACACACACACACACACACACACAATATGTTGCTTTCCTATTAAGAATGATGGACTGAGCTCTGTTTATTCTAGTTGAATACTTATCCACTGATTCTGTATGTACTTATTTTGTACACTAGGCATCAGTGCAGAACCACATTGAATGGTTTCTGGAAGTCAAGGAATGTGCCATCGACTGTGCATACAAAGAACATCTTAAACAAGAAACTTGAATGTCAGATAATAAAATGTGTATTGGAATGATATTAAGTGCTAGCTTTAAAAAGCCCCCTCGTCCCCCTCTGCCACACACACACACCCACCCACCTACACAAACAAACAAACAAACTTGGAAGTGTGCAATTTGCAAAATCTTTAATATCTGTCTCATTTCATTTTCAGAAGCATGCTTTTCTGCAGCAGTTACTCTGAGTCCCAAGAATAACAGACTCACCATCCAAAAAACATCAATAATTTTCTCTTGATCTCAACAATTTGTGTCAGATTGCTGTTACTGTATTTCCTGTTGGTGTTATTAACCATAAGAAGTATCAGATACAAGTAATTTTTTTCCAAATAAATAGGGGGTTCTCGACGGAAAGGCACTGCAGAGAAAAATGGTTGGTTGCTTTGTAAACATTCTGTAATGTCTCAGAGAAAACATAGATTGGTCTCACAATTTACATTGTGTTCACAATCTATGGGTGCAGCATGAGCCCGGTGTTATCACTAATGATTACGAATATCTCTGCAGAACAATGTGAAACATTAACTATAAAATGTGTTGATGCAGGTGACAGTGCGGAAATAGGACAAACAACAAATCTTGCTTTTATGAGAGCAGCTCTGGAACCCTGCATTTTGTAGCCATATGTGTGAACCACTTTCCTATAAGCATGTAACTTGATATCTAATATTCCAGCTTCACTTATGACCCTACAGAATTGTGAAGATTTTTACACTTGTTCATAAATGTCAGAAACACAAGCCGCAAAAGGTGTACCTTTTTAGCTATATATGTGCAGAGTAGGTAATTATCCACTGAACCAAAAGAAAACTGTGAGTTTAATAATAATAAATTCTGTCACATTTAGTTTAAAATTTTGACAGATTTGTTTTCTCTTTATAGGACAGCCTCATGAAGGATCAGGCTATGCCTCACAGAAGGTACTTCAAATGGCATGGCATCGTTTAGAACACGCAAGAAGTAGGGTGAATGAATTGGAGAGAATTAAAAATAAGCATCTACAGGCACGTGCAGCTTTGAGGAACCAACAGCAAATCACCCAAGTACAACAGAATGGATCACAACCAGTCACCAATGCCCACGGAGGAACATCAGCATAATTTTCGAAGAAGCTGTTTTCGTATCATTCGTTGCTGACCTTTTTGAGGCTAACTGTTTCAACATGTGTCAAAAGTCAAGTGAAAACTTTATGCTGAAAGAAATGTCAATGTTGTAAGCAGGTGTTTTTTCTCAAATTTCTGAGTGTTACAAGGACTAAGAACATATTTTAAAAATACAGAACTAGCAACAGCATTGTGTTTAAACAGTTAACTGAAGTATGGTTCTCGAGGAGCATTCTGCACTCTTTCGTGCAACTGCAGAGTATAAAAGATTCTCATATTTTTAATGACATTGCAGGAATGAAACCTAGGTGCATTTCACACGAGTTTCTCCTGTGGTATAAAAATGTTCCTTTCCAATGTTTTTCTCATTACTTATATTTATTGGCATAAAGACGATGTTTTCAGTATTTTACTGGAAGAACTGATGATGTATGGAAGGCTTTAATGAACCAGAAGTCATGGACATTATTACTCATCTGTACATTGTATATATTATTAGTATTGAGCAACTTGTTAATTACATAACAGTTTAACAGTTGTAATTTTCATTGACATTCATTCATGTAACTCAAATACATACATCAAACAATGGGAAAACCAGGATGCAATGTAACAATATAATGAAGAGGATAGCTGAAATGCTGAGTCACAGAAAGCCACACCAAAAGGATGTCGGGTAGTTAGCTTTCAGACAAGTCCTTTGTCAGAAATAGACAACATAAACACAAGCACACACTCACGCAAAGCTAAAACACACACACACACACACACACACACACACACACACACACACACACACACACACACACCTCCGGCAGCTCAAGCTAGACCCAAATGTGGCTCCAGCTGCCAGAGTCTTTGATCTTGTATGTGTGAGTTGCATCTGCGCACACGCGCGCGCGCGCGTGTG
This sequence comes from Schistocerca gregaria, assembly GCF_023897955.1. Taxonomy (NCBI): domain Eukaryota; kingdom Metazoa; phylum Arthropoda; class Insecta; order Orthoptera; family Acrididae; genus Schistocerca; species Schistocerca gregaria. The sequence continues at coordinate 400,206,995 of NC_064921.1, read as the reverse complement.
TGCGCGCGTGTGTGCGCGCATGTGCGTGTGTGTGTGCGTGTGTGTGTGTGTGTGTGTGTGTGTGTGTGTGTGTGTGTGTGTTAGCTGTTTTTGACAAAGGCCTTGTTAACTGAAAGCGAACTTTCGAACAGTCTTTTTTGATGTGCCTTTCTGTGACTCAGCAAATACACATATCAGCATATTTAGTTATAATCATATGATGTGAGGGCTGCCAGCCCAAATATGACCTCTCCAGGTTGATCTGGAAAAGTAACGAACCAGGTGATTCAAAAAGGAAAAACTTTAATAACTGCATATGAATCCAAAATTTGGGGCAGAGGGAGAGAACTAACAGGAAAACAAGGTGGAGTCCAATGATACAGCAAATAAATTTAAGTAAAATAAGCAGAATATGTAAAATTCACAAATAATTCAACAGTGGTGTGTCTCGAACTTTTATTTCAACTTGATGGACCTAGATGACAGATGGTGAAATGCTCATAAGATGGCTTATGTCCAAAATGGGCAGTTTTGTGTGTTAGTATGACAATTGGAAAGTAAAAGTATCTCTTTGCTCACTATCAATACAGTATTACCAGAGACAGTGATTTCAAGTATTCTTTCACAAATGATCCTACATTGGACAAGTAATTAACAACCTTTTTTTATGGAAAAACTTCAGGCAGTCTTGTGGGATATAAATCAGTGACTGGCAAAATGGATCTGCTATTGGGGCCAAACATCTACTGTAGTCATGAGGGCTCTGAAAAATCACTATTCTTAACATTTACATAGCTAAAATGTGTAGTAGTTTAACCAAATACTGTAGCGGTAACCCCTAAGGTCAGGATTTTTAGTGGGGGTGGAAAATAAGCAGATGCGGTAGTGATGCTACTAGTGCAGGAGGCCAATCTTGGGAGCTGGTGTGAATGGCTGTTGTTTGCCCTAGGGCATCAGGGAAACAGTGTTATTTGGAATTTTATTTATTACAAGTGATTTTATAATACAGATTGTCTTCTCTTGGACAGCATTAGGCCTACTGGTTCTCACACTCGAGTGCAACAAGGAAAGCAGACATGGCAGCCTTGTCGGCTGTGCCTGTTGTGCAGGTCAGAACCCAGCAGTGATCTCGTGCAGGTGACCAGGAAACAATAGTGTTGGTGCAAGCCTACCACGGCCAACTGACATTTAGTGTGGCCCGCCCCAGTGCTCTCAAAGAGGGACACATGCGCTTAAGCGGGTGCCGACAGCATATCACACAGGGGTATCATGAAGGTGAAACCGTAGTGCTCAAATCAGCAACACAGCGTGCAGCCAGAGACGTGATACTCTGATGTATCGCCCAACAGATTGTCACTCAGTATGGTCCTTCAGCAGTGGGATGCTCACGCTTGGCCAGATCTTCAATCAAGGGAGTGGCCAAACAGCACTGGCAGCTCGTAGCAGCTAAGTCACACTACAGCTCGGCCTTGGCTGTGATCTTGGAGGCTAAGTTTTTCTCAGCAGCAGGTAGCGCATACCATTCTGTCAGAATTAGAATCTGCAGATGGGATGACAAGTCTCTGATAGTGAGGCTTCAAAAATGGTTTTATTCAAGCTGGACATAATGTCAGCGCTGCTGGTGATGCAGTCATATGCCCTTATTATCCAGAGGAGTCAGCATCCCCACCATGGTATCTGTCATTTTCATTTCCCCTTGCCTTCACCGAGCAAGGTGACTCACTTGTTAGAACATTGTACTCGCATTTGGGAGGACAACAGTTCAAACCCATGTCTGGCTGTCCAGATTTAGGTTTTCCTTGATTTCACTAAATCTCTTCAGGCAAATGCTGGATGGTTCCTTTGAAAAGGCACGCCCAATTTCCTTCCCCATCTTTTGTAATCTGAACTTGCACTCCATCTCTAATGACCTCATTGTCAATAGAACATTCAATGCTAATCTCCTCCTCACCTTCAGATTTTCCATCGCTGCTAGGGCACCATGGAGGGGCTGAGCTTGTATGTTACATATTATGGCCCCGCAGTGCAAGGCTCAAACAATGATGCATTAGGCTCTATCGTACTGCATCATCATTTGTACTTCTTGTTTAGAGCTCAGATGTGACAATGTATTAAGAATGCTGTCCTGACTTTGTAAGGTAGCACTCCTTGCATTCTCCAGATACTTTTATATTGTGATTATCTGCCATCTGTGCCATGTAATAACTTTCAAAATTTATACCCACACCTGGGAATCAAATTCGCTCTTTAACGATCCTTTCTTCTTCAAGAAATTTGTCCTTAATTTTACTGTTGTTTACCTGTAACAACTGCAATTTATATGGATTACATGGACACTAGATTATTCCCCGCAATCCCAGTAAATATCTCAAGAGAGTGACTCACATTAGTTGTTCCACTTGCACCTTAGTTTTATTCTCCATTGCAGTCGAGATCTTTTTCATTGTACTTGCAGTTATTTAATTAAATATATTGGCTTAATTTGTTTCAGTTCCTGCATCTTAGTTATGGCATTCTACAGGGATCTGGTGCAAAGGTAGGTATGGAGGAGTGCCAGCTTTACATCTCAAACACACATAATGTGCAGTATACAAATAGCAATAAGAAACATGTCTATGCAAGTAGTAGAAACACCTATAGCTATGATTATCTGATGCTCTTTTTCTTGGAAAGGTCAGATATGTTTTAACATTGTTCCATAGTAACACACCCTTTTCTGATGCAGTTAAGTTATCTATTGAAGTTCTGGACTCAGAGTGTCATTAGCAAATGTGAGTTTTTTTGTAGGTAGAATATTCCAATGCTTTTTTGGTCAGTGCAGTATCACTGTTAATATCTTAAATCATGATAATACCACAGTCTAAGATGAAGAGTCATGAAACTCTATAGGGGGAAAAAAATTGCAGACTTTTGACAGCTGAAGCAACATTAGCACTCCAAGCAGCTGGGCTGTAGTGGCATTAGAATGGAATGGTACAAATGGAGGATTTGCTATTTTATATTAGTTCTATTACTAATTAAAGTAATATTTCATCTGCTATTAATATCAGTCTATAATAATAAAATGAGGGACCCATGGCCTTTGTAGTCTGGTCCCTTCAACCACCACAAACCAACCAACCAATAACAAAATGTCTGTGAAGTGAGGTACATATGGTTCACAGTAACAGAGTCATAATCTTATAGTCAAAAATCATTTTTAAGATGAGATATGAATTGTTACCGGATGTGTGTAACTTCAAAAATAACTGTTTAACAGTAGAAGGAAAAGACAGATTACTGCTTACAGTAAAGATGAGCTGTTAAGTTGCAGACATGCACAATTAACAGATACTTGCACATTAGTGTTCAGCCACAGCCTTCATCATAAAAAAAGAGAAACACACACCATTCATTCACACAAGCGAACACACCTCATGCACACTTGACTGTTAACTCTAGCAGTCCCACACACTCTTGACTGCTGCTTCCATTCCATGTGACAATTTCAGTCTGGTTCGAGCTGCTCGAGTTTATGGTCATGTGTACATGAGGTTTCCTGGAGTGTATGAATGAATATTGTGTGTTTCTCTGATGAAGGCTGTGGCTGAAAGCTAATGTGTAGGTGTCTTCTGATTGTGCCTATCTACAAATTAACATGTCATCTTTATGGTAAGTAATAATCTTATCTTTTCCTTACATTGGGGGATACTCCAACCTGGAGATTCTGTCATTTAAAATAACTGATTATGGTTATATGTGCATCTTCATACGTACATTCTGATGCTATGTGCCAATTGTAATTCGTTTTTGAGTGGTATTATTTTCTTAGTGGGCTTCGGACCGGACTTATTCTGATGAATTCGAAACTAGACACGATATTTACATTCTTGGAGATTAGGCACTAATTCTCCTTATAATTGCCCTTTTCACCTTGTCCTTGCTTTGATGCCTTCCATGTACATATCATGTTTATCGTTCCTGCTACCCAGGTTCATTTCAAGAGTTTCTTTCCCAGATGTAACACTTAAGCCTTCAGCATGTCATTCTGCGAGACCTTTTTCTTGTTTACGTGCCTATCCTAATGTACATCTAGCACACGTTCTTTTACATTTAGCACAAAACTAATTCCTGTTCACTCTTGGCTGTCTTTGCTGCATTACCAATTAATCGTATTGTGCTAACCTTCCATCCTTCATAAACAATAATAGTCCTTTTCTTCCCTCATTACCTTTTCAAAGTACAAAATAAACATCGGTAGTGACAATGAGCATCCTAGTGTTACATCTTTCATGGATTGGTTTTGACTTCTTATACAAATCTTTGGTTACAGTAGAACCCCTCTAATCCTTCACCTTCGGGACCGGGACCATGTTGGGAACGAAGAAAAGATCGGATTATCCAAATAATCTAATATTTATTGCAAAAAATATAGAGAGACATTTAGTACAAAAAGTAAACACTTCAAGAACTAAAAGACGTCTACAGTAATATAAAAAGATATTTTTTACACAGTGTTAAACAATATATTAACTAAAAAACGTCTACACACACTACAATATGCATTGGTTTTAAAAGGAAAAACGACAGACAAATTACAGTACTGTACTATACTTAATACGTTAAACTGTGTATACTGTAAACTAAACAATGTTTATAGCACTGTATATAAAAAAGAAATTTTTTACAAAGAAATAAACTACTGTATGTATCAATTAAGAAATGATTATACTGTATGCATTGTTTTTACAGTAAAAACGAAAACAAATTACTTGGAAAAAAGGTCAGTGATACATTTTTGTTTAGCAGATGTTATTCTAGATTTAGCTGCAGTGTCCCTCCATTTTTTTTTCCATCCACATGTCCATTGGATGTGAAGTTGGATTCTGCTCGATGTATTGATTGGCGATGTCAAAAGCATGTTTTGCATCGTTGTGTGAAATCCGGGTGGGGGGTTCGTCTTCACCATTCGAGTCCTCATTCACAGTTTCCTGGCTAACAGCGGCAACAGTCTGGTCGTCATTGAGCTCTTCAAAAGTGTAACAGTCTTTGCCACATTCGTTGATCCACTCTTCAGCTTCATTGGCAAGGACGTTCGGCTCCAGAGTTCGTAGATTTTTAACGATTTCCAGTGCGTCATTGTTTGGCTCATCTTCGGTATGCTCATTTTCGGTCATAACTTGAGACCAAAGCTTCCGCCACGATTTCCGCATTGTGTCAGGTTTCAGTTCATCCCATGCTGCAGCGATTGTGTAGATGGCATCTTTGATGTTCAGGGATTTCACTGCCTCAAATAAGTTATTACCTCTTTCAGATTTTTCCAAGATTGAGCTGATATACTTTCTGCGATGGATGTGATGGTGCATTATCCAACAGCAGTAGAGCACGAACAGGCAGATTTTTTTGCTTCAAGTCTTTTTGACTGATGGCACAAACTCATTGAAAAACCAGGATTTAAAAACGTTGCAGTCCATCCAAGCAGATTTTTGATTGCGGTAATAAACTGGCAAAGAAGATGAGTTTATTTTTTTGAACGTCCTTGGCTTCTTAGATTTGCCAATGACGAACAAGGGGAACTTGTGGGTACCATCTGCTTTGCTGCAAGGAATGACTGTTATTCTATCTTTTATACGTTCCGTTCCTACCACAGATTCATTTGAAACTGCGAGCGTTTTTGTTGACTACATTTTATAGTTCAGCCCTGTCTCGTCGATGTTATACACTTGGCAGGGTAACAGTTCATTTTCTTCTACAATTTCCTGAAACTTAACAGAAACCTCCTTAGTAGCTGCGGCATCGGCAGATAGTTTCTCACTGTAAATAGACACAAATCGGACACCATGACAAGTTTTTCAACAATCAATCCAGCCGTCACTGGCAGCAAATTTACTTTCAGCTTCCAGTATTTGTGCGAAACTATCGCCCTTTTTCTTTTTTAGAATTGGCCCCGATATTGGAGTTCCTTTCCATCTTTCTTGACAAAGCCACATCCACAATGCGTTATCAAGCAGTTCAAGTGTAGGTTTCGTAGCTGTATAGGATTCAATGTCTTTCCGATTCTTCGTCTAATCCTTAATTGATGTAACACCTACATTCAGTTACTTTGCAATTTTTTGGAGCGATTCTCCTTTGTCCAGTCTTTGTAGCACTGTTAATTTTTGATATAGTGAAAGAGTTATGTGTTTATGTTTGAATCTAGACATGATAAACAGACAACTGTACGCACAATGAATCTACAGTAATAAGTACTGTAGAGAACACGGATTAAAACAAACCAACATTTTTTAATCACAACAAAGTATAAAACTGTAGCATGTACCATACTGTCTAAAACAGGAAAGCATTTAGTTTTATCCTATGTTGTAACCCCCCCAATGAACCATGAACCTTGCCGTTGGTGGGAAGGCTTGCATGCCTCAGCGATACAGATGGCCGTACCGTAGGTGCAACCACAACGGAGGGGTATCTGTTGAGAGGCCAGACAAACATGTGGTTCCTGAAGTGGGGCAGTAGCCTTTTCAGTAGTTGCAGGGGCAACAGTCTGCATGATTGACTGATCTGGCCTTGTAACACTAACCAAAACGACCTTGCTGTTGTGGCACTGTGAACGGCTCAAAGCAAGGGGAAACTACAGCCGTAATTTTTCCTGAGGGCATGCAGCTTTACTGTATTATTAAATGATGATGGTGTCCTCTTGGTTAAAATATTCCAGAGGTAAAATAGTCCCCATTCGGATCTCCAGGCAGGGACTAATCATGAGGACTTAGTTATCAGGAGAAAGAAAAGTGGCGTTCTACGAATCGGAGCTTGGAATGTCAGATCCCTTAATCGGGCAGGTAGGTTAGAAAACCTAAAAAGGGAAATGGATAGGTTAAAGTTAGATATAGTGGGAATTAGTGAAGTTCGGTGGCAGGAGGAACAAGACTTTTGGTCAGGTGAATACAGGGTTATAAATAAAAAATCAAATAGAGGTAATGCAGGAGTTGGTTTAATAATTAATAAAAAAAATAGGAGTGCAGGTAAGCTACTACAAACAGCATAGTGAACGCATTATTGTGGCCAATATAGACAAGAAGCCCAGATGATGAAGAAATTGATGAAATAAAAGAAATTATTGAGGTGATGAAGGGAGACGAAAATTTAATAGTCATGGATGATTGGAATTCGAGAGTAGGAAAAGGAAGAGAAGGAAAAGTAGTAGGTGAATATGGATTGGGAGGACAAAATGAAAGAGGAAGCCGCCTGGTAGAATTTTGCACAGAGCATAACTTAATCATAGCTAACACTTGGTTCAAGAATCATGAAAGGAAGTTGTATACATGGAAGAAGCCTGGAGATACTGAAAAGTTTCAGATAGATTATATAATGGTAAGACAGAGATTTAGGAACCAGATTTTAAATTGTAAGACATTTCCAGGGGCAGATGTGGACTCTGACCACAATCTATTGGTTATGAACTGTAGATTAAAACTGCAAAAAGGTGGGAATTTAAGGGAGATGGAATCTGGATAAACTGAAAGAACCAGTGGCCGTGCAGAGTTTCAGGGAGAGCATAAGGGAACAATGGACAAGAATGGGGGGGGGGGGGGGGGGGGGAAGAAATACAGTAGAAGAAGAATGGGTAGCTTTGAGGGATGAAGTAGTGAAGGCAGCCGAGGATCAAGTAGGTAAAAAGACGAGGGCTAGTAGAAATCCTTCGGTAACAGAAGAGATACTGAATTTAATTGATGAAAGGAGAAAATACAAAAATGTAGTAAGTGAAGCAGGCAAAAAGGAATACAAACGTCTCAAAAATGAGATCGACAGGAAGTGCAAAATGGCTACGCAGGGATGGCTAGAGGACAAATGTAAGGATGTAGAGGCTTATCTCACTAGGGGTAAGATAGATACTGCCTACAGGAAAATTAAAGAGACCTTTGGAGAAAAGAGAACCACTTGCATGAATATCAGGAGCTCAGATGGAAACCCAGTTCTAAGCAAAGAAGGGGAAGCAGAAAGGTGGAAAGAGTGTATAGAGGGTCTATACAAGGGTGATGTTCTTGAGGACAATATTATGGAGAACAAAGATGATGTAGATGAAGATGACATGTGAGATATGATACTCCTTGAAGACCTAAGTTGAAACAAGGCCCCAGTAGTAGACAACATTCCATTAGAACTACTGACAGCCTTGGGAGAGCCAGTCCTGACTAAACTGATTTGGTTATGAACTGTAGATTAAAACTGCAAAAAGGTGGGAATTTAAGGGAGATGGGATCTGGATAAACTGAAAGAACCAGAGGCCGTACAGAGTTTCAGCTGATCAACAGCTTCGTGCGCCGTCGCACACGTTTCATCACGTCGTCGGTTGAACACGAGGCCACGCGAAGAATCCCATACATCCCCCCAGGACAGGCCGTGTCTCCCACCCTATGCACAGGAAGGCACTGCGGACGCCTTGGAGCTCACAAGATGACCGATACTGTGGGTGTTTTCACAGTTTTCTCCTGCACAACGGCCTCCCAGTAGCTTGGATTACAGGAGTATGCCACGACTCACCATCTGGTGAGCAAGATGTATGAGACGGGGGAAATTCCCTCAGACTTCAAGAAGAATCTAATAATTCCAATCCCAAAGAAAGCAGGTGTTGACAGATGTGAAAATTACCGAACTATCAGTTTAATAAGTCACAGCTGCAAAATACTAACTCGAATTCTTTACAGACGAATGGAAAAACTAGTAGAAGCTTACCTCGGGGAAGATCAGTTTGGATATTGCAGAAATGTTGGAACATGTGAGGCAATACTGACCCTTTGACTTATCTTAGAAGAAAGATTAAAGAAAGGCAAATCTATGTTTCTAGCATTTGTAGACTTAGAGAAAGCTTTTGAGAATGTTGACTGGAATACTCTCTTTCAAATTCTGAAGGTGGCAGTTTAGACAAGAAGAGAATAGAAGCTTTCAGAATGTGGTGCTACAGAAGAATGCTGAAGATTAGATGGGTAGATCACATAACTAATGAGGAGGTATTGAATAGAATTGGGGAGAAGAGGAGTTTGTTGCACAACTTGACTAGAAGGAATCGGTTGGTAGGACATGTTCTGAGGCATCAAGGGATCACCAATTTAGTTTTGGAGGGTAGCGTGGAGGGTAAAAACCATATAGGGAGACCAAGAGGTGAATACACTAAGCAGATTCAGAAGGATGTAGGATGCAGTAGGTACTGGGAGATGAAACAATAAGTGTAAGGAGACACACTGTAGGAGTTATAAATTTAATGATTACTGCAAACGTAAACTGATTTTTTCAGTCTGTGTGCTGTATTTGCCTTTGCAGATGTTAAAAATGAATACATGCAACTTACAACAGACATGTTATGCAGCCAAGTAACAGTACTGCATAACTCAAGTAGTTCATCTGATATGAAATAGTTGCAATATGTATAAATGAAAATGGCCAACATTTTTTGTTCTTTTACAAATAGTGACAAAGAAAATTAAAAAAATGTACCCAAATTACATATTAAATAAATATACTCAACTGTTGTCATTCCTTAGTGTTTCAGTAACATTTTGGTATAGACCCCATGTAATCTGATACTGCATTTGAAACTAGACAATCCAATGACATACCTTTTTACAAAATTAGCTTACATCAGCACCACCATTAAAAAAGAAAAAAAAAAACCTATCAACATGAAAAGGATATCTATTGCAAATAAACATCTAAAGTAATTGGTGGAGCAAACAGATTTAATTTCTCCTAAAAAAAAAAAAAAAAAAAAAAAAAAAAAAAAAAACTGATGTCACTTAACATGTAAATGCCTGAACTGTAAGTACTTTCTCCTGTTTTGCAATAGTTCATCATTACTGAATTTCAGAATGGAATAGAGCCTTAATGTTACAAAATACTTCACAACAGCCCTGATGTAACTTCTATTAACTTCTTTACAATCATTGCGCCATAGTGATGTTCATGGGCATACTCCCAAAATTTCTAGCCAGTGGAGTTTCATATTTTACCGAAATACTGAACAACTCTTTGCTGCACATGGTCAAACTACCGAAAGTAATATTGTCTTTGTAGTTTCTGACTGAAGCTGTGCAGTTTATTACAGTTACCTACATATTGCTACAGTGAGTTAGAACGGCAGAACATGTTTCTTATGTATGAAATCACAGGATAGTAATAATATTCTCACAACATAGCCACAGACATCTCAGGCTATTTTCTTCTCCCAAGTCTACTGGTTTGGCTACAAAAGGCATCACTGGGATTCACGTAATTGCAGCGCAAAGGAGATGTAATACTTTGTACAGCATTAATGTATAATACTGCTTTTCTCTGGTCTGAATAGGGGCGGGGAGACTAAGAATGTGATTTTATACATATATACTGAATAAAAATTTGCTGCTTAAATAATTAAAAGGAAAATTTTGAAAGAATGATAAAAAAAATTGGAAGGGGCACATATCCTGAGTGAACTTTAACTGGCTCTTAAGATAAACAGACCTTCAGTATTCAGTACATCCTTTTCTTGTTACCGCTATTGTACACGGAGATTAGTATGAAAATATTGGTTCCGGATCGCCCCTCCTCTGTTCACATAAATTATTCTTGTTAGCTTTGATCCTCTTGATGCAGGATTTTCGACACGTCACAGAGGGAGGGGGGGAGGGGGGGGGGATCATCACCATGCAGTACAAATAAACTCTGCTATCTTGATAACATGTTTTTAATGTACAATTGGAATACACAAGTTTTAACAATATTAACTCAATGCAACTCGCAATACGTCCACCTGCTATCACTTATTGAGACAACAGACAAATTTAATACAATTAAAAAATTGAAGAGCATCTTTCTACCTCCGCTTACAGCAAACACTTTGTTATGATGGAAAACTTATGTATGTGTGTATGTGTTAAGGGAGCTGACATACCTACATAAATTGGTAATCATATAGGACAACTCCAATGGCCCAAAAATAAAGTTTACACCCATAGAAAGGGAAGTAAGCTGACACTGTGCACCTCTGTATGACATCAGCGCACAGTGGGGGACAATTATAATGTAACACATTATTCACATTATTATTTCTTTTCTTTTCTTTTCTCCCCCGTTCTTTTCTTTTTATACATGTACATGAAGTATTGTCATTTTTTAGTTTGGGGGGGGGGGGGGGGAGAGAGAGAGAGAGAGAGAGAGAGAGAGTGCACACACGCCATTTTGCAGGCAGGTTTCATAAGTTTTAGTAGTATGCTTTCCACATACTATACACATGACACAAAAAATACAACTACAAAAATAAATGTATCCTATACCTATATACATTACCGTCTGATTGTCATTTTGTTGTAGTACATTCTGTTAAATTATAATTTCGTTACATTGTTCAATTCCAATTGTATGAGTACACTGATTGCTCTCATTTCGTTTTACATTCTTTACATAACAATCATAGAATAATACTTTTTTTTTCTTTATGGCATAAATTAACATACATTTCATTTCAATTTACAGTGACTTCTTGTCAAAACATATTTGTCAATTTCAAAGAATTAAATAAGTAAACAGTGGTAGCTACAACAGATTCTACATGCTGCTTAAATGACTACGCATGGCCTCGCCTCTGTAGCATTCTCCAGGAAGGATCTGCACACTACAGGGTTGAGGAAATGTCACAGAAAGGCGTTTATGTGCTCAGTTAAGTCTCGTTGCTGGCCTCAACTGTGTTCCCAAGAACAAAATAGTTTGTTGCTTATAAACATAATGCAAACCTGACAATACCAATCATATCAAATACTTGTTAGGTTCTCTGTATAAAGGATAACGGTTTCATATGCTGAGGTATACAGAGTCCTATCATCAGTACTATATGTTATGTACAATGAGCGTAAAACAGTGTTTATATAAATAACAAATGCACAGAAAAAAAATTCAATGGAAATCAGGTGTTTCACACTTCCATGAGTAGTCGGCGCTCACAGTAGTTAGGTTTTGACCCCTTGATTATTTGGTAGTGCTCCACCTTAGTTCAGCATCATGATGTGAGACATACTGCAACTGTATTCTTCTACACATATTTTTACACTATCACATTCATACATATCATAAACTTACGACTATACTTACTTGCGGTGCAGCCCATTCTTATGTTTATATGGTACCTAACACTTGACAAGCATTTATCTTTCTTCAGTTTAGAATGTGTCAAGGTGTACAGTGGCTCAGTGCTCTTTCATATTTCTGACCATGTACTCATTTACTTCAATGTGCCGTTGAGCTATTACAAAGACATTTAATACAGTGTACGCCTCTACTTACCTTGTAAATCTACAAGATAAAGTGTGTTATCATCCACTCATATTGTATTCACTTGTTTACCAGCAGCAAGGGTTTTCTGGTCCCTTCATTATAATTAGTGCTTGTATTCTCAATACTTAAATTTGTAAATATATAGATATAATGTACATAGTAAAGTACCTTCAGTAAATATTTTGTAGTTTAGGATCCCTTTCTGTGTATACAATCCCTTAGCTTATCTTTGTTTGTGTGTATTGTGTAGGTAGTCGTAGTTGTAGTCTACACTCTCCCTTAATTTTCTTTGTCCCAGTTTATGCAATGTGCTCTAGAAATGCTAGTGCAGGCCTTAGCTGTTAGGGTTTGTTTGTTTGTTTTGAGTGCTGCACCACCTTCAGCTGTGTCTTGTCTGGCACACACATGCTTGCGGGGTTTGTTGACTAGCTTTCTCCCCAATGAGCATGCGCTGCATCACTCTGTTACTACTAACATCGCAGTGAGTTGTGTATTGTAGTTCATCTACCATGTGTTTCACAAGATCGTTTATTCATTTACAACTGGGTTACAACCAGGCGAAGTGTTGTGTTTATAGTATCGTCGCCTCTAGACACACAAAAGTAAAATTCTTCCTTGTTATACCCACTTACCTTATCACTTATACATTTGACATATAAGAAAAAACCTAAACAAAATTTTGCTTACCAACTAACAACATAAATTCTGGAATGTGATTTTCCAGCATCCTAAATTTAATATTACTATACATACATACAACTTAGAGGAGTACAAATGGGTGCATACCCTTTTCTTTGGCATGTTAATAACACTTCTATTTTTTTGCAAATACATGTGTATAAGCAAGTATCAGCTCCCTAAGTTCCACTTGCTGTTCTTTAGACAAGCACTTTGATTTACTTACGTTTTTTGTTTATTGTGTCAATGTTTATATCTTCTGCTGACAGCTGTTCATTACTGTATAAATTGACAAACCTAAGTATGGGATTTACCAATTGAACTTCCAAGGCCATTGAGTAACTTCAGTTTTACATCTATTAGTACTTCCCCTGATCAGGTTATTACAAATAATTGGTTAGTATGTCCTAAATGTATCCATACCAATTAAACAACCAACTACTAATTTCTCTACTATCAAAAAATTGCACCTTACAGAAAACTGTCCTAATTGTATGGGAATTAAGGCATGTGTCTTGACTCGTTTCGATTTTTGAGCAGTGGCAGTTTGTACCTTGCAATTTTGCACTGGGAGTGTGGGTACACGTCCATGTTTCCTCAGTTCTTGAAAGGATCCCTGTGACATCAAATTAGTCGTAGAACCTGTGTCACACACAATGGGTACATCAAGGTCAAATATTTTGGCTATAATAGTAGGTTGTACCATGCTCCCTGTCACGTTTTTTTGTGTACCCTCATTACCTTGACACAGATCATCTCTCACATCATTACCTTGATAGTATCAGATAAAGCAAGTCTCAATCAAGCTCGTGCCCCAACCCCCCTCCAGGGTCACAGAATGGGGGGGCCTACTGCGACGGGTTCAAGTTTTCCGGTGTAGCGGTGGCATCAACCTCTAGGTCTGCTATGTTGACCCTTGGTGTTTGGTTACACCAATTAGCGTCCTGAGAGGCTGTCGACTGAAATTCTCTTTGTATTTGCTAGTTATTCAGCATACATGTGTTACTTTGCTGGCCAAATTCCGCTGGCTGTGGGTTATTTGGTTGTCTGTTCTTGTTTTGCGTTTGCCAAGCGATCTGCTGATTACTGCTGGTAGCTTGTGTATGTACATATTTTACAGGATGCTCATTGTAATTGTTTTTGCTAAATTTTTGTCCCTTTCTTTTATATCCACCTTTGTATTTACGGCTTTCTCTGTTGCCATTGTGATTACTGTTACCATACCATAGGTCTTGTGTGGGGCAAGGTTGCCATCTGTGTTGTACTACAAATCCGTTATTTACTTGTTGGTCTGTAAATCTCGTATGTCGCTATCGGCATATTAACAGACTTCAGTTGTACTGGTCTCTCTTCGTATATTAAATCTACTGAGACCAGTACGGATAGTATCGTGTTCTGGGAAGATAATGAGTTTTTCCCTCATGTGAGCAGGAAGATGGCTCTTTAAAATTTTCAGCACGTCTACTTGAGATACCGGGTTCGTGCAGTATCTGGTTTTATTCAAATATTTTTCAAACTAGCCCCGTAAGATTCCTTACTTCCTACTCAACAGAGCTGGGTTGAATACCTCACACATGAGCCTCACTTGTACGGTGTTAGACCAATACTTATCCAGAAATGCTCTTGCAGACTGTTCATAATAGTGGCAATGTTCTGCCATGTTCGTAGCCTGTAGCAGAACGTCACCCTGTGTGGTCCAACAACAAATCTAATTTTCTGGGCTTAGGTCCAGGTACGAGGTAAAACATTTTGAAATGCTCCGATAAAGACCACAGGATATGTTCTTTTTCCTTCAGAAGTAAATATTGGAAATTGTTGTTGCCTAAGTAATCCCTCATCGGCAAGTAATGCTGACAAACTCGCCGCGCTATCAGTGACAGGCATGTTTATGTTCGCTTGTGGGGTAACGCTTGGCAACTGCGCTTGCACGACAGGTGCAACTGCTGGCAAGTGTTGTTGCATTGTGCAACCTTCGCTATTTTCCTTCAACAGGCTAACCGTGTATTGTAGGTAAGCAGTGAAGGCATCTAACTTCTCCAAAAGCATAGCTTTGTTATCTGTCACATGTTGTTTTGGAATGTCAGTAGTTTTGACACTGCCTTGCAGCCTTTCCTCTACTTCCTTTAAACCAGAGCCTATTTTAGCTAGAAGTTGACTTTCCTTCTCCTTTACAGCTTCTTCTAAAGTACTACATAAATTTTGCTTTCTGTCACTACTTTTTCAGCAAGGGTGCTGCCGTTATCTTGCATCCCGGCTTCAGCTTTTTCAGTTATTTCCTTCACATCTGCACATAACTTATATCTCTGGTTTTTTGGCAAATTCTGACTCTCAACTTAAATAATCTACTCTTAGATTCAACCTGTGTATTTCTGTAGGTAGGTTTTTGCGTACGTCTTGTAGCTCACTGACTGCGTTCATCGCATTTTTTACTGACGCATCCACTTGGGATTGCGCCTCTTGAATTTGGGAATATGCTTCACTCAGATTTTGCAGCTCACCTGCAAGATGTTCCTGTTTACAATCTATGGACCTTACCTTTTCTGTTAACGTATTTATATTGCAAGACATGTTGGTAATTATTTCTTGTTTTAGTTGTTTTCTGAGCTCTGTCAACTTCCCCGATAGTTCGTCAGATAACTCAGTGCATATAGTTTTGCTCACCTCACTGAACTGTTGACTAATACTATTCTTGAAATCATTAAATGCCTGATTTTGCTGTGTAAGCCATTGTCCTACATTTTCCTGATTTTTTTAGAACTGCTGTGTAAACTGTTGTCTTACATTTTCCTGACATCTTGCAAGCTGTTGTGTTACTAGTTGCACGAGTTGTGTCAAACTGTGGGTGTCATTAGTATTTACTTGCTTTTTCAAACAGTTTGCTGCTCTTGCATTCTCGACATAGTGAGCAAATAGAGGAAGTTTCGCTGTGACATGCTTCAGTTTCACTATTTGGAAAAATGTTTCCCAGTCAGAATTGAGAAATCATCTCATCAACTTTCATAAAAGTGACATCATGATTACTTATATCATCAGTGTCATCATTTCTTAATAATGGGACGCCAACCTGGCTGTTTTGGTAGCCATTGGCCAGTTCATGAGTTGGCACTTTGCATTTTGTAATGAATGTTCAAGAATGGCAATTTCCTTTGACACCATTGTGAACAGTGTTTAACAAAAATTATGAAAAGAAAAAAATTTTAAGCATCAAAATTTAGTTCGTATCGGTACTTTTCATTAAATGTTGACTTTACACAAATCTTCATCTTTTCTATAGAAATGCACTTTCTATAAAGGATATTGATTGGAAGGAAAAAGGATTATTTACTGTGAGAGAGGGATTATAAGCATACAGCGAAGTAGCTTCCTACCTTAACCACTGAAATCCACATTCCCGGCACGTCTCATTTGTAGGTAGTATTTAATTTTTAATTTGGAACTATTAACAACTTGCAGAAACAATCTCATGGACATGTAATAAATGCAACAAAAGCCTCTTTAGTTTCTCGAAGTGATAAAATGAATCATTAATCTCAAATTTATTTTATTTTTTATTAACAATTGAACAATTGAAAGGTCTGTTCATGTGCCACTCAGCGCAGCTCTTTGAACAGTTACCATTGAATAGGGGCAAGGGGGGGACTAAGAATGCGATGTATATATATGAATATAATAGAGGGAAACATTCCACGTGGGAAAAATATATCTAAAAACAAAGATGATGTGACTTACCAAACAAAAGCGCTGGCAGGTTGATAGACACACAAAATTCGAGCTTTCGCAACCGGCGGTTGCTTCGTCAGGAAAGAGGGAAGGAGAGGGAAAGACGAAAGGATGTGGGTTTTAAGGGAGAGGGTAAGGAGTCATTACAATCCCGGGAGCGGAAAGACTTACCTTAGGGGGAAAAAAGGATAGGTATACACTCGCGCGCGCACACACACACACACACACACACACACACACACACACACACACACATGTCCATCTGCACATACACAGACACAAGCAGACATTTGTAAAGACAAAGAGTTTCCTGCTTGTGAGTGTGTGTGTGTGAGCGCACGCGCGAGTATATACCCATCCTTTTGCCCCGTAAGGTAAGTCTTTCCACTCCCAGGATTGGAATGGCTCCTTACCCTCTCCCTCCTTTCGTCTTTCCCTCTCCTTCCCTCTTTCCTGAAGAAGCAACCGTCGGTTGCGAAAGCTAGAAATTTTGTTTGTGTGTTATTTTATTGTGCCTGGCTACCGGCGCTTTCCCACTTGGTAAGTCTTGGATACTTTGTTTTTTGGGAAACATTCCACGTGGGAAAAATATATCTAAAAACAAAGATTCTGTAACTTACCAAACAAAAGTGTCGGTACATTGATAGAGACAATAACAAACACACACACAGATTTTAAGCTTTCGCAAGCCTATGCTATCATTTGTTACCAACACCGCCTGTCACGGATGACATCTCCATCATCACTTGGGATGCCTGCACCTTCAGTTCTGCACTGTGCCAGCAGAGACCAGCACCTCAGCAGCTTGTCAGGGACTGCCACCTAGTAGCCTACAGGAGGTACTGCCTGCAGCCTCCCGACAGCAGCCGACCCCAGCCGAAGTGGCCACAAGCAACGATGCAGCCAGGTGTGGCCTCATCCCGCTCCTCACCACCTCGTCTTCAAGCTTACCCACTATGATGGTAGCATGCTACTTACAAGGACATTGCACGCAACTGTCGCACGCCTTGTGCCTACCCAAACGATTCTGGTGGGCACATTTAGGCGCCACGTCATGCCACGATCCTTCGCAGTGCCCACCAGCTGACGCCACACCACTCGCTCCAGCAGTGCGACACCTCTACGTCTCTGACTTGTTATCGGGCACTCACTTTCTTGTTGACACCACTGCCAAAGTCAGAATTATTCAGGCCAACCATGTGGGAATCATGCTTTCCTCTGCTAACCTCACTTTCTGCTAATCATTCTCCTATCGTGGTCCTTCGCTTCGCCTATCACCTGTCGCCACCTTCCCTTGGACTTTCCACATCATCAATGTGGATTAACCTGTGATCGGGTTCGACTTTTTACACCATTATGAACTTTTACCAGACCTGCAGGCTGCCGCACTCCACTACACATCTCGTTCTACAGTTCCATGCTCGAACGAGTTCAGCACGACTTTGCTCTCTGCCTCCTTGGCTATGCTTCGTCATGTGCATCTCTGCTTGAGCGTATTACTGCACGGCTCTCTGATTTGTCGGACGCACACTCACAAATCAACGATCTCCACACACAGAATGAGGCGCTACGCACCTGCGCATTGCCTTCACCTCTGATGAATTGTCACACGCACGGAGTACAATTCACAGCCTGTCCACAGGGTCGCAACAAGAGGAACCAACACTCACATATACTGTCTCTTCGCACTACATTGCTCTCGTGTCAAACATTACTCTGCCTGCTCCCATTCCCATGTCACCGCCGCAGGCGATTCTGCAGGACGATCATGTTCTCACTTTGCAGGATTCCTCACATCGCTTGGCTGTTGCGCCAAGCCTTCCCTCATCATCTGCAGCCGACGCTTCGCCCACATCGTTCCAGCCTGGCAAGATCAGCTAAACTTCTCAACTCCCCTGACTACCTCCCTTCATGGGTATTGGCAATGGCACTTGTCATAGAATCTGAACCTTTGACGGCACAACTGTATGGTATAAAGCTAGATGTCTTAATGCTTCCAAACTTCAGCACGCAAAAGAAATCGTTCAGGATTTATTGGCATCAGGCATGCTCCGATCATCCGACAGGAACTGGTCTTCACCTATCTACCTTGTCCCTAAGATTAATGGCTCCTTATGCATGTGCAGGGACTACAGTCCCTTAATGCTCGGACAATTATTGTTAAGTATCACATTCCTCATATCCAGGATTTCACGTAATTACTGCATGGCTCCAAGTTGTTCTCCATCTTAGATTGTTTGAAGGCGTATCATTAAATTCCTATGCACCCACCGGATATTCCAAAGACGGCCATCATCACACCCTTCACCCAATTTGAATACTGTTACATTCCTTAAGGCTTGAAAAATGCTGTGCAGACATGGCAATGGTTTATTGATTTCATTTTACTACCTCTGCCTTTTGCTTTTGCTTATTTGGATGACATTCTGAGCTTTTCCTCCTCTGCCGAGGAGCACCAGGTTTACCTCGAAGCTGTTGATTCAGCCCTCCCAGCTAACAGCATAGTGATCAACCACAATAAATCTCAACTCTGTTCTTCATAAGTCACATTCCTAGGCCATACTGTCTCAGCCGACGGCCTCAACCTACGGATTCTCGTATCTTTTTATGGGTATGGTAAACTTTTCCTGACGCCTTATCCCTCAGGCTGCCTCCGTCCAGTTGGCCCTCACCGACGCCCTCTCTGACAAAAATACCATGGGGAAATGGAGGTTGGACTGGACCAAACCCATGCTCGACGTATTTCATAATCTCAAAACCACCCTTGCCAAAGCCGTCACACTCACCCATCCTGATCCTGAGGCCTGTGTTTCTATTACAACTGATGCTAGTGACTCAGCTGTGGGCGCTGTTTTACAACAGCACACCGCCCACTTCACCCAGCTCCTTCATTAACAGATATGTGCCAGATCCTACTATGAGCCCATTTACTGCCAACTGCAATGAAGAGACTTCTTTGCATTTTTTTTCCCACTTGATTCTTCCAGTATAATTTTTACTGCTGCTAACAACTTTCTACAATTCAATCCAAGGTTTTATTCTCAGTAGAACTTTCAAATGCTCAGAATTACTTGTGATGTCATTTTTCAGAGTTACAGATCCTCTGAAGTTAAAACAGTTAAAAAAGTCAAATAAAGAGCCTTTTTTTAGTGTCATAAGTAGTTGCAGGCTTGAGGCTGGAAGAAAAAAGCAGTTGCTACTGTCTGACTGACCACACGTGCAGCAGTGCTAACTTTCATTTCTGAGAATGGTGGCAACTCAACAGCTTTCTTTGTCAACTTAGAAGGTAATCTGAAGCTGTGTTTACTATCTCCCTCATATAGCAAAACTGTGTCTTTCTAAAAGCTGTACAAAAACTTCCACTTTCCATTTCATACAAAAAATTATACTTGAACAAATTATTTCTGACTCTCTTGAAGAGATGAAGAGTGTCATAAAAGAAATAAATCTTTTCTTCGTCATAGTCACAAAAGGTCCCTCTTCACAGACACACAGGCATTTCTTCCACTTGATGAAACTTCATCTTTGGCCAGTCACACTCAATACAGCAGGTGGTACACAGTCATTTAAAAAAATATTATAATGGCTGCCTAAATTTTGAAAATAAACAGTTTATCATTACTACATGAACAGTGATCCAATTTGTGAGATTCATGTGTCGACAAAATCTTCAAACTCTTTGACATCATATGATAAATCTGTCATTTATGTCGTGTCGTCCATACACAGATTTATGAGTATTTCACTTTGAGAACAGTGCTTCTCCTTCTCTTTTGATAAATTAAAAAAATATTTCATTAATATTACACTTTTGCTTTATAGCTTCCACATATTTCAGGTAAGCTCTAATTGATGGAAGATGAAAGTATAAATATTTGTATGCAAGTGTACTGCAATATAACAGACTCAGTGCAAACACCCTTATTTCAATATCAGATCAAAGCCCATGTACTCTAAGTTGGCTCAAAATAAGATATCAAGCTTTCTTTGTGAGATGCTGTCATTTTATTGGTCCTAAGTATCTCTGTCTTTAAACACATTTTCTGCATACAACTTTCTTCTTGCTGTTCTTGGGTAGTTCATGTACCTTTTAAACTTTCTGCATCTTTGACCCAAATGAACAGTTTTGGAAAATTTATATTTCAATTGTTTCTTCAGGTGATCAATTTTCCCACATAATTAATTATGTCTCACTTGCATGAACTGAGTACCACACTTTAATCAATGATGCATTCTGATCACCTCCTTCACATCCACAGAGCACCTGTTGGGCAATTTGCATTTGAGTGAAATAATTGTGGGTTGGCTTGGAATGTCAAATAATATTGGCGGTGCATTCTACACTAATTTCTTGTTGTTTGCATTCATGAACTGGCATGCGTCAAAATGGAGAACAAAAATCCTAATACTCTTGTACAGGTACTGCATATCCTTCTTCATAAGGTCGGCCCTTCTCATATGTATAGAAACAGTGCTGCATGCATATTGGACCATAAAATATTATAATGACCCCTTCATTTATATCCACGTAGTGTGGCCTAATGCAGTTCAGAATGTTTACTTGCTTTCATGAACCTCTTAAGACATGCTAATTTTAACAATTTATTGGCTGTTTATTAAAGTATGAAATAAGTAGGCCCTTTTAAAAAAAGTTGTCGATTACTTATGTGCAGCTGGGAAGTGTCCAGCCATTTTTATACAATAGTAAAATCGTGAAATGGTGATTGAGATTTTTCAGTTCTTATTCAGAGCCGAAGTTCTGAAGACACTACGAATGAATGGAAATGTGAACATTCTTACATACCCAAAAGTATAACCAGCCACCCCTAAATTAAGCATTTGTTATTCATAACATTACTGGCTTACCTCTCAGCATCCTTTGGAAATTGAAAAAGATGTATTTCCGGATTATATTTTTGATTGATGCTACAATTCATAACGTGACATTAAGTGCTGAAATATGAAGGCATTTTACTCTTCTTCTCCCCTCCATATACAAATACACATCTGTTTTGCAGTATGTTATGTATATATAGACGAGCCACTTGGCAGAGCTGCAGTAGCATTACTCGTATGTTAGACACTGGTTGTATCGATAATGGTTTTGTGTGACTGATAGTTAGCCCTTAGTGTACAAGTTGTTCCTTTCATGAAGATACTGCTGTTCTGAAGTTCCGTCTTTCCATGTCCTTAGGTTTCTCATCTTCATAACAAACAACGGAAAATCCGTGATGGAGTGTAACAATATTATGAGAAGGAAAGTTGCCACTTACCATATAGTGGAGATGCTGAGTCGCAGATAGGCACAACAAAAAGATTCACACAATTAAAGCCTTTGGCCATTAAGGCCTCCATCAACAACAACAACAACAACACACACACACACACACACACACACACACACACACACACACACGACTGCATTCTCAGGCAACTGAATCCACACTGTGAGCAGCAGCATCAGTGCATGATGGGAGTGGCGACTGGGTGGGGGTATGGAGGAGGCTGGAGCAGGGAGGGGGAGAGATAATATGGTGGGGGTGATGGACAGTGAAGTGCTGCAGGTTAGACGGTGGGCAGGGAAGAGGTGAGGAGGGGAACTGTGGTAAAGGAGAGAAATAAAAAGACTGGGTGTGGTCTTGGAATGACGGCTATGTAGCACTTGAATGGGAACAGGGAAGGGGCTGGATTGGAGAGGACAATGACTAACAAAGGTTGAGGTCAGGGAGGAACATAGGATGTATTGCAGGGAAAGTTCTCACCAGCACAATTCAGAAGAGCTGGTGTTGGTGGGAAGGATCCATATGGCACAGGCTGTGAAGCAGTGATTGAAATGAAGGATATCATCTTTGGCAGCGAGTTCAGCAACAGGGTGGTCCACTTGTTTCGTGGCCGCAGTTTGTTGGTGACTGTTCATGCAGACAGACAGTGTGTTGGTTGGCGTGCCTACACAGAATGCAGCACAGTGGTTGCGGCTTAGCTTGTAGACCACATGACTGGTTTCACAGGTAGCCCCGCCTTTGATGGGATAGGTGATGTTAGTGACCGGACTGGAGTAGGTGGTGGTGCGAGGATGTATGGGACAGGCCTTGCATTTAGGTCTATTACAGGGGTATGAGCCATGAGGTAAGGGATTGAGATGAGGGGTTGGTAAGGATAGACGAGAATATTGTGTAGGTTCGGTGAATGGCGGATTACCACTGTCGGAAGGATGCAGGACATTTCTCATTTCAGAGCATGCTGAGATGTAATTGAGACCCTGGTGGAGAATGTAATTCAGTTACTCTAGTCTTGGGTGGTACTGAGTTAAGAGGGGAATGTTCCTCCATGGCTGGGCAGTGGGACTTTTGGAGGTGGTGGGAGACTGGAAAGCTAAGGCATGGGAGATTTGTTTTTGAACAAGATTGGGAGATAATTATGGTCAGTGAAGGCTTCACTGAGATCCTCAGTATACTTCAAGAGGGACTGCTCTTCACTGCAGATGTGATGACCACGGGGAGCTACACTGTACAGAAGGGACTTCTTGGTAAAGAATGGGTGGCAGCTGCCAAAGTGGAGGTATTGCTGGTGCTTAGTAAGTACTCATCTTTGCGATGCAGGTCAACATCTAGGAAGTTGGCTTAGTGGTTTGAGTCAGGCCAGGTGAAGCAAATGGGGAAGGCTGTTGAGGTTCTGGACAAATGTGGATAGGGTGTCCTCAGCTTCAATCCAAATAGCTAAGATGTCATCAATGAACCAGGTGATGGGTTTAGGATTCTGGGTTTTTAGGAAGGATTGCTCTAGGTGGCCCATGAATAGGTTGGCGTAGGATTGTGCCAAGTGAGTGCCCTTAGCTGTACCCAGATTTGTTTGTAGGTAGTGCTTTCAAAGGAGTAGTAACTGTGGGTGAGGATATAGTTGGTATTGCGACTAGGAAGGAGGTTGTGGGTTTGGAATTCGTCAGGCATTGGAAAACGTAGTATTCAATAGCATTAAGGCCGTGGGTATTAGGAATATTAGTGTACAGGGAAATGGCATCAACAGTGATGAGCAGGGCATCGTGTGGTAAAGGGGCAGGGACTGTGGAGAATTGGAGGAGGAAATGGTTGGTATCTCTTATATAGGAGGGTAGGTTCTGGATAATAGGATGAAGGTGTTGGTCAATGAGAGCAGAGATTCTCTCAGTGGGGGCACAGTAACTGGCCACAATTGGGCGTCCTAGGTGGTTAGGTTTATGGACTTAAGGAAGAATGTCGAAAGTAGGAGTGCGGGGACTGGCAGGGATGAGGAGAGAGATGGACTCCAGGGAGAGGTTCTGGGATGGGTCTAACAATTTGAGTAGCGATTGGAGATCCTGCTGGATTACTGGAATGGGATCAAGGTGGCAAGGTTTGTTAGTGGAAGTATCTGACAGCTGGGGCAGCCCTTCCGCCACGTAATCCTTGCAGTTCAAAACAGTGGTGGAGCCTTTTTCCGCAGATAGGATGATAATGTTGGAATCAATTTTTAGATGGTGAACTGCAGCTTTTTCTGTGGACGTAAGGCTAGTTTGCATATTGAGGGATTTGGGGAATGATGGTGAGGCTACGTTCAAGGTTAAGAAATTATGGTAAGTTAATGGGGGATAGTTTCGGGGCAGTGGGCTTGGATCACAGTTGGACTGATGACTGAACTGAGTTAGGTAAGGTGTAACATTGGTCTTGGGCTGAGTTTGTGTGGTAGGGTTGGTGATAAAATGTTTCCACTTTATGGACAGTAAGAAGGAGAGAAGGTCTTTAACAAGTCCTGCATGATTGAATTTGGGAGTGGGGCAAAACGTGAGGCCTTTGGAAAGGACTGATATTTCTTTGGGATAAGGCTTCTAGAAGAAAGGCTCACGACTGTGTTGCAGGTCTGTTTAGGTTCTGGATTCTATGTGGTAGTGGGAGGGAGTCTTGGAGGTTTTGTAGAGATGGTGGACAGTGGTACTCCAGCGCAGGAGTAGGAAGTGAGCAGGATGGAGAGCTTTTTTAGGTGGAATTGTGCATGTTGCTCAAGTTCCTGCACAGCAGGAGTTTCATTGTGTGTTACGGGTTCCAGGAACATGGGATTGCATAGAAGGAGAATTTTCCTTTTCATCATCATAACAGTTGATGATTTGATCTGTGGCATAAAGACTGGGTAGACCAATGGGTACTGACTTTCTGAAAATGTGTTTGATGTTCCAGCACTTCCCTGTGGCATCATATTGTGTCAAGTTCACCTCTTACAACTGAACTTTGTATGATTGTTCATATGTGTGGACTATTCTGGTCAGATGAGTGATAAAGGTTCCTATTCTACACCCTCACAATCTCTCTCATGTCTTACAAGCATGTACATCTGCTCAATCTGAGATCACCAACACTTTCTTAGTCTATGGTTGCAACCACTTACTCATAGCTTTCCATTTCATCAGGTATCGATGGACAGTATACCACTGATAATGTGTGTTTCTGCCTACTACTGGGAGCTGGATTGGTATAAGCACTCTTGCTTTATGTGTCTTTCCTTTGACAGTTGCTGCTTGATAGGAGGGTGCTAGACAATAGTTTGTTAACTCAGCTGCTAGCTGAAGCTCTGCACATAGCATAACCCTTCCATAACTTTCCGTGGTGGCATCAATGCTAAACTTAACTGTCCACGCAGTGCATGATGAACCATTTCTTGCATTCTTACAACTTGAAGTCTTGTGTCATTAATGTTGTCTGCCAGTACCCGTAATAGTCTAGTGACAGTCATCTCTTCATCTATTGCAGTGAATCATTTCCAGGTTGTTATCAGCTGTTGCTACTGTATTACATACTCACTCCATGAGTTCCTGAGCGGTCTACCATATTGCTTTGGTATTGTTCAATACATCAGACCCATCAGTCTGTACAGTTCCAGCACATTTTCTTCATTTACTGACCTAAATGAGATTTTTAATAATCTTCCTCCTGCAATGATCCATCCCCTTTTTCTCTGTATCATTGAGTGAAGCACTAAATCTGTTACCTGCAACAACTGTGCTCTTACCTTCTCATAAGGTTTCCAATTTTTGATACTCATGACTAATATCTGAGAAAATGAGTTATTTCCACGTCTCCTCATGTAACTCTGTGAGTCTGTCACGTAGCCGACCAATCTCATCCCTAACTTTCCATACCTCGTTAAGTTAGTCCCAGTATCTGGTAGTGATCCATCAATGGCTAGTTCAGGAATGCACCTCCTACTCCTCATTTGTTGATGACCAGTAGCATCAATACAATAAATCTTTGACGTGTAGTTGTCATTACATCATATGAGGGAAAGGAACTTTCATCAATTCCCTCCCCTCTTAAAGAAACAGCATTGGTAACAGCTCAAAACAAAAGTAATACACTAAGAAAAATACACAGCAAAAATATGTAATTATGAACTACTAGTTTCACAAACTCATTGCATATGATGCAACATAAGTGTTGGTTGGTGCATTCCTCCTAACCTTTCTTGGTTTCTGCTCTGCTGAGGCACTGGTGCCTAGTAGTAAGGCATCAATTGCACCACCAAACAGTTTTAATCGATTACTGGGCCTGGGATGGATCATTGCAGGAGGAAGATTATTAAAAATCTCATTTAGGTCAGTAAATGAAGAAAATGTGCTGGAACTGTACAGACTGATGGGTCTGATGTATTGAACAATACCAAAGCAATATGGTAGACCGCTCAGGAACTCAGGGAGGTCATTTCTATTACTTGATACAGACCATTGTATTTTGTCGGAATTTTTATTTCCCCTTTCCATTGTCTACAAAACCAATTATCCAACTCTGAAAGGTGTAAATTGACTCACACACTGTCTCGTATGTTCTGGTCTTTCCAGGATTTTTGCATTTTCTCATCTAACTCAAACATCCCATACCATTTTTGCAAACTCAACAATAAAACCTAACTTAGGTCATAACCCATGGCATTTTTCTTACATAGACCACTTTGGATGGTGAGAGACTAGTAATAGTATGGACCTTGGAAATGTACCGCTGACTGCAAATTGGAGGAATGTATACCAGTCTGTATGTTGGCTCTTAACATAATACCTTGTCATCTTCAAGGTTGCCCTATGAACGCATAGAACACATTCTGCTCACCAATTTGCTTGTGGATGGAAGAGGCTTGTCTGTAACTTGTGAACATGTAGTACAAAGCACAGGTCATCGAATCAGATAAGAATCCAGATATTCACTTTATTCTAAAGTAACCGTAGCAGCCTGTTGATCAGGAATTGCTATCACAGCTATAAATTGTGAAAAATGATCAATAATCATCAGTATTTGCTTATTACCACCTGGACTTCTGTTAAATGGACCCAAAATATCAAACCCTATTATTTGACAAGGTTTTGATGCCTCCGGCAATCCAACAAAGAAGAATTTTGATGTGGCTAAGATCAGCCCATTGTTTGCACAGGACACAGTTTGTACATACTGATCAACATAACATTTCCTTGTCTGCTACCAAATCTTTTGGCTGCACCTTATAGTGGACCTCCCTTAGACGTACCATAATAAATATGTATTATTATTTCTTGATCCAGTTATTCGCAGATTGCAAGCTATTGGTTGCTCATTTTAACCCTTCAGCTTCTGTGCAGACAAAGCAGCACATCATTTGCAGTGGTGAGCTCTCTTCCTCTCCCATCATCATCATCATATCCGTTACCAGCTAACGGCAAAACACGCCAACACTGATGCCTTATCTCCCCTTCGGATTAGGCCAGACCCAGCGTTCGATTAGGAAGAGTTGCTTTGTTTCTATCTGGATACTGAGAACCAGAATGCAGTTGATGGTTTCCCCATCACTAGTGCCATGACAGCATTGGCCGTCACGGCAGGTCCTGTGCTTAATCAGGTCCTCTCTTTTGTGCAGCACTGTTGGTCATAAAAACCCCTGGGCCGTGTCTCAAATCCCTTGCATAATTGCTTATTACTTCACCCTTCCACACTGCCTATGTGTGATGGGGTTCTGTTATTAGCTGTGGAGGACGCTGCTCCCCAGGTTGTGATTCCCACTTCTTTATGCCGTAGTGTACTGCGCACCAAAGCTTT
This sequence comes from Schistocerca gregaria, assembly GCF_023897955.1. Lineage (NCBI taxonomy): Eukaryota > Metazoa > Arthropoda > Insecta > Orthoptera > Acrididae > Schistocerca > Schistocerca gregaria. The sequence goes on along the minus strand of NC_064921.1, from coordinate 400,179,279 downwards.
GGCCCGCCGACATGTGTATTGGCCAGGCATATGGGGACATTACATAACTTATCACCACTTGCACTCACTGTGTTCAGCAACAGGTGGCCCCACAAGCACTGCTTCCCCCTGGCCGATGCTGCAGAACCAGTGGGAGCGTCAACATTTTAATTTTGCCCTGCACTTCCTGTATCAGTATTGGCTCCTTGTAGTGTACGCCTATTCCAAGTTTTCCTATGTGGCACGTTGTCCGTTCATGTGTGTGGCAGCCACTCTTTCGGCCCTGTGTAATATTTTTGCAATTGATTAACTTCAGTATTCTGTGGCTACCGATAATGACCCCCAGTTTTGTTTCTTAAGAATTTACATCCTTTTGTCAGGATAGCACTGTTCGCCATCACATAGTTCCCCCCATTTGATCCTCAATTTAATGGTGAGGCTGCAGGCACAGTTCAGACATTAAAACTCAGATGCAGGCTTCTAAAGCTGTTGTAGACTGTTTCTTGAGTTTGTACCATTTCACTCCAGTGGGGGGCAAGAGCACAGCAGAGATGACACTTCTTCACCTGCTGCATCTGACACAGTGTCTGCTGGCGTCATGTACTTTGTGATGGTTCCAGCCAGGTGCACCTGGTTGGGTTTATGGTTTTGGCCACTGGCTGAACTGGACTGGGTTCATGCTGTCATCAAGCATTGCTGGGGCTGAGCCGGCACCTGTGCATTGTCCACACTCCTGGTGAGTCACTTTGACCATCTGCAGCCACACATGGCAGGTCCTGTTCCAGAGGGCCCACCGTTTGCCCCGCTCCCAGTGCAGCCAATGCTGGTTCTGATGTCTTACACAGTCCAGTTCACCATCACAGTGGAGGTCACTGCCTGGGATTCATGCCTCCTCCCCCACTCCTTGACTGCTGTCACTGGTGGAGCCCCCACTGCACTTGATGCTGCTGCCACCTCCATTGCTAGGTCCTTTGTTGCCATCATCTTTGACACCCCCACTGACCTCGACAAGGGCATTGCTGTGGCGAAGCTGTCCCCAGTCCTGCCCTAAGGCCTCTCACGAGTTGGGGACAGCATGCCATCTCCCCCCTTGTCACTTCCACCCCTACTTGCTGGTGCCTACCACCACATGCTGCAGCAGCTACCACAGTGGGGTGATGAAATGGATATCAGCACTGTCATTGGTATTTTCCATAACTCAATCTCAGTGCACTATGAGATCAGTTTTTTTTCTTTCTCTCTCCATAGTACCAGTGCCTTTTCAGTACTGGTACTTTTTTTATACCAGTGTTGTTTTGGTACAGCTGATTTTTCTTCTGTACCATGCACTTCCTGTACCAGTGTTCTTTGTATGTAAGTGGCTTCCCCATCCCATAGAAGGAAGGAGTGATGTACCTTCACTCACGATGTGCCCTATTTTTGAGATTATGCGTGCATACAGTTTACAGGCTGGCTTATAGAAGCAATATGGTTGGTTCCCTGGCATGCTCTGGCGAGCTGCCAAAGAAACAGTATTATTTAATTGATCGCAAATGAATGCTTAGTCTATTCTGTACCATGTATTCCTGTTGTCCAGTCTGTGTGTTCAGTGCTACGCACAACCTGTATTTTACGTGTTGCTCTATAAAATACTATGTTCCATAAACCATGTTTGTTCATACTTATAGTGCCTGCACCAGTAGCGACATATAAAAAACCGCCAGTGCACTCATAGCTCAAGTGGATATCCATACAAACTTTCCACTGAGCAGTGTCACCAAGGGATACATAATATTCCCCTGGGTAGTATCTGCAAGGGAACGTAAACAAATGGAAAGACCAGTGGCAGAAAATGACATTGTTGCCAAGCTGAAGTGCATCCCATTACTTCTATTTAAAATATACATGTCCTAAAAATTGATGGGACTTTAGCATCCTCAGAATTTGGGGCAAGTTCCTGTGGACCCCTAGACAATACTGTGGGCATTAAAATGCCCCATGAAGAATAATTATGCTTCCAAGAGCTTCTCTGTGAAGTGGACTATTTGATGATTCCCCTTGTTTTATGGTTCCCTGGATATCGTGCAAGAAAGGGTAAGCTGAGTTTTGCATGAGTGATGCTTTCTACTTCAGTGCTCATTTGTGGTCAGACAATATTATATCCCATCTGATACAGACTATAGTCTTTCTGTATTCTTTCCATGCAGAATGCAGAGGAACAGCAACACAACTACAGGCAATATTTTTGTTCATTCTTCATTAGTAGAGGTGCACACACCATTAGTAAAAAGATAAATAGTCTTTCAGACAAAGATACATAAATCTTAAGACTAAAGGATTTTTTGCATAAACATATGTTAAATATAATTATACACTATTAAGAACCGTTAATCCGTTGGCAACAGAAGTTCCTTTAAACATCAATAAAGAATGATTATGGTGCTCATAGAAAAAGGTGATAAATGAATAGTGGTTAGTACCGCTTGCTATCTCAAACCCAAAGACCAACAATTATTTGTGATTTAACAGTTTTCATTTCTCAAATGTTCTTGAAATGTCTTTTACTCGAAATATTTGTGTAGCCTGTAATATTTTATGTTTGTACAAATACCAGCATTTTGGACTATTCGATGTTCGTGTAAATAGCTGTAATTCCTGTCCAGGAGCTTAGTTGTGTTCTGGCTGTACACTAGTGTCAGTAGTAAATGTGTTTTCACTGACAATCCTGCTTTCAAATTTTAATTTGATTAAGGTTTCAATGTGAGATTGTTTGGTGGAGATGCCAGATACTTCAAAACATTGATATCACAATAGCTCCAATTAGGCGTGTAAAAGCTATTGCCTACGCAGGCACAAATTGGAATACAATCTGTACGTCGTCCTGAGATCCACATATTCAGGAGATAGAGGGATTGCAAAACAGCAGTAAATCAGGTGCATGTTAGAGTATCCATCAGTGCATTCAAGAGATGCTGGTCAGAACCTGATGAAATGGCCAAAAGGATTTAATCAAGTCCCCAAATACAACAGGTGAGATATGATTCATTGGCCAATGTGTACTTGAATTATACAGCCCAGCACTGGTTTAAGAACAAAGAGAAGCGCATTAGCTGTGTCAAATTCTATGCTGATCTGAAGATTAGCAGAAAAGAAATTGGAGAACAGGGCCCCACATCATGAGGAATGAAACCATCATACAGATTGTTTTGGCCATATGCCACATTGCAAATCTGAATATGACAGAAGCTGAAAAAATCTCACATTTAATGAAAGGAGATGCAGAAGACATGTACTCAGCTCTTCTGGTAAATAATGTCACAATAACAGAGGATAAAATGCAGCAGAAAAAGAGTCAGACAAAAGAGTTATGATCAAATAGCAACTGTGATCACTACAGCAGTTGTGGAAGACCACCATGAGCTCACCCCTCACATGTCAGGTAGTAAGGGAACAGCCAGAATTGTCAGACTGAATACATAAGAAATAGCAGCAATCAATGATGATTGTGTAATGGAGAATGTTGAAGAAGAAATATGTCGATCTTTAACACCAATCTCTGCCACTATGCTGCAACCATCAAACAACAATCCAGCATCTGTCCAACACAGGTACATCTGACCAATTCCTCTACCAACTACAGTGCACAACAAAAAAGGAGACATTTGGACAACATGCCGGAATGTTTTTACTGTGCGTGCCCTGGGCATATTGTATAGTGCCCAATACGGGAAAACTGAGTGAGGCACTCCTCTAGGGAGGTGAGCCCTCCAAGGGTGAAAATACTCTACAAACAACAGTTACCAAGATTTCAGGAAAACTCATTGACATCGTCCAGGCTTCAGGGGCTTCTTTTTCTGTTGAATGCTCATCATTGTCAGCTAAAGAAGACTATGTTCCATTATACAAAAGCAATTGTGCTGAAGGTCACAAATGGAAATAAGTCCAGACGACAGGAACATGTATTGCAAGACTAACTACAAACAACAGGTTTTAGCATAGTGTAGGCATAATGTTATTCTCAGATGGGACTTGTTGCAGGCATCACAGGCTGTCAGACTGTGGCAGATTACAGCTCCACAATGAAGAAGCTATTTCAAAAAGCACTTATAACAAAGACTGCTGTGGGTGGTTGTTTTGCCATTGAAGATGATAGTTCATCATCATCTAATCATTAATCGAGATGCTCAGTTAAACTTTGAAGCTTTCATTGATTCCAAAACACTACTCTGGCTTACAAAAGAAATCTATATGCCAATGATGATCATAACCAGTGTAGATGGTCAAGGAAAACTTTAGATCACTATTTGTCATGAGCAGCCACAATTCATCACTAAAGGTGTGTGCACAGGACAGCCAAACCAGTAAAGGATGGGTTGTATACCGATGCCTCTTCTTTAGTCTTTTTCTTCTTCTTGTTTATTCCAGCTTCTTGAGATCTCTTGTGAAGAGACATGATACAACAAGTTCCATAGTGGTGTAGGACAATCAATGAAGTTACATAGCAGTTAATAATTTAACTTTTGAAACTGCCTGTTTATTGGAATTAACAAAGAGATAGAGGGGCTGGCCAGTACTTACCCCAGCTCAGTACAGCCGATAGATACACAAAAAACAGAACCAAAAATTTACGTTCCTAGCTTTTGGAACAAATGTTCCTTCATGAGGGAGGAGAGAGGGGAAAGAAAAGTTCCCCTCTCTCCTCCCTGATGAAGGAAAATTTGTTCCGAAAGCTAGGAACGTAAATTTTCGGTTCTGTTTTTTGTGTATCTATCGGCTGTACTGAGCTGGGGTAAGTATTGGCCAGCCCCTCTATCTCTTTGTTAGTATTTGTTTCACATCTTTATATGAGATTTTCCATTAATCAATTAGTTTATTGGCATTTATGGGAGGAAAAACACTCTCATGCAGTCAGCAAACTTCATGTAACATTTTGTATGTGTAGTGGGCCTTACTATGTCACAAATCATTCCAAATAATTAATTAAGCTGCTTTACAGTGTTGCTAGGCAATATAGCCAACATGGTGATACATGTCTCAATTAAAACTGGACCTCAGTATTTTGAATAAACTTCCGGTTCATTTTTTTGTCAAAATCAGCACTTGTCTCAAAATTATTTCCAACTTCATGCATTAAGTCCAAACGCATTTGTAACTGTTGTATGCGACTTCCTGGACAGCTTTATCACTCAGGTTTCAGTTTTTCCTAATGGGTCAAACGAATCTTTTGTAATAACGCGATGTGTCTATCTCACGTAAAGTTTAAATGAAACTGTATTTACTCTCCATTTGGGTCAAGATCAAAAAATAAAATTCTCCAGTTAAGTCAGGGAACTGAACACGTGCACGTTTAGCACTGTAAGTGATAATTCGTCTCAGAGTAAAAGCTGCACATAAATTCACACTTTTTTTATGAGTACAAAATTCAAAACACCTTTATATTAAACAAATAAATTATAGCATGTAATTACTAACTAAACATTACCGATTCTGAATAAATTTTGAGAACTTTTATTTCATAATTAACAAAATTTTATCGCCTGAGAGAAATTATTAGTTTGCTAAAACGGATTCAGATTGCAGTCAACTTGTGTCTGGATGATGACGTCATGAATCAACACTTGCTTGGAATGAACGAAATACCTGTACTGAAAAATACTGTCCGTCGAGTAATTTACTGATTTTTATAACAAATTTGGTGCCCCTTGCATCGCTACAGTTGCTTGGTGTCATCAATAAAGAGCTGTGCTCCACTACCACAACAGATAAAGCAGGAGAGCAAGCTACTACTGAACTGCCTATAGTATCTGGCCTGACTTTGGAACAATGTTGGTGAATGATATGCATTCTGTGTCAATTTTCAGATGTTCCAGATTAGGTTGGAGAAAAGACGAGACAAGCAGCCCATTGTAAAGCACTGTATCAACACTGAGGGTCATCCACATATTAACAGGCACCCATATAGGGGTCACCGCCTGAACAACAGATAATCAGGGAGGCAATGGAGAAAAAACTGCAACTATCCTATGGTCCTTTTGAAGAAGAAGGGTGGCACATGGCATTTCTGCACTGACTACTAATGACTGAACAGAATCACAATGAAAGGTATCTATCCACTGCACCACATTAATGACTTAGACTGCTTGAAAGAAGCAAAGTATTCCTCAATTATGGACATGCAGAGAGGCTACAGTCAAATGAAGGCTTACCACAAAAAGACTGCCTTCATAACTCCTGACAGCCTCTATGAGTTTGTGTGTTTGGGCTGAGTAACACTCCAGCCACCTTTGAACATATGTAGACAACCTACTTTGACACCTTAAATGAACAACTGGCTGACATTGTCATTTATTTGAAGAGACATAAAGAACATGTAAGCCACCAACAACTGTATTAAAGTGCCTTCAGACAGCAGGCATCTGAGTGAATCTGAAAAAGTGCCTCTTTGTGCCAACACACAAAAATTTTATGACAGCTGCTGAATGGCAACAGTCTCTCATGACACAGAGAAAATAAGAGCAATCACAGAGTTTCCAACTCCTTGGCATAATTGTGATGTAAGAAAATTTTCCAATGTCCCACTCTATTGGCAGTTTATAAAGGACTTCGGAAATGAGGTAGATATCTTGCAAGAACTCCTGCAAGGAGATGGCTTATTTCCCTGCAATGAGGCATAAGAAAGATCTCTCATGTCCAGCTCTAGTATTGTGTGACAAGAACACTCAGACAAAAATTCATACCAATTCTAGCAGTTTAGGGATAGGGCCAGTTCTAGTACAAGTTCAGAAATGTGCTCAAAATGTGATAGCTTATGCTTCCACAATGCTCTCCAGGTTCAAGATGAACTACTCTACAACTAAGAATGTTTGGACTACCAACAAGTTCCAGTCATATTTATTTGGCAAATCATTCACTGTTGTGATGGACCACCATTCTCTCCGCTGGCTAACTAACCTGAAGGATCTGTTGGGTCAACTGGTGAGATTGGCTTTGAGGCTTCATGAGTATAATATCACAGTGGTGTACAAAAGCAGATGCAAACAAAAGGTTACTGCTGCCATTCAAGAAAGCCTCTGGCAGAACACAGCAGTGTGGATGAAATATCGGTCTGACATGCTGAGCAGAAGGAAGATCCAGCACTGTTGAAATGAAATGTCATGTGGCTAGGGCCTCCTGTCAGGTACAACAGTCACCTGGTGCAAGTCTTTTTAGTTGATGCCACTTTGGCAACTCGCACGTTGATGGGGGATGAGATGAAGATGATGATGATGAAGACAACACAACACCTAATCCCTGAGCGGAGAAAATCTCAGACCCAGCCGGGAATCGAACCTGGGCCCCTTAGCATTGCATTCCCTTGCACTGACCACTCACCTATTGAGGTGAACATCCAGCACTGTTGAAAATCACAGAAGCTTTGAAGGAGGAGGAACTGACTAAAAGAGAATTCCAATTAACAAATGGAGTATTGTATAAGAAGAATTATGATCCAATGGAGTAGAAATGGTTGCTCATCATCCCAGTTCATCTACAGCCAGCTGTCCTGAAGTTTTCCAGGACGCTCAACGATTTGGTCACCTGAGATCCATGAAGACTCTAGATAGAGTCAAATACAGGTATCAATGGTCAAGTCTGTACCAATCTGTTAGATGCTACAGGAGCCACTGTAATGACTGCCAGTGATGGAAACACATGTCACATTTATATCTGGCACTAATATTGCCTGCAGCAGCACCATTCCACTGAATTGGGATTAACCTCACTGCCAGTGCTCTGGTAACTGCAAAGTTTCCTGTAGAAGACATAATTTTGAAGGTCAGCAGACCCTGTGAGAAGATTTTGGATTGTGAAAAAGTTATACAGTGGAGACTAGTCTCAGAAGTAATTTCATGTTGTAATCTCACCCGCAGGATGACAACTTCCACCCATCCACAGAAAAATGGCCTCACAGAACTCCTTAATAAGTGTGGCTTCTGCTACCAGAGACTGCAGTTGTGTGTGTGTGTGTGTGTGTGTGTGTGTGTGTGTGTGTGTGTGTGTGTGTGTGGGCGCGAGCGCGTGCGCGCACATGTCATCTATTTTTGGCAAAGGCCTCATTGGCCGAAAGCTTATTTGTGAGTCTTTTTGTTGTGCCTATCTGCAACTCAGCTCCTCCACTAAATGGTGAGTAGCAACTTTCATGTTCATAACATTGTTGCATTCCATCCTGGATTTTTCCACTGTTTAATAAGGCACTGGCAGATATGTTCTTGATGTATGTCGATGTCAAACAGAGAGATTATGATACAGTATCGTCCACTGTGGCACTGACATACAATACAGTGAAGCAATACACTAAAGGCTTCACACTATTCTTTCTGCTCCATAGTCGCAAGGCTGAAATGAAATGGTTACATTGCTTCTGTTTCATTCAGGATGAATACATGAAATACAGCAACAAAGAAACAAGACACTCACATGCAGACCTTGGTGCTCAGAAAAGGGACCAAAAACATGACAATGTGAAGCACTGGCTAGTGAGATACAGCCCAGGAGATTTGTTCGGATTCTTACACTAAGGCGAAAAGTTACTATCAGAAAAGTTACTAAAGCGCTACTTTGGGCTGTATTGTATCGTATGTCACTTGTTAGACATCACATAGGATGCTGCGGTACATGAAAGGACCCTCCCCGAAGACTGACATACGAGGTGGATTCAAGTTCTAAGGCCTCCGATTTTTTTTTCTAATTAACTACTCACACAAAATCGATGAAACTGGCGTTACTTCTCGACATAATTGCCCTGCAGACGTACACATTTTTCACAATGCTGACACCATGATTCCATGGCAGTGGCGAAGGCTTCTTTAGGAGTCTGTTTTGACCACTGGAAAATCGCTGAGGCAATAGCAGCACGGCTGGATGTGCGGCCACGGAGAGTGTCTTTTATTGTTGGAAAAAGCCAAAAGTCACTAGAAACCAGGTCAGGTGAGTAGGGAGCATGAGGAATCACTTCAAAGTTGTTATCACGAAGAAACTGTTGCCTAACGTTAGCTCGAGGTGCAAGTGCGTTGTCTGGGTGAAACAGCACACGCGCACCCCTTCTCGGATGTTTTTGTTGCAGTGCAGGAAGGAACTTGTTCTTCAAAACATTTTCCTAGGATGCACCTGTTACCGTAGTGCCCTTTGGAATGCAATGGGTAATGATTATGCCCTCCCTGTCCCAGAACATGGACACCATCATTTTTTGAGCACTGGTGGTTACCCGAAATTTTTTTGGTGGCAGTGAATCTGTGTGCTTCCATTGAGCTGACTGGCACTTTGTTTCTGAAAAATGGCATCCATGTCTCATCCATTGTCACAACCGATGAAAAGAAAGTCCCATTCATGCTGTCGCTGCTTGGCAACATTCCACACGGGCAGCCATGTGGTCGTCCGTCAGCATTCGTGGCACCCACCTGGATGACACTTTTCGCATTTTCAGGTCATCATGCAGGATTGTGTGCACAGAACCCACACAAATGCCAAATCTGGAGGCGATCTGTTGAACAGTCATTCGGCGATCACCCAAAACAATTCTCTGCACTTTCTCGATCATGTCGTCAGACCGGCTTGTGCGACCCCGAGGTTGTTTCGGTTTGTTGTCACACGATGTTCCGCCTTCATTAAACTGTCGCACCCATGAACGCACTATTGACACATCCATAACTCCATCACCACATGTCTCCTTCAACTGTCGATGAATTTCAATTGGTTTCACACCACGCAAATTCAGAAAACGAATGATTGCACGCTATTCAAGTAAGGAAGTATTTAAAACAAATCTCATTCTCACCACTGGCGGTAAAATTCCATCTGCCATACGGTGCTGCCATCTCTGGGACGTATTGACAATGAATGCAGCCTCATTTTAAAACAATGTGCATGTTTCTATCTCTTTCCAGTCCGGAGGAAAAAAAAAAAAAACCATGGCCTTAGAACCAGCCAAAGAAAAACTGCTACAAGAACTATGCAGTCTGCACCAGTACCACATACTGTGCATGCAGGAGAGGCATAAAAATTGTGACATGCACAGACCAAAAATAGATGGAATGCATATTGCCATTGGAAGACCACATGATATATAGGGAAGTGCTATCTTGTTCACTTAAATATCCAGATTGTATCCACAGCAGTCATGGAGGGAAAAACATTGAAATCCTCTCTCTAGAAACAGCTAATTGTATCATTTCATCCCATTATAAACTACCTATTGCTGGATTCACCGTTAACAAGTCATCCAATTTTTAACATAAAAAAGTGCAGACTGTGATTGGTGATTTCAACAGCCATACAACACAGTGAAGCAATGGGGGCTATGACCATGAAGATGAGAACTGGACAACAATACAAGTGTGGGCAGAAATGAATCACCAGACCTAATTTCATTACATAAAACTACCTGGAACTTCTACCAGTGGCAGATGGAGGCGAGTTTGCAGCCCTCACCCCATATTTGGCAGCAGTAATAACAGTTAACAATGTGTAAAATCTGTCTGTTCCCCAACACCCAAATCACAGACTAATAATGTGCCAATTATTTGCTGCTATAAGATCTGGTATCTTATCGGAAATGATTTTAAGAAGGCAAAGTGCTCAAGATTTTCAGAACTGTTGGATGCCAAAGTATCTTCTACAGAATCAATACCCAGATGCTGCAGCACCTTTACCGTGGATGTAAAGAGGTGCTCAAGAATGTCTATCAATTGTGACTGTCAAACATCTCATGTTCCTGGGCTTACATCAGTTCAAGCTACCCTACTCACAGAATACAGCAGTTCATTCGAAGGAAAACCTTTCAGCAAAGCAGCTGTGGAAGCAAGAAACAAGCTGATTTCCTTTATAAGGGAAACAAACTGGGATAAGTGGATAATAGCTGTATAAAACTGGTGATTTAAAAAGAGCAGCCATAACGCCTGGATACTTCTGAGACACCTAAGCAACGATCTGGCTAAAACAACTGTCTGTCACAGTAGCACTTCCTGTCGAACACCACATTAGTTACTGTTGAATGGCAAAGGCAACCCACAAAGCACAAAAACCAAGACTGCAAAGAGAAGAGCAAAAGGAGAGTAGTGACCACACATCATCATTCAGTATGGAAGAATTAAAGAAGGCTATCAAATATAGTAAAAATCAAAAATTCTGGATGATACATGAACCAAGGAAATCAAACACTTTGGCTTCACAACAAACAAATGGATTCCCCAACTTTTTGACAGCTCTGTGAGCAGAAGCCAGATCCCAAAGATATAGTGTAAGAGCTGAGTGATTGCTTTGCTGAAATCTGGCAAAGAACAAAATAATTAAAAGAATTTTAGACCATCACACTACTATGTCACCTTTACAAATTTCTAGAAAGATAAATTTTAAATCACCGATCATTTGTGATTGACTCCTTACTTATACCTCAGCAATCTGGATTTCAACCTGGAAAAAGATGTACCGGACAGTTACCAAATCTTAAACAGTTTACAGAAGGTGGATTTGACACTCATAAGGTGACAGGAGTGGTATCTGTTGACTTATCAGCAGCAATGTATGACACTGTCAAGTCACCAGTTACTACTACTACTACTACTACTACTATTATTACTACTAGTAGTAGTAATAGTAGTCGTCGTCAAGGTCTACAACTTGACCAAGCCTAACTAGGCTCATCACCACTCTTTTGAAGAATTGCTTCCAAGGACAATGTAGTCAGTGGAACTAAACCAAAATAACCTCACAGCAGGGAAGTGTACTGGCTCTAATTCACTTCAATATATACAAAAATGACCAACTTGTAGGACCTCATAACATGAAGCTGCTTCTATGCCAATGACCTTGCTCCAGCCACTCATTGCACAGATTTTGAATTAGTGAACACCCTAATGAATGTCCTTAAACAACTTTCAAGATACTATAACACAAACCAGCTTAAACCAAATCCCTCAAAGACACAAGTGTATGCTTCTCATTTGAGAAAAAGGAAAGCTAGTCTTAAATTAAAGACAGTATGGTCAGGTGTCAAGCTGGAACCCTCTGAGATTACAAAATATCAAGGAATGACACTTGACAGATCTCTTACTTTCAATACGCACAGCATGAACTGTAAGTAAAAAATTTCCACTGGGAACAATCTACAGAAACTGGCCACATCACAGTGTGGAAGTCAACCCAAAGTGTATGAACTTCTGCAATGGAACTATGCTATTCTGTAGCAGAGTATGCATGTGCTGTTTGGTATAATTCAACACATGCGTATCATGTATTCATACCTTTCAGTGACACCTCTGCTTGAAATCCACTCCATTTTACCACCACATAGTACCATAATAGTACCACCACCTGTTCAGAGAGAAATAGCTGCGAATGAGAAAAGAAAGACAGGTGAGAACTCATCCTCTGTATGGGCATGAAATGCACTGTAACAAGTAAAGGGGGGATTTGTTCTTAAAAAAAAAATTTGATGGCACTTAGGACTACTGCTGATAAAGCTAAGTTGCAACTATGGACAGCTATGGCCTACCGTCCTTCTGGCTGGAAAATTATTTCTGAAACTTCCTCGCTTGGAAGACCCTGAATAGACGGAGAACTGGAGATGGCACATCAAAGGTTCATCTGGCAAGTTGGGGCTACACAGTTGTTGTTTTTGTGGTCTTCAGTCCTGAGACTGCTTTGATGCAGCTCTCCATGATACTCTATCCTGTGCAAGTTTCTTCATCTCCCAGTACCTACTGCAACCTACATCCTTCTGTATCTGTTTAGTGTATTCATCTCTTGGTCTCCCTCTATGATTTTTACCCTCCACGCTGCCCTCCAATATTAAATTGGTGATCCCTTGATGCCTTAGAACATGTCCTACCAACCAATCCCTTCTTCTAGTCAAGTTGTGCCACAAAATTCTCTTCTCCCCAATCCTATTCATTACCTCCTCATTAGTTACGTGATCTACCCACCTCATCTTCAACATTCTTCTGTAGCACCACATTTCGAAAACTTCCATTCTCTTCTTGTCCAAACTATTTATCATCCATGTTTCACTTCCATACATGGCTACCCTCCATACAAATACTTTCAGAAACGACTTCCTGACACTTAAATCTATACTCGATGTTAACAAATTTCTCTTCTTCAGAAACGCTTTCCTTGCCATTGCCAGTCGACCATTTACATCCTCTCTACTTCGACCACCATCAGTTATTTTGCTCCCCAAATAGCAAAACTCCTTTATTACTTTAAGTGTCTCATTTCTAAATCTAATTCCTTCAGCATCACCCAATTTAATTTGACTGCATTCCATTATCCTCATTTTACTTTTGTTGATGTTCATCTTATATCCTCCTTTCAAGACACTGTCAATTCCGTTCAACTGCTCTTCCAAGACCTTTGCTGTCTCTGATAGAATTATAATGTCATCGGCGAACCTCAAAGTTTTTATTTCTTCTCCATGAGTTTTAATACCTACTCCAAATTTTTCTTTTGTTTCCTTTACTGCTTGTTCAATATACAGATTGAATAACATCGGGGAGAGGCTACTAACCTGTCTCATTCCCTTCCCAACCACTGCTTCCCTTTCATGCCCCTTGACTCTTATAACTGCCATCTGGTTTCTGTACAAATTGTAAATAGCCCTTCGCTCCCTGTATTTTCCCCCTGCCACCTTCAGAATTTGAAAGAGAGTGTTCCAGTCAACATTGTCGAAAGCTTTCTCTAAGTCTACAAATGCTAGAAACGTAGGTTTGCCTTTCCTTAATCTTTCCTCTAAGGTAAGTCGTAAGGTCAGTATTGCCTCATGTGTTCCGATATTTCTATGGAATACAAACTGATCTTCCCCAAGGTCGGCTTCTACTAGTTTTTCCATCCGTCTGTAAAGAATTCGCGTTAGTATCTTGCAGCTGTGACTTATTAAACTGATAGGTCAGTAATTTTCACATCTGTCAACACCTGCTTTGTTTGGGATTGGAATTATTATATTCTTCTTGAAGTCTGAGGGTATTTCACCTGTCTCATACACCTTGCTCACCAGACAGTAGAGTTTTGTCACGACTGGCTCTCCCAAGGCTGTCAGTAGTTCTAATGGAATGTTGTCTACTCCTGGGGCCTTGTTTCGACTCAGGTCTTTCAGTGCTCTGTCAAACTCTTCACAGAGTATCATATCTCCCATGTCATCTTCATCTTCATCTTCATCTACATCTACATCCTCTTCGTTTTCCATAATATTGTCCTCAAGTACATCGCCCTTGTATAGACCCTGTATATACTCCTTCCACCTTTCTGCTTTCCCTTCTTTGGTTAGAATTGTGTTTCCATCCGAGCTCTTGATATTCATACAAGTGGTTCTCTTTTCTCCAAAGGTCTCTCTAATTTTTCTGTAGGCAGTATATATATATATATTACCCCTAGTGAGATAAGCCTCTACAGCCTTACATTTGTCCTCTAGCTATCCCTGCTTAGCCATTTTGCACTTCCTGTCGTTCTCATTTTTGAGATCAAGATTATATTCAGTGCGATAGAGGACAAGACCATATAATTCATCATATGCTTCAGTGCCAACTGATTCCAGCCTCCTGCACACAAGATGTACATCAAATAACAGAAAATACATTGGAATTGGCCAAGTTTGAGTAAAAGTAGTACAGTTATACCTTTATGTAACATGTGCATTTCTGATAAAAGAATAAATAAATAAGAATAAAAAATATGCAGTTGAGTATTATGACCCTTCATCAAGAAGGCAAATGTGCAGAGTTGTCAGCCCTGTCCTCACTACGCCCAGAGGTGCACATCAACAATGCAAGGTTCGAGGAACCTGAAGATCCACTCAACAATTGTGAAGCTTTAGCGGTCATATTAGTGAAGAGACTGTGATAATATGATCAGAACATGAGGGTCTGCCAGTGCCATCATGCAGAGGACCATTGACAAGATCTAGATCCAGTACTCTGCTCCACTGAACAGTGGGTCACTGATTATTCAGGAGAGGGTGCAATACCACAAGGTGCAGTGCATGCAATCTGGTGTAGAGATTAGCATCACTGATTGGCATGCTGCAGGTTACCAGTTCAAACCCAACCACTAACAATTTTTTGTTATTTAGTATTTATTGTTTCTGGAATGTTGTTAAGTATCTTATGTTTGTATATTCTGGAATATTGAGTGTCTCTATACATATCAACAGAAATTCGATGTTTGTATAAACAGCTATATTCTTTGCCAAGGAGTCCAATTCTGTTCTGGCTGTCCATTGGTGCCAGTAATAAACGTGCTATCAGTTATAAGTGTCACTATTTTGCTGATGACCCTACCTTCAGATTTGGACTCAAATGTGATTTTGACATGAAAATGTAATGCTTTCGTCAACACATTTCTCAGGGTCTTTGAAAGTTCCTTCCCATTAGAATGCTTAAAACAGGGTACTAGCACCTACTGGCATGTAGGGGGCTGACTAGTGGGACAAGGATATCATGTAGAACAAAATGGAATTTTAGAAAATGTTACAAATAGACATTATCAAGCTGCAGTGGCCAATTACAAACAAAACTGTAAGGTGCTTACAATGTTATTAGGAAGGAAATAAGCATGATATTTTCAAATAGAATAGCTAACTCTCAGAATAAAATTAAAACCAGTCAGTTGTCTGGCTGACAGCACAAGGTCAAAGTTATGAAGTCAATATGTAATAAAATGTTTGTATTCTTTATGTACAGGGTGTTTAGAAATTTCTGTTACAGACTTCTAGGACTTGTGGAGGGGAGTGATTACATAATACTTTGAATAGGAACCCAGGCTTCAATTAAGATCTTTAACTCATCCGCTTCTGCTTGAGGAATTGAGTTAGGAGTGATTTAGTACAGTACATCCATTTATCACTTAAGCACCTTTGTTTGCATTTACACTTTAACATTACATGTTTACATTATCCCAAGACGAAATAGAAGCCAGCACACCATATGTACAGAACAGTACTGGTGCAGTACAACAGCACCTCAATGTGGCAACCACCAACATTTTTTTACCTATAAAGCATATTCTGATACATATTCTCCGTCCCACCTGGTGTCTCTTCAGTTTCTAGTGTAGCGGCCAGAACTCATACCAGAAGATCTTCTTCTGTCTCTCACGAGTCTTGTAAATTAAACTTTCCATATAACCCCACAAGAAGTAGACTAAATAAGTTAAATATGATGGTTACAGTAGCCACATGGTTGGACCACCTCGGCCTATTCATCTTTCACCATATCATCTGTTGAGATGTCTCTGGAATGCACATGAGAAGTGAATGGTGCACCATCAAGCAGAAACCTCATTTCCTGACAGACATTCATAGGCACAGCTTCCAAGAATGGTTCCAATACATTTTGTAGGAAGATTAAGTATACAGACCACTTAGCTTAAGTGGAAGGAGGTATGGCCCAATCACAGGACCAGGCAGGATACCACACATTAATATCAATCAGTGCTGAAATTCCTGAACATGCATGGCACAAGGGGATTTTGTCCATTTGTGAACAGAACTCAATGTGGAAACAGGGGTGTGTAAATGCAGCTGTGCAGGAACCACATGCAGTAGGCAACGTGTTGTGGAAGATCGTCTGGACCCACTGTGTGTACCCTTGTGTAAGAGGTATGGACATAATTATTGCTCTCACAGAATATCCCAGACAATACCGTGACCAACACCAAATACATGTGCAATTGTCAAGTACTCATTGACACTTTCTCTTCAAAGCGATGCAGTACATCATCTTCAAATTTGGGCATGCAGCATTGCTGTGAAGCACTACAGTCTTGTCTCCTCACAGTGAAGGTAATTGTGTTTCTCAGAGCCACTGTGTAACTTGGGCAAAATGTTTGTGCTACGGTGTGCTACATTATGTGGAAATATTTGTTATACAGCTGACTAGCAGGTCTCCTGTCACCTAAAGCTTCGCCATACACAGCAGCATGTCTGTGTATTCCGAAAATGTGTACCAAACCACACTCACTGTATCTGAGACACACAGGGATTGAATAGGACACGTAGCGAGACAGACATTATATGACATCAGGTGACTGCCTGATGTAGGACCTATTATCCTGACTATGCAACTGCAAGCCCACCCAGCTAGCCACGCGGTCTAACGCGCTGCTTCCCGACCAGGAAGTCGTGCTGGTTCTCAGCACTAATCCGCTGGGCGGATTAGTGTCAAGGTCCACGGTGCTGGCCAGCTAGTGGATGGCCTGTAAGGTGTTTCCATCTGCCTCGGTGAATGCGGGCTGGTTCCCCTTATTCCACCTCAGTTACACTATGTCAGCAATTGCTGTGCAAATACTGCCTCCACGTACACATACACCATAATTACTCTAAAGTGCAAACATTTGGGGTTACACTCATCTGGTATGAGACGTTCCCTGAGGGGTCCACTGGAGGCCGTACCACACAATAACCCTGGGTTCAGTGTGGAGTGGGTGGACTGCTGTGACCTGTTGTGAGGTTGTGACCCACTGAGGGCTACGGGGGGACAAAGCCTCTCCGTCGTTTCCCAGGTTCAATACGCAATACACACACCCAACTACATAACAGGACAAGCCACTCTGAGACTTTTCTCTTTCCCTCATCAAATGCAGATGTGTTACACATCTGAATTGAAACCATCGTAGAATAGAAACAGTACTTCTGAGAATGTTATGTACTCACTTCCCTCTACAAATCCTAGAAGTTTGCAATGGGAATTTCTGAACACCTTTCATGTCCAGTATTTAAGAATCACTTTCTGAATATAGCAGGTGAATTAAGTTAAAACTTAGTTTTCACAACAAATCATATAACTCTTTTAGAAAATGGGTTTGCAAGACTGCTATCTGAACTACATCTCTGTGGTAGTGACAAGGAGGAGACTGAGTCAACAATTAAATCTCTGAAGATTAAAGACTCTCCTGGATACATAGTCAACAAAAGACTGTGAACAGTAGGTGACTTCTTTGTATTGATCACAAAACATCATTGCAGAAGTTGAACCATTATGGAATGAGAGAAGTAGCTCACATTTAGTTCCTCTCATACTTTAAGAACAGATTGCCAAAGGTAATTCTCCACAACAATGAGAAAGGCTATGATGTGGATTCTGATTGTGGCAAGGTTAAGTGGTATGAGTGAGGGGATCTCATGGATCAGTGCTGGAACCATTAATGTTTCTTGCACAGGGTGCATGTGTATCACGCGAGATTTTCAATAATCTCCGACTCTCCTTGTGCAAACTATTAGTCCTTCAGAAAAGAATTTTTTTTAGTAAAATAGGCCTTCAAGCGCACCCCTCCCACACCACCAGTCAGAATTTAAGTATGTTGTTCCTACGTGTACAATGTGTTGTCTGTCCTTTTCGACATGTCTGAAAGAAGACACCTCCTCCTCCACAGAAGAACCCCAAAAGTGCCCCACTTGTGACAGGATACTTTCCGAAACTGGATCAGACTCTGAATGTGGCTCTCCAGCAGGGATACGACTTCCTCAAATCCTGCCCTGAAATGAGAGCCATCCTTCAGTATATCCTCCCCACTCCGCCAAGAGTGTCTTTCCGCCGTCCACCTAACCTTCGTAACCTCTTGGTTCATCCCTATGAAATCCCCAAACCACCTTCCCTACCCTCTGGCTCCTACCCTTGTAACCGCCCCCGGTGTAAAACCTGTCCCATGCACCCTCCCACCACCGCCTACTCCAGTCCTGCAACTCGGAAGGTGTACACGATCAAAGGCAGAGCCACGTTTGAAAACATCCACGTGATTTACCAACTGACATGTCTACACCGTGAAGCTTTCTATTTGGGAATGACCAGCAACAAACTGTACATTCGCATGAACGGACACAGGCAGACAGTGTTTGTTGGAAATGAGGATCATCCTGTGGCTAAACATGCCGTAGCACACGGCGAGCACATCTTGGCACAGTATTACACCGTCCGGGTTATCTGGATACTTCCCACTAACACTAAAGTATCAGAACTCCGGAGATGGGAACTTGCCCTTCAATATATCCTCTCTTCTCGTTACCCACCAGGCCTCAACCTCCTCTTCAAGATGCCGCCGCTCATACCTCACCTGTCATTCAACAACATCTCTGCCTCCGTACTTCCGCCTTGACTGACATCTCTGCCCAAACTCTTTGCCTTTACATATGTCTGCTTGTGTCTGTATATGTGCAGATGGATGTTTGTGCGCGTGCGAGCGTATACCTGTCCCTTTTTCCCCTTAAGGTAAGTCTTTCTGCTCCCGGGATTGGAATGACTCCTTACCCCTCCCTTAAAACCCACATCCTTTCGTCTTTCCCTCTCCTTCCCTCTTTCCTGATGAAGCAACCATAGATTGCGTAGATTGTGTGTGTGTGTGTGTGTGTGTGTGTGTGTGTGTGTGTGTGCGTGTGTGTGTCTCTATCAACATACCAGCACTTTCGTTTGGTAAGTTACATATAATTCAGGCAAGGACAGCCAATGACCCCCTTCAGTGCAGATGCGCATCAGGCTCAAAATCTTACAGGAGTCAGCGAAATGCAGCGAGTGATGAGGATAATGGGCAAGGGGCACCTACATTTGTAGTGTGTGGATAGTTTGAGAATTCGGAACTGACAGAAAGCACGCTGGGGTAGTCTGTGCAGTTGGGATGACCAGTGTCCAGATGCTGCAGTGGTCAGCACATCTGCCTGGTAAACAGGAGACCCAGATTCGAATCCCATTCTGGCCAACTTGCAGCCCATGTCTGTAGTTCCTTTGTGCCTGAAATTAGTTTCATACTTGCTATATACCGTATGTGTCTTATTACTCACTCATTCTTTGACTAGTGGAAATACACTAAAGTGACAAAGGAACTGGTATAGGCATGCATATTCAAATACAGAGATATGTAAATAGGCAGGATACGATGCGGCAATGCCTGTATGAGACAACCATCTGGCGCAATTGTTCGATCAGTTACTGCTCCTACATTGGCAGGTTATCAAGATTTAAGTGAGTTTGAATATGATATTACAGTTGGCGCATGAGTAATGGGACACAGCACCGCCAAGGTAGTGATGACGTGAGGATTTTCCAGTACAACCATTTCACCAGTGTACCATAAATATCAGGAATCTGGTAAAACATCAAATCTCCAACATCAATGGGGCGGAAAAAGATCCTGCAAGAATGGGACCAACAACAACCGAAGAGAATTGTTCAACATGACAGATGTGCAACCCTTCCACAAATTGCTACATACTTCCATGCTGGGCCATCAACAAGTGTAAGCATGTGAACTATTCAACGAAACATCATCAATATTGGACTGTTGATGACAGGAAACATGTTGTCTGGTCTGATGAGACTCATTACAAATTGTATCGTGTGCTTGGGCATGTACGGGTATGGAGGCAACCTCATGAATCCATGGACAGTGCATATCAGCAGGGGACTGTTCAAGATGATGGAAGCTCTGTAATGGTGTTAGGCATGGGCAGTTGGAGTGACATGGGACCCCTGATACATCCAGACATTACTGACACATACGTATGCACCCTGTCTCATTACCTGCATCCATTCATGCCTGTTGTGCATTCTGACAGACTTGGGCAATTCCATCAGGACAATGCAACACCTCAAACATCCAGAATTGCTACAGAGTGGTTCCAGGAACACACTTCCGAGTTTAAACACTTATGCTGGCCACCAAACTCCCCAGACATGAACATTATTGAGCATATCTGGGATGTCTTGCAACATGCTGTTCAGAAGAGATCTCCAACCCCTACTTTAGACATTAGTCAAGTCCGTGCCACATTGTGTTGCAGCACTTCTGCCTGCTCGCGAGGCCCGTACACAATATTAGGCATGTGGTTCTTCAGTGTATTTAGTGTAAGATCTACATCATAAGAATAGAGCTGATGTAAACAAACACACGTGATGATTGGCCAGCAGCTGTAGCTCACAAACACTGATGTTACACACTTGGAAGTAGGTCCTACTTATATATTAGATATCTTAATCCACAGGTAATGTGTCACTCCAGGTGTCTTCAGGGCACACAGTCACCACTTTCAGGTTTCTGTGAAGGCACTTCACCATTCCATAGCTCAGAATTTTTAGGTACAAGATTCCACATAATTTTTTGAGTTCTGTAATCAGTGAGCAACAAAACTGTTGACTGCATTCGATGTTCACAGTGGCTGGGACTCCAAACCTGGCGATCCATGTGCAAATAGACTCCTTTTCCATGCTTTCCACTCAAATGTCAATAACTGGTGTAGGTTCCAGCCAATGGGTAGAAGGGTCTATCATTGTCATTAAGTATCTGTACTCATTGGAAAATGGTAGTGGTCCAACAATGTCCATGAGCGCAGGAGTAAATCATGTGATGCACATGTGTAAATCGTGTGACGGGTGTGACTATATCATCCATAGGTGCTAAAGTGTGCCACCCAATCTTGCTTTGTTGGCAATGTAAACAAGCTCTTGCTAGCTGTGGCAGCACTGCTTGTCAGCTCCTAGCCATATAAAGTGCTGAGTCACTG
The DNA here is from genome assembly GCF_023897955.1 of Schistocerca gregaria. Lineage (NCBI taxonomy): Eukaryota > Metazoa > Arthropoda > Insecta > Orthoptera > Acrididae > Schistocerca > Schistocerca gregaria. Next base: position 400,157,807 of record NC_064921.1, on the reverse strand, counting down.
CACCTGCAGAATCACAAATGGCAGGGTGGGAAAGACAATGAAGAACACTTAACATCAGTTCACTATGTGACAAAGGAATGTATGGACGTAGTCAGTTATGGACTATGTCACACCATAAAGTGGCTTGTAAAGCCTGGACGAATATTTCCTGCAAATTGTATCTGGAGCTCTTGTTGTATGCTAAGCTTTGTAGTTCAGGGTACCTGTTCTGAAAGACAGCAATGTCTGTCTATGATACTCCACTAATTGCGCCGCATGTCCGTGAAAGACAATCTGCGACACTGTCACTGGAGCCACTTATGTTACTTATATCCATACTAAATTTCCTTATATTCTACAAGTGTCTGATGCATCATGGCAGGCTTTACTGATTGATTTCTTGGAAAGCAGTGACAAGAGGTCAGTGATCAATGTAAATTGTGGATGTTCTTGCTTCTGGGTCAATGTGCAAGTATTTCACTGCTCGTGTCTTGAAAGTAGTTCATGGTTTGTAGCTGACCACAGGATCGAAGCCTGATTGAGTTTGTGGGGAGAAAATGTCAACCAGAAGTCCAAAATGGTTTTAAAAAGTCCAGTCCTGAGATGGGGTGAGAAACTGCTGCTACTTTGAAGGTCCATTTGCCATGTATTTGTGGGCTGAGGTTCACTGCCATGTCTGCTGTACTGAAAGTTGGAATGACTGTACAGTTTGCTCATTTCAGTGTGCAACTCTGCTGATGAGATGTTTCCTCTGTACAATGCTGAGGCTAGATGCTAATGTCTGAACAAAAGTCTATTAAGTACTCAATGCAGTTCACTATGTTCTTTGCAAAAATATGCTTCAGTGGTATGTGTGACACTGGTGAAGACATACCCCATGAAGAAGCATATTTGTGATACACTTGCCGCAACTTAAGTGGTTGTGGAGTGGTTGTAATGTTGTTTACAACTAATAATGCCTCTCATTGGTTGTGTCTAGCATTTGGGTAAATGCATAGTTGCAGTCTTCAAATTTTTGATGGTAGCAGCACCATGCGGTAGAATGACTTCCATTTGAACTTTGACTTGTGGCTATCCTATCACGAAGACTGTTTAACATCCTTGCAATGGTGGATAGTAATCTCCTCTTCAACAACGTTGTCACACCATTGTAGGTACTTTACAGCTGAGTAAAGCTTTCCGTCCTCCAGGTCTGCTTCCACATATGTGGCATCGATCTCCAGAGCCAGTGCGTTGCTCTCTGTACTCTTGTCATGAACTAAAGGGTCTGGTGTTGAGCTTGCTGTTCCGCACTTATTTTAAGTAAGTGTAGTAGGGGACAAGTGCTATATGGTGTCAGCCTTCCCTGCCAAAGTCGATAGTGATGGTTACCACTTGGTGCAGAGACATTACTGGTCACTGATGAAAGATGATTGAACCAGATCGACCATAATGCTTCTTCAGAAAACAGATTCTGTCCAGCTAGGTTGCATAGATGTCTTAACATTTCTGACAAGCTTCAATTTACAATAACTTATTCAAACAGATACTGTATCTGCTCCTTAGGTAGTGGTAAATGCTTTAACGCTCTCTCTTTAAGACTTTGATAGGAAAGCTCAATGATTTGTTGTGTAAGTCTTGCATCACTTTAACTCACTCTTGGTCCACGTTTGTGAAGATACGGTTTGGCTTGTCTCTGTTGCTGCAAATGCTGTACTGCCAAAAAATGCATTATACTTGAATGAACCACTCTCCTGGGAGTGTTGCCCAAAAGGTTGGTACATGTATTGAAGTAGATGTAGCTATACTATTCATTTGGGATGAAGTCATTGGCCTAGCCAGGTAATTGCTTCCAGTTTGCTGTTGATCTTTTGCTTGAGTGGAATATATTGTTGCTTTTATATTCCCTCAGTGGCAGGCTTTGATATACTATGCAGAAGTAATATTTTCCAAACCACAGATGTCACCACTGCACTTTATGCAAACCTGAAAGTTGTGGATAATGGCAACTAATCAGAAAACTTTATTATTTCATTTACAAGAGGTAAGAATCAAAGAGAAACTACTAACTACCTAAGAATAAAACATTCTTGAAGTTCTTACAGCATATTTGTTCTCGTGTACTGACTTCTTGACCTGGACTTGTGTCTACGACCTATCTCCACAAATACATTCTGCGAAAATGGCTGACACTGCTTCCTGTTCCATATTGAAGCATGTGCGTGGAATACCATTAAAATAGTGTGAAAAGGTTATTCTTAATGTTTTTCAGAAGTTTACAGAAAAATCTGGCTTTCAAGTTTTCCAGCGATTTTTAATAGGTAGAGTTAAGGCAATTTTTGTAAATGAGGTGCATGGCTTAATTGGCAGTGTTGCAGAATAGTGACATATTTGAGCATCATAGGTTCGAATCTTGCTGTGGATTTTTTTTTCCCAATTTCTTTGTTCATTTTGAATTCCCACATAATTTAAATATAAAAATTCATAAATGGATAGATAAAAAAAAATCTACTCACCAAGCAGCAGTAGGGGAACACACGCACAAAAGGATTTACATTGGAAGACCCCTTTCATTGAGAATGACATGCTATGTTTCATTTCCTAGAAGCTATTCAATTCAATTACAGAGATGATCCGACATTCAGCAGTCTCATATCTTCACTAGCCAGCAGTGTGGGGCTGAACTGAACACCTTCAGAAGTCAAGGAATGTGATGTCCAATAGTACCTACTGCTTTCTTGGTCTCGTGTATGAACAGAGCAAACGAGGTTTCACATGAACGTTGTTTTTGGAACCCATGTTGATTTCTACAGTGGAGAATTTTGGTCTCCATAAATGTCATAATGCGCAAACATAACGCACATCCCAAAATTCTACAACAGACTGACATTAGACTACAAGAGGAGCTAGTTCTTTTGCATACTCAATGTAGAATCAAATTCGTATCCTGCTATGTCCAGTGGCCTTCCCTCTGTTGATTGATTTCAGTTGCTTTTCTATCTCTTGGTCATGTATTTTGATATCTGCCATTTTACAAAATTGTTAAGGCTTTCATGGCCAGTGGTGAAATGGTAATGGAGAGTGAAGCTTTGACAATGCCAGCCACTCGTGGTGGCGAAAAGTAAAATCATCGGATGAACGTCGGCCGGAGAACCCAAGACAGAAGAAAATAGGCAGTTTATCATCTGGCATTTTGTCATTCATGAATGATTCAAAGAAGAGGAGCTACAGTGCGGCCTTCCTCTGTGAAATAGTTTTGGAAAAAGACGTTAATTTTGGCCTTTTCCGCATCATCCCCCATTTCAGTGTCTTATGTTCACAGAAGACCTGGACAGAAGGCTTCGATCTGTTTACTGATTTGATACAGACCAAAACTTAGCATTTTCTGTTGAGTTGGTAGATAAAATTTTATTTTTTAACTCACTGACTGCTTCACATATGGCTCTCCTTACATTAACTTTGGTTTCATCCAGTTTTTGTCTGTATGTGAGGCCTTGATTATGTTTAAATTTTCAAGGAAGCTTTCGCTGCTTTTGTATCAGCTTTCTAACACAGCTTTCACACCAGAGTGGGTCTTTTCCATGCCTCACAATTTTGCTCAGCACATACCTGGCTAAAGTGTGCTATACAATGCTCCTGAACTTTATTCACTAATGCTCCGTATTGTCAGTGCTGGGATGAAATTTTGATGTTGACTTTTCAGGTAATCTGAAACCTGTTTCTTGTCGTACTTGCTAAACAGAAAGCTTTTCCTACCTTACTTTAATTCTTATTTATAGATGAATTCAGTGATTCTGTAATGACCTTATGATTATACATTCCCTGTTCTACATGAAACCTGTTTCTTGTCGTACTTGCTAAACAGAAAGCTTTTCCTACCTTACTTTAATTCTTATTTATAGATGAATTCAGTGATTCTGTAATGACCTTATGATTATACATTCCCTGTTCTACATGAACTGAGTCAAAAAGTCCCAGTCTGTCACCAGCAGGTCTAAAAGGATGCCTTCATGAGTGAGTTCTCTGATTAACTACTCAAGTTAATTTTTGGATAAGGCACTTAGAACAACTTCACATGGTTTTCTGTCCCTATTAACTGTTCTAATCACTAGAGCTTCCCAGTTTGTAGCTGGTACATTAAAATCTCCACCAAAACTACAATATGACTGGGAAAATTACATTAAATATTGTCCAAGTTCCCCTTTAAATGAATGTTCCACCACTACTCCTGCTGCTGCTAAGGCAAGAGATCTATAAAAGCACCCGATGATTATGTTTCTTCCACATTTACCACTTATCTTCAACGAAATTACTTGACATTCTGAATCTGTGGCAATCTCACTAGGTATTATTGTATTTTTTATTGCTGTAAACACTCCTCCACCACAATGTTACTTTCTTTCTGGTGTTATCTATCACTCTAAACTTTCCAAGAACACTATACTGGAATATGTACGATTCACTGTAAAAACATAAATAAGAATGTTAATGAGCCTTTTTTTCTGCTCTACCAGCAAATAAATGAATTACAAACTTTAAAAATGTTTGTTTAATGAAACAATTACAGTTATAAAACACGACACTGTTCATTTTTATACAAGTTAAATGACCGTCATACATACAAATATAAAACATCTTCCATAAAGTACTTTTATATCTTTTAGTACTAAAGAATATTTACATTTGTTCTTAACAAAACATCCTATGAACACCACTTCTTGTCTTCAGTTTACTGTCAATACTTCTCACATTCCCTGTTTAATGACAATACGTACATGCTTCACATCATTTTCCAGATAGATCTGAAAAACCGAAACACAATAAAGTAATAAAAGAAATGTATGTACTTCAATAAGTCACAGGTCATCAATAATTAAAACATGGAACACAAATGCAGTCACTTCCAAAGTCTTTTAAGTTTAGTGAAAGAATATTTAAAAGACTCCAGACTGAGCAAAAGCTTTGGTTTTACAAGAATATATATTGAAATTAGTCACAGCCTTGCTAAAGTAGCTATCTCAGTGTTTGCCTGATATGATGTTGGGAAACATGGGAAAACCTATATCTGTATAATCTGATAGAGATGTGAAAACTTCTTCTCCCTAACACAAACCCAGTGTTTCAAGCAATGCACATCTCAGTCTCTGATGAATTTGGAAATAATAAATGCACTCTAAAACCCTGAATGCTTAGTTCTTTAGTGTACGCCACATACTAGTTATCACTCAGGAATAAAACACGAACTTAAAATATCATAACTGACAGTGTATGCACAGTTTAAAACGACAGCACGATATATGCTTTGCTGCACTACACTATGATTCATCTCTTAGTTTTAGAATTTCACATGTCGAGATATGGGGCGAAAAAGAAATATTGATACCAAACTAAAATTGTGCCCATTCTTTGCTTTAATTGGATGACAGAGTATGTGCTTTCAAACTAATTAATGGAAAATCTCATAAAGATGTGAAACAATTACTAACAAAGAGATAGAGGGGCTGGCCAGTACTTACCTCAGCTCAGTACAGCCCATAGAAACACAAAAAACAACCGAAAATTTAAGTTCCTAGCTTTCGGAATAAATGTTCCTTCATCAGGGAGGAGAGAGGGGAAAGAAAGGGAAGAAGGGAAAGTGGATTTAGTTACTCACAACCCTGGTTATGAAGCAACAGGGAAAGGAAAACAGGGAGGGTAGCAAGGATGGAGGCATGGTTGTCAGAGGGAAGCCAAAGATATTCTCCTGCAGGTACTGTGCCAGCTTCAAACCAAAGAGGATGCATAAAGAAGTGAAGAGGTGTATAGTATAAAGATGTAGTATGAAAAGATGCATGAATGTCTAAAGAGGTAAGGGAAAGAGGAGAAGACTGAAAAGTAAATGGGAGTGAGGTTGTTTAAAGCAGGTTCAGTCCAGGGGGATGGCGGGATGAAAGGATGTGCTGGAGTGCAAGTTCCCATCTCCGCAGTTCAGAGGGACTGGTGTTGGGTGGGAGAAGCCAAATGGCACATACGGTGTAGCAGGCTCCTAGGACCCTAGAATTATGCTGGAGGGCATGCTCCGCTACTGGGTATTGGACATCTCCTAGGCGGACAGTTCGTCTGTGTCCGTTCATGTGCTCAGCCAGTTTAGTTGTTGTCATACCAATGTAAAAGGCTGTGCAGTGCAGGCATGTCATCTGATAAATGACATGTGTAGTTTCACACGTGGCCCTGCCTTGAATTGTGTATGTTTTACCAGTAGCGGGGCTGGAGTAGGTGGTTGTGGGGGGATGCATGGGGCAGGTTTTGCAGCGGGGTCGGTTACAGGGGTAGGAACCGCTGGGTAGAGAAGGTAGTCTGGGAATATTGTAGGGTTTAACAAGGATGTTACGGAGGTTAGGGGGGCGACGAAAGGCAACTCTGGGTGGTGTGGGGAGAATTTTGTCAAGGGATGATCTCATTTCAGGGGTTGACTTGAGAAAGTCATATACCTGGCGGAGTAATGTATTGATGTATTCGAGGCCAGGATAATATTCGGCGACAAGGGCGATGCTTCTGTGTGGTCTGGGGATAGGAACATTTGTTGTTGGACGGGGAGGAATGTATTGCTCGGGAGATCTGTTTGTGGACAAGGTGTGCAGGATAGTTGCGGGAGAGGAAAGCACTGGTCGGGTTATTGGTGTAATTGTTGAGGGATTCGTCACTGGAGCAGATACGTTTGCCATGAATACCTAGGCTGTAGGGAAGGGAGCATTTGATGTGGAATGGATGGCAGCTATCAAAGTGAAAGTACTGTTGTTTGCTTCTGGGTTTGATATGGCCAGAGGTGTGGATGTGAGCTTTAACAAGATAAGGGGCAACATCCAGGAAGGTAGCTTGGGTTTTGGAGAAGGACCAGGTAAAATTCAGATTCGAAAAGGAGTTCAGGTTATGGAGGAAATTAAGGAGTGTTTCTTCACCCTTAGTCCAGACCACAAAGATGTCATTTATAAACCTACATCAGGCCAGGGGAAGCAGCTGTTGGGTCTTCAGGAAAGCCTCCTCCATGCAGCCCATGAAGAGGTTGGCATAGGACGGAGCCATCCTGGTTCCCACGGCAGTTCCCCTGATTTGTTTGTAGGTCTGGCCTTCAAAAGTGAAGTAATTATGGGTGAGGATGAAGTTGGTAAGTGTGATAAGGAACGAGGTTTTTGGAAGATCTTCGGGTAGGCGTTGGAAGAGGTAGTGCTCAAGGGCAGAGAGACCATGGGTGTGTGGAATGTTTGGGTAAAGGGATGTAGCATCTATGGTGACAAGAAAGGTTTCAGGTGGGAGAGGAGTGGGAATGGATTTGAAATTTTTCCTGAAGACCCAACAGCTGCTTCCCCTGGCCTGGTATAGGTTTATAGATGACATCTTTGTTGTCTGGACTCATGGTGAAGAAACACTCCTTAATTTCCTCCATAACCTCAACTCCTTTTCGAATCTGAATTTCACCTGGTCCTTCTCCAAAACCCAAGCCACCTTCATGGATGTTGACCTTCATCTTGTTTAAGCTCACATCCACACCTCTGTCCATATCAAACCTACCAACAAACAACAGTACCTTCACTTTGATAACTGCCATCCATTCCAAATCAAACGCTCCCTTCCCTACAGCCTAGGTATTCGTGGCAAACGTATCTGCTCCAGTGACGAATCCCTCAACAATTACACCAATAACCTGACCAGTGCTTTCCTCTCCTGCAACTATCCTGCAGACCTTGTCCACAAACAGATCTCCCGAGCAATACATTCCTCCCCGTCCAACAACAATGTTCCTATCCCCAGACCACACAGAAGCATCCCCCTTGTCACCCAATATTATCCTGGCCTCGAATACAGCAATAAACTACTCTGCCATGGATATGACTTTCTCAAGTCAACCCCTGAAATGAGATCATCCCTTGACAAAATTCTCCCCACACCACCCAGAGTTGCCTTTCGTCACCCCCTAACCTCCGTAACATCCTTGTTAAACCCTACAATATTCCCAGACTACCTTCTCTACCCAGCGGTTCCTACCCCTGTAACCGACCCCGCTGCAAAACCTGCCCCATGCATCCCCCCACAACCACCTACTCCAGCCCCGCTACTGGTAAAACATACACAATTCAAGGCAGGACCACGTGTGAAACTACACATGTCATTTATCAGCTGACATGCCTGCACTGCACAGCCTTTTACATTGGTATGACAACAACTAAACTGGCTGAGCGCATGAACGGACAGACGAACTGTCCGCCTAGGAGATGTCCAATACCCAGTAGCGGAGCATGCCCTCCAGCATAATTCTAGGGTCCTAGGAACCTGCTACACCATATGTGCTATTTGGCTTCTCCCACCCAACACCAGTCCTTCTGAACTGCGGAGATGGGAACTTGCACTCCAGCACATCCTTTCATCCCGCCATCCCCCTGGACTGAACCTACGTTGAACAACCTCACTCCCATTTACTTTTCAGTCTTCTCCTCTTTCCCTTACCTCTTTAGCCATTCATGCATCTTTTCATACTACATCTTTATACTATACACCTCTTTACTTCTGTATGCATCCTCTTTGGTTTGAAGCTGGCACAGTACCTAGAGGAGAATATCTTTGGCTTCCCTCTGACAACCATGCCTCCATCCTTGCTACCCTCCCTGTTTTCCTTTCCCTGTTGCTTCATAACCAGGGTTGTGAGTAACTAAATCCACTTTCCCTTCTTCCCTTTCTCTCCCCTCTCTCCTCCCTGATGAAGGAACATTTATGCCGAAAGCTAGGAACTTAAATTTTCGGTTGTTTTTTGTGTTTCTATGGGCTGTACTGAGCTGAGGTAAGTACTGGCCAGCCCCTCTATCTCTTTGTTAGTATGTGCTTTCAAAGACAGATTACAAATTTATATGCCGACAGATTCTACGGTAAAATCTATTCAATACAGCTTGACTATGTACCAATCAGAATAAATGTTGAGTAAAATGCAATTCATTTTGTTAATTATATCCACATAAAAGTATGTTTCGTATCTACACTTAAGGAAATACACTATGTTAACATTAATTAGTATTTTTACTGTTGCATGGAAGACAATGTAAATGCTGCAAAATCTCCAGAGAATGGTTTTTACCATTACTAGCAAAAGTGAGCTTGATTGACAGCAATCACCATCATTTTGAGGATAAAATAGCCCCTTTAACATTGTAATAAAATTGATGTAAATTAAAGCTTGAGTAGTAAGGAATCAAGTAATCTTGTCAGTATGTTTTGAAGAACTAGAAGTAATTCCAGAATGAAATTATCACTCTGGAACAAAGAGTGTGCCGATTTGAAACTTCTAGACTTCCTTTTTATGGGCAAATGCTGTACCAACTGAGCTACCTAAGCACGACTCTCAATTCACCTTCATAGCTTTATGTCCACCACTGCCCTTCTCTTAGCTTCCAGAACACATCTGGAAGGACTAGAAAAATTTTCTTCACAAAGTATTTCACGCTATCCTATCTTGTTATATCAGATAGTGGTGCATAATGAATATTAAATCCAGAAGAAACTGCAAGAGCTTTAAGATTACCTAATATGTCTTGAAACGTTTATCTATCTGTCATATGACCATAGTTAAAAGAATATTAACAATGTAGGAAAAGAGAGATTGCTACTTACCATAAAGAAGACACTTTAAGCTGCAGACAGGCACAATTAAAAGACACATATACAAAGCTTTCAGCCACAGCCTTCATCAGCAAAAGAGAAGCACACCATTCATACAGACAAGCAAGCACACCTTGTGCACATGAATGGTGTGTGTGTTTCTCGTTTGCTGATGAAGCTGTGGCTGAAAGCTTGTCTTAATTGTGCCTGTCTGCAACCTAACGTGTCTTCTTTACAGTAAGTAGCAATCTCTTTTTCCTACATTGTTGATATTCCTACCTGCAGTTTCCATTGTTTTATAGTTAATAGAACTCACATTACAATGTCATATCAACTCATTTTTGCCTAGGAACTTTAATACATTATTTACCTTTAATACAGCCTCAATTTCTTTGCAGGTGCTCTTAGGTAATGCAGAACATGACACAGTAATTGTCACTTCTCCATTAGGAGGAACAACTCCTTCTGCAGGAGTGACGGCTAAGAATCTGTTGTTTAACTGGGTTTCAAATATTTGCGGACCTCGAGATTTGCTGAACACTTGTATGCATCCTTCAGTTATACGTGGTGGCAACAGCACAAGACTCTCTGCTGAAATAGTCCAGAATGAACTTTGATTTCCACTTTCAAAACCTGCTTCTGAAGAGCTGTAACCATAAGACGGGTGTGGATTAATAACAAGAAAAAGAAGGATGGAAATCAATAGTTTATTTAAAGACCAAGCTTTACTGCTACTTGACTTTGTATCCAACATGACATTCTTTTTATAATCTAAATTAGAAGGAGACCTGCAGTTTAACATTAAATTCAAACCACTATTAACAATCATTTTTCCTATACATAAAGTGTTTTTAGAGAAGAGCTACATATGAAACTCCAAGAACTTCAAATTTGCAGTCTGACAACCTGCGCAGTGATGAGGCTACAATATGAATGGTGTCAAATACGTCATGACTTAGCCAAAATTAACACAACAGAACCAGTAAGCTGCTAGACAAACATAGTACTTTTCATGTATGATAGTGAGTTTAGGAGATGCCCATGTGCTTTCTGTATCTTCCACAAAACTTGATACCAATGGGTAAAACATAGGAACTCCATAATTTTGAAATAGTAAAACATGCAATTTGCCACTATGGGCAAGCATCAGATTACAAATCAAAATATTAGGAGTTCACTCATTAGTTGGTGCTACATACTTTTCTGTCATTAGTCCTTTCATTTCTAGCAATGATTTATTAATGTGAAAAGGCCACGTTTTACAGCAGTTGGTAGTCAACATTAAAATGCAGGTCCCCTGCAAATTGCTGGGCAAGTCAGTCCCAAGGTCAGTGGACCAGGCCTGGTTAAGCACAGTGAAGTTCAAACCAACCTTAGGCTTGGGGACAGCTTTACAATACATGCAATGCTGAGAATTTGAGAATACTGTCTCCCACTTTTTGTACCTATTTTGAGAAAAATTAATAATGTATGCACAACCAAATAATTCATAAATGTACTGCTGGCTACTGGTACCAAAAATGCACAATATTTCAGGTTACTTTCAACTGAAAGCAAGGGAGAAACTACAGCTGTGATTTTTCCCAAGGGTATGCAGCTATCTGTATGGCTAAATGATGATGGCATCATTTGGGTAAAATATTCTGGGCGGGGATTACTCAGGAGAATGTTGTTATGAGGAGAAACAAAACTGGTGTTCTACGTGTCGGAGTGTGGACCGTCAGCTCCCTTAATTGGGCAGGAAGGCTAGAAAATTTGAAAAGGGATACGGATAGATTAAAGTTAGATATAGTGGGAATTAGTGAAGTTCGGTGACAGGAGGAACATGACTTCTGGTCAGGCAAATGTAGGGTTATAAATACAAAATCAAATGGGTGAAATGCAAGAGTAGGTTTAATAATGAATAAAAACCATAGGAATGCGGATAAGCTATTACAATCAGCATAGTGAATGCATTATTGCAGCCAAGATAGACATGAAGCCCATGCCTACCACAGTAGTGCAAGTTTATATGCCAACTAGCTCCACAGATGACAATCACATGGGACTGGAATTCAATAGTAAGAAAAGGAAGAGAAGGAAAATAGGTGCATATGGACTGAGGGTAAGGAATGAAAAAGGAAGCTGCCTGGTAGAATTTTGCACAGAGCATAACTTAATCATCGCTAACACTTGGTTTAAGAATCATGAAAGAAAGATGTATACGTGGAAGAGACCTGGAGACACAAGGAGGTTTCAGATAGATTATAATCGCAGATTAAAACTGAAGAAACTGTAAAAAGGCAGGAATTTAAGGAGATGGCACCTGGATAAACCGAAAAAACTAGAGGTTTCAGAGCGAGCAATAGTAAATGATTGATGAGAACAGGGAAAAGGAATTCAGTAGAAGAAGAATGGGTAGCGATGAGAGATGAAATAGTGAAGGCACCAGAGGCTCAAGTAGGTAAAAAGACGAGGACTACCAGAAATCCTTGGGTTAACACAAGAGATGCAGAATTTAATTGATAAAAGGAGAAAATATAAAAATGCTGTAAACGGAAGATGCGAAAAGGAATACAAACGTCTCAAAAATGAGATCAACATGAAGTGCAAAATGGCTAAGCAGGAATGGCTAGAATACAAATGTAAGGATGGAGGAGGCTATATCACTAGGGGTAAGATAGAACATGTCTACAGAAAAAGAGATATTTGGAGAAAAGAGAACCATCTGTATGAATATCAATAGCTCATATGGTAAACCAATCCTAAGCAAAGAAGCAAAAGCCTAAAGGTGAAAGGAGTATAGAGAGGGTTCATACAAGGGCTATGTACTTACAGGCAATATTATGGAAACGGAAGAGGACATAGATGAAGATGAGATGCGAGATATGATACTGCATTAAGAATATGGCAGAGCACTTGAAAAACCTAAGTAGAAACAAGGTGCCGGGAGTAGACGACATTCCATTAGAACTACTGAGAGCCTTGGGAGAGCCAGCCACAACCAAAATCTTCCATATGGTGGGCAAGATGTAAGAGACAAGCGAAATACCCTCAGACTTACAGAAGAATATAATAATTCCAATTCCAAAGAAAACAGAACTATCAGTTTAATAAGCCACGACTGCAAAACACTGAGACGAATTCTTTACAGACGAATGGAAGAACTGGTAGAAGCCAACCTTGGGGAAGATCAATTTGGATTCTGCAGAAATGTAGGAACACGTGAGGCAATAGTGACCCTTGCCTTATCTTAGAAGCTAGGTTAAGGAAAGCCAAACCTATATTTATAGCATTTGTAGACTTAGAGAAAGCTTTTGACAGTGTTGACTGCAAAACTCTCTTTCAAATTAAGAAAGTGGCAACGGTAAAATATAGGGAGCGAAAGGCTATTTACAATTTGCACAGAAACCAGAAGCCAGTGATAGGAGTCAAGGGGCACGAAAGGGAAGCAATGGTTGAGAAGGGAGTGAAACAGGGTTGCAGTCTATCCCCAATGTTATTCAATCTGTATATTGAACAAGCAGTAAAGGAAACCAAAGAAAAATTTGTAGGATGATTTAAAATCCAGGGAGAAGAACTAAAGACCTGCAGTTTGTCGATGACATTGTAATTCTGTCCGAGACAGCAACGGACTTGGAAGATCAGTTGAACGGAATGGACAATGTAAGGAAAGTGTTTCTGAAGATGATTTATTTGTTAATGCTAAGTATAGATTTAAGTGTCACAAAGTCTTTTCTGAAAATATCTGTATGGAGTGTAGCCATGTATGGATGTGAAACATGGACGATAAATAGTTTAGACAAAAAGAGAATAGAAGATTTTGAAATGTGGTGCTGAAGATTAGATGGGTAGATCATGTAACTAATGAGGAGGTACAGAATAGAATTGGAGAGAAGAAGAATTTGTGGCACAACTTGACTAGAAGAAGGTATCAGTTGATAGGACACGTTTAATTCAGTACTGGAGGGAAGTGTTGAGGGTAAAAATCATACAGGGAGACGAAGAGATACACTAAGCAGATTCAGAAGGATGTAGGTTGTAGTAGTTACTTGCAAATGAAGAGGCTTGCGTAAGACAGAGTAAGATGGAGAGCTGCATCAAACCAGTCTTTGGGCTGAAGATCGCAACAACAACAGTGTCTACATCATGGAGTGATCTGATGAACTGTCCATCTGGTGAACCAAGTGCCACTTATATTCCCACCACTGCCCATACCAATACACACTGTCCTGTGATCCCTGATTCGCAGCATTAAGCACAGGTATGTCACTGGTGTTGTCAGTAAGTCTTAGACAGAGGTCGCATTACTGAGGAGTGTCTTGGACTTCACAACACCAGGTTGTATCAAATTCCTTGACAACGCAGAAAATTGTACATTGGACACATAAGGGCATGCTGTTGATGAGTACTCCAAGAACTTCAATGATGTGATTGTTTAATGCAATCAAACAAGACCAGCCAGTGGTTGTAAACAATATCAGAAATACTTGGCAAGAAGCGTGACCAAAGCAGCTGTGGTTCCTACATCACTTTGTTATCGAGGGATCTACTGAAATACAAACAAACACCGAACTAATCAACTGCTACACTGGCAACACTCTTAGCAATTGGAACCCTGCACGTGGTTTAATTACGATATAGAATGAAACTTTCAGCAAACGTAGTGACCTGTGACTAATGGAGTCACTGCTACCCATGCTCTAACAGAGAGCCAAATAATTTCACTTTATTTCCTTCCATATGCAGATCCTGAAAAATGGATGGTGGCGTAGCACGGCCTGACTAAGGGACAGAGAACGGTGTATGATGAGACACAGATAAATCCTCCTACATCTCACTATTGGGACTATGATTTCAAGGAATCAATTTGAACTAGACTGGTAGATAATGTTATATATACACCAAGGACTGTTGTAAGTGAGGAGTGAACCACTGACAGGAAGCTGAATACTGTGATGGTTGACACACAGGTGTGCTGCAACCAGTGGCTGTAGATAAACACTAGACAAGGTGAAGATATAATCATATTCTGAGCCACTAGACACTCATTTCATTAACACATTTGATGATGGAATAAGAATTGGATCACTATACTACTGTAGACTTTGTACACCAACAGCTGGAAGTACACACATCCATTACTTTGTCATTTAATACACTGGGAGGAATGAAAGAAACGTAAGTATGCATGTTTAATAAATCAATTTCACTATACCTTTTTATTGTCTCATCAACTGTTTCATTGTACAGGGAAGTAAAAAACTGTGTCTGGCTTCCTGAACAGTCTGATGTCAAACCCGAACTTGGACCGTATGTCTTCTCACCACAATTTTCAACAGTGAGTGAAATGTCCTGCTGAACAAAGGATCTGCACAGAGTATCCACAGCTTGCTGCAAAAAGTAAAATAAAGTAAAATATATAAAAGGCAACAGTGTTTCCCAATGATTTTGAGGCATTTTATAACTTCCTACACATGAGGAGAATACAAGGTCCTTAACATATGCAACTGTAAGTCATGTTTAAATAATCTATCCCCATACCATCATCGAAAGATAAACAGCACCAACAAAAAGTAAACTATAGATGTTCGTGAGACTAATTTCAATATGAGACATGAAATCAAAAATATGACTTCTTTCACTACTGGAACTAACATATTACAGTAAGAGAAACAACCTAGCCAACAAATAATGCGAGCAAATATGGGAAATGTAAAAACTTTTTATATTTTGTAAAATCATTACCGACATTTTATAAGATTTAAAGAAGAAACGTCTTTTCATATCCGAAATAGTATAGAGAATTAACATGAATTGTGATAGAAACCTTGTTCCTGTTTGTATAAAGAGTCTTTAAGTATAAGAATTGATTTGCAGAAAAAGTGAGAAATAAATTCATAACAACTAAACCAAGGAAAAAATTACACAACTATACGTTCTGTGGGTTTACACTCTCACAACTTTTTGGAAAAAAGAAAAAAAAGAAAAAAAAAGAGTTATTTGCCATTGACTGTACATTTATTACAAGTCCATTACTGCAGTTTTGACCTTTTGGACTTTTTCCAAGTGGGTAACAGTTGCTGTAAACATTGCAGCAATCAGCAATAAAAGGAATAAAAATGAAGTGAGCCTCTACCAACTGTGTCAGCTTCAGCCAGATTCACCTTTATTAAGTGACATATAGGATAAAACCACATGAAATAAAACTTTTGCTTATTACACATGCTGAAACAGATACCATACTTAAATGATATACTGACATGTGCAGTAAGCGTTAATTTTATTTGATGTGTTTTCAGCACATTTTCACATAATGTTGGTGTATGTGACTAAGGCTGCATATGCCATAGAGGCTCACTTTGTTTTTACTTTTTTTATTGCTGACCACTGCTGTGTATTCAGCAGCTGTAATCCACTTAGAAGTGGCCAAAAGGCTGAAATTTAATTAGTGGACTTTTTAATAAATGTACAGTCAATTGCAAATATGAAATCCTTTAAATAAAGAAACAATTGATTCTTTCTGTATATGGATATTAAATTTTACTCCTAAATTATTACTATAAAACTACCAATGGGTCAGACAAATGCCCTAAATGAAATGACATTCACAAAGTTGGCTTTCCAGAAGGAACAAGTCTCATAAGATTACAATCTCAACACCTATTCACACCAGAAAGTGATTCTTGTCAATAATATGATTACTTTATACATCAAGGTGGTAGTTTTTTACTCTTTCACTAACAGAGTGCTCCAGAGCGCTCAAACAAGAAAATCAAGAGTAATTTACCTCAGGGTCCCTTAAAAGTTCCAATCCAGTTAGGGCTTTCTCGTCAGCAAAAGCTTCACAAATACTTGATAAGTCCATGAACGAATATTGTTCCAATGAATTACATGTAGTCTTAGATTTCATATCATTCCATAGTCTGTAACATTAGAAAATGAAATGAAATGGTTGCTCTTGCTTCTATATGTTCATGTGGAAGTATTTTGTTCACAGATAAAAATTAACATTATAACAGAAACATACAAATATGCCTTCATCTTACTCTTATCAAAAATGTGAGGTGTTAAACTTTATGGGAACTATTAATACTAAGTATATCATCCCTCCCCCTTTCCAATCTACCTTAATACAATCGTAATTTATAGATACATAGGTTGGAACTTAAATAGTGACAACACTGCTGTGGAGACACTATGCACTGGAATCTACTATTGTCGCTGATAGCACTCGTTGTCGACATATCTACCTTACCTCCGAGCTAATGGACTCGCCCATCCCATGTCACAGGCATGCGCACAATCGAGGGAAACACAATCACTTGTGAGTGAGCGGTCTAATGTAACGGTGTCACTATGTTTTCAAAACAGGAACAACGGAGTTGGATCAAGATTGAATGTACCAGAGGTCGTACAGCACGACATTATCATCAAGATCTTCAAGATGCACGCGGGGAATCGGCATTGCTGTACAGAACTGTGGCACATTGGGTAAAAGCCTTCAATGAAGGTCGGCAAACTGTGGTAGACGTCCGTAGGGAGGTCATCCTAGCATCTCTGAAGAAGTGCATGCTGTTGCCACGTTAGTGGACAGTGACCGATGCCATATGATTCATGATCTCACTCACAAAACCAGATTAGCACATACAACTGTGCTTCGCATCCTGAAAGAACACCTGGGCATGCAAAAAATTGCATCACATTGGATTCCGCGTGACTTGACGGAAATGCAGAAACAGACACTGCTCACACACACTTGGAGCGCTATGAGCGCTAAGGAGAGGTTTTTTTATGCCGTATCGTAACACTGGATGAGCCATGGGTCACATCATACAAGCCTAAACTGAAACGCCAATTCAAGTATAGTATCATTATGGGTCGCCACAAAAGTCGAAAGTGCATTGGAGCCCCAGTATAGTGAAAGTTATGGTGATTCTTGTGTAAGACTGTGATGGTGGTTATCCTAATGCATTACATTCCTCCACAGCAGACCGTCAATATATAATATTACTGTTCATTTTTGGAGCATCACCTGCAACCAGCTTTGCGAAAGAAGCGTCAAAATTTTTTGTGCAATCCATTCATCATTTTGCATGACAATGCGCGGGCACATACAGCGCAAGCTGTGGCTTCTCTGTTCGGTTGATGGGACTGGGACAAACTGTACCATCCCCCATACTCTCCGGACTTAAGTCCTTGCGACTTTGATTTGATTCCAAAGATGAAGGAACCATTTTGTAGCATTTGCTTCAGAACTGTTCCAGAAATTCGACAGGCAGTAGACTGCTCCATTCGCACCGTCAACAGAACAGGCTCTGCTAACGGTACACTACGCCTTCCATATCGCTGGCAATGGGTTTCACACAACGCTGGTGATTACTTTGAAGGACAGTAACAGGGACAAACATGTAACTCTTTTGTATCGGTTGTGAATAAATAGTTGCCACTATTTAAGTTCCAACCCTCCTGTATCAAAAACAAAGAGCTCCCCTGCACCATTCTAGATATCACAATGAGATGAGCTGTTAGCAGATAGCAAGCAAAAATCCTTAGTGTGATTCTTAATTACATACTGAATGATGAATCATCCAGGATGCAGTAACAAAAATATAACAACTCTGACAGCCCCACCTTATCTTTGTTTGTGTGTGTGTGTGTGTGTGTGTGTGTGTGTGTGTGTGTGTGTGTGTGTGTGTGTGTGTCCATTAGGGAGGGGGGGGGGGGGGACGACACGTGTGTGTTTTCTACTTTAGAAAGCATTTTGGCTGAAAATTCAAATGTATAGCAGTATTTTTAGTTGTGCCTTTCTGTAACTTAGTGCCTCCTCTATTTGGTGAATAGCAGAATGAACTCATAAAATGATCACAAATTCCAAACCACCAATGTCAAGGAAAATATATTGTGTTACTGAGTTTTTGCCAACTGTTACCATGCTTTACAATTGCTCACTGGGAAAAAAAGTAGTGGATAATGTAACAGTATTTAAACATAACCCAGGTACCATCTTTTTTATATAATCACCTATTATCTTGAATGGAACAAGATAGCATATTCTTTTTCAAAGATCGATTTTCTTATATGGCCCTGAAAAGGACTGTTTACATTGTGTTGGATTATCTGAAGACTTATGACCTGTGGCTAATAAACATGATACACCAAGTTCACCATGTCATTTAAAGAGAGAACAGCTGCAAATGATGACCTCCATAGTCAATACTGAGCACAACAGTGTAAGGATTATCTGGCAGTTTGCAACATCTAACAGATAACAAACAGGTAGCTTTCAGTAATAATTTGTCACATGTATTTTGATTCACTGACTTCTGTGCATATATCAGGCATCTTTTGGCAATTAATGGCTTAACTGCTGTGGAACAGAGATCCATCCGAATATAGAATATGTGCCGCACAGTGTCATTGCCCACAACTTATTAAGATTCATTCACAGAAGTCTACATGCATGCCTAAATTCTAACCGTGAAGGTCCTTGTCTAACTGCAAGTGATTAAGATAAAACTGATGCTGGCTCTGGTAGTGCCCATGGGTAAGTTGTAAAGGTTGCAACAGCCAACAAACCTTTTGCTTATAACCACATTTCACTAGATGATCTCTTAGCAGGTTGATCCTTCCCAGTGAGCCACATTCCATTTTCCAAAATTAATGTCTGTCTTCTATCTCTATAGTTTTCATGGTATAAGTGACTCAAATGAGTTTTGTCTGGCTTACGCACAGAGAAGCAGTCCCAAAGTAGAATATATGGCAAGAGAGTGAATAACCAATATTTCATTATACTATTGTAAAAAATATGCTGCTAACTTGTTCCCAAACAGAGTGAAAATTTCTTAAACTGTTGACGGTTGCACTCCAAATCTCTCAACAGAATTATGACAAGAATTCTTTTTGTTTCTTTTTTTTCTTCATTCATTTATTTATATGACAGTATATTCCTTTTTCTGTTTTGATGGCAACTCTGTGCTATTATCTTTTATTCTGTTGTTGTTATGTGGTTGCCGAATGTTAAGTTTCCTATGCTGATTGACGACACAATAAAGTTATCGAGTCTAGTGAAGCAGGGTATAAAACCTGCCGGCTTTGACCAATGACGTCAGAATTGGCCGGAGAGCATTTATTACAGAAATGAAAGAGCTGACAAGACTGTTCAGAAACAAAGGAATGCAAGAGACAAAAAATATAGTTGACATATATCAAGGCAAGTAGTATTTTCACATTAAGGCTATCGTATGTTTGTATCGTTTTATTTCTGTAGAAAATGAAGGGTAAAAAATGGATGGAAATATTGGTAGCATAGAATACCTCACGTCACATATATATGGGTTGTATCTTGAACCTCATTCGAACTGTATTGGTGAACTGCAGTATGGGATACAAGTTTAGCATATGTCGATTTCTTCGTTTTCGTTAGCATTAATATCTTGTTGTTCAGTTAAACTATAAAGGTCAACTGAAGCACGGGATACAAATATTACATGTGTTGTTTCTTTCGCCTCTGCTACCGCTAATAGTCTGTTCTTATGTAGATAGTAGTACTACCAATGGCAGAAGGAGCTACATACATAATATTTGTATCATATATTGTACCGCAGTCGAACTACTACGCAAAGAAGCAATTACACGACACACATACAATTTGTATCTCGTTCTTCACTAAGGGGTACAGCTAGTCACATCGTTCTCACCCCCCACCCCCAAAATAAAAAATAAATAAATAATAATAATAATAATAATAATATCCACAGGAGTGACAATAGTATCTCATTCTTTATTTGAACTATGTAGCTATCACAACATTTGTATCCTGCTCTCCAGTTGGCATATATAGGTAACTCTCCTTAATGTTACATATGTCGTTCTTTTCGAATAGCTAGTGTCAGTGTAAAGGCCAAATGAAGGACAGGATACAAATTTTAGTTGTGTCGGGCGTTTCGCCTTAATATTACTAGTACAGATTCGAAAAAGTCGTACCAAGACTAGTGCTGACAAACAAAAAAAGAATGACAGCTGCGAAATTTCTATTACATACTGGAGTACACGAAAACATATGTAATGGTGTAATACAACAATTAAATATGCCAAATAGTCAAATTCGGTAAAAGAATATTTGTGCTAGCCCTTGTAGATAATGATGTGAACTCAATATTGTGATTAACTACGAGATGCTGATAACCCCTTTCCCCTAAATCCCTATACGAAGACAACCCATCTGAAATTACAATGGAACACTCTGCAATGGAACACTCTGGAATGTGACCTTCAATTAAACTGATCAAAACTTCCTTCCTTTGATTGGGTACTACTTTAAACACTACATCGTCACACTCTTGACATGAAAGTACCAGCCTCCTTCCCCCCCTAACCCATTATCCCACCAGGGGGTTCCACCCTGTTGTACTTCCTTTTGCCAAAATGTGACTCGTCAATTTTGACCAACACACACACACACACACACACACACACACACACACACACACACACACCAACGGCCGCCTATATTTCATGTATTCCCCACAAACTTCGCAACCCACAACTGTTAGTTACTCACATGACATTCGTGGACACACAGCCACACAGGATATCTCAAACACCAACAGTACACGATTTGCATAATGTCTCTCAAGGCGAGCTTAGGTTTTTCGAACCACGTCCCTCATCTAATGGATCGGCACAACCGATCTTTCCTGCAGCACTATACGAAAAAGTCGTGAGTACGGCGACGAGATACACTTGTGAGGCATTTATGTTCGCCGCACTCACGACATCGAACATACTCGGCAATGACATCAAAAAACAAATTGTGGCCAACATGTCTATGCCCATAGCCTCTCTCAAATCATCCAGGCTCATCGGAACAGAAAAATCCACACATACAAATGAAAATGAGGTACTAAAAACTGTCCTTAAATAAGAAGCTAATAGTCCAAATTACCTCAATATCACTAGGAATGAAATTAAGTACCGAATGAATTACAAACAACCAATTGTTTAAATAAATGCACACGAAGAATATTTTGAACAATATGTAGTGATCTCTTAAAATCACAACCAATTATTTTAATGTACAATGATAGCGCTTATACAGAGCACAGAACTGTTTTATTATCTATGGCTGAAAGTGAAGACATTATTCTCTTTGAGTAATGTGCGACATCATTGGTCAAAGTCGACTGGTTGTATCCCCTGCTTCACTACACCCAAGTTGTCTGTAGTTCACCAAATAAATCATTAATACAAGTGAACTGATATTTTGTGTGCCCAAGAACTTCAAATAGCTTTTTTAATCTATTAGGTTATTGGCCCAGAGCTGTACTGACTTACAGGACATGTAATTTGGATGTATAACAAAAACGACTGACCTCACTACTGATTATGGTTGGCGATGCAGAGAAGTATAAAATTCCACTGCTTGATGGAACCAATTTTAGTACCTGGAAATTTTGAATTGAGGTACTGTTAAATGAGATGGATCTGCTGGAATGTATTCAAATGAAATGGTCTGAAGTGGTTGTATATGAAGAGAATGATACGGCAAAAGTACACACAAAGCAAGTCATAAATCAACACGCATTGTGGATAGTTTTCTGGAGCATGCCAAAGATGAAGCTACCACATTTTATCTGTGGTTGTCACTGTGCAATGTTTTCGAGCAAAATGGAATGGCAAATCAGTAGTTAATTTGGAACACTTTGCTAGTGATGAAATTTGATTCAACAAATAACATGTTTAGTGATCATTTTCTGAATTCGACAAATTAATTCAAGAATTAGGACTATCTAGAGCAAAATTAGAAGAAACCAAGGCTGTTTGCCATCTGTTGTTAACAATGCTGCCGGATTATGATAATCCTGTCACAGCATTAGAAACACTGTCACCAGATATGTTAACTCTATAATGTGTAAAGAAGTAACTTTTGGATGAAAAGGCAAAGAAAAGGTTTTCAAGAAAGACCACTTTAAGTCATCGACGTTTTTTCCTCACTGTCAGGACAGAAACTGAAGTCTGGTAACAGTATTAACTCTGATAGCGCAGGTATTAATAGTTTTATTTTTTGGTGTTGTAGCTATGGGTTGATAGTGCATAGAATGTCAGATTGTTGAAAACCAAAGAAAAATGAAGCACAGAAACCAAACCAAAACAAAACAAAACTCTGCAGGGCAGCTCTGATGATCAGGATGGAAAAGAGAATATGTACCATGTCCCTGCAACTGGCTATGAAAATTCGTCAACATAAACTGAAATTAAATGGTATTTGGATTCCAGAGCTGCAAAGCATTTAATAAATAGTAACACACAAATTAAAAATGTGAAACACTGCCACAGCCAATTAGAATCAATATTGCGACATCTGGAATATTGCTACATGCTACAACTGTTGGTGAAATTGAAGTTATGAGTTGTGTGAAGGGCAAGAAAATTCCAATTTTGGTTACAGACTTTTGTCAGGTACAGACCTCAGCTATAACCTGCTGTCAGTATGTAAACTAGAATCAAAAGGTTTGCAAGTAGTTTTTGAGAACTGTGATAAATAAAGGTTTCTTGAAATTACTGCAATCAGTTGCCTTTTGGTTTTTTCTTAAATTTTTACTATCCCATTACCAGTTTCGAATTGCTTAGTGATTTAGCATCAGATAGAAAATATTTATAATTGTCTGCAGCAATGTGGAAGTCTTGTAGTTGTATAAGCAAATCTTGTAAGCACTGAGGGTAAGTGTTATTCCCAGAATGACGCTGATTTTGTTGAATTACTTACAATTATTAGTATCCGTTGGTTGGTTGTGTACACCGTATTCTGGAAAACATAACTACCTGTGTGAAGTACAGTAAAATTAATGTCATGGGGAAACATTCATTATGTTTTCCTGGACACTGAGTGCACCAACAGCTAATCAATGGATACTAATAACTGTAAGCAATGTAACAAAATCGATCTCATTATGTGAATAATTCTCATCACACTCAGTACTTACAAGTTTCATTTATACATCTTACCACAGCCACAAGATTCCCACACAGCTGCATACAATCAATAAATATGTACGATCTGATGATGAATCACTAAGCCATTCGAAACTGGTAATGAGATAGTAAAAATTTAAAAACATAATGTAAGGTAACTGGTTGCAATAATTTCAATAAATCTGTAAAGGTATTATTCAAAACAACTTTGTGACTCTTACTGTCACACAAACAAGTGAGTCCAACATGCATGCAATAATTTTATACATAAGGGACTTCAATGTCATGTAGCTTCATCAACAGAGATGATTGAATTATGGCACAAAAGGTTGGCTCATCTAATGTAAAATAATATTGGTAAGTTGCAGATGCAAAGAGATGGAACGAACTTTAAATCTGACACTTCATCAGATTACTATTTTTGCCATACATGTGTCAAAGGGAACCAGATGTCACACCTTGTAACGAGCCGTGCTGTGTCCTTTCATTATGGTAATGTGCTGGGACATGTCCTCACCCGGGGCACCACTTGTAACGTGCCGTTACATGTCCTTATTTATTAGTGCCACTTACAGTTCACGTCACAACCGGATCTACCGGTATTGAAACATTTCCTCACCCAGTAGATACTGCGCACTGTTCTTGACCTATCTTGCTTTGTTTATTCAATATTGTCTTCCCGTTAGCTGTGTCTGTCTCACCTAAATCACACTGAAATTAAGAAGCCAGGATCCTAGGTGAAGTTTTCCAAAATCAAAAGTGAAGATTGTATTCATTGTTGAACATTTATGCCAACCACAGTGCGATTTATTTGTTATCACTCGCACACACAATATTCATGTGACCAGGGCCTTACCCTTAATCGTCACAATAGGTAGGTCAAAAACTTCCAGGCTTTAACAAAGTTCACAATTGCAATTACCGAGAAATTAACCAACTTGCCACAATTACCGAGAAATTAACCAACTTGCCGCACTTTTTCTGCAAGAGAATCTGACTGAGAACTAACTGAGTACCGCACCAGCTCGGACCTTATATAGACGAGCGCTTGAATATTTGACTATTTCTGTTAATATATTGTAGTTTATAATTTCTCAGGGTAGATTAAAACTGAAGAAACTGCAAAAAAGGTGGGAATTTAAGGAGATGGGACCTAGATAAACTGAAAGAACCAGAGGTTGTACAGAGTTTCAGGGAGAGCATAAGGGAGCAATTGTTAGGAATGGGAGAAATAAATACTGTAGAAGAAGAATGGGTAGCTTTGAGGGGTGAAGTAGTGAAGGCAGCAGAGGATCAAGTAGGTAAAAAGACGAGGACTAGTAGAAATCCTTGGGTAACAGAAGAAATATTGAATATAATTGATGAAAGGAGAAAATATAAAAATGCAATAAATGAAGCAGGCAAAAAGGAATACAAACGTCTCAAAAATGAGATCGATAGGAAGTGCAAAATGGCTAAGCAGGGATGGCTAGAGGACAAATGTAAGGATGTAGAGGCTTATCTCACTAGGGGTAAGATAGATACTGCCTACAGGAAAATTAAAGAGACCTTTGGAGAAATGAAAGCCACTTGTATCAACATCAACATCAAGACCTCAGATGGAAACCCAGTTCTAAGCAAAGAAGGGAAAGCAGAAAGGTGGAACGAGTATATAGAGGGTCTATACAAGGGCGATGTACTTGAGGACAATATTATGGAAATGGAAGAGGCTGTAGATGAAGATGAAATGGGAGATACGATCCTGTGTGAAGAGTTTGACAGAGCACTGAAAGACCTGAGTCGAAACAAGGCCCTGGGAGTAGACAACATTCCATTGGAACTACTAACAGCCTTGGGAGAGCCAGTCCTGACAAAACTCTACCATCTGGTGAGCAAGATGTATGAGACAGGCGAAATACCCTCAGACTTCAAGAAGAATATAATAATTCCAATCCCAAAGAAAGCAGGTGTTGACAGATGTGAAAATTACCAAACAATCAGTTTAATAAGCCATAGCTGCAAATTACTCACGCGAATTCTTTACAGACGAATGGAAAAACTAGTAGAAGCTTACCTCAGGGAAGATCAGTTTGGATACTGCAGAAATGATTGACTTATCTTAGAAGAAAGATTAAAGAAAGGCAAACCTATGTTTCTAGCATTTGTAGACTTAGAGAAAGCTTTTGACAATGTTGACTGGAATACTCTCTTTCAAATTCTGAAGGTGGCAGGGGTAAAATACAGGGAGCGAAAGGCTATTTACAATTTGTACAGAAACCAGATGGCAGTTATAAGAGTCGAGGGACATGAAAGGGAAGCAGTTGTTGGGAAGGGAGTAAGAGAGGGTTGTAGCCTGTCCCCGATGTTATTCAATCTGTACATTGAGCAAGCAGTAAAGGAAACAAAAGAAAAATTCGGAGTAGGTATTAAAATCCATGGAGAAGAAATAAAAACTTTGAGGTTTGCCGATGACATTGTCATTCTGTCAGAGACAGCAAGAGACTTGGAGGAGCAGTTGAATGGAATGGACAGTGTCTTGAGAGGAGGATATAAGATGAACATCAACAAAAGCAAAACGAGGATAATGGAATGTAGTCGAATTAAGTTGGATGATGCTGAGGGAATTAGATTAGGAAATAAGACACTTAAAGTAGTAAAGGAGTTTTGCTATTTGGGGAGCAAAATAACTAATGGTGGTCGAAGTAGAGAGGATATAAATGGTCAACTGGCAATGGCAAGGAAAGCATTTCTGAAGAAGAGAAATTTGTTAACATCAAGTATAGATTTAAGTGTCAGGAAGTCTTTTCTGAAAGTATTTGTATGGAGTGTAGCTATGTATGGAAGTGAAACATGGACGATAAATACACTCCTGGAAATGGAAAAAAGAACACATTGACACCGGTGTGTCAGACCCACCATACTTGCTCCGGACACTGTGAGAGGGCTGTACAAGCAATGATCACACGCACTGCACAGCGGACACACCAGGAACCGCGGTGTTGGCCGTCGAATGGCGCTAGCTGCGCAGCATTTGTGCACCGCCGCCATCAGTGTCAGCCAGTTTGCCGTGGCATACGGAGCTCCATCGCAGTCTTTAACACTGGTAGCATGCCGCGACAGCGTGGACGTGAACCGTATGTGCAGTTGACGGACTTTGAGCGAGGGCGTATAGTGGGCATGCGGGAGGCCGGGTGGACGTACCGCCGATTTGCTCAACACGTGGGGCGTGAGGTCTCCACGGTACATCGATGTTGTCGCCAGTGGTCGGCTGAAGGTGCACGTGCCCGTCGACCTGGGACCGGACCGCAGCGACGCACGGATGAATGCCAAGACCGTAGGATCCTACGCAGTGCCGTAGCAGACCGCACCGCCACTTCCCAGCAAATTAGGGACACTGTTGCTCCTGGGGTATCGGCGAGGACCATTCGCAACCGTCTCCATGAAGCTGGGCTACGGTCCCGCACACCGTTAGGCCGTCTTCCGCTCACGCACCCACATCGTGCAGCCCGCCTCCAGTGGTGTCGCGACAGGCGTGAATGGAGGGACAAATGGAGATGTGTCGTCTTCAGCGATGAGAGTCGCTTCTGCCTTGGTGCCAATGAGGGTCGTATGCGTGTTTGGCGCCGTGCAGGTGAGCGCCACAATCAGGACTGCATACGACCGAGGCACACAGGGCCAACACCCGGCATCATGATGTGGGGAGCGATCTCCTACACTGGCCGTACACCTCTGGTGATCGTCGAGGGGACACTGAATAGTGCACGGTACATCCAAACCGTCATCAAACCCATCGTTCTACCATTCCTAGACCGGCAAGGGAACTTGCTGTTCCAACAGGACAATGCACGTCCGCATGTATCCCGTGCCACCCAACGTGCTCTAGAAGGTGTAAGTCAACTACCCTGGCCAGCAAGATCTCCGGATCTGTCCCCCATTGAGCATGTTTGGAACTGGATGAAGCGTCGTCTCACGCGGTCTACATGTCCAGCACGAACGCTGGTCCAACTGAGGCGCCAGGTGGAAATGGCATGGCAAGCCGTTCCACAGGACTACATCCAGCATCTCTACGATCGTCTCCATGGGAGAATAGCAGCCTGCATTGCTGCGAAAGGTGGATATACACTGTACTAGTGCCGACATTGTGCATGCTCTGTTGCCTGTGTCTATGTGCCTGTGGTTCTGTCAGTGTGATCATGTGATGTATCTGACCCCAGGAATGTGTCAATAAAGTTTCCCCTTCCTGGGACAATGAATTCATGGTGTTCTTATTTCAATTTCCAGGTGTGTAGTTTGGACAAGAAGAGAATAGAAGCTTTCGAAATGTGGTGCTACAGAAGAATGCTGAAGATTAGATGGGTAGATCACATAACTAATGAGGAAGTATTGAATAGGATTGGGGAGAAGAGAAGTTTGTGGCACAACTTGACCAGAAGAAGGGATCGGTTGGTAGGACATGTTCTGAGGCATCAAGGGATCACCAATTTAGTATTGGAGGGCAGCGTGGAGGGTAAAAATTGTAGAGGGAGACCAAGAGATGAATACACCAAGCAGATTCAGAAGGATGTAGGTTGCGGTAGGTACTGGGAGATGAAGAAGCTTGCACAGGATAGAGTAGCATGGAGAGCTGCATCAAACCAGTTTCAGGACTGAAGACCACAACAACAAACAACAATTTCTCAGGGTTAAAATGATCGTTTCTAACTGGTTTTGAAGTTAACTATGAGTGAGCTGTATCAATTTAAATACGCAGAACTAACTTATGCATCCGCTGTGGGAATTCCCGGCATATAACCACGGCAGCCCTTTTGAACAATAATTTTTACATATTCAAATTTACTTAATTCTTAATTAATGCACTTACAAAGTTGAGACTGGAGTTATTTTATGTTGAAAAATAAAGGGAGCAAAAGTATCGAAACAGATCTTGGGATTATTTGGCAGTTTGGTCACAATTGGCACTGAAAGTCACACAGGCTACAGATTTTAAGTCTTAATATCTATTTAACTAATAGACTTTAGGTTAATTTAAAAACTTTGCTGGAATCAGTAAAATTTAGGCTTTCTTTTGGATGCAGTCTTATAGCTGAATTTGATCTATTAGCTCACTCGAATTTTACTTAATATGTATTGCACAATATACGTCATTGTCCATAACTGTTAATAGTATGCATTTCCAATAAAACTGATTAGCTCATTACTTTCAGAATAGATATTAGAATGTACTGAAATAGTAGATTTTACTAGGAAAATTTTATTCAAACTATTTCTGAATTCTGTACTATGAGGCTGAAGGCCACAGAATCTGTAGTCGGAATTTGAGTAGTGAAAATGAAAAAAATAAAAGTTCATTGCTATACTAAGTTACTTAAGGAGTGTAAAACCAAAACAGAATAGCAGTGGGCAACCCTGCTTTGTTACAACCTTCACAAATCACGAAGAGTAAAAACAGCCAGACCACCAGAACTTATTCATACTGATCCAACTGGAAATTGGAAATTATTCCAAACTAATATGATAATACAAGATATGTTTTAACATTTGTCAATGACCTTACTCATTTTGCATGTGTGTATGTTCTAGATGCAAAGTCAGAAGTTGCGAAACTTTTCAAAATTTCTTAAGCAATGTCTACAGCTCATTTCAATTGGAAAATAAGTCATCCTGATTGTGATAATGGGTGAGAGTATATACTCAATGAGCTGAAGACTTTCTGTGAAGACTTTGGTATTCAATTTGGGTTGACAATGCAATATACTGAACATCTAAACAAGACTATTTTGGATAACACACACAGTATGCTTCTCAAATCAAAACTTGACAATAGTTTATGGACATAAGTAGTGTGGCCACAGTTTATATTACAAGTAGGAGGCCAACTACAGCCTTGGAAGGAAAAATACCAGCAGCACTATGGTATGGGAGAAAACCCAACTTGGAGAAGTTAAAGATTTTGATTGTTAAGCCTTTTTAAAAATGGAACTGTTAGTTAGAAAGTTTGATTCTCATTCTCTTAAATGCATATTTATTAGCTGTTGTCTAAATTGATACAGATTTTGGTGTCCAGGACTGAAGGAAGTGATTTCAGCAAAGGGTGCAATATTTGATGAAACTAAATTCAGTTTCGACAGGACAACTAGTGAACAGCAGCTTTCAAGAGAAAACAAAAACAGCAAAGAATAAAAGACAGATGAAAACAAAAAAGAAGAAAATATGACAGAAGGCTCTAGAGCACTAATCAAGATGCTTGTAAAGGTACAAACACTTCAATGAAACAACGGGGAACGAAACATGCCTTTGATGATTAGGCAACAGTGGTCTTGCATGCTAAATCATCTATTGATGATGTTCCTGAATGCTATGAAGATATAGAAGGGAGACACGATGAAAATTAATAGAGGGAAGCAATCAACGAAGAAATCAAGTCACTGGAACTTAATGAGACATGGGAGTTGACTGGTACTCTCAAGAAAAGAAACCAATTGATAGCAACTGGATGTTTAAAATGAAACAAAATCCAGATAGAAACACTGACAGATATAAGGCAAGGCTTGTAGTCAAAGGCTGTGCTTAGAGGAAGGGTTATGATCGTGATGAAACACACACTCCATTTGTCTTTTTGGCTACATTGAGAACACTGTCTCCATCATCATTGAAGACGATTGATCTCTTTATGCACACAAAAGATGACAAAAATGCCTGCCTTCTTGGGGAGCAATATGAAGATGTCTACATGAAGATACCTCAAGATGTCATGGTCAAAAAATGCATTCTTCAAATTAAAAAATCCTTCTAAGGATTGAAACGAGCTCCTCATTCACATAATGCAACATTTGATATGTTTGTCAAAAGTGTTGCAATGAGGACAGTAAAATGTTACCAGATATTTGTATGTAGGTAATTTGGGAGGATACAGCACAGCATATCTTCCATTGTATGTAGATGATGATGTAATTGCTCTAAGTAACTATGATGAGATCAACAAAATTAAAAGGGCTTTGGAAAATTGACTTTTCATACAAGATATGGGCAAAATTAAATCATTTCTTGGCATCAATTGCAAAAGATCAGATGGCGGAAAGATTGTGAGGCAATCTATGTACTTGTGGAAAGTACTGGAATGTTTGTGCATGAATGACTGTAACGCAGTTGAGACACCAATGGACACCAAACCCACTATGGAAAGCAGGTGAGTAATGATAAAGATTAAATAGGAGTGAGTATTTCGTGCATGTGTTAAAATCAAGTTGACAGATGGAATGTGTGGAAAACTATGGTATCCATGATTTGTTCTCACTGAAGATGACAGAGTGCACTAATAACTGCAGCGAATGGTAATGCAGAGGGCAGCTGAGTTGTTTGGTTCCCCCCAGCGAGGGCACTGGCTCCATGTGGTGTGGTCCACCTGACAAGTTGATTGTAATGCATGCGCCTAATACTCACAGCCCAGTATATACTGTGGAACTGACAATATTAATAACACTCTAGTTCTAATATTTATGGATAAACAGATGTGTTGAAGCCCCTGTATATAGGCTGCTATGCATGACAGGTGTGTGATGGACCAAAATGTGTGTGCATTTTATGTGACATACACATAAACAGGCGAACCCATGGGGAAAAAGCTAGTAATGATTAAGACAGAAGAGTAATACAAAAACAAAAAATTGGCAACAACCTGGCATTACCTCAGCATAAATAAGTCTACATAAAAGGCTGGTTGCTCCATTTCGTCAGCTAATTTAATCCACAACCCTGGAGCTCAGTCACTGGTGTCATGGATCAACTAGTGACTCTCAATGAGTTTAGTGACAATAAATTTGCAAAAACTACTACAATATTTTAAATCTACTTTCATTTAAATGAAACAACGATAGTATGGTATTAACTTTTTTCAGTATATGATGAAAAATTATTTCAATAAGTATTACCTCCTCAGTCTTTGTCTGGTAGGCTCATCACCTGTTAGAATGCTCAAAACCCCGATTTCCAAGACATCTTTGGCTGCACTTATGAAGTACTTCAGGAGGTCTTGTTGTGCATGATAAGTAATTTTAACTGTACTGGAACTACCAGCAGGGATTATAAACTTGCTAGGCTCAACAGTTATAGCTGACTTTTTCAGAAATTCCAGACCTGAAAATATTAGAAAGTATTATAACATTCATAGTGAACATATGTTCTGCATGATAGTAGTATTTCCTAAAAAGGGGATACTCCGTAAGTAAATTTAATTCAGCATATGAATGTTTGAAAAAAATAAGCATCACATGAGCAGCTGTCTAGAAAAATTAATTTGTGACGGATCTACAAACACAAAACTTTCTAAAACAGAGACAAAATTTATGTTTCGTCATTTAAGTCATTTTTTTCGCCTGGGGAAAGGCACAGACAGGGGAAAGAAAGAGAATGTTTGATGTAAATGGAATTATGTTGAGCCAACAAAGTGAGATTAAGTTCATAGTATTGGTCAACACAGAAAAAAAGTCTCACAAGGTAAACTGGTGACCGACAGTCACTCACTACTAAACATCATGAACATGTTTCAGCATCATGGAAGCCTGGAAGTGAGACATGCCATTCTAAAAATGTCATATAGCACATCACTTCGATGGTACTTGAGGGAGCTGTAAACGATAAAAACTGTAGGGGAAGATGGAAATCTATGCAATAAATAATGGAGGATATTGGGTGCAAAGGTTACCATGAAAGGAAGAGGTTGGCACAGTAGAGAAATTCATGGTGGGGCACACCAAATCAGTCAGGACACTGACTGATGTGAAAAAAGGCACGACAGAGTGTGGGCTGTGATATTTTCAGAGGAACCATTCTGAACTTCAAAGTAGTTTAGGAAAACTGTTAAAGAGCTAATCTGGATGGCCAGATGGTAATTGCCTTTTTCAAAATGTGAGCTTTATACCATAACACTGTGCCCTCTAGTTTAGGGTGAAAAGGAGGAGCACTGAACATGTGCTGGTAGAATGATACTATCAGTAATAAAGTAGGTCATGAGAGAGACTAGCTTCTGAAATAACATCAAAGGTAACACTGGACTATAAAACAGTCATATCTTATAGTAGTAATGGGCTGCAGGTAAGTGACAAAAAGAAGAAAAATAACTGCACTCAAAAGGAAGAGAAGGATAAAGATGGAAACGAAAGCAAGCTGAAAATATGAAGAGGAAGTAAAGTTCTGGTAGAAAACTGAGATGAGTTAAGGAAGACAAAGTAGTATCTGTTCAAACCTTCCCATCCATCATTATAGTTCTGAGGAACATGGAATTATAATTTTATGTTGACTGACTGAATTAACTCTTCAGACAGCACTGTACTGATTTTCTGGTTTTATTTCACATTATCAATTATTACTACATCCTCAGATGTATCTCAAAACTCAAATACACCAGTTGAACCTAAAAGTGCTATCTGAATCTGTCTATAGGTGTTATCATCATTCACACTTCACCACCTCTCCATCACACCACCAAGTTATACTAGTAGCACGGGAAGGAGTTTTGGTATTTTAGATATCACTATGAACCACAGACCTTGCCATTGGTGGGGAGCCTTGTGTGCCTCAGCGATACAGATAACTGTACCATAGGTGCAACCACAACTGAGGGGTATTGGTTGAGAGGCTAGACAAATGTGTGGTTCCTGAAGAGGGGCAGCAGCCTTTTCAGTAGTTACAGAGGCAACAGTCTGGATGATTGATTGAACTAGTCTTGGAACACTAACCAAAATGGCCTTGCTGTGCTGGTACTGCGAACGGCTGAAAGCAAGGGAAACTACAGCCATAATTTTTTCCCAAGGGCATGTAGCTTTACTGTATGGTTAAATGATGATGGCGTCCTCTTGGGTAAAATATTCCGGAGGTAAAATAGTCCCCCATTCGGATCTCCGGGCGGGGACTACTCAAGAGGATGTCGTTATCAGGAGAAAGAAAACTGGCGTTCTACGAATCGGAGCGTGGAATGTCAGATCCCTTAATCAGGCAGGTAGATTAGAAAATTTAAAAAGGGAAATGGATAGGTTAAAGTTAGATATAGTGGGAATTAGTGAAGTTTAGTGGCAAGAGGAAAAAGACTTTTGGTCAGGAGAATATAGGGTTATAAATACAAAATCAAATAGGGGTAATGCAGGAGTAGGTTTAATAATGAATAAAAAAAATAGGAGTGCAGGTAAGCTACTACAAACAGCATAGTGAACGCATTATTGTGGCCAAGATAGACAAGAAGCCCACGCCTACTACAGTAGTACAAGTTTATATGCTAACTAGCTCTGCAGATGATGATGAAATTGATGAAATGTATGATTAGATAAAAGAAATTATTCTGGTAATGAAGGGAGACGAAAATTTTATAGTCATGGGTAATTGGAATTCGAGAGTAAGAAAAGGAAGAGAAGGAAAAGTAGTAGGTGAATATGGATTGGGAGGACAAAATGAGAGGAAGCCGCCTGGTAGAATTTTGCACAGAGCATAACTTAATCATAGCTAACACTTGGTTCAAGAATCATGAAAGGAAGTTGTATACATGGAAGAAGCCTGGAGATACTAAAAAGTTTCAGATGGATTATATAATGGTAAGACAGAGATTTAGGAACCAGGTTTTAAATTGTAAGACATTTCCAGGGGCAGATGTGGACTCTGACCACAATCTATTGGTTATGAATTGTAGATTAAAACTGAAGAAAGTGCAAAAAGGTGGGAATTTAAGGAGATGTGACCTGGATAAACTGAAAGAATCAGAGGTTGCACAGAGTTTCAGGGAGAGCATAAGGGGACAATTAACAGGATGGGGGAAAGAAATACAGTAGAAGAAGAATGGGTAGCTTTGAGGGATGAAGTAGTGAAGGCAGCAGAGGATCAAGTAGGTAAAAAATACGAGGGCTGCTAGAAATCCTTGGGAGATACTGAATTTAATTGCTGAAAGGAGAAAATATAAAAATGCAGTAAGTGAAGCAGGCAAAAAGGAATACAAACGACTCAAAAATGAGATCAATAGGAAGTGCAAAACGGCTAAGCGGCGATGTCTAGAGGACAAATGTTAGGATGCAGAGGCTTATCTCACTAGGGGTAAGATAGATGCCGCTACAGGAAAATGAAAGAGACCTTTGGAGAAAAGAGAACCACTTGCATGAATATCAAGAGCTCAGATGGAAACCCAGTTCTAAGCAAAGAAGGGAAAGCAGAAAGATGGAAGGAGTACATAGAGGGCCTATACAAGGGCGATGTTCTTGAGGACAATATTATGGAAAACGAAGATGATGTAGATGAAGATGACATGGGAGATATGATACTCCATGAAGAGTTTGACAGAGCACTGAAATACCCGAGTTGAAACAAGGCCCCGGGAATAGACAACATCCCATTAGAACTACTGACAGCCTTGGGAGAGCCAGTCCTGACGAAACTCTACCATCTGGTGAGCAAGATGTATGAGACAGGTGAAGAACCCTCGGACTTCAAGAAGAATATAGTAATTCCAATCCCAAAAAAAGCAGGTGTTGACAGATGTGAAAATTATCCAACTCTCAGTTTAATAAGTCATGACTGCAAAATACTAACACGAATTCTTTAAAGACAAATGGAAAACCTCGTAGAAGCCAGCGTCGGGGACGATCAGTTTGGATTTCGTAGAAATACTGGAACATATGAGACAATACTGACCCTACAACTTATCTTAGAAGCTAGATTATGAAAGGCAAACCTACTTTTATAGCATTTGTAGACTTAGAGAAAGCTTTTGACAATGTTGACTGGAATACTCCCTTTCAAATTCTGACGGTGGCAGGGGTAAAATACAAGCAGCAGAGGGCAGTTATAAGAGTCGAGGGACATGAAAGGGAAGCAGTGGTTGGGAAGGGAGTAAGACAGGGTTGCAGCCTCTCCCCGATGTTATTCAATCTGTATATTGAGCAAGCAGTAAAGGAAACGAAAGAAAAATACGGAGTAGGTATTAAAATCCATGGAGAAGAAATAAAAACTTTGAGGTTCACCGATGACATTGGAAATCTGTCAGAGACAGCAAAGGACTTGGAGGAGCAGTTGAACGGAATGGACAGTGTCTTGAAAGGAGGATATAAGATGAACATCAACAAAAGCAAAACGAGGATAATGGAATGTAGTCGAATTAAGTCGGGTGATGCTGAGGGAATAACATTAGGAATTGAGACGTTTAAAGTAGTAAAGGAGTTTTTCTATTTGGGGAGCAAAATAACTGATGATGGTCGAAGTAGAGAGGATATAAAATGTAGACTGGCAATGGCAAGGAAAGTGTTTCTGAAGAAGAGAAATTTGTTAACATCGAGTATAGATTTAAGGGTCAGGAAGTCATTTCTGAAAGTATTTGTATGGAAGGGAAACATGGACGATAAATAGTTTGGACAAGAAGAGAATAGAAGCTTTCGAAATGTGGTGCTACAGAAGAATCCTGAAGATTAGATGGGTAGATCACGTAACTAATGAGGAAGTATTGAATAGGATTGGGGAGAAGAGAAATTTGTGGCACAACTTGACCAGAAGAAGGGATCAGTTGGTAGGACATGTCCTGAGGCATCGAGGGATCACCAATTTAATATTGGAGGGCAGCGTGGAGGGTAAAAATCGTGGAGGGAGACCAAGAGACGAATACACTAAGCAGGTTCAGAAGGATGTAGGATGCAGTACGTACTGGGAGATGAAGCAGCTTGCACAGGATAGAGTAGCATGGAGAGCTGCATCAAACCAGTCTCAGGACTGAAGACCACAACAAAAACAACAACAACAACAGATGTCACTTTAGCATATGACTTAAAAGAAGTCAGGCACATGGCAAAACAGGTCATAGAAAGCTTCTAGTCAAAGGATAAGTTCTACCGTAATGGTTTAACACATTGCAACTGGTAATCTTATACAAAAGATGTTAACCTTTTTGCAACATATTCTATATATATTAATACTCTCTTTTCTATTAGTTTCTTACAAGGCTTCTGATCTTTTTGCAGTAGTAATGCTGTTGAACTTGTTACAAACTGTAATTTAACACATGAACTTGTGATAACTAACACTTTAAAGTTTACCATGTAGCACATGAATTTCCGGATTGGAAACATCTAAATATATGACACTAACTCTGTAGTACAACTAATTCTGAATGATAAAGAACTATAATATAACACAGGCATTTTTTGGAAATTCATTCATACAGGCTTCAT
This sequence comes from Schistocerca gregaria, assembly GCF_023897955.1. Taxonomy (NCBI): domain Eukaryota; kingdom Metazoa; phylum Arthropoda; class Insecta; order Orthoptera; family Acrididae; genus Schistocerca; species Schistocerca gregaria. The sequence continues at coordinate 400,121,100 of NC_064921.1, read as the reverse complement.
ATAATGATGTACCATCAAAGATATTTCACTCTTTTTCTCTTCTGGTGTTGACTGTGTAGTAAAATCTTAGAATGACGTTTCCAGTTGGTTTAAGTTATCTAATGTGAAACATCATTTGAACTTGTGTCAGGAAATATTCTGAGCTTTTAAGATCCATGTAAAATTATATGTGATCATTTTTCCAGTGACTTTCCAAATGAACTCATTACTCCAGTTTTGTTCTGTCAACTTGTGGTGGACTGTTTCCTGTCTGAGAAGCAATATGCAGCATCTTATGTTTCTGGAAATGTAAAATCAAGACATAACTTATTCAATAACCGGAGGGAAGGATGGAAGTTTTCTGATTGGAAGCACAGTTATATCACCACAAAGCACCAAGTTAAATCCACCTTACGATCTGTATAACACACCATAAAGAAAACTGACTCCAATATGTGGTATGCACGACGGTAGACACTATCACTCTCATAACTGATATTCTGTCTACCTTTTACATATTCGGCGTCATGAATTATTACAAGCTATGTCTGCAATGGAGTTCTGAAATCATCTGAACTATCTTGCTGGATAAAATAGTAACAGCTGTGGTGTTTAGTATGACATTCACTGGGTTTCATCTCCTTTATCACAGAATTTCCTAGATAGCTTCCAGTTTTTTGCAGGTGCCACATAACAATTAATATGGTTCGCAGGAGAGCTTCTGTAAAGTTTGGAAGGTAGGAGACGAGATACTAGCAGAAGTAAAGCTGTGAGTACCGAGCGTGAGTCATGCTTCGGTAGCTCAGATGGTAGAGCAATTGCCCGCGAAAGGCAAAGGTCCCGAGTTCGAGTCTCGGTCGGGCAAACAGTTTTAATCTGCCAGGAAGTTTCATATCAACGCACACTCTGCTGCAGAGTGAAAATCTCATTCTGGAATACGACTCATGCTTCATGCAGTAATCTCTTCTTACTATTCTTAATATTGTGGTAGACCACAGTTCTTAATAATGTAGTAGACCATTGTTCTCATAATCTGTCATCATAAGCAGATGGATTGCAGACAGGATGCCTGTTGAGGTGCATGGCAGTCAGCACAGCATTGCTTCCACATACCCATTCTGAGGGGGCTCACTTGGCGGAGAGGAAGAGGGAGGGGGACAGGGTGACGGGGGGAGAGGGGGAGAGGGAGGGAGGGAGAGAGAGAGAGGGAGGGAGAGAGAGAGAGGGAGGGAGAGGGGAGAATCAAATTCACACAGCTTGGCAGAAGTTGCCAAAGAAAACTGACATTACCTCGCCTGATGACAGTTATCTGCATGGCTTCCATAGCCTTACAGTTGTGCACCGGTCGTGGACTTGCTGTGAGCACAGGCTCAATGGCTTTCCACTATGTCTTGTGCTGCATTGGGATGTAGCTAACTGCCATTTTTCCTTCGCCATATGGAAGGGGCAATCCGGCTGTTGAGACACAATTAGAGCACGCTCACCTACATGGAAGCAAATGAGGCTGTGCTGTATGGATAGCAAGTGATGGGAAGTGAGTGATACTTACTTATGTTCACTGTACAGCGGCAGTGCTCTAGTAATGGGAGTTGGGAAGTGTGAATAAGGGCACAATAGTCTAGAGGGTGACGAGATTAAGAGGAAAGTGTGGAAAAGATGAGTGAGTAGAATGGGTAGAAAGAAAAGGAAAGGAAATATAAAGAGGAACTCTAATAAACAGAAAAGGAAATGGGAGGGAAAGGACAGAGGTGGTGGAGGAGTGGAAAGTGAGTGAGTGAGTGAGTGAGCAATGTGTGTGTGTGTGTGTGTGTGTGTGTGTGTGTGTGTGTGTGTGTGAGGGGGGGGGGGGTTAAAAGCAATAAAAAATCATTGTAATAGTTAAAGCAAAATGTGTAAAGCACTATCATTTTGAGCAAAATAAGAGGAGAATAAGATAGTTGCCTTTTGTTGTGGCATTCACAATTGCAAATGCATCCAGTGTTCCAGAATTACTGATGATAAAATAAGCTTCCATACAAGGTTTCCCATAATCTAATGCACCTATGCAAAGCCACATATGACCTGTTCCATCTTTTGGTACACCTTTGATAGTAATCCGGTGGTGGCCACCATAAGCATAAAGGGGAAACTGAAAAACAAAAGAGAAAAATTTAAGGTTATAATAAAGATAATAATGGGACAATAAAAGAGAAGAACAAAGACAAATGCAAAATTGCACAAACAAGTGATTCAACCATATTGGAATTACATATATTTTTTTAAAATATTACAAGAGTCATTCCGAAAGCAAAGAACACCTTCTTCTACAAAAAATTTATTTGATGTACTTTTAAAAAACTGTATTTTACATACAGTCTGATACCGAAGCTACTTTTCTACATAATCACCATGCAAATTTAGGCATGTGTCATACCCATTTACCAGGTTTTCTGTGCCTTCTGCATACACAGTTGCCACCAACTTTTTGAACCATTGACTAATGGCTTCTTTTAAGTTCATCATCACTTCCATAGCATTGTTCACTCAAACAAATATCTTCGAATGTGGGGAATAATTGTAATCACTTGGGGGCTAAGTCTAGACTGAATGCCGGATGTTGGAACATTTCCCACTAAAACCATGGAAGCTAGTCCTTGTCACTCCTGGACATGCATTATCATGGAAGAGGAAGACTCAACTGGTTAGCGTTCCGTGCTGCTTGTTTTTATTGGCTCAAAATAGTTGTGAAGCGTCTGCCAGTAGGTTGCTGCAGTCCACTAATTGTGAAACGCTTGTCTGGTTGGATTTTTGTTTCAGTCTTCTTCTGTCTGCCATTAAACATGATACACTACTTTCAAACTGATGCTTCATTCGTAACATTACCATAAACCTCAGTTGTCTATCTACAAATTTCAGTGCTTGGATTTTTTTGCGAATTTAAAAAGTGTGCACCTTACACTTGGCAGGATTGTTAATTTTGTCATACATTTTACAGTTGCATAGTTAAGCAGTAATCAACAGTATTGGATCCCAGCTGCCACCAAACTAAAGCAGATGAATACCAAGGTCAGTGGTTGTTTGGCAGTGGAAGTAGGGGAACATGGTCATGTGTCAAAACAAAATGTTTTCTCCTTTGCGAATGACTCTCATAAATATTTGGATGCCAATGCAGCCTATTAAAATGAAGTCTCAGTTAATATGGCTTGTTGTAACAAGAGAAATATCCCTGCTCAATTGGCTAAAATTGATTTTAAAATACATACATGTTTGTGTTCTATCACACAAATAGGTCCTTTACATGTAAAAGCCTGGATTTACAAACAACTGATGGCTTAGGGTTGACGAATCTGAAGGTTACAGAAGGACAAGTCGCCGAAGAAGTGGTATTAAGTGTAACAAGCATTTCTGACCAGCATATTCACAATGGTCATAAGTGAACCATTATGTAACAAAAAGTTAAGCAGTCAATTGGAACCAAGCGTCTTTAACACAAACATTACAGCAGCATAGTCATATTTCCCAAAATAAGAAGCTGTTGTGTTCATCAAACAATGAAAAATCCAGTATTACGAAAAAGGAAAGTTGCTACTCGCCATACAGCACAGATGCTGAGTCATAGATAGGCACAAAACAAACTCACAACTAATGCTTTTGGCCATCAAGGCCTTCGTCAACAACAGATGACACACACACACACACACACACACACACACACACACACACAAAATATGTTGGTTCTCCTGAGAAAGTCATCAATGGATTAGAAGGAGTTGGGCACCAATAAATCCTTTCGGCTTCTCTTAAACTGAATTTCATTTTTATGGCTGCTGGCAAGTTATTGAAAATGTGTTTTCCTGAATACTGCACACATCTTTGTGTACAAGAGTAAGTGACTTTAAATCCTTGTGAAGATTCTTCTTATTTCTAGTATTGATTCCATGAACTGAGCTGTTGGATTGAAAAAGTGATATATTTTTAATGACAAATTTCATTAGCGAATAAATATATTGGGAAGCAGTAGTTAGTGTCCCTAGTTGCCTAAACAGTCTTCTCAGGATGTTCTTGAGTTCACACCACATATAACTCTCATTGTCCGTTTTTGTGCCCAGAGAACTTCAGCTTGGCTTGATTACACCAAAAAATTATCCCATATGACATTATGGAATGAAAGTAAGCATAGCGTGCCAGCTTTTTTCAGTTTTATATCCCCTATGTCTGACAATTTTCATTGCAAATAGAGATTTGTTAAGACATATAAGCAGTTCTGTAATGTGCTTCTCCCAGTTGAATTTATTATCAAGCTGTAATCCCAAGAATTTAACACTGTCCAATTCTTCTATCCGCTTGTCATCGAATGTTACGCACATACTCGTGGGACACCCCTTGCAAGTTCTGAACTGCATGTAGTGTGTTTTTTCAGAGTTTAGTGACAAATAATTGGCTAGGAACCAGTTCTTAATGTCCACAAATATTTTATTAGCTGATCTTTCTAAGACTACACTTGATTTGCTATTTATTGCCATGTTTGTATCTTCGGCAAACAAAACGAACTTGACATCTGGTAATGTTACTGATGAAAGGTCATCGATATACACAAGAATAAGTAAGGGCCCTAGGTGGAACCTTGTGTGACCCCACATGTATTTAGTTCCCAGTTGGATGATGACCGATAGATTAATACATGTCTCTTTCCTAATAAAACCCTTTGTTTCCTGCCAGAGATATAAGATTTGAACCATTTTGCAGCATTTCTTGTTACACCATAACATTCTAATTTACTTAAAAGGCTATTGTGATTTACGCAGTCAAATGCCTTTGACAGATCACAAAACATACCAGTTGCCTGCAATTTGTCTAATGAATTAAGTACATTTTCCCTGTAATTGAAGATAGCTATCAAATATCAGAACCCTTTAGAAATCCAAACTGTGGCTAACAGTATGTTATTTGTGATAAGATGGTTATAAAGCTGATTGTACATTACCTTTTCTAAAGTTTTTGAGAATGCTGGCAAAAGTGAAATTGGATGGAAATTTGATGCTATTTCTTTATTCCCTTCTTAAACAGTGGCTTAACTTCAGCATATTTCAACCATTCAAGAAATATTTCAGTGATAAACGACTGGTTACACAGATAGCTTAATATGTTACTTAACTCAGAATCACATTCATTAATTAACTTTGTTGATATTTCATCATATCCACTAGATGTTTTTGATTTTAAAGATTTTATGATGGACATTATTTCTGCTGGGGTAGTGTGGGTCAAATTCATATGATCAAAGTTGATTGAAATGTCTGGTCTGAGGTATTCCATAGCAGCATCTACAGAACCTGACAACCCCATCTTTTCAGTAACAGTTATAAAATGTTTGTTAAAAAGTTCTGCAACACTATACACATCTGTCACCAATGTATCATTTACTCTTAATGCTGTTTGTCCCTCTTCCACTGGTCTCCTCCTTCGCTATATCCCATATTGTCTTTATTTTGCTATCTGATATGACTATCTTTTCCTTGTAATATATTTGCTTTGATGTTTGTGTTACAGTCTTTAATATTTTACAGTATTTCTTGTAATGTGCTATAGCATCGACATCAGAACTGTTTCGGATTGACATATACAGTTTTATTTTTGTTTTAAAAGTTACCTCTATTCCTTGAGTAATACATGGCTTCATTGTAGACTTCATTTTAACCATTGGTTTTGGGGAAAAACAGTGTTCAAATAAGATAAGCACTTTATTATCAAAAGTGTTATATTTTTCATTCATGTCATGAGCACTGTTAACATCAGTCCAGTGGATATCTCTGAGGAGTATCCTACAATAATATCCTGTAAATGTTTTTGGTTGTTAAATGGGCCAGTACAACTTCAGGGTGGTTTATGAACAGATTAAAGTTACCTGCAGGTGCTCGATATACACTTAATAATATGAAGGATTTTTTTGTGAAATTCTACTTCTGTTGCACGTGCTTCCCTAGGCTGCTCTAGGCAAAATTTATGAATGTCTATGTTCTTAAATTTATGACAGTTCCTGATGAATGTGACAACTCCTCCTTCCCTGAATCCTGCTCTACAAAAGTGAGATGCTAACCTAAACCCTGTAACACTTGAAAGTTCTATACCAGTGGTCACATGATGTTCAGAGATGCAGATTATGTCAGCAGGGTTTGAGGACTCGAATTCATCTATGCAGATAATTAATTCATTAATTTTATTTCTCAGTCCTCGAATATTTTGATGCAATAAAAACAGCTGAAATCTCACACTGACTGAGTTAAAACTGGGTAGAGTTGAAATTTCTGCCGATTGTTGAAAATTCTTAACCAAGAGCTGCTTATGCTGATGTAATACACTAGAATTAGGTTTTTAGGTTTTTTTCTCATACTGAAGGTTTGTCTCAGTCCTAACCTCTCTTAAAAGTTGGTTTCTTTCTGTCCTCCCTACCCTAAAAAAGGATATTTTCTGAACCCTATAACCACTGGCATTTTATCGCTCACGACAGTGCCTCCCCCGTTTAGCTTTCCTGCTATTTTCCCAGCCAGTTTACCCTTCCCTTTCCTGTTGAGGTGAAGGCCATGCCTAGTATAATCCCACCTATTGAGAGAATTGACAGGAACCACACCAATGTGTGACCCTACAAAACCACTCATGCGTTGCATTTACTTCCCCTATTCCCACGCCACTACAGTCACCCACATGGAAAAAACTACAGCACCCGTCACACCAAAGCCCTGACCTAAAAATTCTATGGCCAGACAAGCACTTTTCACTCATGATAAATGTAATAGTTTATTAAGAATAAGTCAGTTAAATTACAGATAAACACGAAAATATGATTCCACAAATTTGGCCTATACGCAACTGTGTGTTGACAAAAATAACAATGCAAAGTTTCTGAAACAACAACTTAAACTTTATGCTACTTTCCAGAAATGTGAGTTAAATAATGAAGAGGTATGCTATAGTTAAATTGCTGGAGAGAGCAAAGAACAGTTAAACGAAATTCTACAGATTTGTGGCAAAATGTAAATAGAAAATACGACTGTAACCCGACTGTACGATCTTTTCACATTTTTTGCTATATTATATAAAGAAAAATGAAACCTTTAATGGTATACTTAAAAAGCACACTAATGCACCTATTTACCACATAATCAGTACTAAACTAAATGTTTTTATAATCAAAATGACTTATCTTTATGAGAATACCAAAGTGCGCGCTAGTCACCTGGCTGCAGGGCTGCTGCTGCTGTAGTCTTTGGAATTATTAAAGTTTAATCATAGATTGTAGACAAATGCAATTTTACAAATAAAGGATCTTGATGGGTGGTAGAACAAACTCATTTACACATTTTAAAACCATCTTTATTTGGTTCAAGCTGGGGTACTTTGCTTGTAAGTTTGCAAAATTAATTTGTTAGGAATGGAACATCACTGCAAGCTTGTAGTTTCTCTACTAGTATGATTAAGTCTTTTATACCATTTTTCACTCATTATATTATTTTTATGTATGCAGAATTGCTTCTTTAACTTGAACTGTAATGACTACTACATCCAATCCTATTCCCACAAAAAATTTAAACCTGTGCACTTGCATTACATTTATTCAAACAATGAAGAATCCAGGATGGAATAATGACAATATCATAAAAATGATAGATCATTACTCACCATATAGTGGAGATGCTGAGTCACAGAGAGGCACAACAAAAAGGCTGCTAAACAAGTGAGCTTTTGACCGAACAACCTTCTTCTAAGGTAGACAAACACACACACACACACACACACACACACACACACACACACACACACACACATATTCATGCAATAAGAAAGCCTATTTGCTGAAAGCTCATTCATTTCACAGACTTTTTATTGTGCCAGTCTGTGAGTCAACAGCCTCTTTATATTTTTTCCATTTGGCACATGTTCCAAGTCCTTCACAAGCAAATATTAAAAAATGAACACACAAAAACAAGCATCACCGAGCAATATATAATCCTTACAACCGCAGAAATGCGTGCATCTTTCCATCTTTCCCATAAAATTCTATCTGTAGGTGCATGTTTTGCTAATTTCACTAACAGACTCACAAACACAAAGCAAACTGATTTTAAGAAAGAAGGAACGTTAGAGTTAAAACCACAGTGACAGAAGAAAGTTTTTCAATCAAAGAAAAACTGGGGAAGAATCAGATGTAGCATCATTCTTAACAGGTAGGAATCTACTGCTTTAACCACTGACAGTGTCAGTTGGGCCTTTGTGCCCGGAGACAGGGGTCGTGTGTGAGTTTTCTACCTCTGAAGATCAAAAGTGTCTGAAAGCTGTAACATTTCTGGCAATCTTTATCATAGTGTGTGGCTGCGATTCAATGCCTCCCCTAAGTGGTGCTATGTTTTACAACATAACAGTGCACACTCCACTGCAGAGTGAAAATTTCATTCTGGAAACATCCCCCGGGCTGTGTCTAAGCCATGACTCTGCAGTATCCTTTCTTCCTGGAGTGTTAATTCTGCAAGGTTCGCACGAGAGCTTCTATAAAGTTTGGAAGGTAGGAGACAAGGTACTGGTGGAAGTAAAGCTATGATGATGGGTCCTGAGTCGTGCTTGGATAGCTCAGATGATAGAGCACTTGCCCGCGAAGAGCAAATGTCCCGAGTTCGAGTCTCTGTCCAGCACACCGTTTTAACCTGTTAAGAAGTTTTATAACAGTGCACACACTGCTGCAGAGTGAAAAATTTCATTCCAGTGCTATGTTGTTATTCAATCCTGGAATTTCCACTGTTTGAAAAATTAATATGAGCAACATTTACAACAAAAAATTATTTCATTATCAGTGTCTGAAACAGTAACTGGAGGTGTATGAGTTTTACAACACAATTCAGAAACTAGATTCTGAAATTTAAAAAAAAAAAAACATGTATCTGTGGAATAAAACAGGGAAAACTGTAAATAATGAAAGAGAAGGGTAAGATGTGCATGTGCTGGATGGAGAAAATGCACTAAATAAATGATTATTATTGTTATAATTACCTAGCATTGTTGGCCTCAATTACAGGATATTCAGCATTCTTACTATATCAAATAGGAGTGAATATGGTCAAGAGGTTAAATTCTCTACACTGACAACTGCAAGTCTTGTATGAATTTCACTACATCTCTACCACTCACAACCCCCCCCTCCCCCCTTTCCCACTCCCTTACATTTATTAAAATGTGCAGTAAGATGAATGTTTAAAATGCACTATTGCTTGCTGCATTTGTAAATGAAGACGCGTCTCGTGTCATTCCTGGTTTCCTTCTATGACAGATACGAGAAGTGGAAGCCAAGAAAGGCACTCAAGTTGTATGTGATGAGTAATGATTACATTTCATCTTCTAAAATGCCATTGAGATCACTGTTAAGAGAATACAACATAACAGCTAAGAGTGCCCCTCCCTCAGTTGTGTCCAAGGGTAGCTTCGCACGTTACAAAATGTGGAAGCACACCCACATTGAAAGGCAGTTGTCTGCTCTGCTCTTCTTGGAAACAAAATTGCAGTAGTGTCTGCCTATTATTGCTCTGTGCTGATTGGGAGCTGGATTCTTATTTCTAATGTTTCCTCAGCACTTTTTGATACTTTTTGAGTTTACAACCTAACTGATCATTCCACTTTTGTGCATAACATTTTAACAACTCACACTGGCTTTGCCTGGCGTTTTAATCAGTGGCCTTATGTGTGGTCACTGCCTGAACAAATAAACAGTCAAATAATGTTTTGGCTTATCACACTACTGAAATTATATGAAGCTTTAGTGACTTTCCACACAGGGAGTTTGATATGGTCAACCCTATTGTAAACCCCCTCTCCTCCATCACTTTGGACAGTTACATATTGAAATGCTCTCTCTCTCTCTCTCTCTCTCTCTCTCTCTCTCTCTCTCCAGTTCACCTACTATTTACCTACTATTACTGGTGACTTTACATGCCTGATGGAGTTCTCGTTATGGTTTTCCATAACTTTATGGAGGTGATTTGTGAAGCCCAAGACCTATTTTTGCTTTTTATGACTGTTGTTCATGTTTCTGTCCTCAATATCTTGCAGGGTTACAAGTATTGACGGTAATGCAGGTATCTTCCCTGCTTGAGCTACATCAAGCAAATATTTAAAAAACTATTTCAATGTATTTGTGTTAGATATATTTCATATTTCAAATATTCACACAATTTTGTTTGTTATCTGTTTCATGTGGAGTTTACTGGACCATGATAATATGGCATAGTACTTCTCTGTGGATGTGGTACTTTGTGATCTTTTTGGATGATGGCCAGTGACTGAAATTGATGAGATCCACATTTTCAAGAGCCTCAATGTATTTTATTCGAATAATGAAAAACTAACTGAAATGATCATCTCCGACTAAAAATTTCTACAAATGTAATTAATTAACACAGGTCTCTACTCAATATTGTCCACAGAACCCCAGTATTTACTAGAAGAAAATGTCAAAACTAAAAGAAATCTTACATTTCTTATGAATATAGAAAAGATAACAAAATTACTACAAAACAGTTCCATATGTGTATGCATGTCCGTCTGTCCTGCCCCAGATGTTCCTATTTTAGCAGTTAGAGCTGTTAAATACAAAATATTCATCTGTACTGGATAATGAAAAACATAGCACATTTGAGCAAATGTATGTGCATCTCATATTTTTGGTACACAATTTTAAAAATACTTTACATATCTGACAGAGATTTTTGTTAGAAAGAGAAAGAAAATAGACAGAAACAAGTGCTAAAAGAGTATACCACAAGCTTAGCTGACAATTCTTGGTGTGGGTATTTCTTGAACATGAGCTTATCATGTGCTGCCCCAAGTCTCAGTGGTTCAAATGAAATGTTCAGCTTCACACGCTCCATGGACTGCAGTGCAATTTTTAGATCCTTGACACTTTTCTGCTGTTCAGTTAATATCTGCAAGAATCAATAGCAGTAATAATGATTCTAATAAGTGCAAAGCGCTTAATTAACCTTCAAATACTGCATTTATTTGTATACATTGCAATTCTGGGTTAATGTATCTTATTTTACTGTCTAATTAAAAGAAATGAAGTGCATGTACATCTTAACATAAAACCACATAAATCAGTAGTTATGAAATTACACACACACACACACACACACACACACACACACACACACACACACAGTCAACATTAATACAATGTGCAATTATGTGTGGGCACATGCCAATGTCCACATGGCCTTCACAATCTAACCTCTCAGTCTCTATAATAGTAAGGTCCAGTTAATTTTCTCAGTATCAAAATTACATTTAGTCACAATTGATATTACAATAACTTACTTTAAATGGACCTGTGGGGTCTTGCAGAGAAATGTGCAACTTCATTGTATAATTTCCCTCATTTCTCAACATAAATGATTCCATCACTAGCTGTCCTATGGGAACACTACTCCATACTAATTCTTTCTGCGTTGCAGCTAATGGCAATCTAGAAGTAGAATTCCTGCTCTGGGAGCTGCGTGAAGATGCAATTTCAGCTGACACACTTCCACTGCCATTAACAGCACCTACAAAAGATTACCATGGCATCAAGTCAATTTCTGAACCCCATACATACAATGTTGGAGAGATTTAGTCATAATGTTTCTGACAAGTACCTTAATATTAGAGTGATCAAAACAATATTTAATTGTCTTCAGGTTAAGAACTTATTTAGCATTACTACTGATTCCAAGGAAGAGAGGAAAAATTGGTGTGAGTGTGAGGATCACAGTTTAACATCATATTAAACCCCCAAAACAGACAAGTGGTTACTTTTTCCAGTGTTTTGTTAGGTACCATGCACTGTTGTGGATGGTGCCAATATGTTCGAAAATGCTGCACGCAAATGTTCCATTTTCCAGGGGACATATTTAGGTTCCATTGATCACAGAGATAAGAGGTCAAGTGTTTTGGATAGCCCTTGGACCAGTGACCATTTTTACACTTCTTGGAATAATGAGCATACTGTAGCTATCCTACAGTGCAGGATCAAAATTTAAGCATTGCAAACTTCTTGTAGTCCAGGCAAATTGAGCAAATCATTTCGTTCTTTTGCATCAGGAATGGTTCAGGGTGGACCTTAGACAGCTTATAAATGCACCACTTTGTCATGGAACTGCAAAAACCACTTTATTAACCTCCTTTTGCTCCATGAGCCGCAATTTTCTAAATACCTAGCCATAGCAAATGGCTCAAATTTTAACTCTATATTCTTTAGACATTAATCTACAAATATCATTAACTGTTTCCAGAATTCATTATCTGTTACTGAGATAAGCATGTAAAACCATGATTTTTGGCTACCAAATGTACCAATTCTGAGGATAGCCACTTCTGTCATTTCCATTCATGGCAAATCATCAAAATTTTTATCATATGTTATTAAAAAGATGATGCTGGGGAACCCTGAAACTATTTACAACACCACTACCCATTACTCAAGCCCCCAGAGGCTCACAGTTACCATATTGTCGCAGAAGACGCTGAGTAGCACCATGGTGTAGTGGTTATGATACTAAACTGTTGCATGGAGGGTTGCAAGTTCAAAACACACCTGAACTGTACAATTTTGATTTCTATATTGGGTTCGAGAACATTCTAGGAGTATCCAGAAATGTCAAGAATCATTGTACTGGAATGTTCTGTAGCTGTATATATACTGTGTGTGTTCTGGCCAGAGGCAATTCGCTCTGCGTTCTTGTATGTGCCAGTGCTGAATAAACCTTCGTTAAGTGAAGTTAGTATTCGTAATTCATCTAATTACACCTCCTTCTACATGACGTTATTCTGGTGGAGGCACTGGGTATTGGAACTTGTGATAGTGCACTTTATCAATGACACAGTGGCTCCAATCAGGCCATGACGGAGCTGCCGATTATGTGGCGAGAAACCTGAGTTCGAGCAATATTCAACAGATCGCAACCTATCAATCTATCGGAGGCAGAAGACGAAGAGGACGTTACGATGATAGCAACTGTGTGCCACCACATGACACATCCTTCTGGGTTATCTGGTGATGATGGCCAAGATCCAAACAAGTGGCTGAAGGTATATAAGCTTATAGCCAAATTTAACAGATGGGATGACACCGTGTGTTTGGCTAACGTATTTTTCTACCTGGAGGGCACTGCCAAGCAATGGTATGAGAACAACGAAGAGAAGTTCACAAGCTGGGAAATATTTCGGGCAGAATTGTGCAAGTATTTCGGCGACAAACAACAACAGAAGTGCAAGACTGAAGATAAATTTAAGTTCAGAGCACAGCATCCAAGAGAAACTACAGCATCCTACATTCAAGATGTCTTGAAGCTGTGAAAAATAGTGGATCCTAGAATGACGGAGGAAGCTAAGATTGCACGTGTCATGAAAGGTGTTGCTGAGGACATGTAACAAGCCCTACTACTGAAGGAAGTTTCGAAAGCAAACAACTCCATCAAATGGTGCCAGTATATCCAGACAATGCCACAAAAAAGGATTACACGCAAGAAATTTGAACAGCTTCCAAACGTCGTATCGATGTCTGTGATAGGGGAAGCAACTGATTTAACAAGTGTTATTTGTCAGATAGTGAGAGAGGAAGTTCAGAAGGCACTTGGATTGCACGGCAAGCAAAAAACCGAGATGCTTCAAGAGGTCATGAGGGAGTAAGTGGAACAGACATTGAACCCAATCTCATCTTTCATCTCCCTTTAAAACGGTGAAAAAGTTGAGACCCAGGCGGAGTTACATTACTACAATGCAGCATGAGGAAACTGTTTTGGCATCAAGGAAGACTGACATCTTGAGAACCCAGGATAACCAACCAGTATGTTTCCAGTGTGGACGACCAGGTGAACTATTGTCGAGAAAGGTGGTGGATATTTGATGACGCCTGTGCCAGAAGACAGCAGACCAATCATAGTCAACGCCAACTCTGGGACGATTAAGATGAACAAAAAGATGTGGGTGCAGAATGACATAGGTCACCATTGCCGCTAGCTAGCCGCTGGAAAGGACGCTCCCCAACATGCCAATCGATGTCTTGTTAAGAAGCTCCAGCCGATCACCTAGCTGCTGCAACCTGGAAAAGTAAAGGGTGTGATCTTCCTTGGAGGTAAGGCACCCGAAGAAAAAAATCCTCCATTGATCACTATAGAAATGATAGGACGTCGATATCCTCATGGATGGCTGACCAGCCCAAGCTCTTGTGGACTCTGGAGCATCATATTCAGTCATTTCCGAGAAATGCAGAAAACCGTATTCGTCGACAACAAAACATATCTGCTGAGGGTGGCTAATGGGAAATATGTAAAACCTACAGGTAGATGTACCATTCGTGTAGGTATAAGTGGCCATACACAGCCCTTAGAATTCATCATCTTCCAAGAATGCAGTCATGACATCATTCTGGGATGGGACTTTTTGAAAGTTTCTCAGGCAATTAAAGATTGTGGTCACTCAAAGTTTATACTAGACGAGATGAGATACTGTGGACACGAAGATCCACATCCAAGTGTATGGAGACTATGTGTGCTGGATGAAGTGATCATTCCTGCAGTCAGCACTAGCAAGGTAACTGTCACGTATCATGCCATGCATCAACCCACGAATCTTGTAGTAGAATGTAAGAGAACAATACCACTGAAGAAAAACTTGGTCATCCCAGCCTCTGTTGTCTTGTTTAAGAATGGATTTGGTTAATTGTGGATAGTTAACTGTCGTCGAGTACCGCAGATCCTCCCAAGACACATCAGCATAGCAAATGCTGAGGTGTTAATCGTAGAACAGCTGAGCATCATAGAAACCTCCCAAGCAGAGTCTGTGGGCGAAAATAGTGCTACCACTACAGGACAAGATCTTTTAGCTTGACTATCACCAGATCTCACTAAGAAATGACAGAAGAAGCTACTTGCCATTCTTCAAGAGTTCTCTGAATGCTTCAATCCACAGGTGTAGAGCACATTAGACAAATCAACAGTGAAGTACTGGATTAGCACTGGAGACCATCAACCAATAAGCCAGAGAGCATACCGTGTGTCAGGAACAGAATGGCGAATAATTCGCAGTGAGGAAGAGAAAATAATGATGAATGACATCATTCAGCCTTCGCAGAGTCCATGGTCGTCACCAGTGGTTCTTGTCAGGAAGAAGGAATGCAGTTGGTGCTTTTGTGTTGATTACAGGAAGCTTAATAAGATAACTAAAAAGGACGTTTACCCTCTTCCATGAACTGGGGATACTGGCAAATCGAAGAAGATGAGGCTGATCATGAGAAAATTGCATTCATCAACCCTGAGGGTCAGAATGAGTTTATGGTAATGCCATTTGGTTTGTGTAATGCACCAGCAACCTTTGAATGGATGATGGATAATCTTCTAAGGCACCTGAAGTAGACAATGTGTGTGTTATTTAGATGACATTATAGTGTTCTCAGAGACATGTAAAAAGACTGAGTGAGGGCCGTTCTTAAGTGTCTCCAACAAGGTGAACTGAAACTTAATCCAAGAAAGTGCGTCTTTGGAGCAAAAGAAATGAAAATATTTGGGCATCATGCATCAAATGAAGGTGTGCGGCCAGACCCAGAAAAGGTGAGATCTGTAACGGAATTTCCTATTCCTAAAAGTATTAGAGATCTGAGAAGCTTTCTCGAATTATATTCTTATTATTGTTGTTTTATCAAAGACTTTTGTATGAAAGCCAGGCCACTCCAAGAGTTGTTAAAAGCAGATGCTAAATTTATCTGGGGTGGTGCTCAACAACTTTCTTTCGATGTGGTGCGAAAAGCTCTGACGACTGACCCTGTACTTGGTCTGTATGATGAGAGAGCACCTACAGAGCTACACACAGACGCCTGCAGCTATGGGATCAGTGCTGTTCTGGTGCAAATTTTGGATGGAAAAGAGGGTTATAGCCTATGCTTCTAGGACACTTACTAAAGCCGAGAGAAACTACACAACTACAGAAAGAGAATGTCTTCTTTTAATCTGGCCTAAGTGCATATTTCAACATAATCTCTATGGAAGCCAGGCCATTCACAGGTGTTACAGACCATCATTCACTTTGTTGGTTGACAGGTCTTACGGATACATGAGGACGACTCACCAGGTGTGCACTATGTCTTCAAGACTATGACATTAGCATAGTGTCCAAAAGTGGAAGAAAACACCATGATGCCGACTGGTTCTCAAGAAACCCTGTGAAAGACCATCAAGACTTTGATGAAGATAGTGACTGCCTCGCTGCACTCCAGGATCTTTCTGCTGAGCAGGAGGAGGATGCCAAGATATCTCAAATTATGCTTGCCTTAAAATGGTCGGAGGATGTGAAAGGACAATTTAACATAGTTAATAGATTACTTTGCAAGAAAACCTTGATCCATTTCGAAAGAGGTGGCTTCCCGCGGCTACTAAACACATGCGCTTAGGTGTTCTACAGAAATAACATGACACACCAGAGGCCAGACATTATTGATTTATTAAGACATATGATAAAATCCGCAAGTGATTTTTCTGGCCAGATTTATTTAGGAGTGTCCGTCAATATGTCGCACTGTCGAGAGTGCCAGAGGAGAAAGGCAGTTCCTAAGAAACCACCTGGCTGACTCATACCAATTCCACCAACCGAAATGCCTTTCCAGCGTGTTGGGATTAACCTCCTCGGACAATTCCCAATGTCTGCTAGTGGCAATAGATGGATTATTGACTGCACTGATTATCTGACACACTATGCCATTATAACAGCCATAAAAACAGCCAAAGCATGCGAGGTAGCCAAATTCATCTAGAAGACATTGTATTAAAACACGGAGCCCCAAGGTCATTAATTACGGATCTTGTGACAGAGATACACTGTTGGTGCAACATGACTCATCACATGACGACTGCCTACCATTCGCAAACTAACGCACTTACTGAACGCCTTAATAAGACCTTGGCTGACATACTATCAATGTTCGTCAATGTAGAGCAGAACAACTGGGATGAGGTGCCACCTTTTGTGATGTTCGCGTACAACACCGTCAAACAAGACACCAAAGGATTTACTCCATTTTTCCTGTTGTATGGGCGTGAGGTGACTACAACATTGGATACTGTGTTTCCGTTACATTCTGATGATGTGGATGATGACTACATCAGCCAGGTGTTAACCAGATCTGAGGAAGCTGAAGGTATCATGCGAACCACCGTCCTGTTGTCTACCAGTCTGGCGACCTCGCCTGGATCTCCACTCCTGTTCGGAAGGTTGGTCTCTCCGAGAAGCTCCTCAGGTGCTACTTTCGACCTCATAAGGTTGTAAGGTTGTTAGACAGTTGTCTGATGTTACTTATGAATTTGAAGATTTTGACCCCGACACAAGACGACGAAAGATCACAGATACGGCCCACATCCTTCGAATGAAGCCCTATAAGGATCCTGCAACCCAGGGTATATTTGACGCTCCAGCAACAGGCAACAAGTGGGAAAGGTGACAAAGAGCGTAGTGGCAAAAAAAGTTCTAAGATCACCTCCAGGGTGAGAATCAGTCGTAAGGAGTCAGAGTATGCAGGACTGATGACTCATTCCCAGACTAGGAGGATGTAACACCGAGACGCTGCTCTCTTACGGAGGGAGCAATGTCGGGTAGAGGGCTTCAGCTGTCGCCATATTCCCGCTCGTTCGCGTAAGCGAGACTGAGCAGCGAGAATGCTGCCTGCAAGATTATCATGTTCTGAGAGTGCGGTCTCAGTAACGAGGCGACCTGACCCTCTCGGCTGGCCACCTGCAATGCTGCCGGTCGCATGGAGCCGTTCCGAACACGGGTCATACTGTGTGCGGCTATCCGAGTTACAAAAATTCTAGTAAGGACATGTCACAGTTGTGCTGGTATGTATGAATGCATTTTGGGAGATTTAAGACACATTTCGGTCGAACGAATCAAAACTGAGACATTCGAACAAACCCAGTCCACGTAATTATAAATGTAAAGCTGCCAAAGTTTCCTTTAAAGTACTATCAGTGGTGGCATTCTGGTTACTCAGAAACCGTCATGTAATGATGACAAGGGAAACCGTGAAACCTTATGATAAAGCAAGAGATGACGACTGTAAATTATTTTCTACATGATGATATGATTATTGTGGGGTCTAAGCTAAGCATTAACACGAAGTCATTTCTTGCAGTAGCAAGGAAAACCAGCTACCCACTTTCCTGCCTACCATAGACATTAATGTTGAATTTCGTGTGAGTGCATTTTGTACTTACATTTTTTTTAAAAAGTGACGTCTCATTTTACAAATGTTTCTTATCTCATGTGTAACTGTGCATACGCAAGATTTTCTTTTGCGGAATTAGTTTTGAAGTTTACTGCCTTTATGCTTTTGTTTATTTCTTCCTCTTTATTTACTACAGATTTATTATCCCACTGTTTCTTCACTCTTTGACGACTTAATATGGTTCATTGTATTTTTCATGACCTTAGTTAGCATGAAAGATTGCCGTCAACTTGGGCAAGGTTGTTAACATATTATCTGTTTCAGAGTTAATTTTGTAATGTTTGCTATCAAAGCTAATTGTGTAACTTTTGTGTTTTATTTTTATTTTGTTGTAGGGCCTAGTTCTATAAAAGATCTTTCACTTCTGCAACAACTCTGTGCAAGTAGCATGTTCAAGAAGGCAGGTGCTTTGGACTTACGAACAGTCTTTCACAGGCTCTGAAGCTACATACTTGGAACACTTGAAGGAAACGACCACCTTTTGAGGTATTCCACTTTTCTGGTCAGAGGTGCTTCATGCATTAATCACTGTACGTAATTAACATTTGTTATTGTTTGATACCCTTCTGCTAACCATCACCGACTCGCAATTTTATTTTTATATGCTGTGTTTTCTGACTGAAAATATACAAATCACATCCACAGACATCAGAAAACTACAAAAAGCAGGATCCACCTGATGCTATAGCTGAAATAACATGAAGACTACGATGCTTGAACTCAACGAAGAGAAATGCGTTATGGAATGATGTTCTGAGGTAACTCATCTCTTAGAAAGAAAGTACTGATTGCACAAAAGAGAGCAGTAAAAATAATATGCGATGTTCACTCACAGAAATCATGTAGGCACAATAACCTTCAAGGAGGTTGGCATTTTAGCTGTGCCGTCAAAATACATATATTTGCTAATGACATTCGTCATAAACAGCCCATCACAGTTTGTGAAGAAAAGTTATGTCCATGGGGAGAACACTAGAGGGAAAGAAGATCTTACCCATTATTAAAGCTATCAGTGGCTCAGGAAGGAGTTCAGTATGCAGCAACAAACATCTTTGATAGCTTTCCCAATAACATAAAATGCCTGGCAGGTAGCAAAGTAAGTTTTAAATCAAATTTAAAAATAAAAATGTCTGGCAGGTAGCAAAGTTAGTTTCAAATGTAACTTAAAAATCACTTCTCCTGGACAACTCCTTCCGTTCCAGTGATGAATGTGTATTGAAAAGATGGTAGCCAGAGAAAAAAAAACACGCTCTTTCCATAACATTTCCATAAAAGAATCATTCAAATGATCTATCGAACATTTAACTAACTGACCAAACCAAAGACTGTTGTACCGACGGTCGTACAATAGCACTCAAAAGAAAAACGATTTAAAGCAGCAGCTGGGGATCTGTTCCACCTGCTAAACTGTACGTTGAAATTATTCTGTTATTTAGTGAAGAAATCGCGTCTTATACACACCCAATTTTCTTCTACTCAAGCTATGTAAATGACCGCAGTACACAATAATAAATTCATTTAATTAAAAGAAAGTGTGCATACTCAAAACACATAATGTACAATACAGTTTCACAAATTAATCTGAAACCCATTTCTGAAGATATTGCACTGCAGTTGAGTCTGTTCTCCTGTTAGTAGCACAGTAAACAACAACTTACATTACTTAGTATGAAGTACATAATATCCACAGCATAATTGTGCAGTAACTACTTATCAATTTTCAATATTATATTTGATTACGTACATGCCTCAGAAAACCAGTTGTCAGTTACCTTTGCTTCTGTGCTTCAAATTTAGCTTATTTGGTTCTCTTATTGTTATGGATGTTGAGAATATCATTAACGCCATAGGAATCTAGACAATTTCTTTTCTGAGTCAGTATCATACCTGCCTTACTAAAATTCCTTTCGCTTGAGGCACTACTGGCAGGTATACAGAAAACGTCTTTGCTGAGTTTCAACAGGGCACACGTATTTTTTTTCACCATGAAAGAAGGTCTGTGAACTCATCGTTTGAACCCTCCATGTTCATATATTTCTCAACCTCATCTTTTGATTTTGAGGTGGGTGTTCGCCAATTTTGAGATTTTTTGTGGGAGTAGGCATGAAATCTTTGGCTATGTTCGCATCAACAACGTTATTTAACATTTTTTGCACATCTTGATGAAATTTTCTCGTCTTTCTTCGGGAAAAACCAACAGTTCCTTGAAACAGGGATGCAAGAACGTTGCCACGTAATGAATGTCATGTAGTTCATTTAGAACTTTGTGTTTTATAAACAGTTTTACGCTTTCATTTAGTACACATTGTCACAGCGTCGGCTCCAGTTTTGCAGAGACCTACGAGTTTCAAAATCCATGGCACTACAAATGGCAGTGTTGGCTCATTGTCTCCTTCCAAAACGTCTGTGGCCTCTTTGAAAACCTTCAGAAATTGAATACTGCTTGCCATAGTCGCATTCTGATATGACATCATCTCGTGTTTGTTTGAATCACGCAAAACGGTCTCTTATTTGATCTTTCTGTGAATGGAATGCATCATGTACACACTGTTCCACCTGATTTCTACATCATAGTGTAAGGTTTTATCTAATCTTGTGACTAAGCCATATCGTTTCAAAAGTCTACCAATGTATGTAGTCAGGATGGGGTCATACACTGCAGGAATCTCATCCATTAAGAAACCTTCATTGAATGTGTGCCTTAGTGCTTATTAATACAGTGCATCACACATGGGGGTCGTTTGTGTGCTTCTAGTGCTTTCTTGGTGTTAGTTCCCTGATCTGCAATGAAAGTAACCTGTCTTAGTTCCGAGGATGTTATCTGCAACTCTGCCATTTGTTCATGTGTTTCCATAATGATATGTTCACCAGTCGTGGCAACATCAGGAGACCTCGTAGTTAAGAGTACACTGTTTTTTCACCAGATGTGACATAGTCGCTTATATGAACAGTGATCCAATACTGTCAAATGTTTTTTAGTTTCCATTTGTCCATCGACTCAACAATGTAGCTGGATGTGACAGTCAGGTAATGGGTCCTACGATAACTGTCTGTCCACAGATCACACATCATTGAACACTGGTTTTTATCAAGTGCGTCTTTCACTACTAGAATAAGTTCACTCCTGATATGATCAGCCAATTCCTTAATATGTAGTGCTACAGTCCTTGGGGAAGGTAGCATGTCTTGGGTAGGCTTACCTTAAATTTTCCCCAACTGGAACTGCCACCCTTACTCCCACTTCATTTATCAGAATGTACATCCCATCAGCAAGTTTCTCAACAAATCATCTTTTGTGATGGTAGTCATTGCACTGGTCCCGGTTCAGCAACCACTCGTGCCGAGTTTAATCCCATGACAATTTACTGCCTACCGCTAAGTTATGGTAATGTGTGTCTCTCCGCCAGCTCGTGCTCTCACAGTTTCGGGCCGGCCCGTGTCCCATTTGACATTCCTCGTCTCAGCTCAGTATCGTAGCATGATGTCAGTCATCCCCACCTCACACCTCTGTGCCAGCAATAATGAGCTGCGTACTCAGCGAGAAGTGAGCGAGATTGAGCAGCGTTTTGACGTGGTCTAGTTCTGGGTTCCTACAAAAATAATGACTTTTTATTTTTAACTGTATTATGCATGGAAGTGTTATATGGGACAATGTGTGATGCAACTATTTCTTTATTCTACTGTTCCAATTGTTTATGTTTATTCGCTGAAACTACAAATGCATTAGCTGCTCCATAACAAATGGTGTCTGTTCTGTCACACATGTCCGAGAGAACATGCCACCTATCTATATAAACGTACTCTACAGGTTTTCTACTTTCAATTAACAAAGCGAAAGCATACCGCCAAAAGAAAACTGGAGGTATGGGTTTAAGAAGCTGCAACTGACCCAAATGAACTGGATCATATATGATAGGGAGTAGTTGGCAATATACAAAGCAGTCATATACTTCTGTCCACAAATAAAAGCATGGCCACTGACTATTTTTACAGATCACAAACCTATTACCTTGACATTCAGAAAGGAGTGTCAGAGATTATAGACTACAGAGAACCAGCTGTAGGGCAAGCCAAGGACCCATAACTGTTAAATGACTCATCCACAGGACAAACTCTATTTAATCCCAATGCACAAATCTTAAGTTCAAGCAGTGGAGCAACATTTCTTGCGACAAACCATTAGCATACATTTTACAGAAGTTCCAAAAGGTGGTCTTCAAGACCATCCATGGCCCCACTCACCCAGAAGTCAGAACTCCTATGAGATTACTTACTTACTGTTTCATGTGGACTGCTATGAAGGAAGATACATGCAAGTAGCCAAGTTCCCACATTCTATGCCAATAAAGTAAAGTGGGCAGTCATGTAAACGCTGAGATTGTTAACTTCGAAGGTACACCATTTAGATTCATGCACACTCATGTTGATGTTGTAGGATGTCTTCTGCAGTAAGATGGATACAAATCCTTAATCAATGCCACAGACAGCTCTATAAGGTGGATGAAGGGAACAGCATTAATAGAAATATCGATGAAACTATGGCAAAAACATTTGTGTATACTTTGATTGCATGCTTTGGGCATCCTCTCCATGTTATGACACAACCAACTACCATCCTGCCATAACGGTATGTCAGAACAGTGGCACAGAACCTTTAACATGTCATTAATGTCTCACCAAGAGAAATGGAAGGACACAGTACCCTTATGCTGCTAGACCTTCAAACAACGTCTACACCCAACATTGCGGTGTCCATGGCAACAATGGTTTATGATGAAAGTCTACAGATTCCAGTGGACTACTTAGTGGCAGCATCACTGTCAGATACAGAGGAACTTCCTGAGTTGGTGCTGCAGTTAAAACACCACTGCATAATATGTACGCTGCCTGCCCTCTTCTCTCCATGGCAACGATCAGGTGACTGAACACAAAGATTTGAAGAGTTGCTCACATTTGATGATGTGAATGGACTTAATCAAGTCGTCCCTACTGCCAACGTACATAGGCCCTTTTCTGGTGTTGAGCAGAGGTATTGATACCATAGACCTATTGTGCAACAGCACACCATCGAAAGTATCAACTGAATGTATCAAACCAGCAAGGATTTTACCTGAAACCACGCTGCACGCTGCACACCACGCCAACATTCCAAGTACAAGTCCAGGATAGGTAAGTCATGTTTCGCAAACACCAACAGATCACTCTCCACAACAGAAACCATACTGAAACAGCAGCTGGCAGTGTCACCATCACTGTGACACTTGACACACACAACTCCAGTCAGCAGATCAAGTTCAAGGGTCAAGATATCCCTGGTGCCACTTTGACATTTTTCTGTTCTTTTATTCTTATCGATTTGTAACTTTCGTAATCAGTAACAAAGAATTCTTTAAGTTCTCGAATAATGTACAGTCTTTTATGCAGATGATTAATGAAGTTACAGAATGTTACATTGTGAGTGCTTCTTCAGAATGCAAAACATTGTTCTAATACTCTGCTGAATGAGGGGCAAAGATTTATCTTCCAAAGCACTGACATTAGTTTGTTTTATTTGTTTGAGACTTGTAAAATACTGCAACAAACAACAACTTACACCAAGCATCACAGACAAACATATATTACGTGAAAGTTTATATTTCTATTTCATCCTAGTTCTTAAATTTTGACTTGTGAAGATTATTCACTAATATTTTTCCATATAACACTTGTAATTATGAACATATGATTATACAGAATCATAGTGTCCATTTTTAAAGAGGTAATAAATTGTGGCAGAATAAAGAAGATTGATCAGTACTATTGTTAACTATTAATATAAATGATTTGGATGAATTATACTCACCCTGTGTGGAAACTCCATTACTTGAAAGGACTTTCTGTGAACATGGATCATTCCTAATTTGAACAGGAAGATTCTTATTCTTTCCTTCCATGTGGTGTTCTTTTGCTGAAGCAACTTTCCCATAAATCTCTATTTTGAACAGTTGACCATTTGGTTGAATTTCAACAAAGAGCAATCTACAAAAGGTTAGTTAAATAAATATGGCAGAATTATCATGCATAAAATGAAATATTTAATTTTGTTTACACTTACCTGAGAACACTTTTTAATGTCGGTTGTGGCTGGAAAATAATATCAACAGATGATTTTTGCTTCACTGTTACCACCAAGTGTTTTGGTTCAACTTGTATAATGTCATCGTGAACTTCCTTGAAACGCTCATCAACTATCTTTAGAAACAGATTCAGTGGCATTGCTCCATCATTTTTTAAGGAAAAAGACTGTGTCACCCTCTGACCAACATCACACACCAAGTTGATAGGAAGACTTTTCCTTAATAACAGCAATCTAGTGCGAGCAACGTGTCCCAGTAAACTTAACTTTTGAAGAATCTTCCTTTCAGTAGAAGGTAAATTCAGCAAAACTTTCAGTTCACTTGACAACTCAACAGTTTCTGTCCGTGCTGAAACAAATACACGTAAATATTTAAGCATATCAAATCTCAAATTTATATTAAAAACAAAGATTCCAAGACTTACCAAGCGGGAAAGCGCCGGTAGATAGGCACAATAAATAAAACACACAAACACACACACACAGAATTTCTAGCTTTCGCAACCGACGGTTGCTTCTTTAGGAAAGAGGGAAGGAGAGGGAAAGACTAAAGGATGTGGGTTTTAAGGGAGAGGGTAAGGAGTCATTCCATTCCCGGGAGCGGAAAGACTTCCCTTAGGGAGAAGTCTTCCCCCTAAGGTAAGTCTTTCCGCTCCCGGTTGGGTTGTTTTGGGCAAGGAGACCAGACAGCGAGGTCATCGGTCTCATCGGATTAGGGAAGGACGGGGAAGGAAGTCGGCCGTGGCCTTTGAAAGGAACCATCCCGGCATTTGCCTGGAGCGATTTAGGGAAATCACGGAAAACCTAAATCAGGATGGCCGGACGCGAGATTGAACAGTCGTCCTCCCAAATGCGAGTCCAGTGTCTAACCACAGCGCCACCTTGCTTGGTTTACGAGCCGGAAAGTAAATGGCAGAGTATAGAATGAAAACATCCAAATTCGCCTTGCAAGAAAAAATCAAGACCCAACCATCTGCGGGAAAACTTATGCTTACAGTTTTTTGGGACACAAAAGGTCCAGTACTGAAACACAGTAAACAATGTACGTTACAGTGAGATGCTTACTCCAAGGCTAAAGCCTGCAATTCGAAGCAAATTCCGAGGATTGCTGTCAAAAAGTGTTGTGTTGTTGCACAACAATGCCCGTCTGTATACTGTAGCCCCTCACTGCTGAAACACTCCAGAAACTCAAATTTGAAGTACTGGATTATCTTCCATATAGTCCCAATCTTGCCCCTTCTATCACTGGTTTGATCCACTCAAACAGGCATTAAGGGGTCGTCGATTTGCCTTGGACGAAGCAGTGAAAGAAGTGGTGCATTTCTGGTTCACAGCTCAACCAAGAAACTTCTTTTATAAGGGCATCAGGAAGCTTGTACAAAGATGGACCAAGTGCGTTGAAACGAAGGAGACTATGTCAAAAAATGATGTTCTTGTAAGTTTCTTATTTGATTACAATAAAATTTTATTACTACATTGTGGATAATAATTGACTTACCTTCGTAATAGCCCACATGCCTTAATAACAGATGCAGTTCCTTGTCATATAGACTACACAAGATTCTGGTTGAAGGAAGAAATCAATGATTAACCATGCCTGTCATAAAATGGTTCAAATGGCTCTGAGCACTATGGGACTTAACTTCTAAGGTCATCGGTCCCCTAGAACTTAGAACTACTTAAACCTAACTAACATAAGGACATCACACACATCCATGCCTGAGGCAGGATTCGAACCTGCGACCGTAGCGGTCATGCGGTTCCAGATTGTAGCACCTAGGACCGCACGGCCACCCATGCTGTTCATGCCTGTCATAACCTACACTTGTCAACAAAAGTGAAACAATCTCATATGATGGTCTGCAGTGCTCCACAGGATTCTTAGGAGTAGCACGGGAACATGCTACTACTATTATACTCTTAGGCCAACTGAAGATGTTCGTAAGTGGTATAAAAAGTTATAGAATTTCCACTGTGTGCATTTTGATTTTGGTTGTGCAGAGATGATGTGAGAAATGTGAGCACAAAATGTCTGTAACATGTAATTCTGCCACAAGTCTTCACTTGATGTGGGGAGGTGGCATTTATGCTTTGGAATTGCAGCTTGCCAGTGTTTTGGAAGGTGCAGACAAATACTTCTGTCTACAATGACAAGACTCAGAAAAAGTTGAAAGAAGCCAAGGAGAAACAACATTTTCTTACGCACTTCAGATACATTGTTCCAAGTAACAAGAGATTTGTCACCTAATGTTGTAAACATTAAATACAAGAATTACCAAATACAGAAGTAGTCTCTAAAAAGGCAGTTATCTCATTTTGTAGAGAGTTGGCATAGACATGAGCTCTCTTAACAGTCCTTGATGCACTGCACATGGAAAGAAAGTCACACAGTACAAGGAGTGGCACAGCATAGCAGGCCCACAGCTTCAAGAAACTATGAGAATGCGACTGTAAGAAAATAATCAAGACGAATGTGCTCAGGAACAATGTCAGGGTGACTGATCAGGGTGAAGTTGATTTGATTACAACCTGTAACCAAAGCCCCGTTCATTTCATGTCAGGCTTGTTGTTTCATGTAGACTTACAGATTTTTAATAGTAGCATTAGCAGCAGATGGCTTTTCAGATCATTCCAGATCTTTGGACAATACTGTCTGTTCCCCCTGCCATGCAAGCACAATTTTTGCCTAATATCCTGGAGAATTCACATCCTGGGAAGGCAGGAGTCTTTGTATCATTTAATCAAAACCACTCCAGCTGGCAATTAAGCTGCACTTCATTTTTGCAATTAGTTTCAACTAACTGATTAAACATTTTCAAGTAGGTGAAAGAATATTATTTAGTTTCCTTAGCTCCAAAACAACAAAGATAATAGCACAAGAATTTGAAACTGATTCACAAATGAATCAAAACTGATAAGACAAATAAAAAACAGATTAACTGACAGAAAGGTTTCATTTAACTAATGAGCCATCATCAGTTGTGGAAGAATCCTCCCACCTGAATATAACATCAGGTTACCAATCTGCAAAGTACCATATATTAATAGTGCTGGTAGTATTTTAATACTCAATAAGGTGGTGGGGTAAAACACGAAAACTCCATGTCCAGCAAGTAAATGAAGCCATTACAATTCAAAATGTTTATCCTTTCTGATATGTTTGCTGATGGCAGAACAAAATACTTCCATGTAGCAATGATTGAACAAGTTTATTTATGAAAGATTAACAGTATGTCTAATCAGATGTGGATTGAAACACAGCATTTTAAAATACACCACTTCGTGAAACAGCACACTAGTACTTCTGACAGTTGATGGCTGATTACATTGTCATAGAGTCTAGCTTGATTAAACACATACTTTACTTTTACAAAGTCACATAAGGAGCAAAACTGTCCACATCTGGAGTGTTGTGATTTGAAAGTTGAATAGGAATAAATTTACAAGTCCACAAGCCTGCATATGACAATAGAGTAGCTCTTTTCTTTGGTGAGAAGGCTGCATAAACTTAGTCCACAGCTGGCAGCTCCAAGGGTCTCAAAGTCAGACGTAAATGACAGCAATGTCGTGGAGACGGCTCTTGAGTGAGAATCTTGACTGATGGAATCCTTGCTGAATTGGCACCTGGCTCAGGAAACCTCACTCTGAGCGAACTGGTCTGATCACTGCTCTAGCACTAGGAGACAGCTAGACCTATATTCAATCTTGTGTCTTGCAGAAGAAAACAGGTTCGTTCGGCCTGTGGTCTCCACTGGCTCTTGGGTCGCTGGGTTGTGGACGGTCAGAGCAAGACTGCCAATCTTCTGGAAACTTGTCCTCGGTGTATTAGGTACCTTGCAAGCAATGATGTGGTGATGGTTTCTGAAACCACAGACATTAAGCCTCGGTACAGCACCTTCAATGAAAAGGTCCAGTTGAGAACATCAGAAGAGTGCTACAGATCTCACATTGCCCCTGCACACTCTCTCTCTAGTAGTAGTCCCCATGAACTCAACATTATATGCAGCACTTCACAAATGTGCATAATGATTCATCTGACCAGATGATTAATTTAAAGTCAACATTTGCTGCATCTTTGCCAACTGTAATTAGATATGTTTGTTAACATAAACAGGCAAAGGCCTATTGGATGTCACTTTTCTACATATTTATATGACAGAAGTGAAACAGGTAACGAAGAAATTGTATTGACACCCTGCAGCAAATTCTGCCTTGTACCAAAGCAGCTTTCATCTATGAGCTTAGATTGACAATGACAGTCTAATTTATCAAAACCATCTTGCCATCACAGTTCTGGCTTGAAGCAGGAATACACCTGTCCACATTAGCCACTGTCTTCAGACATACCAAAGGTCTTCATAAGAACCGTCATGGTCCATGCCTGCTCCACTGCACCCATGTTACCTACGTCACATAGTGAAGGAAACATGTATTTACTGCACCATCTCCACATGCAAAACTGTTTGTTTGTCATCACTTTTTAAGCACTTGGCACCATCTCCACTGTGTTTCATATTATATATAGGTGCCTGAAGTTTGTGTTAATGTTGAGATTCCAGATCATTATTTTGTATAACGAGATTATGGGTGTAAATATTCATAATGTCTTAATAATTCATACTCTTGTAGCGAACAGCGCTTGTTTAACAACTTCTCACTTCCAGTAAAATGTAGTAAATCCTTCTTGGTTAGGTATTACTTGGTGAACAAATGTTGCCCTGTGTCCAGCAGAAATCAATACCAACAAATTTTATTGTATTGGCAAGACTTCGTTCTTTGCATCACATCCCAAATTTGGGATTGTTATTGGAGTGTGTCCATCTGCCTAACAAGAAATTAATCACTTGGTTTCATGTTGTAAGAACTGTGATTTTTAAAGAGATTTCTTAAAAGTTACTACTTGTCACATTATTTTTGATTTGTTCTCCTCCAGCTCCCTGTCGTCATCGTTCAGCCCCAAGACTTGTTTGCCACAGCTCTTCACACTAGTGTATCTAGAACAAGCTCCATTAATTTTGCATAGCTATGCAAACAACATCCATCCGAAATTGGTTCCCATTTCAAACTGTTGACATCTACAACTTTAATAACCCCCATACCAGTTAACTTCATAAAAAAACCCACAACCTCTTGTTTGTCTGTACTGTTTTTATTATCCACACTTCAGTTCCATAGCACAAAGACTTTCAAGATAGACTTACTTACACCTTACATTCAATATTTCAACAGGCACAAGATACGCTCAACATCCAGGCTATTACTGATGCAGTAGCAGCACCAGAGTGAACTTTTTACGCACAAACTTAAACAGCTGATTTACACGCTCAAATCCTAGCAATCCAGAGTGAAAACCACTTCCACTCAACAGAACTACACAGTATTCAAAGGTAAACCAGCCATAAAGGGTAAAGGCAAATCATCAGTACTTACGACTGCCTTTGAATCTAAAATTGTTTTTCTTATTGCAGTCATCAATTTTACATTCCAAGTGAAAGAATCTCAGTACTTACGATGGAATCAGGCAACAAAGAATAGACATTAATAAATGCTCATGCTCTCAGTCATGGTGAGAAAAAAAGAAATCCTCAGAGTAGAAGACTTGAGAAATACTAGAGGAAACAACAAACGGAAACAACAAACAAGGTTCTCAAACAAAGTGTACAAATCTTATTATGCAATTATAATGCACAACTTGGCATGGAGAATATACACAGATCAATAGTGTGATTTCATCCAGTGCATCAGAGGACAAATAAGAATAAAGAATGTCTAATAAGCTTCTGTACTCATTTGAACTGAGTCTTATGCCTAGAAGGTTTACGAGACCTCTTCGCAAAAAAGAAAACCTAGAGGTCACCTAATTCACTATTAGACGAATTCCATGTGGCATTTTCTATAAAGAATACGCACGAGATTCAAAATGTTAGAGAAAAGAAGGGAATTGTCATTTCAGATCACTGCTTAACAAATATCAAAATTAGGTTCCAAACAAACAGATCCAGACCTAACAGGAAACTATCTCGAAGAGTTTATACAGACTCCCTGAAGGAAAATGCTGAGGTTTTTGCTTGTGACATACAAGAAATACTAGAACAAAATTCCAAGGAGTGGCCAGTCTTTGAAGACATTACAAACACCGGCCTTGAAATTAAAACACACAGATGGTGGAACATAACATGTAATGGAACTAAACTAACCAAAGCATGGAATCACTGGAATGGGTGCCAAATAGCTGAAAGATCAGAGTCCTTCCGGAAGATACAAAAATCACTTTAAAAAACAATTCATAGAAATAGGCCAGAAAAACAACACCCAAAATTTCTACAAGACTCACACGAGGACTTATCTGGCAATATATCACGAGAACTGTGTTTTTCTCATATTAGTGGGTAACTAGAACAAACAATACAGGATACTGCACAATAGTAGCTCATTACTTTCAAAATTTATTGAACTGAATTTTGAAAAACCTGTACCAGATCCAGACACTCATCTGCCAACAATTCAAGAAACAAAGAGACCATTCAATCACTCAAAAATAGAGTGCCTGGAGAGGATTGTATAGCTGCAGAAATGTTACAAACAGGAGATGACTTCATAAGAAGAATTCTTGCACTTTTAGCAGAAATATAGAAACTGGAATGATTCCAAAGAACTGGAAGAAAGCAATTATACAGCTGTTGCACAAAACGTGATAGAGCAGACCACAATGAAGCGTACAGCTCATTTTTCATATGGTTTTGAAGCTCATTTTGAATGCAATAAATGAAGCAGGCAAAAAGAAATACGAACGTCTCAAAAATGAGATCGACAGAAAGTGCAAAATGGCTAAGCAGGGATGGCTAGAGGACAAATGTAAGGATGTAGAGGCTTATCTCATTAGGGGTAAGATAGATACTGCCTACAGGAAAATTAAAGAGACCTTTGGAGATAGAGGAACCACTTGTATGAACATAAAGAGCTCAGATGGAAACCCAGTTCTAACCAAAGAAGGGAAGCAGAAAGGTGGAAGGAGTATATAGAGGGTCTATACAAGGGCGATGTACTTGAGGACAATATTATGGAAAACGAAGATGATGTAGATGAAGATGACATGGGAGATACGATACTGCGTGAAGAGTTTGACAGAGCACTGAAAGACCTGAGTTGAAACAAGGCCCCCGGAGTAGACAACATTCCATTGGAACTACTGACGGCCTTGGGAGAGCCAATCCTTACAAAACTCTACCATCTGATGAGCAAGATGTATGAAACATGTGAAATACCCTCAGACTTCAAGAAGAATATAATAATTCCAATTCCAAAGAAAGCAGGTGTTGACAGATGTGAAAATTACCGAACAATCAGTTTAATAAGCCATAGCTGCAAAATACTAACACGAATTCTTTACAGACGAATGGAAAAACTAGTAGAAGCCGACCTCGGGGAAGATCAGTTTGGATTCTGTAGAAATACTGGAACACGTGAGGCAATACTGACCTTACAACTTATCTTAGAAGAAAGATTAAGGAAAGGCAAACCTACGTTTCTAGCATTTGTAGACTTAGAGAAAGCTTTTGACAATGTTGACTGGAATACTCTCTTCCAAATTCTAAAGGTGACAGGGGTAAAATACAGGGAGCGAAAGGCTATTTACAATTTGTACAGAAACCAGATGGCAGTTATAAGAGTCGAGGGACATGAAAGGGAAGCAGTGGTTGGGAAGGGAGTAAGACAGGGTTGTAGCCTCTCCCCGATGTTATTCAATCTGTATATTGAGCAAGCAGTAAAGGAAACAAAAGAAAAATTCGGAGTAGGTATTAAAATCCATGGAGAAGAAATAAAAACTTTGAGGTTCACCGATGACATTGGAAATCTGTCAGAAACAGCAAGGGACTTGGAAGAGTAGTTGAATGGAATGGACAGTGTCTTGAGAGGAGTATGTAAGATGAACATCAACAAAAGCAAAACGAGGATAATGGAATGTAGTCCAATTAAGTTGTATGATGCTGACCGAATTAGATTAGGAAATGAGACACTTAAAGTAGTAAAGGAGTTTTGCTATTTGGGGAGCAGAATAACTGATGGTGGTCGAAGTAGAGAGGATATAAATGGTCGACTGGCAATGGCAAGGAAAGAGTTTCTGAAGAAGAGAAATTTGTTAACATCGAGTATAGATTTAAGTGTCAGGAAGTCATTTCTGAAAGTATTTGTATGGAGTGTAGCCATGTATGGAAGTGAAACATGGACGATAAATAGTTTAGACATGAAGAGAATAGAAGCTTTGGAAATGTGGTGCTACATAAGAATGCTGAAGATTAGATGGGTAGATCACATAACTAATGAGGAAGTATTGAATAGGATTGGGGAGAAGAGAAGTTTGTGGCACAACTTGACAAAAAGAAGGGGTCGGTTGGTAGGACATGTTCTGAGGCATTAAGGGATCACCAATTTAGTATTGGAGGGCAGCATGGAGGGTAAAAATCGTAGAGGGAGACCAAGAGATGAATACACTAAGCAGATTCAGAAGGATGCAGGTTGCAGTAAGTACTGGGAGATGAAGAAGCTTGCACAGGATACAGTAGCATGGAGAGCTGCATCAAACCAGTCTCGGGACTGAAGACCACAACAACAACATTTGATTGCTTGATTAATTGTCAAGTCTTTAGGTAGGACCGATATCTGCATCCATTCATTGGTAGGAACATATATAGTCAATTCAATTGGTTGCAATTAGGACTTTTGTTTAATACAATTTAATATCAAAAGAAGTAACACATACAAGGTGCATCAAAAAGAATCATACGATTTAAGAAAATAATAACTATTACATTATTTGAGACATGTGCACCAACAGCATACTGATGGAAAGAGCAAACATTCGAGTTTTACATGGTTCCTGCTAGGTAGTTCAGTTCTAATAAAAGCTCTTTGTTAAGGTGACAAACTAACATGTGGAGTTCTGTAATTTTGTTCTTGGCAAGATGGATGAAGACAGTTTTCTTCCAAGCTTAGTGTTTAGTGACGAGGCAACATTCCATTTAAATGAAAAGGTGAACTGTTATAATGTGAGAATATGGGGTGGGGAACAACCTCATGAAGTTGTACAACATGAGAGGGACTCTCCAAAATTTAATGGGTTTTCAGCAGTTTCATGGGAAAAGGTGTATGGTCCATTTTTCTTTGCTGAGAAAACTGTTACAAGAAGTACATATCTTGATATGCTTGAGAACTTTCTTTTACCACAGTTGGAGACTGATTCAAACAACTTCATTTACCAACAGGATGGGGCACCACCACACTGACATCCGGAAGTGCGGGAATTTTTAAATCAAAGAATGATGGAGTGATGGATTGGCTGCACTGGACCAAATGATTCAGCCTTATATTACTGGACTCCAAGTTCACCAGACCTGACTGTATGTGATTATTTCTTGTGGAGGTTTATAAAAGACTGTTTATGTCTTATCAACGACAATGAGTGAACTGAGATATTGCATAACAGCAGCTGTGGAAGCTGTAACTCAAGAGCATTAATTGGCATTGATTGGTTATTAAAGTATAAAGTAAAACTAGATTTTGTTACTAAAGTCCTATATTTGAATAATGAAGATCCTACGTATGGTGTGCCTTTTTAAAGTAAACTGTCTAGTAGGTGATAATGAGTTGTCAGTAGTTGCTACTGCTCAAATATTGAATAACGATAAAGCAGCAGGGAATCGTGATGAACTAAATGAGCAAATAAGGATCAAAACTGAGGAATCTGTTCTGCTAACAGAACAGAAACAACAACATGATTTATATAGGATTACATTCAAACATAGTGACTTTTTTTTGTGGTAAACCAGAAGTAAAGGGTAAATATGTTTGTCAGTTTAAGATAAAAGATAATGAATCATTCTTTTGCAAACCATAACCAGTTCCAATATCTGCATATTATAACCTTTTATAAGTAGTTAACCCTTAGTTGGTAACAGTTCATAATCTGATCTGATATTTTGACTATGTTTCTGTCATGGACTGAACTTATTATTTGAACAAATAGAAATATCACATCAGACAATTGGTTTTCCTCCATTGAATTAAGTAAGAAGCTGCTGAATAACAAGTTGACATATATTGGTATTCATAAATCCAACAAAGGAGAAGTTACAAATGAGTTTCTTCTAGCCCCAAAGAAAGAAGAGGGCTCCAGAATTTATGGTTTCAGTACACTTTTGTCTTTTGTTCCAATAAAATCTATGGAAGTTATGATGCTTTCTTCAATGCACCACTCTGCATATATCAATGAAAAAAACCAACAAACCAAAAATTATTCATTTCTATAATGCCACAAAATCTGGCATATACACTCCTAAACGTGAAATGCAGCAACTACTCAGCTGACCAACGAACGAGGAGGTGGCCACTGGCAATGTTTTACTTCCTAATATCAGTGAGCTGCATAAATGTCTATGACATGAATTTACCTAAAGGCACAATGTCAAGACTTGAGTTCATGAAGAGCACTGGAATGAGCTCCATCAGTAGACATACACAGAGAAGGCTCCAGATTCCTGACTTACCGGATGAACTTAGGAAAACTATTTCAAATATTTTTGGTGAAGAGCAGTGAGATGGTCATCCACAAAAAACGCAACAAATAGACAGGAGAAAAAACTGTTGTAACTGTCCCTACACACCCAAAACAATGATTGCATGCGAGTGTGTGAAATATGATAAACCCAGTTGCTCCATGAAAATATATAAAATATATGCAGAGAGTTTGTAATTTTTTTCTTTACTTCCATGTATATCAAAATATCTTAGAAAACATGTCAACTTGACAAACTTCTTCATTGGAAACATTAATGTTTCATTTTTTGAATTTTTCAAAAGAATAATTAAGTTTATAAACTATTTCATGAAGAAAAGATGTATAATTTTTAAATATTTTAATGCAAATTATGATTTAAACACAGTAAAAATATTAGTATTAATATTTCATCAGGCTTTTAAACTGCTATTTATTTTTGATATCCACTAAAGTGTATATAAATTGCAAACTTTGGTAATCTTAGTCTCCCATACAGATGTTAGCATACATTTTTTACATGTTACCAAGTAAGGTTTAAGAAAGCCACAGAGGGGCGAGCTTGTCCAGGAGGGAGGACATTAAACAGACACACAGAAGCAGAAAGACAGGGACCTACGAGTACTGATGAGTTGTTAGCCAAGTTTGAGCAAAGAAAGTATCTGATGGCTAGATACTGGTAGATAAGGTTACATGAGAATTCACAAAAAATACTGCATTACTGTGTGATGGGAAATCATATCACTTTAGAGTATTATCCTTTGGATTAATCATTTCTGTATCAGAGTTCATACAAGCTCTCAATGAAGCACTAGATAAAGAGAGTTATTACAAGAATTAATAATTTATTTGAACGATATGATTCTTTATCCGAAATGGGGGAAGAAGCTTGTACATTATTAACTAAAACATTACACAAGTTTTTTTGAGAAGGGCATTACAACTTAATTAGTGAAACTGCATTTTGGAAGAGAAGAATTCGAACTTTTAGGATATAAGACCACACAAAGGAAGAATAAGAGCCATCAAAGACTGCCCTGAACTGTAAAACAGTTACATTCGTTTCTGGGATTGGCTGGATTTTCTAGTTGTTACATACAGGGTCAAATGATGAACTATCTCAGAATACTGTCATTATTAAAACAATGCACTAAACGGGTATGGGATGAAGGAGTATCAGAAGCATTTCTTAACATTAAACAAGCATTAGTAAATGAATTGATTTTGAAACGTATTGTGAGACTATTACAAGACCATGCTGATTCTTGGTGCAGCATCTCATGATTAATCTAATGCCTTCTAATTAATTGCTCTTCCTGCATCACCGTCTTGTGTTATTTTCCGTATCTTCCTGTGCCACATGAACTTTTATCTCATCCTACCAACCTGCCCCCCCCCCCCCCTTTCTCCCCACCAATCCAGTTTGCACATACTAATTTCACCAAACTAGTCACACCTGCCATCATCCTCCTTCAGACTTATCCAACCTTATCCACCAACAATCTTCATTACAGAATGAGATTTTCACTCTGCAGCGGAGTGTGCACTGATATGAAACTTCCTGGCAGATTAAAACTCTGTGCCCGACCAAGACTCGAACTCAAGACCTTTGCCTTTCGCGGCCAAGTGCTCTACCATCTGAGCTACCGAACCACGACTCACAGCTTTACTTCTGCCAGTA
The DNA here is from genome assembly GCF_023897955.1 of Schistocerca gregaria. Taxonomy (NCBI): domain Eukaryota; kingdom Metazoa; phylum Arthropoda; class Insecta; order Orthoptera; family Acrididae; genus Schistocerca; species Schistocerca gregaria. The sequence continues at coordinate 400,084,508 of NC_064921.1, read as the reverse complement.
TCTCGTCTCCTTCCTTCCAAACTTTACAGAAGCTCTCCTGCGAACCTTGCAGAACTAGCACTCCTGAAAGAAAAGATACTGCGGAGACATGGCTAAGCCACAGCCTGGAGGATGTTTCCAGAATGCGATTTTCAGAGACGATATACTGGCAGAAGTAAAGCTGTGAGTACCGGGCATGAGTCGTGCTTCGGTAACTCAGATGGTAGAGCACTTGCCCGCGAAAGGCAAAGGTCTCGAGTTCGACTCTCGGTCGGGCACACAGTTTTAATCTGCCAAGAAGTTTCAATCTTCATTACAATCTCTCTATTTTTCTTTGATCTCCTTGTGACTTAATGCCACTTTTGTTTGGTTTTTGCCTTTCACTTTCAGTCTTCTCCCTCAGATTTCGTCTTTTACCCCCTAGTCCATCCATTTCATCCTTTTTGTGACTTTTCCCACATGTTCGGGTCTATTTTCGCAACGATTTTTTGTACATACTTCTACATTATTTATGTACGTTTATGCATTTTTATCCACTACCATGAATCTTTGCCCCTTTCACCTGCATAAATACACAAAAGTTTCCTTATCCCTAGCCGGAACCCAGTCCCACACAGTATTCCTTTAACGTTTCTTGTCTCACGAAATCCCCCCAAATGACCTTACCAGAAAATTACCCATATCCAGCTGCCACCCTCCCTCCCACAATGGCTTCAATTTTTTCAGATTCTGCCAGTCCTTAACCCTCACCAACACAGTCCTGCAAAACCCTATCAATCAGGTCCAAACCACCTTGCAATATGTCCTCTACATCCGTCAAATTCTCCTGCTACGCAAAACCCAAATTCCTCGATCCCATATACACACCGAAACCCTTGCCCTCTAGGAACTAGAGCAACATGCACAATGCCACCTCAAAAAACTCTCCACCCTGTTCACTTCCTGCTCCCACCTTGGACTACCACTATCCTCCATCTTTACAACAACCTACAAACCTCCCCCACATCCTCCTCTCAGCTGACAAACACTGCCTTGCAGTCCTACTACATTCACCTCACCCTCAAAAACTCCCTCCCACCACCATACACAATGAGGAACCCACTGAGACCTGAAATACAGTCATGAACCTTTCTCCCACAAGCATTTGCTCTTCGGAAGTATCAGTCCTTTCCAAAGGTTCACCTTTTGCCCCACTCCCAAATTAAAATTATGCAGAACTTGTTAAAGACCTTCTCTCCTTCTTCCAGTCCCTACAGTGGAAAAACTTTTTCACCACCAACCCTACCAATGAGACTCAAACAAAAATCAATGTTGAAGCATAGTTGACTCAGTTCACACGTCCATCCAACTGTGATCCCCCCCCCCTCCCCCTCAACCACCCCCTTGGCAACTATCCAGAGCATCACATTGTCACCGATATGCAAAAGGTTAGCATCAATGGGTACAAATTAGATGCACATGTAAGTAGAGATAACATGATGAGAGGAGGAGTTGCCATATATGTCAAAAGCTTCCACAGCACAAAACATTTAGAAACTAAAAAATTTTGTGTAGAGCAACATATGGAAGCATGTGCCACTGAACTAAAACTAAATGATGGCACTTTCATAATTGTAACAGTGTATAGGTCCCCCTCGGGGAATTTCCAGCTATTTCTAGAAAACTTGAATGCTTTGTTGTGCTATCTGTCAGACAGGGGGAAGCAAATTATCATTTGTGGGGATTTCAATGTTGATTCCCTGAAAGAGTGTGATAGGAAGAATGACCTTGTAATATTACTCAGTTCTTTCAATTTGAGCTCCGTCATTTATTTTCATACTCGGATAACAAAGAACAGCAGGACATTGATAGATAACTTTTTTTATAGACCAAGATAAGTTTAAGGACATAAATGCTTATCCTGTTGAGAATGGTCTTTCAGATCATGGTGCACAGATAGTTACAGTACATGGCATAGCTCCATACAGTATATCAAATCAGAATTTCAAAGCAGTGCATTCAATTAACAATATAAATACTGCAAACTTTAGGGAAAGACTAAAGGAGCTAGACTGGGATGAAGTGTATATGGAACCCGATGCAAACTTGAAATATAACTTATTTCACGATACATTTTTAAGGGAATTTGAAAATTGTTTTCCCAAGAAAACAATGAAACATAATTCCAAGAAAACATATAAAAAACCTTGGCTAACTAAAGGAATAAGAATATCTTGCAACCGTAAAAGAGAACTGTATCTAACAGCAAGAGGGAGTACTGACCCCGAAATTGTTCAATATTATAAAAACTATTGTGCGGTACTAAGAAAAGTTATTAAAAAGTCCAGAAGCATGTGTATCATGTCTGAGATCAGTAACTCTGAAAATAAAATTAAAGCAATTTGGAATATTATTGAAAGGGAAACAGGGCAACCAACAGCACAGGAAGACTTTAGTGCCATAAAACTGAATGACAAGTGTACTAACAAACAATCTGAAATCCGAAATATTTTCAATAATCATTTTTTAAATGTTGTGGAGAAAATAGGATCTAGATCTTCACTAGAAGAGGCAAGGCTTCTAATAGAAGAGGCCATACCTGTGCAATTTGAAACAACTGTATTTCCACGAACCTCTCCCTCTGAAATCAGTAAAATAATAAACTCACTGAAAAGTAAAAGCTCTTACGGAATTGATGGCATTTCCAGCAAGATACTTAAAGCTTGTTCCCCACAGATAAGTAGGATTCTCAGCCACGTATGTAATACCGCTTTGGAGCAGGGTGTTTTCCCCGATAGACTGAAATATGCCATTGTAAAACCATTGCATAAAAAGGGGGATACGTTGGATGTCAACAACTATCGCCCAATCTCTCTTCTGACAGCTCTATCAAAAATTTTTGAGAAAGTAATGTATTCAAGAGTAGCCTCCCATATATGTAAAAATAAAGTACTAACAAAATGTGAGTTTGGTTTTCAGAAAGGCTTTTCAACAGAAAATACTATATACGCTTTCACTGATCAAATATTAAATGCTCTGTATAACCGGATATCACCCATTGGTATTTTTTGTGATCTCTCAAAGGCCTTTGACTGTGTAAATCATGGAATTCTTTTAGATAAGTTAAATCATTATGGTTTGAGGGGGGCAGTGCACAAATGGTTTAATTCATACTTAACTGGAGAATGCAGAAAGTTGAAATAAGTGGTTCATGTAATGTTAATACAACAGCTGATTCCTCAAACTGGGGGGCTATCAAGCATGGGGTCCCACTGGGTTCAGTCTTAGGTCCTTTACTGTTCTTGATATACATTAATGACTTACCATTCCACATTGATGAAGATGCAAAGTTAGTTATTTTTGCTGATGATACAAGTATAGTAATAACATCCGAAACCAAGAACTAAGTGATGTAATTGTAAATGACGTTTTTCACAAAATTATTAAGTGGTTCTCAGCAAACGGACTCTCTTTAAATTTTGATAAAGCACAGTATATACAGTTCCGTACAGTAAATGGCACAACTCCAATAATAAATATAGACTTTGAACAGAAGTCTGTAGCTAAGGTAGAATATTCAAACTTTTTAGGTGTGTCCATTGATGAGAGGTTAAACTGGAAGCAACACATTGATGGTCTGCTGAAACGTCTGAGTTCGGCTACGTATGCTATTAGGATTATGCAAATTTTGGTGATAAGAATCTCAGTAAATTAGCTTACTATGCCTACTTTCATTCACTGCTTTCGTATGGTATCATATTCTGGGGTAATTCATTGTTGAGTAGAAAAGTATTCATTGCTCAAAAACGTGTAATCAGAATAATTGCTGGAGCCCACCCACGGTCATCTTGCAGACATCTATTTAAGGATCTAGGGATCCTCACAGTATATATATTCACTTATGAAATTTGTTGTTAATAATCCAGCCCAGTTCAAAAGTAATAGCAGTGTGCATAGCTATAACACCAGGAGAAAGGATGATCTTCACTATGCAGGGTTAAATCTGACTTTGGCACAGAAGGGGGTAAATTATGCTGCCACAAAAGTCTTTGGTCACCTACCAAACAGCATCAAAAGCCTGACAGATAGTCAACCAACATTTAAAAATAAATTAAAATAATTTCTAGATGACAATTCCTTCTACCCATTGGCTGAATTTTTAGATATAAATTAAGGGAGGGAAAAAAACTAACTTAAGCATTAGTGTCATGCAATATTTTGTGTAATGTAATATCTTGTACAGACATCATTCATTAACCTGACACGTTCTACATCATTACGAAGTGTCATATTCATGATCTATGGAACAAGTATTAATCTAATCTAATCTAATCTTTCTCAGCCTCAGACCTTGCCTCACCATCATTCCCCAAATTCCCCAACAAGCAAACTAACCTCACATCCGCACAAAAAGAGAACCATAATCCTTCACCTAAAAACTGATCCCAACCATGTACTCCTATCTGCTAACAAAGGCTCTACCATTGTTATTTTGAACCACAAGGATTACTCTGCCTGCTGTCAGATTCATCCATGTACAATCCCTGCCACAGTGACCACACTCCAGAAATCCAGCAGGATCCCTGTCTCTCCTCTACACCTTAAATCCATCCCAGAACCACTCCCCACAGACCATCTCTCACCTTACCCAAGTCACTCCTACCTTCCACATGCTTCCTAAGTTCCAAAAACTGAACCACCCAGGATGTTCCATTGTGGCCAGTTACAACGCTCCTACTGAGAGAACCTCTGCTCTCGTAGGCCAACACCTTCACCCTATTACCTACAAACTACACTCCTATATAAAGACACCAACCATTTGCTCCATTGACTCTTCACAGTTCCTGTTCCTTTACCACATGGTGCCCAGCTTGTCACTATTGATGCCACCTCCATTTACATTAATATACATAATACACATCAGCTTACCACTGTTGAACACTAACTTTCCGAAGGCCCAATAGATTTCAAACTTATAACCTCCTTCCTAATCACCATGATCAACTATATCCTCACCCACATTACTTCTCCTTTGAAGGCATTACCTACAAACAAATCCAAGGTATGGCTATGAGCATTCACATGGCACAATCCTATGCCAACCTAGCCAAGGGCCATAACAAGTAATTCTTCCTCAATGCCCAGAATCCCAAACTCCTCACCTAGTTCAGATTCACTGATGACATTGTCATGATCTAGACTGAGTGTGAGGACACCCTATTCACATTCCTCCAGAACCTCAACACCACCTCCTCCCCTACTGGTTCACCTGGTCCTGCTCAACTCAACAAGCCACCTTCCTCAATGTTGACCTTCACATCAAAGATAGCTACAACATCAGTACTTCCATCCATATCAAAGCTACCAAAGACCAGTAATATCTCCACTCGAGCAGCTGTCACCCATTCCAAACCAAGAAGTCTCTTTCATACAGATTAGCCACTGGTGACTGTCATATCTATAGTGACAAGCAATGGTCAATACCAATGGTCTCACCGATGCTTTCGCACACTGTAATTACCCTCCCAAACTTGTACAACAAAAGATCTCCCATGCCTTATCTCTCCAGTCGAACTCCACCTCCCAAAGTCCCACTGTCTGGCCACAGAGCAGCATTCCCCTCGTGATTCAGTACCATCTAGGATTGGAGAAACTAAATCACATTATGCACCTAGGTTTCGACTACCTTTCGTTGTGGTCTGAAATGATGAACATCCTACTCACTATCCTTCCCACCCCTCCCACAGGGGTACTCAGTTGCCCACCAAACCTACACAGTATCCTCATCCATCCCTACACAACCCCTTCTCCCAACTCCTTGCCTCATGGCTCACATCCCTTAAACTGACCTGGATATACCTCTACTACATCTACATTTATACTCCGCAAGCCACCCAACGGTGTGTGGCGAAGGGCACTTTACGTGCCACAGTCATTACCTATCTTTTCTGTTCCAGTCGCGTATGGTTCGAGGGAAGAACGACTGTCTGAAAGCCTCCGTGCGCGCTCGAATCTCTCTAATTTTGCATTCGTGATCTCCTCGGGAGGTATAAGTAGGGGGAAGCAATATATTTGATACCTCATCCAGAAATGCACCCTCTCGAAACCTGGCGAGCAAGCTACACCGCGATGCAGAGCGCCTCTCTTGCAGAGAGTGCCACTTGAGTTTGCTAAACATCTCTGTAACGTTATCACGGTTACCAAATAACCCTGTGACGAAACGCGCCGCTCTTCTTTGGATCTTCTCTATCTCCTCCATCAACCCGATCTCGTCCCACACTGATGAGCAATACTCAAGTATAGGTCGAACGAGTGTTTTTTTAAGCCACCTCCTTTGTTGATGGACTACATTTTCTAAGGACTCTCCCAATGAATCTAACCTGGTACCCGCCTTACCAAAAATTAATTTTATATTATCATTCCACTTCAAATCGTTTCGCACGCATACTCCCAGATATTTTACTGAAGTAACTGCTACCAGTGTTTGTTATGATATCATATAATCATACAATAAAGGATCCTTCTTTCTATGTATTTGCAATACATTACATTTGTCTATGTGAAGGGTCAGTTGCCACTCCCTGCACCAAGTGCCTATCCGCTGCAGATCTTCCAGCATTTCACTACAATTTTCTAATGCTGCAACTTCTCTGTATACTACAGCATCATCCGGGAGACCTGTCCTGTGCATCCTCTCACCACCGCCTACTCCAGTCAGGTCACGACCATCACCTAGCCCGTTAAAGGCAGGGCTACCCAAGAAACCAGTTACATGATCTACAAGCCAAGCTGCAACCACTGTGCTGCATGACAACCAACAAGCTGTCTGTCCACATGAATGTCCACCGAATAACTATGGCCAAGAAACAGTTGGACCACCCCCTTGCTGATCAGACAACCCAACATGACACTCTTTATTTCAATGATTGCTTCACGGCCTGTGCAATTCTGGATCCTTACCACCAGCACCAGCTTTCCTGAACTGTGCAGGTGGGAACTCTCCCTGGAGTATATCCTACATTCCCGTAACCCTCCCACAAGTGGCATTTTACCATTCCCCGCCCCTATCCTGCTATCCCTCTGCCTCGCCACTCCAGCCTCCTCTTTACCCGCACCACCTGGTTGCATCTCCCATCGTGGGCCATTGGTTACACTGTGGCCTTAGCATCCATAGGCTGTAGTTATATGTGTGCGAGTTGCATTTGCGTGAATTTGTGTGTGTACGTTCCATCTCTGACGAAGGTCTTTTTGGCCAAAAGCTCATTTTTTGACAGTCCTTTTTTGTGCTTGTCTGTGATACAGTATCTCCAATATATAGTGAGTATAACTACCCTTTTCATAAAATTGTTACATTCCATCCTGTGATGAATCAGGTCTTCAAGTTAGCAACTTATGTTTCTGAACTTAGTACTGCCGACAAACTATTTCAAGGTGAGTAGAATCCTGAGTTAGGTAACCACAGAACACTAGCTTTTGCTAGCAAACTCAATGAACATGAACTTAATTAAATAGCGATAGAGGAGTTGTTGGCTGTTATATGGCGTGTGTACAAAAATTTCGAATGCACAGTCTGGGATCCAACATAGCAATATATACATATCACAAGGTCTCAGCTTTTCTCATGGAAAGGTCAATGCAATGGATATTATTCCTACAGCAACATCAAATAGAAGTTTACTATACAAAAGGGCCATAATAGTACCAGATGCATTATCATGACTACTTTTAGGCATGAGTAAAATAAAAGAAATGGAGGATCCAGAGTTACTCATATTTTTTTCACTAATTTCTTGATGATAACAGGGTACCCAGCGATTCTAAAAGAAATTCCTTGAGTTTTTAAGACCAATATTTTATTTTTGCAGAGTCGTATTGTGCTTAGTCCCTAACTAATTTTGATCAATTTTAAGACAAAATCTACAAATTTGCTCAATGTATAGGAACATAATATGGAAAAACCTCTGAATGAACATGGTTTATTTTAACCAAGAAACAAACATATTAGGAGCTGACAGCAGAATAAAGTTTAAATGTATAAACAAAGAGCATTATGTATTTCAGTAAAAAAGTTAACACTTTTTACAAAGAAAGCCATGAATAAAATACAAATACAAATTCAGCAAAATGATTATAGAAGAACTAGCAGTATACTAGTCTGATAAGAACATATACATTAAATGACGTCACAAGCAGGTAGTTTTTAGTGATAGAACTACTTCAATCTGAGAAACCTCCTTCTCAGCATTTTCCATGAGTTTTGTTTTCTTATTACTTAGCACTCTCAGCTTTTCTCTACTCACTTCCTCCTCTCTTTCATTTTCTTTTGAGGATTTCCCAGCTGATTGATTCTCTGTTCCATTCCACTGTACCTACCAGGTGCATTTCAGAAGCTATGCATTAACTGCTTTGTGACAGTTACCCCTGTGACCTAGACTGCACCATGACCAGCACGAACAGCTTTGAAAGAGGCTTCAGTAAAATTTTTGACCAGAACAGATTTGCCAGAATACTTCTTTCAAGGTCGGCAGTGCTATGGAAGAGATTTTTATAAAAGAAAAAAAAAACCTTGTTAATTTTGATGTCCACTCTCAACACCAGTTATCATAATCCAGAACAGATTGTTGCGAACATGATCCCCATCAAATTCTTTGACAACTGCCTTTATTGACATAATTTCTACTAGATTTTGGAACTCATTGGCAATGGCATCAGCTTTATGAGCACCAATGTGACCTAAGGTAGTAAGTTGTGTCAATGCTATTTCTTGTCTGTCTTCCCTCATAGTCAGTATAACTTGCCACTTTTGGTCTAAGCATGGAATGTCCTTTGTAAAGGAGTATGTCAGGGACAATTTATCCAGAATTCTGGATGCCATACTCTTTATAATTTTAAGACGCTCCTTCCGGAACACCAAGATATCTTTCTCTGATATGTCACACTGACCCAGAGTTTTTTTGTTCAGTACCTGATGTCCACTTTCTGAGGTTGCAACTAATTAATGTTGTCATTCAGCTCTATTTTGATGCTAGTCTGTTTCTGCAAACTTCTTGTTTGACAATTTTTCTCATTAATTCTCTGACCACAGAATGGAAGGAAGTACAGAGAAATGGAGTAAAGAGGGCACCTGACAAATTTGGGCAGAAATGACTCAACCTGAGCAGCCACACAGCCACAGTCTCACAAAAAGCAAGATGAACTATCAGTATCTCATCCCTCAAAGACACACATACTTTTTGGTAGTTTTGACTCTTAGGATTCCAGCACTGGCCTTAGGTTTTGGTTTTACCTACTTCTGTAAACATATTTTTAAACAGCTGTTAATATTTGCTGAGCCCTGAACGACACCATTTTATTTTCTATCTATCCAACAGTGAAGAACTTCTGCTGAAAAAGAAAGATGCTTGTAATACTGTCAAAATCAGCTTGGCCTGAAGGAATGTTTTTAAATGTGTTATATAAAGCACTCAGAAACCGAGCAAGATCCCAACCAATGCCAGTAGAACCTGTCAAAGTCACTATGCACTGTGTGTAATTCCCATATTCCCAAGTCCAAAAACACAGTATCCTTTGGATTACCCTCGACTTTCAGCTTTCTTTTCAGAGCTCTAAGGAATGCCTTATTAACATTAAGGGCATCCATGTACACCTGAATAACTTAACTTTTCAGATTTACATTAGATTGGAATGCACCTGCCTCAGATCCAACTATATCTTTTACAGAACCTTTCCTCAAAAACGGTGATGTGAGAAACCTTCTCGAAACCTGGTCCACCACACTACTCCAAAAATGTACAAACAGATCAAGCTTAATCATTACCACATCATGTGCAGCAATAATATCCTGTAATTGTTTAATTAAAAATGGCTCCAGTCCTAACACAATGCTCTAATTTACTTTTGAGTTTTGAAGCAGCAGCTTGGAGGCAATATTACTGTCTAGAAATACATCTGGTAAGAGAGTAACAAGCTGTCAATGTCCCAATAAGATGGGTATGTCACAGCAGCCAACATACACAAATTGAGATCAGCTCCCATCATGGCATCCCTCTGCATGTAATCTAACATCATCAGTCATCAACCAAAAGTTCCTGCAGTGTGCGCTTGATGCGGCTGCCTTGGGGGTAGGAACTGATTGCTCAGATACAAGGAGACTAATCAGAAATATTACTTTTCTTCAATGAAACATAACTGGTCACAACCTGCACTTCTTTCTTATTAGCAACTTCCATCCCATCTCCCCACCTACATCTCATACTGACTGGATCCAAAGGAAGGAAATGAATTTTTCCTGGCATGCTTATAACTGAAAATAATTTATGTTGAGTAAAGGCCACAGCAGCATCAGAAATGTTACACAGCAAGGACAGAAATGAATCTAAGAGTCGTCTCGGCCCCCCATGCCCCAGCCACTGACTCCCACAGCCCCACTCACGATGTGATCATCTGCGTTGTCCTGTTCCCATGGCAGGCTTTAGCTCAATGTTAACTAAACCACTAAGTGCAAGCCAAAGCTCAATGACTGGTTGCTAGTATCCCAATTACAATGTTTTATGTCTACCACTAAAGAGCTATAATCACTCTTATTTGCACACAGTGAATCAGATCGAAAGCTGCTGGCATGTATAACAGTAATTTTTTAGTATATATGCAAAACAGTTTACTGCATACAAACCTCTCATGCCCTAGTAGTCCTGGTTCAAAGTAAATGGATTTGAAGAGGCCACAAACTCTCTAACAAGCACACATCTTTGTGATTGTATAGTATTAGCAAACAAGGCAAACTTCCATTTGAACAGATGTAAATGCAAACTGCACCAAATACTCATCACAGGTTCTTGCTGGTCCCATCACATCACAAACACACAAATCCATGGCACAACAATGAACTAGGGTAGCACACCCAGACTGCAGTGACAGGTGTGCTAACCACTGCATTAGACTGAGTGAGGAGAGGTGTTGGGGGATGCCAAAACGTGGGTGGAAAGCAGTCGCATAGCACTGAGATGAGATAAGGGTGACCGGTGAGAGCGGCATTGTATCAAGCCAAACAGGAGGAGAGGAAATGTCTCTGACCCCAATCAAACTAGATACCCTACATTTTCTTGGGTTTTTAGCCAAAACACAAAAATATCCCCAAGTTTTCCAGAAAAGTTACACAAATAATGAGGTAAAGAGATTAGTGTTGAAAACAAAACAAGAAATAAAAACAGACGAATATTTTAGAGAAAAGTGAGAATGATATGAAAAGGCAACATTGCTACAGAAAGAAAAATCTATGTGGACAATACGTGAAGACTGGTAGTTTTGGAAGCTACGAGACAACAAAGCCAATTTGTTGTTATGTATTCAACAAACCACAAAATAATCTGATATGGTTCATACATAAAGGATATGGGCATTTCAGCAAGCAGAAATGTATTACACATATGAGTAAAGTTTATTATTTGAAAAACTTAAGTAGAAAAATAAGAACAGGCGAAAGGTGGGGGTGGGGGAGGTAACAGAAAAGAAGAAATAGAGTGCTCTGTAGTGCTGCAGGGGGAACAGGGAAGGGGATAGGTGGGTGAGGGACAATGACTAATGAAGGTAGAGTTCAGGAAGGTTTCAGGAACATAGAACATACTGCAGAGAGAGTTCCCACCTGTGCAATTCAGAAAAGTTCCCACCTACGCAATTCAGAAAAGCTGGTGTTGGTAGGTAGGATACAATGGCACAAGCTGTGAAGCAGCCACTGAAATGAAGAACACTGGGTTGAGAAGCATGCTCAGAATTTGTCCCTGGTCATCCATATGGACAGACAAGTGTTGCTTTTCATGCCCACATAGGATGCAGCACAGCGGTTGCAGCTTAGCTTGTATATCACTTGACTGGTTTCACACATATCCTTACCTTTGATGGGATAGATGATGCTTGTGACCAGACTGGAGTAGCTGGTGCTGGATGTATGGGACATGTACTGCCTGTAGGTCTATTGCAGGAATATGAGCCATGAAGTAAGGAATTAGGAGCACAGGCTGTGTAGAGATGGACAAGGTTCAGTGGGCAATGGAATAACACTGTGGAAGAGTTGGGAAGGATAGTGGGTAGGACATTCCTAATTTCACAGCACAGCGAGAGGTACTGAAACTGGCTGAGAATGTGAGGTGGTAGGCAACTGGAGAGATAAGACACAAGAGATATGTTGCTGTACAAGGTTGGGAGGGTAATTACAGTTTTTGAAGAGCTCAGTCAGACTCTTGGCAGACTGCTCGTCACTACAGATCGGATACCTACAGGTTGCAGTCTAGATATCCACAGGGGCGTATTACGACCAATTTCCAAGAGCTGTGAGTGTAAATGGGGCAAGACTGCTCTTCAGGCCATGTCTACCATTCTTAATCAAGCAATGAACAGATGAAGAGCAACAGTAAGCTTAAAAGCTTACATTAGACACTACCAGGGTGCACTTGCACCTTCAAGTTTTGTACAACCATAATAAATACGAAAAAACTAAAGAATTTTAGATATTTTGAAGTAATAAAGACAGAATTAAAGAGCTACTAGGCAGCGAAGGTTTGTAATTTGATGACCATTGAGAGATATGCAACAGATATTAAGAAAAAACATACAATTATACTAAAATGGACATGAGAATCTATTTAATAATAAATGTGGTGGATATGTGTTAAAAGAAACAGAACAGAGAAAGAACAGAATTAAAGAGCTACTAGGCAGCGAAGGTTTGTAATTTGATGACCATTGAGAGATATGCAACAGATATTAAGAAAAAACATACAATTATGCTAAAATGGACATGAGAATCTATTTAATAATAAATGTGGTGGATATGTGTTAAAAGAAACAGAACAGAGAAAGAACTATACATAAGCTCACATTTTGTAAGTAGTATGTAACTGTGGTGTGGTTGGTGATAAAAATGCATCAAAATATTATAATCTAGTAACAGAAAATATGTTTTAAATAATCAGTCCACAAAGACAGGTACAAGAAAGAGATGTCTCAGTACGGAATACTTCTTAATATATGAGTAATGACAGAGTTACAGGATACAGAAGGAGGAGACAGGAAAGTGGTGTTTTATATAGTTGTTATGGTCACTACACTATGGAGAAAACTTCAGTGTTAGAAATGGTACCATATTTTACGGACTATAAAGGTAAACGTTTTTTCTTCGAAAAAATGCCTCCAAAATTCAGGTAGGTCTTCTGCTCAAAATCAATATAAAATGTCCAGTGTTTGATTCAATATTCCCACCAGTCATAAAAATGGCCGTATATTTGATGCCACAGAAAACCTATCTCTACCTGGCAATGTTGATTTCAACTTGCAACAGCAGTGCACCAGTACGATTAACATGAGACACAGAGATTCATAAGATTGCTAAAACTGTCTCCCACCTGACCCACCATTACAAACCCAAAATTCTGTCTAGCCTATGATGCTTCATTGCAGTCCACAGACAGTGAACTTCAATTGAAAGTTATTTGTGTTATCAGTAACAGTACAATATTATTGTTAGTGGCAAGTTTTATAATGGAAGAAAATAAAAGGTATTTATATGATGCGGCCTAGGAGGACATAATATGAACATCAACAAAAGCAACATAAGGACAATGGAATCTAGTCGAATTAAATCGGGTGATGCTGAGGAAATTAGATTAGGAAATGAGACACTTAAAATAGTAAATGAATTGTGCTATTTGGGGAGCAAAACAACTGATGGTTGTCGCAGTAGAGAGGATATAAAATGTAGACTGGCAATGGCAAGGAAAGCGTTTCTAAAGAAGAGAAACTTGTTAACATCGAGTATAGAATTAAATGTCAGGAAGTCATTTCTGAACGTATTTGTGTTGAGTGTAGCCATGTATGGAAGTGAAACATGGGCGATAAATAGTTTAGACAAAAAGAGAATACAAGCTTTCAAAATGTGGTGCTACAGAAGAACATTGAAGATTAGATGGGTAGACCACATAACTAATGAGGAGGTATTGAATAGAATTGGGGAGAGGAGAAATTTGTGGCACAACTTGACTAGATGAAGGGATCAATTGGTAGGACATGTTCTGAGGCATCGAGGGATCACCAATTTAGAATTGGAGGGAAGCGTGCAGGGCAAACATCACAGATGGAGGCCAAGAGATGAATACACTAAGCAGATTCAGAAGAATGTAGGTTGCAGTAGGTAGTGGGAGATGAAGAAGCTTGCATAGGTTAGAGTAGCATGGACAGCTGCTTCAAATCTGTCTCTGGACTGAAGGTCACAACAACAAAAACAACAGCAGCAACAACAACAACAGCAGCAGCAGCAACAACAACAACAGCGACATATGCAGAACAACATGGAAACAGAGCAGCCGAACCCTTTGCCAACAGAAAAATACCATTTGTGATTGACGGGCTAGTAAAGAAGAACTAAAAAAATGAGGACGACTAAATGTGCAAATAGATGACTGAATGCAAAATGGCCAAAACTAGAAGATGATGTATTGAAATGGATTCAAGGACACCATCAAAATAGCATTGGAATTAATACAAAAACAATTCAAATACATGCTCGTAAGCTAGCACAATAGTGGAAACAAACAGGCTTTAATGACAGAGTTGGTAAGTGCTACAGGTTTATGAAGCATCATGGACATAGCATGTTAACCAAAACCAAAATATCTCACAAAATGCCATGAGAGTATAAAGAGAAAATATTATCTTCCCATTGCTTGATTATTCAACATCGAAAGAAAATCAGTGTGAAACTAAGCCAGATAGTGAATATGGATGTGCCAAATAACAGAACTGTTGTCATGAAAGGAGTTAAAACTGTAACTACAAAAAGATATTAAAAACAAAGATTCCAAGACTTACCAAGCGGGAAAGCGCCGGCAGACAGGCACATGAACAAAACACACACAAACACACACACAGAATTACTAGCTTTCGCTGAAGAAGGAGAGGGAAAGACGAAAGGATGTGGGTTTTAAGGGAGAGGGTAAGGAGTCATTCCAATCCCGGGAGCGGAAAGACTTCCCTTAGGGGAAAAAAAGGACAGGTGTACACTCGCGCGCGCGCGCGCGCGCGCGCGCGCGCGCGCGCGCCGCACGCACACACACACACACACACACACACACACACACACACACACACACACACACACACACACACACACACACACACAAGCAGACATATTTCTGCTTGTGTTCTATGTCTGCTTGTGTCTGTGTATGTGCGGATGGATATGTGTGTGTGTGTGTGTGTGTGTGTGTGTGTGTGTGTGTGTGTGTGTGCGCGTGTGAGTGAGTGTACACCTGTCCTTTTTTCCCCCTAAGGGAAGTCTTTCCGATCCCGGGATTGGAATGACTCCTTACCCTCTCCCTTAAAACCCACATCCTTTCGTCTTTCCCTCTCCTTCCTGAAGAAGCAACCATCGGTTGCGAAAGCTAGTAATTCTGTGTGTGTGTTTGTGTGTTTTGTTCATGTGCCTGTCTGCCGGCGCTTTCCCGCTTGGTAAGTCTTGGAATATTTGTTTTTAATATATTTTTCCCATGTGGAAGTTTCTTTGTATTTTATTTATAACTACAAAAAGAAGTGGACATGAATAGATGCACTATGCTGTTGCCCTTTGATGTTGTGTAGATGGTACTAAACCTAATCCAACAATCATTTTCAACACAAAACAATGCCAAAACCTTCTGAAACACTGCGAGGTGGTGGTGGTGTTCGCATACTTCACAAGGGTTGGATAGACAGGGCTGATAAGAAAATATCAATTAATGAAGTGTAGGAAAAAGAATTGGGGAGTAGAGGAATTTGTGGCACAAGTTGACTAGAGGGAGGGATCAGTTGGTAGGACACGTTCTGAGACATCAAGGGGTCACCAGTTTAGTATTGGAGGGAAGCGTGGAGGGTAATCATCGTAGAGGGAGACCAAGGGATGAATACACTAAGCAGCTTCAGAAGGAGGTAGGTTGCAGAAGTTACTGGGCTGGAGAACCTTGCACAGGATAGAGTAGCATGGAGAGCTGCATCAAACCTGTCTCTCAACGGAAGATCACTACAACAACAGGAAGAAAAAAAATTGCTTTACTGAAGAGGAGTTCTCTTTTTGTGCTAGACCAGTTTAGTAGTCATTTCAAAAATTCTATGAAAGAGAAATTGATACAGGAAACTACAGAGCTAGCTGTTATTCTGGGAGGACCGACTTCATGATTTCAACCTCTTGATGTCTCGATAAGTACACCGCTTGAAGTGTATATGAGAGAGGAATGGAACAAATGGATGACAGATGAAACTCAACATGAATTCAAGCCAAAGGGAGCATTAAAATGACATATAATTACACAAGTATGTTAGTGGATAAAACAGTAATGGTCTAGAGTGAGAGAAGACATTATTGATCTATCTTTCTCTATGGCGGTGAA
Organism: Schistocerca gregaria; assembly: GCF_023897955.1. NCBI lineage: Eukaryota > Metazoa > Arthropoda > Insecta > Orthoptera > Acrididae > Schistocerca > Schistocerca gregaria. The sequence goes on along the minus strand of NC_064921.1, from coordinate 400,068,138 downwards.
GACCATCTTATACATAATGAGGACAATGATGATGACATGACGATGACGAAGAAGAAGAAGATGAACAAGAAGAAGATGAAGAAGAAGCAGGGGGGGAGGGGGAGGGGGAGGGGGAGGGGGAGGGGGAGGTGGAGGAAGTTCAAGTGACGATTTTCGGGGATTGTGAATGACAGTTCGGTTACTTAAATTTTATTGTTTTTAAAAATTACTTTAAAATTAAGGTGCACCTTTTAAGTCCATAATATACGGTAGTTCTTCTTGCAACTTTTATTGAATGACCCTGCCACATATATAAACTTATACCAACACTTTTTCAACCTATTTCACAGGCTGACAGAAAATATATTATTATTTCTCTATGAAAGTCTTCTCTTGTACTCAGCATTAACATCATCTGTTAAGATGCTAAGAATTAGAACAGAGTGGTACGTACGCTTCTTTCTTTCATGTGCTCAAACAATTTCTATAATTGAATTTGCTGCTATAGTTCTATCTATCTATCTATCTATCTATCTATCTATCTATCTGTCGCTTGAGCCTCATCCTGCAGTTACGCAGGGTCAGACATTGTTAATCTGATTTGGCATGTTAATGTTTCAGGGGTGGCCGGATGCCCTTCCTGCTGCCACCCCGTACCCCCCGGGGACAGAATTACTGTATCCCAACTGTTTGCGTCAAGTGTAATCCATGGAATAGCGTGAAAGTGGTCGGATGTCTGCGAGCCGTGTAACTGAGGTGGTACAGGGGGACCAGCCTGGTATTCACCTAGCAAGATGTGGGAAACCACCTAAAAACCACATCCAGGCTGCCCGGCACATCGGCTGTCGTCGTTAATCCACTGGGAGGATTCGATCCGTGGCTGGCATGCCTACCCAAGTCCAGGAAGCAGCGCATTAGTACTCTCTGCTAGCCTGGCGGGTCATGTTTACCTATATTGGTAGCTATTGTTTGTCCCCTTCTAGTGATATATTGTGATATATAGTGTGACTATTACTATAATAAAATTTAATACTATTGGGAAAAAATAACATTTTTGTGGACATAAGGTCTGACTTTTCTAAATTGCACACTAGTATTTTCTTTATAATTTAACAAAACAAAAATTGGTGAACATCTGATGATGCTTATGATGCTTTCAATTATGCCGTTTATGCCCAGGGTGGTCAATATTGAATGGCAATATAAAACATTTCCTGTCATTGTTTAAATAAAATATTAAGTGTACAATTAAAATGGAATACTTGAATGGTATCCTATTTGTACAAATGTGTTAACTTCGTAATTGTACATAATACAAGTTAATCAAAGACAAAAATTATGGGCAAATAGGTACATAGTACTAGAAATGTGCTTGCGTGTGCAGACACGGACACGGACACACACATTTTATTTTAAATCTTTCTTTGGATTTAGGGGGCCTTCATGTTGGATGCACCGTCTGGGTTATGCATGCATGAAAGGGGAGGAAGGGTCAAGAGGGGGAGGGGGAGAGTCCCATATTACACCAAGGAGACATGTTACATCTGCACTGCATTAGCCAATATGGCTCTGTCCCATATGACACTAATGAATATGTAGCAACAACAAAGTGACTGACTAAAGAAAGTATTAATTTAATAAATGAACAGTCCAGAAATATGTCTGCTTGTGTCTGTGTATGTGCGGATGGATATGTGTGTGTGTGTGTGTGTGCGCGAGTGTACACCTGTCCTTTTTTTCCCCTAAGGGAAGTCTTTCCGCTCCCGGGATTGGAATGACTCCTTACCCTCTCCCTTAAAACCCACATCCTTTCATTTTTCTCTCTCCCTCCCTCTTTCCTGACGAAGCAACTGCCAGTTGCGAAAGCTCGTAATTCTGTGTGTGTGTTTGTGTGTTTTGTTCATGTGCCTGTCTGCCGGCGCTTTCCCGCTTTGTAAGTCTTGGGATCTTTGTTTTTAATATATTTTTCCCATGTGGAAGTTTCTTTCTGTTTTATTTACATCGTCATATATATATATATATATATATATATATATATATATATATATATATATATATATATATATCTGTGTGTGTGTGTGTGTGTGTGTGTGTGTGTGCGCGCGCGAGCATATACCTATCCTTTTTTCCCCTAATTCCCCTAAGGTAAGTCTTTCCGTTCCCGGGATTGAAATGACTCCTTACCCTCTCCCTTAAAAAACACATCCTTTCATCTTTCCTTTTCCTTCCCTCTTTCCTGACGAAGCAGCCGGTCATACTCCAAATCCCATGCCACTTTCCTTGACGTAGACCTACATCTGTCCAATGGCCAACTTCACACATCCGTCCACATCAAACCCACCAACAAGCAACAGTACCTCCATTATGACAGCTGCCACCCATTCCATATCAAATGGTCCCTTCCCTACAGCCTAGGCCTTCATGGCAAACGAATCTGCTCCAGTCCTGAATCCCTCGACCATTACACTAACAACCTGGAAACAGCTTCCGCATCCCTCAACTACCCTCCCGACCTGGTACAGAAGCAGATAACCAGAGCCACTTCCTCATCCCCTCAAACCCAGAACCTCTCACAGAAGAACCCCAAAATAAAATAATTTCTTTAGTTTGTTACTGTTTGAGCCTAAATATTTAGTCATAAATTTTGACGACATAGTCTACAGAGAGCTGTGACCTGCTGTTATATTTACATTAAAATGAACAGTTGAGATTGCAATATTGTTTCTTTATTAATATTAAATTATTAAAATATTGTGATCTTGGCTGTTCATTTTAACGCAAATATTTGGTGCCCAGTATATACAGGGTAGTCATAAAGTAATATGCATGTATGTTTATTATCTCTCTCTCTCTCTCTCTCTCTCTCTCTCTCTCTCTATATATATATATATATATATATATATATATATATATATATATATATATATATATTAAAAACAAAGATTCCAAGACTTACCAAGCGGGAAAGCGCCGGCAGACAGGCACATGAACAAAACACACAAACACACACACAGAATTACGAGCTTTCGCAACTGGCAGTTGCTTCGTCAGGAAAGAGGGAAGGAGAGGGAAAAATGAAAGGATGTGGGTTTTAAGGGAGAGGGTAAGGAGTCATTCCAATCCCGGGAGCAGAAAGACTTCCCTTAGGGGAAAAAAAAAAAGGACAGGTGTACACTCGCGCACACACACACACACACATATCCATCCGCACATACACAGACACAAGCAGACAGGCCTTTAAATATGTCTGCTTGTGTCTGTGTATGTGCGGATGGATATGTGTGTGTGTGTGTGTGTGTGTGTGTGTGTGTGTGTGTGTGTGTGTGTGTGTGTGTGTGCGCGCGAGTGTACACCTGTCCTTTTTTTTTCCCCTAAGGGAAGTCTTTCCGCTCCCGGGATTGGAATGACTCCTTACCCTCTCCCTTAAAACCCACATCCTTTCATTTTTCCCTCTCCTTCCCTCTTTCCTGACGAAGCAACTGCCAGTTGCGAAAGCTCGTAATTCTGTGTGTGTGTTTGTGTGTTTTGTTCATGTGCCTGTCTGCCGGCGCTTTCCCGCTTGGTAAGTCTTGGAATCTTTGTTTTTAATATATTTTTCCCATGTGGAAGTTTCTTTCTGTTGAAGCTTCCACATGGGAAAAATATATTAAAAACAAAGATTCCAAGACTTACCAAGCAGGAAAGCGCCGGCAGACAGGCACATGAACAAAACACACAAACACACACAAACCCAGAACCTCTCACAGCAGAACCTCAAAAGTGCCCCACTTGTGACAGAGTACTTCCCGGGACTGGATCAGACCTTGAATGTGGCTCTCCAGCAGGGATACGACTTCCTAAAATCCTGCCCTGAAATGAGATCCATCCTTCATGAAATCCTCCCCACTCTACCAAGAGTGTCTTTCCGCCGTCCACCTAACCTTCGTAACATCTTGGTTAATCCCTATGAAATCCCCAAACAACCTTCCCTACCCTCTGGCTCCTACCCTTGCAACGGCCCCCGGTGTAAAACCTGTCCTATGCACCCTCCCACCACCACCTACTCCAGTCCTGTAACCCGGAAGGTGTACATGATCAAAGGGAGAGCCACCTGTGAAAGCACCCACCTGATTTACCAACTGACCTGCCTACACTGTCATGCTTTCTATGTGGGAATGACCAGCAACAAACTGTCCATTCGCATGAATGGACACAGGCAGACAGTGTTTGTTGGTAATGGGGATCACCCTGTGGCTAAACATGCCTTGGTGCACGGCCAGCACATCTTGGCACAGTGTTACACCATCCGAGTTATCTGGATACTTCCCACCAACACCAACCTATCCAAACTCCGCAGATGGAAACTCGCCCTTCAGTATATCTTCTCTACTCTATATCCGCCAGGCCTCAACCTCCGCTAATTTCAAGTTGCCGCCGCTCATACCTCACCTGTCTTTCAACAACTTCTTTGTCTCTGTACTTCCGCCTCGACTGACATCTCATATCTTGTGTCTGTGTATGTGCGGATGGATATGTGTGTGGGTGTGTGTGTGTGTGCGCGAGTGTACACCTGTCCTTTTTTTCCCCTAAGGGAAGTCTTTCCGCTCCCGGGATTGGAATGACTCCTTACCCTCTCCCTTAAAACCCACATCCTTTCATTTTTCCCTCTCCTTCCCTCTTTCCTGACGAAGCAACTGCCAGTTGCGAAAGCTCATAATTCTGTGTGTGTGTTTGTGTGTTTTGTTCATGTGCCTGTCTGCCGGCGCTTTCCCGCTTGGTAAGTCTTGGAATCTTTATATATATATATATATATATATATATATATATAGAGAGAGAGAGAGAGAGAGAGAGAGAGAGAGAGAGAGAGAGACAGATAATAAACATACATGCATATTACTTTATGACTACCCTGTATATACTGGGCACCAAATATTTGCGTTAAAATGAACAGCCAAGATCACAATATTTTAATAATTTAATATTAATAAATAAACAATATTGCAATCTCAACTGTTCATTTTAATGTAAATATAACAGCAGGTCACAGCTATCTGTAGACTATGTCGTCAAAATTTATGACTAAATATTTAGGCTCAAACAGTAATAAACTAAAGAAATTATTTTATTCTTCACCTCAAATGATGGAAGATATTACAAGTAAAGTTTCTTCAAAAGTTTTGATAATATTTGTTCAAAGCACATGTATTTGAGTTGCAATCGATTAAAACAACAAATATGTTACTGACAATAAACTTGCAGCATGCTGCGGGTGATAATGCAACTTATGACAGTGCTACAACCATTTACAGAGCTACAACCATTTATTTCAATTAAAAAGTTTTGTTCCTAACAACACGAATGAAAAATGCCTTCAATGTCAGTGGAAGTTAATCACACATGTATGAGTAATAAACTCACTCTAGTGTCATGTTTTGCTGACCTACCTGCTATTTGTTGTAAAGATGGTGCCTTAAAGATGATAATGACAATCTGTTCACTGTTAGCTCTTAAGATGCAAGTTGAAGACATGCAACCGCCTGACTCACAGGTATCCATATCATCATCTGTATTTGTTGTGATGGAGAATACTGGAAGATTACAACACTGTAGGCAAAAGAAAATTCATGATGATGCCATATTAAATGAGGAAAGGGCAGACAAGCAGTATGTAAAGTTATATTTTACAGAAAAGTGGATGATTTGTTTTCATGTGTTATTTTTCAGTTTACATTGCAAATCTCACACTATTATTCATTGCTGTTCTCTGAAAGGAACACTTGATTGTCACATTACAATGTAATTAAATGTATAGCAGCAGAAAATTAAATTTTAAGGATAAGTGTTAAATTGTTTCAGTGACATTTCTGGAACCCAAACCACCACCACCACCACCAACAACAACAACAACAACCTTACCCCAACAATCATCTACTGAAATAAAAAGGGAGCAGACTGTTTGTGGACAACTGTAGGCACTCCCCATGATATTCAGACAACCTGGTGGTTCCTACAAATTTTTGGTTCCTAGTTCCCTTAATATAACAGAATTTAGTAAGTTTTTTAAGGCAAAACTTTGTTCTATCTAAAACAGTTGAAATGTGTAGCTTGGTGAGTTAGGTTAATATAAAAATGAAATATGAATTAAATGAAATATGTAATTCCAGTTCACAAGCAATTTTCTGAATAGATTTATCACTAATATGGTTGATGGAATAGACAAGCTTATTGTACAGTACACAACTTGTCAAAACTGAATAAAGCTGGCTGCAGCTACCTTCACTTCATTTTCTACATTAGTTTTTGCACAATATTTCCCTTTATTACAGTAACCACCAGAAACTCAGTTTCACATAAACAGGACATTGCAAATAGACTTACTGTTCATTGAACTTTGCCACTAAGCAGCACATATTCATCTTTTACTAATAACCAAAAAATGTGGAGTTCCAGGCTGCCAAATTTTGTCTGGAATGTACTGTCACAAAGTAAATGAATAAGATTTTTTCCCCCACAAAAGAAGTAAATTGAGATTGAGATTCAGTACAAAATAAGTCATGAATCTATGACAATTTGTTGATCATCAGCTTGGCTAGTTTTTGAACCACTAGATAAGCTATGAAAGGTGACCTTCATAAAAAAGATTTTACACTGCAAGCCAAAGAAACTTCGCTGGAGACTACAAACTAGTGCTACAAGAGAAAATAATTACTTGCACCATCTTCATTTTTCTTTCCCGCAGTTTTAATTTTTCTGAAAGCTAAAACCTTTTCAGTTAATATTAGAATTGTACGTAGTCCCTGCAAGGAAATACATTTGGTTGGATTTTCAAAGATATTCTATATATGTATTCTGCTTAAAAACTCCCATTGTGTAGCATGTTCATATTTTTCTTACTCGAGAAGAGTGTACATTTCTTGCCATAACTGAAACATATCAGGTAATACTACTAGAGAGCCACCATGAGTGGCAATAATTTAACAAAGATATGTATTGCTCCCTTCTGTTCATTACATTTTTCCCACTTCTACACCGTAAGCACTTAGCCTCTGTGAAAAACTCATAACATCAATGTTAAAAATTCCCTGATTTTACATTTCTTCCTTGTAAGGTTTCTCTCTATTCTAATTTCTTACTTGACGTCTCGCTTGACTTCATCCTATTGACATTCGATGTGACTGAATGAGTTAAGAGTGACACAAAAGACAAATGGTTCATAATATGGGTGGTGGCAGGGTTAAGGGGATATTTTAGGCCATTGTGGAGACGGGAGACGTAAGAGAGGAAATGCCAATGTAATCCATGATTGGTGTTGCCAACACAACTTTCAACTTTTAGCTTTACCATGCTGTTATGATATAACTACTGTTAGGTTGCAGCAGTAATGAAAAAACAATATAATCGACACAAAGTGTTCCAGACCAAGCCAATATGTGATGAAGGGGCCCTGCCACCACCTTTTCTTGTGCCCCGCATTCTCATCTTTTTGCATGTTTTTCCTATGTACTGTATTCATCAACAATATCAATTGTCAACTTTTTAAACTCAAACACTGAGTCTCGAAGAATATGCTCTGTCATAATCAAGGAAACACTGTCCATTTCCGGCTAGGGAACTCTTATTGGCTGGCGACTTGTTAAGTCACCCATCAGCCAGCCCAGCCACCACACCACACTAACACGTGTAAAATGAGCTCACCTACTGGCCGTGTGGAGAGGGGAACTTGCCGTTCAATGACTGGAGTGCAGGTAGTGGTGGAAGCATTTTGCGAAGTGCTAGAAATATACTTTTCATGCAGATGATGTGCTATGGCAGAGACGTCACATAGAAATAGAACAAAGATTTTGCGATAGCACATTTTAAGGACTGTTGTGTTCAAATCTGACAATACAGTTGCAACAACTACATATAATAAACATGTACAGTATATACAGTGCGCCACACACAGTAGAGTGTAAAGATCAGCAGCTGTGATAGGGGGCATCAGGCAAAACTGTAGCGCCTGAGCTTTATTTCAAATTTACATTTTACACAGTGTATAGAAATTTACTGAGCCAGTAATACTTTGTTGTCCACAGTGCTACTCCATGGGCCAAGCTCATCTGTGGTGTGGCACCAGCACAGAGTGACAGCACTGCACAAAAAAGGGTGGTGGTGTTTTGACACCCATACCATTCACCAGGCTTATGGTTTCTCTGCACAGAATTTCCCACACATTGGGCTGTCCAGTCTTTTTGCTTAACTTACACATTATGAAATCTTTTGACATATTTCATCAGCTAAGTTAAACCTTGAGTGTGTTCAAATAAGAATCTACAATGCTCCACAAGTGTCTAAAAAATAAAATGTGCTCCACAGTAGAGTTACTGTCCAAAAACCATACACAAGACATTAAGGGAGCATCATTATTGTCTGTAGCCTCACTTTTACATACATGTTCTTGTACATACATAACCAGTTTATTGTGTAGTGAGATTCTCCACCATTTGCTGAATACTATGACTGATGGTGTTTGACACAAAGGTAGATCTGAAAGATGTTTCTCCATCAACTCGCCAATTGTAACTTTCACTAAATCTACAGCAGCCAGTACAATTAGCTTTTCTCTAAATAACAAGGATCATTTTAAATTTCACAATTGTACATCATTTGGCAAATCCTTACAAAAGTTAACTGTCATCATATTTATGATATTTTCAAATCCTCGTACATCTGTCACTCTGTGATGTGGCCTCTGCATTTTGAGTTATGGCTCACTTATTGAAGTTCATTAAAATAAATGGCTTTCAGAGTGATGAGAACAATAAAGTTTCAAAATGAACTTAATCGCCACATTATTACACTGAGAACAATGAAACTGGTGGTCGAGGGGAGAATGTCAGCTCTCCCATTCTTCTACTGTAACTAAATAAATGGATTTTTATTTGTGCTTTCTGTATCTGTTATTGATATAGAAGGTGTTGAATGTAATGTTATTTTTGCCACTTTTGCGGCACAGCACGGCACACAATTTGGAGATCTCTAAGTCAACCAATCACTATATTTACATGCAACGTGGAACATGAAAACTGAGTGACAGCAGCTGATCTTCACTGCCGAGCCTACATGTTGAGGCCTGAATATATTTTTCTAGCCTTTTCAAACTTCAGTTTTCTGGTAATCAGTTGTTTCACACGTATAGCATTTGAAAATCAGCTGTTTCAGTTTCTGATTTAATCAGTATGATTGCTGTATCTCTCCAGTTAAATATAAGAAGTAAATGGTTCAAGTACAATTCAAATACTATAGACCATTTACATGGTAGTGAATATCAATTGTGGAAGAGCAAAACCACCAACTAGAATCACAATTTCAATATTGATACTGAGAGTCTTCACATGACCAATCAGAAGCAATTCTCAGAAATCAGTTTATGGAAACAATACTTGGGAGCACCATGTAACTCTTATGGCTGACAGCGTATTGCATGTTCTGACTTTTGTAAAGTCACAATTTGGTATCAATGTTTCAGTCATAGAATACTAGTTTCCAGTCTTTCCTAAGCTGAAAATCACTTCAATGTTTCAAGCAGCAGTGGGTTGTCAATGTGCTTTCTTACTGACAAACTGTAAGTATTTACCAGTGATGGCATTCAGAGCACTATGGTGATGCAGTTTCCCCAGTCACACACTAGCTGATGGTCATTTCCTTTTTCAGTTTAACTTGTTACACTCTCATCTTATAATTTTCGGCTCCCTTTAAAAAAAAACCTTCCGTGGAACACACATTTCATGAACATAATATTTGTTCTTCCAGTGAAATGTTTTATTGTGATGAGGTAAGTAGCGATATTGGCATGGCAGTGCATCATATTAAAGATCATTTTGTTTTCTTCAAAGGCACTCTTCTGGAAAAATCTTTTAAGAATGAACATTTTGTTCTTTCTCAGCAGTATGTGGTCTCTGCATTTCTGGTAGCATATCAGAAGTTTCTCACTTAATAAGGATTTGTCTTACTTTGATATCAACATCACCTATTGGGATTTACTGCCATTCATCAGTGTCCCTTACTCTTAACAGAGGTCTTCTCCCTGCACATCAGACTTAGATAGTGGTGCGTGAACAAAAACGAGAAGTTTATTATTCATGGTGTGATCCACAGAGCACAATGATTGGAAGTGAGAGAGTGTGTGTGTGTGTGTGTGTGTGTGTGTGTGTGTGTGTGTGTGTGTGTGAGAGAGAGAGAGAGAGAGAGAGAGAGAGAGAGAGAGAGAGAGAGAGAGAGACGGGGTGTGTGTGTGTGTGTGTGTGTGTGTGTGTGTGTGTGTGTGTTTTGCTTTTTTTTTTGGAGGGGTGAGGGGGGGGGGGGGGGTGTCATTTGCAGTCTTCAATTGAACATTCTAGAAACTAAGCTCCGTAAGATCATAAATTGTTCATTTCACCACATGCATTGTGTAACGAAATGAGTTTATGGACAAAAAAACTGGACACTGTGAACAATGTGTAATTCCTTGGAGCAAATGTAAATAAAAACATGTTGCGGAGTAATCATGCAGACAGCGCACTGAGTCAATTAAATAGCCATGTTTGTCACATTAACATCTAAAGTAATACCACTGATTTACCTGTAAAAAACTATATCCTGTATTATGCACACATTGTTTCAGACTAAAGGTATGCTATAAGTTTATGAGAGTCTGAGAAAATTTATCTACTCAAAGCTTTTACACTATTCAAACAGGTCATCCAAGCAATGGTGGGAATTAAAGGAAACAACATAAAATATTTTATTTGAAAATCTAACTCTGATGACCTTTCCAAACATAAATACATGTGAGACCCTTATTTTCATTAAGATAAACCCACAACTTTTCAAGAACACTTCCTTTTTACATTAGTAGGATACTAAATGTAGGTTAAGTTATAGGTTACCCACCAACAAACTGCATGAAAAAACTCCACATTATATGAGTGTGAAACAAATAAATAAAATCTTGAATTGGAAATGTGACCTAAATCTAAAAAAATACTGGATTAGAGCTGGAAATGAACCACAAAAAAAAAAAAAAAAAAAAAAAAAAAAAAAAAAAAAAAAAAAAAAAAAAAAAAGCTCTTATAATGTAGTATATTTCTTGAGTGAATATCGTGTAAAATTGTATCTGTAAGTAAACAATGGTAAATCTGACAGATTAACTACAATATGAAATGGATAATTGCTACTCGCTGCATAGAGGAGGCACTGAGTGGCATACAGGCACGCCAAAGAAAAACTGCTGACTAATATCAGTTATGAAGTAAGTCCTTTATCAGATGTACACAAAACATTCACACACTTGGCCACTGCTGTCCCCATGCACTAACCCTTACTGTCCAGAGATGACAGTGGCGACATCTGTGTGAGTTATGCCTGTGTGAGTTATGCCTATGTGAGTATGTGTGCCTGCATATTTTGTCTGAGTGTGACGAATGACTTAGTCTGATAACTGATGTTATCCAGAAATTATTCTTCCATGTGCCTATCTGCCACTCAATGCCTCCTCTGGACAGGAAAAAACACACACACACACACACACACACACACACACACACACACACACACGGCTCCTCCCGCCACACAAGGGTTGAAGGGGAAGGAAAAGGACTGGAGAGGTTTAGGAAAAGGAGTAGAGTTCAGAAAAGTTACGCAGAACCCTTGGTCAGGGCAGACTTACCAATTCGTAAGAGAAGCAAAGAGTCTTTCTGCTAAGTCGCCCCTGGACTGGGGTTCTGGGTGACTTTTCTGAACTTTACCCCTTTTCCTAAATCTCTCCAGTCCTTTTCCTTCACACCTCTTTCTTCCCCTTCAACCTTTCTGCTGTAAGGGGGGGGCCACAGGCTCCAAAAGCTTGCACACACATTCTTTTTTTTACTTCTTTTTTACATGTGTATTCTCCTGCTGCCATTTGGTGAGTAGTTTTTTTACCTATCCAATCACATTATATTGCAAAAATTGATTATTTTCATTATTATTAAGCATATTCATTTTGTATCTGTAAGTACTTTTATGTATTGCTGTATCGATTAATTTGACAACTATGTCTAATGAACTATAATATGAGCTATTTGCAAATGTAATCATACATATCATAATTTTAGATTAATTTTGTTACTCTATATATTGTCTTATAAAAGAAATTATTCAGGTAGTGAAGGGAGACGAAAATTTAATAGTCATGGGTGACTGGAATTCGTCAGTAGGAAAAGGGAGAGAAGGAAACATAGTAGGTGAATATGGATTGGGGTGAAGAAATGAAGGAGGAAGCCGTCTGGTAGAATTTTCCACAGAGCATAACTTAATCATAGCTAATACTTGGTTCAAGAATCATAAAAGAAGGTTGTATACATGGAAGAATCCTGGATATAATAAAAGATTTCAGATAGATTATATAATGTTAAGACAGAGATTTAGGAACCAGGTTTTAAATTGTAAGACATTTCCAGGGGCAGATGTGGACTCTGACCACAATCTATTGGTTATGAACTGTAGATTAAAACTGAAGAAACTACAAAAAGGTGCTAAATTAAGGAGATGGGACCTGGATAGACAGAAAGAACCAGAGGTTGTAGAGTGTTTCAGGGAGAGCATAAGAGAACTATAGACAGGAATGGGGGAAAGAAATACAGTAGAAGAAGAATGGGTAGCTTTGAGGGATGAAGTAGTGAAGGCAGCAGGCGATCAAGTACGTAAAAAGACGAGGGCTAGTAGAAATCCTTGGGTAACAGAAGAAATACTGAATTTAATTGATGAAAGGAGGAAATATAAAAACGCAGTAAACGAAGCAGGGAAAAAGGAATACAAACGTCTCAAAAATGAGATCGACAAGAAGTGCAAAATGGCTAATCAGGGATGGCTAGAGGACAAATGTAAGGATGTAGAGGCTTATCTCACTAGGGGTAAGATAAATACTGCCTACAGGAAAATTAAAGAGACCTTTGGAGAGAAGAGAACCACTTGTATGAATATCAAGAGCTCAGATGGAAACCCAATTCTAAGCAACGAAGGGAAGGCGGAAAGGTGGAAGGAGTATATAGAGGGTTTACACATGGGCGATGTACTTGAGGACAATATTATGGAAATGGAAGAGGATGTAGATGAAGACGAAATGGGAGATAAGATACTGCGTGAAGAGTTTGACTGGGCACTGAAAGATCAGAGTCGAAACAAGGCCCCGGGAGTAGACAACATTCCATTAGAACTACTGACCGCCTTGGGAGAGCCAGACATGACAAAACTCTACCATCTGGTTAGTAAGATGTACGAGACAGGCAAAATACCCTCAGACTTCAGGAAGAATATAATAATTCCAATCCCAAAAAAAGCAGGTGCTGACAGATGTGAAAATTACCGAACTATCAGTTTAATAAGTTTCAGCTGCAAAATACTAACGCGAATTCCTTACACACGAATGGAAAGACTGGTAGAAGCAGAACTCGGGGAAGATCAGTTTGGATTCCGTAGAAATGTTGGAACACGTGAGGCAATACTAACCTTACGACTTATCTTAGAAGAAAGATTAAGAAAAGGTAAACCTATGTTTCTAGCATTTGTAGACTTAGAGAAAGCTTTTGACAATGTTGACTGGAATACTTTCTTTCAAATTCTAAAGGTGGCAGGGGTAAAATACAGGGAGCGTAAGGCTATTTACAATTTGTAGAGAAACCAGATGGCAGTTGTAAGAGTCAAGGGGCATGAAAGGGAAGCAGTGGTTGGGAAGGGAATGAGACAGGTTAGTAGCCTCTCCCCGATGTTATTCAATCTGTATATTGAACAAGCAGTAAAGGAAACAAAAGAAAAATTCGGAGTAGGTATCAAAATACATGGAGAAGAAATAAAAACTTTGATGTTCGCCTATGACATTGTAATTCTATCAGAGACAGCAAAGGTCTTGGAAGAGCAGTTGAACGGAATTGACAGTGTCTTGAAAGGAGGATATAAGATGAACATCAACAAAAGTAAAATGAGGATAATGGAATGCAGTCAAATTAAATTGGGTGATGCTGAAGGAATTAGATTTAGAAATGAGACACTTAAAGTAATAAAGGAGTTTTGCTATTTGGGGAGCAAAATAACTGATGATGGTCGAAGTAGAGAGGATATAAAATGTAGACTGGCAATGGCAAGGAAAGTGTTTCTGAAGAAGAGAAATTTGAGTATGGATTTAAGTGTCAGGAAATCGTTTCTGAAAGTATTTGTATGGAGTGTAGCTATGTACGGAAGTGAAACATGGATGATAACTAGTTTGGACAAGAAGAGAATAGAAGCTTTGGAAATGTGGTGCTTTAGAAGAATGCTGAAGATTAGACGGGTAGATCACATAACTAATGAGGAGGTATTGAAAAGAATTGGGGAGAAGAGGTGTTTGTGGCACAACTTGACAAAAAGAAGGGATCGGTTGACAGGACATGTTTTGAGGCATCAAGGGATCACTAATTTAGCATTGGAGGGCAGCGTGGAGGGTAAAAATCGTAGAGGGAGATCAAGAGATGAATACACTAAGCAGATTCAGAAGGATGTAGGTTGCAGTATTTACTGGGAGATGAAGAAGCTTGCACAGGATAGAGTAGCATGGAGAGCTGCATCAAACCAGTCTCAGGACTGAAGACCACAACAACATATTGTCTTACAACTGACAAATTATCAATAGTCACAATCTTCGATTGTGGGAGGCATGTAACATGGCAAGGATTTTATTTGATTGAAATGGCTGATCTTATGAAGCTTGAAAATTATCTGAAAGGAGAGGGGGGGGGGGGGGGGGCGGCAAGAGGAAAATTTCCATTGGTATCAATGTTTAATAAAATACTCAAAAAGAACTTATAACACTGAATTAAATGAAACAGGTAATCACAAAAATGTAATTACTTCATTCAGCATATGTTGTAACAAACAAATGCATGTCTTTAAGGCTATAGTTAAGTACAACACATATGTTTGACACATGCCTAATAAGTGTTTGTAATCACATTAGTGATCATAAAATAAAGGAAGTAATTAAAATGAAAGAGAGAAGTAATGAGCTGAAAAACACTTATCTTTTACTTTTATACTGTGTATTAAATATGTAACCTATAATCAGTAAGTCCCAAAAACTGATGAAATTTTATTAGATGTTTCAAATTTAACTTATTATTCAGTATTTAGTTATCAGTATCTTGATTGTAAAATTACAGTTAGTTTTATTAAAAATTATTTTGCTTAAAGAAATAGAATGAAATTACAATGTCTACCAAGCGCCTGTTGCATATAAATTCTACACAGGAAATAAGGAAAATTTTATGTATTGTTCCATCCAGGAATTTCCATTACTGCTGCAGAAATAAAAGTTGTGTGTATTAATGCTGAAATCACCTTTTCTCCATTCTGAAAGAACAATTTTCTTTTTCCTAAATATTTTCTTCGAAAAATTGCTAATGACAGTAAGTTTCTTATTCTAGAACATAGTTTTAATTAAAAGGGATTTGCATAGCCAATACTGTATTCCCGTAACGATAATTTTCTTGTTCCTAAAATTGAGTACTATTGTCAAAAATTAGTGTTCTAATTGTAAAGTTATTATAATTAAAAAGTTTGTTTCTCAAAAATTCTTGCAGGAAATACAAAATTATAAATATGGCCAATTGCACCTCACTCTGTGTTTTGATTTTGTCCTGGGAACATACTATGTCTTTATTTGAGGATGTTTGTTATTTTGTTTCATTTCTGTGTAGAAGAGTTGTAAACAGGTGTTCTGATGTTACTAAATGAGGGAAAAGGCAAAGAAATGTATTTCAATAATTAAATGACAAACTCTTCTTTTGGACAACGAGGTGGAAGGAAGAATGCAAGATAAGTAAAACATAGTTTGTGAGGAATTATTTCTTCCAAAACTTGATTATGTGGTGGATGAAGGGTGGGTATTTATACTTAAAATGCACATTACTATGTTTAATTTTGTTGCATTCTGACTGGAAAGGAATATAAACTGTAATTAATAAATGGCAAACACACAATCATACCTCCTCCACAGCGATGCATACTGGTGCATCAAAATTTCCTCTATTGTATACTGTTATAGGCAAATGTTTTGTACAGTTCTCTGGAAGCATCCCAAAATCCATTCGTGTTTCTGATATGTCATTGACAGTAATCTGTATCTGTACAAATGAAACCAAAAAACTTATTAAAGCACTATTTTCCTACATCCATCATACAAAAATAAACATAATAAAAGGATTGATAACAATCGAAAAACTTTATGATGGTTTCTTAAGTTTACTTCAATGTTTTATGTTTTGTTGCAGACTTTATGTTTCTGATTACCTAGTGTATTCTAGAACAGTGACATGCTATGGTGATAATACAAAGTTTACAATTTACAAAGCATACTTCATTAATAATGCAATTGACACGTACACTAATCAAACAGGCTCATTACTCTAGAATATAACAGACTGTATTTATATGTAGCCTATTCATGTCATCATCTACATCTACAGATACTCTACAAACCACCATGAGGTACATGACAGAGGGTACAGCCCACATTACTAGCTATGAGGGTTTCTTCCCATCCTACTCACATATGGAGGGCAGGAAGAATAATTGAATGCCTCTGTGCATGCCGTAATTATTCTAATCTTATCCTCATGATCCCTGTGTGAGTGATGCCCAGGGGATTTTAGTATATTTCTACCATCACCATTTAAAGAAAGTTCTTGAAACTTTGTCAATAGACTTTCTCATGATAGTTTATGTCTATCTTCAAGAGTCTTCCTGTTCAGATCCTTCAGTATCTCTGGGCCTCTCTCCGACGGATCAAACAAACCTGTCATCTTCATGCTGTTCTCCTCTGTACACATTCAACATCCTGTTAGTCCTATTTGGTAGGGGTCCTACATTCTTGTCCAGTAATTTAGAACAAATTACACGAATGATTTGTAAGCAATCTCCTTTGTAGGTTCATTGCACTTCACCAATATTTTGACAATAAACCATAGTCTATAACCTGCTTCACCCACAACCGAGTCTAACTGATCACTAAATTTCATATCCCTACAAAGTATTAACCCAGGTATTTAGGATATTAAGATTTTGTTCTGTTTTGTGAAGGTCACAATTTTATGTTTCTAAAGATTTAAAGCGAGTTGCCAATCTTTGCACAACTTTGAAATCTTATTGAGATCTGCCTGAATATTTATGCAGCTTCTTACACATAGTATTTCATTAAAGATAACTTCATCATCTGTAAATGATGGTTACTATTAATTTTGTCTGCAAGGACATAAAATACAACATGAACAGTGAGGGTACCAATGCACTTCCCTGGGACACACCTGAAAATACTTCTTCATCTGACAATGTACTCTCCATCCAAAATAACATCTGTATCCTCACTATCAAACAGTCCTCAACCCAGTCATTATTTTCACTTCATTCCCCTCACGATCGTCACCTGAGAATAAGCACCAGTGTGGTACTGAATCAAATGCTTTTCGGAAATCAAGAAATACTGCATCTACCTGCCTGCCTTGATCCAAAGCTTTCTGTATGTCAAGTGCAAAAAGCACAATTTCAGTTTCACATGATCGATGATTTGGAAATGCATTCTGGTTGCCACGGAGGAGGTCATTCTGTTCAAGGTACCACATTATGTTTGAGCTCAAGAGTATGTTTGAAGATCCTACAACAAATCAATGTCAAGGATATTGCATGGTAGTTTTGCAGATCACTCCTACTACCCTTCTTGTTGATGAGTGTACAGATTTATTGATGACATCTTCATGATCTGGACTCACAGTGAAGAAAAACTCCATAATTTCCTCTCCAACCTCAACTCCTTTGGTTCCATCAGATTCACCTGGTCCTACTCCAAATCCCATGCCACTTTCCTTGACGTTGACCTCCATCTGTCCAATGGCCAGTTTCACACATCCGTCCACATCAAACCCACCAACAAGCAACAGTACCTCCATTATGACAGCTGCCACCCATTCCATATCAAACGGCCCCTTCCCTACAGCCTAGGCCTTTGTGGCAAACGAATCTGCTCCAGTCCTGAATCCCTGAACCATTACACCAACAACCTGAAAACAGCTTTCGCATCCCACAAGTACCCTCCCAACCTGGTACAGAAGCAAATAACCAGAGCCACTTCCTCATCCCCTCAAACCCAGAACCTCTCACAGATGAACCCCAAAAGTGCCCCACTTGTGACAGGATACTTCCCGGGACTGGATCAGACTCTGAATGTGGCTGCCCAGCAGGGATACGACTTCCTAAAATCCTGCCCCGAAATGAGATCCATCCTTCATGAAATCCTCCCCACTCCACCAAGAGTGTCTTTCCGCCGTCCACCTAACCTTCGTAACCTCTTGGTTCATCCCTTTGAAATCACCAAACCACCTTCCCTACCCTTGTAACCGTCCCCAGTGTAAAACCTGTCCTATGCACCCTCCCACCACCACCTACTCCAGTCCTGTAACCCGGAAGTTGTACACGAGCAAAGGGAGAGCCACCTGTGAAAACACCCACGTGATTTACCAACTGACCTGCCTACACTGTGAAGCTTTCTATGTGGGAATGACCAGCAACAAACTGTCCATTCGCATGAATGGACACAGGCAGACAGTGTTTGTTGGTAATGAGGATCACCCTGTGGCTAAACATGCTTTGGTGCATGGCCAGCACATCTTGGCACAGTGTTACACCGTCCGGGTTATCTGGATACTTCCCACTAACACCAACCTGTCAGAACTCCGGAGATGGGAACTTGCCCTTCAGTATATCCTCTCTTCTCGATATCCGCCAGGCCTCAACCTCTGCTAATTTCAAGTTGCCGCCGCTCATACCTCACCTGTCTTTCAACAACTTCTTTGCCTCTGTACTTCCGCCTTGACTGACATCTCTGCCCTTACTCTTTGCCTTTAAATATGTCTGCTTGTGTCTGTGTATGTGCAGGTGTGTGTGTGTGTGTGTGTGTGTGTGTGTGTGTGTGTGTGTGTGTGTACACCTGTCCATTTTTCCCCCTACGGCAAGTCTTTCCGCTCCCGGGATTGGAATGACTCCTTACCCTCTCCCTTAAAACCCACATCCTTTCGTGTTTCCCTCTCCTTCCCTCTTTCCTCAAGAAGCAACCGTTGGTTGTGAATGCTAGAAATTTTGTGTGTGTGTTTGTGTGTTATTTTAGTGTGCCTGTCTACCGGCACTTTCCCACTTGGTAAGTCTTGGAATCTTTGTTTTTAATATATTTTTGAAAGAAACTTCCACATGGGAAAAATATATTAAAAATAAAGATTCCAAGACTTACCAAGCGGGAAAGTGCCGGTAGTCAGGCACAAAAAAATAAAACACACACACACACACACACACACACACACACCCATCCATACACAGACACAAACAGACATATTTAAAGGCAAAGAGTTTCAAAAAAAAATCCTGTAACTGTCAGTAACAGTATGAGTTTATCGTGGCACTCGCGAATATTTGAAACTTCACAATATATCAATCAATAAAAGATTATGCAGAAGTGATGTGACAAATAAAATATATGAATCTAAACCTTCAAATCAACAATGAATCTTGTACAAGCAGTCTCATACAAATGAAAGTTCCAAAGTCATCTTGAATATACAAATAAATGTGCGTATTCACAGATTTTTCACGTAACTGTTTTTGTGCCCCCTTCTATACATCACTGGTATGTCGAAGAACACTGTAGCACGAGTTTATCTCCATCAAATGGCCAAAATGTGCAGCACCAAATCATCACATCTTCTGCCTGTTTCGGCAAAGTGTATCATCCTCTGTACATCATGATAAAAAAAGAAGAAGAAAAAAGGACCGGTGACTTTTGTTTTGTGGGTATTAAGCCACAGTCCAAGGCATAATTCCCTGCCCTTTGCTTTGTCTTCCAATGCTAGTGACAGCATGTGGGACTACAACAACTCGGAAAGCAGTTTCAATCTCTAACAATCTCAGCACACCAAACACTTTATACATATCTACACAACAGCCAGTTCCTGACAGACAGCTGCTGATTGCAGAGAAGCAGCAGCGTATGTTATTGAGCTTGATGTGGTGAAGAGCTGTTCGCTTTATTTACAACTAAGGCCCAAAATTGTGAAAAGAAATACTTTGAGTATGAGCTTGATCATTTGAGAAACGGCAACTGTGAAGAGAGATAAATAGAGTACTACACTATAAAATATCTGGCACTACTAATGGAATGTACCAATTAAATAGAAAGTATCCCGCCCATTTGTAAAAAGCTATCACAGATGTCATCAACAGAACACTCAGACACAGTACTGACACAGCGTTTAAACCGACAAGAAAGTTGTGTGAATATTTAAACACATCAAAGGATCTATGCATGCCATTTATCACAGCATGATTACATAACATTCCTTGTACTGTTGTCAAGTAAACACAGGGACTATGAAAAAAGCATTAACACCAGTCTTAAGGTGTAAGCACAAAACTGATAAATCTGTAGTAACAGGTCAAGCCCTGGGACCTGAGAACCAACAAATTAGTTTCTCTGGTACTATGGTTTTATCAAGATCTAATCATTATTATGCTAGGGTGTACAGAGAGGCCGTAGAAATTCAAAATACAGAAGCATCTTTACCAGAAAAGGAGGAGGATGAAATTAGACAAGTTGTGGCCCTTGGTAATAAATACAATAACCAGCACCAAGTCTTCCACAGTGTCATCTTAGGCTGGTATTACACTATCATATTTCTTTGTCAAAGATTCATCAAATTTCTTTGACAAAAATATTTGACATGGTACTAAAAAGGGGTATTTCATTGTCATCATGTTTTTGTCAAAGTTCAAGATGGCTGGCAACATCATCTTGTTATGTGCAGTTCCATGTACCACACTAGCACTGTGTGCGCATTTGGAAGAGAAGCGGGAGAAAAAAAAGAAACCTACCTGGGTGAAGCCATGGGTTTTGTCTTACATTTCAGTATTTGCTCAGTGAAGTGTCTTGTCATATCACAAAGCACAATACTCACGTAAGAACTGCTACACCTGCAGAAGACAGACTCACAGTAAAATTCAGATTCCTTGCTACAGGAGAGAGTTATTTTAGCTTGCAGTACAGCACTCTAATGCCACAGTGCCCAAATAATACCTGAAACTTGTGAAGCTTTATAAAGTACTAGGGGACCAGTATCTGAAAGTAAACAAACGTTCAATGCACTTTATGTGCATTAGGAACTATTTTGATTGTAGATCAAAGTAGTAATTACATTTTGTGTCCCACAACTACCAAATTAATAGAAATGTATTAAGCTAATGAACCGCTTTACAATGTGGGGCATCCTGAGTACAAAAATATATTACGTGCGCGCGCGCCCACACGCGCCCCCACTCACGAACTTTTGCTTTCTCGTGAGAATAGCTTGAGTGGAGGCCGTTAATTTCCTTTTTTATATCGTCCGTTACATGTCAGTATATCAAGACTGACGACCTCCGCATTTTTTTGGGTGCCTTACGTTGTAAAGTGCCTCATCAGCTTCATACATTTCTATTAATTTTGTAGTTGATGGCACACACAAATTAAGCTTCACAGCCATGTTTACAAACACACTACTGGTGACATAACACTGCAGTGATGCTAGTGCTCGAAGTGGTAACATTTCACACAGCAGTGAACAGAAGACAAGCGACTTTTATGATCAAATCTTCCACAAGGCCCTAGATTTGAACATATTTGTTTGATGACAGGCGAGGTTAGACGAAGTTCCCTATTACACAATCAAATTTCTGTGACATAAATATTTGACAAATATTTATGTCAAAGAAATCTGAAAGTTGACATATCAACTGACACCCCCCCCCCCCCCTTTCCCCACATGAACCATGGACCTTGTCGTTGGTGGGGCAGCTTGCGTCCCTCAGCAATACAGATAGCAGTATCGTAGGTGCAATCACAGAGGTGGGGTATCTGTTGAGAGGCCAGACAAACGTGTGATTCCTGAAGAGGGGCAGCAGCCTTTTCAGTAAATGCAGGGGCAACAGTCTGGACGATTGACTGAACTGGTCTTTTAACACTAACCAAAACGGCCTTGCTATGCTGGTACTGCAAATGGCTAAAAGCAAAAGGAAACTACAGCCATAAATTTTCCCGAGGGCATGCACCCTTACTGTATGGTTAAATGATGATGGCGTCCTCTCGGGTAGAATATTCTGGAGGTAAAATAGTCCCCCATTCAGATCTCCAGGCGGGGACTACTGAGGAGGATGTTGTTATCAGGAGAAAGAAAACTGGCATTCTACGGATCAGAGCGTAGAATGTCAGATCCCTTAATTGGGCAGGTAGGTTAGAAAATTTAAAAAGTGAAATGGATAGGTTAAAGTTATATAAAGTGGGAATTAGTGAAGTTCGGTGGCAGGAGGAACAAGACTTCTGGTCAGTTAACTACAAGGTTATAAACACAAAATCAATAGGGGTAATACAGGAGTAGGTTTAATAATGAATAGGAATGCAGGTAAACTACTACAAACAGCATAGTGAAAGCATTATAGTGGCCAGGATAGGTACAAAGCCCACGTCTACCACAGTAGTAAAAGTTTATTTGCCAACTAACTCCACAGATAACGAAGAGATTGATGAAATGCATGATGAGATAAAAGAAATTATTCATATAGTGAAGGGAGATGAAAATTTAATAGTAATGGGTGACTGGAATTCGAGAGTAGGAAAAGGGAGAGAAGGAAACATAGTAGGTGAATACGGATTGTGGCTAAGAAATGAAAGAGGAAGCCGTCTGGTAGAATTTTGCACAGAGCATAACTTAATCATAGCTAACACTTGGTTCAAGAAACATAAAAGAAGGTTGGAGATACTAGAGGGTATCAGACAGATTATATAATGGTAAGACAGAGATTTAGGAACCAGGTTTTAAATTGTAAGACATTTCCAGGGGCAGATGTGGACTCTGACCACAATCTATTGGTTATGACCTGTAGATTAAAACTGAAGAAACTGGAAAAAGGTGGGAATTTGAGGAGATGGAACCTGGATAAACTGAAAGAACCAGAGGTTGTGTAGAGAGCATCAGGGAGAGCATTAGAGAACGACTGACAAGAATAGGGGAATGAAATACAGTTAAAGAAGAATGCGTTGCTTTGAGAGATGAAATAGTGAAGGTAGCAGAGGACCAAGTAGATAAAAAGACGAGTGCTAGTAGAAATCCTTGGGTAACAGAAGAGATATTTAATTTAATTGATGAAAGGAGGAAATATAAAAATGCAGTAAGTGAAGCAGGCAAAAAAGAATACAAACGTCTCAAAAATGAGATCGACAGGAAGTGCAAAATGGCTAAGCAGGAATGGCTAGAGGACAAATGTAAGGATGTAGAGGCTTATCTCACTAGGGGTAATATAGATACTGTCTACAGAAATATGAAAGAGACCTTCGGAGAAAAGAAAACCACTTTCATGAATATCAAGAGCTCAGATGGAAAACCAGTTCTAAGCAAAGAAGGGAAGGCAGTAGGTGGAAGGAGTATATAGAGGGTTTATACATGGGCGATGTACTTGAGGACAATATTATCGAAATGGAAGAGGATGTAGATGAAGACGAAATGGGAGATAAGATACTGCATGAAGAGTTCGACAGAGTACTGAAAGACCTGAGTCGAAACAAGGCCCCAGGAGTAGACAACTTTCCATTAGAACTACTGACAGCTTTGGGAGAGCCGGACCTGACAAAACTCTACCATCTGGTGAGCAAGGTATATGAGACACGTGAAATACCCTAATACTTCGAGAAGGATATAATAATTACAATCCCAAAGAAAGCAGGTGTTGACAAATGTGAAAATTACCGAACTATCAGTTTAATAATTCACATCTGCAAAATACTAACACGAATTCTTCACATACGAATGGAAAAACTGATAGAAGCCGACCTCGGGGAAGATCACTTTGGATTCCATAGAAATATTGGCATACGTGAGGCAATACTGACCCTACAACTTTCGTTAGAAGAGAGATTAAGGAAAGACAAACCTATGTTTCTAGCATTTGCAGACATAGAGAAAGCTTTTGACAATGTTGACTGGAATACTCTCTTTCAAATTTTGAAGGTGGCAGGGGTAAAAGACAGTTAGTGAAAGGCTATTTACAATTTGTACAGAAACTAGATGGCAGTTATAAGAGTCAAGGGACAAGAAAGGGAAGCACTGGTTGGGAAGGTAGTCAGACAGGGTTGTAGCCTCTCCCCGATGTTACTCAATCTGTGTATTGAGCAAGCAGTAAAGGAAACAAAAGAAAAATTCGGAGTATGTATTAAAATCCATGGACAAGAAATAAAAACTTTGAGGTTCGCCGATGACATTGTAATTCTGTCAGAGACAGCAAGGGACTTGGAAGAGCAGTTGAATGGAATGGACAGTGTCTTGAAAGGAGGGTATAAGATGACCATCAACAAAAGCAAAACGAGGATAATGGAATGTAGTCAAATTAAGTCAGGTGATGCTGAGGGAATTAGATTAGGAAATGAGACACTTAAAGTAGTAAAGGAGTTTTGCTATTTGGGGAGCAAAATAACCGATGGTGGTCAAAGTAGAGAGGATGTAAAATGTAGACTAGCAATGGCAAGGAAAGCGTTTGTGAAGAAGAGAAATTTGTTAACATTGAGTATAGATTTAAGTGTAAGGAAGTCATTTCTGAAAGTATTTGTATTGAGTGTAGCCACGTATGAAGTGAAACGTGGACAATAAATAGTTTAGACAAGAAGAGACTAGAAGCTTCCGAAATGTAGTGCTACAGAAGAATGCTGAAGATTAGATGGGTAGATCACATAATTAATGACGAGGTATTGAAAAGAATTGGGGAGAAGAGGAGTTTGTGGCACAACTTGAGTAGAAGAAGAGATCCGTTGGTAGGACATGTTCTGAGGCATCAAGGGATCACCAATTTAGTACTGGAAGGCAGCATGGAGGGTAAAAATCGTAGAGGGAGACCAAGAGATGAATACACTAAGCAGATTCAGAAGGATGTAGGTTGCAGTAGGTACTGGGAGATGAGGAAGCTTGCACAGGATAGAGTAGCATGGAGAGCTGCATCAAACCAGTCTCAGGACTGATAACAACGACAACAACTTTGACAAAGAAATATGATAGTGTAATACCGGCCTTAGGCAGCAGTCTTATTGAATGCATGCAAGCAATTCAGCTTGCTGTTTTTGAGTTTCTTTGAGAATCATAATAGCACCTGATGATGGTCTCCAGCATTGGAAGAGGAGACTTTAGGCACAGAGTTACATCTTGGACCACACCATACTTCCCACAAAACAAGAATCACCAATATCCAAAGACCAGCTGTGAAGGCTGACATTCAATGAGGGGAAGGGCAGAGGGCGGGCTGGGGGTATAATTAGCCATTATAGAATTCATTATGTACCAAATGAGTTTGTTTCATTTACTGAAAGTATGCAGAGGACAATACTGAATAACTCATGGAGTTCCCCATCATTTATTCTACTCATCACAGTTATTAGTCTTCTGGTAAGTTTACATTACATGGAAATTGTTTTTCGTCAGTTCTCCCTAAAGCTCTCTACAACCTCTGGTTCTATCTGTTTATCCAGGTTCCATCTCCTCAAATTACCACCTTTTTCCAGTTTCTTCAGTTTTAATCTACAGTTCATAACCAATAGATTGTGGTCAGAGTCCACATCTGCCCCTGGAAATGTCTTACAATTTAAAACCTGGTTCCTAAATCTCTGTCTTACCATTATATAATCTATCTGAAACTTTTTAGTATCTCCAGGCTTCTTCCATGTATACAACTTCCTTTCATGATTCTTGAACCAAGTGTTAGCTATGATTAGGTTATGCTGTGTGCAAAATTCTACCAGACGGCTTCCTCTTTCATTTCTTACCCCCAATCCGTATTCACCTACCATGTTTCCTTCTCCCCCTTTTCTTACTCTCGAATTCCAGTCACCCATTACTATTAAATTTTCATCTCCCTTCACTATCTGAATAATTTCTTTTATCTCATCATACATTTCATTTATGTCTTCATCATCTGCAGAGCTAGTTGGCATATGAACATGTACTACTGTGGTAGGTGTGGACTTCGTGTCAGTCTTGGCTACAATAATGCATTCACTATGCTGTTTGTAGTAGCTTACCCGCACTCCTATTTTTTTATTCATTATTAAACATACTCCTGCATTACCCCTATTTGATTTTGTATTTATACCCTGTATTCTCCTGACCAAAAGTCTTGTTCCTCCTGCCACCAAACTTCACTAATTCCCACTATATCTAACTTTAACCTATCCATTTCCCTTTTTAAATTTTCTAAGCTACCTACCCGATTAAGGGATTTGACATTCCACGCTCCGATCCGTAGAACGCCAGTTTTCTTTCTCCTGATAACGACATACTCTTGAATAGTCCATGCCCGGAGATCTGAATGGGGGACTATTTTACCTCCAGAATATTTTACCCAAGAGGATGCCATCATCATTTAACCATACAGTAAGGCTGTATGACCTCGGCAAAAATTACGCCTGTTGTTTCCCCTTGCTTTCAGCCGTTCGCAGTACCAGCACAGCAAGGACGTTTTGGTTAGTGTTACATCCACACTGTTGGCCTGCAACTACTGAAAAGGCTGCTGCCCCTCTTCAGGAACCACACGTTTGTCTGAACTCCCAACAGATACCATTCTGTTGTGGTTGCACCAACGGTACGGCTATCTGTATCGCTGAGGCACGCAAGCCTACCCACCAATGGCAAAGTCCATGGTTCATGGGAGGGAGGAGAGTGGGGGCATTTTATTATCAAAGAAGATAACCAATGAAATAAATAAAACCACATTAGTCCCATGAAATGAAATAAAAAAACAGTTAACAGTGAAGAATGGTGCACATAATATTCAGTTTTGGTCACTATAAAAATATTAGCAACCTGTAATACCTTTGGTTGTTCACCAATAATATTAAACTTCCTATATTTTTGTTGTGTTTCCTTTGTTGCCACGTCTTCAAGAAAAACATTCACAGTAATTCTTATGGGCCCTGCAGCACACAGGATGAAGCATACCTGCAAAGAATAGTCCTATGTGAAAGCAGCTGAAGACATACATCACATAAATTACAGTCTTTAAGCAGTGTGGGCCAGTACATTATTCAACTTTAAAGGCCAGTTCTGTGAAGAGAGAGTAACTCCCAAACTTTGTTACCATGCTGTCAAAGTTTATACATAACACAGTAACTACTTGACAATGTAGGAAAACACAGATTGCTACTTTCCAGAAAGAAGAATCATCAAGTTGAAGTCGAGCACAAGTAAAATACATTTACTGAAAGAGTTTGGCTGCGGGGGGGAGGGAGGGAGACAGAAGGGAGAGGGTAGGGGGAGAGGTACGGAGTCAGTGAGTGAGGGAGGGAGGAGATGGGGATGGGAGGGGGGAGGGAGGGAGGGAGGAGATGGGGATGGGAGGGGGGAGGGAGGGAGGGAGGAGATGGGGATGGGAGGGGGGAGGGAGGGAGGGAGGAGATGGGGATGGGAGGGGGGAGGGAGGGAGGGAGGGAGGGAGGAGATGGGAGGGGGAGGGAGGAAATGGGGGAGGGAGGGAGGGAGGGAGGGAGGGAGGAGATGGGAGGGGGAGGGAGGAAATGGGGGAGGGAGGGAGGGAGGGAGGGAAGGAGGAGATGGGGAAGGGAGGGAGGGAGGGAGGGAGGGAGGAGATGGGGAAGCAAGGGAGGGAGGGAGGGAGGAGATGGGGAAGCAAGGGAGGGAGGGAGGGAGGAGATGGGGAAGGGAGGGAGGGAGGGAGGGAGGGAGGAGATGGGGAAGCAAGGGAGGGAGGGAGGGAGGAGATGGGGAATCAAGGGATGGAGGGAGGGAGGAGATGGGGAAGCAAGGGAGGGAGGGAGGGAGGAGATGGGGAAGCAAAGGAGGGAGGGAGGGAGGAGATGGGGAAGCAAGGGAGGGAGGGAGGGAGGGAGGGAGGAGATGGGGAATGGAGGGAGGAAGGGAGGAGATGGGGAATGGAGGGGGAGGGAGGAGATGGGGAAGGGAGGGAGGGAGGAGATGGGGAAGGGAGGGAGGGAGGGAGGGAGGAGATGGGGAAGGGAGGGAGGGTGGGAGGGAGGAGATGGGGAAGGGAGAGAGGGAGGGGATGGAGAAGGGAGAGAGGGAGGGGATGGAGAAGGGAGAGAGGGAGGAGATGGAGAAGGGAGAGAGGGAGGAGATGGAGAAGGGAGAGAGGGAGGAGATGGAGAAGGGAGAGAGGGAGGAGATGGAGAAGGGAGAGAGGGAGGAGATGGAGAAGGGAGAGAGGGAGGAGATGGGGAAGGGAGAGAGGGAGGAGATGGAGATGGGAGAGAGGGAGGAGATGGAGATGGGAGAGAGGGAGGAGATGGAGATGGGAGAGAGGGAGGAGATGGAGATGGGAGAGAGGGAGGAGATGGAGATGGGAGAGAGGGAGGGAGGGAGGAGATGGAGAAGGGAGGGAGGGAGGAGATGGAGAATGGGAAAGGGAGAGGGAGGAGGGGGAACATGTCCTAATTTTTAACTATCGCAAGGATGGCATCCTTTATCACGCAACCGCTTTACAAGCCTTACATTGGTGTCTGGTTGTTGCATAATGTACTTCAGGAAGACTTCCACAGCTTTAGCACCAGCAGTGTGAGGAACCTTCATGCTCTCTTCTCCTGTGTCCTCTCATCATCAGTTTCATCATTACTTTCTTGCACACTTTTGATTATTTCTTTGTCTGTTAAAGTTTGCTCCATATCACAGTTTTCCTCATTCAGCCACTTAGTAACTTCTTCATCATCAATTTCTTCTCCTCCTGGAAGTTTGTGAAATATGTCACTGTACAAAGTAATTGATAATTCCAAATTGACTGGTTCATCGGTCACTCACTACTGGATCCAACTTGGCATCAATGGATGGCCACGATTTTCTCCAGCTCTTCTTTATGGCAGGACTCTCCAGTTTGTGCCCCGTTTCAGCTGCTTGGAAATCAACATCTCGTATATTAATTGCTTTCTACACCTTCAGCATAGTCTCAATAGTGTTTTATTTTTTCACTTTCATTCAGCAAGGAGACAAGAAGTGAATGTCGACAATGACATTTAATTGATTCCAAAATTCCCTGATCCATGGGCTGAATTATGGCTGTCACAATGGATGGGAGAAAGAGTGCTTGTACATGTACACCAACGGACTTTAGAAAAACATCTGAAGGATGACTGGGAGGATTGTCAATTATAAGGATAGCTTTTAGTGGACACCTTTTTTCTTTAGCTCTTTTCTCACTTCTGGTACAAACGTTTCATGGAACCATCGATAGAATATTTGTCTGTCCATCCACACTTTTGTCTGAGCACAACACTGCACTCTTAGAAGACTTATGTCAGTGTGTCGAAAACAACGTGGATGTTGGGATTTTCCAATCACAGTTAGTGGTAGTTTATGAATCCCATTTGCATTGGTTCTAACCACGAGCTTCCTTCTCATTCTTGGGAGCTAATGTATTTGAAGGAAGCCTCTTAACAGTCATGTTTCATCAGCATTATACAAGGCATCAGCACTTAAATCTACTTTCTCTATTATTTTCTGTATATTTCAAACTCATCAGCATCCTTATCGTTAGCTGCGCAACTTTCCCCAGTGACAGTCAGCTGTCGAATGCCGAGTCTTTTTTCCAGTTCGATAGCCAGCCTTCGCTCGCTGCAAACAAGTTACTACCACCAAGTTGGTTGTTAAATGCAGCTGCTTTTTCCTTTATAATCGGGCCACTGACTGGAATTCCTCTACTGCATTCTTGTGTGAACCATCTATAAACAGCTACGTCCAGTTCTTCATTCTCACTCTTTCACATAACCTTCCATTTTCTCAACTCACTATCCATTTGTGTTGAGTACTGTCGAATAACATTTTCTTTCTTTTTGATGTCATAAATAGTTGCTCGTCCAGCACTGAAATCAGCACCAATGGCTTTCTGTGAAGAACCTCGATTTAACTTATCCAAAATTTCGAGTTTCTGCTTGAGGTCTAGTGCAACATGCTTCCTTTTAGAAGATGTGATTCCGAATTGTAAAGAAAGCTACAATTTCAAATACAGTATGTAAAGTGATGTTTCACTAATTATTGTTGCGCACGGTAATTCATTGTGTACGTGTTATTGGATGTGTGCCTGATTACTGAGAGGTCGGACTACCGAGGGCCGGATTAGCGAGAGTTTATTGCAGCTTCTAAACAGCCTGTTCTGGAGGGAAAACAGTATACATACACCAACTGAAAGAATCCAAACATTTGATAATGTTATCACTGATACTGTACTGAAAGTTCTCACAATGAGATTATTGCTGAGAAAAACAGACAGCCTTTTACTGAAAGTACAAAGAGCAACAAATCACATTTTAAAAGGATGTATATATTTTTTAATATCGGTCCTTGTGTAGGGCACCACGATGTTGGGTAACTTTCGCCACTACTAAATTGCTGCAATCTTATGGCCAGCACTATCTATATGACAAAAAAAAGTAAACAGCAGTAAGATGGTGAGTTCTGATTTCTTCCTCAATATTTAAAAACGCG
This sequence comes from Schistocerca gregaria, assembly GCF_023897955.1. Taxonomy (NCBI): domain Eukaryota; kingdom Metazoa; phylum Arthropoda; class Insecta; order Orthoptera; family Acrididae; genus Schistocerca; species Schistocerca gregaria. The sequence goes on along the minus strand of NC_064921.1, from coordinate 400,037,602 downwards.
CGCGCGCACACACACACACACACACACACACACACACACACACACACACACACAGTTTTAAGCAATTACAAATGATCTTGCTCATAACAATCACCTTTGCTTCTTTTTTTGTTTTGGGATCTATTATTGCCTCTCTTGATGGAAAATTAATGTGTGCTGCAGGATTGTTACTATCAAGTGCCACATTTTGAGAATTTATTTTATGAAGTTTCATTCGACATTTAAGTCTTCTATCGGTCATATTTTCGACAGTAAGAAACAATTGTGACTCCAGTCCAACACCAGCAGTTAAATTCTTACCACCATTTACTACGAAGTTCACCCATGACCTGTCTTCCTCTGAAACAATTAAAAATGGCATTAATTAAACGTGGAGAAGTATATTTACACCAAACATGACAGATAAAACTTTTTACTTTTACATTTACTACATTCTTAGATACATACTGTAATCCAATCAATAAGCACTTCATCTTTAAGCATATAAATATTATTAACTACCTGTGAGCTGCAAAGTTTAAAAACCAGTGAGCCAACTCTAAATCAACAGCGTCAAAATTATGATCACATTGCATTTCACAATATTGCAGCTTCTGTAACATTACAGACATATGTAATCCTCAGCAGAAAAATTGAAATAGCATGAAGGAGTCATATGAAGAAGGAAGACAGGGTTTAATGTCCTATCATTGATGGGCCCATTAATCTATGAAGCACCAACTTGGATTGGGTAAGGATAACTAAACTGGTCGTTTTCAAATGAACTAACCTGGCATTTGCCCTTAGGAATTTAGGAAATCTTAATGTTTTGACCATCAGATAGGTATTAGAAGTGTCTTTCCGGCAGGAGAGTCCACTGAAACAGACAAATGCTGTTCTGACGGATATGCGAATGCACAATAGGATCTGAACCTCTTGCAGGAATACAGTGAACACTGCAAGCAAATGAGGCATGAATAGAGATACTACTTAGTAGTGTGCACTAAGTTGAGAATTTGGATTGTACAGAAAGCATGCTCAGACATGCTGAAGCAGTTAAAACTGGCCACTGAATCATTTCAGTGCCAACAGTAGCTGACATTGGTACCTCCCTCAAAATACAAAGAATACATAAAATAAAGGAAAGGTCACCACTTACTTATAGCTGACTGGTGTGTGGTGCATAGGAACATTCAAAAGAATACAGTATTTACACAAGCTTTCAAGTTCTTGTTCTTTCTCTTGCACAAGTACACACATTCACATTCACACACACAACCAGACAAATGCCCAAATGCTCATACCAGCAGATGCAGCAAGACACAGTGGGTAAACGTGTGCCCATTTCCTATGGAATGGGCAAGAGCTCGAAAGCTACTGTAAATACTGTATTCTATTGAGTGTATCCATGTTCCACACATCAGTCAGTTACCTTTCCTTTATTTAGGTTCTGTACATCAGTAATAACGGAAACCATGCAGGGTCACTTTGTTGTCTGTACGTCTGTCTGTCTTTCTGTCCAACCATTAAAAGTACTTTTTCTCAGGAATGGGATCACATGTTAAGTTGAAATTTACATCACATACTAACGTCTATAGTTCCTTGGTGGTATAATAAATGTGAGATAAGTCAGTGCAAACAAAAAATACGGCCACTTACGTCACATTTTGATACTGACAAATTCACTCATCAAACCCTATAGTGTGCTTCTCACTGACTTAGAATCATAAAATTTGGCAAGAAGCAAAGGTACAAAGTAAAAGTAATGGAAAAATTCAAAAATTGTTAATTTGTAAATACTTCCCACAAAAATTATTTCTGTTGTCATCCATTATCCAACTTGAACCTTAAAATTAAAACATTCACAAAAGTCTTAGAATTCCTGGGACCAATATCTTGCCAGTAAGAATCTGTATAACAGACAACCATTGAGAATCTCGATTTGCAGGATGGATGAACTGTCTATATACGTAAGTGTGTACTGAATCCTCAGAGGGCAAGTACTACTTGCACCTGACCTATTTCTTACAGGAATTTCCGTCGTTGAAACACATGAAGAGTTAGTAATTGTTATAACATGCATCAGAATTTTGGTGGTAGCACTGATTTCTTTTCCATTTGAGCAACAGCAAGTAAATGTTTATAAATTTATATTACAATGTATTTACATCAGTTTTATTTCAGTATATTCACACATTTCGGTTTCTTTTTTGTTTCATATGGAGTTTATGAGATTATGACAATACAGTTTTGCTTTCCTTTATTAACACAGTGTTTTGTAGTGCCAGTCAATGACCAGAGACCACAAGAAGATGGGATCCACAATGCCAAGAGCCTTGTTTATACTTTATTACAATAACAAAATAAGTTAAACAAAAAAAGCATTGTTACTGAACTCTGCAATCCACATAATGTAAATGCTCTGTTTGGTTTTGTAGTTGAAACACAACTGAAGCAGTCTGTTAGTATCAAATAAACTAAGAATTCTCTATTAAGATTACAGCCAATATACATAGCCTGTGTTCTCAGTTCAGATTAGAGTCAATATATGTATCCCACATTCAACAAACTGATACAAAATAATTGTGGGAAAAAATGTTAGAGAGATCACAGTTTTTATTTGAAGAACAATTATTTATTTACAACCCTGAATAATAATCTCATCAAACTGAAAGTTTAACATTGGATAAGTCATCTGTGACTCACTAATATCATACCTTCATAAATTGTGAACAACTGATCTTGGAACAGTGCCCTCTTTTCAACTATGAATTTCACTCAACTGACAAAAGTGCAGTAGCTGCCAGAAATTAATTTATTATACATTTGGTCACAAGTAGTTTAGTGACCACAAATTCACATCTTCATGTGAAGAACAAGAGGTCCAAAAGAAGATACGAAGTTTACAATTAGAACTAACCTAACTTGACTATATCAGAGTGTTGGAGTGTCCATTCGCCTGTGAGGACTATGGACTTTAAATAATGAATAGATCTCCATAAGGATAAATAATAAATTGTCCTTATCTTCCAGCTTGAAACTTGCAAGTAAATACGCATCCACCATCCATAAAATGACAGAGGACACAAGGCAATGTGAAACCCCAGAAAGAAAATGATGGCAAGAACCAAATCTAAAGAAATGGGCAAGCCATCCAGTCTTTTCCCCACACCTTCATTCATATACTTGTCAACAGATATATTCCACCTATCTCCTACCCTCCCCTCCCCCTCCCCCCCCCCCCCCCCGCCACCAACCTCTATGGCTACCTTTCCCCTTCCCCCCACCCCCTCTGCTCAATCTCTCGCTCCCCTGTCCACCTCATTCTCTCTCGTACTCTCTGCCGGCCTCACACCCTCCCCCTCGCACTCTCTGCCTGCCTCACACCCTCCCTTGTACTCTCTGCCGGCCTCACCCTCCCTCACTCTCTGCTGACCTCACCCTCCCTCACACTCTCTGCCGACCTCATCCTCTCCCACTTTATCTTCTCCCAGCCCCTTCTTTCTGGTCAGCCATCCCCCATCTGCACATGTAGCCCCCACAAGATACATCAATACTTTTGCAACTTGTTCATGTAGTACAGTTTTAAAGTATTAGGTTGGTGCACAAGTTCATAGCGTTTTTCCGTTTGTTCATTAAGCAAAACAGATACACATTTCAAAGACTTAAGTCATCAATAATATATTGTCTTCACTATTTACAACGCTCCGCCAATGCTGGGGCAACTTTTTAATTCCACACATGTAGAAATCGTGTGTCCGAGGCAAAGAACTCATCAAGCCACGGATGGAGCACATTTTCAACCAGAAAGAAACTTCCTTGAAGGTTGTTCAATAGCAAGCAGAAAACCTTAAAATCTGAGGGCGCAAGACCAGGTGAAAAAAGTGGGTGCGGAATGACTTCCCAACCCAACTCCTGTATAGTGTGTTTTGTCAGTCTAGCAGAATGTGAGCAGAAATTATCACAGAGCACCACCACTTCATCCAGTCTGCCTCATCAAAGTTCTTGGATTCCATGTGCAAGATGTCTCAGTTGTCGACAGTAAATATCAGCAGTGATGATTACACCTTGGGAAGCAAACCACAGTACACCACACTGTCCCCGTCCTACCAGATGCATAATGTTATCTTTTGTGGATGTAGGCAGATCGTACAGGGAGTTGCTGCTTTGTTTGAGTTTAATCATTCCCTTCTTTTCCTTATGTTAGCATAAAGACAACATTTATAGTCACCAATAACAATTCAGGGCAGGCATGGTCAGCACCGTTCACGAATCAATTGATGATGTGCAATCAAAGACGCATATGTGGCCACCTGCTGATTTTTGTGGTTTTTGGCTTAAAGTATTCAGTGACCACAAACCCAATTTTTGAACTTACCCCACTGCATGCAAATGTTGCATGGCAGTGGAATGAACACAGTTCGTCACATCTGGCAATTCTCAAGTACACTGACTTGGATCATTGTGATTGATGCTGTTGTTGTGGTCATCAGTCCTGAGACTGGTTTGATGCAGTTCTCCATGCCACTCCATCCTGTGCAAGGTTCTTCATCTCCCAGTACCTGCTGCAACCTACATCATCCTGAATCTGCTTAGTGTATTCATCTCTTGGTCTCCCTCTATGATTTTTACCCTCCATGCTGCCCTCCAATACTAAACTGGTGATCCCTTGATGCCTCAGAACATGTCCTACCAACCGATCTCTTCTTCTGGTCAAGTTGTGCCACAAACATCTCTTCTCCCCAATCCTATTAGATACTTACTCATTAGTTATGTGATCTATCCATCTAATCTTCAGCATTCTTCTAAAGCACCACATTTCCAAAGCTTCTATTCTCTTCTTGTCCAAACTATTTATCATCCATGTTTCACTTCCATACATGGCTACACTCCATACAAATACTTTCAGAAATGTGTTCCTGACACTTAAATCTATACTCAATGTTAACAAATTTCTCTTCTTCAGAAACGCTTTCCTTGCAGTTGTCAGTCTACATTTTATATCCTCTCTACTTCGACCATCATCAGTTATTTTGCTCTCCAAATAGCAAAGCTCCTTTAAGTGTCTCATTTTCTAATCTAATTCCCTCAGCATCACCCGACTTAATTCGACAACATTCCATTAACATCGTTTTGCTTTTGTTGAAGTTCATCTTATATACTCCTCTCTTAAGACACTGTCCATTCCATTCAACTGCTCTTCCAGGTCCTTTGCTGTCTCTGACAGAATTACAATGTCATCGGCGAACCTCAACGTTTTTATTTCTTCTCCATGGATTTTAATACCTACTCCGAATTTTTCTTTTGTTTCCTTTACTGCTTGCTCATTATACAGATTGAATAACATCGGGGAGAGGCTGCAACCCTGTCTTACTCACTTCCCAACCACTGTTTCCCTTTCATGCCCCTCAATTCTTATAACTGCCATCTGGTTTCTGTACAAATTGTAAATAGCCTTTCGCTCCCTGTATTTTACCCCAGTCACCTTTAGAATTTGAAAGAGAGTATTCCAGTCAACATTGTCAAAAGCTTTCTCTAGGTCTCCAAATTCTAGAAACATAGGTTTGCCTTTCCTTAATCTTTCTTCTAAGATAAGTCGTAAGGTCAGTATTGCCTCACGTGTTCCAACATTTCTACGGAATCCAAACTGATCTTCCCCGAGATCGGCTTCTACTAGTTTTTCCATTCGTCTGTAAACAATTCGTGTTATTTTGCAGCTGTGGCTTATTATTAAACTGATTGTTCGGTAATTTTCACATCTGTCAACACCTGCTTTCTTTGGGATTGGAATTATTATATTCTTCTTGAAGTCTGAGGGTATTTCACATGTTTCATACATCTTGCTCACCAGATGGTAGAGTTTTGTCAGGACGGGCTCTCCCAAGGCCGTCAGTAGTTCCAATGGAATGTTGTCTACTCCGGGGGCCTTGTTTCGACTCAGATCTTCAGTGCTCTGTCAAACTCTTCACACAGTATCGTATCTCCCATTTCATCTTCATCAACATCCTCATCCATTTCCATACTATTGTCCTCAAGTACATCGCCCTTGTATAGACCCTCTATATACTCCTTCCACCTTTCTGCTTCCCTTCTTTGCTTAGAACTGGGTTGCCATCTGAGCTCTTTATGTTCATAAAAGTGGTTCCTCTATCTCCAAAGGTCTCTTTAATTTTCCTGTAGGCAGTATCTATCTTACCCCTAATGAGATAAGCCTCTACATCCTTACATTTGTCCTCTAGCCATCCCTGCTTAGCCATTTTGCACTTCCTGTCGATCTCATTTTTGAGACATTTGTTTTTCTTTTTGCCAGCTTCATTAATTGCATTTTTATATTTTCTCCTTTCATCAATTAAATTCAATATTTCTTCTGTCACCCAAGGATTTCTACTAGCCCTCATCTTTTTACCTACTTGATCCTCTGCTGCCTTCACTACTTCATCCCTCAAAGCTACCCATTATTCTTCTACTGTATTTCTTTCCCCCATTCCTGTCAATTGTTCCCTTATGCTCTCCCTGAAACTCTCTACAACCTCCGGTTCTTTCAGTTTATCCAGGTCCCATCTCCTTAAATTCCCATCTTTTTGCAGTTTCTTCAGTTTTAATCTATAGGTCATAACCAATAGATTGTGTCTCTGAGCACTATAGTACTTAACATCTGTGGTCATCAGTCCCCTAGAACTTAGAACTACTTAAACCTAACTAACCTAAGGACATCACACACATATATGCCCGAGGCAGGATTCGAACCTGCGACCGTAGCGGTTACACGGTTCCGGACTGAGTGCCTTAACCCCAGTAGATTGTGGTCAGAGTGCACATCTGCCCTTGGAAATGTCTTACAATTTAAAATCTGGTTCCTGAATCTCTGTCTTACCATTATATATTCTATCTGAAACCTTTTAGTATATCCAGGGTTCTTCCATGTATACAACCTTCTTTCATGATTCTTAAACCAAGTGTTAGCTATGATTAGGTTATGCTCTGTGCAAAATTCAACAGGCGGCTTCCCCTTTCATTTCTTAGCCACAATCCATATCCACCTACTACGTTTCCTTCTCTCCCTTTTCCTACACTCAAATTCCAGTCATCCATGACTATTAAATTTTCATCTCCCTTCGCTATCTGAATAATTTCTTTTATTTCATCATACATTTCTTCAATTTCTTCGTCATCTGCAGAGCCAGTTGGCATATAAACTTGTACTACTGTAGTAGGTGTGGGCTTCGTATCTATCTTGGCCACAATAATGCGTTCACTATGCTGTTTGTAGTAGCTTACTCGCATTCCTATTTTCCTATTCATTATTAAACCTACTCCTGCATTACCCCTATTTGATTTTGTGTTTATAACCCTGTAGTCACCTGACCAGAAGTCTTGTTCTTCCTGCCACCGAACTTCACTAATTCCCACTATATCTGACTTGAACCTATCCATTTCCCTTTTTAAATTTTCTGACCTACCTGCCCGATTAAGGTATCTGACATTCCACACTCTGATCCGTAGAATGTCAGTTTTTTTCCTCCTGAAAACGATGTCCTCTTGAGTAGCCCCCGCCTGGAGGCCATCATCATTTAATCATACAGTAAAGCTGCATGCCCTCGGGAAAAATTACGGTCGTAGTTTCCCCTTGCTTTCAGCCGTTTGCACTACCAGCACAGCAAGGCCGTTTTGGTTATTGTTGTAAGGCCAGATTAGTCAATCATCCAGACTGTTGCCCTTGCAACTACTGAAAAGGCTGCTGCCCCTCTTCAGGAACCACACGTTTGTCTGGCCTCTCAACAGATACCCCTCTGTTGTGGTTGTACCTACGGTACGGCTATCTGTATCGCTGAGGCACGCAAGCCTCCCCACCAACGACAAGGTCCATGGTTTATGGTTCATTGTGATTAATGCATTTAAACAATCTTCATCAAACGTGGAGAGTCACTAATGTCAAAACAATCCTCCTTAAAATGAGAAAATCATTTTCTTGCCTTGTTTTGTCCAATGGCATAATCCCCACACATAGCAGAAATGTTTCTGGCTGCCTCTGCTGCTGTCACCCCTCTACTGAACACAAACAGAATAATGTTGGCAATGTTCCAATTTCTCCACTTGGCACACCATTTTCTAGCATCCACAGCTCCACTCACTATCTCGAAATAATAATATATAAACTCAAATAGCAACAGTGCACTAAAAATAAAAAAATTACAATTGCTAAATAAGCCTATAGCAACTGGGATAGCAACATGCAAAACAAAAACGCTATGAAGCTATGCACCAGCCTAATTTAAACTCACAATCTTGACAAATACACTGCACTCTGTTCCACTATACCAAGTTGACAATGGCAAGTGTTCTGATGTTTGAAGAACTAAACCAATCAAAGCTGTACACATACCAGAAATGTCAACAGCGCATGTAATATGACAAAGAGAGCAAACTGTGAGAAAGAAATATCCCTAAACAAGCAACTGTCTATGTGTAGCACAATGTTAGTAGGTCTGGCTTCTGAACTAGCGAACACACAAGTGAACCAAATCAGCAGCAGCTTTCTACCTCCTCGCCTGACACCAGATGCTCCTTCCAACACAAACAGCATGGGCACACCATGTTTGAAGCCATCATAACCATTTGCTGGCTAGCAGCATTGTTGGTTCTGTGTCCTTTGTTGCCATGGCATTATTGGCAGGCATGGATGACAAACCCCTCCCCCTGTAATGGGCTGTAAGTACAACAGTACCTAGATCTGTGTCTTAAACAATTGGGGGGGGAGGGGGGGAAGAGGGACACTGGAAGCCTAGCCAGTGGTCCCATTTAGATGTCATCATCTTCAGATGTGGCAGCCGAGGCTAAGGGTGGCTCAAAATAAGGCAAGTCTTTTCCGATGTGTTCAATGGGATGTGGAGGTGATGTAGCAGGGATTGGCTCAACCCCCTTTGGTTGCTCTCCCTGCAATGTGAAAGATGAACACTACCATGAAATTAAGTAATCGTGGTGGTGGTGGTGGTGGTGGTGGTGGTGGTGGTGGTGGCAGCGGCACCTGCACTTATATGCTGAGGGGTGTAACATTACAGGACATATTGGGACATATTGAAGTATTCGATACTGTAGACTTTTAGGGGATGTCGATACAGATATGCAAAATGTAAAGGGAAACTTTGGTGATGTTTAAATATTGTACTGTGTCAATATTAGGACATTTTGCACAGAAAGAACAAAAAATAGAATTAATGTAAATATATATTAGTGTTAGTAACCTATTTTCATTCAATTTTGTAATTATATTTCATTTTGTAAAAGAAAGACTCACCATTTGCTGTAGCTCTGATTAATTGTATAAATTATTAGTTTTGAGCTAAATTATTTCGTATAATATGGACAAGATACTTTTAAAAACTCACCAGCTAAAGAGAAAGCCTGTAAATGAACGTTTAATGCACACTTCTGGAACTTTCTATGGAGAAATTCTATATTATGATCGCAAAAATACGAAAACTTGTGAAAACTGTTTCATAGCCTAGTTTCGAAAGACGATTTGTATCAAGAAATATTGCTAAAAAGATTTTGAAACACGATTTAAATCATTTTACATATAAATAGTTGTTCTAAATCACTAAAGAAATATCCAGAATCAAATGTCAAGATATTTCTGGAAACATCGGTACAAATCTGGTGAAGGTTATCCAGAAGCTGGTAGAAAAATGTTATAAAATCTATTTGGAAATCATGCTTGTAAGAATTTATATGTACTGATCCTTTTACTTACTTTAATCTGTACTAAAATTCTGTAATGTCTAATTTAGTTTTGGGTCATGAATTGCTATCGTATTGTAAACAAAACATTGTCAAAGACTCTCATTGTTTGGAAAGATATTAATACACCTAGGAGTTGTCAGTGGCCAGTTCGGATATGCAGTGCGGTTAGCTCAGAGTCAGTTGTTGAGTCTGGGAAGTCTGTCAGCTCTGTTTTGTAAATAAACGTCTGTAATGAAGAATTACTTGTTGTCGTCAATATGAACTCAAGACCTTTTGCACGAAGCAGACACCTCCTAATACAACGTTTTAATTTGGTGTTGAGGAGCTGAAATGTTATAATTTGGTGAAGGAGCTGGGATGTTATAGGGGGAAATATTATTATCAGTCATATATGTTATAGGCCCCAAAATTTCCTCCCTAGGGTACTGCTGGCTACGCTCATGTCGCACTCTTAATTCATTCCTGTGTCTCGTGTACGTACTGTCTCCGACTGTGACCTCAAAAAGTTGCTGACCACTGTGTTGGATTATCACTCCTCCCATCCACCCCAGTTCACACACAACTACACAAGCCTAAACCAACATACTATTCCGGAATCATGGGAACATGACTGCTGAGGGCAGGGAGTATGTTGCAAGAGATCTAACAACTCTCGGTCATTGGCCATACTGAAGCTCCACCAGACTACTCCCATTTACAGAGATGTTATGGTACACGGCTAAGTAGTGCAAAAGAGCATCATCCACCAGCATGATTTGCACTCACTGCCTTCCTCATTTGGGTCTTAAATGTCCTTACCATCCACTCTGCCTCTAACTTGGATGCTGGATGGAAGGGTGCAGAGGTCAGGTACTGGATACCATTGTGACAACAGAATGCCTGAAACTCGGATGCGATAAACTGGGGGCCATTAACAGAGCCCAGTATGGTTGGTGCACCCCCTACTGTAAATATGGTCATGAACACCCAATGGTGAATGTTGCTGGCATGGTACTCATGCATGCTATATATGCAAAGTTGAAAAACAGCATTCACCATTATCAACCACATTTCCCCAAGAAAAGGACTGGAAGAATCCACGTGTACTTTATCCCACGGTTGAGGCCACAGTGAAAACTTCTGTGGAGGAGTCATTTGGTTCTGTACACAGGTTTGATACTGCCTCAATGCACATCTAAGTAAAGGTGGTACTACAACGGAGCACTTATCCTCTGTTGTAAGCAAGAACACTCCCTGACATTTACTATGCCACTCTTTCATGCGGAAATAAGGTCGAAAATCTTAGTGGACATCCTTAGGGAGCTCTGCAGACCATCCTGTTTGAACTGGTGTGACTACTTGTGGCTACTGCTAATTCCTTGGCAGTGATGGGAAATTCTAGCAACACTGTTTCTAAAGCATTGTCAATCGTAAAACAAACACTTTCTTCCCTATCAAACTCCGTAACAGGACCCATGGGCAGCCTGGACAAAGCGTTAGCATTACCATGCTGTGCCATGAGCTTAAAATGGATACTGAAATATAATTTCCGAGAAATAATGCCCGACTCTATAGCCTCTGAGCCATCTTGTCAGGGATCATGGTGTTACGATTAAACAACAATACCAACAGTTTATGATCCATGATGTGAAATTTGGAGCCATACAAGAAAATGTGAAACTTTTTAACACCAAATATAACAGCCAGAGCCACTTTCTCTATCTGGGAGTAATTCTTTTGGGGAGGCCAAAGGGTCTTAGATGCGAAAGCAATCTGCTGTTCTGATACATTCGGATTTCTGAGAGACAATATGGCTCCAATCCCACTCTACGATGTCAGTAGCCAGTATTCAGCTTTTCTTTGGATCAAAGGTAGCAAGGCAAGGAGCAGAGCATAAACAATATTTTAGCGACAAAAAAATCTTGCTGACAAGCATCTGACCAAACACATTTCACATCCTTCTTATAAACGTGATTTAGAGTGTGTGAGATCTTCAATGCATTTGGTATGAATTTCTTATAATAGTTCACCTTGCAAGGAATGGTTGCAGTTCCTTCAAGTTCTGAAGGACGAGCAACTTATTAATTGCTGTGGCATGCCGACCTTACTTAAGACATGATCTGAATACTTGACACTGGGTGCAGGAGTCTTCACTTTCCCTTGCAAAGCAGACCACTGTCCTCCAGCACTTGAACCATTGCCTGTAAAAGTTTGGAAATGTCCTTCCACGATGGAACCTGTGACAATTAAATCATCCAGATAAGTTGCACATTTTGGGAAATAGTGAAACACTGATATATAAAATGCTGAAAAATTACTGTAGCTCATGCAACACCACAAGGTGGTCTGTTGCAGATATGCATCTCTCAAATCAACCTCCAAAAAATTGTGTTCACCAGCTAACCTCACCAATAACTCCTCAATGCAAAGGATTGGATAAATTTCCTGCTCACTCTGGGTATTAACTGTGGCTTTAAACACACTGCACAACTGAATTGCATAGCAAATGGCAAAAGGCTAGCAAGGCAAAACTTTGGGGTCACAGACAGCTTAAGATGAATGTAGGGTAAAAAATCCCTTGCTTTATCCAACACTGGCTCCAACGACTGTTTGTGGGACTATGAAAGAGACTCAAGATTGTGAAAAGGAATGACTGGTGCACCAAATTAATGTGATTAACAATTTGAAAACAAAATTCTGTAAAAGTGTCCAATCCAAAAATATTTAGAAGCTAAAGTGGAACCAACCACTAATTATCTTACTTAGCTCTCCATATTCTTATATTTTGTCTTCACAACCAGTTGAACTCTCAACGGATTTCGTTGGTGACTATAGGATACGTAAGCTCGACATGGAAAGTGCGTTAATTGGTTGGTTTGTGGGGGTTAAAGGGACCAGACTGCTACGGTCATCGGTCCCTTTTTCGAAATACTAAGAACACCCACAGAGAATAAAAACGATCAACAGACGATAAGACAGATGACACAGAACAAGAGAAACATAGACAAAGACCAGACAAGACAAACTAAAATCACACAGAGTGTGACGGTGGTTGGACGACCATACAAACAAAAAGGGAATAGCCAACCACCGAGAAACACATGAAAAATCAGACAAATCGTAGGCCAGAGGCCAGAATCAACACAAAAACTCACACACTTACATTAAGCGATAAAATCCCCCTGCCCAAATAAAACGCAGAACTATGTCCGCTATGGAAGAGTCGTCAGATAAAAGCGCAGAGAGCGTATCAGGCAGCGCAAAAGTCTGCCTGAGAACAGTTAAAAGGGCGCACTCCAACAGGATATGGACCACCGTCAAGGACGCCCCACAACGACAAAGAGGGAGATCCTCACAACACAGTAAATACCTGTGCGTGAGTAGGGTGTGGCCAATGTGGAGCCGACAAAGGACGACTGATTCCCTGCGGTTGGCTCGCATGGATGACTGCCACACAGTCGTCGTCTCCTTGATACGGCGGAGTTTGTTTGGCACGGGCAGGTTGCGCCAATCAGTGTCCCATAAATCGAAAACTTTGCGACGTAATAGTGCCCGCAAATCAGTCGCCGGGAGGCCAATCTCCAGAGATGGTGCACTAGTGGCCTCTTTCGCCAGGTGGTCAAAAGTTTCATTTCCAGGTATCCCAACATGGCCCAGGGTCCAAACAAAGACCACAGATCTGCCACAACGGGCAAGAGTATGCAGGGATTCCTGGATAGCCATCACCAGACGAGAACCAGGGAAACACTGGTCGAGAGCTTGTAAACCGCTCAGGGATTTGCTACAGATAACAAAGGACTCACCTGAGCAGGAGCGGATATACTCTAGGGCGCGAAAGATGGCGACCAGCTCAGCAGTGTAAACACTGCAGCCAGCCGGCAGCGAATGTTGTTCAGAATGGTCCCCTAGAGTTAGTGCATAACCGACACGACCAGCAACCATCGAACCGTCAGTATAGACAACGCCAGAGCCCTGATACGTGGCCAGGATGGAATAAAAGCGGTGTCGGAAGGCCACCAGAGGGATTGAGTCCTTCGGGCCCTGTGCCAAGTCGAGCCAAAGGCAAGGGCGAGGGCGAGGCACACACCATGGGGGTGTACGCAGAGGAGCCCGGAAAGGAGGTGGTACAGGGAAACACTCAAGCCCGTAGAGAAGCTGTTTGACGTGTACGGTGATCGGACAACTGGACCGGGGCCGACGTTCTGGCAGATGAATGACTGACTGCGGGAACAGGACACGATAATTTGGATGCCCGGGCGAGCTATAAACATGGGCAGAATAAGCAGCCAGTAATTGTTGGCGTCGTAACCGCAGTGGAGGGACACCTGCCTCCACAAGTATGCTGTCCACAGGGCTGGTCCGGAAGGCACCAGTGGCAAGGCGTATCCCGCTGTGGAGGATTGGGTCCAGCAGCCGCAACGCAGATGGGGATGCTGAGCCACAAGCCAGACTCCCAAGCTCGCCGTCAAGATAAAGCCACGGCTCCGGGTGAACAGTGCGTCGCCGGCAGAAATGCATAACGCAGGTCTTGGCTGCCGAAAACTGAAAACCATGCGCTACAGCCCAAGACTGCGGATTGCGCCCTGTAGCTGACGTTCAGCAGCTGCAATGCCAATAGAGCTGTAGTAAAGGCAGAAGTCGTCAGCATACAGCGAAGCGGAGACAGAATTTCCCACGGCCGCAGCGAGCCCATTAATGGCTATTAAAAACAGACAGACACTTAGAACAGGACCCTGTGGCACACCGTTCTCCTGGACTTGGAAGGAACTATATGAGGCCGCGACATGCACGCGGAAGGTACGATACGACAGAAAATTGCGGATATAGATCGGCAGAGGGCCCCGAAGGCCCCATCCATGAAGCGTAGAAAGGATAAGATGACACCATGTCGTATCATACGCCTTCCGCATGTCGAAAAAGACAGTGACCAGATGCTGACGGCGGGCAAAGGCAGTAAGGATGGCCGACTCCAGGCTCACCAGATTGTCGGCGGCGGAGCGGCCTTTACGGAACCCACCCTGAGACGGAGCCAGAAGGCCCCGAGACTCCAGTACCCAATTCAAGCGAAGGCTCACCATCTGTTCAAGCAACTTGCAAAGAACGTTGGTGAGGCTAATGGGACGGTAGCTGTCCACCTCCAAAGGGTTCTTCCCCGGTTTCAGAATGGGGACAACAAGACTTTCCCGCCATTGCGACGGAAACTCACCCTCGACCCAAATGCGGTTGTAAAGGTCGAGGAGGCGTCGCTGGCAGTCCACTGAAAGGTGTTTCAGCATCTGAGAGTGGATGCTATCTGGGCCAGGAGCGGTATCAGGACAAGCGGCGAGGGCACTGTGGAATTCCCACTCACTGAATGGAACATTGTACAATTCAGAATGGTGGGTGCGAAAAGAAAGACTCCGATGTTCTATCCGCTCTTTAATGGAGTGGAAGCCCAAGGGGTAGTTGGCAGGAGCTGAATTCAGAGCAAAGTGCTCTGCCAAGCGGTTTGCAATGACGTCGGAGTCAGTACAAACTGCTCCATTCAGTGAGAGCGCAGGGACGCTGACAGGGGTCCGATAGCCACAGAGGCAGCGAATCTTGGCCCAGACCTGCGATGGAGTGACATGGAGGCCAATGGTGGACACATACCACTCCCAGCACTCCTGCTTGCATAGGCGGATAATGCGGCGGGCTCGCGCACACAGCCGTTTGAAGGCGATAAGGTGTTCAATTGAGGGATGTGGCTTGTAACGCTGGAGCGCCCGCCGGCGAGCTTTAATCGCTTCAGCGATCTCAGGCGACCACCAAGGCACAGTCCGCCGCCGAGGGGACCCAGAAGAACGGGGAATGGAAGATTCGGCAGCAGTAACAATGCCGGTGGTGACCGATTGAACCACTGCATCAATGTCATCATTAGAGAGAGGCTCAATAGCGGCAGTGGAGGAGAACAAGACCCAGTCAGCCTTATTGAGAGCCCATCTGCTAGGGCGCCCAGAAGACTGACGCTGTGGTAGTGACAGAAAGATCAGAAAGTGGTCACTACCACAAAGGTCATCATGCACTCTCCATTGGACAGACGGTAAGAGGCTAGGGCTACAGATCGAAAGGTCAATGGCGGAGTATGTGCCATGCGCCACACTGAAGTGTGTGAAGGCACCATCATTTAATATCGAGAGATCGATCTGCGCCAATAAATGCTCAACGATGGACCTCGACCTGTTGCCACCGACCCACCCCACAGATGGTTATGGGCGTCAAAGTCGCCCAGTAACAAGAAAGGTGGCGGCAATTGGGCTATCAGAGCAGCCAGGACATGCTGTGCGACATCACCATCCGGTGGAAGGTAAAGACTGCAGACGGTAACAGCCTGTGGCGTCCACACCCGAACAGCGACAGCCTCTAAAGGTGTTTGGAGAGGTACAGACTCGCTGTGAAGAGAGTTCAGGACATATATGCAGACGCCACCAGATACCCTTTCATAAGCTGCCCGGTTCTTATAATAACCCCGGTAGCCACGGAGGGCGGGGGTTCGCATTGCCGGAAACCAAGTTTCCTGCGGAGCAATGCAGAGGAAAGGGTGAAGGCTGATAAGTTGGCGGAGCTCAGCTAGATGGTGGAAGAAACCGCTGCAGTTCCACTGGAGGATGGTGTTGTTCATGGCTGAGAAAGGCGTGATGGGACTGGGAAGGGAGATTAAGCCGCTGGGTCACCTGCTGCCTCCGATTTAGCACCTGTGATAGTGCTTTCCATGGCGTCTGATGGACCGGCGAGATCGAGGTCCTCAGCGGACGCCAGAATCTCCACTGCATACTCAGACGCAGAGCTGGAAGGTTGCGGTGGGATGGCTGCCACCACGAGTTCCTTGGGCTGAGAGCTCTTCTTGGGTTTCTCACGCCGTTCCTTGGGTCGCACCGACTGGGAGGGCTTCACCGATTCAGTCTCCGGGACGGAGGAGGATCGTGAAGCCCTACGACCAACTGATTGCGGGCACTTACGCCACTGTCGGTCGTCAGCCTTCTCGCTGGCGTAAACCTGGGAAGGGAGGGACCCAAGGGACCCCTTGCGAGCGTGAGAAGCCGAAGAAGTTGGACACTTCTCCAGCTTAGAAGTGGGGACGGACGTCCCCGATGGGTGGGATGGTGTTGCTTCTGAGGTAGGTGGCGCAGGAACAACCCGGTGGGTGGAGCCCCCCACTGGCGAGGGGGCAGGAGGAGTTGTACTACTCGTCGATCCGGCCACAATTTGAGAAACAGACGGGGCTAGCACAGGTGTTGTTGCAGCAGCGTAGGAAGATGTCATTCTCACAGGATGGAGTCGGTCGTATTTCCTTTTGGCCTCAGTATAGGTTAGTCGGTCCAGGGTCTTGTATTCCACGATTTTACGCTCTTTCTGGAAAATTCGGCAGTCTGGCGAGCAAGGTGAATGGTGCTCCCCGCAGTTGACACAGATGGGAGGCAGGGCACATGGAGTATTGGGATGTGATGGGCGTCCGCAATCTCGACATGTGAGGCTGGAAGTGCAGCGAGAAGACATATGGCCGAACTTCCAGCACTTAAAGCACCGCATCGGGGGAGGGATATAGGGCTTAACGTCACATCGGTAGACCATCACCTTGACCTTTTCGGTAAGGTATCCCCTTCGAAGGCCAAGATGAAGGCACCGGTAGCAATCTGATTTTCCTTTGGACCCCGATGAACGCGCCGGACAAAATGTACACCTCAGCGCTCTAAATTGGCGCGCAGCTCTTCATCAGACTGCAAAAGAAGATCCCTATGGTAAATAACTCCCTGGACCATATTTAAACTCTTATGGGGTGTGATCGTAATGGCAACATCCCCCACAAGCGAGTAACCGTCGTGACTGGGCAGAGGATGCAGTTTGTATCAGGACTGACCCAGAGCGCATTTTTGACAAGCCCTCCACCTCCCCAAACTTGTCCTCTAAATGCTCGACGAAGAACTGAGGCTTTGTGGAGAGAAAAGACTCCCCATCAGCCCTCGTACAAACTAAGAAGCGGGGCGAATAACTGCTACTGCCATCCTGAGACTTACGTTGTGGCCAGGGAGGGGAACATTTTCGGATCGTAATTCTGAGCGTTAAACTGAGCCCGAGAACGCTTAGAGACTGCTGGCGGCTGGCCACCAGCGAGAGACGATGTACCACGCTTCATTGCGGGTCATCCGCCCTGATGCCACCTACTCCAACCAAGGGCCCTCCCCACGGGCGCCACCCAGCCACGGCAAGAGCCACCTGGCAGGATGGCCGTTGCCGGGAGTCCCGATACCCCAGGAGGATAGACATCTACTCCTTGGCATACATGGGGAGTTAACGGCGCAGGCATCAGTAGAGCGATCCCTGTGTTGTCAGAGGGCTACAACCAACAGGGTACATGGCGGCCCCACCACAACGGACTGGCTACCGTGCTGGATGTTAGGTAACATGTGGTCCATGGTCGCCGTCGGTGCAGAAAGAGGCACTGCACAGTGCAAGGTGTTATCTGCACGCAGAAAAAGAGTCATGCCCAAGAGATGGAGAGCGGACAGGACTGCAGTTCAACGGTGTATAAGCTGGCGAAAGGTCTGATCGCAAGATGGACACAATGCACCAAGTAAGGCGCCCTTCCCCAATCGGCTTGCTCTTCGGAAAATTTTGAGAGATGGAGGTCAAACCCAACAGGGGACCATCATATAAGGCCGAAAAGTTTGAGATTCCTTTTAGTCGCCTCTTACGACAGGCAGGAATACCGCGGGACTATTCTAACCCCCGAACCCGCAGGGGGAAAAGTGCGTTAATTGACAACTGGTCAATATTGCAAACACTGTGCTGCGTAGTACAGACATCAACTATGTGGGTCCTTTGGTTGCACTTGAAATGTGGACATTTCTGCCATTTTTGTAGGGCACATCAACCAACACAAAAAATATATAATAATCAAAAGGACACTCTGACACTGAGGAGGGATGGCTGTTACTATCTGCTGTACTGGACTAGGAATTGTGACAATCACTGTGCATTTTGTGTGAAGGTCGGTCCAATGGCAGGGAGGGCTCATTGCTAATATTTATCTCATTAAGTTACTTAATAGAGTGGCAGCCAGACCACTTTCTGACAAATACTGTTCAATCAGGCATGCCTGCCCCTAGTGGATGACACTGTGCTGGTGTTGGCTCATGATGGACTATGGGAAGAACTACAATCCAGTTCCACTATGTGGCACTCATTGACATAAATAAGCTTTCTGGGCCATCACAGACAACTCGTGCAGCTGTCCTAACTGTGTCACATCTGCTAGAGAGGAGTTAGGCAACGCTAAAGGCTTATCTTGAGATGACTTATCTGGGGCTAACTAAGTAATTACATGACGGGTAATGGAAGCCAAGTAAGCAATGTCACACTGACCACAGTTAAACTCAACATGCCTAGACAAGCGTGTAACTGCTATCCATTCTGCATATGACTCTCCACCCTGCTTTCGTCGCTGACTTAACTTAATGTGCACTGCCACAAACATGTGATTTATGCTCAAAATGTGCGTTCTACACTGAATCAACTTAACAGGTTTCAATGAAGTGGGATTGATGGACAGAAAAGCTCCTATATCAAAAGATATATAAGCCAGATGGGGGGATGGGAGGGGGGGGGGGGGATGGTTGAGTTGATGGGTGGTGGTTCTGTGGATGGTGGCACCTAATGCTGTGGTTACTCTCAAGATGTCAACAGTTGTAGAAGCTCAGGAAGTTAATGCTGCTGCCGCCGCCATCATAATTCCACAGACCGATAGTTTAAGATGACTTAACCACTCATTCTCAGGGTACAGGTTTCTACTTAAAACTCGCTAACTGGGGAAACTCACTGCAGTCTGCCCAGACCATTAAAGGTTATCAAGAAGGAGTGTCTTAATGCTTGAAGAACTAAACCAATCAAAACCTCAAACACACACACACACACACACACACACACACACACACACACACACCTTTTCCCCACAGCTTCACACGTGTATGCCTTCAACAAATACATTGCACATGCCACATACCTCCTCCACCTCCATCCCCCCCCAATACAAATTATTTTAGGTCCAATATGGAAGTCCTACAATTTTAGTGCCTCCAGCACCCCTCTTAGCTTGGCGCCCTAAATGGCGGCTTGTGTTATTTGTGCCCCAAACCAGCCCTGTGTATATTCATACAGCAATTTTTTTTCTATTAATGAATCATCTGTGTAGATATAAAGCCACAGATTTGCAGGGTATATCAGATTTATTGTTTCCATTGCTGTAGCTCTCATTGTTAATTTACCTGTTTCACTTTTTTTAAAATTATCTCATGTCTAGTTTTTATTGTAATAGAGGTAGCATTCTCTGATATGTATATGTAGGGGGAAAAACAATAAAGGTTACTTCAAGGATGGGTCACATTGAGGCATACAAAATCATGAAAAGAAATTATGCAACCACGAAAATTATGTAGTAAAACCCATTCACTAATCATTCATTACAGCAGGCAAGCAAGAGGCACAAATACACAACAGAGTTTGTGTTTGGACATGAAGCAATTTAACATATAAATTTAACACACAGAACACTAACATAGAGGAACTACCTTATAGAACAAACTCAGTACTCACTACATTCTTAATAACAAAATGAACTCTGTACATTTCATTTTTTATTTAAAAATCAAAGTACAATCTTAGATGAAAAAAATTTCTCACCAGCTGGTTGCTTCAGAGGCTAAGTGCAAGTAATTTTCTTAAGGTAGCCAACATCCTCTTCTCCTATTGCTCCATCCACGCCTCTGTCACCACAAACCACCAACAGTACCTGTATTTTGACAATTGCCATCCCTTTCAAACCAAAAAAATCTCTCCCATATAGACTGTCTACTCAGGGATAGCGAATATGCAGTGACAAAAACTTTCTTGCTAAGTATGCTGACAGTCTCACCAAAGCCTTCACTGACAGGCACTAACCCCCAGACCTAGTCTGCAAACAGATCTCCCAAGCCATTTCCCGTCACAACGTCTAACCTCCCACAGCCCCCAAAAACCACAAACGAGAGTTCACTTCATCACCCAATACCACCCCGGACTGGAACAACTGTACCACATCTTCACCAGGGCTTTGATTACCTATTATTGTGCCCTGAAATGAGGGACATCCTACCCAAGATACTTCCCACGCCTCTTAAAAGTGGTTTTCTGTCACTCATCCAATCTTCACAACATCCTAGTCTATCCCAATGCCACTCCCAATTCCAAATCCTTGCTACAAGGCTCATAACCCTATGGAAGACCGAGGTGTGACACCTGCCCGATCCACCCACACAGCACTTCCAATTCCAGTTCTGTCACAAGTGTAGCCTACCCCACCAGAGGCCAACCACCTATGAAAGCAGCCACATCATTTACCAGCTCTTCTGCAATCCTTGCACAACATTTTACATTGGTATGGCTACCAATTAGCAGTCCACCAGGATGAGTGGCCACTGCCAAACTGTGGCCCAGAGTAAAGTAGACCACCCTGTGGCACAATGTAACACTCGATTTCAATGGCTGTTTCACTAACTGAGCCATCTGGATCCTTCCCTCCACCACCAGCTTATCTCAACCGTGCAGATGAGAGTTATCCTTACAACACATTCTCCTCTCCCGTAATTACCCCACCCTCAACCTATGGTAACATACTGTCCTCACACCCTCCACCCAACAGTTTACATCCTGTCTGTCCTATCAACTCCTCCCCATTCTCATCTCCCACACTGTTTATTTGCAACCATCTGCCAAAGCACCCACCCATCTTTCCCCACTACTCTCCTTTTTTTGTTTCTCCCCCCCCCCCCCCCCCCCCCCACCTCTCTGCCCCACAGCCTCCTGACACTGCACCTGCTGACAGTCCAGTCCAGTCCAGTCCAGTCCAGTCCCGTCCCTACACACCCCACCAAATAGCATTTCTTTCTCTCCCCACATGTATACTACTATCCCTTCCCCTTCCCCACCCCCTCCAGATTGCTACTTACATCCCACATGATGCTGCATTCTGGCCCACCACATTGGAGTTGGCAGTCATGTGTGCATGAGGCGTGCTTGCTTGCATGTATGTCTCTCTTTACTGATGAAGGCTTGGCCCGAAAGCTATACGTCTTTTAATCATGCCTGTCTGAAACTTGACGTGTCTTCTTTATGGGCATTCTATATTTTCCTACATTGTTGTTTATCAACGATCACTTTTTAATTTGAAGTCCTTTTAACTTGCAGTTATATTTTGGATTTATCATGCTCGAAACTTATGAATGTTGTTCAGGAGTTGTAATACAGAATCACAAGTGGAAAAAAGTCTAGCATTTGTAACGTGTTGTTTGCTCATGGTTTAACAGAGGTATGAAGGCAGCAAGGCAGCTCGAACACATGCACTGTGTAAAAGAAGTGCTTTTGGGCAAAAAACATCAGCAAAGAATTTTACTGTTCCAAGAAATGTCATTTGTTCTGTCATGACTCATTTTCTATATTCAAGAAGTCTCGATAACTGATATATGTGATGAAGCACAATCATTAAACTATAGTAAACAATTTGCATTCAACAGAAAAGGTTCAGAAGTCAGCTCTAGGAGTACAACAGGCTCAAATTGAAAGCAACAAAAATCAAAGGGCTCTCTATTACTGCAATTTAGCTTGAACATTACCATTTCCCTCATTGGAAATTCCTTTGCAGTATTGCTACTAGTGTCTAGTTATGACATCTTCACCTTAACTTCTTTACAGGAAACTGATGGCTGAGCCATAAGAAAAGACTTCTCCTCAAGCAAACGGCAGTGTGAATATAACATTTTGCAGCTGGTGGCTCAATAAGGACGTTGTGCACTATAAAATCATCTCAGGGTCATGTCTATCACAGCCGGTATTTCTTTCCAACAACTAAGAACTGGAATTCAACTTACCATGGTAACCTTATGACGAAAGTGTACTTTAATAAAACAGGTAGTACTATAACAAGAGTGTACCCATAACAACATGAATGAATAAGATATTACTCACTCTGAGCTTCGAAATGTTCTGTATTTATCTGCTGCCCTAGGTCAAAATGAAACAGTATGCAAATATTTCATTTCATAGCTTATAATTTATTTATTCATTTTGGATCTGACTGCCTGTAGTTCTGTCACAAAACAGGTAAAAAATCTGGCCTTCGAAAGGAAAAGCAGTTGTCATCAGGACAAGGAATAAGGAACAAAAAAATGTACACAATGTGTGGAGTAAGACAGCCTTAAAAAAAAAAAGTCATTACGATTGTAAATACTGAAAGAATGACAAGTACGTACTCAAACACCAGATGTAGTTTCACACCTACATTATTGGTTTCTTATTGTCAGCTTTGTTGAGTGGTTGTTCTGCTGTTATCTGAAGGTAAATACATAAGGTATATTCTAATTTTTTACTGTGGTGAACATCCAATGTCTCCGTTCTTCCAGCTACACTATCCAAAATGCAGTGTAAATGAGTGACATAAATACACTTATAACTGACAAACAATATTATAATAGTAACTGGCAGAGTACGGCAAACTCCATCAGTCATCTGCCACTTATGACCTCAAGTGTTTCATAGGATTTCTTTTGCCGCTCATGATCTCAAGTGTTTCATAGGATTTCTTTGGTGGATTTTGTTGCACTCAGTGTCAACTAAACTAGAAGAAGAGGAAAAATATTTGGTTTTAAACATATATTTTTATTGGAATCTGAACGCATGGCTGCAGTTGCAGCAGTACATAGGAAGTGAGATATTGTTGAGAACACTAACATTTTCTCATTGCTTTGGTACATGCTAAGGCAGAAATTAACTGTTATAATTTTTGGTTTACAGTTAATTTAACATACTGCAACCTATTTCAAGCATGTTATTATAAGAAAAATTGTCTTAGCATAGAACTGTTTTCTTCACTATTTGCTCCTGGAGTGGCTACTGAAGTATTTTAGGGGAAGCGGTGCCAGTGAGTGACCAGAAATCAATTGCCTGTGGCACCTGCTGCGAGAGTGGAGCTGTGTCTCATCATTTGTTGTGATTGAAATCACAGCCTGTGCGGGTTACGGATAATGTTCCTTCAGTTATTGTGATGTGATACTGTGCCATACACTTTCAGTAAGTGAGCTATACATTTACATTACTAATTTCCTAACAGTTTCACACTAGCATATCATTTTGGCTACAAAATTCTTTGCTTGATAATTATCTAAGCACAACTACTGGAGCAGTTGACTGCTTTGAGTAATACTGCATTTAGGATGAATGTGACTTACTAAGTGTTGTCTATCGGATTTTTGGTTCATGTTCTGTCGGCTTACTGAATGCTCTCTGACTGATCTGACACTAGGGGAACCTCATACATGAATGCTGTGGAGTGTTGTGGTAACTGTGAGTAAGTGCTGAATGCACACACGTGTAGAGATGTTCACTGCACAAAGGGGAGGGGGGTGAGGGGTGTTCACTGCACTAAGGGAGCAGGGTTACTCTTCATCCTTAGATGTACCCATACAGTAATGAGTCAAGTAAAACAAGGAGTATTCACAGGAAAAACTCCGTGACTGCAAATCCACAAATAATAGTTTGTGTGCAGTAGTCATGCAAAGAAAAAAAAAGGAGACTCTTTGGTTATATAATGTTTCCAACTGGGACTGCAATTAGAGTATAGTATCATGTTATGTTTCAAAACCCTGAAAGGCTTTTCTTACTTCGTATTGAAACAAGTGCATTGCTACGAGAAAAGGAAACAAAGTATATGGATCCCAGAAAAGCTATTTACTACAATAGAGTGCAGAAAGGGTCTTTTGTGTGTGTGTTGCTTTGCTACAACATTCTCTTCCTAGTGGGGTACAAAAAGACTCGTCACTCATTAATATTCAACAACATAGGAACCCGTAAATAAAACACGTTAATTTGCAGACAGGTACCATTAAAAGACACTTACATAAAGCTTATATCAAGAGCTCAGGTGGGAAACAAGTTCTAAGCAAGGAAGGGAAAGCAGAAAGGTGAAAACAGTATATAGTGTGTCCATACAAGGGCAATATACTTGAGGGTAATAATATGGAAATGGAAGAGGATGTGGATGAAGATGAAATAGGAGATGTGATACTGCGTGAAGAATTTAAAAAGCACTGAAAAATCAAAGTTGAAACAAGCCCCAGGAGTAGTCAACATTCCATTAGAACTACTAATAGCCTTGGGAGAGCCAACCATGATAAAACTCTACAATCTGGTGAGCAAAATGTACGAGACAGGCAAAATACCCTCAGACTTCAAGAAGAATATAATAATTCCAATCCCAAGGAAAGCAGGTGTTGACATGTGTGAAAATTACTGTATCAGCTTAATAAGTCACAGATGCAAAATACGGACATGAATTCTGTACAGACGAATGGAAAAACTGGTAGAAACCGATCTTGGAGAGGATCAGTTTGTATTCCGTGCATATGTTGGAACACAAGGCAATATTGACCATACAACTTATCTTAGAAGGTAGATGAAGAAAGTCAAGCCTACTTTTCTAGAATTTGCACACTTACAGAAAGATTTTGACAATGTTGACTGGAATACTCTCTTTCAAATTATGAAGATGACAGGGTTCAAATACAGAGAGCGAAAGGCAAATTACGAGTTGAGCAGAAACCAGATAGCAGTTAAAACGTTCGAGGGGCATGAAAGGGAAGCAGTGGTTGGGAAAGGATTGAGACAGGATTGTAGCCTTTCCCCGAAGTTATTCAATCTGTATATTGTGCACGCAGTGAAGGAAACAGAAGAAAAATTTGGAGTAGGAATTAAAATTCGTGGAGAAGAAATAAAAACTTTGAGATTTGCCGATGACACTGTAATTCTATCAGAGATGGCAAAGGACGTGGAAGAGCAATTGAACAGAATGAACACTGTCTTGATATAAGATGAACATTAACAAAAACAAAACAAGGATGGAAGAATTTTGTCATGGCTGGCTCTCTAAAGGCTATCAGTACCTCTAATGGAATGTTGCCTAATCCCAGGGCCTTGTTTCGACTTACATCTTTCAGTGCTCTGTCAAATTCTTCACACAGTAACATATCTCCCATTTCATCTTCATCTATATCCTTCTCCATTTCCATAATATTGCCCTCAAGTACATCACCCTTGTATAAACCCTCTATATACTCCTTCCAACTTTCTGCTTTCCCTTCTTTGCTTAGGACTGGTTTTCCATCTGAGCTCTTGATATTCACACAAATGGGTCTCTTTTCTCTAAAGGTGTCTCTAATTTTCCTGTAGGCAGTACCTATCTCACTCCTAGTGATATATTCCTCTACATCCTTACATTTGTCCTCTAGCTATCCCTGTTCAGCCATTTTTCACTTCCTGCCGATCTCATTTTTGAGATGTTTGTATTCCTTTTTGCCTGTTTCATTTACTGCGTTTTTATATTTTCTCCTTTCAGCAATTAAATTCAGTATCTCTGCTGTTACCCAAGGATTTCTACCTACTCGATTCTCTGCTGCCTTCACTATTTCATCTCTCAAAGCTAACCATTATTCTTCTACTGTATTTATTTTCCCCATTTCTGTCAATCGTTCTCTAATGCTCTCTCTGAAATTCTCTACAACCTCTGGTTCTTTCAGTTTATCCAGGTCCCATCTCCTTACTTTCCCACCTTTTTGCAGTTTCTTAAGTTTTAATCTAAAGCTCATGACCAACGGACTGTGGTCAGAATTCACATCTGATCCTTGATATGTCTTACAATTTAAAACCTGGTTCCTTTATCTTTGTCTTACCATCATATAATCTATTTAAAACCTTACAATGTCTCCAGGCTTCTTCCACATATACAACCTTCTTTCATGATTCTTACACCAAGTGTTAGCTATGATTAAGTTATGCTCTGTGCAAAATTTTGCCAGGGTGCTTCCTCTTTCATTCCATATTCAAGTACTACTTTTCCTCCTCCTCCTCCTTTGCCTACTACCGAAATCCAGCCCCCCCCCCCATGACTATTAAATTTTCGTCTCCCTTCAGTATCTGAAAACTTTCTTTTATCTCATCATACATTTCTTCAATCTCTTTGTCATCTTTGCTTACTTCTTAACCCATGCTATTGCTAACTTATTCTTCCGGAAGTAAAGGAATATTTGTTTCTTTAGCCTGCTGACATTCATTCGATAAATATGTGCAACAAAGGTTAAGCCTTGCTTAGCCGATATGAGTGATATTTTCTCTATATTTTTGTGGATTTCCTCATCACTACTAATTTTCCAACCATCTGTAGTTTGCATTGCACCCACTTTTCTCTAATAATCCCCCTGTTGTTGTTGTTGTTGTTGTTATTAATGTGTCATCCACAAATATGTTTTGGTGTATATCTGCACCACTAAAACAGATGTTATATGTTCATCCTAGCATCAGCATGAAATAAATGATAAACATAATGTGCAAGAATTTTTGCAATGCTGGCACTAGCCACACTTCTCAACTTCTCTTGTGCGGTTGCTGGCTGTTACACCAACGATGGGATGTATTTGTGCAGCAATGTTGCAAATGCAGAAGTTCAAACTGCCCAGTGGTTCCTATGCTTCACAAGGAGGCCATTAGTCCTGGAAATCAGAAATTCTGGTAAGTCTAGGTGAGTAGTAAAGGGACCAGTTCTGAATACAAGGCTAGTGGCTTTTCATCCAACGGCTCTTTGTTTCCAAGGAAACCTATTTCCAAGTTTTTTGTGTACCTCAAATACCAGTAATGTAAGCTTTGTTATAACATAGTGAGATTAGTGCAATGGCTATAGTTCACAGTGGATGTTCTGTTTACCTTTCTTTTAACTTCATTGTACAGAATATTATTAATAGTGTATGTTATGCAAAATTATTCCAAAATAACAGTTTTTGTCATAATAATATCATTAATAAAAAATGTCTGTACCGGAAATGTTCTTTGAACATGTATTCTGTTTGTGACACATTATCAATTTGAAATATTTGGGTAATGTTCGTTTGATTGATGGAAAGTGAAGACTGATCAGGCACTTTCTGATCAAATCTGTGTAGATTAAAGAAAAGCAGACACTTGCACAGTAACAATTATTCCTCAAACATGTACTCCACTTTGCCAAACCTGTGATATTTATTTTTGCAGACAGGTTAAAAGTTTCAAAAAAATTAAAAATGCACCAACTTCTAAAGAGCAATAGAGAAATTGTTTCAAGAGAAGATACTATAAAAATACATCCTCCAATTCTGTATCAATTTAATGCACCTGCTTTCACAGTGATGATCAAATATGCGTGGTTCACACTGAAGTTGACTGCAGAAATAACAATTATTGGAATTTAAATGATCTATGATCCCCGGTAACACTTTTGAAAAATACATGTGCCTGGAAGGCAGTAGCTTTCATGAAATGGGAGTAGTACTCTACTAATTTGTGTTTCAGTTGTCTCCATGACAAGTGACAGTAAGTAAGAAGATTATGTAATCCATTCCGTAACAAATTGACTACCCATCTGAAGAAAGTTTGCAGTAATGATTGTTTTATTAATGGATTACTATGTCGAGAATGACTTTTTTTTTAATAATTTTGCATGGCTTATGCTATTTAACAACATTCTATACGATTAAATTGGAAAAAAAGTAGACGGGCACAAGATAACCTCAAACTACAGCCTCTGTGCTTCTCTCAGTTAGTTAACACAGAGATCACGTTACTGATATAGACAGTACGCAAAATACTTAAGCTAGAAACCATTGGATGAAACACCACTAGCCAAGTGTTTAGGACAGGTTCCTCCACAATAAACCAAAGACACATCACAATCCATGTTTAACGAGGCCGATGGGCTCCTTATCAGTTCAGATACCACATCGTTTCATCTGATTCATCTAGCCACACTCAATCTCACTTGCTAGCTGTAACTCTTAATCGCATAACAGACACAATAAAATACACTCATAATCGGAATGTTTAATTTACTATAGACCTTTCAGCTATGACTAGACATGAATTCTGAAACATTATAAAAAATACATTAATACAGTGTGCAAATTACAAACGCATTCTTCAAAATAAATCGGTGAAGTAACTAGTTACCTATTTATTTACAGGACCACAGCCCCATCCATCAAATCAGAACCATTCAGGGATGGTATCATGGCCAAGCCAGAATAAAATTAATAGCATTCATTCCACTGCTACCAGAGCTCATGTGGGCAGAGGTGCTGAGGTCCATGCCAGATGGGTCTAGAAATTCAAGCAATCTTTGGAACAATATAGGAAACATATGGTGAGAGATAAACCATCATGAAACACTGTCAAGCCAATTAGTTGAATCAGTTCCAAGATGCCTCGGAGAAATCCTACGCAGTGATGGTGGATGGGTTGACTACTAGAAGCACACTGTTCCCTAAAAGCCATGCAGTCGCTCTTCTCAACATCAGTCATGAGTTGATTTGTAACAGCTCTTTGTCATAAAAGTCCATTATCTTCCAGCCTCCTTCACACAGTTCATGCATTGCTAGGAAACTGAGGAAGGAGAGAGAGAGAGAGAGAGAGAGAGAGAGAGAGAGAGAGAGAGAGAGAGAGAGAGAGAGAGAGAGCAAGCAACAATAAAATTGCATTAAATATCACTGTGGACCATTTAATGCATCGGAAATTACAAAAGTAATATTTACCCAACCCACATACTGTACATTATGTTAATTAAATTTGTGGGAAAGTATTACGTCTGTATTACATTTAACAAAGACAGCGCACTCTGAATATTTTGAGTCAAGACAAGTGCAGCGATAAACGGAGCACAATTTGTTTATGTTCACTGACTGACGGATACTCCAGCATACACTGAGATACCAACAGAAAGAGATCATCTTGCCCCTGAATGCAGTGTGCCGACATCACTATCTGCACATTCTTTGCATAGCCAAATTGATACTCTATTCCCATATCCAATGGAGCATGTGGTATCAGTATTGTGATTAGTCATCAGAATATTTATCAGTGATTGATGACATTCTTCTGACTCCAATAGGAAAAGAATCTACTCAACAAAGTAAAATGAGGCAAAATCAAAATTTACACAACACACAAAAGGAACTAAAGACCTTTTCTGGTGTTTATAATAGTACACAAGTAAACAGCTTCTCTGAGTAGTGTATATTTCATTGCCTTCTCGCATAGATGCACTTGTTTCAATATGAAGTGAGAAAATAAAGCTTTTAAGGGTTGTGGAGCATAATAACATACCAGATTCTAATAGCAATCCTGATCGGAAACATTATAAAACACAAGAGTCTCTTCTTTCAAGCGTAACTACCGCTCACAAATTCTTCTTTATGGATTTGCAGACAATGAGGTTTTCTTGTGATTGAATCCTGTGTTGCCTTATTCATTATGGTATGAGGACATACAAGGATAGAGAGTAGATCGTCCCCCTGCCCACTCTTACTGCAGTCATCGTCTCTTTACATGTGTGCATTCAGCACTTACTTGCAGTTACCACAACACTTTACAGAAGTCACGGGAGAGGCAACAGAAGCATTCAGCAAGTTGACAGGACATGGACAGAAATCAAATTAACTTCACTTTCTAAGTTGTATTCATCCCAAAACTGTGTATTACTCGAAGCAATACAGTTCCAGCAATTATGCTTAGATAATTCCCATACAAATAATTCGATAACTGAAGGGGCCCATTGGTATGAAACTGTCAGTAATTTGAAACTTCCTGGCAGATTAAAACTGTGTGCCCGACCGAGACTCGAACTCAGGACCTTTGCCTTTCGCGGGCAAGTGCTCTACCATCTGAGCTACCGAAGCACGACTCACGCCCGGTACTCACAGCTTTACTTCTGCCAGTATCCGTCTCCTGCCTTCCAAACTTTACAGAAGCTCTTCTGCGAAACTTGCAGAACTAGCACTCCTGAAAGAAAGGATATTGCGGAGACATGGCTGTTTCCAGAATGTTTCCAGAATGAGATGTTTCCAGAATGAGATTTTCACTCTGCAGCGGAGTGTGCGCTGATATGAAACTTCCTGGCAGATTAAAACTGTGTGCCCGACCGAGAGTCGAACTCGGGACCTTTGCCTTTCTGCCAGGAAGTTTCATATCAGCGCACACTCCGCTGCAGAGTGAAAATCTCATTCTGGAAACATCCCCCAGGCTGTGGCTAAGCCATGTCTCCGCAATATCCTTTCTTTCAGGAGTGCTAGTTCTGCAAGTTTCGCAGAAGAGCTTCTGTAAAGTTTGGAAGATAGGAGACGGATACTGGCAGAAGTAAAGCTGTGAGTACCGCGCGTGAGTCGTGCTTCGGTAGCTCAGATGGTAGAGCACTTGCCCGTGAAAGGCAAAGGTCCCGAGTTCGAGTCTTGGTCGGGCACACAGTTTTAATCTGCAAGGAAGTTTCATATCAGCGCACACTCCGCTGCAGAGTGAAAATCTCATTCTGTCAGTAATTTATTTAGATCAAATGCAAGAATCAAGGCACACTGAAAATATAAATTCTCATCTATAAGGCACTTTTTACATTTCTTGATAAAGCATCAACAGCAGTTATAATGTAACCATTGCACTTAGATGACAGTGACAAGAAGAATGGTACGGATGCTCAGAGAATGGTGTGGCATCATGCTGTCCACAGTTATGCACGAGATTAATGTTGGTGCACTTTATCTAGTACTGTCTACATAAATAAAGCTACTGTAATGATGCCTTCCGCTATGCAATGTTGTGTGAATACGAAAATCTTTGCTACTTACCGCCTCACGTTTCCATCAAAAACAAGCACTGAATGGAACAAAAACGCTTCATGTTTGAAGGGAAACACCCATCCATCTGCTCAATCAAATATACGAAGCACCTATCTCGTTAGTAATATGTTGTTGTTGTGGTCTTCAGTCCTGAGACTGGTTTGATGCAGCTCTCCATGCTACTCTATCCTCTGCAAGCTTCTTCATCTCCCAGTATGTACTGCGGCCTACATCCTTCTGAATCTGCTTAGGGTATTCATCTCTTTGTTTCCCTCTACAATTTTTACCCTCCACTCTGCCCTCCAGTACTAAATTGGTGATCCCTTCATGGCTCAGAACATGTCCTACCAACCGATCCCTTCTTCTAGTCAAGTTGTGCCACAAACTCCTCTTCTCCCCAATTCTATTCAGTACCTCCTCATTAGTTATGTGATCTATCCATCTAATCTTCAGCATTCTTCTGTAGCACCACATTTCGAAAGCTTCTGTTCTCTTCTTGTCCAAACGATTTATCGTCCATGTTTCACTTCCGTACATGGCTACACTCCATACAAATACTTTCAGAAACGATTTCCTGACACTTAAATCCATACTCAAATTTCTCTTCTTCAGAAACACTTTCCTTGCCATTGCCAGTCTACATTTTATATCCTCTCTACTTCGACCATCATCAGTTATTTTGCTCCCCAAATAGCAAAACTCCTTTACTACTTTAAGTGTCTCATTTCCTAATCTAATTACCTCTCCATCACTCGACTTAATTCGACTACATTCCATTATCCTCATTTTGCTTTTGTTGTTGTTCATCTTATACCCTCCTTTCAAGACACTGTCCATTCCATTCAACTGCTCTTCCAAGTCCTTTGCTGTCTGACAGAATTACAATGTCATCTGCTAACCTCAAAGTTTTTATTTCTTGTCCATGGATTTTAATACCTACTTCGAATTTTTCTTTTGTTTCTTGTACTGTGTGCTCAATATACAGATTGAATAACATCGGGGACAGGCTACAACCGCCTCTCACTCCCTTCCCAACCTCTGCTTCCCTTTCATGTCCCTTGACTCTTATAACTGCCATCTGGTTTCTATACACATTGTAAATAGCCTTTCGCTCCCTGTATTTTACCCCTGCCACCTTCAGAATTTGAAAGGTAGTATTCCAGTCAACATTGTCAAAGGCTTTCTCCAAGTCTACAAATGCTAGAAATG
Organism: Schistocerca gregaria; assembly: GCF_023897955.1. Lineage (NCBI taxonomy): Eukaryota > Metazoa > Arthropoda > Insecta > Orthoptera > Acrididae > Schistocerca > Schistocerca gregaria. The sequence goes on along the minus strand of NC_064921.1, from coordinate 400,004,969 downwards.
TAGGTTTGCCTTTTCTTAATCTAGCTTCTAAAATAAGTCGTAGGGTCAGTATTGCCTCATGTGTTCCAATATTTCTATGGAATCCAAACTGATCTTCCCCGAGGTCAGCTTCTACCAGATTTTCCATTCGTCTGTAAAGAATTCGTGTTAGTATTTTGCAGCTGTGACTTATTAAACTGATAGTTCGGTAATTTTCACATCTGTCAACGCCTGCTTTCTGTGGAATTGGAATTATTATATTCTTCTTGAAGTCTGAGGGTATTTCGCCTGTCTCATACATTTTTCTCAGCAGATAGTAGAGTTTTGTCAGGACTGGCTCTCCTAAGGCTGTCAGTAGTTCTAATGAAATGTTGTCTACTCCCAGGGCCTTGTTTCGACTTAGGTCTTTCAGTGTTCTATCAAACTCTTCACGCAGTATGATATCTCCCATTTCATCTTCATCTAGATCCTCTTCCATTTCTATAACACTGCCCTCAATTACATCGCCCTTGTATAGACCCTCTATATACTCCGTCCACCTTTCTGCTTTCCCTTCATTGCTTAGAAATGGGTTTCCATCTGAGCTCTTGATATTCATACAAGTGGTTCTCCTTTCTCCAAAGGTCTCTCTAACTTTCCTGTAGGCGGTATCTATCTTACCCCTAGTGAGATAAGCCTCTACATCCTAACATTTGTCCTCTAGCCATCCCTGCTTAGCCATTTTGCACTTCCTGTCGATCTCATTTTTGAGACGTTTGTATTCCTTTTTGCCTGTTTCATTTATTGCATTTTTATATTTTCTCCTTTCATCAATTAAATTCAATATTTCTTCTGTCACCCAAGGATTTCTACTAGCCCTTGTCTTTTTACCTACTTGATCCTCTGCTGCCTTCACTACTTCATCCCTCAAAGCTACCCATTGTTGTTCTACTGTATTTCTTTCCCCCATTCTTGTCAATTGTTCCCTTATGCTCTCCCTGAAACTCTCTACAACCTCTGGTTCTTTCAGTTTATCCAGGTCCCATCTCCTTAAGTTCACACCTTTTTGCAGTTTCTTCAGTTTTAATCTACAGTTCATAACCAGTAGATTGTGGTCAGAGTCCACATCTGCCCCTGGAAATGTCAATTTAAAACCTGGTTCGTAAATCTCTGTCTTACCATTATATAATCTATCTGAAATCTTTTATTATATCCAGGGTTCTTCCATGTATACAACCTTGTTTCATGATTCTTGAACCAAGCGTTAGCTATGTTAGTAATAAGAAGACACAGAATTAATTAATTATGATAAATGCATTAATTCTGCAGATAAATGCTGATGCAAATTACCAACTGCTACACAAATGAAATGACAGTTATTGCAAAGGTTCTATACGTTACAGTTAGTTAAGTAATCAGTCTACTGCAGTATTGTTTCCACTGTTATGAAATATAGTGCCCATAAGTTATTTGAAGCAATAGACGTTTCACTTTGAGTCATATGTATTTGACATGATTTAGCTGCATCACAAGAAAATGACTAATGAATGGATGCAGATAACGTCCCATTACATGTACTGTCTGAAATACAATTATGTATTAAATGCTGTCGGAAAGGTGTTTGGCAATCCAGTGCTAGTCAATGGACTTTCAGGACTGGAGCTGAATTACTATAGTTCACTAGATATTTATTTGGATTTTTGATGCCTGAATAATCCGTGCAGAGTAAACAATAGAGCGTAGCAGAATTAAAGTTTTCGCTTAGCCTACTAGTTGGTATTTACAATTAAATTAAATGTCCCCTGTAACTTACTGTACGGGAAAAAATCTACTTTTTAATGCACTGTTGTCATGCTGGCTGAGTTTAAGGACCACATTTTTGTGGAATAATTACATTCATATCGGTGTCAGATTAAGCAGTGCACTAGTGTAACATCATAAACCACTCACTCACTGTGCTGTGGATGCAGATGAAGCATGGGATGCCAAAAATGTAAGTGTACGACTGACTTCTACTTCAATAGCCACTTCAGCAGTGAACAGTGAACAGAACAGTTCTACGCTAAGACAATTTATCTTTAAGTAACAATCTTGAACATACATCAATATCTGATGAGGAAAACATGCTTGAAATAGGTTGCAGTATGTTAAATTAAATACAAACCAAACAATTATAACAGCTAAGTTCTGCCTTAGCCTGTACTAAAACAATGAGAGAATGTTCGTGTTCTCAACAATACCTCACCACCTACGTACTGCTGCAACTGTAGCCATATATTCAGATTTCACTAAAAATGTATGTTTAAAACCAAACTTTTCCTCATCTTCTAATTTGATTGAAACTGACTGCAACATAATCTACTAAAGAACTTCTATGAAACACTTGAGTTCATAACTGGCAGATGACCGAGTTTGTCACATTTTGCCAGTTACTATTATAATATTGTTTGTTAATAATAAGTGCATTTACAGTATGTAGCTCATTTTCACTGCATTTTATATAGTGGAGCTAGAAGAATGGACACACTGGATGTTCACCACAGTAAAAAAAAATTAGAATTTACCTTCATATAATAGCAGAAGAACCACTCAAAAAAGCGGACACAAAGAAGCCGGTAAGGTAGGTACGAAACTGCATCCAGTGGCATATTTTAAGGAACATCCACCTCTGCCATCAGGAAACATGATCTTCATGAAAGGGAGTACATGGTCTTCAACTAGTGTATGATACTCCTTGGCCATAATGGTGTCTTGTATGATTTCCACTGAACCCATGGATGCCCATGTAACTGATCCCCAGAGCATAATGTAGCTTGTCTGCATCCCGCAGTAAAGTTGTCAAGGACCTGTTCCCCTGTAAAGCAATGTATTCGCACCCTCCCATCAGCATGATGAAGAAGATATCAGGATTCATCAGACCAAGCAAATCTCTGTCACTGCGGCAACATCTAGTGCCTATGGTCACAGGCTCATTTCAGTTGTAGTTGCCAATGTCGTGGTGTTAACACTGGCACATGCATGGATAATTGGCTGCAGGGCCCATCGTTAGGAGCGTTCAGTGCACTGTGTGCTAAGGGACACTTGCAATATGCCCAGCATTAAAATCCAATGTTAATTCCACCACAGTCCACTACCTGTCTGTTTTATCAGTATGCCTAGCTTACAACATCTATTGTCTGTAATGAGAGGTGGCCACCCAACCGCACAATGTCTGGACATGGTTTCCCCTTGGTTTTGCCAAGTGTTAAAGACACTCAGCACAGCACTCATTGAACACCTGACAAGTTGTGCAGTTTCCAAAATCCCTGTGCTGAGATTTCGGGCCATCACAACCTGCCTTCGGTCAAACTCAGATAGATCATGTGCCTTCCTCATTCTACATATGGACAGCAGACTTGCTGATACTACATGCCTTGTGCTTGTGTCTGACTAATAGTCATTCCTCGCTAGACAATGCTGGTACTGCCCGGATGGGTTTATGTCGATAGCAGTTCGGTGGTGATAATGTTTATGGCTGGTTAGTTTACTCTTGGTATCCAGGCCCTCATTTACAGTGTCCTCCAAATACAAGATGTGCTCACGTCTGCAACAGGCTTCACACCACATGGTGACACTTATTCTTCTTGCTCATACTATAACAACTTGGCAACAACATAGCATATATAATTGCATAAGCTTCGGTGGTCAGAATCAGTTGACATAAAAGTTTTCTTGGTATAGTACTATGTTAGAATGTATAAAACTTCTGCTGGAGAAATCCAATGTTTCAGCCATGGTTACAGTGACCTTCTCATGGATCTACTGGTGCCTTTTTGGTATGCAAGGTAGTTGCTGTTTTGTCGTTTCTGTACACTGCTCATGACAAACTCATAACTTGAAAGGATAGTTGATTACAGTGATCTCTTAAGGAAAAAGGAGAGGGAACTTTATTAAAATAAGTTGTTACAGTGGAGGGAGTGCATATCTTCTGTTATCTATTGGCTCTTGTAATATGTGCTGTAACTGGTGGTCAACGGCAACTGAGTTACTTAATAGACAACTTATAAATATGCTGACAAATTCACTTGATCTCTCTTTGTCAGTTTGATTGAATGATCTGAGTTATTTCCTTTAAAGGTGTGACATCGGCATATCACTTTATGCTTTTGAGTCCATCGAGGCCATTCCAAGCCGAAATTGCAACTAATCTTGTCTTTCCCCCCATTACAGTTTGTAACGTAGCAAGTTATTACGAGATGACATTCGTTGCAGTAAGGCACACAACCATTTGGTATGGTGGCTGCAGGACGGCTAGGTTGTTGTTGTTGTTGTTGTTGGGGTGGGTGCTTTCAGGCAATATAACACAATGATCAAGACCGAACATCTGAATGCAAGTGAATGCCTCATAATTACAGGAAAGGCTCAAATGAAAGAAGCTGAGAAGTGTGAGCACAACATCCTTCACAAAATAATCGGTCCTAGGATGCTAAATGGAGAGTAAAGACTTCGTGGAAGGGGAGAGTTAAACAGCGATAGTTAACAGCTGATGGGAGTCAACAGGGCAATAATGACAAGTTCAGGATGGATGCAACCAGACTAATGAAGCGGATTTTTAATTTATTGGACAACAGTCTGTGATAAATTGTTCAAGAGTATTATATCGAATCAAGAGGACCCATCAGTATGTAGATCACTGATCAACAACTTTGAGGGCTATCACAATGAGAAAAAGCCTAATAGCAGCTGAACACAAAAAGAAAGACAGACGACGAAGTGTTCTCTAATGGCTCTAAGCAAGAGGGAAAAAGTGTTTTACCTACACTGTGTATACATTGTCACTATTTATGTTTGTTTATGATTTCACAATGAATATGGACCTTTCTATACAGTTACGTACTCTTAAAATTATTTTAACTACCAAAACATTCTTAAAATGCTCAGCTGACGAAGTTCTAAGAATTTATATGTTCTCCACACATTACCTATTTTCATGAAGCCATAAGAAACTATGCCTGTGGATTGCCATTCAGTATTATATTAGTAGATGCATTTTCTTGTTTCCTGTTCCAATACATGCATTTAGCCTTAAAAAGAAAGATGTGTAATGTTTCCAGTATTACAGTCAGTCACAATGAGATAATTTATATGGCAGTTTCTTTTATCCATGAACCAGGACCATAATGATCTCCCATTATTTAACAGTGAATTGAGGTGTAACATGCCAGTCATAAAATGAGATGTTTCATGCCCTGATATCCATTGACCGATGAAAGATGTTTATGAGCTAAGGTAGTTAGTAAGAAGGAAGCACCCCACTTTCACAAGGTTTTTTGACAGTTTGTGCAGACTGAAATTATACTGATTGTGTACTATTATCGATGCGGGCCGTGGACGGGCACTTCTGTCTGCTGGGTGGAGCTGTTTGCTCCTTGGAGACAGCCACGAGGGAAAGGCATGGAGCACACGTGACCTCCATGACACCAAAGAAATCATCATAGCTTGAAGGTTAGATTTTATTGCACTAGTGTTCTGAGTCTCAGATGAGATGTACGCATGATAACACTTAGATGTCAATGCAACGCATGCATAGTCTATTCCTTAAGAGAAGTTCGAGCTATACATTATAGGAAATACAATGAGTTCAACTCCTCCAACCATGGGACCAAGAAAATTCTTCTTCAGCATCTTTGGCGCAATAGATCAAAGCCCACAGGGGAGAAGCTATGCCATGGGTTCAATGGTACTGAATAACAGGACCCTTGCAGCATTGGTACTGTACAGCATCTGCAAGAAAAAGTAAGAGAAGCAAGAAGCCTAGCAAGATAACGAAGTTACAAATTGACTACTGAACTGTTCCACAGCCTGGTCCTAACACCCCCATTAGGGAAATGAAGACTAAGGAAACATCCCAGCAGACCTATCTGTACAATTACTATTTGCATAATGTTACACAATGACTCTTTTGACAAAATAAGTGCCTCCATGAACACATTCACTCTCCAACTACTAAAAATTAGTGATGATATGTTTTTGCTTTCTAAGCAAATTGATGACTACATTCCTGCTGATGACATTCTAATGATTCACCTTGCCCTCATCGTTGGGTGGTCCAAGCAATGATATCACGTACGCTCAATACAGGACTCTAACCAGACAGTAAACCACGCTTGGTGACCCAACTATTCATAACAGAGGTCAACTTTTGATACTAATAAAGCCCTCCAATGTGTTAAACAAGACCAGTGGTGTGTGCTGAAGATATGATAAACAGGTATGTAGGTTTCAATTTAAGTAAAGCTTGGAACCCAGCACACTATTAAGATCTTGTCCATCAACTTATCTACCACAGCCTATTAACAATCAATGGATGTGTATTTCATGGAATAGAAGTACGGATGCTATGAACAAGTGCACAACACCAATAAAAATTCAGGGTTTGACTGGAGTCCAGGCAGTGTGCAAAAAAGGGCACTTCCTGGAACCCCTGATAATGAAAATTAGGTCAATTGTTGACACATCATTCGTGAAAATAGTATCAATGATTTGCCCAAAAACTAAGAAACAGATTGCCAATTAAGTCGAGCAAACATCAGAAATCATATACCAAATTGATATGGTAAAATTGAGCAATGCAAGGTACTCTGCATCAGGAAGCAAAACAAAAATAGATATCACCAATTTAGAAACTTTAGGTCTCAAAGTGAAGAGACATTACAGTCACCTCTCCAACATTTTAAAGTTAAAATAATAATTCTTACACAGAATTTAAAAGGTGTTGGTTTCTGGTTGGGTCATTACTTAAAATGGTGGGCATAAAATTAGCTAGACAACTTGCCTTCAGAATATGATCAGTACAAGTATGATAAACAATTATAGTGCCGTCACATTCTGATGGGCCTTCGTGACAGAATGGGAAGCAATGGGTTTAAGTCCAGTGCTTTATATGCAGAAAAGCTAGGAGTGTATAATTTTATGAGAAAGTGCAAGAAGTTACTATAAAATGAAGTGTTAAGTCTGATCAATCCTGTGTGGAGTTGCTAGTCTCTCATTGGGCGCCTCCCCAGATGGCAGACTGGGGAACGTTCATCAGATATGTTGGACACCGGGAAACAAAATACCCGGGGTGGACCAAAACTAGCAAAACAACAACTGCTGTGTCGCAGTTGGGAGTTGTGTCTCCAAAGCCAGAGGGAAGAAAACCCTGTTTAAAAATCACTCGTCCCCCGATAGGGGTTGGATACAGGGTTGACAGACTGCTCTGTAAAAAACAATTGTTGCGAAATTTCTTCAAAGTAAAGCTGGACGGATGAAGGAAGATAGGCCTGGCATGGAAAAGGACAATGAGAATGGAATACAAGTAAATGAAGGAGGGAAAATAAGGAAGAAGATAAATATAAGGCGTAGATCAGACCTATAAATTGGTACTTGGAATGTGAGATCCCTATATTGCCCAGGAGCACTGAAAGTAATGCTGGATCAAATAATGAATCTGAAACAAAGTATAACAGCACTACAAGAAATTAGATGGACAGGGAGTAGAGTTTTAGAAAAGAAAGAAGCAAATATATTCTACAGCTGCAGCAAATGAAATCATGAGCTGGGGAAGAAAAGCATTTGGTAAAAAGGTTTGAACCCCAAGATTATCAACACTCGGGATAAAGGGGGAATTCTTTAACTATTCCATAATTAATGCCCATGCACCAACAGAAGAATGTGAATAAGAAGAGAAAGAAGTATTTGTTGCATCCATAATTGGAGAAACAACAAATAACGATTGGTGTGAGTTCCAAATTTTGTTTATTGCCAACAGTTCCATAATACTAACACAACTTGGTGCTTGATCAAGAGCAGCCACTGGGCTGCAGAGTCCAAGTCCAATATGGTAAACAGTCGCAGCAAGGTGTAGCGTCATTCCTAGGTGCGGCGACGACGTAGCAAGTAGGCAGCCCAACATGAGACTGCCTGGCTTGGTGGCGTATGCGGCTATATAGGGCGAGTGGCGGAGGAATATGCCCACCGTAACCGAGTCCGCTGGTCATGTCCTGTTATGATTGGCGGCACGGCCTCACGTAACTATCTCTCGGGAGGACGCCAGCCAAGGTTGCCATGACAGTGCGGAGGCACTCAGTGTGTGAGGCCCGCAGCTGCACTGCACGGCTGTGCAGAGCTGCGCATAAGTGGGGCATGCCAGCTGTTGGCTGTATGACGTAAAGACCGCGGCCACGCAGCTGCATGCGCCACAGTGTGGGCATTGACTATACCACAGTATTCTATGAATCTTTGGAAAGAGCATATGATGAGAGCCCAGGTCATGATATTAAAACATGAGTCGAAGACATAAACACTCAGATGGGGAAAGAACACCTTTATGGACTGATTATCAGCCTCCACAGCAAACATTAATGGAACAAGATTATACTGTTCGCAGCATTTAGAAATATATTGGTTAGTTGGTTTGGGGGAAGAGACCAAATGACAAGGTCATCGGTCTCAAGAAATATGTTAATAGGGTCAGCACTGTTCCCACATAAAGAAATACATAAGGGAACATGGACTAAACCAGTAAACGAGATGGCAGGGGGGGGGGGGGGAGGCAAGGGCACAGCGAAAGGAGTTCGACCCAGGGCACAGAAATATAACAACTTTATATTCAGTGGAAGTTAGATAACAGTGTCGGGAGAAGATAACTTGGATTCTGGAAAATGTTGGAGAATACAACAACATCAAAGATCAGTGGGAAGCGATAAAAAAGATGGTGGAGACATCGGCAAGAGATGTTCTTAGAATTGGGACAAGACAATTAAGACCACTATGGTTTGATATTGAATGCGAAATAGCAACTGAAGAAGAGAATGAAGCATATAGGTTACAAAGAGAAAAGGAGAATTGAAAAGAGAACTCACCAAAGAAAAGAGAGAATGGAGAAAGCAAGTGCCAAAGAAATGGATCCCATGAGAAGCAAAATAGAAATAAGAAATTCTATAGAGAGGTGAATGTGGCACTGAAGCCTTTTGGTAGTAAAACAAGCTTAGTAAAAGGTGAGATAGGGATTATAATAAGTGAAGAGAAGGGAATATGCAAAAGATGGTGCAGACATTTTGATAGTCTCCTCAACCCTAGAACAACTATGCCAGGGAATCCTATAGAAACGAAAGGGGAAGAGGACCCAGACAACAACAATGCCCCACCAAATATAGAAGAAGTGAAAACTGCCATGAAGAAATTTAAAAACAACAAGGCGGCAGAGACAGATGGTATTCCAGCAAAACTGTTTAAGCAAAGAGGCAGAGAGCTGGTACGAAGCCTTCTAAAAATGGTCACCAGAATATGGGAAGAGGAGAAAATGCCGCAACAATAAGAAGAGGGTATATAAAAAAGGAGATCAGATGGAGTGTGGCAATTACATAGGGATCACACTACTTAATCTGGGATATAAAATATTCTCTAATATACTATTCGACATAATCCTCCCAATCATATAGAGGAAGATGGGGCCTTACCAATGCAGATTTCTCCCCAGGAAGTCAACTATAAATCAAATACTCATCTTAAAACAAATTCTGGAAAAAAAAAAACAAATACGGGGTTGGCACGCATCACCTCTTTATAGATGTCAAAGCAGCTTATGATAGCATAAATAGAGAGCAGTTATATCAAGCTCTAGATGAACTGACAATCTTGAGAAAGTTTGTAAGACTGGCGAGAATGACAATGAGCGAAACACAAGGTAGTATAAGAATAGGAGGAATGATGTCCAATACATTGAGTATTAAAAAGAATGATCTTCTCTAAGTCAGTGCAGATACTGACCTATGCAGATGATACAGATATAGTAGCAAGAATGCAAAAAGCAATGGAAGAGACATTTACAGCTCTCGAACAGGCTAGTAGGAACATGGAGTTAATTATTAATGAACAAAAAACAAAATACATGGCAGCCAGAAAGCAGAGACAAACTATGCCAAATGCAATAACAATAGGCAATTATATGTTTGAGAAAATGGCTCTCAGCACTATGGGACTTTACATCTGAGGTCATCAGTCCCCGAGAACTTAGAACTACTATGTTTGAGAGAGATGAACGTTTCAAGTAACTGGGCTCAACAGTTACCCATCTAAATAATACTTCCTATGAAATTAAGCCGAGATTAATGCTAGCCAATAGAGCCTATTTTGCCCTAACAAAACTTCTATCCTCAAGGCTCCTGACTCATACCATTAAATTAACTATCTATAAATCACTTATACGGCCAGTGCTTGCATACGTCTCTGAAACCTGGACATTAACAACTAAAGATATCGAAATACTGGATGCATTTGAAAGAAAGGTACTTAGATGAATTATTGGCCCAACCTGTGAAAGAGGAAAATGGAGGAAGAGATACAACCATGAGAAGTATAGCATATACAAAGACCAACCCATCAGAAGGATAGCGAAATCATCCCGACTGAGGTTGGTGAGACATGTGGCTCGCATGAATGATACAGAAGTACCAAAAAGAATATTATAAGGAAAGCCATCAGGGCACTGAGGACATGGCGGCCAAGAGCCAGATGGAGGGTTGGAGTAATAGAAGATCATAGGAATATGGGCTATAGAAACTGGAGAGTATTGGCAAAGGACTGACAGAAATTGAAGGAAATTGTAGAAGAGGCCAAGGCTCATCATGAGCTGTAGAGCCAAGAAAGAAAAAGAAGAAGAAGAAGAAGAAAGTCTGATCAATTGAATCTTTTTGCCCAAACTTAAAACCACTCTTCTGCTCATTCCCCAAGGATCTCCTTTCCCTGAGATTATATTACTGATTGCAAAAGGATCGTGCATTCAGATGCAATGATTCCATGATTCCCACACAATCCTCTTCTGGTAAGGCATTTGCCACCTAATTACTAAGGGTTTCAACATGCTCAGTACCCTGCTGCTAGAAGGTTCACCTGACATATTGGAGAAGCTTCTCTGCTGTGTATATGTACTGTATAATCTGAAGAGCACACAGCAAATTAAAAGAATGGGTAACAGCGCTTCCTTACATCATCTCTTCGGAACTGTGAGGACTACATACCATTCTGCACCAAAGACAACAAACTCCCTTTGTTAGTGTACAATGAGGAGTTTCTCTGAGGTAGCAATAGAACTGTCAACTGAGAATCTCTTGTGTAGTTTATTGACACAGACTGTTAATGCAGATTATCTTCCCTGTGAATAATGGAGTTCAAACTTTGAGGCCATCTCTCTAAATACTGAAGTGTAGGTTGCAATAGGCAAGTTGTTGTCCTAAGGCTGGAGGAAAAATAGTACATTGACAATCATCAATGATTAATAAGTGGTTCAATAGGCCCTGTATCATGCTGGTTACCAGCAAAGGGGAAAGCAGGCTGATACGAATCAACTAGTAAAAGTATGGACATCTACGACAAGCAACAATAACTGCCTCATGAATTACTGAGAAACTTCAGTTCCTCGTAAATATTTGCTGTTTAGTCTTACTGTCAGTTATTTCAGGCAATGTGAATGTCCACAGTAGTTTACAGTGCCCAAGGTGTTTGTGTGTGTTTGTATGGGAGGGAGGGGGGAGGGGGGGGGCCAATTATTTGATTGATTACTCTCTCCATTTCCTTTACAGTCCTGATCAAGTTCCAGAAAGGGAACATTTCACCACTCTCTCACGTGTATTCAGGCACCTATTCTGGGCATAAAATAAACATGGCTACAGTATACCTGATATATATACTTCCCCAGTTCCCACAAGGATACTTCCTCCTTCTACTGCACAACTTAATCACAACAGTAGTTTCAATTGTACAGCAATTGTAGAAGACTCTAAAGAACACCAAATGTAATAAATCTCTCTACACTAGAAGAGTGGGAAAAAGCATGAAAATCAAAATCAAAAAGATGTCTATTTACAGAAATGGGATCTTCTCAAACACTTTGCAGGGTGGAACACAGCACAAAATGTAGTCAAGGAATGATGTCAGCAGTCCAGTTGGCATTTCTGCACAACAATTTGTCCAAGTTGAGGGAGATGGAGGATAAAACACATTTTGTTTCAATCCTAGGCTGTTAAAGAGTCAATTACAATGAGAAATTTACTGTGAGTGATTTGCTTTGTTTTTCACATTCATCGTGTCAAATGCTGGCCTGTATTGCTTAAAAAATGTAACTTGTGAAAACACATTTCATTAATCGATAATTATGCCACTCAATGTTTAAAAAATAGAAGACATGAAAATATGCTTTTTAAAATCAATTAAAATGATCAGATTTGAAGTAGTGTCATAAGTTGAACGAGCATATTTAAATTTTATTTTGTGTTCCTTCATTTTGAGGAGTATGCAGTCTGTCCAAAAAAATTCTGGAACATTCATAATTTCTTGCTGATGGTGTGTTGGAATGAAATATAGTTGACATCTTTCGCATACCTGCTGGGAGTTTCATTGTTGTATGTAAGTAAGTTATTTTTCAATGCTGTATCGAGTAGAATGTTGCTTCGCACAGTGTGTGTATTTCCAGAAAACCTATACAGGCACACACCAAATTATACAGGAAGCCTACGGTGATGAGTGCTTAAGCCGTACTCAGTGATACGCATGGTTCACACAATTTAAAAATGGCCGGATAAAATTTAAAGATGACCCTCATTCAGGAGTGCCTTTGACATCCACCGGTGACACTCATGTCAGGAACATTAATGAAACTGTGTGTGCCAATTGACGACTGACTGCCAGAGAGACTGCAGAAAAATGTAACATTTCATTGGATCATGTCATGAAATCCTGACACAGAATCTTGGATTACATGATGTTGCTGCCAAGTTCGTCCCATGGCTCATGAGTCAAGACCAGAAAGACCTTTACCTCACAATCTGCAAAGAACTTTTGGATCACATAAATGAGAATGTTATGCTCCTTATGAGAATCATAAATGGTGATGAGCGCTGGGTCTACAGTCCTCATGTTGAGACCGAGGTTCAATCTTCACAATGGGTCTGGAAAGGTCGTACCCCCCCCCCCCCCCCCCCACAAAAAAAAAACCATTGTCAGGTCCGGTAAAACGTCAATGCTATGCTGATAATCTTCTTCAACTTGAAGGATTAGTTGATCATAAATTCATGCCAAAGGGACAAACTATTAATCGCTGGTACTATCAGAACTTGTTGCGATGCCTGCAAGAAAACGTGAGAAGAAAACAGCCTGAAGAATGGCAAGACAATTCATGGCTCTTACATCACAATAATACACCAGCATATTGATTCCTGTTGTGACTACTGCACAAAAACGAAATCATTGTGCTACCTCATCCTCTATATTCTCCAAACTTGGCCACTGTGGACATTTTTTTGTTTGTTTCCAAAGTTGAAAAACCTGTTGACAAGACAAAGTTTTGCAATGATAGAAACAATAAAAGAAAATACATAGATAGCACTCCATGCGATCCAGCAAGAGCAATTACACGACCGCTTCCAGAAGTAGAAACAGCATTGGGAGTGGTGTATCTGTGGTGGAGAAGAGCATTTTTCAGGAGCTCACACTTTCAGACAAGGAGAGCCTTGCTGAAGCATGACAACACCTATACATAGTGTTCCAAAGCAATGGGTATTTAGAGTATGAATACAGAGTCTCGCAGCGATAACATGGGGAGAAACCAGCTCCTTGCTCCACATGTGGGACACTGCCAACATCATATAAAAAACTCAGCAGAATTTATCAACAGAATCAACCAATGCGCCTTAGTGAGGACGATATTATGGTCAGTTTTGATGTAGTGGCGCTGTTTTCGAATGTGCCTATCAAAGATTCTCTGGATCTAATTTCCCAGTACTTTGTAAGTGACGTGTTCGAGCTATTTAGGCACACTCTTACGTCATCCTACTTCGTGTACAACGGCCAGTATTACGATCAGACAGATGGTGTAGCAATGGGTAGCCCGTTGGGTCCAGCTGTTGCAAACCTCTTCATGGAGAACTTTGAGGATATTGCCATATATACTGCGCCATTGAAGCCTAAGTGTTTCTTTCAATAAGTTGACGACACGTTCATCATTTGGCCATACGGACACGAGAAATTAGACGAGTTTTTTGGAACACCTCAATGGCATCAACAGTAATATCCAGTTCACCATGGAGGTGAAAAAAGATAATGCATTGAACTTCCTCGACGTCCTTGTCCACCGTAAACGAAATGGGTGCCTTGGCCACAGTGTCAACAGAAAACCCACCCACACAGACCTGTACCTGCACACTACCAGCCATCATCATCCAGCACAGAAGCGCACAGTGTTACAAACATTGGTACATCGTGCGAGAGTAATATCAGACAACGACAACCTTCCCCACGAACTGAGCCACCTACGCAAGGTTTTCAGGAAGAACGGCTACAGTGCCCATCAAGTGAAAAAAGTGATTTCTGGGAAATATCAGAATAAGACTAGCGACGAAAAGCAGGAATAGAAACTTGCTTTGCTGCCATTCTGTGGCTCTGTGTCGGGCAAGATAAGCTGCCTGTTGAAAAGACAAGATCAAAACGATCTTCAGGCCTCCAACGAAAATCCATCAATTACTGAGACCAGTTAAAGACGCTGTAGGTCTCAGAACACCTGGTGTTTACGAAATACCTTGTGAGTGTACATCAGACAAACAGTGCGCACTGTGGAACAACGCAGGAAAGAACATGAGAGGTATCATTGCCTATGCTATCCAGAGAAATCTGTGTTAGCTGAGCATGCATTAGAAAACGGTCACCACATAAAATTTGACGATACCTCTGTCATGGTTCGCACATACGGCTTCTGGGACAGTTTAATACAGGAAGCTATTAAAATAAAAATTACCACAAACACCCTGAATAGAGACGGTGGCTTAGAGATCAGCACTGCGTGGGATCCAGCGATCGCGCGGTTGAAGAGGGCACATCGAACGCCGACTCAAAACATGCCCATATATGGCAATGTCATGGGCACCAGTGATGTCACAGCCGGCAGCTAACGTATATAAGGGCGCACCAACAGCCCACTGGCAGTCATAATACTTCACAAAGGCCAAGGATTGCTTGGCCGAAAGCTCATGTAGTTTTAACCATTTGACACGGTTGGAAACCCGAGAACATTTTATTCAATGGGTATTTAGGTTGCCACACTGAATGTGCACAGCAGTGAGAATCAAGAATGTCTTAGAAAGAGATTTGTAGCAGGACTTTGAATTTCGCCGCGCTACACTCGTCCCCTCAGATATACATGATACCGTCACAGCTGTAAGAGTGCTCGACGGAAGAGAAAATATTTATAAGAAAATGAAGGTACAAAAATGGTAACTCCTTTTGTTTTCTACCCGCTCTTGTCTCTTGAGAGCAGAAGCTTAACTTCACTTATTCACTAGTCTTGGTATGATTCAGATGTAAAAACTTATTTGTTACTCTTGGTCTGATTAAGACGTAAAAACTTATTGATGTGCAGACATATAGTATTGTGGAAGCTTGTAAGAAATTTGGAGGATGGAAGCAACCGTAAAATACATTGCATTCAATATCAAGACGGTTTTAATTCGTACAGCATTATTAAGAAGTCTATTGAAATAAAGATGTCAGAAGACCTAACAAAAAGGGATGGAGATTTCAATGTACACAAGGCTTGAGGTTTACTCTAAATTTAGCAAGATCTTGACCACATCCACCAGAGCTGGGAAATGCTGAGTGAATTTGCATTTCACAAAAAGTCAGTGCCCCCCCCCCCCCCCCCAAAGAGAGAGAGAGAGAGAGAGAGAGAGAGAGAGAGAGAGAGAGAGAGAGAGAACCAGAAGGCATAGGGGGTGCTGGGAACAAAACTCTCCAACAAACAATGGCATGAGACTAAAAGCACTTCCCAGTCTGCTTAAAGTCCAAGAAGCAAGTACATGTAACAACAAAACTATCAACAAAACCTGAAGAAGACAATTTGGTCAGCTATTGAAATATTGCGCATAAAATGGAAAACAACATGTCAGGACACCTGGAAGTGAACTATTAATCAATCACACTGAGAAAACCTCAAAGATTATATTTCTGAAGATTTATTAATAACTACCAAAGTTGGACATTAGGGAAACATCTATTATTGTTCTCATATTTACCTGCTTTATCTGCCGTGTCATCTTGATCCTCAACTTGAGTTTTTCCAACAGTCTTGCAAGAAAATGCTTCTTTATCCTCTATCCAGTAGGAATCACTCTTAGCAGAAGATTCTTTATTGTCCACAGTCTGCTTCAATGGTTTAGTTGCAACAGGCTTTTTTGAGTCAAAATTTACTAGATTTTGAAACAAAGTCCGTGGAGTACATAAATTTTCCTCTTCGGACATTAGCTTTTGAATGCTGGAAACACTTATAACACTTATTGGCGAGCTTTCTGAAGTTATATCTTCTAACCTTTCTGATACTTTCAATTTTCTGTATGCCATTTCACTATCTGTCAAACTGCTATCTGAAGTACCTGAAAAAAATAAATAAATGCTCTCATGAGACTTAGGCACTTGTGAAGTAGATCCCTCTAAAATCTTTCTACGTTAACAGATAAAAATTTAGAAATTCCTGTATTACATAGGTCTGCAAGAGAGCAAGTTTGTTGAATTGTTACCTGAAATGTGAAGTGCTTGCTGTTTACTCACAGAGTGCTATCTCTCCATGATCCACCCCCACCCACCCATTTTACTTATGCCTTGAAATAACTCTCAGCACCACCGGAAAAATGAGAGAGAGAGAGAACATTTTTTGTGATAACAGTTTAAATCAGCAAGTAATTTCTCTTGCATTATACTGCCACCAAACTTGACATTTAGTTTTGCAAAAATTTGATTAGTGAATTTCACTTTATGCAGTCAAATTTTGCTTCTCACAGGTGATGTTATCCACGAGAAAAGAACATGACCGCACTCACTTAAACTATTTTCTGTTAGTGTGTGTTTTTCGTGCAGCCAACACAGTCATTATAACAATGTGATTGGAGTTGCTTTCCAGTTGTGAAATTAAACAGAGCATGTAGATGTGCAAAGATCTTTTGCCCAATTAGCATTTTACAACCACGTGACAACATGCAGAAACAGGAAACCTTGAAGCACACGATTAAGTTTATTTTGGAAAATAATATGGATATAACTTGAGATCATTATCAGCTAATGAAAGAGAAATGGAGGTAGCGATGTTCGATACAAGTACTTATAAACAAGTATTCGATACTTTTGTTTCAATACCAAGTACTTTGAGAGTCAAATCATTCTTTCGATATTTTCTAGGCATTACAAGAGAAGTACTTGCATAGAATCAATTTTAAACACATATCTGAGTAGTGAGTGAGCGAGTGAGAGTTTGTGTCTATGGTATTGCCTTCCATCTGATATTACTTTCCCCAGAACTCTGGATATGGGATCTTGCCCTACAACTCATCCTTCCATCCCAAAATCTGGATTTAGTCTCTTCTAATACTAGAGACCTGAAATGATCCCTGTACCCTCACTTAAGACTTGCCAGTGAGTCATTTGACATCATCTCCAAACTGGTCAAATCCAAGTGCTCACGCGCACGCCAATTCCTTTCATCCTCCAGACCCTCTCTCCACTCATTCCTACCCATCAGCTTTTAACCTTTACAAAATTATACAACAAGCCCCTACGTATCGCTCACATGGGGATCATGGGACAAGATTTTTCTAATCACAGCACACACAGAGGATTTCAAACAACATCCTTCCTGCACTCTATGTGGTGAATGGGACAGGAAGAAACCTTAATAATTGGTACAAAGGGACATATCCACTGCCATGCGCTTTGTGGTGGTTTGCGGAGTAGGGATGTACACATAAATGTAGAATTATCATCATCTCACTTTTGTTTTCATGCCCGTCTTCTTTTTTTTTGTACTTAGTCTTGCTTTTTATTTAAGATATTTCTGTGTGTGATTTTATTCTCCACTAGAGATCCTTGCACCTTCTATCTGTGCCAATATAGAAAACTCTGGTTGCAACCAGTCCTTCCACAATGTCCTCTATCTGTTCATGTTCTGTAACTTATTAGCCCTCATCAACATAGTCCTTCATACTTAGGACCAACCCTCCTTCCCCTAGGTCTGCTGAAGCAATCCCCTTCCTTTTCAGTCCCAAATTTGTATATGCCATATTCTAGACTGAAACCCTTGCCGTCCAGACACTAGAGAAGCATGTTAAAACACCATCTCAAAAAGCTATCCAATATATTATATATTCCTGCCTTGCCCCCCCCCCCCCCCCCCCCCCGTCCCCCAGCAAATTCAGTCAGTCATGGTGTGCTTGTTAAAGACCTGCTCTCCATCTCCAGGTACCTACAGAGAACACTTTTTGCCACCAACACTAGAAATCAGACTCAATTTCATGTGAATATAGAACTCTGGCTCATTCAACTTATTCTTCCATCTAACCACAATTCAGCTCCACTCCTCCAAATCATTCCGATGTCAAACCTTGCGTCATTACTATTCCCCAAATCTCTTAACACTGAAACTAATGTCACATCTGCAGAAAGAGCCACCATCCACCAACTGTAAATTGATCCTGGCATTTAAGCTCTACTTACTGAGAAATGCTCCACAACTGTGATTATCTCCCCTGCGTGTATCTTCCTTCTCTGCTTTAACAGTGCCTGCATGCCTACCTCCTACATAAGTCCTGTTGTTGTTGTTGTCTTCAGTCCTGAGACCGGTTTGATGCAGCTCTCCATGCTACTCTATCCTGTGCAAGCCTCTTCATCTCCCAGTACTTACTGCAACCTACATCCTTCTGAATCTGCGTAGTGTAGTCATCTCTTTGTCTCCCTCTACAATTTTTACCCTCCACGCTGCCCTCCAATACTAAATTGGTGATCCCTTGATGCCTCAGAACATGTCCTACCAACTGATCCCTTCTCCTGGTCAAGTTGTGCCAGAAACTTCTATTCTCCCCAATCCTATTCAATACTTCCTCATTAGTTATGTTATCTATCCATCTAATCTTCAGCATTCTTCTGTAGCACCACATTTCGAAAGCTTCTATTCTCTTCTTGTCCAAACTATTTATCGTCCATGTTTCACTTCCATACATGGCTACAATCCGTACAAATACTTTCAGAAATGTCTTCTTGACACTTAAGTCTATACTCGATGTTAACAAATTTCTCTTCTTCAGAAACGCTTTCCTTGCAGTTGTCAGTCTACATTTTATATCCTCTCTACTTCGACCATCATCAGTTATTTTGCTCCTCAAATAGCAAAACTCCTTTACTACTTTAAGTGTCTTATTTCCTAATCTAATTCCCTCAGCATCACTCGACTTAATTCGACTACATTCCATTATCCTCGTTTTACTTTTGTTGTTGTTCATCTTATATCCTCCTTTCAAGACATTATCCATTCCGTTCAACTGCTCTTCCAAGTCCTTTGCTGTCTCTGACAGAATTACAATGTCATCGGCGAACCTCAAAGTTTTTATTTCTTCTCCATGGATTTTAATACCTACTCCAAACTTTTCTTTCGTTTCCTTTACTGCTTGCTCATTATACAGATTGAATAACATCGGGGAGAGGCTACAACCCTGTCTTACTCACTTCCCAACCACTGTTTCCCTTTCATGCCCCTCAATTCTTATAACTGCCATCTGGTTTCTGTACAAATTGTAAATAGCCTTTCACTCCCTGTATTTTACCCCTGCCACCTTCAGAATTTGAAAGAGAGTATTTCAGTCAACATTATCAAAAGCTTTCTCTAAGTCTACAAATGCTAGAAATGTAGGTTTGCCTTTCCTTAATCTTCCTTCTAAGATAAATCGTAAGGTCAGTATTGCCTCACGTGTTCCAGTATTTCTACAGAATCTAAACTGATCTTCCCCGAGGTCGGCTTCTACTAGTTTTTCCATTCGTCTGTAAAGAATTCGTATTAGTATTTTGCAGCTGTGGCTTATTAAACTTACTGTTCGGTAATTTTCACATCTGTCAACACCTGCTTTCTTTGGGATTGGAATTATTATATTCTTCTTGAAGTCTGAGGGTATTTCGCATGTTTCATACATCTTGCTCGCCAGATGGTAGAGTTTAGTCAGGACTGGCTCTCCCAAGGCCGTCAGTAGTTCCAATGGAATGTTGTCTACTCCGGAGGCCTTCTTTCAACTCAGATCTTTCAGTGCTCTGTCAAACTCTTCACGCAATATCATATCTCCCATTTCATCTTCATCTACATCCTCATCCATTTCCATACTATTGTCCTTAAGTACATCGCCCTTGTATAGACCCTCTATATACTCCTTCCACCTTTCTGCTTCCCTTCTTTGCTTAGAAATGGGTTTCCATCTGAGATCTTTATATTCATAAAAGTGTTTCTTCTATCTCCAAATGTCTCTTTCATTTTCCTGTAGGCAGTATCTATCTTAACCCTAATGAGATAAGCCTCTACATCCTTACATTTGTCCTCTAGCCATCCCTTCTTAGCCATTTTGCACTTCCTATTGATCTCATTTTTGAGACGTTTGTATTTCTTTTCGCCGGCTTCATTTATTGCATTTTTATATTTTCTCCTTTCATCAATTAAATTCAATATTTCTTCTGTCACCCAAGGATTTCCACTAGCCCTTGTCTTTTTACCTACTTGATCCTCTGCTGCCTTCACTACTTCATCCCTCAAAGCAACCCATTGTTGTTCTACTGTATTTCTTTCCCCCATTCCTGTCAATTGTTCGCTTATGCTCTCCCTGAAACTCTCTACAACCTCTGGTTCTTTCAGTTTATCCAGGTCCCATCTCCTTAAATTTCCACCTTTTTGCAGTTTCTTCAGTTTTAATCTACAGGTCATAACCAATAGATTGTGGTCAGAGTCCACATCTGCCCCTGGAAATGTCTTACAATTTAAAATCTGGTTCCTAAATCTCTGTCTTACTATTATATAATCTATCTGAAACCTGTCAGTATCTCCAGGCTTCTTCCATGTATACAGCCTCCTTTTATGATTCTTGAACCAAGTGTTAGCTATGATTAAGTTGTGCTCTGTGCAAAGTTCTACCAGGCGGCTTCCTCTTTCATTTCTTTGCCCCAGTCCATATTCACCTACTATGTTTCCTTCTCTCCCTTTTCCAACTACCGAATTCCAGTCACCCATGACTATTAAATTTTCGTCTCCCTTCACTATCTGAATAATTTCTTTGATTTGATCATACATTTCATCAATTTCTTCGTCATCTGAAGAGCTAGTTGGCATATAAACTTGTACTACTGTAGTAGGCGTGGGCTTCATATCTATCTTGGTCACAATAATGCGTTCACTACGCTGTTTGTAGTAGCTTACCCGCATTCCTATTTTCCTATTCATTATTAAACCTACTCCTGCATTACCCCTATCTGATTTTGTGTTTATAACCCTGTAATCTATTTTAGACTATTTTACCTCCGGAATATTTTACCCAAGAGGACGCCATCATCATTTAACCATACAGTAAAGCTGCATGCCCTCGGGAAAAATTACAGCCGTAGTTTCCCCTTGCTTTCAGCCGTTCGCAGTACCAGCACAGCAAGGCTGTTTTGGTTATTGTTACAAGGCCAGATCAGTCAGTCATCCAGACTGTTGCCCCTGCAACTACTGAAAAGGCTGCTGCCCCTCTTCAGGAACCACACGTTTGTCTGGCCTCTCAACAGATACCCTCCGTTGTGGTTGAACCTACAGTACGGCTATCTGTATGGCTGAGGCACGCAAGCCTACCCGCCAACAGCAAGGTCCATGGTTCATGGGGGGAGGACACAAGTTCTAAACTACATAAAGCAAGCCAGCCTGGATGCTTCATAGGGGTCAGATACTGCATTTTCCCCCCTCCACCCCCCACCCAAAAAAAAAGACCTGTCTTTGTGGGCCGACACTGCTCATCACAGCCATTGTCACCAGTGGACACTGATTTTCCCAAAATTCGACTTAGCTCAAACTCATAATCACCTTCTGCTTAACATGGCTTGGTAAGACCAGAGGCACCTGTACGGCACCATCCAATGCCAACCTATTCATAGGCCACCTAGGGCCACATTTCTCAACCTTTTTTTTTCCTTTGGGGCACATCAATGTATGTTTCAAACTGTCATCAAACCACTACATGTGATTTTTTTCCTTACACGCTGAAACTGTCGTTCCACTATTGTTATTTTGTAATAAAACCTGGCATAGTTTAAATAAAGTAGTCACTTTAGTTAAATTCCTTATTCCTTCAGGTGGCTTCAGTTGTCTAATATGAGTATGATTCCAATAATGCCGTTTGTTAGATGCAGAAGTTCCGCTGTTCACCGTGTCTGTCTCAATTTGGGTGTTTCTAATACCATTTTTTCTTTCCGGATGTGCTTGCTTGCTGCTACTTGATATAAAAAGTAATACGAAAAACTCATAAGTTCATCATTCACTTTCGATTTATTTTACAGGGAAGTACAACTTTGTTCCACGACTGCATCTCAACCGACCACAGCCGACTCTACAAGTGACAAAGAATGACTCTAGCTTCAAAGATATTCCTCAAGACACCCAAACTTCCGCTTGTAATAAGTCTCTTTGATATTGTTCGTCATATCCACCAATATCAATCAATATATTGCAATTTTTAAACATAATAGTAAATTAACATAAAAAGTAAGTAGATTATAATTTATAAAAATTCCGACAAAAATATAAGAGAAAAACATTCACCACTTCGCCCACTAAATTCGGTATCGATAACTTCAGTTGAAAATAATACATCTCCCAGATCCATTACAACGCGAAAAAGCAAACACAAAATACTTGCAATATTTTTTTTTAAATAAACAAACAACTATGAGAAGCAAATTTTAAAAATTTGTGAGACTATTTAATAGGAACATATGGACATAAACATAACGTATGCAATAAAAGAGATTATTTTTTTGTCAGCATCATAAATATTAACAGACATAAAAATTAAAACTAATGATATATTTGGACCTGGCAGTTTTTGCAAAATAGATCTTTGCATGGACGAACTCTTGACACACACAATCTCATCTTGTCATTCACATTTAGGAGAAGAGACCTGTAATAATATTTTATATTATTCAGTGTAGAGAATCCAGACTTGCACAAGTAGGACTTAGAGGACAGCGAAAAAGATATTGCTTTATTTCTGATATCCGACATTCCCTTTGACTTGAGATAGAGGGGGGGGAAAAAAAAAAAAAAAAAAAAAAAAAAAAAAAAAAAAAAAAAAGAAGAAGAAGAGGAGCATTTTCTTTAAATTTTTAACTCAGGACTGCATACAACAACATTTCAATAAGCTGCTTTTTTTTCCAGAGGAGTTTAACTCTGTTTTGGATACATTTTTCTCATTAGGTGCAATCAACTGCACCCAGTCAGTAGTCGAGATCAAGGGAAAGTATTTGGATATCTCTTCTTGGAACTTACATAGGTGCTCTTTTATGTGTTCCTTAATCCCCCCCTTTCTGTATTCAACTCACTTGATGCTGCAAAAGCAGTTAGATATCCCCTCTTAGAGAGAGAGAGATCCAAAAGATGCAATGAGCAGTTATTACTGAACAGTTTTTATTCTACACCAAAGTTAGAAACCCCTTTATATTTCCTGTCATTTCAGCAGCGCTGTAAGTTTATACAATGCAATATATCTACTATAATCCATTGTCTTGAAAGAAACTCTCAACAGCAGCAAATATATCAGTTGCAGTGGTGGTTGTTTTTTCTCAGTTTTCGACAAAATAGGCATTGCTCACTAATTTCTGAGCCACAAACAAATCTCGCAAACAATAATAATTGAGTTTTTTCAGAAATGTCAGTGCTTTCATCTAACTGTAGACCAAATTACATGTTCATTACATTTTCTATAACATTATCTTGAATATTAGCTGGCATGTTGACAATGTTCCCGTGAGTTGTATCATTTGACAAGAGGTACTTCTGAAAACTGTTCAACTACTTCCAATCCCAACATAACAGCAACAATTTATTTTCATTTGGTAAAACAGTTCCCTGGCATTCATTTCAGAAAATAAGAATTGTGCTAAAAGGGCTTTATCTGAGGACTTTATTTTTTTTCCCGTCATGACATAAAATGCTTGAATTGAAGTATACAAACTTTGAAAACACTCTCGCATGTTTCTGAGAGACGCTTTGGTGGTTCCATTCGAAATTTCTCTTCAGCTTATTAGGTACTATAGACTGATTTGATAATTCTGTGCCACATATCAAACCATTTCAGTGCAGGCTTATCCCCCTTGCCTGCTCATGTAAATCAGAAATAAATAGATTCTTCTTTACAGTGGCAGTTCTACAGGACCTTGCTTGATCCTGGTTTTGTTTTTCTGGTTAGCAGATGCAAAGATGGCGCAGTTTTTGTGGTTTTTTTATGATTGTAGTGTATTCATCTGCACTCCCCTCACATGTAAAAGAGCTGTTGATGTCTAAGGCGTTTTTTCCTTTTGTCAAATCTGAAGAAAAGAGTGCACTAGCAATTAGGAAACACACAAACCTACCAAAATTAGTATAAAATTGTACTTAGCAGCGAAACAAAACAGACGTGACAACTGATTAACAAAAAATTAAACAACTGGCTGAAAGAAAGCTTGACCGCCCAGGCTACCGAGCATGCCGTGCATTACTGTGCGCTCAACTCAATGGTTGCTTCACAGACCATGCCATTTGGATCCTTCCCACTAACACCAGGCTTCCAAGACTGTGCAGATGGGTCCCTAGAACATATCTGTCATTCCCATGATGTCCCTGCTCTCGACTTTCATTAACCGCTGTCTTCCACCTGCCCTGTCACCTTCCCTGCTACCAATCCAGCCTATTACATACATATTACCCTCCTAGTTCACCTGCATAGTCCTGCCTGATTTTCTGCATGTCATCTCTTGATTTTCCCCCCAAGCACAGCTCTCCTGATGCTGCACATAGTGGACAGCCATCCTCTCCTGACCACATCCCTGAACACAATCACAGGCAGCACAACAGCATCTTTCCCTCACCCACCCAACTATCCCTCCCTCTCTCTTCCCAGTGCCTCTTCTGTGCCCCACTACCCACTCCAGCCGTCATTGCTGGAGGTGATAGTGCCTCTGTGTGTGTGTGTGTGTGTGTGTGTGTGTGTGTGTGTGTGTGTAAGGACTATCACATTTGTGTTGGCATACAGGAGATGCAAAATCACATGTACAACCAGAGTCCCATGAAACCAGGAATGGAGCATTAAATCATTAAGCATCTAATTTCAGTATAATTCATCTAGTACAAAAAACTACTAAACAAAATATGAAAGTACTGACCTTTGAGCGATGAACTATCTATAAGAGGCTGAGGCACCTGTTTTCCATCAGGACTTGTGACATCAATACCAAAGAACGGCTGAAAATAATTGCATTTTAGTGAGTTGACAAAATTTCGGTCACAAAAGAATTACTTGTTAAGATACTCAAGGAAAATTAAACATCTGTGCGGTCAGCTAGAAGTTAATCAACAACAATAGAGATATTAATAGAAGATTTAAATGGTTGATAAAACTGTATCACCTCAAATAGTGAAAGCTTAAGCTCCTGCAACCATCGAGATAAAGAGAGAGGGAGCAAACGATCAGTAACAGAATTTTCCTATCAGTATTCAGCTGCAATGGTTTAGGAAAACCTTCATCCAAATTAGAACAACTAGATGAGGATTTTAGCACTCCTTTTCACAAATATCAGCAATGCATTTTAACCATTGGGTCATATTGTTCACTGCTTTTCATAAGAATTAAGAAGTAAAACACATTCATATCTAATTAACTCTGAGTTGTAAAGACTGCAATTTTTAATCTAAGTGTAATATGTTCGTAAGCTCCGATTTTTTTTCCCAACATCTGCACCATCATCAGATAGAAGGCCTCTGTTCACTAAAAAAGAGTTGCAATTCCACCTGAGGGTGGTGTAAGCATTAAAATACATTATGACTATAGCATCAGAAAACACAGTCTTTGGCATGATAGGATTATCAGCTTATTGAACAAGAAATCCGCAACAGATTTTTTCATAAGACAGATCCACAAATAAAATAAACTACTGGGTTCTAATCACATCTGTGAGCATACTTTCATCAACATCTCTCATATTTAAAAAAAAAATGATAAAACCAGCTTACATTCTCTTTTATATGCTTTAATATCTTTTAAGCAAAGATTAACTAATATGACACCACAGTTTTATACAAAACACTGTATTTGAGAACATTCTGGTACTCTGAGATCTATGTCATAAGACATAATGAGAATGTGTTCAGTTTCATTTATTTGTCAGTTGCCTGCACCACACCAATTATAACTCATCTGCAGTTACCATTTTATAATTAAATTTTCGATACAATTCCCAGCTCCACAACAAACCCAATTTATTAATAGACACACAGGAAATGAGAAGGCTTTCAGAATACTAAAAAAAGTATTTTACTCTGCTAAATTTACAGATGTTATCACGTTCTTCAATACTATTTTCCTCTGTAGTTCATCTTCCATGAAACGTGTTAGTGTCTAGTAAGGTAAAAGAAAAAATAGGAAAGACATATACTGTAGACTTAACTTTTCTATCCTGCACTATGCTGCAAAGCAAATTCTTTAGGTGCAGAACTCTTAACCTCTTGGTTCATCCCTATGAAATCCCCAAACCACCTTCCCTACCCTCTGGCTCCTAGCCTTGTAACCCCTCCCGGTGTAAAACCTGTCCCATGCACCCTCCCACCATGACCTAATCCAGTTCTGGAAGGTGTACACGATCAAAAGCAGAGCCACGTGTGAAACCACCCATCTGATTTACCAACTGACCTGCCTACACTGCGAAGCCTTTTATGTGGGAATGACCAGCAACAAACTGTTCATTCGCATGAACAGACACAGGCAGACAGTGTCTGTTGGCAATGAGGATCACTCTGTGGCTCAACATGACTTGGTGCACGGCCAGCACATCTTAGCACAGTGTTACACTGTCTTGGTTATCTGGATACTTCCCACTGACAACAGCCTGTCAGAACTCCGGAGATGGGAACTTGCCCTTCAATATGTTCTCTCTTCCCATAACCCCCCAAGCCACAACCTCCGTTAATTTCAAGTTGCTACCCCTCGTACCTCACCTGTCATTCAACAACATCTTTGCCTGTGTACTTCCGCCTCGACTGACATCTCTGTCCAACCTCTTTGCATTGTGTCTGTATATGTGCGGATGGATGTGTGTGTGCGTGTGCACGCGAATGTATACCCATCCTTTTTTTCCCCCCTAAGGTAAGTCTTTCTGCTCCCGGGATTGGAATGAATCCTTACCCTCTCCTTTAAAACCCACATCCTTTCGCCTTTCCCTCTCCTTCCCTCTTTCCTGATGAAGCAACCTTGGGTTGCAAAAGCTTGAAACTTGTGTGTGTATTTGTGTGTTTTTCATTGTCTCTATCAACATACCATTGCTTTCTCATTTGATAAGTTAACAGCATCTTTGTTTTTTATATGTGTTTTTTACATATTTTATATATATATTTTCCCCATGTGGAATGTTTCCCTAACTGCTCTATGAATTCAAACCCAAAAGGAAACTAAAAGAAATTATGAATGATGTAACTGACACTTGGATTTTGATCTTCACCAATGATCATGAAAGACATACTGAAATGTAGAGAGAATTAACCACAAAACTTACCCTCTTATTCAGATCATCATTTTTCAGGTGGAAAAATTCATCAACTGGTATTTTCTTTCTTCCAGCACCACACCCTAATACACTTGATCTGAAAGATGACAACAAATTTTCCTATATCTTGATTAACATTGAAATTTCTACAAGTAACATACAGTGCAGTGCAGTGCAGTGCAGTGAGTGAGTGAGGGAGGGGAGGGAGGGGAGGGAGGGGAGGGAGGGGAGGGAGCGAGGGAGCGAGGGAGCGAGGGGGGGTGGGAGGGAGGGAGGGAGAGGGGAGGGGAGGGGAGGGGAGGGGAGGGGAGGGGAGGGGAGGGGAGGGGAGGGGAGGGGAGGGGAGGGGAGGGGAGGGGAGGGGAGGGGAGGGGAGGGGAGGGGAGGGGAGGGGAGGGGAGGGGAGGGGAGGGGAGGGGAGGGGAGGGGAGGGGAGGGGAGGGGAGGGGAGGGGAGGGGAGGGGAGGGGAGGGGAGGGGAGGGGAGGGGAGGGGAGGGGAGGGGAGGGGAGGGGAGGGGAGGGGAGGGGAGGGGAGGGGAGGGGAGGGGAGGGGAGGGGAGGGGAGGGGAGGGGAGGGGAGGGGAGCGAGCGAGCGAGCGAGCGAGCGAGCGAGGCGAGCGAGCGAGCGAGCGAGCGAGCGAGCGAGGGAGGGAGGGAGGGAGGGAGGGAGGGAGGGAGGGAGGGAGGGAGGGAGGGAGGGAGGGAGGGAGGGAGGGAGGGAGGGAGGGAGGGAGGGAGGGAGGGAGGGAGGGAGGGAGGGAGGGAGGGAGGGAGGGAGGGAGGGAGGGAGGGAGGGAGGGAGGGAGGGAGGGAGGGAGGGAGGGAGGGAGGGAGGGAGGGAGGGAGGGAGGGAGGGAGGGAGGGAGGGAGGGAGGGAGGGAGGGAGGGAGGGAGGGAGGGAGGGAGGGAGGGAGGGAGGGAGGGAGGGAGGGAGGGAGGGAGGGAGGGAGGGAGGGAGGGAGGGAGGGAGGGAGGGAGGGAGGGAGGGAGGGAGGGAGGGAGGGAGGGAGGGAGGGAGGGAGGGAGGGAGGGAGGGAGGGAGGGAGGGAGGGAGGGAGGGAGGGAGGGAGGGAGGGAGGGAGGGAGGGAGGGAGGGAGGGAGGGAGGGAGGGAGGGAGGGAGGGAGGGAGGGAGGGAGGGAGGGAGGGAGAGAGGGAGAGAGCATGCTGAGAGAACAGAGGATGGGAGGATAGGCGGTAAAGGAATGCTGGAAAGAGAAGATTTGATAGGACAGGAAACCCAAAGGAAAGTGTCCCCACACATGAACATGATCAGCTGTCAAATTTTTCCACAGAAATGTGAGGTTTCAAAGCAGTTCTAATAAGTAGTGAGAGCTCATGACCAGGATGTATAAGCGGACACGGAAAAAAAAATGGCCCGATTTTTCCCGGTTAAAAATACACTTTCTCTTGGCTGAAAATACACTTTTTCCATGTTAAGTGACAGTATACTTGTCCCTGGAACTGTAAAAGTTATCAATCCATCGAATCATTATGCTTCTATACACCGGTGTAGAATTTCATAGAACTTTACAAAACGAAACTTGTGGGGAAAAAACACGTTTTTCGAAGGGTCTGTGATGTGCAGCGACATCTATACTGCATATTTTCTTATTACGAACGTATAAATTCGAATTTGACCAAACACCGCATGTTACTTTCTGAAGTACTGAAATCGAGATTGTGATGCAGTTTTGTAAGCCAGTCATGGCCCATGTAACGTGATCTAGCAAGCCGATGACAGCAAATATTCAGAGCATAAGACACGTGATGTAGTCAGTCAAGAGCATCATCACTGTTAAGTAATTTGTCTGATGTCCCCATTTCTTCTACTTCCTCATCCTAACAATCTTGTCCTCACTAATTCTGTAACCATTCCTGAGAAATGTCAAAATTTATTCGTTGGTTAAATTCACTAACCGTGCCACAATCACCGGTTTAGTTATCCCACATTTATTCTCCGGTTAGGCATTATTACGTGGTTCATACAATGCATTTTCTACACTTCTCCCAGAATAGATCTTGAGCACCTGCTAGTCGAGGACTGTAAAATTGGTCCTTACTAGTGTAGCGGTCGTGCCAAAAACTTTCTGCCAAAATTTCATTTTCTTGGATACACCAAGAAGGTAACACCTAATCTTTCTATTAGTCACTTATTTCCACTCTGGCAGTCTGAATCTTTGGCTTTTGCTAGTAATTATAGAAACGCTGATCATTCGCAAACCCAGTCAGCCTCATAAACACACAGCAACTGGCATTTCCAGATGCGGCGGGGATTCCCCAGGCACAGACGTCACATACCTCATACGTCCAAAAATTAGCTTATGATTCATGGCCACCAACTTAGAATGTGTTCAAAAACCAAGAGGGATGTGTTTTAAAATCATATGAATAATCAATAGACCTACTTGTGCTGGATGCTAGGCACTTTGTGAAACAAGGTTTTTTCCACAGAATATGAATTTGCCCCCCATCCCCCTATGAAATTGCCACCCGGGGCAGATACCCCATTTTGCCCCCGCCCCTAGATCCAGGCCTGTTGTGGATGTGTGAATCTGGCAGCTTGGGCGCTGTAGTAAAAATTTTCTGCATAGCATCCGGCTGCTTCGTGCTTATACAGCTAACAGCCAAACTTCTGTAGCCAGAAGTGGGTGAAGGTACTACTCATAAGCGACTCAACTGCGCACACGCAAGAGCCTGCTCGTAACTGATCAAATGGAGCTAATGTAAACAGTTGTGACAGCATGCTCATCGGAAGCCATTTGTTGTTCTTAAGCATTGTGTAGTTTTCCTAAAGCCTTTGAAACATTTTGCTGTTGCCAGATCTATGTATGAGTACTGTGTTTTTTTTGTTGTATATGGCGCATTTCCTTTGCAACTTAAGTTTTATTTTCGTTCACACCAGTCAGAATTATAAAGTTCTAACTGAAAACTATAACAATGAAAAATTCCCGAGATTTTCCCAGTTTCCTCTTGGATGAAAACATTCCCAGGATTTTCCCGGACCTCCCAGGTCATATAGGCAAAGGTGAACACAGGCTGCTGCATAAAGCCAAGGGAAAGTTGTGAGTTGCATGAAGTCAAGCTGCTGGGGCAAGAGCCAAAAGTGAACTACAGGAGGTAACACAAAAGAGGGACCTGCCCCATACAAGTGGTCAAATGACTCACTGAAGAAGGTGGCATAGGATGGGTGGCCATGCTTGGCGGGCAAATGGCATGCATATTTGCTGAGGAGAAAGTCAAGATGGTAGGACAGTGGTAGTTTGGCAGCTGCTGCATACAGACTCGCAACTGGTCTAGTGTAAAAGGCACCAGTGTAGAGTGGCTTCCCTACAAGTAGGTGCTTGTCGTCCTGGAATCTGAGTGACCTGCCCTTCCTTTTTATCCTCCCTCCCCCCTTCCCCCTCCCAACCAACAGACAACCTAATCCTCTTGCTTCCCCAGCACTAATTGTTTCAGAAGTTTAGGGTGGTTTATGGCATCTCACACAATGTGTGAACTTTCAGCAAAAATTTTCTCCTCCTTAATTTAAGTACTTACCAGCCATTCTATCCCATAATTTTATAATTTTCTCATGGGAATTTTGCTATTACCAGGCACACTGCATAAACGGTACAGCTGTTTCACTCTAGTGTGATGATGTGATATTTAAAGCAACATTTGAGTCGATGGTGGATTTACTAAGTAACCTCAGAGTCTTCCAATATTCTCAAATCCATTTCTCTTATTTCTTTTATAATAAATACAGTTATGTCATCTATTGCAATCGTCAATTCCCATATTAATCTAAACATTGGGTGAAAATTCTAACCAGTCTTTCCAATCTTCAAAGGTAACACAGACGTCATTTTGACAGATTGGTACTAACCTTATAGCGGAGCTGTTGAGTCGCAGGTCAGCAGGTATGATGATAAGTTAGGGATCAGTTTTTAGTTGGTTGATGTAAGGTTAGCTTGCATTTTGAGGAATTTGGGGAATGATGGTGAGGCAAGATTAGAGGTTAAGAAATCCTGGAAAGTTAACAGGGGGTGATTTTAGGGCAGTGTGGGTGGATCAATGTTGGATGGAGGAGTGAATTGAGTCAGACAGAGTTAAACATTGGTCTTTGGTTGAGTCTGGTACAGCTGATGGTGATTCAACATGTACACTATATGGTGAGTAGCAAACTGTGCTTTTCATAATACAGTATTGTCAATATTCCATCCTGGATTTTCCATTGTTAGATAAACATTATTTTGTTTGTGGAATCGCTCAACTTTATAAACCTGATGTTAAGTCTGCGACCAAGAACTTTAAAATTGGGTTTTGAGAACAACCCATGCCAATGCTTACCTTTTCAGGTAATGCACTATTGTAACAGTTAAAATAATATGATATAAAACTTAATGGTATGCACTGCTGCAAAACATTGTCATAGATAGTGTACTATGGAAACAAAGTACAAAATTAATGAGAAATCCTCACAACTTCAAAGAAACTCACCCTACTGTTATTTCTGCATCTCCACTAATACCAGAAAATCCAGATGCATCTGATCCATTCTTAATTTGTGATTCATTGGTTGGAAAGTCCCCAAACATCCTTTTCCATGACTTTTCATCTGCCAGCAATTTGTCCTGCAGCTGATCTAAAAAAAAATCCACAGGCGCATTTAAGCAAAATAAATAACAACATGGATGAACAAGCACATGCACTCTTTTCAAAAATTTATAACTATTTGTGTTGAAAATGAAGAAATCTGGCAGGCTCACATTCACAGTATAAATATGGACTGACCTTAACAGTTTTAACTCAGTGGAATATGGGAACCGAAAAATCACAAGAATGGCAAACAATATAGTTCAGAACTCTTATACATTTAAGTCATTAGTCAAGATGTTAGAGGTTGTCAGAGTTTTAAACTTACTCAGGGGGCGGGCAGCTTTATTCTTTTTTGATTGTATGTGAAAATTACTTCCAACAGTTTCTTGTACAATATTTTATTAAAAGGAAAATTTTTATCTTTCCAACAAATATCCAAATTAAATTTCTTTTAATCTAAATTAAGATTCTTTTAAACAATAGAAAATACTAGATGGAGCAACACTAACACGCACATGCATGCATGTGCCCACTGTCATTCACAGCGTGGATGTTAACAATTATGTAAAATAAATCAGATTGTGTTATTGTGTTACAGCAAAATTTACAAAAATATATTAAAAGAACCCCAAAATGAAAACTAATTTCTCCTTGGCTGCACAGAACCAGCACGCTGGAGGAAGACACCTTTTCATATGTTTAGGTATGAGGCAGGATTCTGGGCCCCAACAACAGGACCATTACACACTGGGGATATCGCACTGCGTCACAGCAGTGATCGCAAAATCCTGGCTGCCATATTGGCTAGTTTAATTCCTATGTGGTCAGCCACCCACAATTCAATGTGCCTTTTTGAGTATTTTATAGGTGTACATGGGAATTCTCAATACTTCTCAGTTACAACCGATAGTCTGCTTAATTTCTTCTGTCTGTAAACTGAGAGTTTCTCCTTTATTGCATTTAGAGACCTGTGTTTTTGTTGGGTGCAAGATTTTTCTTGTGCAAATCTTATCCCTGACAACTATTTTAATATTCATATCCAACATAGTGTTCCTTTTCATTTCATACATTATTTACATTCGTGAACTACCTATGATGTCAGAATGAAATTTTCACTCTGGAGAGGAGTGTGCGCTGATATGAAACTTCCTGGCAGATTAAAACTGTGTGCCGGGCCGAGACTCGAACTAAGCACGACTCACACCTTGTCCTCACAGCTTTACTTCTGCCAGTACGTCGTTTCCTACCTTCCAAACTTTACAGAAGCTCTCCGGCGAAACTTGCAGAATTAGCAGGCTGTGGCTAAGCCATGTCTCCACAATATCCTTTCTTTCAGGAGTACTAGTTCTGCAAGTTTCGCGGGAGAGCTTCTGTAAAGTTTGTAAGGTAGGAAACGAGGTACTCGCAGAAGTTAAGCTGTGAGGACGGGGCGTGAGTCGTGCTTGGGTAGCTCAGTTGGTACAACACTTGCCCACGAAAGGCAAAGGTCCCGAGTTCAAGTCTCGGCTCGGTACACAGTTTTAATCTGCCAGGAAGTTACCTATGATGTACCCACAATCCTCTTCAGTGTATGTAGCAGCTCTCATGGGAAAAACCTGGAGATATTTTCCCTAATTATTTCCTTTACACTTGGTTCACTAAGTCATGATTTTTTTTTTAATTTTTGGGATTCTTTTGTTGTGGATTATTGGAGGTCTTTCCTGTACAACATATGCTAATAATTGTCTCATAGTTGTCCCTTATATTGAACCACATGCTGCCTGCCATTTGGTTATTTCTCATGAACAGATCCAGTAGATTTCTAGACTGAAAAGCTTTGCTATTTAGTTTGTTGTTAACAAACATGTATTAAAATCACCCATCACAATCAGATTTTGACAGACGAAAACTCTGACTTCCTGAGTAACTTTGAAGCCTATGTAGCCTTTCGAATATTATACTTAGGGCAAACATACTTTGAACATGCTGTTCTTTGTCTCTTTCAATTCCATGGACAATTTGATTACACTTTCACTAAAATTGCAAGCATCAATGTCATTTTTTGAAAATTTAGTTGCCTGACAGGAGAGTTGTAGATCAGTCCGATATTTTTCACCCCATTTCCTTCCAATTTGTTTCACTTAAACCTGAAGCAGGAGATTCCTCCAAACCTCTTCAATTTTCCATGAAGTTTGAGGATTGCAGCCGGATGACGACTTCTTGCCAAGATATTTTAGCTGACAATCATTCAACCATCTTCAGATGAGGGTTTTGCACTGTAAATTGTTAGCTCATATCGCTAACTTTAATCCAAAAATTTGGCATGTAGATTCATGCACAGAGACAGTTGCTATGTAAGTGACCTCTGTCGTGTTTAGTGCCCTCTTTGAATACTGATCCATCTACAGCACGCAGGCTAATGTACAGTTGTGATAATACATCTACATCTATACTTTGCCACCACGAGATGCATCGCAGAGGGGGTGTCCCACTGTACCAGTTATTAGCATTTCCTCCTGTTTCATTCACATATGGAGCACGGGAGAATGATGACTGAATGCCTTTGTGTGCAGTAATTATTCTAATCTTATCCTCACAATCCCGACGTGAGCTATATGTAAAGTGTTTTCCTACAGTAATCATTTAAAGCTAGTTCTTGAAATTTTGTTAATAGATTTTCTCTGGATGGTTTATGTCTATCTTCAGTAGTCTTCCAATTCAGTTCCTTCAGTATCTCTGTGACACTCCCCCATAGATTAAACAAACCAGTGAGCATTCATGCTGGCCTTCTCTGTATACATTCAATATCCCCTCTATCAATGCTGTTTGTATATTTATTTATTTATTTATTTACACGTAAAGTTCCATAGGACCAAATTGAGGAGCAAATCTCCAAGGTCATGGAACATGTCAGTACATGAAATTACAACATAAAAGTAATAACAGATAAATATAAAATGTTTATGAACCCAAAAAAAGTCAGTCCATAAGTTTAAGTAAATGCAATCAACAGTACAACAAGAACCAGATTAATTTTTCAAGGAACTCCTCGACAGAATAGAAGGAGTGACCCAGGAGGAAAACCTTCAGTTTCGATTTGAAAGCACATGGATTACTGCTAAGATTTTTTTAATTCGAGTGGGAGCTTATTGAAAATGGATGCAGCAGTATACTGCACACCTTTTTGCACAAGAGTTAAGGAAGTCCAATCCAAATGCAGGTTTGATTTCTGCCGAGTATTAACTGAGTGAAAGCTGCTTATTCTTGGGAATAAGCTAATACTGTTAACAAGAAATAAAAGTAAGAAATATTACCCAGACTCGTGGACAGGGGTCGACAAGACGTTCATGTGCTTACACAACTTACTGTCCGAACCGTCTATTTCTGAGCCAAAAATATCCTTTTCCAATAGGAAGAGTTACCCCAAAATATAATTCCATATGACAATAGCGAATGAAAATAAGCAAAGTAGACTAATTTCCGTGTCGAACGATCACTCACTTCAGATACCGTTCATATTGTAAAAATGGCAATATTAAGTCTTTGAACTAGATCCTGAATGTGGGCTTCCCACAACAGATTACTATCTATGTGAACACCTAGAAATTTGAACTGTTCAGTTTCACTAATCTTATGCCTATTCAGCAAAATTAAAACATCAAGTTTTGTTGAATTGTGAGTTAGAAACTGTAAAAACAGTCTTACTGTGATTTAGCATTAGTTTATTTTCTACAAGCGATAAACTTAGGTCATGAACTGCACTATTTGAAACTTAGCCAATGTTGCATACAACATCCTCCACTACCAAGCTAGTGTCATCAGCAAAAATAAATATTTTAGAGTTACTTATAATACTAGAGGGCATATCATTTATATAAATAAGAAACAGGAGTGGCACCAACACTGATCCATGGGGTTCACCGCCACGTCACTGTCCCCACTCGGACCCCACATCCCAGCCATTGTGAGTAATGACATTTTGCTGTCTGTTGCTAAAGTGAGAGATGAACCAATTGTGAGCTACTCCCCCGTAGTCCACAATAGTCCAGCTTCTGGAGCAATATTTTGTGATCAACGCAACACCTTAGATAAATCAAAAATTATGCCTAGTGTTTGAAACCTTTTGTTTAACCCATCCAGTAAGTCACAGAGAAAAGAGAATATAGCATTTTCAGTTGTTAAATGACTTCTAAAGACAAACTGTACATTTGATAGCAAATCGTGTGATACAAAATGGTCAATTATCCTTGCATACACAGCCTTTTCAATAACTTTAGCAAACACTGATGGCATAGAAACAGGTCTAAAATTGTTTACATTATCCCTTTCTCCCTTTTTATAAAGCGGCTTTACTACTGAGTATTTTAATTGTTCAGGAAACTGATCATTCCTAAAGGAAAAATTACAAATATGGCTAAATATGGGACTAACATGTGCAGCACAGTACTTTAATAATCTGCTAGGTACTCCACCACAACTACGAGAATCCTTAGTCTTCAGTGATTTAATTATTGATTCCACCTCCCCCTTGTCTGCATCACAGAGGAGTATTTCAGACATCACTCTCAGAAAGGCATTTTACAAGAAAGTTATATGATTCCCTGTAGAAACTAAATTTTTATTTAATTCACCAGCAATGCTCAGAAAATGATTGTTAAATACTGTACATATATCTGCTTTATCAGTGACAAATATTTTTACTATGAACTGACTTTATATTGTCGACCTTGTGCTGCTGACCAGACACTTCCTTCACAACTGCCCATATCATTTTAATTTTATCCTTTGAATTAGCTATTCTATTTGTATACCACATACTCTTTGCCTTCATGATAACATTTTTAAGCACCATACAATTGAATAGAATTGGGGGGAAAAGAAATGTATGGCACAACTTGACTAAAAGAAGGGATCGGTTGGTAAGACATTCTGAGACATCAAGGGATCACTGGTATTGGAGGGTAAAATCATAGAGGGAGACCAAGAGATGAATACAGTAAACAAATTCAGAAGGCAGTAGGTACTGCGAGATGAAGAAGCTTGCACAGGGTAGAGTAGCATGGAGAGCTGCATCAAACCAGTCTCTGGAGTGACGACCACAACCACAACCACAACCACAACCGCAACCGCAACCACAACACCATTTGTAATGGGCTACTGTAGCCTGATTGTGACTACTTCTAACATTTTGTTATAATTCTCGCTTTATTCTACATAATATTCTTATCTCACTAGTGAGCCACCCGAGCTCCCTATTACTGCTAGTACCCCATTTAGAGCATTCTACTGGAAAGCAACTCTCAAAGAGCATGAGAAATGTGTTAAGGAAAGCATTATATTTATCATCTACGTTATCGGCACTATAAACGCCCTGCCACTCTTGTTCCTTGACAATGTTTAAAAAACTCTCTATTGCCGATGGATTAACTTTCCTATATAGTTTATAATTACATATGACATTTGTTTTAATACAAAAGCCTTTTAGTGTTACAATTTGTGCATCATGGTCTGAAAGGCCATTTACCCTTTTATTAACAGAATGCCCATCTAGTAATGACGAATAAAAATATTGTCTATGGCTGTGCTACTGTTCCCCTGCGCCCTAGTTGGAAAAAACACAGTCTGCATGAGATTGTATGAATTCAGGAGATCTACCAACATCCTTTTTCTTGCACCACCATAAATAAAATTTATATTGAAGTCACCACACAGAACTAATTTCTGGTACCTCCTAGATTGAGCAGAAATGTTCTGAAGTCAGAGTTACGGAACCCATAAACAATAACAATTAGAAGTTTAGTGAAACTGAAGTCAACTGCCCCATAGCAACATTCACATATCTGTTCAGTGCAGCGCCATGTTACATCTATGGACTCAAATGGAATACTGTTTTTTTTTATATACATAGCCACTCCCCCACCCAGCAAGGAACTCCTTGAAAAACAGCCAACTGATATGTATCCTGGTAAGGGAAGCCTCTGAATTGTCAAATTATTTACGTGCTGCTCCGATATAACAATAATTTCAGAGTCACCATCGATAAGCAGTTCACCAACTTTCTCTCTAATACCTCTTATATTTTGATGAAATATGCTGATTCCTTCTCTGCTTAGTAACATTACACACTGTGAAGGTGAGCCCTTAGTTAGAGGAACTTCCTTTAAGCAGGTATACCTAACAGCTGATGTCATTCTAAAAAGGGTGCAGCTCCAACACCAACTACTACAGGATTTTTTCCATGAGTGATCACACCACTACCCTGTGCACTGTCACCTATAAGCTTTGCCAGCCTCCCCTTCCCATACCTACTGAGGTGCAGGCCACACCTAGTGAAACACAATCTACTGATAGACCCAACTGGCACCACTGAAATATGACCCATGCCCTCTGCCATCAGCACCCCCTTCAGCCCCATGTTAACGCGCCTAACAGCCGCATTAAGATGAGGCCGATCATGATGCTGAAACAGTTGCACAACATGCATATTAGTGCCACCAGGTTGAGTTGCTATCTTTACTAGGTCAACACCTACATCATATTCCCCATCCCTATAAAGCCCGTTCTCTGCTCCACCCACTATCACTGCCTGTTCCTCCTCTGTAAAATTCCTACATAACTCCCGTATGCTGTCAGTCACTTGAGCCAACCCGGCACTAGACTTCACAATGCTGGCATCCTGGTACTCACTCCCCAACACTTCCTGCAACTTCTCGCCCACACCTCTACCATGCGAACTACCTAGCAGCAGAACCTTCTTTCTGTTAGACTTTGCAAATGACCTAGGCCTTGTAACCGCTAAGGGCTGCTGCATCTTCTCTACATCTACAGCTACAAGAGGCTCCTCTCCACTCAACTCTGACAGTTGGTCAAATCTATTGCATATATGCAAAGTGTAACTGTCTGAATAGCACCTCCTCCTAGCTGCCTTCTAGCCAACTGCCCGTTCCCATTCCCCACCACCCTTCACCCTCCTCAAGCTATCTAGTTCCTCCTCTGCGCATTGTAACTGCACCTGAAGGGCATAAGGTCATATGCTCCTGCTCTTCTATCAACATGTTTCTACTACAGATTCTGCATTCCCAGGCCAGAATCTCACTAGAATGCCCATTGGCTTCCCACTCCATTCCCCCCAATGAAAATACTTTGAACAAATCCCACACTGTAACCCACTACTCACAAACCTGCGACAGAGCCCACACTTCTCACTCATGGTTGAATTTTACAGTTACTGAAAAAAACTATACGTCTACATTACCCAAGTTCAGTTACACCAGTAGAACTATTTATAGAATTAACAATGCGGTCTCAAAATTCTGTCTACTAAGAAAGCAACTACTTGCATTAACACTACTACATCACAGCTAATACAAATACCAATAAAACTTCACAAAATTATTAGCTAAAACAAAAAAATTCATGCGGCTACTGTAACACTCAACGGAGCCAAAACACTGTCTGAAAATTATACTGAAATATTTCACTAGAAACGATAAGAAAACTGAAACACAAAATTTACTGAACGATTTCAATGCATAGAAAACTAAAAACACAGAGAGCGAATGTTTCCAAGGGTTTATTAAGTCTTTATCTCACCACAAACAGCACGAAAAAACACTGAAAACTAAAATTTAATAGCTGTATAACAGTGCACAAACAACTTTGTCAGTACTTAGCTTTATAACTGCTACAGCTGCAACTGCACGCCGCAAAATGTAAACACATTACTTAGACGCGAGGCGTGGATGAACGACGTAAGCACACTCACGAATAACAGTCCACGTGAGTCAATAACACAAGAAGAAAGACTGAGATTAATGAAAATCCACTAATAAGTTACTTTTACAGCAAATATTAACACAAATAAACTTTAAAATAAGTAACTGAAGACAGAAACTTTATACAATATTGACGAGCAGTTTCAACAGCAGTCCAGTACAAGATCTGGTACAGATCCAACACACTTGAGCAATATTCTAGAACCAGTCACACGAATGATTTGCAAGCAATCTTCTTTGTACGCTGATTGTACTTTGCCAGTATTCTACCAATAAACTGAAGTTAACCACCAGCTTTATCCACAACTGAGCACTTGCCCGCGAAAAGCAAAGGTCTCGAGTTCGGGTTTCTGCCCGAAACACAGTTTTAATCTGCCAGGAAGTTTCACTATTGATATTGTCTGCAAAGTCATTAACATACAACATGAACAGCGAGGGTTCCTATGCACTTCCATGGGTCACACTACATCTGGTAATGACTCTCCATCCACAGTAACAAGTGTGCCTACCTGAAAGTCCTCAATCCAGCCACAAATTTCACTTGATACACAATATGATCATACTTTTGATAATAAGTGTAAGTGTGGTATTGAGTCAAATACTTTTCAGGAATCAAGAAATACTGCATCTATCTGGTTGCCTTGATCCAAAGCTTCCACTATGTCATGTGAGAAAAGTGCAAGTTGCGTTTTACATGATCAATGT
This sequence comes from Schistocerca gregaria, assembly GCF_023897955.1. NCBI lineage: Eukaryota > Metazoa > Arthropoda > Insecta > Orthoptera > Acrididae > Schistocerca > Schistocerca gregaria. The sequence continues at coordinate 399,964,347 of NC_064921.1, read as the reverse complement.
TTTCTCAATTCATTCTGGTTGGTATGAGGAGTTATTCTGTTCGAGATACCTCATTATGTTTGAGCTCAGAATATGTTCTAAGAGTCTGCAACAAATTGATGTCAGGAATACTGGATTGCAGTTTTGTGGATCATTTCTATTACCCTTCTGACCTGTGCCTTTTTTGAAGAACTGGACATGGTTTTTTGTTCGAGGGACTACAATAGATTATGGTTAGAAGGTCTAACTCAGCTGCAAAGGCAGTATAGAATCTGACAGCAATTCCATCAGAGCCTGGAGCTTTGTTCCATTTCAACGATTTCAGCTGTTTCTCACTACCACTTACATTAATACTTATTTCCTTCATCATTTTAGTTTTGCGAGGATTAAATTGGGGCAATTTGCTTGGGTTTCTCTTTGTAAAGGAACCTTTGAAAATGGAGTAAAGCATTTTAGCTTTTGCTTTGCTACCCTCAATTTCAGTTCATGTCTCATTTGGTAGGGACTGGACACTAACTTTGGTGCCACTGACCAGCCTTCACATATGACCACAATTACTTTGGGTTTTGTGAAATATCATATGACAGTATTCTGCTATGATAGTCATTGAAGGCATCGTGCATAGCCCTTTTGACAGCCAAATTCATTTCATACAGTATCTATCTACAGCACTATGCTTTATTTTGCACATACTATGCAGTAATCACTGTTTCTTTAGAAGTTTCTTTACAGTGACTGTATACCATGGAGTTCCCTCCCATTATGGACTGTTCTATTGGGGACATATCAGTGCATGGTCAGCTTTTTTTTTTAACTTGAACCATATTTCCTCTGCATGCTCCTGCCCTGTCCTGAAAGTTTTAAGTTCCTCATAGAGATATGACACTACTGCCTTTTTATCTAGTTTACTAAACATATAACTCTTTCTGCTCAGTTCAGTTGTCCTTTGTGCTTTGGTAATCACTGTTGGCACAACCATGTCATGGTCACTGAAATGAGTTTCAATGTGGACGTCCTCAAAAAGGTCAGGTCTATTTGTTGCCATTTCTAGGTAGTTTTCTGAGAAGACATTAAGTAACATTTCACAGGATGTTTTTTCATGCCCACCACTAACAAAAAAAGTTTTTCCAATTAACTGTTGGATGATTAAAATCTCCGCCAATGATTACAATATGATTGGGGAAACTTAGGTACAAGTGAACTGAGGTTTTCTCTAAAGTTTTTGGTAACATCAGGAAATGAGTCTGTTGAGCAATAGAAGAATCCAAGTACCATTTTATGCCCACCCCTGATACCGAATCTTGCCCAAAAAGTCCCACATGCAGCTTCAATTTCTATCTCGATGGATTTGAGTTTCTTGTCTACTGTGACAAATACACGACCTCTGTTTCCCCATTTGCTATCCTTGTAATATACACTTAAAATTTCCCCAACTTTTTGTCTGCTGTAATATATACACTACCATCATTTCCCCATTTGCTATCCATTTAATATACCGACAAACAGCATGATTTTGGACGGTTTTGTCATTATTTTGATTGTAACATTCGTATATATTGTTAGATTAAATTGATTGTTATGGAAGTGATAGGGTATAAGTGTAACAAATAAAATATCCCAGAACCAGAAAGTGTTTGTGTAGGTATATTTATCTGTGGCAGTTAAATAAAAGGGGGTGATTTCGGACACACATGTTTTTTAAATCTCTGTCCAAAGTTACAGTACTCTGACAGTTACTGCCTTTTTTAAAAATTCTACATTCTTTTTATTTGATTTTGGTGACATTTTACACATTTTAAGGTAGCCCTTTGTTACGAATAAGTGATATGGAATGATATAATGAATTTTATATATTACAGATAAGTTCTGGACGAGCTCGTTTAATATTTTCGCTTAAGAGAACAGAAAGATCTTCTGACTGTCGTTTGAGGAATAAATGCACACATCCTTCTTTTGGCAAATTATTATGAAATTTTTCTCTTTTCAGCCAGATTTATCGAGGTAGCCTTTAACTAAATATCTAACATCCAATTTAGTGAAGGGAAATCCCCAATGTGCAGCCCTCAAGATACCTTGCTTCAACATTTTCTTCTTCTTCTTCTTCTTCTTCTTCTTCTTCTAGCACTGGCTGTCCTCCCATTTCTTTTTGAATGTGCCTTCTGCACTTTATTTTGTAGGGTTGATTCAGGTATACCATACAAATCTCACGGTTTTCTGTACGATAATTTACCACTCTGAATATCACAGCTTTATCTAAAAGTTCCGGGTCATAATTACACCATACAGTAGCACCTCTCCTGCTCTTATACGTTCTTGTCATTGTCAGAAATCATCCCACACAATACACAGTTTTGCAAAAACCGTCATTATTTTATGACCTTGCACAAGAAACTCAACAAACTTGTACAAAAATTGTCTCAATGCTGTTAGCTACTGAGCCCAAACGCATCAACAATTACAGTTACAATAACTTCCCGCTCAGTGCAACAATAGAAAGTTTCCACTTTACAATAATGTATGGATTTTTAACACTGAGACTGTTCATCAATTATTCACCTAGGGATCAATTGATGCAAAATGAAAGTTGTGGGAAGAGATAAATGCAATCTTGAGCTTAAAATAACTGGCGCACAGACGTTAAAATAAGTAACTCTGTTTCTATGCAATGGCAAAGAGCAAATAAGCCATACTGTCTGAATCCGCCCCGGTGTCCAAAATCACCCCATTTGACGGTACACTTAAATTTTTCCCAAACATCTCATTGCTATGAATTTCAGGCTTCAACCAGCTTTCTGTACCTAGCATTATATAAGCTTCACTGCTTTTCATGAGTGCTTCAAACTCTGGCGCTTTGTTGTGAATGCTTCGGCAGTTTACCATTAGGATTTTAACACTAACCTGTGGGACCCATTTCTTTTATCTTACACTGATACTTCTGGGTTTTACACAGCTATCATTATATGGACTGAATGGAGAGTTGCCTAATTTAAAAAGCCTTCTGTGTACCCCACACACAGTCAACTAGCTGAGTAACAGCCTCTGTTGTGTAGTGCACATCTGACCTACGGTATTTAGGAGGATCATATAGTTCTCAACCCTCTGGTCCAAATCCAGGAAGCTGCTTGACACAGAACTTTGGAAGTATCTGATTCAGCCTCTCTACTCGAATCAGAACTAAAAGGGCCACGATAAGTTCTGGCAACAAAGCTGCAAATTTTCAGCTTTGTTGAAACTCTAAGTGCAAGATTGGACTTCTCAAACTTCTCTGCCAGTCACCCGAATGACCAAAGAATGACCTCGGAGCCCACACAACAAGCATAATTTATTCCACTGTATGCCACAATCTACAGTTGGTTGCACCCTATTCCCACAATGGATGCTGGAATAGCCTCTTCAACATGATGTGTGATGTTTTGTTTGTTTTGTTTTGTTTTAGGGCACAAAAACTACTAATGTCATATGTGCCCATGTCAGAACATTATTAAGAAAGGGAGTTATAAATTAAGCCCAATTGATAAGAGGAGAGAGAGCTAAGAACAAGGACTTTCTCTTGGAAAAAGGTCCATAAAACACGCTGTAGAGCAACAGAAGTTTCCCACTAAAGATTAAATGTACTTTGCCATATTGCTACGACAGACAAAAAGTAAAACCCAGGTGACAGCTCCCACACCACTTGCTAAAACGACTGATAAGTCAGATGGTAAACGTACATTAGAACACAAGTGTTCTCAGCAATGTTCCAGATGTTGATACCAGAAATCGTTTGTCAGTCCAAGAGCCATCTGTGTACACAAAAGTACTATTGCAAAGTTCCATGTAAAGGTTGAGAAACTTACAGTGATATATCGAATCTGGGGTAGTTTCCTTAGGAACCAAATTAAGTACAAGGTGAGCACAGGCCACAGCACAAAGCCAAGGTGGCGAAGGGTTCACACTCATTAGAAAAGTGGCAGGTAGCATGAAGTTAAGCTGCAAGAGCAATAGCCAACAGTGAACTCCAGGAGGTAACAGAGAGAAGGGACATGCCCCATACTGGCAGTCAAAGGAACCATCGAAGGAGGAGACCATCGAAGGAGGAGGCATAGGATGGGTGGCTGGACATGGCAGACAAACGGCATGTGTATCTGCTGAGTAGAATATCATGCGGTTATGACAGTGGACATTAGGCAGCTTCTGCTGAGAGACTCTCAGAAGGGCTAGTGTAAAAGGTGATAGTGGCCAAACGGATTCCATTGTGTTTCGACAGTGCAAGATGGAAGGATGTGCAGATGCATAAACAAAACACCCATAGTCTAGTTTCGAATAGACTGTGGATTAATACAAATGGAGAAGTGTGGTCTCATCCACTCCCCAGGAAGCACTGCTTAGGACACGTAGCACACTGAGGGACGCTGTGTAGCGTGCGGCGAAGTAAGAGATGTGGGAGGATCAAGAAAGTTATCTATCAAGCATAAACCCCATGAATTTAGTAGTGTCGATGAATGGATGAGAATTGGGCACAAGCTGTAGAAACTTTGGAAGAAATCCACTGTGCTGCCAGAAATTCATACAAATGGTTCTGTCCGTGGAAAACTGAAGGCCATTGTTGATGCTCCACAAATAAAGACAATTGAGACAACACTGAAAATGACACTCCAGGAAACAAGTCCAAGGAGAACTGCAATAGATCGTCAACAAAAAGGGAGACAGGTGTGTCCAGCGGGAGGCAGGCCATAATAGGGCTAACAGTTACAGCAAAGAGGATTATGCTCAGGCCGGAGCCCAGAGGCACTCTGTTTTCCTGGCTAAAGGTGTCCGACAACCCATACAGACCTTGAAAACTCAGTCATTTAAAAATTCCTGAAGGAGACAGGCCATGCGGCCTCAAAAGTTCCATGTGTAGAGAGTACAGAGGATACCAGTCCTCCAGCACATGTCGTACACTTCCTCTAAATTGAAAAACATGGCCACAGTCTGGTATTTCCACAGAAAACCATTCATAACATGGGTTGGCAAAGCGACGATATGGTCAACCGCAGTAAGGCATTCTCAAAATTCACACTGTGCAGTGGTTAGTAGATTGCGAAACCCTAGACATCATGCCAGCCAGACATGAATCATACGTTCCATCATCTAGCAAACACAGTTGGTGAGAAAAATGGGGTGGCAGCTAGAAGGAAGGCGTTTGTCCTTACCGGGCTTAGATATGGATACGATACTGGCTTCATGTCAGTGGCCAGGAAATGTGTCATCTGCCCATATGCAATACTATATATGAGTCTGAATGTGAACATCATCTGGTCCTGGGGTGGAAGATCGGAATAAATTGAGAGCATAATCTAGCTCCCTCATAGTAAAGGTGGGATTATAGTACTCACAATTCTGAGAGGAGAAGGTAATCACTTGGGCAGCCTCCATTCATTTTCAATGGATGAAGGAAGGGTGATATTGGGCAGAGCTCAAAATCTCCACAAAATAGTGGCCTAAGGTTTAGAGATGGCTATTGGGTCAACAATGGCATTATCAGCTACAGCCAGGCCACAAATTGGGGAACGGACCTTGGTCCCAGAGAGTTGCCAGGGGTTGGCCCACACTGTAGAAGAAGTAGAGGAACTGTTAAAAGAGCTAACAAATGAAATCCAACTGGCTTTTTTTCCTATCTTTGAAGAATGAGATGGCACTGAGCACACAACTATTTATAATAAAAGCAGTTTGCCATTGTACGATGATTGCTAAAAATGTGGAGAGCACGTCTACACGCGCGAACTGCATCATGGCATGCCTCAGTCCACCAAGGGACCAGGACACTATGTGGTAAAAATGGAGTGCGAGGAATGTGACGTTCTGCAGCAGTAAGGATAACGTTTGTAGCGTATTCCACCTGGTCATCACAATTGGGGAAATGTTGTTCAGAGAAAACCACTGTCATGGAGTAAAGCCTTCAGTCAGCCTTAGAAAGCTGCCAGTTGGGTTTACATATATTTGGGTAGGAGTCAGCAATTGGATAGCACACAGGAAATGGTGGTTCGAGTACACGTCAAGAAGAACGGGCCACTTGAGATGACAGACATGCTGGGCAGTGCAGAACAAGAGGCCCAAATGGGAATAAATTTGTGTGGAGTAGTCTAAAAGGAACATGGGTGCTCCAGTTCTAAGGCAGATAAGGTTGAGTTGATTGAGGTCAGCCAAGAGGGCACCTCTTGGACCGGTTCTGGAAGAGCCCCAGAAGGAATGGTGTGCATTAAAGTCACTGAGCAGCAGAAAGGGGTGAGGGAGTTGACCAATAAGCTGGAGGAAGTCTTCCCTGGTGACATAAAATGATGGAGGGATGCACATGTTACGAGGAGAAAAGGTGAAGCGAGAAAGGAAAATTTGGACGAACAGCCTGCAGCCTGGTGTTCAGTGAGATAATTTGACTATGAACATCATCCCGGATGAGCAGTGTGACTCCCCCATGAGATGGAATGCTATCCTCGGGGGCGAAGGACAAAGCAGACTGGAGAAAAATGCGAGACGTCAAAGCAATCAAGAGCACGCAATTTTGTTTCCTGGAGGCAGAAAACAAGTGGACGTTGCAACTCCAAGAGCAGCCATAGCTAGTCCTTGATCCATCTAATGCCGCGAACATTCCATTGGAGGAGAGTCATGACGGGGAAAGGGGAAAGAGGGAAATAATGAAGGGTTGTCACCTCGGCAGCTGCCGAGTGCCAGCCTTTGAAGAATCTCTGCTACATGGCACAGAGGCTGGAGGATCTTGTTCCTTGAGATATACAGAGGCATCGGCAGTCTCACTAGGTCAACCTACAGATTCCAGAACAGAGAAACTGTTAATGGTGCGCACTGTTGAACTAGAGGTCAAGTGGGTGAGGGTATCACACTGCGACACCATTTAAGAGGATCACTGAGTTGGCAAAGAAGAAAATTGTTTGCCTTTGTTTGATTTCTTGGAGCCTTTCTGGTTGGCAGAGGAAGACTCAAATGTTTGCTGGCTGGAGGGATGTAAAAAGTCTTTGCATGAGTATTCTTTCTGTCCTTTCCGGCCTATCAGTCATATAACAGGTGATTCCGCTGCTGGAGGCAAAGATGTGGTAGCTTGTAGCAAAACTGGAGACGAAGGAGACAGGGATGCTATCGTGGAATTGGGAGATTTCACAACCCTGGTGCTGAATTTGAGGTTGCAAGTCTGCATGGCTGTGTCCTTCATGGAACAAGGTGTAGCAAGAACAGTACTGTAAGTGCCAGATAGTAAAACGCAAGGCTTTCAACTAGCCAACAACTTTTGAGTAACAGAGTAAGGCACTTTTTTCCTTATTCCGGATCTCCTGGGTGGCCCACACATCAAGATACACAAGACATTCTCAGGATGAGGCTGCATGTTCACCATTGCAATTGATACAGTGGGGAGGAGGAGACTGGCAATCATCCTTGTGAGCACCCCTACCACAATTAACACATTTGACCGTGTTTCAACAGGATATTAGAGTTAGTTGTAACACTGACATTGGTAGCAGCCCATCAGGTTTGGAATGAACAATCGGACCGTGATGACTTCGTGGCCTGCTTCGATCTTTGATGGGTTCACTATCTCGAATGTGGGAAATAGAGTGCAGGCTGCATCAACCTTTTTCATTACCCAATGGACTGCAGTGATGCCCTGATCATAGGTAAATTTAGCTTTCTCCCTCAGTCAGACCAATGAGCAGTCTAGTGTAAATCACACCACATGAAGGATTCAGTGTTCAATGGGACTCAACATGAGCAGGATAGCCATGGAGGAGCGAAGCAGCAAGCAGTTGTTGGACTTGAGAATCACAAATTGTCTTCAAAAGCAATGTGCCACTATGTAAATGAGAGTAGGTTTTCACAGGGCCTGCAACTGCATCAATACCCTTCTGAATAATAAACGGATTTACCATAGCAAAGGACTGACTTCTTTCAGCACATGGTACCACGAGAAACTGAGGTGCAGCTGAGAGAGTCTTGGAATGTTCACCCTCATTCTGTTTATGTTTAGTAGATGTAGATTGAGATGGCAATTGGCTCATTGCGAGAAAATCCCCCATGATTTTCAGCACCTCTGATGGCACACCCCTTCCAGCTGAGGGAGCTAATCCATCTTGGGTGATTGTCCTCACCTCAGTTAACACCTCCCGAATTCCTAACAGAAGGACCAACTGGCAGTTCAGAAAGGTAGCAGCTCAGGCAATCACCCTGCCTAGTCTTGGCCTGTGCTAGGGGGAACACGAACACCCTACCTGTCAACTCAGGGCTGGAAATTACCCAGTCACCTATTATGTAGCAGACAGATGGGTTGGCCTCGAGTAGCACACAGGAAGAAACAAAGAGGAACCTTAAATGCCAAAGCGAAGAAGGGATAGGAGATGGAGAACAAAGAAACAGTGTGGGGACTGTTCTGATGTCGGGCTACTGAAAATTCAGAACACATTCCCAACAATATCCCAGACACGTTTCGACATGCAGCACAGAAGGAAAAGGTGCTGCAAAGGCTGGGGCCCCATGGTAGCCAAGCATGGACTCCCCAGAGTGGTAATACCTCTGGGAGGCATGTTGAATGAGGCCCCAAGGTATACACACTGAGTGCACCTGGTGTCCTGGTGTGCGCTTTCTCTGTCGGGATGTGGGCTCGCAGAGTTAAAATTCAAATGTCAAATTAATAAAACTGTCACTAGGTGTACCATGAGTCATAAAATGTTTTCTTTCTGTAGATAGTAAAGAAATCACTGGGTTCCACACCTTATTCACTGAAAGCTGCCATCATGATTAATATCTTCCTGTCAAACTTATTTGCACTGATTCCTCAATAATTGAATCGTGGAATGATCATCTTGAGGCTAAAACTTCTATAGCAAAATAACCATAGAATGTCCTATGGAAATACAATGTTCGGCTATGGCTGACTGACTTCCTGGTCTGTGAAAGGCAAGTGTGGCAATCATGTTCAATACACCTTTCACATACCGTGTGTGTTGTTTGACCAATGTAGGCTTTGCCACACTGAAAAAAGGATTCCATAGATTCCAGCCTTCTGCAGTCCCAATCACCCTTTGACAAACCAAGAGAAACACAAGTCTTTGAAGGTGGCTTGAAAATTACTCTGACATAATGTTTCCTCAGGATTCTGCCTAATTTTGATGAAATTGTGGACATATGGAAGGAACATGCTGGATTTGAACTGCACCACCTCCTCTTGACCTGATGGGTGGTCATGTTTCTTCCACCTCAAAGCTCTGCTGATCTGCTATGAAGAATATCCATTATCTTTGAACACTGATTGTAGGTGTTCTAGTATCTTTGCATGGCTGTCTCCATCATGTGTCTGGTGCATCAACATTCAAAGGGCACCCATAGTTTGTGAAGAGTGGTGGAAGTGAGATACCTGCAAACACATGTCTGTAGGAGTGGGCTTGTGGTGAATGGAATGGCCCAATTATCCATCCACTTTCCAGCTGACCAAGGCCCCCAGAAATACCTATAGCTTCTATCTCCACTTCCATCATAAATTGGATTTAATTCAGATGCTACAAAAAGTGTGACAGTTCTCCTTCACTCTGAGGTCACACAACAAGAGTATCACCTACATTTCACTAGAAGATTTTGGTTAAGTTCTGCCAAATCCAGTGCCCCTCCTCAAAGCCTTTCAAATATCATGACGATAAGATGACGTCATCTGGCTGAAATCCCGAAATTACATGGCATGCTCTTTACACTGAGAATATTTAAAGAATTGCTCTTCAGTCCCCCCCCCCCCTTTCCGTGTTGGAACATTCAATGTTGCCATCCTGATAATCTGTCTGTTTGGTTCTGAGAGTTGGTGTAACACCAGGATGTGAAATGTCACTCACATTGACTTGAGGCTCTAGCATTAATGTTTTTAGGTTACATTTGAGGCCCCTTTCCATTTTGAAAGTATGATTTTTCTCCACCACTGGCAACCTTCACCTAACACAGCTTTATCAGAGACAATTGTCACTTTAGGGTTGCTGTAGAGACTTCACAGCTACCATAATCCACCTAGATGCAAATTCCCCACTTTACTATGTCCTACATCCAATCTTTGTGCATTTGCATATTTTCCATTACCTGGATGAAAGGATGGACTTACATACCATTATAATCATTAAATAATTTTCTGTTGACATCAGTTCACATGCCCAAGCTTCCCATTGTTGATCTAAGCAAAAAGTTTCAAAAATTTGAATTGGATGTTATTTTTCTCATACATGACTACTCACTGTTGTATCTATATTTTCTCTTCAGAAATAGGCTCCTAATTCACAGTTCTTTATGCTTAACTTGTAGGTTATTGTATTTAGACAGCACGTTGATACAATACACCAATTTCCTTTACACTTTCCTGTTTGTATAAATTGTCTTTCTAGGTATCACAAAACATACATGTGAGGTAATGGACACCTACTGAAATGCCAGGGCTCCATATTACCGCATGTGCTTTGCTTTGCTTATTGATTTAAACTTGTCATTACAGTATCCCACTGCATTACAATGAATCCTAGAAATCAAATGTTATGTCATACTAGCATAGATAACAAACAAATTTCATCAACAGCTTTCTTCTGTGACTATTTTAACTACATAAATATATGAACACTGACAGTGTAGTGCTATAAAAGCTGCTAGTAGTATTTGACCCCACATCTACCATTTAAGGGAGATCCTAATAACTTCTCCTCAGAAATATATATTGTTTTATCTGATACAATTTACACCAATTATCTCTAGCACACTGTGCATCATTTATTTAACTCCCCACTCAATCCATATATTGACTCTCGTTGGTTTCACTGTTTTTTCCCCTTACTAAACTAGTCTTCCATATATTGCAATATACTCCACTTCATTATATGTCTCATTTCAATGCAGCTGTTTGTCACAGTTACTACAATACTGATGTGCTTCTGAACTTATAATAAACAAGGAACCTTGAATCTAAGAAGCAATCGCAATTCCAAAGACAAGGATAATTTATTTCAGAGGTTAATGTGTTCAGTACATCTGAGAGTAGAACTCTTGCAAACAATAACATCGTAATACAATACAGTACAGTATAGTTCAGCTCTGTACTGTACTGTATGGTAATGTACTATACTTTACTGTGATATGTGGTGTAACGTGTCAGTTATGTGGAGTAACATGTTCCATTTCTAACCACCCAGGCAAAAGAAAGATATTTGTGGAAACCATCAAAATCGTTTAGGTAGTTGATAAGTGTGGATGGTTCAAATGGCTCTGAGCAGTATTGGACTTAACATCTGAGGTCATCAGTCCCCTAGAACTTAGAACTACTTAAACATAACTAACCAAAGGACATCATACACATGCATGCCTGAGGCAGGATTCAAACCTGCGACCGTAGCGGTCGCGCAGTTCCAGACTGAAGCACCTAGAACCGCTCTGCCACAATGGCCGGCGATAAGCGTGGAACATCCCACTGTCCACACTTTGGTTTGCCATATGTGCAGATGTGATGTAAAACATGGCAACTCAGAACATCAACAAGGCATGACAGCGAGTGGGTGTCTCCACCTCTTGTGGAGGGCTGCTTATGCTTTGGTGACGCAGCTTGGTGATGCCTTGGAAGTCACAGACCAAATGGTGTGGCCAATCATGTCACTGCCAGAACAACTGAAGAATGTCTGAGAACTGGTGTTCTGTAATATCATGTTCTGATCTATTTTGAGCTACAGGTATAGAAATATCTGTTTACCTACACTTGTAAAAGCAGCTTTACAGTGGAAAGATTGACTTTATAATACAGAACAGTTACTGCAAATGTGACTTACATCATTTTAGTAGCTTGAATAGACCAGAGCTCTCTTTCAGCATCTGTCCCTCTGAAAGGTGAAGAAGTCCACTGTCAAGAGAACACTTCACGGTCTGATGGCACTGCATAGCAGGTCCATAACCGTAGATAACACCAAGAATGGCGACCACAAGATATTTATAAGGTAAATGTTGGCACACACATCAGTACTGTGACTGATTGAGTGGAATACATCACACAAAAACCCCACTTGTCCCACTCCAAATGCAGTATTGTAATAAATTTTCAAAACCATACCACTTTGTACATTCTAGTTTTTTAACAAATCTGCTCTTTATATAGCTCATCTCAGATTTGAAGCCTATGAGATAAATGATACTTCATTGTCCAAATCCATCAAGTGTCAATTACTTTACTCCTGCTATGCTTAATAGTATTAGTTCACACATCAAACATTTGATGTGCTATTAGAAGCAAATTATATGGAAAAAACTAGAGTAAAAAGTACCTGCTGGCATAAATTCATCTGCTGCATCCTCTGGAGCGAAATCGTCATCGCCAAAGCTATGGAACCTGAACAAAAAGTAGTTTTACCACATCAGCTATTTAAATGAAGGAAAAATTAACACCAAGCTTATTTCAAGAATACAGACAACTTTCATTTCAAAGTTCATCAATAAATATGATGCACAGTTTGATTTTATCATTTGCCTCCCAAAGATGGAAATTCAACAGGTCACAACTAATTAAATACACCACCCTTGTTGAAACTGGGCTAGGGTTCCAAGGGGGAGGAGGAGGGGAGGGGGAGGGGGATGGGGGAACCACTGCAAGTTTAATTCGTTCATGCAGAATAAATAAATATTAGTATAAACATTACTGAATATATAAAAGCCATTGTCAATTAGTTACAACCCCATCACTGTACTGATAATACTTCACACTTTCTGACTAGTAGTCATTAACTTATTCGATGATGTCAGCCACACCGAGAAACACATTGGTTATCGGACAAAAAACTGATTTCAAGTAATATAATATACTAGGCACCTTATATTACTTGAAATCAGATTCTGTCGTAACCTAAATGAATATATCACGCAATGCACAAGTTGCCACTGTGGTTGTCTCCTACCACAGCTAACATGCAACAACACTCTCACCAGGACATAATCTTCATACACAAGGCTAAAACAAATTTACTATGTACATATAAAAATATAACATTATTGAGGATTGATACTCAGGGAGCCAACCAGGGCAGATACCTATATGCAGTCCACACATTCATGTCATGCGTTTCATAGCATTCTTAAGTTGACAAGTTAGATGGGCTAGTTAACGTGGAACAAATATGGATGGGCCACTCACCAACCCATTACACACTGTGTGATGAGTCAAAACTCATTGCAATCTCACTGCATTATGTGTGATACAAAGGCACACTGAATGCCAACTCACAACAGTGAGTGGAAACTTGCAGGCTCAAGTGGCACAAGATCAGCATGATAACTGACCCTACTGACTTCAGGCTAAGGTTCCTAAGTGCTCAAGTCTAGTCCACAACCACTGTCAGTGCAGCTTCCCGGAGATTTATCAAATGGTTCAAATGGCTGTAAGCACTGTGGGACTTAATGACTGATGTCATCAGTCCCCTAGGCTTAGAACCACTTAAAAGTAACTAACCTAAGGACATCGCATACATCCATGTCCAAGGCAGGATTCAAACCTCCGACCGTAGCAGCAGCGCAGTTCCAGACTGAAGCGCCTAGAACTGCTCAGCCACAGCAGCCAGCTGAGATTTATCAGTGCCACTCATATGTCTCACAACCATTGGGGGCCGTAGCCAGCTAGTACACCATCATCGGGGCTATTTGAGTACATATTGACTCATGGGGGTACCTGGAATTTTGGAATTGTGGCCTCAATGAAAAAAATATTTTTGGTCTTGTGGACTGAGCAAAATTCTAGCAATAACTTAAGATCATAGAGCACAGCCAAATACTTTGTTCCCCTATCTACTGTCACACAAAGAGTACCTTAACATAAGGAACATTAGAAGTCCAGCTATTGCCACTATTGTCTATTTAGGAACAATAAATTGCAGAACTCTATGATCTGATTATAGGTAGTGAAGCAGGAAGACAATTTAAATAAGATCACTGACTTATCGAAAGTTCAGTAAAAAAAAATGAGCAAACAGAATTAAAATTAGGACATATATTTCACTACACAGGAACAGAGGAGGGATAAAATGCCCTAATAAACTTTCTTAAAAATAAACTAAAAGCAATATTGCATGTACTGAATGAATATCAGGCAGAGCAGCAAGATTTGTTTTCAAGATATAAGAACTAGTCTTGACAAGAGGCAAACATAACTAAAGAATAAATTTAATATATTTTATCTAATAACAAAGAAACTGCACAGTATTTAGAAGCCCTAAACTACTTTAGAATTTCAAATGATGATCAATTTAAAAAAGCAGAATAAAACTAGACACCAACTTACACAAAGAGATAGATTTATCTGTCAGGAAATCAAAACATACATTATGAAAATTTATTTACCAATAGAGAAATAAGCAAATTTAAAATATGCAACATGTCCAATGCTTTAAGGAATGAAGATTATACAGACACGGGAAATGAGCAATTATTTGAAAAATGTATTTATGCAATCAGTAAAAGATGTTACATAATGAAAACGGCAAATTAAAAATTGTCAAATGGTTGTGGCAGCTACTACAAGTAGGCAAGAGCTTAAAGGAAACAATAACAAGATGATACAATATGGTATACAATATGGATTAAACAAAGGACATGATGTGCAGCTACATTATGTCAGCTGAACACACAATGCCAGGATTGCAGTCCAGCAGGTGGAGTGGGGTGAGAGATATTATGTCAGGTAGGGTGGCTATACCGAGAAACAAATGTATGGGATAGGAATACAATGCACTATCACCGAAGCACTTAGTTCATGTGACACACAATGACCATGCCATGAGAGGGTGGACTGGGAGGAGGTGGTAGGACATAGGTTGGGGAGATTGTCAGTTAGAGGCTATAGGTGCAGTAGGTTAGGGAGATAAGAGGTCAGAAGAATTACAGGAACAAAGGTTGTGCTGCAATAATTACTCCCATCTGCATAGTTCAGAAAAGCTGGTTATGGGGGGAAAGGATCCAGTTGGCACTGACTGTGAACAAGCCACTGACCTCTAGTATGTTGTGCTCAGCACAATGTTCCACAATTCGTATGGTCAACTCTATTCTTGACCACAGTATGGCAGTGGTCAGTCATCTCAGTGGAAAGATACTTAGTGGCCATGCCCACATAAAATGCTGTGCAAAAACAGTGGCAGAGCTGCTTTCAAAGGTGGCCCTCCCTCTTATGGGATAAGTTGTGACAGGACTTGAGTTGAATGTAGTGATTCAGTGAATTGGGCATGTTTTGCACCTGGGTCTTCCACAGATACATCCCCTGTGACAAGAGGTTAGGTCTGAGAGTAGCAAAGGAATGACTAGGAAGCTGTGTAGGGTGGGTGGTCAGCCAGATACAACTTTAGGAGGAGTGGGAAGGATTGAGGGAAGAATGTATCCAATTTCCAGACATGATCATAGATAGTCAAAACCCTGGCAAAGGACATGGTTCAGTTCCTCCAGTCCAGGGTGATACTGAGTGGTGCAGCAGCACTCCTTTGCAGCTGGTTCTTGGGAATGATGGGAGTATGAAGGGTATGTGAGGATATGGTGTGAGAAATCTGTTTGTAAACTAGGTTTGGGGGTGTAGTGCTTGTCTGTGAAGGCCTAGTGCAAACTGGGCAAAGTGGCTTCTCATCACTGCATACACGCCATTCATGGGTGGCCAGTCAAAGTGGGAGCTATTTTTTGATGGGGAAGGGGTAACATCTGTCAAAATGCAGGTGGCGTTGGTGGTTAGCAAGCTTGATGTGGACATAGGTACGGATAGAACCATCAGAAAGGTAGAGATCACTGTCTAAGAGCATGGCATGTTGGGTTGAGGAGGACATATGAAACAGATGGGGGAGAAGGTGTTGAGGCTGTAGAGGCATGAGGATAGGGTGTCCTGGAGGACACAACTCAATGGAGGAACTGCTAAGCACAACATGCTCAAGTTCAGTGGCTGTTCACAAGCTTTGCAATTTGGATCCTTCTTCTCAACATCAGCTTTTCTGAGCTACTCAGGTGGCTTGGAGTGCATTCTGAGAATCTGATTAGATGAATTTTATGGGTTAAATAGATCTTATTCACTGCAATGCCCTTAAGATCGCATATATAGGCAACTTCTGCCAATTCAAATCTTGATAAATTTAACTACTTGTTAGGTCCCTCAAAAAAATGTCTAACTTTCTCAGAAATTTTATGTTTTGGTACACTTCATAAACTGAAGCCACTGTTGTGACAGAAACACTACAATTTGAAGCCAACAGCTATTTAACACTGTGTGTTTTGAGTTGTCCTGTCAACTGTTTCAATAATTATTTTGATTCAACTCTTTGTGACACTTCTTTGTTTACCAATCAATTTATAACATACTACAGTATATACAACAGTTGTGAAACTGACTTCAAAGAAGTACATGTGTGACCCTCAATGACAGCAAGCAAGATTCCTTCACCCAAGTTGTCAACAATACTGAATCAGATGCAACAACTGGATTTCCTGTGTCTTTAACACTTACTGAAATCACTAAGTTAATATAGAAGCTATATGCTTGAAGGAACACTATACCATGTGCTGTACTTTGAGCACTGATGAGTTCACAGCTTGTGAAGTGTGATGCCATTAAAAAGATGCAGTTTTTAAGATGATCAGAGGAGAAAGTGCAAGAATTGGCAATACAGTTTGCTTGTTATGGAAAAAATGAACTAGACAGCCATCCAAGAGGTGGGATACTATCCACAAGTCAGACTTTATTAAAACAATTTAGAAATACATCTTTACCACACAATGCAGCAGGCCCCCTTGTCCTGCCATCTAGTTACGGAGGAAACTAAGTATGAGATGACTCATTATGTCATACAGCAGGACAAAAGAATGGTAAGTGTTCACTACACAAAAAATACACTATATATAGTAATGAACTTAGTTTGGTCCTGCAGCTGATTCTTGTGCCACAGATAGAGCAGATTCTAGTACCCACATGAAGAACCAGTAGTTGTGCTTTTTTCACTGAAGAAATGACTGAATGTGAACCACCTCCAGTTTTACATAGTTGGGCTGTGATGCTGGAATTTGTTTAAGAGAAGTAATGACATTCAAAAAGCTTGCTACCATTATCTCCAGGCATGTTCACTTTGACACCACCCCTCAAAGGAGGATCAGCAACGTCAACTAGAAGATGCACATTGTTGTGCTCCATGATTTTCCATTTTTAATGGGATAAACTAATGCTACAGTGTCCAATTAAACATTTCTGTAGAAGGTGTCATAAAATTAGCTAAGTGCATTTTGCACATTTCTTTACTTATGCAAGATGACTTAAGGATTTTCCTTTGTCGAAGAATAAGAACATATGTGTCAGGTAAATTCACCTAAAACATTTAGTTTTTAATATTTTATGTACCAACTAACTATATTGTTCCATTTCACTTCCTCATTATCTTTCACAGACTGTGTCAAAACCTTTGAATGTGTTGCAATATATTGCATATTTTCAATCAATGAGTACCACAAAAGAAGGAAAAAAATGTAAATCCAGCCAGTCAAAAGGGTTCTGAAAAACAGTGTGAGTGAGAATGTATGAGTGTGGATTTCTGGCAACATTGTGTATTGCTGTTGATTGTCTTTAGAAGCTGTTTGCCATCTTTGGGTGGACTACAATGTCAACTGAATACAGAAATTTTTATCACTGGTCTATGAACTTCTGTTTTTTTTTTCAAATTTCTTTTATTGGTTCCTCTTTTTACCATTTGAACAACATGATGGACACGTTATGATACTGACTCACTCCCATCTGAACCAACTCCCTTTGACTTTTACACAGTCCAGTATTCTATTATGTTTTTGATAACCTTTTGCTTCATGCATTTCATCCTTGATAACCTCAGAAGTTTTAATAGTTCAGTCATCATTGTCAAAAGCTACTTCTAACTCTACAAATGCTCTAAATGAAGCTCTCTCTCTCTCTTCAGCATATCTTCTTAATTACACCGAGTTGTCAGTAATGCCTCATGAGAGCCTACATTTCTCCACAAACCAAACTAATGGTCTCCCAGATCAGCTTCTATCAATGATTACATTGTTTTGTTGACAGTGTGTGTTAGTACTTTGCCTCCATTACTTATGAAACTGATTACTTAGTAATCCACAAAGTACATTACGTTTTGGAATTAAAAACAAATAAAATATTGGAATTTTTTTATTATATACAGATGAAAGCCACACTTAAATACTACTTTTCTACATAGTTGCCATTTAAATTAAGGCACTTATCGTAGCGATGGATGAGCTTGGAAATTCCTTCGTCATAAAATTTGGCCGCCTGCGCCTTCAACCACGTGGAAACCTCTTCTTGAAACTGTGCGTCGTCATCAAAACGCTGCATAGCCAACCACTTCTTCATTGCTGGGAATAAGTGGAAGTCGCTCGGTGCCAGATCGGGACTGTACGGCGGATGAGGAAACAACTCCCACTTAAAAGATTCGAGAATTTCACGAGTGGCATTTGCCGTGTGGGCCCAGACGTTGTCGGGAATCAGCAAGATCTTTGAGCCCAACTTTCCCCTGTGCTTGTTTTGTAATGCTCTTCTGAGGTTGTGCAGAGTTTGGCAATACCTTTGAGAGTTTATTGTAGTGCCTCTTTCCAGGAAATCCACAAAAATCACACCTTTTCTGTCCCAAAAGAGGTAACCACATGGTTGAAGGCGCAGGCGGCCGAATTTTACGACTAAGGAATTTCCAAGCTCGTCCATCGCTATGATAAGTGCCTTAATTTAAATGGCAACTATGTAGAAAAGTAGTATTTAAGTGTGGCTTTCATCTGTATATAATAAAAAAATTCCAATACTTTATTTATTTTTAATTCCAAAACGTAATGTACTTTGTGGATAGCCCTCGTACTTACACATCCCAGCACCTGCCTTCTTGAAGTCTGAGAGTATTTTATCTCTCACTTCTTTTGTAACATGTGAAGTAACCTTGTCATGGTATGTCCTCAGGTCTTCCAGTGCGATGTCAAATTTATCTTGCAGTACCTCCTCTCATCTCATCTTCACCTATTATCTCTTCCATTCCATAATACCTCCAAGTTTATTTCCCTTGTATACTCATTCTATATAAGCCTTTGATCTTTCAGCTTTCCCTTGTAGTTCTGGCAACCATCTGAGGCCTCTATATTCATACAACTACTTCACTTTTCTCCAAAGGTTTCCTTAAGTTTCCTAAATGCAACCAATATGCATACTAATAGAGTTTTCGATTTCCCTCTAACCTTTCCTGCTTGGCTATTTTTCATATTCCAGTTATCTTATTTTCAATTGTATGTATTTACTTTTGTCTGTTTCATGGCTGGCTAAGTGTGGCTGAGTTGACATTTACCTCAAGAAAATGCTTTCCCCTCCAATATGATTCGTGCAGTGCCGTCATGGCCATCACAGCCACACCTGTCATATGTAGGAATGATTGTCAGCTGGTGTGAGTCGTGACACCTGCTTAGACCCTAAAACTAAACATCATAATTCAAAGACTACTAAACCTTTGATTTTTACTTGTTTGTCTCACATTCTTGTATGTACACAACATATTTACATTTTTTTTATGACCATCTTTTTCGCAGGAGGTCTCTGGAAAGACAGCCATTTACTATCATGAGAAATACAAGGTGTGTCAAAAAAATGTACACACACTTTAAACTGTCATAGATAATTTATTTCCCATTCTAAAAGGTTAAATATCTATGAGAAAGTAATGTTATGTTTCTTCAACAGGTGGCAGCAGTGGCAAGGAAGTAACTGCAACATGGCGGACGTGCGTTTGAGCTTTGAAGTGCGGAAGCAGATAATTAAGTGGTACTGGAAGTTTGAGAATGTAGCTGCGGTTCGAAGAGAGTGGAGAAGTGAGTATGGTACAGAACCACCTTCAAGGTTAACAATTACACATCTACGAGACAAATTTGAAATTCATGAAACAGTGTATGATGTGCATAAAGATCAATCAGGGCAACCTCGTACAGCTACAAGTAATGATTCCACAACTGCGGTCTTGGAACTGATTCAGCGTTTGCCTCAAAAATCTTCAAGGCAAGCAGCACTTGAGAGTAATGTAAGTGCTAGTTGTGTGCTAAAAATTATGAAGAAAGGCAAGTTTCATGTGTACATTCCAAGGCTGGTGCAACAGCTAAGTGACGACAGTCTAGATCGAAGGTTAGAATTTTGTGAATGGGTTCAGGAGATGGTGAGACGTGAACCAGGATTTGTGGGTAGCATAATTTGGTCGGATGAAGCCTGATTCAAACTCAATGGAGCTGTCAATAGGTACAATAGTGTGTACTGGGCTGAAGATAATCCTCACATTACAGTTGAAAAGGCTGTGAATTTGCCTGGTGTAAATGTGTGGTGTGGTTTGTCTGCGAGGGGACTCACTGGGCTTTTCCGCTTTGAAAGCACTGTTATTGGAGAAACGTACCTAACAATGCTTGCTGACTCCATATTCCCTGACATTCATGCATTATACGGTAATGATGAGTTTTATTTCCAACAAGATGGTGCCCCACCGCACTATGACAGGGATGTACGAGCATACCTGGATCACAATGTGCCAGGTCAGTGGATAGGACGCAGGGGACCAATCTAGTTTCCTGCACGCTCTCCAGACCTCATGCCGCTGGATTTCTTCTTATGGGGCACAGTAAAAGATCAGGTGTACAAACATAAACCACGTAACCTGGACACACTTCGGAATTAAATTCAGGCAGTGTGCGCAGAAATCTCATTGGACACTTTGGTACGATGTACGGAATCAGTGGTGACTTGTACTCAGAAATGTATTGATGCTGAAGGCCACCAGTTTGAACATTAATCACATTTGCAAAGTACATTTATTTTTCCAATTGGACTTTAAGCTTTCCATTTCCATAAATTTAACATTGTAGAACAGGAAATAAATTTTCTATGACTCTTCAAAGTGTGTATACATTTTTTTGATGCACCCTGTAAATAAAAACACCTACAGCCATCCTTATGATTTGATTTGATTTTATTACGAGTTTCAACACTTCAGTGCGTCATCTTCAGGCTGTTTTTGATGCGGTACAGATTGATATGACCCCATAACACATCAGTTGCCAGCATTACTTGATACACAGATAATGTGCAGCACTCCAACCATCAACTGCCAACTGGCAGAAGGATGGAAGCCTTTCCTCACTTGCCAACACAGAAGTGTTTAGAGTATTTGCCGTAAGCCCTAAAGAAACATAGCTTAAAGCGTGTAAGTATTTAGCCACTTGTGTACTAAAGTATTCTCGTCTCAAATATCACAGCCTACACCATGAACCTGGTACACACAGAGTGACATTCCAGAATGTAGTACGAAGTCTGCTGTTCGACCACAGGATAGGGCACCCTGTCCTGAGTCACAAGACCAGCCACCGCTGGAGCAGGGAGCTGACTCTCACGAGAGGGAGGTCATGGCTGCCATGCTGTCATCACAGTCACAGCTGGACACATCGGAGACACTGGCATTCAAATGATGCCACACTCAGTCCCGCTCTTTGTGCTGTCATAGATGCCAGATGTCTATTGTTTCACATAAGAGGCAACTTGACACCTCCACCGAGCTGTTCCTAATGTACTACAGCCAAGGGGCAGAATAAAGACATAAATTAAGCAAACCCACTGCCATCCTGACATCTTATTTCACTCCTCCACTGATGTTGCCTTCTAAGAGCGACATGTGAACCTACACCCTTGGGTACTGTAAGTCCAAAAAATTTTGATTTTATTTTGGTCATGGAGAGAAGGTTTGACAGTAGCACATTTTTTACAGCAAATTTTGTTGCGATTATGGAACCAGTGGATTTGTCTAGTTTTGGAGGTAATGGAAGTCGCAATCGTTTAGTGTCCGTTAGATGTGCTCAGTGTAACCTTGAGGGCCACAAACATCACTACCACTATGTATGGAAACAGTTACAGTAAAATGTTATACACTTAATCGTTGGGGGTATATGCCTAGGCAATGCCAGGAGTCGTGATGGCTCATAATTAAATATAATATTATAATGTATTTTGTTTTCTTGTCTTGTGAGTATTAGTTCTCAAAATGAGTGTTGTCAAGGACAAAGCTTCGGCAGAACCAGAGACACAAGCTACGTCAAAGCCAAAAGCAGTACATTGTTAAATAAGGTAGCATGATTAAAAGTGGATAATACGAAACTGCTTGGGTTGGTAGAATAGCGTTTCATCACAACAAGGTGTAGATTTGTCAGTCACATTTTTAATTGCTCCTTTTTGGATAAGCCAACCGAGGATGTGCAGGCTTTTGTAGGAGATCTTTGAAGTCTGGCTGAGATGGAAGGTTGGTCTGATACGGAATTATTGAGTGTTGTATGATAGACTAACAGGAAAAGTTAAAACTCGTGTCAGTAACCAGAAGCTCTTAAGGAAGCCACAACATTTAAAGAATTTAAAGAAAGGTTAATTCAGAGATATATGAAACCAAAGAGTGCCAGACACTACATGGAACAATTAGAGGCAGTAACCAAGAGAAATACAAACTGTGTGGGACAATTTGTGCATAGGGTAAGGAAAATTAATGATTGCACCTATGAATTAGGACAGGACGCTGCAGTCAATGACATTATTTGGCAAGAAGAGGACCAGAGGGCACTCAATGCTATTTAAGAGGGTTGTATTCAGAAATGTCAAGATGTGTATGGGTCTGATGGATTTGTGCACAGTGCTCCAGTTAGCTACACAGTGCGAGGAGATTCATCTGTCAACTGGAATGCCCGGTAAATGGACAGTGTTTGCAGCTCATATAAAATGTTTCAGATGATGGACAAATCGGGCATGTAAGAGGTAGTGCCACCAGCCTCAGTGTCATGTCAATAAAGTAAGAGGAAGTAATAATTTTAGCACTAGAGGACCGGGGAAAAGTAAGGTGTTAAACAATAACAGAAACCCCCAGATCCACCGACAGTCATTTCCTGTAAGATGCTATGAAATTGTATGCAGAGGTGGATTGTGTGATAACAGGAATAGTAGGAATAAAGGACTGCAGGATATTATTGGACACAAAGGCCAGTAGTGATCTAATGAAACTCAAGCAATGGGACCCACCACCAAACAGATTGTGTGGAATGGGGGGATAAAGCTGTCACACTATTAGGGTTGGTGGAGAGACTTTTGTCTGGGTACAGTACAATTTAAACAGTGTGTAGAGATTGTGCCACACGTGATTGTGAGCTACGATATGATTCTAGGGGTTGATTTCTTATATCAGCATTGTGCCATAATCAATCTTCGGCAACATAGGGCGGAACTTGACAGAAAAATGTTTCAGTCAGGTGGTGCCAGTGTAGCAAAGTCGCAAGGGGGAGTCTGTAGTGAAAGATGAAATGATTAAGCTGCGAACGATCATACTAAGACTTGATTTGCATGATTGTGTACCTAAGGGTACTGGGAAATCACTCTGTGTCAGTGTTACGTCTAGATTAACGGTAGAAATTTTGTGTGTGGTGGAAAAAGAATAAAGTATTATGTCAGGTATGTTGCTCGTTAAAAAAGGTATTTTGTGTGTGTGTGTAAGAAATAAATGGCAGGAAGGCGGTACCTGTTTCTATACATAACTTTAGTGTAGAGGCCATAGTATTAACAAAGGAGTTGTTAATTGCTAATGTGAATATCCTGGAGGAAGGGGAGAGAGAGAGACAAGAGGGTGTCAGCCATGGACAGTCGCCAGACACCATTGAAACTGTGTTACAAGGTAAGGTGAAGCACCTAGAGGGAAGCAATGGGGAATGGATGGAAAAATTACTTTTGAAATTTAAGGATTCCAGCTATGCATATTAACAGCGCCACATAGCAATGGGAAATTAATCATCCGTCTACCACAAACCATACAGAATACATAGATACTAACAGCCAATTGTGAAGTAATTTATCAAAGAAAATCTGAAAGATGAAACAACTGAAGAAAATAATAGTGGATGGAGGCATGGGAAAGGCGGCGGGGGCAATAGTCATCGTGAAGAAAAGAACAGAAAAAAAATCTACAGATGGAACCCAAAAGCGTAATAGGCACCTAATCTTTGCCAAACATCAAACAGAAACGTTGGAATATTTAGAGCAATCCAAATACTTTTTAACAGTGGATATGAACAGTGGTTCTCACCAGATAGAGGTTGCACCGCAGGATCGACACAACACAATGTTTTCAGCACCCTGGGGACACTATCATATCAGAAGAATCCCATTCAAATTAAAAAATGCACCTGCAATGTTTCAGGGATTGTTGGACAGAATACTAAGAGGTTTAAAAGAATGGCAATGCTTAGTATATCTCGATGACGTAATCATCTGTGGGAGTGATATGGAACAGCATTGCAGCGATTACTGGAAGTATTCCTATGCTTAAAAGCAGCAAAGTTAACACTGAGTACAGAAAAATATAATTTTGTGATGGAAGAGGTAGCATACCTAGGTGATATTGTAGGTAAAGATGGGGTTCAGACAGACCAAAGATTGGTTAGAGCTGTACATGAATTTCCTGTACCAGAATCTGTAAGAGTTGCAGTCATTCTTAGGACCGCAAAGTATTACTGCCAGTTCATAAAAGGGTTTACGAATACTGCCAGATGGTTTACACAATTGCTACAAATGGCCAGAAAAACACCACCATGCTTTTGAGGAGCTAAAAGAAGCTTTAACATCGAGTCCGATATTTGTATTTCTGGATTTGGACAGAGAATTTGTTTTATCATGTGATGCATCAAACCATGTACTTGACTGTGTGTGGTCACAAGAGGCAGAAGGTGTGAAACATCCAGTAGCTTACGCTTCCAGACAACCAAATTCTGGACAAAGACATTATTCCGCAATGGTGAAAGAGATTTTAAGCCTTATTTATGGAATCATGTATTTCAAATGTTATCTGTACGGTAAAAGGTTTAGATTGGTAACAGATAATGTGGCAATAAAATGGTTGTCAGGTTAAAGGATCCTTCTAGTAGGTTGACACAATGGGCAGCAAGACCAAGTGAATTTTATTTTGAAGTCACACATAAACCTGGAAAGAAGCACAAAAACGTGGTTGGCTTAAGCAGGAAAGTAGCAGTATTACATATTGGGCATATTGAGTATAAGGAAGGGACAAACTTCGCAGAGAGCAGATGGCAAATATAAGCAGTATTTTAAGCAATTCTGTATAGAGGTTGGATTGCTAAGCAGAGAAACCAAGTTGGGACTGCAGGAAGTGATATCAGCAAAGCTAATCAACAATGTACTACAAGAAGCTCATCTTCACATATTATCAGGTCATGGAGATTACAAATCTACAAACAGAAGAGTAGCAGAAAGTTATTGGTGGAGGAGTAGGCAGACTGATGTACCAGTATGTGTTGAACTGAATACAGCACACACAGGGAGCAGATTTTTGTTGAACCTGAAGCATAAGTACCATCTGAATTTCTGGGGATTGACGTTTTAGGTCCATTCAATAATACATCTGCACAGAATAAGTACGCACTCACAATCATAGATCATTTTTCAAGATACGTATAAATGGTCATGATGCCAAACCAACATGCAGCAACCGTGGCACAAGCACTAGTGAATAACTGGCTACTGAAGTTTGGAATGCCTGAACAATAGTAACAGACCAGGGAATGAACTTCATGTCAGATCTATTCAAGGAATCGTGCAAGTTATTGAATGTGAAGAAGTTAAGCACGAGTCCTCTCCATCTACAAGCCAATGGAAGAAGCGAAAGAGTGTACAGGACAATTGGGAAGATGTTTGGCCTACATTGACTCACATCACACTAGCT
Source organism: Schistocerca gregaria (assembly GCF_023897955.1). Taxonomy (NCBI): domain Eukaryota; kingdom Metazoa; phylum Arthropoda; class Insecta; order Orthoptera; family Acrididae; genus Schistocerca; species Schistocerca gregaria. The sequence continues at coordinate 399,938,578 of NC_064921.1, read as the reverse complement.
GGTATGTCTATTAGAAGTATGTTGTCACTGCCTACAACTCAAAACAGCATATGAACACAGAATTATCGCCATATAAAGTAGTATATGGTCATAAAATGCCTTGGACATTTAACATATTGAAAACAAAGAAAGGGGAGACTGGAGAATCTGTCGAGGAATTTACCAGAGTGATTAGAGACGTATGGAGTATAGTAAGGGGGGCAAATACCCAAGCACTGGAGACAAAAGGAAGAAGCAGTGGGCCTTATGGCAATAATGCCATAGTATACAATTGGTCGGTGGGTGATGCTATCAACTTCATATACACCAAAGGGAAAGGGAAAGAAGTGTTTTTGCAAAGTATCAGGCGCCATACCTAGTGGTAGAGACTATGTCACCAGTAAATGTCAAGATTCAATTGCCAACGAGAACGACAACTGTACATGTAGGGTGGCTGAAACCCTTTCAAGGGAGGCTAGAAGTTATTTCAGGGATAGGAGATGCAGACCAGAAGGGGGGAGTGAGGAAAAAGGTATCTGAAGAAAAAAGTGGTTATGAATGAAATGGTAACAAGGAACCCGTATGGATTAAGGCCTAGAAGATAGTCATTTAAGATTTTTTTTATTTTAGGTATAGATTTAGTGTAATTAGCATAAGCAGTTGCAGAGCAGCAATGAATTGACGAGGGTGGAAAGTAATAAGTATTCCCACCTGTAGGTGAGGTGCAGAGAAGGTGAGATGATGCTGTTCATAGTGGGACTACTGATCTTTGTCGAGGTGGAGGCATAAGTGCTGTTCACCAAGCAGGAAAAGTTAGTGATCACCAATAATCGTTGTGTGATACAGGTGGTATTTAGCACATGGGGGATGCATAATGAGGTGAGAAAATTGGAAAGAAGCATTCAACAAATTCCATACAGGAACAGAAAGGCACAGGATACCCAAAGGAGTGAGATAGTACATGGGGCATATGAGAAAGTAAGAAGTTAGATGACCCAGGTACTGAGGGTTATTCTACATACACAAAGGTTGGATCGCCACTGGAGGTTGTCTTCTGAAACAATATCTGTCACTGCTGACAAGGAAGTCATTCAAAGGGTGAACAACACCATACAAGAGGTTAAGCAGTGGGCAAAAAGGAACAAAGCCACGAGTGACTGCCACACAACTACTATGACACTTGCTGGAAAAGTAATGCAGTATGCCAAAGCTGCAGAAGACGCAATTAATCAGAATATCAAGGAACTACAAACTGAAGTAGAAGTCTTACATAGGGAAGTAGTAAAGACAAAATGGTTGCTGTCTGTGGAAGACAGTGTTTGTGAAGCGCGAGGGAAAGTAGCAGAACTACAGGAGACTTTGCAGCAGGCTGTAGTAGTTCAGGTAGGGGCAAATCTCTTGTCAGAGCAGCATTTGGAGGATCTAAGGAAAGTACAGAAGGAACTGCTGCCAAAGTTGAGGTTGGTTTTAGAACCCGAGCACAAAAACATACCTTTTTATTTTGAGGTAGCCATATCATCAGTGAGAAGTGCTGAAGTGAAAGTTTACATTTCCATTTCTATACCAGTGACAGGGAAACAAACCCGTTACAAGTGCTACATAGTTCATTTATATCCTGTCAAGTGGGAAATATTGAAACAATTTGTGAGAGAAAAAAGGCAACAGCTATTTTGAATTGCAAAAGACAAGGAAAGAAATGTACAATCCTACCGAGGGGAGATCACAGTCAGTCGGAATATGGTAGTAAGAAGGGGGCAGGATTCCTGCACAGTGAAATTGCTAATGAGACAGAAGAAGGTAAGGGAATGCTATAAAGAAGTGGTCAAGATAGAATTTGCTTTCAACGGGTCGAGGCGCAATGGTTGTACTCTACCTTCGAGAAGGTGGTAGTAGTGGCTAGTTGTTTCGAGCAAAGGAACCTTATGTCAGCAAAGAGGCTAAAATTAAACAGGAGCAGTTTGTTATGAAAGGGAACAGCTTGTGAGATACTGGGGCCTACTTTCCATATGCTCTCTGCAATTTTAGGGATAACTCACCTGAATGTTTCACATCATCGTTTGTACTGCCCAGAGGAGCCCTTGGAAATGCTACCTGCTACAAATCTAACTAGCTTAAACCAAACTCTAGGGCCAGAACTAATGCAGTCCATAAACTTGCTTCTGAACCAGCAGGAGGGACAAGTCTCCCGGAAACCTTACTGCAACACGTAAATTTATATCAGAAAAATTAGTACTGGAAAGAGGCACCACTGACTGTTACCATGCCAGCCACTACAGATACGCTTGCTCTTCAGAGCATAGTCCTTCTTTTGGCACTTAGAAGATGAAGCACAAGAGTGAGTTCAGGCCCAGCCATCATTCAGGTTCCAGTGGATTAGATACCCTGAGCATAAAAGCAACAGAAAGAATAAGAATGCATAAGGGGGTAGTACAGAGGATAATTAATTCATTTTAGCTTGTGAGTTTGCAATAGAGAGAAGTTATTGTGTAGAAAGCCCAGTAATGAAATAAGTTTCATAGTATATGAGTTAAGGAGCAAAGCTAGGGGGCCTATAGAAATGTGTAACATTAAGTGATAGCGTTAAGGAAACGAATTGTTAAAACAATTCGTAAGAGGAAAGAAGGCCAGAAGGGTAGGTGGCCAGGAATTATAGTGTAAAGGATAATCTAGTTTGGTCGACCCGAGGGGCCGAGTCCCGATGAAAAGGAGGGAAATTTAGCTTATTGACAGTATTCAGTCAAAAATTACGCCAGTGGAAGTGAGCTGCAACAGAGTCAATCACAGCCAGGCAAGAGCGTTACGCACTGTGAAGCAAAACATAGCTGACAGAGGTTGCGAAGCAGAGCCAGCTGGGCAGAATATAGCAACAGCTGACACCGCAACACATTAGTGCAAGGACGGAAGCCTTTCCTCACTTACCACCAAGGCAGCGTTTAGAGTCAAAAGACCGGCCACTGCCAGAGCAGCGATCTGCCTGCTTGCTGGAAGGAGGTCACTGCAAAATTTGTAGTACTGCCACGAGCGCTGCCACACTGTTATTACAGTCGCAGCTGGAGACATCACTGACTGTGGCATTCATGTGATGCCACACTCAGTTCTGCTCTTTGCACTGTCAGCAATTCCAGACTTTGTGGTTTTAGGGCGCTCAACTACAATGGTCATTAGCGCCCTGACTAATTTAGGAATGTACCGCGAGGCACAAGGTTAAAACAGCAACTAAAAGGGACAACACTATAAAAGACGTATTAACAGACATAAGATTAAAAAACCTACAGCATAATCAAACATCCTTAGACAGGTGTGTCAAGTTGATAAAACGAAGAACGCGAGCAGCAGCTCCTGGGTCATCCGCTAAAATGGCATCCAGAGTACATGGCAGGCCAAGATCAAGACGCAGCATAGTAAAATCCGGACAGGACGTTAAAATGTGGCAGACCGTCAGCAATTGCCCACATGGACAGAACGGCGCCGGCGCTGCCGTCAGTAGATGGCGATGGCTGAACTAACAGTGACCAATTTATGGCCGGGCCAAAACGACCTCCTCCGGCCGAGAAGGATGTGAGGAGGACGTCCAAGCTACGGGAAGAGGTTTCAAGGCCCGAAGTGCAGCCCAATCGGCATGCCACAGCGATAAAATGCGCCGACAAATGATCGTGCTACAATCTGATGAAGGGACACAACAAGAAGCCGTCGGAGGCTGGAGGACCACAGCCTTGGCCGCGGCATCTGCAGCTTCGTTCCCAGGGATACCGACATGGGCAGGAACCCACATAAAGCTAACTGGAGACCCGTCGTCCACCAGCTGCTGAAGAGAGCGTTGGGTCCGGTGCACGAAAGGGTGAACCGGATACGGATCACTGAGGCTCTGGATGGCGCTCAGAGAATCGGAGCAGATGACATAAGCAGAATGTCGGTGGCGGCAGACGTAAAGAACAGCCTGATAGAGAGCAAAGAGCTCAGCTGTGAAGACCGAACAATGGCCATGTAGCCGGTATTTGAAACTTTGTGCACCAACAATAAAAGAACACCCGACCCCGTCATTGGTCTTAGAGCCATCCGTATAAATGAAGGTCATATTAATGAACTTCGAACGAAGTTCGACAAAACAGGAGTGGTATACTGAACCGGGGGTAACCTCCTTTGGCAGCGAGCAGAGGTCAAGGTGAACGCGAACCTGAGCCTGGAGCCAAGGTGGCATGTGGCTCTCGCCCACTCTAAAGGTTGGAGGGAGCGAAAAATCACGGTGTTGAAGGAGACGACGAAAGCGAACTCCAGGGGGTAGCAGGGCAGAGACATACAACCCATATTGACGGTCAAGAGTCGTCAAAAAAGGAACGATATGATGGGTGGTCGGGCATTGACAGTAGCCAACAGGCGTAACGACAAAACAGTATATCGCGCCGGTAGGTGAGTGAATTCACCGGCTTCACCATGAAGACTCTCGACGGGACTAGTATAAAACGCTCCAATCGCAAGCCGTAAAGCCCGATGTTGTATGGAGTTGAGGCGGCGTAAGATGGATGGCCGTGCAGAGGAGTATACAAAGCACCCATAATCCAGCTTTGAGCGGACGATCGACCGATATAGGCGAAGTAGGATGGTTCGATCCGCTCCCCACGACGTGCCACTGAGAACACGGAGGACATTTAGAGAACGGGTACAACGGGCAGCCAAATATGACACATGTGGAGACCAACTAAGTTTCCTGTCAAATGTAAGACCTAAAAATTTTGTTGTCTCCACGAATGGGAGAGCAACGGGGCCGAGTTGTAAGGACGGTGGGAGAAACTCTTTGTAGCGCCAGAAGTTAATACAGACCGTATTCTCGGCAGAAAAATGGAAGCCATTGGTGACACTCCAGGAGTAAAGACGGTCAAGAGAACACCGAAGAGAGCGCTCCAGGAAACATGTACGCTGCGCGCTGCAATAGATGGTAAAATCGTCCACGAAAAGGGAGCCTGATACATCATCTGGGAGGCAATCCATTATTGGATTGATCACTATGGCGAAGAGAGCGACGCTCAAAACGGAGCCCTGTGGCACCCCATTTTCCTGGCGAAAGGTGTCTGACAGGACAGAACCCGCACGTACCCTGAACTGTCGATCCATTAAAAAGGAACGAATAAAAAGAGGGAGGTGACTGCGAAAGCCCCATGTATGCATGGGCGTAGCTTCGTTTCCTGGAGGGCTACAACGAGAGGACCGTGCGAGCGGAGCAGCAATTTCAAGTCCTCTCGGTTGGAACGAATGCTGCGAATATTCCAGTGAATAAGTGCCCTCGTGAGAAGAAGAAGGTGCAAGAAGGGGTCATCGAGAAGGCCGCTGAGGGCCCAGCTTCGAGCGAGCACTGCCGCCGCTAGCAGGAGGCGGACAGTTATCGTCCATTTGTTCTAGAGGTTCATCGGCCATCTTGTGAAGATGGCCAGAAGGGGGAGCTTCCTCCGCTGGTGAACGGCCAGATGTTCGGCTACTAGCGGTGCGGCCAGGCGAAACGGATGATGGCCTGGGGCGGCAACCGCTGTGGGGCGCAGGAGGAGAAATGTGCCGTGGCGGGGAAGGAGAACTGTGCTTCCTATGAGCCTTCTTGGAAGGCCGTTTTGTGGAAGGAGTGGTCGATGGCTGAGGGTTCGAGGTATGTAGAAGGTCTGCACGAGACGGTTCTTTCTTGAAGGCCCGTGCTTCTGACTTCTGGGTCTTCGTCCTGGCAGAAGCTGATAAAAGTGCTTGTGTCGGAGGGGCGACGGGAGGAAGAGGAGACGTCGACCGGGCGATCTTAGCCCTGGCCGAACGGACGACCGTAGTGCTGAAGGTCAGATCGCATGTCTGCGTCGCCACATCCCTGGTAGTCCGAGGAGAGGCGAGGACAGTACTGTACTTCCCCGCTGGGAGCAACGTGGGCTTCCTGCTAGCGAATAGCTTGCGAGCAACCGAGGTGGAGACTTTCTCTTTGACCCAAATTTCTTGGATACAGCGTTCTTCCTTGTAGACGGGACAGTCGCGGGAGGACGCTGCATGGTCACCGCGACAGTTCACACAACGAGGAGACGGAGGTGGACAGTCACCCTCATGGGCAGCCCTGCCACAAGTCACACATGTAGCCGCAATGGAACAAGAATGGCGAGTGTGATTGAAACGCTGACACTGGTAGCAACGCGTAGGTGTCGGGACATAGGGATGAACAGAGATAACCTTGTAGCCCGCCTTGATGCGCGACGGCAGCTGAACCCTGTCAAAGGTCAAGAAAAGTGTCCGGGTCAGTACACGGTCATTGTTGACCTTTTTCATGACCCTATGGACAGCCGTCACGCCCTGCTCAGCGAGGAAAGACTGAATCTCCTCGTCAGTCAATCCGTCGAGTGACCTAGTATAGACCACTCCACGAGACAAATTCAAAGTGCGGTGAGCCTCCACCTGGACAGGGAACGTGTACAGGAGTGTGGCCCGAAGCAGTTTTTGTGCCTGAAAGGCGCTCTCAGTTTCTAGTAACAAGGTACCATTACGCAACCTGGTACAAGATTTGACAGATCCGGCTATGGCATCTACGCCCTTCTGGATAACAAAAGGGTTGACAGAGGAAAAATCCTTTCCGTCCTCAGATCGAGAAACTACGAGGAACTGTGGGGCAGGCGGTAGTACTTTCGTCACTGGTGGCTGGTCAAGTTTCCGTTTGTGGGCAAAAGTTGAGAGAGAAGAAGAGGAGAAATCCATTGCGGAGGAATCCCCCATGATTGCCAGCGTCTCCGATGGTGCGCTCCTTCCTTGTGGGGACCCTCTCAGAGGGCACTCCCGCCTTAGGTGATTGTTCACACCTCAGGTCACACCTCCCGAGAAACGGACGGAGGGACCAATCGGCACAGTCGGAAGGTGTCAGCTCAGGTAATCACCCCTCCCTGGGCCTGGCCTTTACCAGGGGGTATGTGCGTGCCTTACTTGTCTACCCAGGGCGGGGAATTACGCGTTACCCCGTCACCGGCTACACGTGCAAACGCGTGGGTCGGCCTTCAGGCACGCACAGGGAGGAAGGAAGAAGAGGAAAAAGAAAGGACATACTGTCTCAAACGCCAAAGCGGAGACCAGAGAAGGAGAAGAAGGCAGGGAGAAGAAGGCAGGGAGAAGAAGGCAGGGAGAAGAAGGCAGGGAGAAGAAGGCAGGGAGAAGAAGGCAAGGAGAAGAAGGCAAGGAGAAGAAGGCAAGGAGAAGAAGGCAAGGAGAAGAAGGCAAGGAGAAGAGTAAGTAAGACAGCGAGATGGAGAAGAACAAAGAAAGGAACCAACCAAAGGAAGGAAGAAACCAGAAGAAGTGAAAAACCAAAATGAACGCAAATATAGGTCGTGAAACCGTCCGTCTCCGGACACAGGCGCTAACTACACCCTTGAGGGGGAGGGACTCCTTTTAGTCGCCTCTTACGACAGGCAGGAATACCTCGGGCCTATTCTAACCCCCGGACCCGCAGGGGGGGACGTTTATTGTTTCACATAAGTGGCAACTGGACACCTCCAGCAAGCTGATTCTGATATGCTACGGCTGAGGGACAGAACAAAAACGTTAATCAAACATATCCACTACCGTAATGATGCCTTATTTCACTCTCCATGAATGACAATCCAGGGGGTCATCTAACAGTACAGTCTGTTGGTAAACTGAAGAGCGAGCAAGTCCCCACTATGCCAGCCCAGCTAAGTCACAAGGCACTTCTACAGGCTGTTTCAGAATGTAGTACCGGCCCTGCAGCAGCACGCGCTTTTAATCTGTGGTGGCGCCATGTACAGATATGTCTCGGCTGCGTTTATTTTTAGACAAATGCATTAAGACCATAAGGAATACAAGAAAGATAGCTTCCCCCGAAACACAACAATATAGGGTAAATAATATTAACATAAGAACGGAGGGTCAGGATTCTACTACAAACATAAAACTGAATGCCTGTTCATGTGCATGTATGTTCCTCTATTGCTATTTGTAAAATGAACCCCATATAATGTAATAAATTGTAGAATTTAACCCTTGTTCTGACTGTTTTTCTACTGAAAGGTAGAAGTTTTCTTTGAAGGACTACATTGAAACTTAACAATTCTTGCAACGTGTCTTAAAAGTAAGCAGAAATTTATAATTTTTTGTGTTGAATTAGTCCGATTTGCACTATGTTTTTGTCACTGTCTTCATAAACATGTCTCAAAAGTATGCATGCAATGTTATGCATATTGGGTATTACTCTGTTTCAGCTGTCAAAAAGGTTACATGTGTTTTGGTAGCATCAACGATTATTTGTATTGTATAAAGATAGATTAGAGAATCTGTATTAAATTTTGTTATAAGAATTGAATAAAGTGTATGAAATTTTTAGAAGTGTTAAATATTGCTTTTGGTGAGCCTGTAACAAGTAAACCAAGGGAATACAAGTGGTATAAACATTTGAAAGCAGGCCTTAAAGGACACCTGTTTTACAAGCATGGATGAGATTAAAAATGTCTCTGATGTGATTACAGAGTGTATTAAAAAGGCGACACAAAAAGAACTATCACAAAGAAACATTTCCTAAAAGTGTTTCAAGAATTAAAAGAACACTGGCATAAGTGTACCGTATGCAATGGGGAATATTTTGAAGAGGATAACATTGCTGTAGATTAACAAATAAAGTTCTAACCAAAAATTAAAAATTAATATGTGAACGCACCTCATGTGTGAAGATTTTTGCTTAGAAATCCAGAACCAGGGTACATGTTTCAAAGGAAATTTCAGCAGAGTTTAGAATAGCTATTGTGCACATGTTTTAAGCAATATGTCTTAGAATCAGGCGAACAGTGACCGAGATAGAGATTTGGTGCTCTATAAGCATCAAAGGTTTTACGTGAATTTGAAACTATCTGTAATGATGGGTTTCCTCCAAAAATTATTAGTTTTGGTGATTCCAGTAAACCACGTGGCTTATTTTCGTGTTCCTTCCTTATGTGCCCTATTGGGTGAGGATGATGTCTGCATAAATTGCAGACCTTTAATTGGGAATGGTAATATTAGCCAACAGTTCTTTTTGTGTCGCCTCTTTAATACACTCTGTAATCACATCAGAGACAATGAACACTCATTACTCCGCAAATACCTCCTGTTCTTGTATTCTGCACATTTTCTTGCAATGTTAGATGATTATCCATCAATTCCGGATATCGAAGTATATCAGTAAGAATACACAGTTAACTGACTGACACTGGCAACTAAGATCCCATGAAGAGAAATAACAAATGTCACAGCACTCAAATCTACTCCACTGGGCAGGTAACAGGCAACAAATTTTGGGGGGACCTGTAGGCTGTAGGCTGGTGGCAGCATTCTTCCAGGAAAGGCCACTCCCCCACCAAAAGTGCTGCTCGCTCTTGAGTTTACAGACAGACTATACACAGAACGGCAAGTCTCGGCCACAACATTCTTAAGGTTTACAACTTTCCATGCCAGCAGATCATATGGATATTGTCAAATGTCTGGTATTGTGTTGAAAGTAATTTGTCTTTCAGGTTCAAATTTAGAATCTGGTGACTATTTCAACACAACAGTAAAGGTTTGACAAACTTTAAAAATAATGTATCACAAGAGAATTTTGAAGTTATGACAATGCTTTCTGCCGAAAAACTTTCAGCAGTAAATGTGTGCAATTCTTTTTTCTTTAACTGCTTACATTCGGTGGGTTTAATACAAATGATTTCTTTTTTAATTATGCAAATAAATGTGACCTGTGAAATCAAGATATATAATGTAATAGATGAGTGGATTTTTATTTTCAGTAAAACACTGAAATACAATGAAATAAGACAAAAATAAGGAACATAAGGTACTTTACAAAATAAACCTTCAGAAACTAATTTAAAAAATCAGCAAAAACTAATGCCAAAATTGGCAGAAAAGAACACCAAAATATGTATAAAAAAGTAAAATAAAATTATTTTTTCCTGTCCCTATTTATTAAATATGTTACTAAATTTTGAACAAACTAATAAAGTAAAATGAAACAGTGTTGTTACAACATGAAACTGCTAAGACTGTAGCATACTGTCTCTAGGAATTATGGATAAAATGAGGAATAAAATGTGAACTGAGAAAAACAAATACCCCTTATAAATGAAAACCAGTCTGCCCAATTAAATAATTTGTTGCACTGCTACACAAGTACTTTATATATTGAAGAAATAATTGTGTTCTTACTTCTCTGACTTCAGTCTTAAAGGAAATGCATTGGGTGTGGAATGTGCAGATCTCTTAATGGTGAATGATTCCTGAAACACAGAACACAAACAGCAGAATCAAACATTAGTAATGTGTTACACAATACCTAGTGAGTTTTCACAAAAATAACCTCAACTACAAGTAGTCAATGCATTCACTGGCACATTGTAAGTTCACAGGATTTGTGCAGTATAACAATAACTACAGAAACACAAAGTCTATTTTTTCAAATAAGTACTGAACAAAGTATTATTTGATCCCCAATGGCTCATTGGTCAACCTCTCACTATTCAAAGAAATAATGCAACCATATCTGGCTCAGATCAGAATTATTTCTGATCTGGCAGGGATCAATATACTAGCAGCTTCTGTAAACAGGAAACTCTACAGAGAATATTCTGCAGAAAAATTACTGAAGGGATGCTTTAAACTTGCACAAAAATTGAAGCAATTCTGCTATCTCAATGTTTTTAACCATCTGTGTCACCTTTGGAGAGCCCTTTGTTAATGTAGCCTAATATGCTGCAATTCCAGGTCAATGTGCAACAACCTTAAGCATACTGAAAATCACCAGCATGTACATGTTCAGAACAACCATCACTGTAAGCATTACTTTGCATGCTTTATCAATGGATCTGTCCAAATACACTTCTCTAGTTTGTCGCCATACACCATTGTGTAAGTCCCACAATATTTCATTGATACAACTGATTGATGTCTTCAGGAGGTGGTAGTTGCTGCTATCACTGCTACAAGACATGACATAACCACGTGGCAGCATCGAAATTTATCAGGATATGAGCAGGCAATACACATGCACAAGGAGCCGTTCACAGTTGATAAAAGCAGCACCGATAGTGCCTCCTTCTGGGAACTGAAGAGAGGCCTTCCATCTGCACAATGGGCATTGGGTTCACTGCCACACGCTCATGTAATTAAAAGCTGAAACTAATCTCAACATCTAGAGGTTCTCCTACTCTGGTTTTAGTTTACTGGCACATAGTGCGTAATTGAAAACCTGCATCCCTGTTAAGAATGAGAGCCATATGAATATGAATGGCCTCATTTTTTTTACAAAACAGTGCCAGGATGATGACACTGAGGATAAAACTTCAGTCTTCTCACAATATGCGCAATGTCCCATGTTCAGCCCCGCAAATGCCAATTTATCAGGTTGCATCCTGCATGTATGACAGTGGTCTCCAACACAATGTTCTTGCACATTTCGACATATCTGCCCAATATGAGGTTTCCCACATTTGCATGCAATCTTATATCCACCACATTTTCTAAGGCCAATATCATCTTGTACTGAAAACAACAAATTCCTCAGTTCTGGTGGCTGACAAAAAACACACTTCATGTCATGTGCCTTGAGGATTCTTTCTGTTCTTGAAGACACAGTGCCAAAATACAGCAAGATGGCTGTTGCATATGGGTGCCTTTGCATCTTCATTTACATCACTACACTGACTCACTTTAATCTGAATATATTACATATTTGTCTATCAGAAGAACTGTTCTGCTGGAACACCGTTCTTACATGGTGTAGCTCACTAGGCAGACTTCAGTATCCGAGACCACATGGGCTCTACGTGCCAGAGAGCACAAGCTGCTACTGCATTGTGCAGGATGGCAATGGCTTGTGGCCTGAAAATCTACCTCTGTGAGAGTCAGTTTGTGGTAGACACAATGACCCAGCATATCATCGGCATTTTCTAACCTTGACATCAAGGAGCCATTTTTTCCATTTCCATGGTGAACTTAATATTGACTCTGAGGCCCCATTAAAATTAACTGACAGAAAATGCTTCCCACGTGACTGATGGTACATTATATGCGACAGGAACGGCACACACTTCCCGCAAATTTACTATCATTGCATCTAAAGATCTCTTTGAACTTCTTAGCTGTACACTGGGATCGGATAGGTGGAACTACCTGGGCGCTAGATGACCAAACAAAACAACAAGCTAAGGTCACCAAATGTTAAATTATACTTGTCTCAAGGTGAAACATAAGAAGAAAATGCACTACACTTACAGACAATGCAGGGATTTTGGTGCTCAAGAAAGGGACACTGCCTTATAGAAAGCATTTTCAGTGCCGGGTAGGAGGGTCTGAACGCCTTGTTGAACTCAAGGACTGTGCCAGCAGTAGCATAGCTATCAGTAGGCTCACCCAAGCCAGAGCAGTTTTGACAGAGGAGCCAGACAAAGCGTGTCCCGCAACGGAAGGTAAGGAGCGCTCTAGGAGTGTGGTAAAGCAAGACTTGCTAAAGGAGTAACTTGATTAAAAAAAAAAAAAAAAAAAAAAAAAAAACACACCTGGTTCTACAGGCTACATATTGTGCACTGAACCGACAAACCCAAACTGTAAAAAAAGGCAATTGAGAAAACTCAACAGGAGCCTTGGATACTGACAACACCAACATGGAATGTGAGAACAATGCTCCAGCCTGGAAAAATGAAAGAAATAGCCAAAGAAATCTTAGGAGTTAAGTATTACATTGTAGGACTACAGGAAATAAGAGGGCCAGGAAATAAGCAGATCAACACATCTGAATACGTATTAATATATAGTGGGCTAGAGGAATAAACCGGCCAGTTTGGAACATGGTTTATAGTAACCAGGAAAGCTAGGGAAAGCTTATTGGAATCTGAACCCATTAATGTCAGAATGTGTAGACTTAAATAGGAGAGAATTTGATGAACATATCAATAGTAAATGCACCAACAGAGAAAAAGGGGCATAATAAAAGAACAGCTATGAAGATCAGGAAAAAGTATGTTGAGCAGTTCGTAAGTAAGAGCTGATGTTAGCAGTTTTAACACAAAAATTGGGAGGAATGAGCACCAACAAGAAGTGTCTGGAAAACATTCATTGCATGAAGAAAACCACATGAATGGGGATCTACTTGCCAATTTGGAGCACAGAATAATATGATTAAGGGCATGACATTAAAATCGGCAGTCTATGTAATAGCCAACCAGACTGACCATATTTTGCGAAATGCCCACCAATCCACCTTCTTATAGACAGACATATGGAGCTGCAGAGGCACAAATTGTGATTCAGATCACAATCTGGTAAAACTACTGTTAGTGAATAGCAGGAGAACAGAAAAGAGAAAGACCTGGAATTTAGACCAACTTAAAATTACTGAAGAAATGGAAAAAAAACACCAACTAATACTAAAGTGAGAAATTGAGTAATGAAGAGACACCAGCAGGAGTAGGTGAAAGGTGGAGTAGGATTTAAAAAGCCATTAAGGATACTGCACAAGAAATAACAGGCACTGGAAGGAACCTAGGAAAACAAGATTGTTACAAAGAGAAACCAGAATTAACATGGAACAATACAGCAAAATAAGGAGAAGGGCTAGCAGGCTGTGCAAGAGAATGAAAAGAGTGTGGACCAAGAACAAATATCAAGAACTAGAAGAACTAAAGGAACAGAGTGAAATAAAGTTATATTGTGACAGGCAAAATGAAGTGTAGATTTGAGCCAAAAAGATACATGCTCAAGTAAAGATGAAGAAAAGGTAAGGGAGGAAGAACAGATAAGGGGCAGAATACCGCAAAGACACACTAAATAACAGCCCAGATGAACAGACAGCCACACTGGAAGAACGGCGCAAGAAAACCAATGCTGAAAGAGGTTTTTCTGAATGCCCACAAGATAAAAAAACAATCAACCTCCCTTGTGAAGACTGCATAATCTCTAAATTACTGAAATGTGATGATGATGATGATGATTGGTCTGTGGAGAGCTAAACTGCATGGTCATCAGCTCCCATACAAAGTCCCAATTCTTATACAGACCATTTTTCCACACTCCAATCTAGAAACTGTTGTAAATGATGAAGAAGATGATGATGATGAAATAATAAGGACAACACAAACACTCAGTCTCTGCGCAGAGAAAATCCCCAATCCAGCTGGGAACTGAGCCCGGGACCCCATGATCCAGAGGCAACCACACTAGCCACTAGACCATGAGCTGCGGACTCTGAGATGTGATGGAAATAAATTTAATAAAGGAGTCGCACACACTAATATCAGATGTATCAGAAACTGAAACTATGCCAGTTAACTAGGAAAAAGAAATAATAATCCCGATTTACAACAAAGGAGATAGAACAGCATGTAAAAATTACAGAGATATAATACTGCTAAACATGACTTCTAAGATCTCACAGGACACTGAATGAAAAGATACAAAAGTGGGTACAAGGCATACTTGGGGAATATTAATGTGACTTTAGATCATACAGAGGAACAACTGGTCAAATATTTGTGATCAGACAAATTCTACAAACATAATATAAATCTGCACATCCTACTCATCAATTTCAAACAAGCCTTTTACAGCATAAACTGTGCTACAGTTACACTCATGACCTCAGCATTCAGGGAGAAGGTGGTACAAGAATTTACAGAACAACTGATTTCGATTGTGAGATGTTGCATTCCAAGCATTCAGACAACGTGTAGTTTACTGCTAAATCACAGGCATAGACTTAACATTACAGCTCAAACACAAGGCATGACTTCATCTAGGAACTGCCACAGACTACAGTTTTGCCAGATTGCGCAGATAGCACACACTGTGCTACTGGCATGGAAATGTCATTTGCCACATGTCACAATTGGTGCACACTTTGAATCTGTAGCAGCTGGACGCTGGCACATTTTATGTTAAAGAGCACTTGAGAATACACTAACCAAAAGCAATACATAAGCCATAGAATAACTATCCACGAAACACAGACACTAAACAAGAGAGTCTAGTATAGCCAGGCATTGTACTTCAGTGATCTTACCCCTCCATACCATAAGAATTTTTATAAAAATACTCTTTGCAAGTTTTCTGGATAAAACTCATTTTTAGGTAAACCATTCAGAGCTAACTGAATTGTGCACCTCACACTGCCTGGAATCAATCAGAAACTAAACAAAGCATTGTCAGCTACAGAATTTAAAGAGAGAAGACTGCCCAAATATATTACAGTTGAACTGAGCTCTAAAAAATGAACTTTTCTTTTACCTCTAAAAATGTTTTTCATATACTGCATTGATGCAATACCAGCTAAACAATCTCCATGGACCTGATACATTGAGCAATGCCCAAAGGAAAATGTGATCTCAGTAGGGTATTAGGTATGCTACAAACACAATGCAATATTGTTATAAGGGAAAAAATTATTTTTCCTAGTGAAAATACTTTCCATGTTGTGAAGTTTAAATTTTTCCCGAGGAACTGAATATTCACAGAAGTTTCCAAACTGTCCTTAAGAGATTTGTTTTCTTTCTTAACAGATTGATTTTCTTTGGTATTCCGAAGTCTGCAGCAAATGGCAAGTTTTCCACATTCAATATTGCATATCATCCCTAGCTGTAGCACACAGCTGATACAGTTTGTTTTTAAGCATTTCTGTAAAGAAACAATCTAGCAGCGTAAAAACTGGTGCAGGAAAATACCCTGGCCAGCAGTGAATAACAATCTGAAACACTATGTCCAAAATAAGCATATATGTTCTTTTGTTACAATTTCACATGAAGGATGTTTTCAACTTCAAAAATAAATGTTTAATTGTTAAAATGGAAGTAATTTATTTAAAAACAAAGTCTTTTCTTCAATTCAACATTAAAATGGAATTTTTAGGTGATTCCACCATTCTACAAAATTCACTTCCTGTCTTTGGTATTGCTCAGTCTATCAGTAACAGGAGGACTGTATTGGTGATTATATAGAACTAGCCTTCCCAATCACCTGATCTTAATTCGTGTGTCTTCTGGCTGTGGGGTTATCTGAAAGACGTTACATTCACAGCTCCATTTACAAACTAAGCTGGACCAAGGGACACACACTGCGCAACACATTCTGAACGTGAGCCCCAAGAAACTCCAATTTGTTGTGGAAAGAGCTGTTTCTCAGTTTCAACTAGTGACAGAAAACAGTGCACAGCACACTGAGCCTGTCTTGTGTCAGTCTCTCAACAATTAGAAACCAACGTCATTTTGCTTTTTTACGGGGGTTTTGGCCTCAGGACATTTAAAATCCAATTTTTCCCATCTGATGTGATATGATCTTGCCATGGTGGGTGGGCTTACCTAACTAACAATGCCACAACTGCTGGCTGCCGAGCTTGTGCAGTCACATGCACTGAATGGTATGGATGGTGCAATGTGCAACGCAAACCATAGCCATCGTATTGCATTTCACCTGTCATCTACAGCTGACCCAGTTTACATTAGGACACTTACAGCATCACCCATTGGTAAAATTTGTTAAATTTTTGTGTGTTCGTTCATGTTTCCCCCAGGTCAATAACATGCTGTTCAAATTTGACATCACTATGAGCAGTGATTACTTTTTTACAGTATTTTGAAAATGGAACTTTAATCACGGGCACCCTGGTACTTTATTAATGTTCACATGCTTTAAAATAAATCTTCAGTGTGATTCTTCACCTGGTTTACAATGGTACAATGATCATTACACTAGCTCCCACCGTCTGTCACAACATTACTGTGTCATCATCACATCTGGTAAGGTTTCAGTTCCATTACCAAACAAATTAATATTGGCCATAGCAGCACCCATTCACTGCTTAGCTATTATTAGCGATAATGGCATGGTATCATCATCATCAAAGCTGTCATGACTGGCAAGTGGAACCTGTAAACAAATTATGCTTCCACTACACAATTAGCAGTCACCAGACAATGCCAAGGAGGAATATTTCCAAAAGCTCATGTGTTTTAAACTATCCTATACTACTTCAAATCCAAGGAAAAAAATATAAACTACGATCACAGTGCAACAATAAATTACACACTTACAAAACTTGAAGATGAAGTATCCATTTGCTTTTTATTACAAATTGAACCACTTTTCATGTTATTGAGAAAATGGAATAAACTGTTATCTTTATTATGTTCCGGTTTCTCTGATTCCGCACAGCTTTGGTTGGACAGATTTGGAAGTGAGCCTGACGTACTTGTTCTAAGCGACTCATGGAATGAACCTACAAAACAAAACAAAATTTAAAGTTTGGCATGCCTATGTTTACAGAAAAATGTGTAAAACTCAGCTCTTCATTAAGGATTGTTAATGGAAAATATGTTATACAAGTGACTTACTAGTTTCTGACAAATTTGATCTTTCCAGTACTTTTTGTGCAAGACTTCTTTGCATTCGTAGCTGCAGATCAGCTTCTAGTTCACTCCTTTCCACATTACCATCTATACTGCTGTCAAAAGTCGCTCCACAACTTTCATCAAGTTTCTTTTCACTTGTTTTAGTTATAGCAGCGTAATGCCACATGTTTATCTTTTGTAACGAACAACATACATATCTCCACCCTGTTTCAAAAGGATAGGAAGAATATTTTATTTTACATGAAACAACTATGTCAAGCCTATTAGATAAAACACTGCTAACTAACAATAAATCTCTCCATGTAACTAATTAACCAACATCCACCATCTGAACCTGCTTATTGTATTCAAGCTTTTGTCAACGTCACACACACACACACACACACACACACACACACACACACACACACAAATGTCCATTACCAAACTGATGATTTTTTGGTGCCTAAGAACATATCCTTGGTGAAAATTGTTTCATTATCTAACACTATTTGAACAACACTATTTGAAATTGTTAATTTCCTGTAATTATTAACTATTTTATTTATAAGATTAAAAAATGGATGGGTTTGATTTTCATGTGCGTATATTGCCATATTTCACATCAAGAAAGATAATAATTCATTTATGTAATGCAGCTTTTGTATGAAATATAGAAAATTGTCAGAGAAAAGTTCTAGAAATACACTACATAAAGTTCAGACAAATTATTAGAACTGCAAATAGTTAATAATATTTAACGTGGTTCACAAAATACACTCCTGGAAATTGAAATAAGAACACCATGAATTCATTGTCCCAGGAAGGGGAAACTTTATTGACACATTCCTGGGGTCAGATACATCACATGATCACACTGACAGAACCACAGGCACATAGACACAGGCGACAGAGCACACACAATGTCGGCACTAGTACAGTGATTATCCACCTTTCGCAGCAATGCAGGCTGCTATTCTCCCATGAGGACGATCGTAGAGATGCTGGATGTAGTCCTGTGGAACGGCTTGCCATGCCATTTCCACCTGGCGCCTCAGTTGGACCAGCGTTTGTGCTGGACATGCAGACCGCGTGAGACGACGCTTCATCCAGTCCAAAAACATGCTCAATGGGGGACAGATCCGGAGATCTTGCTGGCCAGGGTAGTTGACATACACCTTCTAGAGCACGTTGGGTGGCACGGGATACATGCGGACGTGCATTGTCCTGTTGGAACAGCAAGTTCCCTTGCCGGTCTAGGAATTGTAGAACGATGGGTTCGATGACAATTTGGATGTACCGTGCACTGTTCAGTGTCCCGTCGACGATCACCAGAGGTGTACGGCCAGTGTAGGAGATCGCTCCCCACACCATGATGCCGGGTGTTGGCCCTGTGTGCCTCGGTCATATGCAGTCCTGATTGTGGCGCTCACCTGCACGGCGCCAAACACGCATAAGACCATCATTGGCACCAAGGCAGAAACGACTCTCATCGCTGAAGACGACACGTCTCCATTCGTCCCTCCATTCACGCATGTCGCGACACCACTGGAGGCGGGCTGCACGATGTTGGGGCGTGAGCGGAAGACGGCCTAACGGTGTGCAGGACCGTAGCCCAGCTTCATGGAGACGGTTGCGAATGGTCCTCGCCGATACCCCAGGAGCAACAGTGTCCCTAATTTGCTGGGAAGTGGCGGTGCGGTCCCCTACGGCACTGCGTAGGATCCTACGGTCTTGGCGTGCATCCGTGCGTCGCTGCGGTCCGGTCCCAGGTCGACGGGCACGTGCACCTTCCGCCAACCACTGGCGACAACATCGATGTACTGTGGATACCTCACGCCCCACGTGTTGAGCAATTCGGCGGTACGTCCACCCGGCCTCTCGCATGCCCACTATACACCCTCGCTCAAAGTCCGTCAACTGCACATAGGGTTCACGTCCACGTTGTCGCGGCATGCTACCAGTGTTAAAGACTGCGATGGAGCTCCGTATGCCACGGCAAACTGGCTGACACTGACGGCGGCGGTGCACAAATGCTGCGCAGCTAGCGCCATTCGACGGCCAACACCACGGTTCCTGTTGTGTCTGCTGTGCCGTGCATGTGATCATTGCTTGTACAGCCCTCTCGCAGTGTCCGGAGCAAGTATGGTGGGTCTGACACACCGGTGTCAATGTGTTCTTTTTTCCATTTGCAGGAGTGTAGTAGGTTATATCACACTATGTAATTTTAGCATTGAAACTTCTGAAATGTTAGTACCAGCAATCAAAATAATTAAGTCATTTAGTTGGAATTGGCATGTTTCAGAAACCAATTGTTTAAAGCTCATATCTCACAAAATTTTGTGTGAAAAAAAGAAACTATATAAGAAATCAAATGATGTCAAACATTTCCTTCGTTATTTTAAAACACTTTCTTTTTGTGAATATGTAATTTTTCATTATAATTAGCAAAATATTAATACTAATAATGGACTTGTCAAGTTAGCATATGTATAGTTATTATTGTGATTGTTAAGGGTTATTTGTAATTGGTCACATATTAAAGTTCGAAGAACATATAATTGTTATAAAAGCTTGAAAAAAAAAAAAAAAGTACTAATTTGTGTTAATAGTTCTTTGAAAACTGGGACAATACAAGATGATATGAGCTAACACTTGGTTCAAGAATCATGAAAGCAGGTTGTATACATGGAAGAACCTTGGAGATACTAAAAGGTTTCAGATAGATTATATAATGGTAAGACAGAGATTTAGGAACCAGATTTTAAATTGTAAGACATTTCCAGGGGCAGATGTGGACTGACCACAATCTATTGGTTATGAACTGTAGATTAAAACTGAAGAAACTGCAAAATGGTGGGAATTTAAGGAGATGGGACCTGGATAAACTGAAAGAACTAGAGGTTGTACAGAGTTTCAGGGAGAGCGTAAAGGAACAATTGACAGGAATGGGGGAAACAAATACAGTAGAAGAAGAATGGGTAGCTTTGAGTGATGAAGTAGTGAAGGCAGCAGATAATCAAGTAGGTAAAAAGACGAGGGCTAGTAGAAATCCTTGAGTAACAGAAGAAATATTGAATTTAATTGATGAAAGGAGAAAATACAAAAATGCAGCAAGTGAAGCAGGCAAAAAGGAATACAAATGTCTCAAAAATGAGATCGACAGGAAGTGCAAAATGGCTAAGCAGGGATGGCTAGAGGACAAATGTCAGGATGTAGAGGCTTATCTCACTAGGGGTAAGATAGATACTGCCTACAGGAAAATTAAGAGAGACCTTTGGAGAAAAGAGAACCACTTGTATGAATATCAAGAGCTCAGATGGAAATCCAATTCTAATCAAAGAAGGGAAAGCAGAAAGTTGGAAGGAGTATATAGAGGGTCTATACAGCGGAATGTTCTTGAGGACAATATTATGGGAATGGAAGAGGATGTAGATGAAGATGAAATGGGAGATATGACATTACTTGAAGAGTTTGACAGAGCACTGAAAGACCTGAGTCGAGACAAGGCCCCCGGAGTAGACAACATTCCATTGGAACTACTGACAGCCTTGGGAGAGCCAGTCCTGACAAAACTCTACCATCTGGTGAGCAAGATGTATGAGACAGGCGAAATACCCTCAGACTTCAAGAAGAATATAATAATTCCAATCCCAAAGAAAGCCGGTGTTGACAGATGTGAAAATTACCGAACTATCAGTTTAATAAGTCGTAGCTGCAAAATAATAACGCAAATTTTTTACCGACGAATGGAAAAACTGGTAGAAGCTGACCTCGGGGAAGATCAGTTTGGATTCCGTAGAAATGTTGGAACATGTGAGGCAATACTGACCCTACGACTTATCTTAGAAGAAAGATTAAGTAAAGGCAAACCTACGTTTCTAGCATTTGTAGACTTAGAGAAAGCTTTTGACAATGTTGACTGGAATACTCTTTTTCAAATTCTAAAGGTGGCAGGGGTAAAATACAGGGAGTGAAAGGCTATTTACAATTTGTACAGAAAGCAGATGGCAGTTATAAGAGTTGAGGGGTAGGAAAGGGAAGCAGTGGTTGGGAAGGGAGTGGGGCAGAGTTGTAGCCTCTCCCTGATGCTATTCAATCTGTATATTGAGCAAGCACTAAAGGAAACAAAAGAAAAATTCAGAGTAGGTATTAAAACCCATGGAGGAGAAATAAAAACTTTGAGGTTCGCTAATGACATTGTAATTCTGTCAGAGACAGCAAAGGACTTGGAAGAGCAGTTGAATGGAATGGACAGTGTCTTGAAAGGAGGGTATAAGATGAACATCAACAAAAGCAAAACGAGGATAATGGAATGTAGTCAAATTAAGTAGGATGATGCTGCAGGAATTAGATTAGGAAATGAAACACTTAAAGTAGTAAAGGAGTTTTGCTATTTGGGGAACAAAATAACTGATGATGGTCGAAGTAGAGAGGATATAAAATGTAGACTGGCAATGGCAAAGAAAGCGTTTCAGAAGAAGAGAAATTTATTAACATTGAGTATGAATTTAAGTGTCAGGAAGTCGTTTCTGAAAGTATTTGTATGGAGTGTAGCCATGTATGGAAGTGAAACATGGACGATAAATAGTTTGGACAAGAAGAGAATAGAAGCTTTCAAAATGTGGTGCTACAAAATAATGCTGAAGATTAGATGGGTAAATCACACAACTAATGAGGAGGTATTGAATAGAATTGGAGAGAAGAGGAGTTTGTGGCACAACTTGACTAGAAGAAGGGATCGGTTGGTGTGACATGTTCTGAGGCATCAATGGATCACCAATTTAGTATTGGAGGGCAGCGTGGAGGGTAAAAATCGTAGAGGGAGACGAAGAGATGAATACACTAAGCAGATTCAGAAGGATTTAGGCTGCAGTAGGTACTGGGATATGAAGAACTTTGCACAGGATACAGTAGCATGGAGAGCTGCATCACACCAGTCTCTGGACTGAAGACCACAACAGCAACAACATAAGCTAAAAGTCAGTGTTTCATTCTGGAGTCTTAAAATATGACTTGGGCCTCTCACTGATAAACAGAGAGAGCTAATTTCATGAGATCAATGTTTCTCAAGAATTCAAAATACTCTTTTTGTTACAAGAGAAAGTGCATAATACGATTACTTTTTTCATCTGCACTACATTTTCAGTTACATATGTGACTGTAGACAAGAGGCACGAGTCATATTTGAAAGACTACACTTCATACAAATACCTTTACAGAATGCTGTTTAAGACCTGAATTTCTATTTGTCACCAACAATTTTTTACTTTTCCAGAAACATTTTTCTTGCTATTGTCAATCTGCATTCTATTCCTCTACTTCTTTCATGAGATTTTTTACTGCAAAAACAGCAAAATTCATCTGCTGTGTCTAGTGTCTGTTTCCCATCCAAATCCTTCAATATCGTCTGTTTTAATGCAGCTACATTCCATCACCCTTGTTGATGTTCACTTTATAACCTCTTTTGATCAAGGCACTATCCACTCTGTTCAACTGCTTTTCCAAGCCTTTTGCTGTCTCTGGCAGGCATATCACCAGAAAATCTCAAAGTTTTTATAAAGACTGTTGGGGCTTTCACTGTTTGCCACTTTTTGAGATGTTGCATGCTAGCTTTCATCTTGGGATCTCTGGCTGATGTTTGTTTAATCATTTTTCAGACTTCTGCCAGCACAAGTGGTTGACATTGTCAAGAATTCATCCATCATTGCCATCATCACTGAAATGTCAGAAAAATCATTAAACCAATGATGGCTGAGAATCCCAAGATGAAAGCCAACAGACAATGCTGCGAAGTTTCAATTTCTTCTCCCTGAACTTTAATCCCCTTTCCAAATTTCTCTTTGGTTTCCTTTACTGGTTTTTCAATGTAAGGCAACACAGTCAACAATCTGAAGACTGTTTTGAACACCACATTGCTCACCAGGCATTGTCCTGTAGGAGGTGGAATGTCATTGCCTTCCACTAACCTTTGAACTGACTTACAAATCCAGTTATAGGGGGACCTGCGGTTCATTGTGGATTTCAAAACACGGCACAACTCAGCATTTTTCACATCAACAAACACTGCCAGAAGTGATAAGATACACACAAAAAGCTTAGGACTGACCAAGGATTGAAACCTAAACCGCCAAGCCACATGCTCAACATACAGTTTGAATAACACTGGGGAGGGGCTCCATCCCCTTCTCAACTATTGTTTTCCTTTCATGTCCTTCGATGTAGTCTGGAATCCAAACATTGGCCTGTTACAGTTCTTCCAATCTTTTGCAAATAATTCCTGTCAATATTTTGAAACTACAATTTACCAAACCATAGTCTGGTAATATTCATGTCTATCAGAACTGCCATTTGGAATTTGAATAATTACACCCTTCAGTTCTGAGGGATTATGCCTGTCTCGCACACCTCGAATAACAGGTGGAACCATTTTGTCAGTGCTGGCTCTTCCAAGGCCTGCAATAATTCTGAGAGATCATCAGCTATCCCAGCAGCCTTGCTTTGACTTGGGTCTTTCAGTGCTCTGTCAAGTGTTTCCTGCAATATCTTATCTCCCGGCTCATATTCATTTATTTCTTCTTTGGTCTCTGTCACGTGTAGCCTTCCTCTACATCCCTTACACCTTTCAACCTTCCCTTCTTTGCTTAGTACTGGCTTCTCACCTGAGCTCTTAATATTCACACAGCTGCTTTTCCCTTCTCTAAAGGTGTCCAAGTTTCAGACAGGTGACATTCACCTTTCCACTGGTCAAACATGCTTCAACAGCCTTGCATTTCTTTCCTAGCCATTCCTGCATTCTCATTATGCGCTTTATGTCCATCTCATTTTTTATATGTCTATTTTCTTTTGCTTCTTATTTTCATATTTCCTCCTATTGTCAACTTAATCTCTCTTGTGTTATCCAATGATTGCTACTGGGTATTTTTCTTTTCTTTTCTTTTCTTTGGCTATTTGAGCCTCTAACACAGCTTCTCTCAACTGTACCCATTTGTCTGATATTTTATTCCTTTCTCCTGGGAGTTTGGCCTAACGCCGGC
Organism: Schistocerca gregaria; assembly: GCF_023897955.1. Lineage (NCBI taxonomy): Eukaryota > Metazoa > Arthropoda > Insecta > Orthoptera > Acrididae > Schistocerca > Schistocerca gregaria. The sequence goes on along the minus strand of NC_064921.1, from coordinate 399,914,205 downwards.
TGAGGCGAGCAGTCCATTGCTGCTGCACACACACTGCTACTAAGGCTGAAGGAGAGAGTTTGCAAACAAGTGTGTAATGACCCTTTTGCGATGTTAACGAATAATGCCCAGTGGACAGACATGCGTGCTGCTTGGACACGCATCAGTGAGTTTGTGGCTAGAGCAGCTTGACATCGTGACGAACTGTGCTGTCTGCCTGATATCTCTGCACTCAATGTACAAAGGGGGCAGGCTGTGACTCTCTTCACGGTTCTTCTTGGATCGATCGGCAGTCTCTGTGAGTTGCACAACTGACTGCCTCTTCTTGGTGATAGCTTTCTCCTTTTTCGCCCGTACTGTGGTGCGGAGAGACTAGATAATTTGCTTCATTGTCATTACAATGCGACAATTTTATATATTCATGACTATCATAGCAAGACAATTCTAACGGTTCTCTTTTAATATTCTATATTGGTTTTATGCTTTTTGATACTACGTAAGATAAGAGGTTAGCATTAATTATTTTCTTTACATACGTGAGACCATTAGAAGCAGAGTATCTTATAGGAGGCCAAAATAAATGTTTGTTTTCAATTTAAATGAGCCCCAGGCTCCCTACAAGATTATCACAACTGGTTTTCATCTAAATACAGTCAAGGCCAAAGTTCACAGATCTACGACAAATGGTATCTCTGAAAGTATTTGAATTCTCTCAAAACTAACTCATGGAACTATTCAGATTTAAATTAAATAATGTTTTAAAATGATTTTATCACTTTTGCTCTTATGGAAAGCTGTAAGAAAAGTACTAAGCTCACTGAGTAATGGCACCCACTTTTTGCCAGTCAGTGATCACTGCTTTCGTCTTCTTGATAGCTGAAAACTACTAATTATTCTCTCTTCCAAATTAAACATTGCAATTAGTGGCTGGCATGTTCTTGAAATAATACATTGAACTCACTTTTACACATATATTTCCATCAATAACCTGATACACACCTTTTTTATCGTCTAGTCGAAAGAACAAAAAGAAAGTCTGCTAGCGTTCAACGCTACACAAAATATCTATCTAACAATAGTAACATGAGAATCAGAAACAGCAGAAGAGCGAGTAATAACTTATCTTTTCCATCTTCTATAGTTATACAAAGATATAAATGTTTTATTTCACCCTATTCTTTACTGTGATGTTGTTTATCATTGTTATTGTCTTCCCCTACCGTATTATCAACGTTATATTTTTTGTAAATAATTTTATATTTTTTTCACTATTAACTGTCAGTCCAGTCTGTGTGGTCTTATTCAATACTTTTATACACGCTTCACACGTACTATTCTTTAAAATCGCAAAAGGGACAGTACACACTTCTTTGCAAGCTCTCTCCTTCAACCTTAGTAGCGGTGTGTGTGTGTGCGCACAACAGCAATGGACTGCTCACCACAGTGACTTCAGGCCAAACTCCCAGGAGAAAGGAATAAAAATATCAGACAAGCAGCAACGGACTGTTCGCCTCAGTGGCTTTAGGCCAAACTCCCAGGAGAAAGGAATTAAATATCAGACAAATGGGTACAGTTGAGAGAAGCTGTGTTAGAGGCTCAAATAGCCAAAGAAAAGAACAGAAAAGAAAAATACCCAGTAGAAATCCTTGGATAACACAAGAGAGATTAAGTTGACAATAGGAGGAAAAATAAAAATGAGAAGCAAAAGAAAACAGACATACAAAAAATGAGATGGACAGAAAGCTTATAATGGGAAAGCAGGAATGGCTAGGAAAGAAATGCAAGGCTGTTGAAGCATGTGTGACCAGTGAAAAGGTAAATGTTGCCTTTAGGAAACTTTAACACCTTTAGAGAAGGGAGAAGCAGCTGTGCGAATGTGGACCCTCAGCCCCAGTGCTACAAGTGCCAAAGCAAGGGCCATGTGACCTAGTACTGGCACTAAGTAGCACTATGTGTAAAGTGCTCTTTTGAGCACAACAGCCGCAACTGTGACCACATCAGAGAAGTTTCGCCAACCTAAGCTTGGTGCGGTGGGTCACACATAGCCAGCTGGCATGGCTGTCCGGCTTTGTCAAGCAACAATGGTGCTGACAGCACCGTGGCAGCTGCAACAGTGCGGCAGCAGAGAACAGCAGTGGGGAAGACCGGTAAAAGGTGGCTGGTCAAGAAGCACCTCCCACCCCTGACAAAGACAAGTGATAACCTTCACACAATCATAGAGGCGGCAACAATGGCCCTTAAAGTCATTATAGCCGCAGAGGCGCCTGCGATCGCAGCAACCATAGTTGCTGAGAAGGAAGATGCCTTGCAACAACTGTCCACACTGCTTGCACAAGGTCTCAGATCAGCCGCAGGGGTGCCAAATCCGCCAACCAAGAAACTAACCGTTCTAAGGGTGCCTGTCTTTGCAACCACTCCAACAGTGTTGCACAAGAAGGGTGCCACAAAGACACCCATCGCCTCATCAGCAATGGTTGTGACGCTACAAGCCACGTGAGTGACCTGTCAAGGAAGACAAGAAACCAGTACTCATCACGGTGGCTCTGCTCAGAGACCAGCTGCAGAAAAACTGCACCACACAGTGATAGAAGAGGCTGAACATCAGTGAGCTGCACCCAGCTAACGCCAGCATGATGCTGCGTCAAAGCACCACTGACATGGCACACCAGATAGGGTCACAGCAGCGCACTGCGCTGCCACACAGGACTGATCTTACGACGACGAACACTAGCTCTAACATGATATCGAAGATAACCTACCACTGCATGATCTGTCGCAGATGGCAAACAATCCACTACTGCTCTTACTACATGTCCAGACTGTCACAGAGGTTTTTTTGCCTTAGCGCCTTTTTCCCCACTGCTCTTTAAATCACTACTCTTCATGGCTTTTCATCCACTTCTATCATCTCAATGGGCCTGTGTTAGTGGGTAGTCCTACTAAGATACATGGACGACAGCACAGCCTCCATGGTTTTTAACTAACAATACCGGTGTGACAGATATAGATCTATTGAGATTGTCACCACGCTGGTGTAGACGTGGAGGGCTACACACTTACTTAAAAAAAAAAAAGAGAGAGAGAGAGGTAGAGAGAGAGAGAGAGAGAGAGAGAGAGAGAGAGAGAGAGAGAGTTTTTCCCTGAGTCACAATCTTTGCCTAATGCTCTTTTTGAAACTCTCAATCTCTGGTTCTTTCAAGTTACCCACTTCTCAATTAACTTGTAGAAAAAATGCAGTATAAACTTTTTGACCTTTCTACAAACACTGATGGACCAAACCATTACGGCTACTGGCCACCACAAGAGTGAATGCTGCCTGGTGGCATTGCAGGTGCAAGACTGCAGCAAAAAACGCGCATCAGCGGGGCACAAATGAATGTGGAATTGTCTTATGATGACATGGGCCACAAATGGGGAATCCACTGACATAAGAGATTTTGACAAAGGCCAAGTTGGTATGGCCTGCTAGCTGGGAACAAATGTCTCTGAAATAGCCTGCTGGTCAGCTGTTCACAAGCTACAGTCATGAGCAACTATGGCAATAATTACAGGATGGTGAAACAAGAGTAGCCAACAAGCTGATGGACATCCACACCTCATCACAAAATGTGGAGGTTAGAGGCTTGCTCACTCTGTAAAACAGGATAGGCAGCGATCTGTGGTAGATCTGATGACAAAAGTACAATGCTAGTGTGGACACAAATGTTTCAGACCATACCATTCAGCGCAGATAGTTAAATGTGGCGCTCTGCAACAAATGACCTCTTGGTGTTCCCCTGTTGACCCAAACACATCGTCAGTTACAACTGCAATGGGTGTGGGGCTCATCGAGATTGAACCATGGATCAATGAAAATGTGTCACCTGCTCCTTTCTGTACAAGCTTGCAGACTGAAAAATTATAATTTTTCTATTTTTCCTTCCCCTGCTGATCTTGCACAGTATAACCCCACTTTTAAGTCCCCGGAAGTTAACGTTTTCCTGTCACCTACGTAATTTTTTTTTTTTTTTTTTTTTTTTTTTTTTTATACCGTTCATGTCAAATTTCCTAGGTCCACAATTATTTATTCACACACAATTTTGCAACAACATATTTATAGTCTTCCCACGATACATGTTTTATGAAAAAATGTCGATGGAGAAAAAACTTACGAAAATGACACTGGCAGTCAAGTAGTGTTTACAAACATTACGTCGTCAAGTTTCTTGACACCAGGGCACTCTACTCTGAGGATTTTAACCTGTAAACATGTAAAAGCTGGAGGAATTCATGTCTTATGTTCAGTCACAACCATTTCCAAACTGTCTCTACTGCACATGCATAGCTTTGTGACTGTTGCGATCGTCATGACTACTTTGTCGAACCACATTTAGCATATTTTATCTTTTTGCCACTTGTAACGCTATTTGACATCTTCATTCACTTTGTGTTGCTCAAATGTTTTGGTTTAAACAGCGCCAATTACATATTTTTCATGCTAAGCAAAACATGTTTCAAGAATTTATTCTCGTTGTCAAGTGCAGTATTTGCATATGTATTTTTTGTGATGTTACACAAACGACGTGAGTGATAGTTTGTGTGTGCATGGTTTTCTACATAACTGAGGAGGCACATTATCTGATAACATCAAAAAGACAATTACACTGCAAGAGACGCAGAACAACATATACACAAACACCATACAAAATACTTTTTTACATATTAGCACTTGACAATGAGGAAAAAATTCTCAAAATGCATTGTGCTAAGCATGAAAAAATACATAACTGGTGCAGTGTTTCAGTATTTAAATAACAGCTGCCTGCTTTCCAAAGTAATTGATTATGACATATAAAACTGAGCCAAACATTTCTACATTTCTACTCCCCACACAGTTATCAGTTTCAGTTATATCATCAGTTGTCATTAGTATATGCAATGGGGTATCCTACACAACTTTTACAGCTAAAACTTTATTTCTCACTTTTTCCCACATTTCATACCATTTTTTTCAAGTCCTTTGAAAAGTGGGATTTCACTGTAGTTTAATCATGTATCAGCCAGAAGTGCGTGTATTAACTTACAGAAAATTTGCACAACATACATCATTTTTGTCAGCAATATATTGTCATGCAACATGATTGAGGCTGCAAGTCATATGTTTCTTCAAAGATTCGATGTCATGGTGCGACATGTAGATGTGAGAAATGGGCATCTCTGGAATGGTGAATTTATGTACACCAAAGAATTGTGACATGAAAAAACTGAGGCAAAGTTGTTATAATTTTTTAGATTCTTATGATGACATAAATGTGTTTATTGAGTGGTTTACCCCAGAGTGGGTTTTAGTACAGCAATTTTATAGAGTGCAAGAGTGACTAAAATAGGTCTAGCACCATAAAAGAGCAGTCTGTTGGTTTTACAACATTACTTTAATACACAAATTTTAATTAATGTTCACAATCACCTATTCCATTTTCAGTTTCTGACAGAATGTGTGTTACCAGTATGTGATATGTGTAATACTCCCAGACAGTACATCCTTTCTGCTAGGAGGAGAATATTATGATTTCAAGGGTTCTATCTCAGACCCACGAGCAGCTAGGGAAAATAAGGGTTCACTCAGACAGAGCCCCGCGTGCCTGAGTAAGCTTTATACAACTGAGGCGCTGCAGATTCCCCAGAAGTTGCCCACTAATCACTGTTCCACCTCAACAGTCACGCATTCCATCAGCACTCAGCACACCTCGAGGGGATTGACAGTTTTTTTATAGAGGTTTATTCTGTCCTCACGATCTGAACGGTCAAGCCAAGATCCCCGTCCCCTGAGACACACAACGTTCCACTGCCGCACCACACGGTGGTCGCTGTACCATGCCCAGAGCTTACGAGTGACTGGCAGCACTTACCAGTCCCCAGCTTAAGAACCCCGGAGTCGCCAAGCCCATATGCAGCAAATGAATGCTAACCCCTGAGGGAATCTGTGGCCAGTCAGGAGGGTGGTGCCAGAGAGGAGCACCTCACCAACCCCTCCAGTAGTCAATGAGGTGAGGGGCACTCATCATGTTCAGCAGCACCCTGACGAAAAGTCAGCATGTCAATCTCATGGGTGAGGATGAAGGCTGTCCCCACAAGTAGAGCAGTTTACAATGTATTAAAATCTGCCTCCCTTTCCCACCAATTTAGGGACGAGGCCTGACAGTTCAAACAACTCCACCATTCTTGTAACCCTGGAATCAGTATTGGCGAGGATTGTGGGCATATCTCTAGCAAGACTGAGGGTTGCACTAATATCAATATATAGGACACACATTGTCAAAATATGCTCAACTGAAGGTGGCACTTCACACACTTCTACCGCCGGAATTAGAATGGGAAAAATTTTTGATATTTTCAGATTTTTATCTCACTATAAAAATTGCAATTTTCCGAATGAAATGATATATATCACTTTTAAACTCACATGATAAGTATTTTATTTTATTTTTTTAAAATATAATCTACACCAGTTGAAAATGTTAAAATTTTTACAAGCATTACTTCAAGATCTAATAAAATGGGTAATTTTTATATAGAAGGCTGTGGATTGCTGTGATATAAAGGTTAAATTACGTGTTTGTATTGGTAGCACTGTCAAAAACAGTATTGTATCATTTCATAGTATAAACACGCACTGAACGTCGAAGTGCTAACATTTTTCCACGAAAAAGTGATGAATAGATTGGTAAATCTCTCAAAAAGTAAAATCTGACGCCAAAACGAAGTGTTTTTAAGAAACATGGGTTTCATGGTAATAGATTTTCGAATAAAGGTAAACATCATGTTCAACATGTGGTGTGGGAAGTTACAGACAATGAAATACAGGAAAACTCTGTCAATATCTAGAGGAACACCCATTAGTGCTTCAAAGATTAAAATAAAACGTTGTGATACAGTTTTCTCAAAACAAAGGTTAGGTTATATTCTGATAGATTTACACATCCTAACAAGGGTGTTAGGTAAGAGAGTAAGAGAGAGAGAGAGAGAGAGAGAGAGAGAGAGAGAGAGAGAGAGAGAGAGAGAGAGAGAGTGTGTGTGTGTGTGTGTGTGTGTGTGTTGTAAAATATGTAGGGGGCCAGTTACTTTAGAGTGAGATATAAAATGGACTAGCCAGGAAATTTATCATTAATTGTGCCAGTTGTAAATGTTAGGTGGTTTTATTGATTGAGAGCTATTTGCAAAGGACGTACTGCAGCATAAACAATGTGTGCTGTGATAAATTTGCCACGCCCACCTTGTATCACCAGTGTGCATACTGGAAAGGTAATAGATTTTCAGATTTTAACCAAACATTGTTATAAGTGTATATAAGGGAATGAAGTAGGACATATCTGTGACAGAAATTATGAAGAAACAAGTGGTGGTATAGAGGCCTCTGTAGCAATTGAAATTTTTAGTCGATCTGTGAACGAAGGGGGAGTGTGTTACACTATGTTCTTAGGTGATGGAGACTCAAAAGCATATAACAGTATAGTAGCCACTCAGCCTTATGGTGAGAAGATTATCACAAAACTGAAATGTTTTGGTCATGTCCAGAAGAGGATGGGCACCAGGTTGAGACATTCTGATGGCAAAAACATAAGAGGCAGGCTGACAGACAAAAAAATTGATGAACTACTGCAGTATTATAGGAGGGCCATTAGAAATAATACTGAGGATTTGTTGAAAATAAATCAGGCAGTATAGGCTACCTTCTTCCACAGACATTACTAAATTGTGATCTGGGTCTAGATCTCCCCTTGAGTAGACCTTACTATCCAACATCTGATTTCAGAATCTCTACCCGACTATGATGTAATCTAACTGAAATTTTCCCATACCTCTCGGCTTTTTATAAGTATATCTCCCCCTCCTGCAAATCCTGAACAGGGTATTAGCCATTAGCCGCTCAAATTTATTACAGAACTCAATTAGTCTTTCTCCACTCTCATTCCTAGAACCAAGTCCATATTCTCCCATAACCCTTTCTCCTACTCCCCCTGCACCTGCATTCCAATCCCTCACGACTTTTATAATTTCATCTTCCTTTACATACTGAATTACCCGTCCAGTATCCTCATATACTTTCTCTATGTCTTCATGTTCTGTTTGCAATATCGGCGTGTATAATTGCACTACTGTTGTCAGTGTTGGCTTACTGCCAGTTCTGATTGGGGCAACCATACCACTGAACTGTTCGTAGTAACTCACTCTCTGTCCTACCTTTCTGTTTATAAAGAATCTAACTCCTGTTACACCATTTTCTGCTGCTGTTGATATTATCCTACACTCATCCTAAACCATAAATCCTTGCTTTCTTTTCATTTCACTTTACTGACACCCAAATATCTAGAATGAGCCTTAGCATTTCCCTTTTCAGATTTTCTAGCTTCCCTACCATGTTCGAACTTCTTACATTCCACAACCTGACTTGTAAAGCATTATCCCTTTGTTGGTTATTGAATATTTTCTCATGATCAGCTCCCCCTTGGCAGTACCCTCCCAGAGATCTGAATGGGGGACTAGTCCAAAATCTTTTGCCAATGGTGAGATCATGACTTTTTCAATTACAGGCCACATGTCCTGTGGGTAACACTACTTGTTTTTAATGCAGTGGTTTCCATTGCCTCCTGCATCCTCATTCCACTAATCACTGCTGATTCTTTTGACTTTTAGAGGCAGTTTCCCACCCCAAAGGCAAGAGAGTGCCCTGAACCTCTGGCCACTCCTGTGCCATTTTTTCACAGGGCTGCTGGCAGAATGAGGGTGACTCCTTATGCTGAGAGTCTTTGGCCACCACTGCTGATGATTTTTTTATTAAAAATTTAAGCAGTTGAGGGGTTTAAACCTAGGACCAAGGACGTTCTGATTACCAATCAAAGAAGCTACCCCTAGACTATGGGTGCACTTCACAGAGGAAAAGACCACAGGCCAAACTGTTATGATTCCTGCTGGGAGAGGAGAAAGGGTGAACCCCAAGAATCGGCTCACAACGGAGCAAAAAGGAATCCGACGGTCACAAATCCCTCCTGGAAGGGTAACTTAACAGGGAACAGGTGGCTGACACCCATGCAAACAATCAAAAAGCTTATTACACAAGATATCCAAGTGGCCAGAAACCCAAAGGAAAACAACTAAAAAACAGCACAATGAAAATTGGCAAGAAGTTTGGGAATGGCAGAGGACCAAGGAGTGGCAGGAAAAACACCAAGTGATAGCCTGAAGACCACTCATCGAGTCTATACATAGAAAAACTCTGGTGAGGGAGGACTGTATTACAAAGTACAGGGCCTAGTAACTGGCCATCAGTTCCACAACAAACACATCACACATGGAATGCAAGAGATGGTGCTCCAGGCCATCACAAGACATGAAGGCATATCACAGGCAATTGGTGGATTTGGTGCCATTGGTATAAAAAACAATAGCATTCTGAAAGTCTCACAAGAGCGGGTGGCACAAACAATGGAATAACATGGAGTGATTAAGGCTTTCAGACCCTGAGAGAGCTCTATCCGAAAACAGGGCTGAGGAACCAACCAAGGCGGAGTGTTTGGGAGACAACGTGGGGACCAGGAAAAAGAGGGAAGATGGAAATAGCAGTGGTGGAAAGTGAGGTGAGGGCCAACCAGTAAGCCCACACAAGGGTTGACAACAGGCAAGCGACATTCCAAAGCTGTAGAAAGAATAGGATAGGAGGGGGACCAGTGAAAGAGCAGATAGCGATAGCATAGAAAACCAGGGGTAAAACCATCAACAGGATTACATAAAATGCCATCAGCGGCCAAATGGATACCAAAATGAGGGACTGGTTCCAAGAAGAGCAGTGTGAAAGGGGCAACAGAGCCATAAACCAGACAACTGTAGCCCACTCGGGACAGAGCTAAGGTCCAATAAAAGCAGAGAAAAGTAACAATCTGCACCCCAAAAAGTGTGGGCAAAGAAGCAAAGTACCTTGGTTAGGAAACAGTCATCTTCAGAAGGCAGATATGAGGTGACCATGTCAGCTTGTCGTCAAAAAGAACCAAGAAATGGAACTGGGGCACCAATCAGGTGTTGGGCATCAAGGTAGAGCTCCAGACTGGAAGGCACTGTAGTATGACGACAGAAATGCACCACCCACAATACAAGGGGAGAGCATTGAAAACCATGTAAGTCCACATGGAAGAGTGCTGAATGGCACCATAGAGATGTCGCTCTGCAGAAGCCACCAAGTGGGAACTAGTCCAGACACAGAAATTGTCCACATACAGAGCAGGAGTGACCAATGATCCAACAGAGGCCACAAGTCCAATTAATAGTGACAAGTAAAAGAAAGACACTTAATGCAGAACCCTGTGGAATGCCATTCTCTGTATTTTTTAAAGCTAATAATGGTGCCAACCTGAACTCTGAATGACCAGTGGGGCAAGAACTAGCAAATAAAAATCAGGAGTGGGTCCTGTGAAGACCTCACTCATGGAGTGTACATAAGATATGATGGTTCCAAGCAAGGTCATAGGCTTTAAGAAGATCAAAGAAAACTGCAACAAGGTGGCAGTGCCAGGAATGGGCCTGCCAACCTGCAGTTTTCAACCAAAGCAGACAACTGACTGGAGACAGTCCCTCCCGAAAGGTACGCTGATAAGGAGACAAAAGATCCCTAGATTTGAGCACCCCAACACAGCCGGCAAACCACCATCCTTTCAAACAAGTTGCAGAGGACACTGGTCCAACAGACTGGCAACTACTGAGGGACAACGAATCCTTACCGGGTTTAAGGACTGGAACCACAGTACCATCCCTCCATTGAGAGGGGAAAGCAGCTTGGAGCCCAATAGGTTAAACACCCAGATGAGATATTGTTGTTGTTATAGATGAAATTGGGGCTGGGGCTGAATTATGGGAAGAGCAGAAGTTCCCATTCAGTAAAGGTTCACAGTAGGATGTCAACTGACAAGGGGTAAAACACAAGTGGGAAGCTTCAGCCTGGTATTTCTATACTCGTTTACATGAAATAATAAAAAAGGATTTCAAGATGAATTTTCATATAGATAGTTTGAAGCAGAGGTGGCCAAAACATTGTCAACTGGAAAAATAAGTGAAATTTAGGTTTTTATATCTCTGGAAGTAAATATATGATCAGCATGAAACTCTGCAAGTGACAACTTGTCAATGCAAGGTTTTTAACATAAAATTTCATTTTCATTCTGTTTTCCAATATTTTATGAATTAATGGGAAATTTGACAAATTTTGTAAAAATGTCAAAAATGAGTATTTTTATAAAACAGTATTTTCTACAAAACCATTAAAACTATTTTCATAGGCAAGAACATGTCCCAAACCACCTAAAAATACTAGACCTGGTCATGCAACATGAGCATGTAGGGCCTTAAAAAATAATTACTAGACAAAGATTCCATATTTTGTTGGTACTCAAATTAACCAACATTTTATTGTGTTTTACAATTGTTTAGTAGTGTCTGGGGAAAGTAAAATCAAACGCCCTAATGAACAGGAAGTGAGACTGAATAAGAAAACTCTAAAAACAGCAGAAAAGCAGTCTATAAAGTGTTCAACTCTATAACTAATTTTATAAAAAATTAAAGAGCATAAAGAAGTCAAAATAAGGATAGCATTCTTCCAGTTACCGAGATAGTCAGATGGGATTGATTAATACATTTTATAATCCTCCACCAGGCCTGCTAAGTTCCGAGTGGGAACAAAAGTTTGGAGTCTGTTCAGTCATCATTCCATCGCCAAACAATTTGCATCTTAGCCCTCCTAGTACCACTGGGACCCTGTACGCAAACTGGGAATATATATCTTCCTTGTTCTGAAAACTATTATTTTTAAAGTATAAAAGTTTCTCCCTCTGATTCAACTGCATCCAATAATGTTTCATTCACTTTCATATTTACAACACTTTAAAATTTATTCTAGCATTTTTTAATTTTTTTTTAGCACAGTGGTCCCAGCCTAAATTTCTTTCTTTCTTGGATGCAAAATTTATGAAAATAGAATCACTACTGTTACACTGAACAACTGTAATGCATGTTTTACACTAGTTCATTAAAATATTGCCACCATATCTGGTGTAAGTTACTCGGGGTCTATATGACCCCAATGATACCGAGAGATACCAAAACCTCCTGGTAGGAGGGGGGTTAAAGCCCTAACCTTTGATCTAAAAGAAGATGAGCTGATTATCCTAACAGGTTTTGCTGAAAATTATCCATTTATTGTTCGGGATGCAGTACATGTTACGCAATGGGAGACATATTCCTGGCATCCGACCGGTGCTTCCTCACTGTCCATTAGCACACGAAAACTAGTAAAGTGAGCAAGCTGATAAAACCTCAGGAAAGAGAATGATGGTGATGAGACAGCAAACCAACAATAGATGTAAAAGAACAAGAATAATTAAAATGGAGGGAAGAGCAGGAGTCAAACCAGAAAACTGAGCAAAGGCAGTCATGGGTTTCCTGGTTCAGAGCAGGTGTCAGGACATCCCTCAAGTGGCCTACACAGCCAATGTGTCTTACCTCACAGAGAGGAGTAGAAACTACCTTCACAAGTGAAACTTAAAACCTGATCAGCCACTTTGGCATCACACACTAGCACCAGAGGCAGTGTCAGCAAGTTTACAGTTTCAATGTAAGGTGTCCAAATTGGGGCAGTCCTGTAGGATGTGAACCACACACAGGCAGGCGCCACAGCAACAACAGGGTGGACCCTCACAACATCGTAGGAAGTGGCCATTGGTCAGCCAAGTGTGGCCAATGTGAAGCCAACAGGACGGTAGATTCTTCATGAGAGACACTAAGGGAAGACTACCACATTGTCGTGGTCCCCTTTGTTGCCCGCAGTTTGTTCACAGAAAGCAGGGCACACAAATCTATGTTCCAAGCTTCCAACAATTTATGATGGAGCAACCAATGGTCCATTTCTGGTATCCATATATCCAAAGATGGCATCCTGATAGCTATCTTGGCCAGCCAATCAGCATATTCATGTTTGTTCTCTGATACCCAAAATGATGTGACGGATCTACACAAGGGCAACCAACTGTCCAGCATGATAGAGGTCAGAATGAACTACACAAGGGCAACCAACTGTCCAGCATGATAGAGGTCAGAATGAATATGTTCTCTCTTCTATTCCAGTCTCGTATTGTTCGTGGAAAGAAGGATTGTCGGTATGCTTCTGTGTGGGCTCTAATCTCTCTGATTTTATCCTCATGGTCTCTTCGCGAGATATACGTAGGAGGGAGCAATATACTGCTTGACTCTTCGGTGAAGGTATGGGTACAGTGCAGATGTGACGAGTGGTCCAACAGAGGTCACTTGTGCTTGATCCAGCATGAAACAATGCAGGGTGCCATTCTATTAGACTCCACAAGGATCCTAGTTCTGTACCAACTTGAATCCAAAACAACCAATGGGATAAAAACTGACAAAGAAATTGCTAGGGAGCCTTGAAAGTCCCAGTCATGGATGGAAAGTAAAAAGTGATGGCACCAAGTGGTGTTTTATGCGTTATGAAAATCAAAAAATACGTGTTCGCATTTGGAAAAATGCCTATCTGATTCCTGTCTCTAACCAGATGTCTGTCTCAGAAAGCACACTGTAGGAGCACAAAGGTCCTGCAATTCGAGCAGCTGGCATAATCATTGGGGTACCATCCTTCCAAACAGTTTGCAGAACATGATGTTGCTAATCGGTTGGCAGCTGCCAACAGATGTTTGCGTTTTGCCTGATTTAAGGATAGAAACAATGACACTATCTAGCCACTGTGAAGGGAAAACATTTTCTAACTAAATATTGTTGAAGATGCTCGGTTGATGGAGTCTCTGATTAACATTCAGATGTTGAATTAACTGATTATGAATTTAATCAGGGCCTGTGACTATCACGTGAAAAGTCAAGAGCATGAAGCAGTTAAGTCAGGCTCATGGTACAACTCGGCGCAACTGGGGGTGGAGGGCGAGGGCGGAGAGCGATAGTTTTATGCATTTGAAACATAACCAATAAGCAAAGGATATGTACACAATCATAAAATGGGTTGCAAGGTGTTTGACAAGAAGCAATTCACTGATAGAGACACCACCTTGAGTGAGGAGCCAAGGACAGTTTTTGATCTTCGGCGGCAAAGTGGACTACGCAACTTGGCCCACAACTGTTATGTAGAGGCATATGTTGCCAAGTAGATGCACGCTCCCAGCATTCCTTCTTATTGTGCTTATTTATATTATTTCTCCCACTGGACGAAGGTGATGGATGACTGTTGTTTAAAAGCTCGCCTTATGAATTACAAGGTCATACTGAGTGGTAATACTAGCATGTGGTAGCACGACTTTTAGTAGTTTCTTACAATCAGAAAAGAAGAAACACTTTTTTCTTTCACAATTCCTCTTTCTTCACTAAAGATCAAGATGTTTCTGGTCCAACTGTCATTTATGTTTCACCAATGAGTGGTTTCATATCATTAGGCAGTAGTGGTCATTTTTTTTAAATAGCTGAAATGGTACTCTACATTTTATAAATAATGTCTCACAATGGCTGGAAGGTGTGGAGGAGAGTGATTAAAAAAGAAAAGGTTAGGACTAAACCAGAGTATACAAAGAAAGCTGGTGGGAAAACAAGACTAGATGGTGAGACTTGTGTTCCAAAAAGACTCTGCCTGGATTCAAAACTTTTCATGATTATTATTATTATTATTATTTTAATGACAATTTTACAATCCATTGGTTTAATGTTTCGGCACTAGGGGTCGGTCTCTCTCTCTCTCTCTCTCTCTCTCTCTCTCTCTCACCCCCCTTTCTTCTTCCTAAACAATTATTGCTCCTCTCAACTCAACTTTGGATTTCAGTAACTGCCTTACCTTCTCACTTAGACTGTAGTTCTGTAAGATAATCATATCATGGAATACAATGATATTGCATGAATTAATGAATTAGTATATAGTCATGTTTCTTCTCCTTTCATAGTTAGCCTATGCAGCGTTGGTACTGACAGCTCTGATACAACCATGTGACAAGGTATGTAAACATATTTTAGCAGAGTAACCAGGTCATCTTATCATTTGGCTCCTTATTCCATTCAACTGCACGACATATATTCACAGTCACAAGTCTAGTACATATTCTATTTTGCTTGAACACAAAGGTACAATATGAGGTCCATCCTCCCAGGTTCACTTCATTGCTATATTCGATTCTTAGCTGGGTCGGAGATTTTCTCCGCTCAGGGACTGGGTGTTGTGTTGTCCGTATCGTCCTCATTTCATCCCCATCGACAAAAGTCGCCGAAGTGGTGTCAACTTGAAAGATCTGCACCAGGAGAATGGTCTACCCGACAGGAGGCCCTAGCCACACGGCATTTCCATTTTACTTCATTGCTTGAGTGTCTAATTCAGTAGTCGGTCTCACTGCAGTGAGTGGTGATATCATGGCCAGAGACAATGACAAATATGAATGCTTCTTTTATAATACAGAAAAAAAATCATTAATTATTAACTGAAGAAATAAACAAAAGAATCTCAACAGTTGGCTCATGTGATTTTCAAGCATATCTTTGTACTGAATACTGCGCAATCATTTTACAGGGAAGTTTCAATGAAGTTAATTGCAAGTGTGTAACTTGGATGTTTTAGCCAATATTCCACACTTCCAAGACCAGATCTTTGAAGTGTTCAACACACTATATCTATCCAAATCTTGTAGTGTCATGCTTGAACGTTGTTAGTAAAATGAGGACAGGCTTCAAAAGCTTTCTTCACGGGCTCAATAAAAAGTGAAATTGTGCTATTTGATCAAAGATATATCCTCCAATTATTCACCTAATGTATTTCCCAACAAAATATCAGTATGAGGGCATTTTTATATGTTATCCAAGCAGAGAGAGAATCTCCCGCCGAGTCGCAACCTAACAAACTTAACTTCGAAAGTTTTTCGTATGCGTGTTTCGTAGTACCTTTGATTAAACGTGTGGACTGAGGAGCATGTTACTTGCACACAGTTTTGGAAATTGTCAAAGCCTATGAAGTAATGTAATACAACGATACAACGGCCCTATGTATCCAAAAGTGTTGACAGTATTCAACACCAGCACTAGCAAAACTGCCACGACAGAAACTGGGCACTAATCATGAGGCCTACCAACGTACGTATGGAAAATGCTTGACGTTTGCAACAAAGAATTGTACAAACAGTTACAGTTACACTTCGGAATGATGCAGCCACAAATGTTATGGCCTCTATGTTTTGAATGACAATGCACACAGGGCTTAAACAGTGTAAGTTCACATTTGCAAATGAGCTTAAGACCAACACAAACGGCCAAAAACATTATGATGAAGAAAGGTAACATAATTATCCTAACAAATCAATCACTTTTGTCGGATATTAAAGATACAAACGAAATGGACTCACAGTGTCAAACTCTAAAACTTCTATAACAACACACAACAGGTTTCCAAGTTTTGGAAATGGCGCACTTTATGCCAAAGATAACTAAACCACAGATATAAGTAAGGCCAATTCACATTAAATGTCAACGGAGTTGGTCTGGGCTAGCGCCTACAGCTGATTTTTGTCACTGTGACTCTTTCGTCACTCTTGTCCAGTCTGTTGCTAACAGACTCGCGAACAATCCTGTGACAAAATGTCACGACGCCGCAAGGTTTTGATAGCCATACGCGAATGGGTGACAAAATTGTCACTCTGCGCGCATTCTCCTTTCCTTATTTACTTTCCAGCTGTGGACACAATCACCCCGTTTACATGTGGCTCCCAAAACCGGATTTCGTTAACCGACTTCCCAATACCGCTTCTGGATGGTCTTGTAAACACTTCAAAATAGATTCTGGAAATCTGCTTCTGGTTGCCGGTTTTCCAATTCCGCAATCGATTTTCGCTCCCATGTAAACGCAACCGGTTTTGAAAGGTGCCTGGGCTATCAGGTTTCGTCTAGGTTTAAAAAATTTCGGCTAATATGGACGGAGTAGCTCTTTGTGCAGTGAAGGATGAGTAGAAATATTAGACTGAAGCTGTTTATGCCTCGTCTAATTGAAGCTTGTGCTGACTAAATTGTGCTGACTGTTATCTGTAAGTTCGGTAAATTCTGTAAATTCGGTTTTTGTCTTCTGGGAGATGTGTCGCATGTAAACGCAGTGAGGGGCACTCAAACATGTCATCAACCTATTCGCAGTTCGTACAACTTGACTGTGCACGAAAATAATACCGGTAATTATTTTCTTAGAGAAATGGAAAAAAGACCGACGCTTGTCGATAAAAAGTTGGATTATTCGGACATTGCTATGGAAATTAAAGGACTGGAAGAATAATGTTTTCAAGTTCTTGTGTTCATCTGGGACAGACAATCTCATGTTCGTATTTTCCTGCGTTAATGCAGGTAAAATTAGAAGTAAGTCATCAAAAATTTATTTGAGAATAATTAAAACGTTTCTCTGGATGTTGTTGCAGTTTGCGAAACATTGTGTAAAACTTTCCACAAATTAGCCTGTCACTCTTTTTTATGATACGTCTCATTAGGTAGCAAATAATTATCATCCCTTCAAAATGCACATGAATAAATTACGCTTGGATTTTGAAAAAAAAGTTTAGTGATTGCCACCTTTTGTGTGTGCAGTTCACTTTGATGGAGTAACGTTATATGGATAGAAGCATTTTTTTCACCACCACAGGACTCACCCATGTGCATTAGCCCTAAGCCGACATCACACTAGTCGTAAAATTAACACGTCGTAAATTCGCTTAGTCCTGTACCGAATGGTGAACGTGAGGATATGGGATACAAAAACCAGAATACAGTACCAAAATTTAAAAAAAATGAAATAATAAAGTTTATTAATGGCAAAAACAGAACTTCATAAAAGATGTTTTCGTTCAGTTTTGCAAGGTAACTTGCTGAGAAATCAAAAAAACATTTCAGTCAGTTGCTAGCAGTTGCACCCTGCAGAACATAAAAAAGCCCTCATCTCAGTACAAATGTATCATGTGTTGAAACAGTTCTCCATTCAGATCAGCAGAAAAGGGTGGTTTATTATTTAGATTACTGGTATGGCTTGCATGGATTTGGCATAAGATATAAAAATAATACATGGAAAAAACTGATACGATTTTCCTCTGTAGTCACAGAGAAAGAGCAAGTCATACCAACAGTGTATACGTGGATGTGCTGCAAAAGTGAATTTGCTGACAATGTGGTGTAACAGTCTGACAAGGTGCTCCACACTTGCAGGTCGGTAATTCGGTTGTTTCCGATTTATAAAATAAATTACGATAGGTGTCATGTGACGCTCTGATTCTGTTGATTGTTTTCCATGTGTGGCGAGGCATTTCTATTCCTGGCTGTAGTGAAGGTGACGATAATGGAGTCTGAGTAGGTTCCAAGGCTTCCAGTGTTGTCTTCACATATCATTGACTTTTGAAATGGTCCCTCAAAAGTTCTGTTAATCGTAGTAGGGGAGGTCTAGACTTATGCCTCTGCAAAGCACCATCCGCCTTGTCACTGCGCAGTGGAAGTTGGGGATTGGCTAAAATTTTGTTCTATTCCTTATCTCATTTTTGCTGTTTGCGGATATGAGGAGGAGCAATATGACTCAAAACAGGTAGCCAAGGTAGGTGAGTGCTTTTAAGGCAGCCATTAATACTATCATGGCCTCATTTAGTTTGTATCAATCTTCTTCACATGCTCACTGTTTAATTAGACTGAAGTCCAGTATTTGTTACTGTGTAGTCTAGATCTTTTTTAAACGATAATCTTCAGTCCATTGTTATCCCTAAATATTTTGGGAAAGCCTTATAGCAAATTAAGTAGTTACTGAAGTATACTTGGAACCCTAGATGTGCTTGTTTATTACTGAGGTGTAAGCACGACATTTCTTGTTTATAATTAGTCTCCAGCCAGAAAAGTATGTCCCCAGCACTGTAGGGTTTTCCAATAAGATATTGCTGCCTTCCTCTATCAATTCACTGCACGTGGCAAGGACAAGGCTGTCATATTTGGTATACCACACACACACACACACACACACACACACACACACACACACACACACACACATTGTGATGAGTACTGAGCTTTAAGGTAGCCAATTATGCCCATCGTTATTTACATGTCTCATTTTACTCTTACTGTTTCCTGTATTAATTGAAAATGCATGTTGAAACCATGTCATATGCCAAAGTAAAGTCAAACACTGTAGTTTTCAACTGTTTCTGAAACCTAACCTCAATGTATATTATTAAACTGAGTGCCTGGATGCCACAATTGCGATGGGGATCTGAATCCATCCTGTTCATTGGAAATGTGTTCTAGTATTAACGGCTGATTCGCTCTAGAATCATTCTTCAAAGGAGATTGAAACATGAACTTTTAGGGCTATAGCCTGGTAGCTTTCACGTTGGTTCTTTGTTATGTTCAGCTTCAGTACTGAGACGGCTTTCAATTTACTGAGCGCTCAGGAATATATCCTGTTACCAGGATGCCAGAAAAAATTAGCTTAGCCTTGTTTTGTATGTTTTCTAGAGTTTTGGAGGAATCTGGGGTAGATTCGATCAAATCCAGGAACTTAGTCAGGGTTAGTGTTTACTAGAGATTTATTTACATGACAGAAAATAGCCTGGAGCACACAGAATGAGCTGTTGTTGCTTGGTGGCATACTTTCATTTGTTTCTAATATTTCGTAACATTGCTCATTACTTGGAACCTTAGAGAGCATTGCAACTCGCATTACAACTTTGTCCATCAATATTTCTTGAGGTTGCTGTACAGGTGGGCTACACAGCTTCGTAAGGAGGCTCGAAGCATTCCTACTTGATTTTTTGAAGTTCCTGTTACTGATTGTTTGTTCCCACTTTTTGTAATGTTGTACAGCTGGATGCTTGAGTACCTCGTCAGCTATTTCAGAGTCTCCAGTGTTCTAAAACTGCTGGTAAAGTATCTCTGTATCATCATTACAACCTGACACACATTCCCTTTGGAAACGATGGGATATATGTCTTTTAGCTATTGTTGTAACAGCCTTAACATATCTGTCATAGTTCGTATCTTTTGGAGATCCATCGGACGATTGTGTCTAACTGTGCAGCCAATTTGTCCCACTGAACGTTCTCAAAATTTCACCTACGCCTTGAGTGTATAATGGATGATCCAGATTTGAATTCCGATTTCCACTCACACGATCTGAACGAATTACATTCCTTGGCACAAAAATTTAATTAAGATTATTGGAATCAGATTAGTTTATAAGGTGTTGGCCATTTTCGTCTGCAGTTCGGTATACCCAGGCAGTGAGGTGACTATTAGAAAATTGCTGGCATATATTTCGGGGTGTGTGTTTATTTCTAACATATTGTCAGGTCCAGATATTTGAGGTGGCTTATAAACTTTGCCAATGATGACATCAGCTATTTTTGTTGTTATTGTTGGACATTTGAGTTTATTCTAGGGATTAATTTATCGCTACTGACGTCTCTAGAGATGTTGTGACTCCATATGAACGATAGTAGATGGCTCGCAGCAGGTCATATCCATATATTTTGCATCTTTGAAATTAGTGGTCTTTATTTTGTGTGTGCGTTTCCTGGATAATAGCATCATCTACATTTTGGTCTAATAGGAGCTTTGATATGTAAACTCTTCCAAGACCTTCAACATTTAATTGGAAGATCTGGACAATGCCTACGAGATTTTTTGTCATTCGGCCCTGAGAAAGGCTGGTGGGAGAACCTATGTTTGTAACAAAGCCAGGCGATCTTAAAATATTATCTGCCTGCCGAAGGCCGCTTGGACTCATTTAGCATTATTCAGGCTGTAGGTGTGGCGTTCTTGCTTGGTCATGAGGCAATCTACATTTCAAAGAAGATAACCAGAAAAGACAACAAATCATTAAACATATTACAATCGAATGCCAGAAGATTTCTTAAACTAAAAAATATTAACTAGTGAAAACCATGGATGAAGAAAAACTAGATGTATTTGTAGTAGTCAAAAGTAACATTAACCCTCAAGTGGGCATTTGTATGTATAAAGTGCATCAAGCAGCGTTGCCAATTAAGTGACTTTGTCACTAGATTAAGTGACATTTTGACATCAAAAACGAAATTTTAAAACTGTTTAGCGATTAAATTTATTTAGTGACTTTGTAAACTATCTTTGTTCAACTACTGCATGCAACTTCTCTTGAGAATATATGTGCCCTAACTCTTAGTTCTATTGGAAAACGCTAACTAAACTCGAAAAGACCAACTGTTTGACACTTCAAAAAGTTAGAGCAAAGCACTCTGAAATCGGCATTTGCCTCATGCCACTTCACAACTGTTCTGGTAGCTTCGAATTGGTAGTTGTCTCATGTCAGTTGGTTAGTGTTTGGGTAGCTTGGGATGGCATTGTTGATGCTAAGGCTAGGCTCAAGTGTATTTTTGCACATATTCATTTCTTTGTGTTTCATCGTGTATGATGAGCAAATATAGTGTGGTGTAATGCAATTACCAGTGGAGCAAAATACTACATTCAAAAATACAAAAAAAATGATGGGAGAAAGAATCTGAATTTAAAGAATAGCTGACACCAGTTCCTGGAAATAGTATTAAAGATATTGCCTTGCTCCAGACAAACTGAATTTTATGTTAAACTGAGCGGTAAAAACGCCCTCAAACTGAGAAACATAAAATGAGACTTGAAATGAAATCAGCACAGAAGACCTTGCCAGTGCAAAAAATTGCCTATATTAGACTTTCTAGTGGAGCAGAAGCATCACTTGCATTGTTCATTGCTGAACATTGTTCTGTTTTAATTGTGGAACAACTGGGAAAATCATGTAAAAATATATTTTCTGACTCTAAACCACCACAGACATACAATTACACTCCTGGAAATGGAAAAAAGAACACATTGACACCGGTGTGTCAGACACACCATACTTGCTCCGGACACTGCGAGAGGGCTGTACAAGCAATGATCACACGCACGGCACAGCGGACACACCAGGAACCGCGGTGTTGGCCGTCGAATGGCGCTAGCTGCGCAGCATTTGTGCGCCGCCGCCGTCAGTGTCAGCCAGTTTGCCGTGGCATACGGAGCTCCATAGCAGTCTTTAACACTGGTAGCATGCCGCGGCAGCGTGGACGTGAACCGTATGTGCAGTTGACGGACTTTGAGCGAGGGCGTATAGTGGGCATGCGGGAGGCCGGGTGGACGTACCACCGAATTGCTCAACACGTGGGGCGTGAGGTCTCCACAGTACATCGATGTTGTCGCCAGTGGTAGGCGGAAGGTGCACGTGCCCGTCGACCTGGGACCGGACCGCAGCGACGCACGGATGCACGCCAAGACCGTAGGATCCTACGCAGTGCCGTAGGGGACTGCACCGCCACTTCCCAGCAAATTAGGGACACTGTTGCTCCTGGGGTATCGGCGAGGACCATTCGCAACCGTCTCTATGAAGCTGGGCTACGGTCCCGCACACCGTTACGCCGGCGACAGGCGTGAATGGAGGGACGAATGGAGACGTGTCGTCTTCAGCGATGAGAATCGCTTCTGCCTTGGTGCCAATGATGGTCGTATGCGTGTTTGGCGCCGTGCAGGTGAGCGCCACAATCAGGACTGCATACGACCGAGGCACACAGGGCCAACACCCAGCATCATGGTGTGGGGAGCGATCCCCTACACTGGCCGTACACCTCTGGTGATCGTCGAGGGGACACTGAATAGTGCACGGTACATCCAAACCGTCATCGAACCCATCGTTCTACCATTCCTAGACCGGCAAGGGAACTTGCTGTTCCAACAGGACAATTCACATCCGCATGTATCCCATGCCACCCAACGTGCTCTAGAAGGTGTAAGTCAACTACCCTGGCCAGCAAGATCTCCGGATCTGTCCCCCATTGAGCATGTTTAGGACTGGATGAAGCGTCGTCTCATGCGGTCTGCACGTCCAGCACGAACGCTGGTCCAGCTGAGGCGCCAGGTGGAAATGGCATGGCAAGCCGTTCCACAGGACTACATCCAGCATCTCTACGATCGTCTCCATGGGAGAATAGGAGCCTGCATTGCTGCGAAAGGTGGATATACACTGTACTAGTTCCGACATTGTGCATGCTCTGTTGCCTGTGTCTATGTGCCTGTGGTTCTGTCAGTGTGGTCATGTGATGTATCTGACCCCAGGAATGTGTCAATAAAGTTTCCCCTTCCTGGGACAATGAATTCACGGTGTTCTTATTTCAATTTCCAGTAGTGTATATCAAACCAAGTGTTCAAACATAGTAAATGGAGCGTTGGAATCGCATTTCAGGGAACTACTGCGAGCAGATATTGGTAACGAAAAATTTAGTCTACTTGTAATCGAATCCACTGACATACGTGTTTTAAAACAGCTTGGATTTTCAATAATACATTACAGTAAATAAGAAAAAATTGTGTTGACATTTTTATCGCCCACTCCTGTCGAAGAAGAAGCTGGGAAAGGTCTGGCCTATGCAGTCATAGTAACTTTAAAACACCACATTCTGAAAAATGAAAATTTGGTTGGAATAGGTACAGACAATGGGCCAGTTATAACAGGAGTGAGCAATGGTCTACACAAAATTTTAAAAACTGATTATGGCCTGCCAAATCTCATACTCGTGCATTGCATACTTTGTTCTTTACAACTGGCACTGAGTCATGCTTCAGAAAACAATATACCCCAAAACACAGATTATGTAATAGGAGAATTCTACAACTGACTTCGACTATCTCCAAGTCATTAAGGTGAATTCAGAAAAATATTTGAAACAATAAATTGCGTCAAAGCACCACTGAAAATACTTGAGTTATGTGTGACTTGACGACTTTCCGTACATCCGACAGTTTGTTGTATTGTACAACAATGAGATGAACTGAAATTGCATTCCTATGTATTTAAAACTAGAGAAAATTGTTATACATCGGAACTGCTCCATTAACAATCTGCAGTACTTAGATTAGTTACAAAGTATTCTAGATGAAGTTCAAACAGCCATGAAAGTACAGGGTTTCCCAAAATAATGTATACACTTTCTGAAACGGAATATCTCTTTAATTAAAGGAGAAGGAAATACAGTCCACTTTTGTGGTATACCTTAAGGTCCAACTAAAAGTGATAAATTTTCGAAATAGCCTCCTTGAGCCACAATACACCATCGACAACGACTTAGAAAAGAGTGACATGCCACCTGTATTCTTCCTAATGGAATAGTATCACATTCCTCCTGAATTTGCTCTCTAAGATCATCCAGTGTATGCGGTCTTGAAGTGTAAACTGTGTTCTTGAGAACACCCAACAGACAGAAGTCTAGAAGAGTTAAATCAGGGGATGAAGCTGGAACCTCCACACTCTCTCTTTGCCCTATCCATCTTGCATGGAATGTGTAACTGACAAATACCCTCACATCAATGTGAAAGAGATGTGGTGCGCCACGCTGCTAAAAAGCAGTAATCTTCATTTTCAAAAAAGTCATTAAGACCAGGAGTTATCACATGCAACATTTCTAAGTAAGAGTCACCTGTAACAGTGTTTTCAGAAGTAGTATAGCCCTATTAACCTTCCAGAAGACAGAGAACACTAGACTCATACACCTGGTAGATTAACATGTCTTTCCTCTGTTATGTATGGGTTCTCACTGGCCCAGTACATACAATTATGGTAGTTAATTGTTGCATTAAGTTTAAAGGTCATTTCATCTGACCGAAGAATTATATCATGGACATTTTGCTGTTCTTCGCATCTGTTAACAAATAACTAACCACTCACAAAATTTACTTCACGTATTGTGATCATCCTCATTAAGAGCATAGACAAGTCTTGGACTGTAAGGCTTTATTTTCTGAGCCCACTGCATTCTATGAACACTGCATTTGCAGGTACCAGTCTTATGAGAGCATTGCCTAGCAGATTTATTCGGGATTGTGTGTATGCCATAATCACTCTATCAACCCTGTCATTGTCTGCTGGACATCTCTTTCTTCCACAACGTCCATTCTTCAAATCTTGTAGTGTTCCTCTGATGTCAAACTTATCTCATATTATTGCAATTGTTACCCTTGGTGGTGATGGTGTTCCAAATTCAGCCCTCCAACATCATCATACCTCACTCACATTCTCTGTTTTCTAGTAACACTTTAGCACACATTTCTGTTGAGCCAACAATAATACCATGTTTACAATCCTGGAACAAATAAAAGTGTTGTGATGTTTTTCATTGCCTTCTGAATAATTACCCGCAATACTGCATTTCTATCTCCTTTAATTAAAGAGATATTCAATTTCAAAAAGTGTATACATTATTTTGGGACACCCTGTATTTTATAGTGAAAACTCTGATTCCACAAAATTGCTGGACATACATACTTTTCTTTTGCAATCAGTTTGTAAAAGAGTGATCTACGAGCCTGTTATTAACAAGAACATCCTAAATGCATCTGTCCAATAATGTCGTCTTAATCCCTTTACTGCTTGCTTTTGAAACCTGTGCTAGCAAGTTGAATATTTTTGATGACAGTATCAAATTGGTAGCAAGACGATATATTGACTTTATAGCGAAGCTTATAAAATAATTACAAAATAGGTTGCCACCTAGTACTGAAATTTTAACTAAGATGAACAAATAATCTGAGAGAAGTATTACAAACTAAAACAAGTAATTCCAGTTTCTTTTATCTAGTAAAAGATTTGGGATATAATGATACCACTGTATTGGAAAAATCTCACAACAATGGAATTACATCTATTTCATTTTATGGCAAAACATCGAGAATACAGTGGATTTTTGGTTTGAAGTTCAATCATATAAAGATCCTGCAAGTCGAAACCTGTTCAAAGAATTATGCACTCTTGCCTTCATTGTATTGTCAGTCCCGCATTGAAATGCAGAGATAGAACGAATTTTTAGTACCATGAATATGGTTCAATCAAAACGTTGCAATTTCCTTTGTCTTACTTCACTGAATTCTATTTTGATGATCAAAAGCACCTCTAAAGAGAATAGGTATAAATGTTTTGGCTATTAGTTACCAATAAATTTACTAAGACTTATTGGAACCAACAAATCACACCCATTTAAGAGTAAATATGATAGTGAAGTTCAGCCATCAGCTTCAACTTTGGGGAAACTTCAACAACCTTCAATCTATTTCACAGTTATGACAATGATGACAATGATTTGTTTTGTGTTCTTTTCTTTGATTACATCACATGATATTCCTTACTGGCGATGGTTTTTCATTCCAATCATGCAAGGAATACCATCATGAAATACCCAAAACGAACGAAGAGTATGTGAAGTAGCCAATTTGTCTGCCACATCGTGGACGTAAATCGAGTCTTCAGTTTCGTACAGGTAGGAAACGGCTGTTACTATACTTCACATGTTCTTCCTATCCTAAATGCATACATCATCAGGGAGAGGGCAAGTCATGCACCTCTGGAAAGCTATGCAGTGTTTGTGTTACAAAGAATCGATGTTTTCTTTGGTGTGCAAAGTACCAGTTTTATCACGTTACGATTTGTCGCCATAGTTTACAGTACAGAAACATGCACAGAGAATGTACAGCATGCACTAGGGATTTATTACTTACATTGGGGCCGTAACATCATTGCATTCTGCATGACTAATAGGTCGGAAGCCGCAACACTCTATGTGTTTATGTTCTCTCTTACCAATACCCTCTTGGTACTGACTGCACACACTAAACAATACTTCTGAATTGATAGCACATTTAATTTATGTGAAATGCTTGAAACTGTGTCTGCCTGGAGCTCCATAATGTGTAAACCACATTTCTTCTTCATCAGTGTCTGTTATATTATCACAACACTTTCACATATACTATACACCAGTAAGTGATACTAGCCCCCTCGATATGCGCCCATCTGGAGAGATCTGCACTTCGATGGATGCCGGGAGGAGAATTGGTGCAGAACAGCAGTTACAGACTTCATGAGATGCGGAATGTAGCTGTCTACTTCTGGTCAACTGCAAATTAAATCGACGATTTCCTAACTGTGTGGGAATGCTCTGTGACTCCTGTCTGCATAGGGAAAGATGGGCAATCGCAAACGTAACTTACGTCCTATGATCAAGGTGCTAGAAATAAGTAGATCAGTATATATATATCTGTGTGTGTGTGTGTGTGTGTGTGTGTGTGTGTGTGTGTGTGTGTGTTGCACAGTCATCTGTCTACATTCGCAATCTAGTACATGGTACTTACTAAGTAGTGGAAGGGCAGTTTAGTGATGACACAGAAACTGGGAAGAATGCTTCCACTACTACGATTGCACTATCAACTGTGATGCTTATTACAGTGCATCGGCAGTGTCTCTTCCATCCCATCTGCCCACTGGTACTATGTTGATTGCCACATAATGATTGACTGAAATCACTTGTTTGCGGTAGGGAAAGAGTTTTGGTGGAGGGGCAACAGCTTCCAGGGATGGCTAGCACTGAAACAGAGATTGCATACAGGACCGCAATGTTAGGAATCAGTCGAAAAAGAACACTGAGTCAATTGATACCCTATCACTGTAAAAGATGGGTTTAGATGTAGAGGTCATCAATCATCTTCAGGCAACTGTTTGGAAACGCGCCACAACGCCAGAAAACTCTTACAGATTCCTTATACTGTGACTTTCTTTTATTTCAATCATCACCATGTGATGTCCAGTGCAAAAATACTTATTGTATGTAAAAACTGTTAGTGTTCTGCACTTTACCTGTTTTCTGCTTCATGTCACTCACTCACCGACCCCCTCCCATTAACTATTGTACCACTAACGCCATGCTGAAATAAAAAAAAATCATGCAAATCAATTATGCACATTAATTAAACTGATATCCTTCACGTGTGTGGAGTAGTATTTTTATTTCCCAGCATCCCATTGGTGGAGGAAATCGATGCAGTACAGTTTAAACACAAGTCGCTAGTGAAAGACACATACCGCCAATCGACGGCCGACACTGCCTCTGCCGACTCCGCACATGTGCCCTGTAAGGCCAGCTGGACACAAGACGCCACCAAAGTGACGAAAGCCGGGGCGCGAGCCAGCGCTCTCACGACACTGCTGCCTGCAGCCAGCTGGTGAAAGTCGCGTCAATATTCGGGTATACACTTAGAATTCTTCGAGTGCTATACTGACTTCAAATGTCATGTAAATAACAGCCAAGTCTTCCGTTGGCAATCGTAAATTGTCGCAGAAATAATTAACGGTCGCTTTTATTGCTATAGGCGTCGCCATGATGTCTCAGTTTGTCTGCATGGAAATTCTCGCCCTACCAGGACCTGTTTACAAAAACATTCCAGGATAACACTGAACACATTCTTTGTGATGGTCCTAACGAGGCATCCCATGCTACCCTTCCTGGAAATCGTGACATCCTGCTTTCAACATATGTCTCGGAAATGCTAAATATTCTAACCGCTAAAATCCTTCATCATGTATGTGCACACTTAGGAAAATAAGAATAATCGTAAAAGCATTCTTGTTGTTTAGAAAGAGAGCAATGTCTAAGCACAGCTGGGAAAATCAGAACAATTACACAAACATAAGTCGAAGCACTGTCCTGAAGAAGAGAAAAATGGCTGGAATTGTGAGTGCCCTACAGCTGCTGGAGATGTCATAATGCCACAATGGCGGATGAGGAATGGCATCACACCTTAGATACCTTGTCCCCACCTTGCTAGAACCAGTCTGTAGAGGCTCCTATATCACAGCACAAAGAATGCTTTGTGAATGAATAGAGCACTCTGATTGACTGTTACTGAATTTTTTTTATTTTATTTACATGTCAAATTCCTTAGGATGAAATTGAGGAGCAAATCTCCAGGGTCATGGTACGCATCAGTACATGAAATTACAACATAAAAGTAATAACAAATAAAACTAAATTTTAATGAACCCGAAAAAAGTCAGTCCCGCAAGTTTACGAAAATGCAATCAACAATACAATAAGAAACAGCTTAATTTTTCGAGGAACTCCTCGACAGAATAGATGAGTGACCCATGAAGAAACTCTTCAGTTTAGATTTGAAAGCGCGTGGATAACTGCTAAGATTTTGAAATTCCAATGGTAGCTTATTGAAAAAAGATGCAGCAGTATACTCCACACCTTTTTACTCCAGAGTTAAGGAAGTCCGATCCAAATGCAGGTTTGATTTCTGCCGAGTATTAACTGAGTGAAAGCTGCTTATTCTTGTGAATAAGCTAATATTGATAACAAGAAATGACAGTAAGGAATATATATATATATTGAGAGACCAATGTCTAAATACCAGACCCAGACTCGTGAACAGGAGTCGACAAGAGATTCATGATCTTACTCCACTCATTGCCCAAACAGCCTGTTTCTGAACTAAAAATATCCTTTTAGAATGGTAAGAGTTACCCCAAAATATAATACCATATGACATAAGAGAATGAAAATAAGCAAAGTAGACTAATTTTCGTGTCCAACAATCACTCAATTCTGATACCATGAGAATAGTAAAAATGGCAGTATTAAGTCTTTGAACAAGATCCTGAACATGGGCTATCCACAACAGCTTACTATCTATCTGATCACCTAGAAATTTGAACTGTTCAGTTTCACTAATCATATGACCATTCTGTTAAATTAAAACATCAGGTTTTGTTGAATTGTGTGTTAGAAACTGTAAATACTGAGTATTCTTGTGATTTAGCATCAGTTTATTTTCTACAAGCCATGAACTTAGGGCATGTACTGCACTATTTGAAACTGAGCCAATGTTGCACATAACATCCTTTACTACCAAGCTAGTGTCATCAGCAAACAGAAGTATTTTAGAGATACTCGAAATACTAGATGGCATATCATTTATATAAAGTGTTAAAATTTGTGCTTCTTGGTCTGAAAGGCCATTCACCCTTTTACTAACAGAATGCCCGTCTAATAATGAAGAATGAATAAAAAGATTGTCTATGGCTGTGCTACTGTTGCCTAGGAACCTAGATGAAAAAAAAAAACAATCTGCATGAAATCATATGAATTTAGGAGATCTACCAACATCCTCTTTCTTGCACCGCCATATACAAAATTTATATTGAAGTCATCACATATAACTAGTTTCTGGTACTTCCTACAAAGTGAATCAAGAACCCTCTCTAGCTTGAGCAAAAACGCTCTGAAGTCAGAGTTAATCGATCTATAAACAACAATTACAAGTTTCACTAAATTCAACTGCACCTGAACAACATTCAAATATCTGTTCAGTGCAGTGTCGTGATACGTCTATGGACTCAAATGGAATACTTTAATGTACGTACCCACTCCCCCACCCTGCAAGGAATTCCTTGAGAAACAGCCAGCTAATCTGTATCCTGGTAAAGGAAGCCTCTGAATTGTCAAATTATTTAAGTAGTACTCTGATATACCAACAATTTCACATCTATAAGTAGTTCACTAACTTTATCTCTAATACCTCTTATATTTGGATGAAATTGCTAATTCCTTCTCTACATGGAAATATTACATCGTTGGAAGGTGAACACTTAGTTAGAGGGACTTCCTTTAAAGCTGGTGTACCTATCAGCTGCCTTCAATCTAAAAAATGTGCTGCTCTAACAACAACTACTACAGGAATTTTTCCATGAGTAATCCCACCACAACCACCCACTACTCTGTCACCTAAAAGCTTAGCCAGCCTCCACTTCCCATACCTATTGAAGTGTAGGCCATGCCTAGTGAAACCTGATCTACTGATAGACCCAACTGGCACCACTGAGATGTGACGTATGCCCTCTGACATCAGCCCCCTCCCCAGCCCCACATTAAGTCGCATTAAGGTGAGGTCGATCATGACACTGACACAGTTGCACAAAATGCACTTTAGTGCCACCAGTTTGAGTAGCTGTCTTTACCAGCTCGGCACCTACATCATATTCCCCATCCCTATCAAGACTGTTCCCTGCTCCACCCGCTATCACTAGCTGATCCTCCTTCGTAAAATTCCTACATAACTCCCCTATGTTGTCAGTCACCTGAGCCAAGCCTGCACTAGACTTCACAACGCTGGCGACCTGGTACTCACTCCCCAACACTTCCTGCAACTGCTGGCCCATGCCTCTACCATGAGATCTACCTAGCAACACAACCTTCTTTCTGTTAGACTTTGCTACTGACCTAGGCCTCGTAACTGCTGAGGACTGCTGCATGTTCCCTATATATACAGCTACAAGAGGCTCCTCTCCACTCAACTCTGACAGTTGGTCAAATCTATTGCATATATGCAAAGTAAAACTGTCTGAATACCTCCTCTTCCTGCCTGCCTTCTTGCCAGCTGCCACTTCCCATTCCCCACCACCCTTCACCCACCTCAACCTATCTAGTTCCTCCTCTGCGCATTGTAACTGCACCTGAAGGGCATAGATCATATGCCCTGCTCCTGTATCAATTTCTTTCTACTACAGATTCTGCATTCCCAGGAGAGGATCTCACTTCCCCACTGCATTCCCCCCAATTAAAATACTTTGAACCAATCCCGCACCATAACCGACTATTCACAAACCTACGACAGAGCCCACACTTCTCACTCATGGTAACGTTTTAAGTAGACTGTTAAGGTTTTTATGTTGGTAACACCACGTAGCGCTCTATATGAAAATCACTGACTGTGCTGTGTGAAGTCTGTGGCTGGTCTCCCTTGTTGCAATATTGACATTGTAGTGTTGGGCAGTTGGCTGTTAACAGCACAGTTGCACAGTTGGAGGTGAGCCGCCAGCAGTGGTGGATGTGGGGAGAGAGATGGCTGAGTTTTGAGAGCGGATGATCTGGATGTGTGCCCATCAGAGACAGAAAATTTATAAGACTAGATGTCATAAACTGATATATATATATATATATATATAATGACTTTTGAACACTATTGAGGTAATGCATTGTTTGTTCTCTATCAAAATCTTTCATTTGGTAACTATGCCTATCAGTAGTTAGTGCCTTCAGTAGTTTGAATCTTTTATTTAGCTGGTATTAGTGGCGCTCGCTGTATTGCAGTAGTTCGAGTAAGGAAGATTTTTGCGAGGCAAGTGATTTGTGAAAGGTATAGGTTAATGTTAGTCAGGGCCATTCTTTTGTACAGATTATTGAAAGTCAGATTGTGTTGCGCTAAAAATACTGTGTGTCGGTTTAGTGTTGATCAGAATAAGTAAAGAGAGTAATGTCTGAGTACGTTCAGTTTCCTCAGCTGTTTGAAAAGCAAATAACATAAGAGGTTTATCAGCACAGTCATTCATTATGTTTTCTAAGGAGACGTTTCATAAGTTTTACAGTTATAAAAAAACAATATGTCTACATTACCAAAGTTCGGTTACACCGGTAGAACTATTTATAGAACTGACAATAATGGTCTCGAAATTTTCTGCCTACTAAGAGAGCAACTACTTGTATTAATACTACTACACAACAGCTAATACCAGTAGCAACAAAACATCACCAAATTATTAGCTAAAAACAAAAAACTCAAGTGGGCATTGCAACGCTAAACGAAGTTAAAACACTGAATGAATATTTTACTGAAATATTTCACTAGAAACAATAAGAAACGTCAGTTGAAAACTAAAGCACGAAATTTACAAAACGACATAAATGCACAGAAAACTCTAAAAAACACAGCGAGCAAACGATTCAAAAAGTTTATTAAATTGTTATTTCGCCACAAACGGCACGAAACACTGCTGAAAACTATTAAATTTACTAACTGTATAACATTGCACAAATAAGTTTGTCTGAACTTAGCTTTATAACCACTACAGCTGCAGTGCATGCCGCAAAATGTAAACACACTACTGAGGCCCATTTTACCTTCCAAATTACTAAAGCTGCCAGTGTGGGAGCACTGTCTACGTTTTTTTTCTGCAGCCGAGGCTTTCAGCGGCACAACTGTTTTGTACGGATCGTCATATTGCGCTGACAGTTAAACCTTGCAAAAGTGGTCGACAGATCGTCAAATATGAGAAGACACTTCCTCAATTACACTGTTCGGCCACTGACGATGGAACTTGAATATTACAGTGTAAAACCGATCTCCAACCCAGCTATATATCCCCACATACTGTAGCAATGTAGTAAACATGCAATTTGTATCCCGCGCAATACAAAATCATCACTTCTACATCCTGCGTATATCTAGCGACTACCAGACACTCGTACATATACCGTTAAGATTGTTGTACTAAGGCTGGGTCGGTTCCCGTCTGCACAAGGGGCGTCACTGTTTCTGGCCCCGAACTGCTTGCTTGCTTGCTTTCTACCCCCACATCTAGATTCTGAGGTTATGATAACATTTGTATGTATGTAAGGTTTGCCAGAATATTACAACAATTACGTGATACTTCTCGATATCAATCACATACCAATATCGCTTGGATAGCAGTATCTCTTGCACAATATAATTCCGAAGATACAGACTTGAAATTATTTCTTTAGAAACCCAAAACTTTATCAAGGTGCAGCGTGCTGTAAACCATTGAGTAACTAGAAACTTACCCCATCTGCTAAGATCTTTACGTGAATACTCGAAAAAAATAGAGGAAGCTGTTGTTTCCACTCACGAATACTGATGTCGGTGTATAACAGATTCAAAATCAACCTTACGATTTACGAAGTCAACTAAGATCTTTCTCATGTATAGTGAACCAGCAAAGTTGTCTTCCACCCATCTTTCGCCTACAAGATTCTCACATCACAGTCTATGTTCTCTCAACCAAATAAAGGTAGGAAATGGGCAGAAGCAGTCAGTCGGACAATTTACATGGGAGGGAATAATAGTCCAGCACTATTACAAGCCCGTATTGATTCTTCTCGAATAGCCACGGAGAGCACAGGCGATCACGAAGGCTGTCCAACATATACTGAGCATTAGTTCGCTATTCACCGCTATTCATCCATATATATATATATATATATATATATATATATATATGACCACTGTACTTACAATTAAATATTACGATTGCAGTGTTAATTGGACGACATTCAATAGTGAGCAAAGTATCGGAAATACCCCCTGCTGACGGCAGTGTCTCTGGAAATAGAGATATCTGTACCATTCTTATAACTTAACATACTTTTACAAGTAAAAAACTATCTTTCATTGCCTTTGCTATCACAGTATCCCACATCAAATCCATACTTTCCTTATGACTGGACATAGTCATTTTCTTTGCACATGGGGGAGCACACACACAGATACTTTATAAGCCGGATGCTCAAGGTGAACCTACCATGCATCCCCTACTACTGAGTATAATACTACGCCAATAACTGATTGCTGGCGTTACGAAACAATACTGAGCGAAAATCAGCGATGGGTGGACATGTTTCATAAGTTTTTCTTGCGAGTGATAACCACTGTATCTTAGAAAGAGTGGTGTAATCGTCTTACAAACCACCAGATGTTAAAAACACGATTACAACGACCATGTTACTGTCACAATCGGTCTTCGTCCTTCCAGCATGCAAAAGTATCCATGTTGAAAGCTATATTGGCTTCATAAATCGAAATACTGCATTACCTCTGAATGAAGCGGTATCACCAGACAAATACAGCGACACTGGATATAGACGGTGATCACCAGAGTATTATCAGACCAACAGTGTGGTTACACGACGACGACGGTGCAAACTTGTAATAAAATCATCATATTTAGAAAGTGGTGCCGCTAAGGAACATGGTATGAAGCCAGTATTTGCAACTCCCTCACGCTGCCACTAGATACGAGGGTCGGAACTTGAATAGTGGCAACTATTTTCTTACAGTTCGTCCAAACCGATACGTGTTCCAAAGTGTTACTGACCTTCAAAGTAGTCACCGGCATTGTGTATATCCCATTGCCATCGATGTAGAAATCCTAGGATCCTCTTAGCAGCGCCAGTTGTGTCGACAGATCGAGCGGCGCAGTCTATTGCGCCACGAATTTGTAGCAGTTCTGAAGCGAATGCCATGAAGCATTTCCTTCAGTTTAGAAATCGAGTTGAACTCACGAGGTCTTACGACAGGGGAGTGCTGTAGGTGGTATAGAACTTAGCATCAGTAACAAGTTGCACTGTACGTGCTTGAGAATTATCCTGCAAAATGATGGCCAGGTCCTGCAGAAAGTGTCATTTCTTCTGTCTCTATGCCGTTCATTTTTGGAACACAACATACGACCAGCTTAGACACAGAAGTGATGATACTTTCTGCAGGAACTGACCATCATTTTGCAGGAAAATGCCCAACCACGTACAGTGCAAGCTGTTACTGATTTGTTTGACTGATGGGGCTGCTAAGTGAGAAGATTCAGTGTGGACGTGTGTTTGCGATGGACCATTATTACCTCCCATGTGAATAGTCCGACTGACTGCTTCTGCGCATTTCCCAGCTTTATTTGGTTAAGAGATCATCGATTGTGGTGAGCACATTTTGAAGGTGAAAGACAGATGGAAGGCATGTTTGCTACTTCTTTAGACATGAGAAACACTTTAGTTGACTTTGTAAATTAAAGGGATGATTTTGAATCTGTTATACATCGACATCGGTATTCGCGAGTGGAAATATTAGTCTCCTCTATTTTTTCGAGTATTCACATAACGATCTTAGCAGATGGGATACGTTTCTAGTTACTCAGTGGTTTACAGCACGCTGCACCTCGCTGAGGTTTCGGGTTTCTAAGGAAACAATTTCGAGTCTATATCTTCGCAATTATACTGTGAAAGCGATACTGCTATGCAAGCAGTAGTGGTATGTGCTTAATATTGAGAAGTATCACGTAAATGTTATATTATTCTGGAACACCTTGTTAAAATAACATGTGTTTTCGTAATCCTAGTGTCCTGAGATGGGGCTGGAAAGCAAGAAAGCAAGCAAGCAGGTCGGGGCCAGAAACAGTGACGCCCTTGTGCTGAGGGGAACCGACCCAGCCT
The DNA here is from genome assembly GCF_023897955.1 of Schistocerca gregaria. Lineage (NCBI taxonomy): Eukaryota > Metazoa > Arthropoda > Insecta > Orthoptera > Acrididae > Schistocerca > Schistocerca gregaria. The sequence goes on along the minus strand of NC_064921.1, from coordinate 399,878,290 downwards.
TTGTACAACAGTCTTTGCGGTATATGTACGAGTGTCTGGTTTCCGCTAGCTATATACAGGATGCAGAAGTGGTGATTTTGTATGGTGCAGGATACGAATTGTATGTTTACTACATTGCTACAGTATGTGGGGGTATATAGCTTGGTTGGAGATCGGTTTCACGTTGAAATATTCAAGCTTCCATCATCAGTGACCGAGCAGTGTAACTGAGGAAGTGACTTCACATATTTGACAATCTCTCAACCACTTTTGCAAGGTTTAACTGTCAGTGCAATATGGCGATCGGTACATGATAGTATTGCCACTGAAAGTGTCGTCTGCAGGAAAAAAGGTAGACAAGGCACCCACACTGGTAGCGTTAGGAATTTGGCGGGTAAATTCAGTAAGAGCCAATCAGAGTGCTCCATTCATTCACAAGACATCCTTTGTTCTAGGAGCCCCTACAGACTGGCTCTAGCAAGGTGTGGGCAAGGTATCTATGATGGGATGCCGGCCCTCATCGGCCATTGTGGAATTGTGACATCTCCAACAGCTGTAGGACACTCACAATTCCAGCCATTTTTCTCTTCTGCAGGACAGTGCTTCGAATTCTGTTTGTGTAATTGTTCTGATTTTCCCAGCTGTGCTTAGACAGTCCTCTCTTTCTAAACAACAAGAATGCTTCTATGATTAATCTTATTTTCCTGAGCGTGCACATACATGATGAAGGCTTTTAGCGCAGAGAACGTTTACCATTTCCGAGATGCCTCGGTAGGACCATCACAAAGAATGTGTTCGGTGTTATCCTGGACTGTTTTCGTAAACAGGTCCCGGTAGGGCGAGAATTTCATGCAGACAAACTGAGACATCACGAAAGCTCCTACAGCAACAAAAGCGACCATTAACTATTTCTGCGACACTTTACGATTTCCGACAGGTAGACTTCGCTGTTATTTACATAGACATTTGACGTCAGTATAACACTTGAAGAATTCTAACTGTATACCCGAAAACTGACGCGACTTTCACCTGCAGTGTTGACTTGCGCCCAGGCGTTCGTCTCTTTGGCCTCTTCGGAGCTGTCCCTACAAAGCATGAGTGCGGAGTTGGCAGAGACGGTGTCGGCCGTCGATGGACAGTATGTGTTTTTTTTACTAGCGATTTGTGTTTAAACTATATTGCGTCGATTTCACCCACCAATAAAATTCTGGGAAATAAAAATACTACTCCACACACATGATGGATATCAATTTAATTAATGTGCATAACTGACTTGCATGAATTTTTTGTTTCCGCGTGGTGTTAGTGGTACAATAGTTAATGGGAGGGGGTCGGTGAGTGGGTGACATGAAGCAGAACACAGGTAAATAGCAGAACACTAAGTGTTTTTACATACAATAAGTGTTTGTGCACTGCATTATTTTGGCTGTTGAAGCATTGTGAGTGTGTTTGCAGATCGTTATACATGCATTGTCCTCCAATTTTACTCCTAGTGAACTTGTCTGTACATCATTGTCTGTACTGCATTATTTTGGTAATTTACGAGTTGTTTGTGTGTCTGTACATCAGTGTAGTGCATTATTTCGGTGATTTACGAGTAGTATGCTGGTCTGTAGGCTGTGTATTGTGATCCCAAGCTCGTCAGAGTGTGTGTTTTGTATCAGTGTAATAAAAGAAATATGTGAAATCCATCGCTAGATAAACTGCTCCAGCTTCACACTGAAAATAAATCAAGTACAGTCCTTCCTCTCCAGCGGCATATGTCTGGCTGAGTCCTTTTCCCTCCTCTTCCAAGGAAGAGGAGGTGGTAGGATGACTTAGGTTAGTGGAGGTAGCACAGGTGACATTCTCCCCCACAATTTTCTTTTGTTAGTGTAGATGGCCCAACTGTCATTTTTTCTGCTAAAAGTTGAACTTGCGCCAATTTCTTGAGGAGAGGGAAGGAGGGAGGGGCGGGTGTTAGGTTAGTGGAGGTATCCCAATTGATCTATTTTCCCACCAAAATTTGGAATTCCCACCATGATGTCATTGCGACTTTGCCACATCTATTGCCGCAATCTTGGATCCGCCACCTTGAATAAATCTCGCAACAATGCAGATTTGGGCCATAGATTTTATTGTACGTATTGTATTGTATGTCAACTGGGGGCGTAGGAACGACGGAGAGGATCTGTCCCAGCCACAGCCGCGGTGGTCCACAGTCGCACGATGACTACTGCAGTCCACTTCTCCCCTCTGCCACCCCACACCAAACCACTCTTTCAGGGTTATTGTGTGGTTCACCCTCGGTAGATTCCCCCCCCCCCCCCCCAATGAACGTCTCACACTAGACGAGTGTAACACCTATGTTTGCGTTGTAGTGTAATGAAGGTGTACGTGCACATGGAGAACTTGTTTGCACAGCAATCACCGACACAGTATAGCTGAGGCGCAGTAAGGGGAACCAGCCACATTCGCCGAGGTAGATGGAAAACTGCCTAAAAGCCATCCACAGACTGGCCGGCTCACCGGACGTCGACACAAGTCCGCCAGGCGGATTCGTGCCAGGAACCAGGCACTCCTTCCCAATCCAGAAAGCTGTGCATTAGACTGCATAGCTACCTGGGCGGGCAGAGCCATACATAGTTTGCTCTGCTACTGAGGAGTGTGTTTAAGCTCTCAAACGTCAGCACACACAAGACTTCAGATATATTTAACGCTACAATCTATTTGTGACACAAATTTCATTATTTGATTTGCATAATGTTTCCTTGTGATACTCAAGTATTGAAAATATGTTTTTTTATGATGAAGGTGGAAGTGAGTGTTTTAGAGAAGTATTTGACTCTTGTAATTTGCTGTACAATTAATTAGACAGGTAGTACAAATGGATTATTTCAATCTATTTTTGATATCGAAATTGCGTCAGGTGGCCCTTTGTCTCCAGTATTCTGAGGAGAGATGGAAAACTCCATCTTCATCTTTGAAGACGTTGGTTCACACAGAAGTGGCCTGTTGAGAGAGACAGAGACAGGAAGCAAGTCTGAAATTTGTCGATCAACAGAATGCCTGAACTTGATACTTTGTTTGTGCAAGGGGGGGGGGGGGGCAGGAGATCTAAGGAGGCCGAGATATTCAGTCCGTGGTCAGTGGTATTCAGTAACATGATCTGTAATTAGGAAACTGGGCTGTTTTGACGTTAGTAGCGGCGCCATGATGACAGACATACATGTGGAGGACCCCAAACGGTGGCTACTGTACCGCACATCATTCCATTCCGTGGTGATTACAGTTATTATGTTATGCGGAACAAGGGTGGGGCGGGTGTGCAGTCATGGTGTCTACCCAAGTGGAGAAACCCTGTCTCCCACAAATTGACTAAATAAAGAATGTGTATCAATATGTTATTGACTTTGATTTCAATTTCGCCTGTTGTGAGATCCTTCTTCCCCAGCACAGAGTGAGTCATTTTCCTACCAATTTTTCTGGAATGGGTGGGTGTGGGAGAGGTCGAGGGGTAGCAGGTGGGATGTGTTTAGATGGTGGCATTGTGCACTAGCTCAGTCGATCCTTGCTTGTCAAGGTGAGCGCACACAAGAAAATTTTCCAATAAGACGACACCTCCAGTCTGCAGCAGTGTAATTACATAACTAGAACATCTAGTTGCTGGATATGAGCTTTTCTGACCACATAAATGTAAGATTCGGCACCTGCGAATTCAATTTTATAAAGTGGTTCCTGGTGTGGGTTCCTGTAGTCATGTCCTAGTTAATGAACCACGGGCAACGTATGAGTGGCCAAGTAAGTGGTCCCGACAGTCGGGATACCAGTTACTTTGGAATAAGGCTGGGCATCTCGGTCATATTCTGAGTCATGGTCACCTTTGTGCTCATACGGCAAAGACTACCAAATCCCCCAGTTAGCCCCTCAACCGTTAGGGGTAAAACCCAATGGGACTCGGGGCAAGTAAGGCTACCAACCTGCTTCCCTGATACTTTAAATATGATGCTGGCAACAATCATAGCAAAATGCCTCGGACCTTTGTGGGTGACGGAGTCCCACCTCTAACTGACAAACCAGGGACTCCTAAGATACGACTTGGCAAACAAATGGTAATGAGATGGGGAGCTATTAATATCAATGGGGGCTACTCTGGGAAGAAGGTAGAGCTGGAAGAGGCTGCAAGTAAGATGGGGCTGGGCGTTTTAGCTGTTAGTGACATTTGGGTAAGGGGTGAGAAAGAAGAGGAAGTGGGAGAATACAAGGTCTACCTGTCAGGAGTCAAAGCAGGAATAGCACAATGGGGTGTAGGGCTTTACATCAGGAAAGAAATGGAACCCAGCGTAGTTGCAGTAAGGTATGTAGACGAACGATTGATGTGGATAGATTTGACAGTGTCTAGCAAGAAAATTAGGATTGTGTCAGTATATTCACATTGTGAAGGGACAGATCAAGATAAGATGGATAGTTTTTATGAGGCACTCAGTGATGTAGTTGTTAGAGTAAAGGACAAGGACAGTGTTCTGCTCATGGGTGATTTTAATGCCAGGATTGGAAATCGAACAGAAGGGTATGAAAAGGTTATGGGTAAATTTGGAGAGGATATGGAGGCCAATAGGATCGGGAAACAACTCTTGGATTTCTGTGCAAGTATGGGCTTAGTAATCACAAATTCCTTTTTTAAACATAAGAACATTCACCGGTATACTTGGGAAGGCAGGGGAACCAGATCTCTCATTGACTGTAAAATAACAGATATTGAATTCAGGAAGGCTGTGAGGGACACACGTGTATTCAGGGGATTCTTTGATGACACTGATCATTATTTAATCTGCAGTGAAATTGGGATTGTGAGGCCGAAAGTGGAGGAGGTCAGGTCCATATGTAGGAGGATAAGAGTGGAGAAACTTCAGGATAAGGAAATCAGGCACAAGTACATAACAGCGATCTCAGAAAGGTACCAGTTAGTTGAATGTAGTCAATTACAGCCATTGGAAAAAGAATGGACAAGGTACAGGGGCACAGTACTAGAAGTGGCTAAAGAATGTCTTGGAACAGTAGTGTGTAAAAGTAGGATGAAGCAAACAGCTTGGTGGAATGACACAGTCAAGGCAGCCTGTAAAAGGAAAAAGAAGGTGTATCAAAAATGGCTACATATTAGAACTCAGATAGACAGAGAAAGTTCTGTTGAAGAAAGAAACAAAGCCAAACAGATAATTGCAGCATCCAAGAAGAAATCTTGGGAAGACTTTGGAAACAGGTTGGAGATTATGGGTCAAGCTGCTGGAAAACCATTCTGGAATGTAATTAGCAGTCTTCGAAAGGGAGGTAAGAAGGAAATGACAAGTATTTTGGACAGGTCAGGAAAACTGCTGGAGAATCCTGTGGATGCCTTGGGCAGATGGAGGGAATATTTTGTAGAGTTGCTCAATGTAGGTGAATATACGATCAGCAATGTTTCAGATTTAGAGGTAGAATGGGATAGGAATGATGATGGAAATTGGATCACATTTGAGGAAGTGGAGAAAATGGTCAATAGATTGCAGTCCAATAAAGCAGCTGGGGTGGATGAAATTAAGTCGGAACTCATCAAATACAGTGGAACGTCAGGTCTTAAATGGCTACACAGGATAATTGAAATGGCCTGGGAGTCGGGACAGGTTCCATCAGACTGGGCAAAAGCATTAATCGCACCAATCTTTAAACATGGATACAGAAAAGATTGTAACAACTACAGAAGTATCTCTTTAATCAGCGTTGTGGGTAAAATCTTCTCAGGTATTGTTGAAAGGAAAGTGCGAGTAGTAGTTGAAGACCAATTGGATGAAAATCTGTGTGGGTTTAGGCCTCTTAGAGGTTGTCAGGACCAGATCTTTAGCTTATGGCAAATAATGGAGAAGTGTTATGAGTGGAACAGGGAATTGTATCTATGCTTTATAGATCTAGAAAAGGCATATGACCGGGTTCCTCGGAGGAAGTTATTGTCTGTTCTACGAGATTATGGAATAGGAGGCAAACTTTTGCAAGCAATTAGGCAGGCAGCAGTTTGAGTTGATGGTAAATTGAATTCATGGTTCAGAGTAGTTTCAGGGGTAAGACAAAGCTGCAACCTGTCTCCACTGTTGTTCATATTATTTATGGATCATATGTTGAAAACAATAGACTGGCTGGGTGAGATTAAGATATGTGAACACAAAATAAGCAGTCTTGCATATGCGGATGACTTAGTTGTGATGGCAGATTCGATTGAAAGTTTGCAAAGTAATATTTCAGAGCTAGATCAGAAATGTAAGGACTATGGTATGAAGATTAGCATCTCCAAAACGAAAGTAATGTCAGTGGGAAAAAAATATAAACGGAATGAGTGCCAAATAGGAGGAACAAAGTTAGAACAGATGGACAGTTTCAAGTACTTAGGATGCATATACTCACAGGATGGCAACATAGTGAAAGAACTGGAAGCGAGGGGTAGCAAAGCTAATGCAGTGAGCGCTCAGCTATGATCTACTCTCTTCTGCAAGAAGGAAGTCACTACCAAGACTAAGTTATCTGTGCACCATTCAATCTTTCAACCAACTTTGTTGTATGGGAGCGAAAGCTGGGTGGATTCAGGTTACCTTATCAACAAGGTTGAGGTTACGGATATGAAAGTAGCTAGGATGATTGCAGGTACTAGTAGATGGGAACAATGGCAGGAGGGTGTTCACAATGAGGAGATCAAAGAAAAACTGGGAATGAACTCTATAGATGTAGCAGTCAGGGCGAAGAGGCTTAGATGGTGGGGTCATGTTACACGCATGGGAGAAGCAAGGTTATCCAAGAGACTCATGGGTTCAGCAGTAGAGGGTAGGAGGAGTCGGGGCAGACCAAGGAGAAGGTACATGGATTCGGTTAAGAAAGATTTTGAAGTAATAGGTTTAACATCAGAAGGGGCACCAGTGTTAGCACTGAATAGAGGATCATGGAGGAATTTTATAAGGGGGCTATGCTCCAGACTGAACGCTGAAAGGCATAATCAGTCTTAAATGATAATGATGATGATGATGATGAAATAAATATTATATCCTATGCTATATAATTGAATTACCTGTCGTGTGAGACCCCTCCTCTCCCACACAGACGGCAGCTTAAGAGCCCACAGCAGAAGCCGTTCTCATTCAGGCATTTGCCTTGGAAGGCGTTCTCTCCTGAGTCAGTATTCTGCAGGGGTTTACCAGGTAAATGCTGCTTTGTTTGTGGTTCGATCCGACGGTGCGTGCAGGCCTGACAGTGGGATGCTACAGGACGAGAGAGAGGGAGAGAGAGAGAGAGAGAGAGAGAGAGAGAGAGAAAGAGCATGTATTTCGAGAGGAATTTCTCAGGTATCAAGTATCAAAGTCTTACCGCAGCGTGATGCCATTGTTCAGAGATTAGCATGACATCCAGTCTGTCAGTTGCGGGGCCCTAGCGGACACTCTTGGAAGTGGCGTGTGGGGCAGCCGCAAGCATACACGTCGCTATGCAAAACCCTGAGCAATCTGCCTGTGTGGAGCGAGCCGGCACTAAGTGCAGCATGGCGTACGACGAGTGCTTCGTGATCGAAAGATTTTTAACGGTATAATTACGTGTAATGGATGTTTCATGATGGTGTTCCTTGCGCAATGGGGACGGAAAAGCATCGCCAATGTTTAAGTATTTCATATAACACCTTCTATCGTGTAAATTGTTAAAATAAGCAATATTCCACACATTTTCTAAATTGATTAAACAATATTCGATACATTGCAAACGATTTGCCGCCCAAGTCCTTACATAAATAAATAAACTACAATATATATCATACACAGTCTCATATCCCATAAATTGATGAAATAAACAATATGACACATGTTGTCTAAATTGTGTAAATAATATTCTATACACTGGAATCGATTTCCCACCAAATTCTTTAAATTTATAATTAAACTATATTGTCTAATTTGTTTAAACAATATTCCATACACTGCAATCGATTTCCCTCCAAATGGCAAAACAGCTGCGTCTTTTTCTCCCCAATTTCCGGGCTGGAGGGTCTCCTGAAGTGGGATTTAATTAATCGATAGATTTAATTAATTAGTCAATCAAATTTATATGAAAAGTGGTGCCAGATTTCCGATAGAGTGGGCGGGGGAGAAGGAGGGAGAGGGGTGGGGGAACAACAGGTTGAGGACCTGTCAATCAAAAGGCTGGATTATCCCCAGTAGGTCATTATCGTCTAAGCATAATGATAGGTTAACGACCTGTCAATCAAATGAGAACAATAAGTTTGCCCCTGAATGTATGCTTGCCTCTGACGTATGCAACCCACAATGTGGGATGATGCTCCCTTTGTCTCCCTTCTGTCGTTAACAGTTCTTCCAGAACACTGATAACTGGTGATTTTAATGCTCAATTTCCTTTCATTAGTTATCAAAATATTAATGAAACTGAGAAATTTGGTGAAAAGAACATTTGTTCAAATGGGATAGAACTTACACTTACATGACCAGCAACCTACTGTAGATATAAGCCCATCCACGCTGTAGCAACGTCACCTTGTGAGGAAAGACTGGTAGTCAGTCACACACAGTGTATGTAGTATCAGAGAGCGTGCTGTTCATGTGGAGAATGGTGAAGGTGCGCGATCTGAGTTTGACTGAGGACAGATTTTGATGGCCTATACGCTCGGCACAAGCATTTCGGAAATTACACGACTTGTCACGCGTTCAAGGAGTACTGTGGTTGAGTGTCTTCAATAGGTGGTGAAATCAAGGTGAAGTCACATCCATACGACATGGGGTTGAAGACAATCTGGTGGCGGCTCCTTTATGCCCTGGGGAACATTCATGTGTTCATCCAAGGGTCCAGTGAAGCTCATAAAAGGTACTATGATGGCCAAGGAGTGTCGTATACTGTTTGCAGACTACGTGCACCCCTTTGTGATGATCATATTTCCCAACACTAGTGGCATTTTTCAACTAGAGAATGTGTCATGTAACAAGGTCAGGAGTCTGATGGAATGTTTTGTGGAACACAGTGGCGAGTTCCAGTTGATGTGCTGGCCCCCCAACTCGCTATATCTGAACCAAATCGAACACATCTGCGATGTGGTTGACTGTGGCGTCAGTGCCCATTACTCCCTTCCCAGAATGGTGACTTGTTTGTGCAGATGTGGTGCCAACTCCGTCCAGTGACTTACAAAGGCCTCAGTGCTTCTATGCCATGATGTGCTACTGCTGTTATCCATGCCAAAGTTGGATATACAGGGTATTAGGTAGGTGGTAATAATGTTCTGGCTGATCATTGTATATATAACTCCACTGATGTAAACTCCTATGTATTTTGTAATTGTTCTATAAGAAACCCAGATTTAACTTCTACATCTTCCGAGATTGCTGCTAAAATAACCAGAAAAATAATAATTGATCCTGGCAATAGGTACAACATGGCAGTACAAAATAAAGCAAAAACTAGACTACTGTGCGTTATTGATCCAAAAAATCATAATATTGTATAGTTTGTACATATGATGTCATACAAGTAAAGTAAAGTAAAGTTTTGCACTTTAATCTGTTCTGTAAAAGTCTGTGTAGTGTTACAAGAGTGTAACAGGAATCACATTCACTTTCACTTGTTTGTCAGGTTTCAACTCGTTTTTACAGTAAGATGAAATAGTCTATGATAGAATGGAAAATAAAGGAATAAAAAACAGGAATAAATATGGATCAATATATTATATACATTAAGTAAATATACACTACACATAATTTATCAGGCATAAGCGAATCTTATTAAGGGATCAGTTAATATTTATAACATTTGCCAGAAGTCATTTACTCTATAAAAGCGTTGCCCTAATATTTTTTTATTTATATGTCAAAGCTCTTGGTGCTTCTGTTCCTTTAATTTCGTCTGGTAAATTACTATAAATTAATATCTCAACATGTAGCAAACATTTCCAGTAACAAGTTATTCTAAACTAAACCATATATATGACAGACTGCAGCCTCATTTCATTATTGCGAATATGTTCATTTAATATTAATAAGCTGCCTTTGTTTAATGTGTAGCTCTTAAGGAATGATATGATATTGTAAATATAAACAGATGGCAGAGTCATACAACTAAATTTCCTGTAATATTGCCCTTACAATTCATAATGTTTCAGGACGCACATTACCAGAATTATCATTTTTTTGCATTCTGAGAATATCTCTGCTGCAGGATGAGTGTCTCCAAATTAGAATTACATGTTCTAATATGAAGTAAAAGTAAGAATAACACCATTGTAGTAGAACTAAACTGGTGACTGATTTTCTGAGTACCATGAGAAGATAACATACAGTGGCATCATATCTGAGATGTAGCTGACAAGAATATTCAATTTAAATTTCTTCAATACATATACATATAGGATTAAAAGTACTTATATCAGACAGGTCTGGTTTTTTTAGGGGTTTGAAGGGGATTTCTCATTTTGGAGATGAGAGGCTGAAACTGATATGAGTTGTTTTTGCTTACATATTATGAGATTTTTCTCACTGAATCATTCACTCAATGATAACTTAACACTTTCCACCCTGGCCATCACAGTCTTGAGGGGAATGTTTTATTCAGTGTATATAAATTGCCTGAACAAATGCACAAAATGCTAGCTGGATGTTACACACGTTTCTATTTCAATTAGTAAGGTCACACTACAGATTTTTTGAACAATTTGTCACCATGAAAAAGTTCTCAGTATTTTTACCTGGTTCTGCAGGCTGCAATGTAAATTTCTGATAAAGGTTAAAAAGCATCTCTCAGGGTGGAAATGGGTAAACGGTTTAATCTTCTTGTCATGGTCAGCTGTTTCTGTAACTGTTACCAGAATACTTACGTTTTTGGAGATAGTAGAGTATGCCCTGACATAAGCTTTGTGTTTAAGTCATCATAATAGTAATATGTGAACACGAAAATTGAAGTACCAATTTTTAATATTAATTATACAAGGAGGCCAATGAAACATTTATAATTTTAAGGTACTTTGCCATAGATGTGTACAAAAAAAAATAGTGTGTATACACAATCATTAAGAGTGGTAAAAGGAAGTATGCTTTCATATTCACAACTTTGATAATATCTTCTCTACCACACATTAAAATCTCCGGTATGCATCATCAATTGAAATGCTGCCAACTCCTACCATGGGGACCAATCAGCTGCTATGGCAGAAATGACACAAGGAAGTAAGAACGTTTTGTGTAATCACATTCTGGGGACATTCATGTTGACTTCGTTCATATTCAATAACACACATATACCGGGCAGCTACCATGCAACAAATGCTAGGTCACTGATTATGTCAGCTGTGGAAATCAAAATATCGTTGTAATGGAGTCTGTAAATAATGTTGATATTGGTGTTGTTATTTCGCTTATTTTTCTGTAAGTGTAACTTTGTGGTCATTTGTCACCATTATCAGAAAATCTAATGTAAGTTCTTAATTTTTAATTTCTTCATTTCGAATAACTACATCTTCAAACTTCCCTTATTATACACAAACTATGTTTATTTTAGTATATGACGCAAACAGGTTGGAGTGATAGATGCAGAGCTAAATAGACACAATTTTTGCGTAGAAAAAGGAAGAGGAATGTGGAAATGCATTATGATAATGCACCATTTTTAATCGACCAATCATTTTATTAATAAGCAAACAACGCAAATTGAAATATCGATTTGTAAAATTAATTGTACATAGAGGACAATGCTTCTTATATAATTCAAAAGGTACTTTGCAATAGTTGTGCACAAAAAATAAATTGCATACATAGCCGTCAAGAGAGATAAAAGGAATTACACATATGCAAATGATATAAGTTTTCCCCTGACTCTCACATTGCTACCAATTTCTACCATGCCTTCCGATCAATTGCTGTGATAGAAATGGCACACGAAAGGAACAAGGATTCATGGGAAAACATTCTAAGGACGTTCATATTTAAATGTCGCAGGCATTACGTGTCCAGTAACATATGCAGAACCGGCAGCTGCAATGCTAAAACGGCTACATCATTGATGTTGTCAGGAGAGGAAAATGAAATTTAGTAATGAAGTCGTCGGGAGCAACAAACTTTCTTCTTTAGCTTCGTTTTTAGAATTCCCTGTCTCACTCTGTGAAAACGGAACCGTTATATGGACGCTTTGTTGTCCATCTGAGTGTCTGTCTGTCCATCCGACTGTCAAGAAACCTTTTCCGCAGGAACGAGTAGATGTATGATGTTCAAATTTATGTTACATATTAAGGTGTATGGTCCCTTGGGACTGGAAAAACTGTAAGCTTCTAAGTCAGTTCAGTCAAAAGATCCTAGCCATTTCTGTCGCTTATTTTGATAGTCTACTCGAAAAGTCGTTCATCAAAACATGTAGGGAACTTCCTGCTGACCTAGAATCATGAAATTTGGCAAGAAGCAAGGTTTCACATTAAAGTGAAGGAAGAATACCCAAATATCTTGATTTGTAATTATATAACACGAAAAATATATTTATTATTTTTTATCCTTATGTTTGTTCGTCTTTCAAGACCCTTTTTCTCTGGAACAGGTTGTCGAATTAAGTTCATATTTTTATCACATGCTAAAGTCTTTGCTCCCTTAGCGGTGTAACAATTTTAAGCTTCTAAGTCAATTCAGTCAAAAAATACGGCTATCTATGTCATGCGTTTTGACACTCGAAAACTTACTCATCAAAACCTATGGGGTACTTCCAATTGACAAAGCATTATGAGATTGGCAAGAAACAAAGTTTCACAGTAAAAGTAAAGGGAATAATCTGAAATTGTTAATCTTTAATTACATCACACGAAAAATTACTTCTTTTGTCATTTGTTATTCGACATCAAATCTGAAATTAAACATTCTCGAAATTCTTTTAATTTTAAAGTCAGATAACCTGCCAGTATCAACGTCGATAACACGCAAAAATCGTAAATATCCTCGATTCCTGTAATGGGTAAACTGCCTATGTGCTTAATTAGGTTAGTATGAAACACTGAGCGTGTGAGCTCAACTTGCACCTGACCAAATATTTCCCTATCTTCTGTCTAAGAGTAAAACACAGGTATCTGTGTTCGTTGCCGCCATCACCACAAAATGCAAAATGTTTCTAATTTTCATGCATTTTGAATAACTACAACTTTCATTGTCATAGGGAAACCGTATTTGTCTTAAGCTTTTCCTGAAAGAATAACAGTTCGGACTGAAAGCCAAAAAGCTACAGAGACACAATTTTTGCATAGACAAAATTATAGGAACAGTGAGGACAATTATAACTATAATCGTATTGTTGTTTTAAAAGATATATTTAAATATGCATTGAACTTAATTTCAAATAATTTTGAGACTTATAACTGCAGTTTGATTAATTTTGGGTCCAGATTTTGAAATGCAAATCATTTCCATTCTGAGGTTACTTTACCTGATACAACAAAATTCACATTGTGTTGTCATAAGCTAATTTCCCAATGTTACCACCAAATTTATTTTTCAACACACTGTATCAAGAACTTACTTCAAACGATTGAACAGTTAAAGGGAAACCAAAGAATTATTTCAAGTATATTCACAGCTACAGTGCAGCATTTGCAATGGGTCAGTTATGAGGATAAAATTTCGGGTAATGTAGATAGTGTACATCTTTAAGATGGGTGACATTTCTTATCACAGATCAGTTCCATGCACTCAACTAGTCGAATTTCGACCACAGGCGATACTAGGCAATACGAAGCAGAAACATTATGGGAATAAGGATTAAATTTTGTGATACACCTCACCCAACAGGCATTATCACAGAGAAATACACAGTACACTGATGAAGATCATATTATTTGTACTTCAAATTTCATTTTGACTTCTTTTTAATGAGTTTAATGTGGTCACTAACACCAAAGGCTTTTGACAGATCTAAAAATAAATACAGGTAGTAATTTTTTTTATTGCACAACACTTTGTACTTTTGGTAGTCACAACTGAGAAAATACAGCTTAATAAATAAAGAACTGCAACAGCTGTTAAATGATCCTTTATTGAAAAAACCGATTTTGCATGTTATTGCTGCATCCTCAGGTTTACATCTGATTAGAAAATTGGGAGAAAAAATAAAATGAAGTGTTGTCTAAAGCTCAAGATGAAAAACAACGTAGCAAATATCGGATAAGAGTACTCAAAATCAGATCATATAAAATCCAGACCAAGGTTAGATGGATGACCCAATATTCTCAATCAAATCAAAACAAAACCGCCATTGAAGGAACAGTAGTCATGCAATAAAATCATAAGAACAATGGAGTAGACCACTACAGATAACAAGGGAGCCTAAAATTTAAATTCAAGAGAACTGTTGAGCTCTGAAATTCACAGTATGAAAATGTGGAATTAAAATGAAGATATTTGATAAAATGGGAATATAATTACATAAACTCACCATTGGGAGAGCGACATAATATGGAATGAACTCATGCGACAGTAACATATGGTGTTATTCAGGCAGAAGAACAGACCAGAAAAAAACCACAGTAAAATAGGAAACCTAAAATAAAAATAGAATGTTGACAGCCATTAAAGAACGGATGGGGAGAAAATAGGTACAGAGAAACACACTAACCCAATTTTGCTCAAAAATGGAAGAATAAAGATATTAGGGAACTTACCAGAGTGTTTCATGTAGACAGAACAAACACAGGCGAGTCAATGGAACACTGATCTTGCAGAAGTAAAGAATTAACCAGAAAGTCCAAGACGCACAGATTAGGTACTAAGTGACATCAAATGAGCTTAACAGAAGCAATTAAGTAAATGTTTTCATCATCATTATTCCAAGCCAATGATTAGTGGCTGCATTTAATGTCTTCTTTTTTCTATAAAAATTATTTCATGAGCCAGGTTTTAGTTTACTTGCATCTTTGTATTAATCATCTGTGTAAGGACGCCAATAACTTCCGCTGTCCTGATAATTCATAGCTTTTGTTGCTGCTGTTAAGTTCATGTGGTGTCGCTTATTACCTAGTCTGCATGTGGTGGTCTTTCGAGTCTATTCCTTTCCCCTCCACACTCGGTGTTCCACTGGCTCTGTCTTTCTTATGGCTAAATGACTACCAAGTTTCACATTCTGGTAATTTCCATAATACTGCTCTTCTTCTGCTTTTCAGATTTTCTTGGTCAGTCTGTTTCTCTATGTCTATTTTCTCCCCATCGTTTCTTTGTTGGCTATCGATATTCTTTTTTTTATTTTAGGTTTCAAATTTTATCGTACTTTTTATCTGATATGTTTTTCAGCCTGAATACCACTGCATACTACTGCTACATCAGTCTATTTTACATTACTGCTATCCCAACAGTTTACTTTTTAAATTCCCATTATATCGATTACGTTCATTCTAATTCAAAATTTTCAAACTTTGAA
Source organism: Schistocerca gregaria (assembly GCF_023897955.1). Classification (NCBI taxonomy): domain Eukaryota; kingdom Metazoa; phylum Arthropoda; class Insecta; order Orthoptera; family Acrididae; genus Schistocerca; species Schistocerca gregaria. The sequence goes on along the minus strand of NC_064921.1, from coordinate 399,862,894 downwards.
TTGTAGACCCTGGCAGCTCTTTTCCTTATTGTAGGATCCCTTGTTATCTAGGGTGGTCAGTCGATTCAATTGTTCTTCCAGTTTAGTTACCCGCCTACCATTCCTTCAATGAACGTTTGATATGGATCTGACTGACAATATTGGGTCTTCCATTTAACTCCAGTCTCGATTTTATATGAATTGATTGTGAGTATTCAAATTTATTATTTTTATTACACCATTTTTCAACTTGAAGTACTGACAACACTGTTAATTTTTTTCCCATTTCAGCTATAAGCTCTTAAACGGGTTGTTTCAATAAATTATTGCATAACAGCTGTTTGTGTTCTTCATTTATCAACATGAATTTCCTTATTAACTAAAGATTTTAGGGTTCTGATGAGACAGTCATATAATGCTATGGTTGTCATTTCTGATTTATAAGTCATTGCTGGTGCTTTTAGATCAATGAAAAATTTGCCAGTAAAGTTTTCCAGTTTCGTGTAAAACAATTCCTCAAATATTTTTGAAACTGTTCTCCGTTGTGATCCTGGCCTGTAATTACCTATATCATCTTCAGTTTCTTCTGTGTGAAATGAGGTAACTTTAGCAACCTTTAGGATGTCAAGGAAAACTCCATTACTAAATGATGTGTCAACTGCATGAGTTAGTGGATCTGCAATGTGTTCCCCATATTTCTTCACTATTAAATCTGGTATTTTATCATTGCCACAGAAGTATTTATTTGTTAGTCTTTTTATAACTGTGGGCACTTCAGTTTTCGGGGCTATGTGAAGAAGTATTGATGCTTTATGGCTTCTATATATGTTGCGTTCTGAGTGCTCACTCTATGGCTATGGCAGGCCTCCTTTAGCAAGTCTCTGTTCATTTTTTGAAGCAGCCATTGAAAGCATTTCTACTTCTTCTGTCTCTCAAATGGGACTTTCTTTGGCTAGAGATTTATCTCTCTTTTGTCCTCTATGAATTTGTGCATTTATATTCAATTTTCCATGATGTCAGTGGAAATGCAGTATTGCAGTAGCGGAGAAATGTGTTGTGAAAGGAAATATACAGCTGTTAATGTTTCTTTCTTCATGTACCTCTGTCCAGCTCTCATTACTTAAGAAAATTAAGAACTCTTACGTTTTCATCATTGAATTGATCATTGAATTGCCTTTGGATTGAATTTTTTGTAGGACATGGTTTTTTTCTGTTCAGATTCATAGTTAATATTTGGGCTTCAAGGTCAGTGTAAACCGTATTAATGATTTCAGCTGAGTGGATTTGTTTAGGTATATTTACTAAAATCTGATCAAGAACTTATTTTGAATTTTCGATATTCCTAACTAGAGTATCAGCAGTTGGAGTCACATTGAATGAATTAGTAATATTTAACCGCTCATCTTAGATTTTCACAGGTTTAAGAAAGTCAGTATTAAAATCTCCACATATTAACAATATTTTGTTGGGTGTGTGAAGTGTATTTAGTTCTATTTAAAGGGAGAAGTTGAAAGTTTAGAGATTTGCAATGGATGTCCTGTACACATTCAAAATTTGTCAACTCGATCAAACAAAATATAAATTCATTTTCTGTTAGATATTCTTGTATTTTGTGAACCATTTATAATTCACATTTTAATTTATAATTATTTTATTTTATTAATTTAATTTATAATTCACTTAGTCTTTTCTATATCACCTCTCATACTAGCATTTTCAGAATGATGACTAGCAAGGGCATGATCGCCACAGGAGTGTAGAGTTTTTCCTTGGGGGTGGGGGTTCAGTTCTGTTCATGTACAAAATGGTCATTCAGATCAGTATCCCAAAATGTTAACAGCCGAACTTTCATAATTTCAACATTTAGAGTTGGAACACAAATTGCAGGTACTGAAAGTTCTGATACAAGTGATTGGGAATGAAAGTACTGTAGTAAAAAAAACTGTGATGCTTATTAGAGGTGCATCATTTGAAAAAGAGCAGGTCCAAAGGATTGCTAAACTACAGTGAATGGAAGGACTGAGGAACGAGTTCTAAGGACTGGTCGTTCACCATTCAATTTGGTCACAACCAGCCTTGTTCCAGGAACAGTCAAAGCCAGTCCTTGTTCCTTGAATGGTTGCAGCTGGTCCTAGTTCATGGAACCATCAGTCCATCTTCCAGGAATAGTAGCCGCCAGTTTTGCTGACACTTCCATCTCATACTTTTTCTGGTAGTTATATAACTTATATAAAAATTGTTTTTAACGTACATATGTTTACAGGCAGCAGACAATGAAGTCTCCTTCTTTGAAGTTATGATGAACTGCAACAAACACAATTATCAAAGAAAAGTTTTGTTTTCTATTTAAACATTTTCTGGTATCATTTGCTTGATTTAACATCTTGTTTTTAAGGAGAGTTTTTATAATTTTTTCACTGTAGTGAAAGAAAGTTCACATAAAACCAAGACACTTAGGAAGGCCCTTATTTTTTTTACATATGGTTCTTCACTTTTCCTACTTCATAATCTGGCCTCTTTGCACATAAAAATGACGAACTTCCAGCATGCTGGAATAATTGCAAGTCAGCAATAACTGTTAGTCAGTACATCAAACAGGCAGACAAAGTTGCAAATTTCACTTTATTTATTTACTTACTGGGTGGAAACATCTTACAGGTTCTGAACTGCATATAGTGAATCTTTTCGAAGTTTGATGTCAGTGAGTTGGCTTTAAACCATTTATTAATATACATGAAAATATCATTAGCTGATCTTTCTAGAACTACACTCGACATACTATTTATTGCAATAATTGTATCATCTGCAAACAAAACAAACTCTGCTTCTGGCAGAGTAACTGAAGAGAGGTCATTAATGTAGACAAGAAAAAACAATGGCCCTAAGATGGATCCTTGTGGGCCACATGTAATTTCTTCCCATTCTGATGATGACTGATGACTTAATTCACTAGTCCCTTGCACTGACACCCTCTCTTTCCTGTTAGCGAGGTATGCCTTGAACCATTTTGCAGCACTGCCTGTGACACAATAGAATTCTAATTTATTTAAAAGGATGTTGTGGTTCACACAATCGAATTCCTTTGACAAATCACAGAAAATACCTGCTGCTTGTAACTTGTTATTTAATGGATTAAGTACATTTTCACTGTAGGTGTAAATAGCCTTCTCCATATCAGAACCCTTCAGAAATTCAAACTGTGGTCTTGATAATATGTTATTTGTGGTCAGATGGTTGAGAAGATACCTGTACATTACTTTTTCTAAAATTTTTGAGAATGCTGGCAAAAGTGAAATCGGTCTTTAGAGTGATGGTATATCTTTATCCCATTTCTTGAATAGAGGCTTAACATCTGCATATTTTAGCTAGTCAGGAAATGACCCCGTTATAATTGACTGGTTACACAAGTAACTTAGAATTGTACTAAACTCACAAGAACGTGCCTTAATTAACTTTGTTGATATTTCATCGTAACCACTAGAATGCTTTGTTTTTAAAGATTTTATTATGGAAGTTAGTTCTTTTGGTGTAGTGGGTGACATATTCATGTACTTGAAGCTATTTGTAAAGGCTAGTTTCAGATATTCAAGGGAATTATTTACTGATCCTGACAATCCCATTCTATCAGTAATGGATATAAAGTACTTGTTAAATAGATTTCCCACACTATGAATTACTTTTTAAAATATTTTACAGTATTCCTTGTGTTTAGCTAAATCATCAGCATTGGAGCTATTCTTGGTCAACAGATACATTTTCCTTTTTGTCTTACAGGAAATCTTTATTCCTTGTGTAATCTTTGGTTTTATTATAGAATTCTGTTTAATTTGAGTGAATTTTAGGGGAAAACAGTTTTCAAACATGGTACTGACATTGTTCATGAATGTGTCATATTTTTCATTCATGTCATGAGCACTATAAACATCTTTCCAGTTCATATCTTTGAGCAGTTTTCTAAAACAAGTAATTTTTGGTTGATTGACTACTCTCCTGTACTCGGATTTAGCAGTCTTGATAATCTGCTTAGAATTTACTTCTAAAACAAGGAGCTGCATGTCATGATCTGATAGTCTATTTCTTACAGGTTTTATGATATGATTTTGTTCCTCTGATTTGTCTATAAAAATGTTATCAATAGCTGTCATTGAGGATTTAGTGATGCTAGTTGGAAAGTTTACAGTGTGAGTTAGATTGAAAAACAGCATTACTAACTGCAGCAACTGTTAACTGGAAGTTTGCATTAGAAAATCTGTATTAAAGTCACCAGCAATCAAAATTTCTTTGTTTCTTCTTGTTAAATAACCCAAAAGATCTTCTAGATGATTTATGAATAGATTATAATTTCCTGCAGGTGCTCAGTAAATAGTTACTATCATATAGGATCTGTTATGGAACTCTACTTCTGTTGCACATGCTTCTAGATGCTGCTCTAAACAGAATTTATTAATGTCAATGTTCTTGAATTTATGGCAGTTTTTAATAAATGTGGCAACTCCTCCTCTATCCATATCTGCTCTGCAGAAGTAAGAGCCTAGCTTAGACCCTGAAATGTCTAACATATCTATACCAGTGGTCACTTGATGTACAGAGAGGCAGATTATGTCAGTTTGGTTAGATGAATTCATTTCATCAATACAAATGAGTAGTTTGTCAACCTAATTTCTGATTCCCGGAATTTTCTCATGTAATAAAGATATCTGATACTGCATACTAATGGGATTATAACTGCTTTGGCGAAGATAAACTGGCAGTTTCTTGTTGCTTTCTGTCAAACATTGTTTAAATGGAGGCTGTATTCTAAAATCTGACTCCTGTTCATCTGTTTTCTCAAATTGAGTGTGTCTGGAAATCTCTCTTAAAACTCGTTTTCTTTCCCCCTTCCCTATCCTAAAAAGGCATCCCTCTGACACCTGTGACGACTGGTATTTTACCACTTGTGACAGTGTCCCCCTTCATGTTTTCTGCAATCAACCCAGACAGTTTTCCCTTCCTTTTCCTATTGAGGTGAATGCCATGCCTAGAGTAGTCCCACCTATCGATAGCATCCACAGGAATCAAACCAATATGGGACTCTATATCCGTCCTAAGCAGCCACTCCAACTCCAAGTTCAGCCTCCCAACAGGAGAGTTCAAACGAGGTCGATCATGGCGTCTCAACACAGACAGAAATCCCACACTCAAATGCTTCGCAGCTGATGACTATAATACCAGAACCAAAAACAACCTGTATGAAGACTGTAAAAGCTTAACATTAGTACAAAAAGGAGTCAAATACATGGGTACTCATATATTCAGTAACTTACCACAGCACATCAAAGATCTTGTAAGTGATAAAGATTGGTTGTAGAATGAATTAAAGAACTTCCCGTTGGCTAACTCCCTCTACTCCATCGATGAATATCTGCACAAGGATTATAGCTCATAACTCTGTCTGCATTATAATTGCACAATATCCATGTATCTGAGTAAAAAAAGTGTCTAAAAAAACTTTAACTCTTTCCACATCCCAGAGACTCCTCTCCAAGGGGATTGAGTTGTTTTGAGGAAGGAGACCAGACAGCGGCGAGGTCATCGGTTTCATCGGATTATGGAAGGGTGGCAAAGGAAGTCGGCCATGCCCTTTCAGAGGAACCATCCCAGCATTTGCCTGGAGTGATTTAGGGAAATCACGGAAAACCTAAATCAGGGTGGACTCATGGGCAAGACTTAAAAATTCTAATTTTGTTGTATAAATGAGTTGGTCAGTTTCCAGATATGTCATGCTATAATAACTAAATTGAATATGTGACACAAAAACCACACACTAAATTGACTGCCATTTGCTCATTCCTGATTCTGGGGGGGGGGGGGGAGGGGGAGTGGGCCAAGGGTATTCTATATTGTCTCCCCTTGCCGACACTTATCAGTGTAGGCTTACTGCTCTTACAACACTACGAATTAAACTCTTGAGATAGTCTACAATGTCTACAGCATTAAAAGTGTTCACGTTTTTCTTAATCGTTATCTTATGCAACTCATCTTTTTTTTATTTCAAGTTTTAGTGGTCTTGGACGCCATAGTTCCACTCTGCAGACGTAGACAGAAGTCGGTTTAAGTTGTTGGTGCTATGTCAAACTTCAGCCCCAGTGTAGGGTAATACCAACAACAGTGGAAAATGGTATAACGGGAGTAGGATTTGTTATGAACAGGAAGATAGGACAGAGATTAAGTTACTGTGAACAGTTCAGTGACAGTGTAGTTCTTATCAGAATTGACAGTAATTGAGTTCTGCAATAAATTTCAGATGGTAACAGCGAATACTCTGTTCAAAAATCATAAGCGGAATAGGGATATGCCGAAAAGGCCGGGAGATACGAGAAGATTTCAGTGAGATTACATCATGTTTAGGCAGAGATTCCGAAGTCAGATATTGTTTAAAAATGGTTCAAATGCCTCTAAGCACTATGGGACTTAACATCTGAGGTCATCAGTACCCTAAACTTAGAACTAAGTAAATCTAACTAACCTAAGGACATCACACACATCCAAGCCCGAGGCAGGATTCGAACCTGTGACCGCAACAGCCGCGTGGTTCCGGACTGAAGCGCCTAGAACCACTCGGTCAAAGCGGCCGGCTCAGATACTGGATTGTAAGGCGTAGCCAACAGTGGATACAAACCCAGATCATAATTTGAATGTGATGAAGAGCTAGCTGAAGTTTAAGAGATTGGTCAGGAAAAATCAATGTGCAGAGTGGGATACGAAAGTACTAAGCAATGAAGAGGTACGCTTGAAGTTCTCTGAGTCTGTAGATACTGCAATAGTAGTAGTTCAGTAGGCAGTTCAGCTGAAGATGATGATTATCTCTAAAAAGGACAACCACTGAAGTTGGAGAGAAAAACTAGGTACAGGGAAGGTAATTACTTGAAACCATGGCTAACAGAATTAATACTTCAGTTAATTGACGAAAGAAGGAAATGCAAAAATGTTCAGGGAAATTTAGGAATACAGAAATACGAGTCACTTACGAATGAAATGATCAGGAATTGCACGGAAGCTAAGGAGAAGTGGCTACATGGAAAATCGGAAAAGAAAAGATTGTCAGAAGGACTGAAGCAGCATATAGAAAAACAACCTTTGGTGTAATTAAACGCAAGGGCGGTAACATTAAGACTGCAATGGGAATTACACTATTAAATGCTGAGGAGAGAGAGATCAGTTGGAAAGAGTACACTGAGAGCTTCTATGGGGTGAATGACTTACGCGCTGATGTGATAGAAGAAGAAAAAGAAGTCGACAGGGAAGAGTTAGGGGATCTAGTATTAGAAAATGACTCTGAGCACTATGGGACTTAACATCGGAGGCCATCAGCCCCTTAGAACTTAAACCTAACTAACCTATGGACATCACACACATCCATGCCCAGGGCAGGATTCGAACCTGCGACCGTAGCAATCGCGTGGTTCCGGACAGAAGCGCCTAGAACCGCTCGGCCACCGCGACCGGTTCTAGTATTAGAATCAGAATTTAAAAGATCTTTGGAAGACTTAAAATCAGAAAAGGAAGGAGGGGTGGATAACATTCCATCGGAAATTCTAAAATGATTCAGGGAAGCGGCAACAGAACGGTTATTTATATGATGTGTAGAACGTATGAGATTGCCGATATATCATCATACTTCTGGGAAAACTTCATCCACACAATTCCGAAGACTGCAAGTGCGAAAATTATCGTACAATTAGCTTAATAGCTCCTGCGTCCAAGTTGCTGACGAGACTAATATACAGAAGAATGCGCAAGAAAATTGAATATCTAATATCAGATATCTAATATCAGATTGTCTTTAGGAAAGATAAAGGCACCAGAGGGGCCATCATGACGTTGTGGTTTATAACGGGAGCAAGACTGACGAAAAATGAATACATCTTCATACGATCTAAGAAGGAAAAAGTTCGACAGTGAAAAATGGTGCGAGATGTTCGAAATACTGAGAAAAATCGGGGGTAAGTTGTAGAGACAGACATTTAAAATACAAGATGTACAAGAACCAAGAGCGAACAATTAGAGTGGAAGACTAATAACGAAGTGTACTGATTAAAAAGGTTGTAGTCCTTCACCCCTGCTGTTCAATCTGTACGTCGAAGAAGTAATGACGCAAATAAAAGAAACGTTTCAAGTAAGACTCGCTGATGATGTTGCTGCCCTCTGTGAAAGTGAAGAAGAATTAAAGGATGTTCTGAATGGAATAAACAGTCTAAGGAGTACACAGTATGGATTAAGAGTAAATCGAAGAAAGGCGAATGTAATGAGAAGTAGTAGAAATGAACACAGCGAGAAACTTAACCTCGTAATTGGTGATCACGAAGTAGAAGAAGTCCAGGAATTCTGCTACTTAGGCAGGAATTCTGCTACTTAGGCAGCAAAATAACCCATGATGGAGGATCAAGGAGGACATAAAAAGCAGACAAGCACTGTCAAAAAGAGCATCCCTGGGCAAGAAAAATTTACTAATGTCAAACACAAATCCTAATTTGAGGAATAAATTTCTTAGAATGTACGTTTGGAACACAGAACTGTGTGGTAGTGAGATATGGATATTTGGAAAACTGGAACGGAAGAGAACAGAAGCCTTTAAGATGTGGTGCTACAGGAGAACATTGGAAATTAGGTGCGCTGATAAGCAAGGAATGAGGAGGCTCTCCACAGTATCGGTGAGGAAAGGAATATATGGATTTCTGACAAGAAAAGGGACATGATAACAGACATCTGTTAAGACATCAGGTAGTAACTTCCATAGTACTAGAGAGAGCTGTAAAAGGTAGACACTATAGAGGAAGACAGAGACTTGGATACGCCCAACAAATAATGGAGGACATAGTTTTCAATTGCTGTCCTGACGTGGAATTGTTGGCACAGGAGAGCAATTCGTGCTGGGCCGCTGCAGACCAATCAGAAGATAAATGATTAAAAAATGCATAGCTATAAAAGTCGTGTACGTTTCCTCTTTTTGATCCCTCAGTTAATCATATACACTGAACAAATTAGCGATTATACGAAAATAACAGACTGCTATTAAATTGAAAAATATGGTGCTAATTACATTTCAGTTGTGCTTAAGAAGTTTCAACTGCAGAAAGAAAGTCTGTGTTCGTAATTTTTGTAACACATGTATGTTAGCCTTTTGTAGAAGTGGTGGTGGTGGTGGTTAGCGTTTAACGTCCCGTCAACAACGAGGTCATTAGAGACGGTGTAGAAGTAGACCAACGATTAAACAGTAGACAAGATCTGTTGTAACATACGTGGCCAAGTTAATTACCATTGTGTATTAAATATTCAGCAATGTATTACAATACTAGAGCTTGTCTCGGAAAATTAATACAACAAGATCATACCATACACTACTGGTAACACATCTCTGTTAGCGCTTGGTATATGACACGAAACTTCCATATTTTTCTAGGTGTCTGTATCACTGGGAAAGGTAGTTCGTTGATATCCTCATCCCAGCGAAGTTAAAACTATTAAGATTTAATCAATCTAAAATCTAAAAACGAAGTCTAGATTACTACCATTTGTAGGGTCATGTTTGTGTACATCACATCTTTGTGATAAGGACTCATCCTGTCCTCCCCCCCCCCCCCCCCCCCCCCCCAAGGAAACTGTTAGAGGACAGCATAGTCGCAAAGAGACTACTACAAACAAGATAACTTTAACAGTTCTTTCTTTTACGATTGAAACTGTTTTTCGCCTACAATAGTTCCTAATTTGTGAAGGGGAAAACCACTTTTAATAGCTTGCTATGTACCTGCTGAGTGTGTGCGTGTCTATCATGTCAGTTTGAGATCTAAGTGTATGACGAGCCATTTGACTGAGCATACTTATTAATTGTGTCACTGAGTTTGTGATTCAAAATGTGAGTAGCATCAGCTTCAATGGCATTTAATATATAGATCTCATATGAAAAAATAATGCATAGTGCCGGTTGTGCCTACTTTCTTTCTCACTTTAACAATAGGCTCATATTCTGGGGTAATTTGGCAGCAGATAAGAATACAAAAAAAGGGCATTAGACTCATAAAGGATGCAAACCTACACTCCAGTAAGCCCCTGTTCAAGAATTTAAGTTTTCTTGAAAGTATTTGTATGGAGTGCAGCCATGTATGGAAGTGAAACATGGACGATAAATAGTTTGGACAAGAAGAGAATAGAAGCTTTCGAAATGTGGTGCTACAGAAGAATGCTGAAGATTAGATGGGTAGATTACATAACTAGTGAGGAGGTATTGAATTAAATTGGTGAGAAGAGGAGTTTGTGGCACAACTTGACAAGAAGAAGGGACCGGGTGTTAGGACATGTTCTGAGGCATCAAGGGATCACAAATTTAGCATTGGAGGGCAGCGTGAAGGGTAAAAATCGTAGAGGGAGACCAAGAGATGAATACACTAAGCAGGTTCAGAAGGATGTATGTTGCAGTAAGTACTGGGAGATCAAGGACCTTGCACAGGATATAGTAGTATGGAGAGCTGCATCAAACCAGTCTCAGGACTGAAGACCACAACAACAACAACAACCGTTACCATATATTTACAATATGGAGAATCTTATTTTTGAAGGTAATTCTGGCGAAACAAGCGCTGTATCATTTAAGAGATACAGAGACGAGCAACTGCGCCGGGACTTATCCAGTTCACTGCTACTAGCGCTACGTTATCACAACGCACCTGTGCTTAGCATACAAAGAATTGGGCCATAATCTAAGAATGAAACTAAAAATTGAAATGCCTTTTACAAACTTTGTCAGTATGTGATTCAGTATATTAAGGTTAAAATAATTAAATCTCAGAATGATCAGATGAATTCGTTTCGCTAAAAATATTTGTTTTAAGAAAAAAAGTGATGCTAAATAATGCAGGTCTCAAAAACTGTTCAGAATGTGCAAATGCATATAACAATCAACTGTTACAGACAATAGTATGCTCAAAATCGACGTTTTTACGAATATTTGAAGGCGCTAAATACACTCCTGGAAATTGAAATAAGAACACCGTGAATTCATTGTCCCAGCAAGGGGAAACTTTATTGACACATTCCTGGGGTCAGATACATCACATGATCACACTGACAGAACCACAGGCTCATAGACACAGGCAACAGAGCATGCACAATGTCGGCACTAGTACAGTGTATATCCACCTTTCGCAGCAATGCAGGCTGCTATTCTCCCATGGAGACGATCGTAGAGATGCCGGATGTAGTCCTGTGGAACGGCTTGCCATGCCATTTCCACCTGGCGCCTCAGTTGGACCAGCGTTCGTGCTGGACGTGCAGACCGCGTGAGACGACGCTTCATCCAGTCCCAAACATGGTGGTCAATGGAGGACAGATCCGGAGATCTTGCTGGCCAGGGTAGTTGACTTACACCTTCTAGAGCACGTTGGGTGGCACGGGATACATGCGGATGTGCATTGTCCTGTTGGAACAGCAAGTTCCCTTGCCGGTCTAGGAATGGTAGAACGATGGGTTCGATGACGGTTTGGATGTACCGTGCACTATTCAGTGTCCCCTCGACGATCACCAGAGGTGTACGGCCAGTGTAGGAGATCGCTCCCCACACCATGATGCCGGGTGTTGGCCCTGTGTGCCTTGGTCGTATGCAGTCCTGATTGTGGCGGTCACCTGCACGGCGCCAAACACGCATACGACCACCATTGGCACCAAGGCAGAAGCGACTCTCATCGCTGAAGACGACACGTCTCCATTCGTCCCTCCATTCACGCCTGTCGCGACACCACTGGAGGCGGGCTGCACGATGTTGGGGCGTGAGCGGAAGACGGCCTAACGGTGTGCGGGACCGTAGCCCAGCTTCATGGAGACGGTTGCGAATGGTCCTCGCCGATACCCCAGGAGCAACAGTGTCCCTAATTTGCTGGGAAGTGGCGGTGCGGTCCCCTATGGCACTGCGTAGGATCCTACGGTCTTGGCGTGCATCCATGCGTCGCTGCGGTCCGGTCCCAGGTCGACAGGCACGTGCACCTTCCGCCGACCACTGGCGACAACATCGATGTACTGTGGAGACCTCACACCCCACGTGTTGAGCAATTCGGCGGTACGTCCACCCAGCCTCCCGCATGCCCACTATACGCCGTCGCTCAAAGTCCGTCAACTGCACATACGGTTCACGTCCACGCTGTCGCGGCATGCTACCAGTGTTAAAGACTGCGATGGAGCTCCGTATGCCACGGCAAACTGGCTGACACTGATGGCGGCGGTGCACAAATGCTGCGCAGCTAGCGCCATTCGACGGCCAACACCGCGGTTCCTGGTGTGTCCACTGTGCCGTGCGTGTGATCATTGCTTGTACGGCCCTCTCGCAGTGTCCGGAGCAAGTATGGTGGGTCTGACACACCGGTGTTAATGTGCTCTTTTTTCCATTTCCAGGAGTGTATTAAACTCAGAAACCTGGAAATTCGTATGTAACCTCAGTCTGATATAAAACATTAACTATGTTACTCCATTAATCTACCTCTAATAGTTTTCAAGTAATTCACTAAAAATCAGATTTGGAACAGAAAACTTCCTATTCGTATTTGATTAAGTGTCGTTTGTATTTATGAGAGAAAGTTATAATTACAGCACTCGATTACAGTTATTAAATCTACCTCTGTTCCAAGTCTCAAGACTTCAGTATAAATAATAATTAATAGAAGGAATCCTAAAGAAATAGTTCAGAGATCATGTTCTACTGCCAGTTCCGTTATAAAAATTATAGCCGGCAAAGTTTAAATGCATTGAATTAAAACTTTTTCAGCAACTAAAGCCTACTAAACTTAATTCATATAAAAATATGAAGATTGTAAATTGAGACCCAACAGAGTTATTAAATAACATGCGTGCAAAGAAGTGGACATTTAGATGCTGCTGACTGTGCCTAGAGCAGTTGACAGCAAATGTTCTGTTTAACCGTCCGCTACGACCATATATAAACATGGCCAGAGAGGCAATTGAGAGATACACTTCACACCGAGCTATCAATCTGTCCACGTCAGTCAAACGCCGGCATACGCGCTGCCTCTGATGACGTCAGAGATAGGCAGCTACCATATGTGATCAGTAAAAATAGGAAGTGAATTCGCAAGGACTGTACATCGTCCTGGATCGCTTAGATTTCATGGAAGTAACTGTTCGTGTGCCGCCCGTAATGTTGACAAAACCGTGTGGCAAGTGGTGAGATTATTTTTCACTTAGGTGATGAGCAATTGACTTTGATGATTAGAAATCAGGGCGATAGGCCATTTTAAATGTAACTAACCATACAGGTCGTCTCTGAGCCTGCTAATAGTACAGTTTCTGACGGGACATTATTATTATTATTATTATTATTATTATTATTATTATTATCAGCAGCAATGTTCTTATACTTGTGTGTGGGAAATTTTACTAGATATATTAATCAGTTAAAACTCATAGCTTTTATTTATAATAATAGTTCCTGATCCTGCTAAGTAATTAGCAAGTAGGAACATTTTCTTTTAGTGAGCACAAGAAGAATGTGGATTCGCAGATGGATATTATGGTCAGTATGTTCTCCAGCACTTTCTGGCTGACCGCAAAAATAATTTTCAGGCCCTTGTAAAGATGACGAAGATAATTATTTAACACACCGCCCCACTTACGTGATGGGCAAGGACTAGTATACTATTTAAAAAGTGACAGTCGTGTTGTTGTTGTGATCTTCACTCTGAAGACTGGCTTGATGCAGCTCTTGACACTACTTCGTTCGGTCCAAGCCTCTTCGTCACCGAACATCTACATCATTTTGGACCTGCTTGCTGTATTCACCTCTTTAATATCATAATTTATGTTAAAAACAAGTAGATCACAGCAGTAAATGTAAAACACCAAACAAAAAGTAACAAAGAAAGCAAGCAAAATGAGAATAAGCAAGCCATGTGGATGCAGGCAAGTGTAGCAAACATCTTAGAAGCTGTAATTTCTTAAACTTTCCCGGCGATTTGATGACATCTCGTGGAAATCGGGTTTTCTGCCGGATATCAGCGTCTTCCAAGCACGATATTTCGACGTCATTACTTGACGTCTTCATCAGGTGTTCCCTGAGACTGGCTGCTTGCTGGACCGGGTCGCATATTTACGCCTGCCTGGTGCCTGGTGTTCTGTTTGCCGTTCCCTAGTCGGTCCGCGCCCGCTAGTCGCGCTATCCTGCCGGTCTAGGTGTTCTCTATTCCGTCCGCGCCCGCTCTGGCCGTCTCCAACTGCGGTCGTGGCCTCCTGGTGTTCCCTTCTCTGTCCGCACTGTCTATGCCCGCTATCTTAACGCTCTTATAGCTATGTAGTGAAGGGTTTACTTCTGTGAGCATTTCCTTCTTCTTGGGAGGGGTATGTGTGTTTGTGAGCTTCTTTATTTTAGTGTGTTACTTATGTGGTTGTGGACCGATTTTAGGATCTTATTTTGTTGGTGTTGGGTTTCTCTTCACTGAGCAAGTTCTTCTTTTGATCATTCAATGAGGGCAACGGGACGTCTGTAGCGCTCCCGTTGAGTGTTGGGGGCCCCCAAGTTCCTGATGAGGGGGTTTGTTGACGTTGGCGTCTTCTCGTAGAATCTCCTGGCAATCTGCTGGTATCGCTGTAGCACCTCGAGCTCTCCTGCTTCTTCATGCAGATACTGGTGGGGGAACTGCGGATAGATGTGGAAAACGCGCCGCAAGATTTTGTTCTGTAACGACTGCAGTCGTTGTATATATCTTTTTGCTGCTCCACCCCAGACTTCACAGGCATAGTTGAAGAGTGGCCGCAGGTACAGTCGAAAGATGAGGAGTCCGTTGGCTATGGAGAGTTCCGAGTGTTCATTGATGATTGGGTAAAGCGCACCCAGGCGTTGATTGATCTTCATGCTTACGTCGTGGATGTGATGGCTCCAAGTTAATTTTTTGTCCATGGTCACGCCGAGGTATTTTACTTTATCCTGCCACTGGAGTTGAACGTCGTAAAGTCGAAGTTGTCGTTGTGGCATTGTCCGTTTTCTCGTGAAGATTATGGCCTGTGTCTTGGCAGGGTTGAAGCTTATTCGCCACTTAGCTGCCCAATCTTCAAGAGCATTACACGCACTTTGGAGTCTTGGCACAAGTACCTCTTTCCATTTGCTTCGAGAATAAATCATAGTGTCATCTGCGTAGATGGCTCGCTCCACCCGTGGGACTGTTGGAAGGTCGGACGTGAAGATTGTGTAGAGCACAGGGCCGAGGACTGACCCTTGTGGGACTCCTGCTTTGATCTGGCGCACTGTTGATATGGTGTCTTCGATTTTCACAGTGAAGGTGTGATTCTGTAGATATGATGCGATGAGTTGTACATAGGTCTTCGGGAAGCCGAAGTGATGCAATTTCCATATGAGGCCTTGATGCCACACACTGTCGAACGCTTTTGTCACATCAAGGAGTACTGCTCCGCAGTATTCCCGGCCGTTGAATGCAGCAGTTATGTATTCTACCGCCCGTAGTATCTGCTGTGTCGAAGAGTGTCCACTACGAAATCCGAACTGCTCCGATGGTAATAGTTCTTTTTCTTCTATGATGCGTTGTAGTCGTTGTAGTAGCAATCTTTCAAAAAGCTTGCTTATGTGTGGAAGTAAGCTGATGGGTCGATAACTCGTTGCTTCCTTGCGATTTTTGCCCGGTTTCGGTACTGCTACTACGATGGAGTGTTTCCACGCAGTTGGGAAGATGCTGTGTGAGATGAGGAAGTTGAATATCGCTGTGAGGTGTACCAGTGCTGTCCCAGGAAGTTGCTTCAGAGTTTGGCCAGTTAGTTCGTCTACACCTGGTGCTTTATTGTTGGGTAGTGTCTTGATGTCGGCTGTCACTTCTTCCACGGCGATTGGAGGGATGGGTTCGTCATCCTCATCTTCAGTTTGGAGGATTTGCGTAGCTTCTCTTTCAATTTCCTCAGTCCGTTGGCGATCAGTGCGTTCCTCCAGAGGTTGGAAGTTTTGCTCAAAGACGTCTGCAAGCATATTCGCTTTGTGTTGAGGGCAGTAGGCTGTTCGATCTTCTTTTGTCAATGGAGGTATCCTCGTCCTTTTGTGAGTAAGATGACGGACAGTGTGCCATCCAAGCGGGTCTGGCGTGAATGATCGTAGTCTGGCCGCCCACTGTCTGTTTCTGTGATCAGTGAGGCCTGCTTTAATGTCGCGCCGCAGCTGATTGATTCGTCGTTTGAGATGAGCGTCGCGAGTGATCCTCCACTCTTTGCAGAGTCTGTTCCTCGTCCTTATGGCCGCAAGAATTTCTTGTGGCAGATCTTCAGTTGGTCCAGGTTATGGTCTGGGTGGCGGCGTGGCAGTGTGAAGTGCGTCTGTGATGATCGCCGTTAGTTGGTCTATGGAGTCTTCTGTGACTTCCTCTTCGTCACTGATGCTGTTGATGGAATAGGTCACTTCGTCGCGGAATCGGTTCCAGTCGGTGCGTCACGTGTTGAGTCGTCCAGCGTAGTGTTCTGCACCAACACGTAGCCTGAAGAGCACAGGAAGATGGTTGGAGTTAAGTTCGTGAATGACTTCCGCGTCCATAAATTGCGGGATTCCTTTGGTAATCGCGATGTCGATGATGTCCGGAGTGCCTCGCGATGGGTAGCACGTCGGCTCTTCTGGGCCGCATGCATGTGCATTGGCTTCTTCGATGGCCTGCAGAAGTCGTTTCCCACTCTCATTAGTATGTAGTGAATTCCAAGCTGCGTGTTTAGAGTTTAAATCTCCAGCCACGTATAGTCGTCCAGGATGTCGAAGCAGTGCGCGTGCGTCTTCGATGTCCAACAGTCGTCGTGGACTGCGGTAGACCGCAATAAACGTCACTGGTCCCGTATGCGTCTCTATGAGAACAGCTGTCGACTCGATGTATTGGGTAGTAGGCGCCTGTACTTGGTGATGTCTGATGCTATTTCGTACATAGATGGCAGTTCCCCCTCCTCTTGTTGGTCTGTCAGTCCGATAACAACGATAATTGGCGCACTCTCGAGTGGCGCTCTAATGCCGCTCTGGACGTTCCCTATTCCGTCCGCTCCCGCTCTGGCCGTCTCCGACTGCGGCTGAGGCTTCCTGTTTATGGAGAAGTTTGAGGACGAGGCTCTTACAACTGCCACTTACCAGCCAACATGCTTCCTGAGATATGTTGATGACACATTTGTCATTTGGCCACACGGTCGCGAAAAACTGGAAGACTTCCTGGACCACCTGAACTCAAGGCATCCGAATATTAAATTCACCATGGAGCTAGAAAAGGATGGTCAGCTGCCGTTTCTGGATGTCCTGGTGAAGAAGAAGGCGGATGGCACCTTCAGCCACAGTGTGTACCGAAAGCCAACACACACAGATCTATACCTACAGGCCGACAGCTGCCACCACCCAGCACAAAAGACCGGGGTGCTTAGAACACCGAGCCCAGACACTGTCTTACACTGACAGCCTGGCAGGGGAACTTGAACATCTTCAAAAAGTGTTTGCTAACAACGGATTCTCATCCACTGACATCCGCAGAGCTCTACATCCCACCAGACGTCAGGATACACCGGAGAACGAGCAAGAAGAAGAAATCAAGAAACTGGCATTTTTACCGTATGCCGGGCCTGTCTCTGCCAAGATCAGCAGAATACTAAGTAAACATAACATCAAGAGTGTCTTCTGCCCACCTAGCAAAATCAGGGCTTTACTTGGAACAGTCAAAGATGACCTGGGCTTAAGGAAGCCTGGCATTTACAATATTCCTTGTGAATGCGGTATGTCCTACATTGGCCAAACGACTAGAACGGTGGATATCAGATGTAAGGAACACCAGCGACATACCAGGCTAAGGCAGGCCACAAAATCAACAGTAGCAGAACACTGCCTAGAATTGGAACATTCCATGGATTATGAGAACACCAAGGTCATGGTCCAGACCCCCAGGTTCTGGGATAGTGTCATCACTGAATCTATAGAGATAAAGATGGCACAAAACTTGATTAACCGGGAAGCAGGATACCAGCTAAGCACTGCATGGAACCCGGCATTTGAACTGCTGAAGCAATGCCGGAGAAAATATGTTTCCAACACCAACAATGAGCCTCAGACATCCGCACACTGCGGGCATGAACCAAGAAGGGAACACCAGGAAGCCTCAGCCGCAGTCGGAGACGGCCAGAGCGGGAGCGGACGGAATAGGGAACGTCCAGAGCGGCATTGGAGCGCCACTCGCGGGTGCGGACCGAGAAGGGAACACCAGGAGGCCACGACCGCAGTTGGAGACGGCCAGAGCGGGCGCGGACGGAATAGAGAACACCAGAGCGGCAGGATAGCGCGACTAGCGGGCGCGGACCGACTAGGGAACGGCAAACAGAACACCAGGCACCGGGCAGGCATAAATATGCGACCCGGTCCAGCAAGCAGCCAGTCTCGGGGAACACCTGATGAAGACGTCAAGTAATGACGTCGAAATATCGTGTTTGGGAGACGCTGATATCCTTCAGAAAACCCGATTTCCACGAGATGTCATCTTAGAAGCTACTTTCGGAATGGTTTCCGGTATGAAATGTCAGCACTGCCAGGCATTTTGGTGGTACAAGACACTCTCGGTGGGCAAGCAGGCTGACCTGGCATCGGCATTTTTGCCTTTCTGCGGCGACAGGCAGGAGAAGCTGCATCACGGTCAACAGACTGACGTGTAGTGGTCTTCTGTTGATACCCCTGGCAAGGGCAGAGACGGCTGGTTCCTCACGTTGTGTTCCCGGGACAGTGGCAAGGCGTGGGGGGTGCACTGGTGCCCAGATCTTCGGCGGCTGGCAGCGATTTGTGTCCTGGTGGTGGTCGATGCTTCTTCATCATCTGCGTGGCGCTGAGCAGCAAAATCTCCACGTCGCATAATTGCCCAGTGGTTCGACGATAGCGAGCTGTTTCAGCCACATTTAATTATTGCTGATTTGTGCTAATTTTGTGGTAACAGCAGTGTTAGTGTGCCATGTCAAATAGTCTGGAACGGGGCGTCGACTTAGTTGTAATCAGGCTCCAAAGCTCCCTGCCGGCTGACCTGGCATCGGCATTTGAGACGCGTAATTATAGACACGATTGTAAAGTTGCTGACAATCCAGTCCACTGGCCAGCACAGGCTGACTTCTGCGGTGGCCTGACTTCGTCCTGGTGCCACACTGCCTGGTTCTAAGTCTCGTTTCTAGGTTTACCCTTTACAATATCCTGTCTTCTATAAAGAAAGGTGTCCTCGAATGTTGTTGAAAGACAGACACTTGTTTATTTACAATTCATATTTCCACCTCCACTCATGGTATCATTAGTTGTTTGCCACTATTTATATTATCGGTCCGAATTCACTAGCATCTGGCTCTGCACAGAGGTCTTCGTTCACAGTTCACTTGCTCTTCATTAAACTATTTATCATTGGTGAGCAGCTCTTGATTCCATTATGTGGGAGAGAACATACTAATAGGCTGCTTTCTAGCACTGCTGTCTGATTTGTTCTTATCTACTCCTCCTCATATCATGTTATACTAGTGTAGATTAGATTAATACTTATTCCACAAATGATGAGTAAGCTACTTCGTTGTTATGTGGAACATGTCAGTTTAACAAAAGTTTCTTTACATATCATAACTCAATGGTGATTTTTTAAAAATTCTGTGTTTTGCTAATTCACATCTAAAAAAATCATCTACTGAGTAAAGGGGTTTCATTCAGGAAATCTTTTAATGTGTTCTTTAATGCTGATTGGTATCTGTCAGACTTTAGATGCTATTTGTTAAGTGACCAAAGACTTCTTGGGTAGCATAATTCACCCATTTGTGTCCCAAAGCCAGATTTGACTCACAGTAATGAATATCATCATTTTTTCTTCTAGTGCTGTAGCTATTCACACTGATATTACTGTTCAAACTCTATATTTATTAATGGTGTTGTGCAGTTTAATGTACAGAACTCATGTATCATTTTTATTAAAATTTAATAAGTGTTTATTTGCAGAGAACAACTTCATAATTTACTGAAAGACATTATTTACAATTTCCTCAACCGAGTCTTGTTTATTGGGTGTGATTACTATACTTGGATCTTTGGAATATAGAGAGACAAGTCATTAATATGTATACTAAGAACAATAAAGGACCCAGGACTGAACCATGTGGGACCGCATTCTTGACATGTCCCTAGCTTTTTTGTGCTTTATCTGAACTTTCTACACTCTTCCAGTCAAATATGAATTGAACTATTTTGTGCACTGTCTCACTCATACCACAATACTTAAGATTATCCAGAACAATTCCAAAATAAAAAAAAAACTAAATCTGCCTCTTAGAAAGATTTAGTTGTCCCAAATTAAAGGCTGTTGCTAAACCTGTGAATCACTTAAAACAACATAGTAATGATCGTGTATACATTTTCTTACATACATATTTACAGTTTCTACACTGACTATATTTTTTTCTTGTTCTCTCCATTGCATGCTGTATGGAGACTGAAGACTGGTTCACTCTCAGCTGATCAACGTTCGGATTGATCCACTGGAAGTTTGAGTCTATGGATGATTGTGTGCTGTTGAGAGGTATAGGCTACATAAACTGGAGAGTCAAAGAAACTGGTAAACCTGCCTAATATCGTGTAGGGCCACCGCAAGCACGCAAAAGTGCCGCAACACGACGTGGCATGGACTTGACTAATGACTAAAATAGTGCTGGAGGGAACTGATATCCTGAATCCTGCAGGGCCGACAGTAAATCCGTACGAGTAGGAGGGCGTAGAGATCTTTTATGAATAGCACGTTGCAAGGCATCCCAGACATGCTCAACAATGTTCAGGCATGGGGAGTTTAGTGGCTAGTGAAAGTGTTTAAACTCATAGGAGTGTTACTGGAGCCACTCTGAAGCAATTCTATATGTGTGTGGTGTCGCATTGTTCTGCTGCAATTGCCCAAGTCCTTCGGAATGCACAATGGACATGAATGGATGTAGGTGACTGGACAGGATATGTCACCTGTCACAGTTGCTTCTAGACGTATCAGGGGTCTCATACCAATCCAACGGCGCACGCTCCACACCTTTACAGAGCCTCCACCAGCTTGACATGCAGGGTCCATGGATTCATGAGGTTGTCCCCGTACTGGTACACGTCCATCCGCTCGATACAATTTGAAAAGTGACTCTTCCGACCAGGCAACATGTTTCCAGTTAGCAATAGTCCACTATCGGTGTTGGAAGTCCCAGGCGAGGTGTAAGGCTTTGTGTCATGGAGTCATAAAGGGTGCACAAGTGGGACTTCAGCTACGAAAGTCCATATAGATGATGTTTAGTTGAATGGTTCGCACGTTGACACTTATTGATGGCCTAGCATTGAAATCTGCAGAAATTTTCAGAAGGGTTGCACTTCTGTCACGCTGAACGATTCTCTTCAGTAGTCGTCGGTCCCACTCTTGCAGGATGATTTCCCGGCCGCAGCGATGTCGGAGATTTGATGTCTTACCGGAGTCTTGATATTCACGGTACACTCGTGAACTGATCGTACGGAAAAATCCCCACTTCAGCACTACCTCGGAGATACTGTGTCCCATCGCTCGTGCGCCGACTACAGCACCACGTTCAAACGTACTTAAAGCTTTATAACCTCCCATTGTAGCAGAAGTAACCGATCTAACAACTGCACCAAACACTTTTTGTCTTATATATGCGTTGCCGACAGCAGCGCCATATTCTGCCTGTTTACATATCTCTGTATTTGAATACGCATGCCTACACAAGTCTCTTTGGACCTTCTGAGTCAAGTGAGGGCCAGGGTTAAGATGGTACCTCATGACGAACTTCTTGTTACCATGGTGCTTTTTGCCGGCCGCGGTGGTCTCGCGGTTCTAGGAGCGCAGTCCGGAACCGTGCGAGTGCTACGGTCGCAGGTTCGAATCCTGCCTCGGGCATGGATGTGTGTGATGTCCTTAGGTTAGTTAGGTTTAAGTAGTTCTAAGTTCTAGGGGACTGATGACCACAGCAGTTGGGTCCCATAGTGCTCAGAGCCATTTGAACCATTTGAACCATGATGCTTTGCTGGTACCTGCTGCGGTATCACTGAATATGTTGGAACCCCTAAAGTCTCCAATCTTACATGATGTGGATGAATCTCATAGCATTTGTACCTGGCGTTGGTACCCGCTGCTGGTACATGTATGTGGAGGTGCGTGGTCGTCACTGACCTCCGCTGCTGCAAAATATTAGTACACTGACTACGTATTTTTCTCTGGAAGTACAATAAATTCCAGTGTAGTTATCACTTCAGCCTGTGCCTGGCATAGACCGGCCAGAAATCGACTCAGCAGTAGCAGGGTAAGAGTTAGCTGTCTACACTCTGCATGGAATATGGCTTCCCATAACTTGGCTACCTCTATGCAAACACCTCATGTACTATAAGCAAGAGTTGCAGAAGCCCTGCCTAACCGGCTATCTAACAGGTCTATTCAGGCTTGCAGTATACTCAGATTTCGATTCATTGTTGCCAACCTTACATACTTACTCAGTTCAGTCGTTAACCGCTGCAACAGCTTAGTATTAACACCATGTTTGGGAAGTATGCCACTCCGCCAGGAGTCTGGTACCTTCTGCTTCCATTTGCATCCGAATAAACAACTCATTTATCTGTCATTTATCTGTACCAAACACAATTTTAACAACCCAGTACCCACAGATATCCAGCCCCATTTATGCCTTCTCAGAGTGTATAGAATCAAATCCATGGCCTGCTGCAACTGATTCTGAAGATGATAATAAGAGATTTGCAGCAGCTATTACTCCCCGTGCACCTCTCGAAAGCCCTTTGTCACTGGTTCCCTGACACTTCTCTGTAGAGGCTTTACCCAGGCTGCAATAGTTCGTTCCTTAATGCCCACATGGTGTATGTCAGTTTCAGAGTCCATCATGACATGCTTTTCTTGGGTGGAAAATATTCCAGCTTCTAGTGGTCATACCAGTAGGGTACCTACCCCTGCACGGCTGTAGAGGTGCAGCAGCGCCAATAACACAATGCTCTTCGTGGTCACCACTGCTGGTGGTGTTACCCGAAGCAGGGAAGCCTCAATCAGTCTCACTTCTCCTCCACTTCTCCTTGGTTTAAGCCTACGTCTTCATGCATAAGGCAACGCCCTTAAATAGTACACGAGTGGTCTGGTCCACTTGTGTCATCTTTCCCTTCCTGCCTTCTGCCCCGTTTTCTTGGGACTGGTGCTGGTAAAGATGATAAAGAATCCAGTAGGGATGAACATGTCCAAAGTGGATGATTTTTTTACCAGTAGGAAGTTGTAGCTCCACTTTCACTAATGACGTCGTCTCAGTCATTTGGTACGTACACTGATAAATAGTGAAGAAGTTTCTTTCGTCTTCCCCTTCTGGGTTTATGGGCTCATTAATATGGTATCCAGGAAACTTAGCATTCCGTCACCTCATTCATTCCTGCCATTCCAGGGCCTTCGTATCTGCTCTTTGTACATGATTACATACCTTTCCTAAAGTTCTTGCGAAATTCTATACTGATTCTCCATTCCTCCCTACTTTAGGCTTCACTACCTCAAATGGCATGACATTTTCGATCCATATACTATGTCATGTAGTGATAGAATTTCCTGTTGTTCCGTGAACTCACGATGTTCCCCAATTTGCTCTTCGGTGTAACGTGCTTGTCCTTCACTTACGCACGCATAACAAATGACAAAGTTGCTCCGTTAACTCTGACATGAATTTGTTGCCCTGATCCATAATAAACGTTTCTGAATCATCTCCTACAACCAATAGTTCCTCATGCACTTTTCCACCTACCGCTCCCCTGTTCACCAACATTACTATCCAGCTATATGCTGCTCCATGGTTCTTTGACGACCACGGTCTGCTAACACGTGATCATGTGCCTGTGTCATTATTTCCTCCAGTAGCGTGGCCGGAACCACAACGCAGGTTCGAATTTTATTTTGTTACATAACACTCCGTCAAGCACAACAAAATACGGCTGCATTGCAAATAGCTTGCAGTCTTCATCAGCTGCTGGTGCTTTCTGTTATTTGCAGCTGTGTGGTCCACTCTCTATAACACCTAAACCTTTCAACTGAGGCCATCCCCATTCCTGTGTGTTCTGCCTGTTCGATGAATTACCTCAAAATCAAACTCTCTAAGTCTCAGGGCCCAACACGTTAATCTGCTTCATGGATACTTCAAGCCTAATAGCCATTTCAGTGCGGTATAGCCAATTAGTGCTTTAAATGCCCTTCCATATAAATAACATCGAGGATACAGGATGGTTATAATTAAACATTCGATACTTGAGTCAATGTAGACGGAGAATTATTTACTGTACGAGCATCAACTTTATAGGAATGATGTTCAGACTGTGCGCTGCAGGATCAGGGCTGTTAGTAACGTTAGTGTCATGACTTGCCATTAGGCGCCGGAACTGGTTCGGAGATGTAGCGTTGATGAAACACAAGCACCAGTGTGCGTGACAGCTGGAGACAGTCATCATGGGTCTGGACAAGGTGAACAGGGCTGCACACATGAAGCTTTTTTATCGAAACAGCAGTAATAGTGCTACTACTCTTCCGGATTTAGGGAGAGATCCTCTTTCTACACAAAGTTTAAAGCATATGATTCTGAAGTTCATGAAGTTTGGATTAACAGGAGACTTGGGAAGTGCTCCTGGGAGATGCCGACGGCCAGTTGCGCCACAAATTACTGAAGAAGGTAATGTTGTTATGGCTGACAAAGCTGGACACAATATGCGATCTTCAAGCTCTGCATCAGCTATGGCACGACACCTGAACATTCCATGGTCCACCTGCGATGTTCCAGGCAGCAATAGTGCAAATTATAGTGCAGTTCCAGTCTATTGTGGATCGAGATGGCCATCACCTTGACCAATGTTTGTAACCTGGAACTTAAACATGGTACGCAGTTAGCAACTGTTAGCCTCTCAAGTGGAAATTAAAATATGTTTCTTTCAATGATTAGTCGTTATTTCTCTTCCGCATGACCTTACAAATGTTTGTACAATATTTCATTGACCGCGGTCTCTCATTTTTCATGGGGCCCCTCTCAAGCAGCAAAATATTAATCATAACCCCCGCATTGTAAGCCCACATAAGAGGCTCAACACTTCCTTCTTTGTTGTAGAGTAATTTCTTTCCACTTTATTCAATTGACATGACACATAGGCTACTGGATGCTTTGCTCCATCGATTTCTTGTCTCAATACGCAGCCAAGCACATGACTGCTTGCATTGCAGTGCAATACGAATTCCTTTTCATAGTTCGGGAAAACCAAGAATGCTTCAGTTGTGAACAGCTCTTTTTTTCTCTGTCTGCGGTGTCAGAAAACCTTTTGCAGTTTTTACAAAACAAGGGTCTGGTAGGACTCTTTTGTGACTGGTCACGCGTCCCACATAGTGCACAGTGACAATTCCCTATACTGTGGCAGGTGCACTGCACACAACCGCCTAAAAACCTCCCTCAGCTGTAACGCATGTTCTTCCATATATTGTGCAATGACTGTTATGTCATTCAAATACGTCATACACTGCTTTGTTTTAACATTCGCAAAACTCTGTCTAACAAATGCTGGGATGTGGCTGGAACACTCTTTAATCCAAATGGCGTATGAAAATATAGATAGAGTCCCAAAGGAACCATAAACACCGTTTTTGGCCAATTTTCTGCTACTACTTTTAGCTGACGATAGCCATGCCTTAGATACGTAGTGGAAAAATACGTGCACTGTCACAGGTTTTCATTGTTTCTGTTATACGAAGTATTTCGGATCGGATAAGTTTCTGTAATCATACGACTATTGAGATATCTATAATCAGAACAAAACTGATGTTTTCATGCCATTCATACTCTTTTTTATTATCATTACTGTTGCTTTTCAAGGACTGGTACTTTCCTCCATAACCATCCCACAACTGTTGATTAATTAACTCTTCAATCACCAGTTGCAGATGACATGGTATTATATACACAAGCAGTTCATTCCCAGTCGGCATTCTATGCTGTGTCAATGGGGCCACTGGCAAAGGCACATGACGATTAAAAAAGTCCTGAAATTACACTAACAATTCTTCGATTGCTAACTTTTCCATTTCTTGCACACTCCTGCATACAAAACACTGAGCCTCGTCTAACTCATTATTCCCCTCAACCACAAACAATACATTTTCTGGCTAGTCAGCTCACCTACAGAAATTTTCCTTGAGGTCCCCTATCACATGAATTAAACTTTAGCGGCCTTGCACACAGTCTAACTGGGCCGCTTAAACGATGTACCTTGTGGCAGTGTAGCATTGACCTGTTTCCTCCAGGTGAAACGATGTCCCATCGGCTCCACTATACACTGTCGTCAAATTTAGTGTGATGTTCACGTAGGAAATCTAACCCTAAGATTGCGCAGTAATCAACACCC
Source organism: Schistocerca gregaria (assembly GCF_023897955.1). Classification (NCBI taxonomy): domain Eukaryota; kingdom Metazoa; phylum Arthropoda; class Insecta; order Orthoptera; family Acrididae; genus Schistocerca; species Schistocerca gregaria. The sequence continues at coordinate 399,836,472 of NC_064921.1, read as the reverse complement.
ATACGGAGCAGAATGTACATACACCCCTGAAAATGTTTCACCAGCACCTGAAAAGTCAACATCGCCTATGAAGTGGCTCCGCACTGCTATTACCAACTCCACATAACCTATATCATGGTAGGCCCAACTCCTCTTTCCCAAAGGATCCAAAATTGTAAGACACTTGCGAACCTGCGTTCAGTAAAAATTCATGTTCACTTGCATTCACTAGGCCAGTTAAGCAAAATATCGCCTCCGCATATGTTTTAATTGTGTTAAAATTTATTGCGAGCGTCATTCGACTTCCCTGGGATCCCTAGTGCCTTTTAGCGTTGGGTTATCAGTCCCATTCTGTTTCTTTCTGTCAGGCCCTATATTCTGTCCACAATCTCGTTCTCGATGCTCTGATCTTACATGTTTCCTACACTGCGGCTCTGCTCTCGTCATATGTTTGGTCCAACGTCCACAATAGTAACACTTACGTTCAGAAGAAAAAAATCCCTTCTATTATGGACTCTAGTCCCTGGGTCTGCTTCATTCAAACTGTTGCTATTCTTGTGTTTCCAGTCTCTATCCATACGTTTCGTGATATATCAGTTGGAAACTCCCGAAAAACTGGGTTCTACGTTCTCTGTTCTGCCTCTCGCAGGAGAACCCAGTTAATGACATCACTGTCCATCAGTTCATATGGACAGATGTTAACTCTTCATGGAATCACCTTGCTTTTGTGATACACTGTTGAACTGCTCCCAGCAGCCGGCCGCTATGACCGAGCGGTTCTAGGCACTTCAGTCTGGAACCGCGCGACCGCTACGATCGCAGGTTCGAGTCCTGCCTGGGGCATGGATGTGTGTGATGTCCTTAGGTTTAAGTAGTTCTAAGTTCTAGGGGACTGATGACCTGAGATGTTAAGTCCCATAGTGCTCAGAGGCACTTTGCTCCCTGTAGAATCTATAACGATGCTTCCTCCCATATCGCTATAACAAGTCAGTCCTCAGAATTTCAAATGTCAGGGGATGCCTCAACTCCTCGAAGCGCACCATGTATCTTTTAGCATCTCCCACAAAACATAACTTGGCCATATGCCACAATCGTCCCTCTGACCAACATCGCACCTTGACATATGTTAATAGGTTTGCGTAAACGCTCACACATCTGCCATTTTACCTGAAAAGGAGAAACTAGGGTAGCGGCACTATCATCTAAGATTGGTGCTGACATCCTGGAGGAGAACCTATCCTCTCTCAATGCATTAATATCTTATAAAAGTATGTCTTGTCCTCCAGAATTTGCGCTGTTTGGTTCAGCATGGTCTGGATAGCCTCCTTAGTGGTAACGCCCTCTACCCCTGGTTGGCAAGGCAACAAAAGAAAAAATACAACAGGGAAAGACTTAATTCACCATTACTATTCTTACTAAAAACACTTCTAATCCATAATTCTAATTTCACCATTACTATTCTTACTAAAGACACTTCTAATCCTTACTACCGAGCACCAACCATGTGCATTCTCTACTGGCGTAATGCACCCGTCTTATACGTTTAAAGCAAAACACTTCTGATGATTGGGCACTTGGAGCACTGACCCCAACAAGTTACACTGGCCACACCTAAGTCCACTTTCACTAGTCCCACCTTCCATTCAACCCTCCAATCCAGGCGAGTAGTCGTTGTCAATGTAAATGCATGGAAAAAAAATTCAAAAAACGTTTACCGCTCACTGCATTCAAATGATACTGCCTGTCGCTGTCCCGACTTCGCCCATTATTATCGGCTTTGTTCTGACGCCAAATGTAATAGTGTTGGGTATGCGGACACCATTACCAGCCAGGACATACGCCAATGCCCCAGAACGGCGCTCGTGGTAGCTGTGGGTTACATTCCACGGAGCACACTAAATGGGGAGAGCATGATCAGTAACAGCATTCTTTATTCTGCAAGTCCTCCATACTGAGTTTGATGACGGTGTCTCGGTGGCTTGTGTGGTCTCCCATAGAGTGATTGCTACCTCATTATAACTCCCGGCCACGTGCTCGGCTCGTGAAAGTGTGTGTGTGTGTGTGTGTACAAAAGGCCGTGGTGTTTACCTTAGCAGAAGGCTGTAGCCAGTGTGGTAGTTGTACTGATGTACTGCAAGTGCCGTTGGTGACCAGTGGGCTTACACTGCTGCGGTACTGGACGTGACCAGCAGACCTGACGCACAGACGTCTCAGTGCTCAACCCAGGATACGTGCTAAATCCCATATTGCTGGATGAATACACCCTAGAAGTCCATTTGTGTGGACTACCCCAATAGTATAACAGTATCTAAATGGCGTATCACCTCAAGGGCCGGCACATGAGACTCGACCTGCAGTGAATTTTTTGAAGGAAGTACCAAGTGACAAACGAAAGGAGTATAAAAAATTATATTCCAGTGTTTTATCTTCAGAATGCCCTGCAGTTGAACCCATGGAGCAACAGGTCTTTGAAAAACTGGAGTCCACTGCCGCGCATTCAAGCACAAATAATAAACCAATCTCGACCAAAGCCTTTGTCAGTACAGTTTATCATCATTGCTGTCACAGCTATTTTCAATTGTGGACGGAAATAAATGACCCATCTGGTCCAAAATTTCTCGCATTCAGCTTTGACAGTAATTATTGTGAATAAGTTTCCTCCATGAACAGGGAAGATAGTAGCAGAAAAGATATGTCAAGTGTCAGGAACAAAATACTAACAGTATTGTTATTCTTGTGATTTATATTATTCTTTTCTAAATAAATTTACGTCTCTAAGGAAATTGAATTTGAGCCTTTTCTTATTTTGTGGTCTGCCTAAACTTAAACCCTGTATGTTTCATTCACGTCAGCCTCTGAGTTTGACATCCTTGCTGTAGAATAAGTCTCTCCTCGGTGGCACCAGCTCTAAACCCAGAACCATCAGCTCTAGTGGCAGCTTGTAGGCCAGAAACTAGCTGATGATGCTGCTAGGCGAAGCTGAAGCTGTTTGGACTCACGTAGGGCTATTGGCTTGTGTGGAGACGGTGTCGGCTGTAGCAGAAGTTCCATGACCAGTCACAGAATACAAGCATTTCTAGGGACTGAATGATGAGTATTGATTGTCTCTCTGCCCAACTGTGTTGTGAGAGGACCTTGGCTCTAGCACAAAGGTGACTGTGGGAGTGCAGCATTGTGCCATGGCGTGTGGGAGTTCAGCCCGCCACGGCTGTGGACTGTGATCTTGCAGCACTCTGTGTCAGCAGTATTGTAGCACGTGGCAGAAACATTTCGTAGGGAGCTCGCCAGCCCGCCTCTCAACCAGTTGTAAAGTCTGGGCTGTGGTTGTTGCCTCATCACTCATGCCCCCTTAGGAAGCTTCGGTTCTCCAAATCTCAGGCAGCTGTTGAACCTATGACTCATTGGTTGTTGCCACACTACATAAAAACCTTACGAAAGCAGTTCCTCAGAAAACCTGCCATCTAGTATTTTCTTTACATCACTCTTATCTAACAGTAACTCTAAAAACTGGTGTGGAATGTTTATAGCATAATGAGCACCCGAAATATTTACGGTTATACACACATAAAAAGCTGCCAAATCAACATAAATAACGTTTTTGAGAAAGCAAAAAAAAAGTCCGATTCAGCATATTGACGAGATTAGCTGGTAGCAAATGGGATGTTCAAGAACTGTGTTCAACAATATCTACAAAACCTACACATGGTCAAGTTTAACATGTAGTAGTGAAACATTTGTTACTGTTTCAACAGGTAAGATGCAGTCCAGGACCAAGCATTACGAATGCCTGTGCCTCACCTACAATCCTCTGCTCAATATTAAGGATGCGTGTACCCCGCCTATATTTACCTGTATTTACCTGAATACAACATTCCTCTCTCGTTCTCGCCATAATCGTGAAAATACACCCCCAATCTCGTCACTTCGTTTCTCATCTCCTACATATTAAAAGTTGGTCCCAGCATCCAATGGTGATTAGTGAAAAGCACATCTTCTTGGATGGTGAAAAGTACTCCACTTTCCAACTGCTGATTCCACAACACTCCTACTCCAACCTCGATGAAAACGTGAAGCACTGCTATGACTAGGACACGTCCGAAAGAACAGATAACATCGGAGACCATGGAGCTCTCTAGAATGAAACGATAATTAAATCAACACCCTAAGCTGAGGACAGGTGTTGATATACACAACGGGGACAGTTGAAAATGTGTGCCCCAACCGGGACTCGAACCCAGGATCTCCTGCTTACCCATCTGAGCTACTGAGGGCACTATGAATGTAGTGTGTGGACATTAATATGGGAATGTGGGTCTCACGGGGAGCGTGCTAGGCATAAATCCCTGCAGTCGCACTATCCTGTTTGTCCTCAGTAGTTCAGATGGATAGAGAGTCTGCCACATAAGCAGGAGGTCCCAGATTCGAGTCCCAGTCGGGGCACACATTTTCAACTGTCCCCGTCGATATATAGCAACGCCTGTTGACAGCTTAGGGTCTTGATTTAATTATCATTTCATTTGGCCTATTCTAGGTCTGACCATATGAAATGGAGAAGGCATCATCCACCTATCCACAATACAACTGTTCTACTGTTTATTGACAGGGGTGCTGAGCATTGGGGAAGGGACTATGTTTATGTGACCAACCCTGGCACGGTATTGGCATTTATAACATTTCTTGAGTGGTCTGAAGAATCTGAAAAGTAAAACACCTACAATTTCTAGTGCTGTGTCGTTGAAATCATTTGTAGAAAGGATTCAGGACTATACTATTAGTTTATACGCTTGTTATTTATCACATCTTAAGATTGAACACTTAGATTGTACAAGATCAAACTGGGTTGGTATATAAATGACGGAAGACGCAAGCATAAATTTAGTATCTTATGGGGCTGCTGGTGCAATACATCATATCTCGATTGTGGGGTCACAACGAGAAACAGGCGTGAGAAAATAACTTAATCGTAGAGCTTCTGAAAGTGGAGTCACAAGGCTTTTACAATTTGGCGGTTACAAGAGACAGTTGCTTTGATCAATCACATATCAAGAACAACTGTTCTGCCAGTATTAAAGTACAAAATGGGTTAACTTGTAAGTTGGCTGTTTAGGTTTTTTTGTTGGTGACGCCACGTAGCGCTCTGAATGAAAATCGCTGACTGCTCTATGTGCAGTCTGTGGCTGGTTGGACTCATTGTTGGAATATTCGCTATTGTAGTGTTGGGCAGTTGGATGTGAACAGCGCGTAGCTTTGGGCAGTTGGAGGTGAGCCTCCACCAGTAGTCGATGTGGAGAGAGAGATGCCAGAGATTTGAGCAGACGATCTGGACGTGTGTCCGCCAGAAAAAGGAAATTTGTGTAATTGGTTGTCACAAAATTATATATGTATTATGACTTTTAAACACTATTAAGGTAAATACACTCGTGGAAATTGAAATAAGAACACCATGAATTCATTGTCCCAGCAAGGGGAAACTTTATTGACACATTCCTGGGGTCAGATACATCACATGATCACACTGACAGAACCACAGGCACATAAACACAGGCAACAGAGCATGCACAATGTCGCCACTAGTACAGTGCATATCCACCTTCCGCAGCAATGCAGGCTGCTATTCTCCCATGGAGACGATCGTAGAGATGCTGGATGTAGTCCTGTGGAACGGCTTGCCATGCCATTTCCACCTGGCGCCTCAGTTGGACCAGCGTTCGTGCTGGACGTGCAGACCGCGTGAGACGACGCTTCATCCAGTCCCAAACATGCTCAATGGGGGACAGATCCAGAGATCTTGCTGGCCAGGGTAGTTGACTTACACCTTCTAGAGCACGTTGGGTGGCACGGGATACATGCGGATGTGCATTGTCCTGTTGGAACAGCAAGTTCCCTTGCCAGTCTAGGAATGGTAGAACGATGGGATCGATGACGGTTTGGATGTACCGTGCACTATTCAGTGTCCCCTCGACGATCACCAGAGGTGTACGGCCAGTGTAGGAGATCGCTCCCCACACCATGATGCCGGGTGTTGGCCCTGTGTGCCTCGGTCGTATGCAGTCCTGATTGTGGCGCTCACCTGCACGGCGCCAAACACGCATACGACCACCATTGGCACCAAGGCAGAAGCGACTCTCATCGCTGAAGACGACACGTCTCCATTCGTCCCTCCATTCACGCCTGTCGCGACACCACTGGAGGCGGGCTGCACGATGTTGGGGCGTGAGTGGAAGACGGCGTAACGGTGTGCGGGACCGTAGCCCAGCTTAATGGAGACGGTTGCGAATGGTCCTCGCCGATACCCCAGGAGCAACAGTGTCCCTAATTTGCTGGGAAGTGGCGGTGCGGTCCCCTATGGCACTGCGTAGGATCCTACGGTCTTGGCGTGCATCCATGCGTCGCTGCGGTCCGGTCCCAGGTCGACGGGCACGTGCACCTTCCGCCGACCACTGGCGACAACATCGATGTACTGTGGAGACCTCACGCCCAACGTGTTGAGCAATTCGGCTGTACGTCCACCCGGCCTCCCGTATGCCCACTATACGCCGTCGCTCAAAGTCCGTCAACTGCACATATGGTTCACGTCCACGCTGTCGCGGCATGCTACCAGTGTTAAAGACTGCGATGGAGCTCCGTATGCCACGGCAAACTGGCTGACACTGACGGCGGCGGTGCACAAATGCTGCGCAGCTAGCGCCATTTGACGGCCAACACGGCGGTTCCTGGTGTGTCCGCTGTGCCTTGCGTGTGATCATTGCTTGTACAGCCCTCTCGCAGTGTCCGGAGCAAGTATGGTGGGTCTGACACACCGGTGTCAATGTGTTCTTTTTTCCATTTCCAGGAGTGTACATTGTTTGTTCTCTATCAAAATCTTTCAATTTCTAACTATGCCTATCAGTAGTTAGTGCCTTCAATAATTAGAATCTTTTTATTTAGCTGGCAGTATTGGTGCTCGCTGTGTTGCAGTAGTTCGAGTAACGAAGATTTTTGTGAGGTAAGTGATTCATGAAAGGTATAGGTTATTGTTAGTCAGGGCCATTCTTTTGTAGGGATTATTGAAAGTCAGATTGCGTTGCGCTAAAATATTGTGTGTCAGTTTAGTGATGATCAGAATAAGTAAACAGAAAACTGTTTGAGTACGTTGAGTTTTGCTCGGCTGTTTGAAAATCAAATAACGTAGAAGTTTACCAGCACAGTCATTCATAATTTTCAAAGAGGATGTTTCATAAACTCACACATTCAAAAAGGAAACCAACATCACCCAGTCAGCATTATGTGAGCAGTTCCTTCAAAGTAAGCATACAGACAAGATCAGTTAAGCTGTGGTCCATTCGTGAACTCAAGATAAGGAATTCAGTGAATTAACTGAAATTAAACTGTATGAAACGCCTGTCTCGAGATTGTTGCCTCGAATAAACAATCCTTACCATCACTTCATTTCACCAAGCACCGCTTACCACTGAAGAATCGATGCTACATCTCAAGTCTCTGTCTGCCTTCTTCTGAATCGGAAACAATGATACGCCACGTCTGCTTTCTTCTGCGACCAACACCAGAGCTACAATAAATACTTTTACTTCCTCCTTGTAGGCCAGAGAGAGCAAAATGTTAAGGAGCAACCAACGCCCTGGCCTCTCGTTGTCGTGGAATTTGTCTTTTGGAAAATATTCTGTTGTTATATTTACATCGAACTTACAATGAGTGCTTCTCCTTTTTCCAAAAGATTGGGGAATAATGTGGTGTACTGTAATCCTGAATGAAACCAACCTCCTTTCAGAAAAAAAAAAACTATGACACATTACTTATTGAACTCTATCAGGAGAACTGAAAGATTGATCATTTTAGAAAATAAAACATTTTTTAATTATGCTGATCCAATTGTTAATGGTGAAACGTTACAATGGACCCACTTACACTTATACAATGCTGCTGACAGAAAGGAAAGAAGGAAACAATATAGTGTCGCTTTTTTCATATATAATACGACTACACGTTCGTAAACCGAAAATTAGTAAAAGATCAGGAGTTTACAGACGTCAATTTTCCAAAAGACTTTGCCTTTTAATAATGCACTTATAATTCATCCCCTCAGGGGCTTCAGCTAGAAGTACGCGGGTGGCGACCGCGGGGACCCGAGCTGAGTCTGACATTGCTTCCACTTACTTGTGTCAGGCTCCTTCTTTCTCCTTCCCTGTCCGCCTCCCTTGGCCAACTCTTGCTTTTTCGAACCCAGAGGTATTAGGTTTCGAGGCCCGAGGGCGTCTTTCCAATTTTCTTATTCCTACTTATAACCCAACTCCTGAGGGGAGCCCACCCCTTAAGAAAAGCCAGCAGTCCTGTGAGCTGTGAGGGTAACACCGCAGGTTGGACGGGAGGCCAGCACTCTCTCTCGGTAAAACATTAAACATGCTCTCAAGACTACAAGTAATCCTCGGAACATTACTGACAAAAATAGACGACGTCAATGGCAAAGAAACGGTATACGATTTGGAACGTGGAATGTAAGGAGTCTGTGCAAGACAGGAGCTGCAATCAGTGTGGTCAAGGAAATTCAGAGGTACGAACTAGACCTAGTGGCACTGCAAGAAATCCAGTGGGACGACGCTGTGAGCTTTGATGTTGAAAACTGTTCAATTCTATATGGAGCCTGTGAACGAGGTCATCTGTTAGGCACTAGTTAATGCGTCAGTAAGACGTTGGCCACAAATGTTTCAGAATTCGTTTCAGTCAACCCGAGAATATCTGTTCTAACAATGGAAGTAAACCATATTAAGACCACTTTTGTGAACTGTCATGCTCCCACGGAGGAGAGCGAATGTGAAGTGAAAGACGAGTTCTATGCACAGCTAGAGGCAATGATGGACGCTATACCAAATGGGCACCTGAGGATCCTCCTTGGTGATATGAATGCCAAGGTTGGGAAAGAACAGATATTCCAAGACAGAACAGGTAGGCACAGTCTACACAACCTAAGCAATGACAATGGAGTTAGGTTTATCAGCTTTGCTACATCATTAGGGTTGTTCATCTCCAGCACAAACTTCCAGCGGAAAAACATATATAAAGGAACCTGGGTATCACCAGATGGGAGAACTGTAAATCAAATAGACCATGTTGCCGTTGATCTCAGAGCCAAGAGATGGGTGTTATACATTAAGACAGCGTGGGGTGCCGAAGGTGGGAGTGATCATTTCCTGGTCAGAGGGCGTTTAAACATACAGTGTAAAGGAAGAACGGGGCCTAAGTTAAAAAGAGTGGACAGGTACCATATGGAGAAACTGAAAGATGAGGCAACGAAGACCAGATACCAGTTGCAACTTAGTAACCGCTTTGAAGCACTCAGTGAAGTGGACACGAATTAGGACCTCGAACTAATGTGGGGAAACATCCAGAGCTCAGTTAGGGATACAGCAAGGGAAACACTCATGGGAAACCCAGTGTGAAAGACGATCTGGTTTGGAAAGGAATGTGCAGATGCCCTGGAAAGGAGAAAGGGAGCCAGGAACAAATGGCTGAAGGGGACAAATCTGGCACAGGCCTAAGCACAGTTTGAGGAGGTCCGAAAGACTACACAAGCAATTCTGAGAAGAGCAAAGAGGAAATACATAAGGAATATCATCACTGAAGCAGAAACAGACTTCAGAGGACAAAAGACGAGGGAAATGTTTCTGAGGGTGAAGTACCTCTGCAAAGGTCACCAGGCCAAGCAGAAATTTGTCAAAGATTCCCGTGATAAGATCCTGAAGAACGATAGGGACATAGCTGAGAGATGGAAAGAGTACTTTCGACAGCTGCTAAATTGTGATGAACCCGAACTGCAGTTTGATTTCCAGTACCCAATTACAGCTGATGCAGACTATCCCCCACCTACCCTGGATGAGATAAAAACAAGAATCAGACACCTTAAACAGAATAAGAGTCCAGGTGAAGATGGAATACAGGCTGAAATGAACCTGGCAGGAGGAGAGAAACTTGCAGAAAAAATACACCGACTGATACAGGCAATATGGACCAAAGAAGAATTACCAGGAGAATGGAAAACAGCTCTGATTTGTCCAATACATAAGAAGGGCGACAAACTGAAATGTGACAACTATCGAAGAATCGCCCTGCTTAACGTCTGCTATAAGATCCTGTCCAATTGCCTCATACATAGAACTCAGCCAGTGGCAGAATCGGTGATTGGGGAGTACCAGGGAGGTTTCCGGACAGGACGGTCAACAGTAGACCACATCTTCAGTCTCCGGCAGCTCACTGAGAAACTGGGTGAATATGGCAAAGATTTGTGTATTTTATTCGTTGATTTTTAAGAAGGTCTATGATTGCATACATCGCAAGAGCCTGCTCAACTGTTTGAGGGAGTTTGGCATAGCAGAGAAACTCATCAATCTGATAAAGATCTGTCTGAACGAAACACATGCAAAGGTGAAGATGGGAAATCGCATAACTGAGGAATTTGAAATTGTGACAGGACTCAGGCAAGGAGATGGGTTGTCCACTATCCTGTTCAACTTTGCCCTCGAGAAGATTGTACGCGAGACCTTCAAAGAGAACGAAGGGATTGAAATCGAAGGAAAGAGACTGGCATACTTAGCCTATGCAGACGACATCTGTTTACTCTCTAGGTCGGAAGAGGAGTTGGAGCAAATGACCAAAGCACTAAAGGAGGCTGCCAGCAAATTTGGGCTAAACATAAACGAAGCTAAGACAGAGTACCTCATTATGATGCGTGGTCATTGTCAGACTGCTGATCATCTACAATCACTGCAGGTTGGGGACCATTCCTACAAGAGAGTACAAGAATTCAAATACCTAGGGGCACTTTTCACTGAGAACTCGTCATGTGAAGCAGAGATCAATGCCAGAATATAAGCAGGAAACCGATCTTACCACATCCTAGCACAACTGCTTCGGTCCAAATCTCTCTCCATACAGTTCAAGATTCGATTATACAAAACCCTGATCCAGCCTGTTGTTCTATATGGCTGTGAGACATGGAGTATCCGGAAACAGGACTTCCGTAAGCTCCTTGTCTTTGAGAGAAAAGTGCTTCGGAAGATCTTCGGTCCAGTTCTGGATGCAGATACAGGGGAATGGAGGATCAGATACAACCAAGAGCTTGAGGAACTATACCAGCAGCCCAACATAGCAGGAGCTGTGAAAGCCAAACGAATGCAGTGGGCCAGCCACGTAGCCCGGATGGAGGATCACAGATGGCCTCGGAAGCTCCTGGATTTCACACCTACAGGAAAGAGGCCGCCAGGGAGACCCAAGAAGCGTTGGAGGGACGGACTCCATGAAGATTTAAAACAAATGTCAATAGATGTGGACGAATGGCGGATAGCAGCAATGGACAGAATACAGTGGAGGAGGAAACTTGTAGATGCGTGCGGTCCACTGGACCTGATCACGTAGTAGTTGTAGTAGTGGTAGTACTTATAATTCATACTTCTTTAGTGTCCACTCAATCCAGTTACCATAATTTTGTATATATTTTAACTGAAATGACATCAGAATTGTTACATAGCAGTTTATAAGCAGGAATATCATCTGGAATTAATATTATTATTACGCCTACTCAGTAAGGCACAGGAGTTCTCTTTTGTGATTTTATCAAAATATATGTGATAGCAGGTTTCTTGGGCATCAATATACTCGAGGACAGACTTCCCTATCAGCTACAGGACTGCCAGCTGGCTGTGGCATCACACCACTTGCCATCTAAGGCGCAGGTCAAAGGAGAAGTGACTGTCACACCAAGTGGTATGACTGCATTTGCAGGAACCTCAATAAAGTATTTGAGTTCTGATGTTGTTTTCCTGAGCTGCCAATTGCCGGCACCCTCGTCACGTACCCACTGCTGCAACCCAAGCCTGCACAGGAGCGGCTTTTCACCAAACTACTTCAGTTGGTTTCAGATAAGTCGATCTCCACACAGCCAGATGACTTAGTCGCAACTCTCAGTGCCATCACACAGTGGGGTGAGTGAACGAACTGCTTGTTTCTACATTCGTGTGCAGAGGACATGGGGTATCTGCAAGAGATTCACCAAAATTTAAAGATCAAGTTAATAAAGCCTTTAGAACTGCCCTACATGTCACAATTTTGGAATAATACCAGAGAAGAGCATTTGAAATCTGTAAGGTGTTCTCAATTTGATTTGTTAGAGCACTCTGCACCCTGTGCTGAGCCAGCGCCATTAGTATGTTTTTGTTGTCACTGGTATGGGCTTATAACTGGGCAAGGCACTGAGTTTACGTGGCTCATGATGAGACGTAAAATACTGTCTAATATTTAATAATTGTGAGCCTGTGAGCTATTGTCGATTTTGCTGTATTATCCTTATTTGTGTACTTGGGACGAAGGTTCCACAATTACAGGGTCCCCAAAACACAGTTTTGCCCCGCAAGAAGCGCTGCGGTTTTTACTTAATGAGGTAGCACAGCTGAGAGTAGAGAAGACGTAATTACTAGGACAAATTGCGGAAAAGGATGTGCAGTTAGTATCACCGGAAAAACCTAGTCCTCCGATAGATCGATCTACTGCCAATTTGGTCCCTTCCTTTTCTGAAAAGTAAACTGAGGCTGTAACGTCGCTGGAGGATGTCCAGATGATCAGTTAGTGCAAGTAATAAATTACGGTACGTATGAGAGTCAAAAACCTTTTCCAGATGTATGGAGGCGTTGATAAACACATAAAGCGTCCCCATATGTATATTTCACGAACATTTTTGTGTTTGTTACGAATTAATGAACTGAATTACTTAATAAAAGAAACTCTGTATAATGTAATAACTAGTGAAAGACAAAATCATTGGGCATGGAATATAACATTGTTAATTCTAGGAAATGCTACTTTGGAGAAAACCAATGACAGTAGAGATTTGATATAGTGTGCTACGAAACAGTATATTGATATTTGTGACTCTTGCAATTTAGTATACGTATAGAAGCGCTATTGTGATAGCGCCCCTCTCATTCACATTCCCTCTCTGCCCCTCTTTCTCTGACAGTTGTTATAAGATCACTGTGCGTCTTCCAGGTCTGCACGACTGTACCTTGTGTGACTGTATTAACTGTGAAATAGATTTTTAAAAAAAGTTCAAATGTGTGTGAAATCTTATGGGACTTAACTGCTAAGGTCATCAGCCCCTAAGCTTACACACTACTTAACCTAAATTATCCTAAGGACAAACACACACACCCATGCCACAGGGAGGACTCGAACCTCCGGCGGGACCAGCCGCACAGTCCATGACTGCAGCGCCTATTTTTTTTTTTTTTCTCATTTTGTTCGTTGTATGTGCTCGGGGCGGACGTCGTAAGACATCCGTTTTAAGTTCGTCTTCGATCGGTTAACTCAGTTTTTTTTTATTACAGAGGGCTGCTAACCCTCTGACCGAACAAGCTGAGCTACCGTGCCGGCTGCCTCAGACTGCTCGGCTAATCCCTCGCGGCTGAAATACACTCCTGGAAATGGAAAAAAGAACACATTGACACCGGTGTGTCAGACCCACCATACTTGCTCCGGACACTGCGAGAGGGCTGTACAAGCAATGATCACACGCACGGCACAGCGGACACACCAGGAACCGCGGTGTTGGCCGTCGAATGGCGCTAGCTGCGCAGCATTTGTGCATCGCCGCCGTCAGTGTCAGCCAGTTTGCCGTGGCATACGGAGCTCCATAGCAGTCTTTAACAATGGTAGCATGCCGCGACAGCGTGGACGTGAACCATATGTGCAGTTGACGGACTTTGAGCGACGGCATACAGTGGGCATGCGGGAGGCCGGGTGGACGTACAGCCGAATTGCTCAACACGTGGGGCGTGAGGTCTCCACAGTACATCGATGTTGTCGCCAGTGGTCGGCGGAAGGTGCACGTGCCCGTCGACCTGGGACCGGACCGCAGCGACGCATGGATGCACGCCAAGACCGTAGGATCCTACGCAGTGCCATAGGGGACCGCACCGCCACTTCCCAGCAAATTAGGGACACTGTTGCTCCTGGGGTATCGGCGAGGACCATTCGCAACCGTCTCCATTAAGCTGGGCTACGGTCCCGCACACCGTTACGCCGTCTTCCACTCACGCCCCAACATCGTGCAGCCCGCCTCCAGTGGTGTCGCGACAGGCGTGAATGGAGGGACGAATGGAGACGTGTCGTCTTCAGCGATGAGAGTCGCTTCTGCCTTGGTGCCAATGATGGTCGTATGCGTGTTTGGCGCCGTGCAGGTGAGCGCCACAATCAGGACTACATACGACCGAGGCACACAGGGCCAACACCCGGCATCATGGTGTGGGGAGCGATCTCCTACACTGGCCATACACCTCTGGTGATCGTCGAGGGGACACTGAATAGTGCACGGTACATCCAAACCGTCATCGAACCCATCGTTCTACCATTCCTAGACCGGCAAGGGAACTTGCTGTTCCAACAGGACAATGCACATCCGCATGTATCCCGTGCCACCCAACGTGCTCTAGAAGGTGTAAGTCAACTACCCTGGCCAGCAAGATCTCCGGATCTGTCCCCCATTGAGCATGTTTGGGACTGGATGAAGCGTCGTCTCATGCGGTCTGCACGTCCAGCACGAACGCTGGTCCAACTGAGGCGCCAGGTGGAAATGGCATGGCAAGCCGTTCCACAGGACAACATCCAGCATCTCTACGATCGTCTCCATGGGAGAATAGCAGCCTGCATTGCTGCGAAAGTTGGATATACACTGTACTAGTGCCGACATTGTGCATGCTCTGTTGCCTGTGTTTATGTGCCTGTGGTTCTGTCAGTGTGATCATGTGATGTATCTGACCCCAGGAATGTGTCAATAAAGTTTCCCCTTGCTGGGACAATGAATTCACGGTGTTCTTATTTCAATTTCCAGGAGTGTGGGTTTTTAACTTAAACTGTTATTTAATACTTTCAATCGCGATGCGTCAGGTAACGAAGCATGTACAGCAATCCTAACGCTGGGCTTTCGAGACAACGGAGGATCGCAGGAGTTACAAGTTGTCTCTTTACAGTAGTGCTACTACTCGCGCATCTAGTACAACATTTCTGTTTCAGCCTGCGGATCTGGAGAAGATTTTATTTACTTCGAAACAAATAGGCCTGGTTACGAACGAACAAAGACGTAATTTCAAGTTCTGTTATAAAGGAGGAGTTGAGACTATGCTCTGTTAAACCATTATAATGAGAAATGTTTACAATGATAGTCGTCTACAGTAGCGCAGTTGATTTTGTGGTGCGAAAATAGGTGCTTTACACAGACGTAGTTACGGACGCGCATCGTCACGAGATTGGTTTTTTCTTGGTCATTGCTTATAACAGCCTTTACGTGATGCAATCGCAATAATTAGGTGCAAGGCTCAATTCGTGGTGATTAAAGTAAATGTGGCTAGGAACCGCCCTGTAATTTACGTCACAAACGGAAGTGCTAGGCTCAGAACCAATGCAATATTTCACGAGATACATCTTTATTCAAAGAAAACCAGAAAAGCATATTATTACAAAAAACGAAAATAATCTTCAATCATGATACACCACACACACAGAGGTTTGATCAACTAAAACAAGGCCTCCAGCAACAGCATACAAAACGAAGTAGCATGAGGTTTTCCTGTGAACAATCAAGTATATTGTATATCTTCTCCGCAAAACTTTCTACTTTGTAACACACAAAGAGGCACCATGAGAAAGTAGAAAGTTTTGCGGAGAAGATATACAATATTAATGTGCAAACGTATTAGTTGGGAGACAGTGACGAGACAGATATGATTATACGCCAAGAAGCCCCATAGGGCACTAAACCGCTTCCTGAGGGGCCTGTCACCTGATTGTCTAGAAGGGTTCACAAAAGTACTCTGTATGCTATGGTCAGGTTGGCTACAGAGTTTGGAGAAAACGACATGGAAACAAGGCTTTGTGATATCCAAATGGTGTTTTTCGCTAACGTAAAATGTACAGGTATGGATGGTTACGGTATATACACAGACACTGCCAGCAGTCTCAGTGGGGTAAGAATGGTGTGGGTGGACACCAGATTGTAGGAATAATGGTTGGGACAGACAAGGGGAAATGGACAAGCATTAAACATGGGAGGAAACCCCAAGTCCGCCAAGTGGTGTTCCCATTAAATTTTGATATTACAGATGCAGATTATAACGTTTCAGCTCCTCAACACCAAATTATAACATCCCAGCTCTTCCACCAAATTATAACAGCTCCGGCGCCTCCACCAAATTATAACGTTCCACTTCAATTTGTTTGCACTTATAGCGATCCCAGCTTCCTCAACCAAATTAAAACGTTGCATTAGGAGGTGTCTGCTTCGTGCAAAAGGCCTTGAGTTCATATTGACGACAACAAGTAATTCTTCATTACAGACGTTTATTTACAAAACACAACTGACAGACTTCACAGACTCAACAACTGACTCTCAGAGCTAACCGCACTGCATATCCGAACTGGCAACTGACAACTCCTAGGTGTATTAATATCTTTCCAAACAATGAGAGTCTTTGACAATGTTCTGTTTACAATACGATAGCAATTCACGACTTAAAACTAAATTAGACATTACAGAATTTTAGTACAGATTAAAGTAAGTAAAAGGATCAGTACACATAAATTCTTACAAGCATAATTTCCAAATAGATTTTATAACATTTTTCTACCAGCTTCTGGATAACCTTCACCAGATTTGTACCGATGTTTCCAGAAACATCCCGACATTTGATTCTGGATATCTCTTGAGTGACCCAGAACAACTATTTATATGTAAAATGATTTAAATCATGTTTCAAAACGTAAATAAATCTTTTTAGCAATATTTCTTGATACAAATCGTCTTTCGAAACCAGGTCATGAAACAGTCTTCACAAGCTTTAGCATCCTTGCGATCATAATATAGAATTTCTCCATAGAAAGTTCCAGAAGTGTGCATTAAACGTTCATTTTCAGACTTTCTCTTCAGCTGGTGAGTTTTTAAAAGTATCTTGTCCATATTATATGAAATAATTTAGCTCAAAACTGATAATTTATACAATTAATCAGAGCTACAGCAAACAGTGAGTCTTTCTTTTACAAAATGAAATATAATTACAAAATTGAATGAAAATAGGTTACTAACACTAATATATATTTACATTAATTCTATTTTTGTTCTTTCTGTGCAAAATGTCCTAATATTGACACAGTACAATATTTAAACATCACCAAAGTTTCCCTTTACATTTTGCATATCTGTATCGACATCCCCTAAAAGTCTACAGTATCGAATACTTCAATATGTCCCAATATGTCCTGTAATGTTACAAGGTGCAGAATGCAGTATAGTGGGAGTGGTGGGAGGCAGTTATTAATGAATACAGAGGTGCATGTGTCAATAGGTTGGAAGCAACTGAACCCACCTCACTATAGGCTGTGAGGGGTGGGAAATAGTGGGTGTGAACTCGTTAGATTCAGTGATATAGATGAAGACGAAATGGGAGGTAAGATACTGCGTGAAGTGTTTGACAGAGCACTGAGAGACCTGAGTCGAAACAAGGCCCCCGGAGTAGACAACATTCCATTAGAACTACTGACAGCCTTGGGAGAGCCAGTCATGACAAAACTCTACCAGCTGGTGAGCAAGATGTATGAGACAGGTGAAATACCTTCAGACTTCAAGAAGAATATAATAATTACAATCCCAAAGAAAGCAGGTGCTGACAGATGTGAAAATTACCGAACTATCAGTTTAATAAGTCACAGCTGCAAAATACTAACGCGAATTCTTTACAGACGAATGGAAAAACTTGTAGATGCGGACCTCGGGGAGGATCAGTTTGGATTCCGTAGGAATGTTGGAACACGTGAGGCAATACTGACCTTACGACTTATCTTAGGAGAAAGATTAAGAAAAGGCAAACCTACGTTTCTAGCATTTGTAGACTTAGAGAAAGCTTTTGACAATGTTGACTGGAATACTCTCTTTCAAATTATGAAGGTGGCAGGGATAAAATACAGGGAGCGAAAGGCTATTTACAATTTGTACAGAAACCAGATGGCAGTCATAAGAGTCGAGGGGCATGAAAGGGAAGCAGTGGTTGGGAAAGGAGTGTAAAGGAACTGAAAATATTGTGATTTAATCGCAGAGGTGCTGAAAAATTGTTCCAGTGACACACCAGAGAAATATCTTTGAGAGACATAGGAACAATTTCGCCCTTCGTTTTTTATTTCTTGTATGAACGACTACTTTTTGTTCTGATGGGCTGGTGGGATGTCGTACTGCCTAATTACTAGTGTGTGTGTGTGTGTGGTAAATGAATGAGTTAAAAGACGCAAGATGTGATTTATATTATTTTCATCGCACAACAAGCCTTATTCCCATGCCTATGGAGTATTTATGTTAAGCAGAGAAGGCGAGTTTTAGATGGAACCGAAGATCTTCAAAACGGCGCTGCTCAACAATAGAGGTACGTGATTGTGCTCTCTACTTCCTTTCGTGGCCGCTAAAATTACTTCCGATTCGTTTTGCCGAGACATTCAGAACCTGCAATCTTCTTTTTTCTTATAAAAATACTAGTCCGATGCAAAAGAAATACTCTTAGGATTAAATAATTGCCATTCTTTTACCCAGGCCACGGGGAATGATAGAACGTACGTGCCTCTACTCTGAATGTACGTTCGCAACCTCCGAGTGTGTTACGACGAAATTATTTCACAATGAAAATTTCTCATCAGACCGCAACCACTCGCACGCGAATGTACGTACCCTCTGAATGTATCTAGTCAGTCATGCGCGTTGTTCAAAAGCTTTACTTTTAATATTCAGTGGATTACATTTCCGAAATTAATTTTTGTTTATGCTGCAAATCGTACTTCACGCGAAGTATTTATTACGTAAGTTTCAGGCTCAATTTAATAAAAAAAAAGATTCCGAATAATAGAAATAAAGAATAACAATCAAACAAATCAAACCTAAATAAACAGAAAGAGGGAACGTTACAGGAGTGAGACAGGGTTGTAGCCTCTCCCCGATGTTATTCAATCTGTATATTGAGCAAGCAGTAAAGGAAACAAAAGAAAAATTTGGAGTAGGTATTAAAATTCATGGAGAAGAAATAAAAACTTTGAGATTCGCCGATGACATTGTAATTCTGTCAGAGACGGCAAAGGACTTGGGAGAGCAGTTGAACGGAATGGACAGTGTCTTGAAAAGAGGATATAAGATGAACATCAACAAAAGCAAAACGAGGATAATGGAATGTAGTCAAATTAAATCGGGTGATGCTGAGGGAATTAGATTAGGATATGAGACACTTAAAGTAGTAAAGGAGTTTTGCTATTTGGGAAGTAAAATAACTGATGATGGTCGAAGTAGAGAGGATATAAAATGTAGACTGGCAATGGCAAGGAAAGCGTTTCTCAAGAAGAGAAATTTGTTAACATCGAATATAGACTTATGTATCAGGAAGTCGTTTATGAAAGTATTTGTTTGGAGTGTAGCCATGTATGGAAGTGAAACATGGACGATAACTAGTTTGGACAAGAAGAGAATAGAAGCTTTCGAAATGTGGTGCTACAGAAGAATGTTGAAGATTAGGTGGGTAGATCACGTAACTAATGAGGAGATATTGAATAGGATTGGGGAGAAGAGATGTTTGTTGCACAACTTAACTAGAAAAAGGGATCGGTTGGTAGGACATGTTCTGAGGCATCAAGGGATCACCAATTTAGTATTGTAGGGCAGCGTGGAGGGTAAAAATCGTAGAAAAAGACCAAGAGATGAATACACTAAGCAGATTCAGAAGGATGTAGGTTGTAGTAGGTACTGGGAGATGAAGCAGCTTGCACAGGATAGAGTAGCATGGAGAGCTGCATCAAACCAGTCTCAGGACTGAAGACAACAACAACAACAAAAAATTTTTAGGTTGAGTCGGTTCAGTTTAGGCAAAGTGTCGAAGTGATGCCACATGTTAGGTAAGGTTACTACGTGATCTGGGGCTAGACTTTATGTTAGAACATCATGCCAAAATTGACCTTTGGTGCCATACCATGGACCTTAGTGTACAACGTTCCAGCTAAAGGAAAATATTTCCAGTGAAGTATTGACATAGGCTTTACCTGACTTAAGGGATAAACCAGTTAAATTGCGTACAAAAATGCTGATACTGTGCTGGAAGCAATCAGAAAATTGCTTTGAGTGAGTGTAGAACTGGAGCTGCTTGTTGATTGTTATAATTATTAGATTCATTAGAGAAGAGCAATGTATTGCAGCCGGTCCGATCGGTTAAAGGCACTTCAGTCTGTAACCGCGCGACCGCTACGATCACAGGTTCGAATCGTGCCTCGGCATGGATGTGTGTGACGTCCTTAGGTTAGTTAGGTTTAAGTAGTTCTAAGTTCTAGGGGACTGATGACCTCAGAAGTTAAGTCCCGTAGTGCTCAGAGCCATTTGAACTATTTGAATGTATTGCACATTCCACATTGTTGTGTGAGAAGAAGCAATGTGTATATACTGGAGAGAGATTGTGGGACAGTGGTACTATGAGTATGGATAATACTGGTGCCAATGAGGTAAAACTAAGAAAGGGGCTGATAGTATCCAATTTAGACATCCTAGAGGAGAATGACTGGAACATATCGGATGTGGAACATGGTCAGATGCAGGCCATCACTAAAACTCCATTATGTAAGCAGGTAGGGTATCTGAAACGAACAGAAATGTTGGGGATGGAGAAACTGCAATTAGAGTGTGAGGATTTTATTTTTCCTCTGGATCTATTGCAAGCCACGCTTGTGACATAAGATTGAATACTGACAGCGAATGAAGTACATGTGTATCAGAACCTGTATAACAGAGCTAGGAATTTATGATCGGTTATGGAGGATTTCATTAACCATCAGCTAGCTGATGGAATAATGGAGAAGAGCACTAGTCTATGGAAGTCCAGGATTGTGATCATGTTGAAGAATGCAGCAACATCTTAATAGTAAAATGGTAAACAAGTAGCCAATATGCAAAATCATGGAGGCCATCGATAGCATGAGACAATGCTGATACTTCTTTATTATGGGTTTAAGGTCTGGGTAACATCATTCAATGGTGGTTCCAGAGGACTGACAGAAGGCGGCATTCTCAATCCCCTGGAGACATTAGCAATTCCAGAGAATGGCATTCGGATTAAAGAATGCACCAGCAACATTTCAACAGTTGCTGGATGCAGTACTGAGGGTGTCAAAACCTTGATAATGTTTGGTGTACCTTGATGATATAATTGTGTTCTCAAGGGATATGAGGGAGCATATACAATGGTTAAGAGACTTTTTAAAAGGTTACCTGCTGCACATCTTACTTTAATTAAGCACAGATCAGTGTCAGTTTGCCTTGGAGAAAGTTGGTTACTTAGGATGTATAATTAGTAACGAAAGAGTAAAGATGGACCCAAGGTTGGTACAAGCAGCACAGCATTTTCCATTCCTAAGACGAATAAAGAGCTACAATAGTTTTGGGGCTTGCCAGTTATTAAAGGAAATTCATGAAGGGGTTTACAGACATTACATGGCCACTCACGAAAGTATTAAAAAAGGAAATGTAATTTTAGTGGACAATTGAGTGTCAAGATGCATTCGAGGGGTTACAAAAGGCTTTGACACTGAGCCTGGTTTTGATTTCCCTGTACAATCAGATCGAGTTTGCGTTGTCATGTGATACTTCCAGTCAGCCATTGGGGTGTGTTTCAAGTCAGATGGTAGATGATGAGGGGGATCTGCAGCTTATGCTTGTGAGAGATTATTAAGATAGCAAGGAATTATTCCACAATAGTAAAAGAAAAGCTTAGCTTGATATATGGAATTACATATTTTCAATGCCATTTGTGTGGCAACAAAATTCAAGTTTGGAACCAATCATCCAACTCTAAACTTTTTATTAGGTTAAAGGACCCTCCTAACAGGCTCATGAGGAGGGTGTTGAGATTGAGTGAATTTGATTAGGAAGTTACATATACACCAAGAAAGAAGCATGGAGATGCAGATGATTTGAGCAGTAAAGTAACAGTGTTATAATCACTGACCATGTTGAGTGGCAAGCAGGGCAAACAGATAATGCCAGCTGCAAACCGTACATAACACAACTTCTGTTCAGCAGGTGTGATGGGCTGTTATGTATGTCAACTTGGTTGAGCCTGGGTGGAATGGTGCCAGCTAAGCTCAAGGAGAAGTATTAAACAAAACACATGGTCACGTACTATCTGAGCATGGAGGTCGTAGTGCAACGAACTGGAATGTAATTGAATGGTACAGGTGGAAGCTGACACAAGTTCACTTTGAATAAATATGCTGTACTCGACTTGTGGAAGAAGAAATTCTACACTATTGACAACTTGTGGCAGACACTGCTAACTATAATCAGACACCCAACACAGGCATATGTCTAAATTCACTGAATGTTTGCTAGTAGAACTAACTACCAACAAATTGGTGTAACGTGCGGAACCAACTGGCAACAGGGAAGCACTCTCGACTAGAAGACTGGTGACCAAGTGCCCGTCACTTACAACATAATCTAAGCAGTCTTCGTTGGTCGGCAGCCTGGAGGTTCTTCATTTGAAGCGCCCACAAGAATCTATGAGGCACTGGCTACAATACAGAGTGAAACTAGAAAAATGTGTAATAATGTCACCAAATGCTGTGAGTAGGAGGTCAAAAGTAAAGAGCTGCTCCACGCTCTCTCTTAATCAATGAGACAAACAGTGGCATATGCGTACACAGGAGAACGGTTCGCCACTGTGAGAAGAGTTCGGAATCTAGATGTGACCTGACGAAATGGGATCAGATCCTTGAACACAATGACCAATAGCTTATCATATTGTGTTGCTTGTGTTTTATGTATATACAAGTGATTTAATGCAGATGAGTACGAAAACAAATATATAATGTTCAAATACAGTTGTAAGTAGCCTGTTTATGTGTTTGTATGTTGGCAGTGTGGTATCGATAGCTACGATGCCACGCCATAGGTGCAAGTTCATAGGTTGGCACTACGAACCGACACCGACGACAGCGCCCTCTACCAGGCGCTGTCCAGATCTACGAGCTTCGCTCCAGATTCTGCCCATTTAATCAAGAGCAGACGGCCTGGAAACATCGCTTGAACTTCAGAGGGTGTTGGCTTGTTATTGAGACTTTGTACTACTTGCGACGGGAATATGGTTTCGCACCTTCAGGCTCTTCAGTTTAAAAGTTACATATGTCACTGATTAATATTCTCTATTAAATGTACTTTCACTTAAAAAGCCGTACCGAGAATCTTATCTCACCTGCTCCTACTCACTTCCTACATTCGGCCTACCCATTCAATTTGCAGGACCAGACCCACGCGCCGCCTTCCAGGCAGGATACAAAAGGCAGTGCTATGTAGCGCTCTGCATTAATAACTCTGACTGTGCTGTGCGCACTCTGTAAGAGACTTTGTGGCTGGTCGGACTCGCACTTGGAGGTGAACAGCCAGCTGTGATGGAAGTTGGGAGTGAGTAGTCAGCAGTGATGGAGGTTAGAGGTTAATAATTAGCAGTGTTGGAGATTTGCAGTATTAGCGCGAGCGGACGGTCTGAATGTGTATCCATCATGGAGATTTTTTACTGGTGATTATATAATTTTTTTTTTACTGGTAGTCACTTGATTAAGGTAAAAATCTAGTAAATACATTGTTTGCTTTGCAACAAAATCTTTCCTTTGCTAACCACATGCCTATTAGTAGTTAGAGCCTACACTGGTTAGAATCTTTTATTCAGCTGACTTTATTGGTGTTTGCTACATTGCTGTAGTTCGTGTAATGAAGATTTTCTGGTGAGGTAAGTGAGTATGGATAGGTTATTGTTGGGATGCACTGCAATGTTTGCCTGGGGCAACTGAAGCATTCAAAGTAATAAGAATATATACCCAATATCCATTTAACTGGACTCCAACATGAAACTGTTTAGTTTTAATAATTGTTGCCCACATCATCTTATAGTACGCAGAGGTAACTGCCATTTCGAATCAGCACGCAACTAAGATAGCACAGGCCGTAATCAACAGCTGATTGCTGACGTTTGGTGTATCTGAAACATTAATTGCAGGCCAAGAGACGAATTTCATGTCAGACTAGAAACCACTATGTCATTTACTACAAGTAAATTGAGAACTAGACTGCTGCATCTGCAAAACTAGTGGTAGAATGGAGCATGTGTATTGTACTATTTACAGGATGTTGAGTTACTACATAAAATCTCATTGTAACAATTGTGATATGTATACTCACTTGTTGTAGCAACTTAAAACTCAGGTTTACACTAGTACTGGACTCTCTCCTTGTTAGGTGGTTAAAACAGTCCCTGCCGATTGCTGACTGGGACATGTCATTAGAATCAACATCTATTTCTGCTTAATATTTAACTTCCACTCATCTCTAATGGAAAGGAAGTGGGTAAGACAGTTACAGCAAAAGCAATTGCAGAAGGTCAGTAAGTAAGTAATAACTTGCTTATTTGAACTTCCTGTTTTATTGTAGATGCATGTTATGATACAGTCAAATCATGGGCAGTTACTGGGTATAAGAGAACAATAATTTTGCAGCAAGTTTTAGCCTTTTTGTTTCCAGCCACAGCTGTGGTTGGTCCTTCTGAAGGGAGAAGGCATATGCCAAGGAAGACTGCTCTCCGCACCTCGGGCGTTCTTTGTGTAGGCGGGAACACCACTCAGGCTGTGGGCCATGCTAAGGGGGGTGACCAGCTCACAATGGAGGGAGCTGCGCGCACCTCCAGTGGCGTGAGGTGGCATCAGGCTTCGCCGAGGTGAAACACAAAGTTCAGGTATGCCTCTTTTGCTTGTCTAACAATTGGTTCGTCATGGGCACCACGGCCTAGCGGTACCAAGAGGGGCAGGGCTGCGTAATATTTTTCCTCAATAGACGTATGGAAACCATATCATTCACCATTCTTTTTGTTACAAAACCTCTTTTTTATCAACATAATCTCCATTCAATGTGACAGCCTTACACCACCTTACTGGGATGGCTCTATGCCCACGTGTTACCAATCTACCGGTCGACGTCGGAGTCAACGTTTTGATGCCTCAATATAACCTCCCCATCATTCACGTACTGTCCCCTGGACGAGAAAGAACAGTTCGATGAAGTTTTGTGAGCTCCTCTTCAGTATGCAGGACTTGGCCGAGGCCTTGAGTTGACATGGTTGGTTGATTAATTCGGGGGAGGGGACCAAACAGCGAGGTCATTGGTTCCATAGGATTAGGGAAGGAAGCCGGCGTGTTCTTTCAAATGAACCATCCCAGCATTTGCCTGAAGCGATTTATGGAAATGACTGAAAAACTAAATCAGGATGGCCGGACGTGGGTTCGAACCGTCGTCCTCCCGAATGCGAGTCCAAGGTGCTAACCACTGCGCCACCTCGCTCGGTGCGTTGACGTGAAGAAGGAGAAGTTCGTTTGGATTTTCGTGGAGACAAACACGTTCAAGTCGTTCCTTAATTATTCTGGAGTTTGCACAATACACTTCGGAGTTGTTTGTTGCACCATGAGAGGATAACAAACAGAACAATTCCTTCAGTGTCCCAGAAGCCCGTTGCCATGTCTTTAACAGATGAGGGTGCGGCTTCAAACTTTTCCTACAGATAGGTGATGTGATGCCGCTCAACGGACTGCCGTGTTGTTTCTGGTTTCAATGTTTCATCAAATGTGACGATGTCCGAAAAAAAACTGTTACGATCCGCCTCATAACGAGTAAGTAATTCCGCACGGATGGTCCTTCATTGCTCTTTATAGCCTTCCGTTAGGCGACGAGGAAACCAGGTGGCATTCACCTTTGAATTCCCCAATTGGTGGACGAGTGTGCCAGCACTACCAACACGGACGTCCAGTTGCGCAGCGTGGTGTTTGATTGTGATCCGTCGATCGCCTCAAATGACAGGCTCTTCACGTTCCAACACAGCAGGAGTCACAGCTCTCTGCAGCCGGCCGGCACGACGGGGATCGGACAGGTTTGCACGACGCCTTGCGCTGGGAACGGACACCTCGCCCAACGACTCACAATGCCTTTGTTCACTGACAGGTCTCCGTAGATATTTTGCAAGTGCCTATGAATATCTATGACGCTCTCGTTTTCCGCTAAAAGATACTCAATGGAGCTCTCTGTTTGGAATGAATCTTCATTACAGGCGCCATTTTGAAAGTTATGTATAGCGCGGCCAGCTATAGGAACTTCATGACACTATAGGGGCTGAAGCGGGAATGTTCCATGATGTCTCAGAATAAATTCAGAATTTTTTCAACCGAAACTGGCTGAGAAAACAATAGTGTTGCATTACTTAATGAACGCCCCTCGTATAATGCAAGTTATTTCTGGGTATTTAGCTTTCTTCGTAACGCAACGATAGAACACCATCGCCACTCTATCGTTCGTTATGTTATCTTTTGAAAGTCGAACCCGCATTTCAAACCGAAGTCTGATCAACATTTTACAAAGCAATTTCCTTTCTATGAACACTAACTATGTAATGGCCATTTATCACCAAGTGCGCTTCCAACCAGGAAAGACCATTCTGGCCTAAACTTGACCTTCATTTGAATTAATAAAGCCAATGAATTTAAGTTGGTGATACTGAAAATAACAGTACTTACAACGGTTTTAACCAGAAATTAAAACTATTACACTTTGCTGTTTTGCACCCCTTTTGAAGTGGATCCTTTTGTTTGATACATGATGATATACATGAGCAGGAAACTTAATTGTTTTATTCGAAGGGAATCACTTCAAGTGGCTACCGTTCATTAGGACTTAAGCGGTAGCGTTGTTGAATGTTACGTATTTACAAATTTCACTGTCACATTATTACAAATTGTGTCCTCCTTTCTCAGATACAGATACATAAATGATGAGAAAATCTAATGTGGAGAAATGAAATACATAAATTCACAAATAATTAGAGAGAAGGTTTAGAAACAAAAAAAAAATGAAACTTTGAAACTGTCAAGATAAAATTTTCTGACACAAATATTTTTCCAATGATCTAAAATGCACCGCCTCACATAAAGTAAAGCTATCAATCTTCTCCCTATGCGTGTGATAAAAGATTTTGTCAGTCATATAGATAGTTCATAGCCTACAGTTTACCTCAAATCTAGTGTAGAAATTTGTAAATTAATTACTTTACTCATGAGCTTAGCGTCAACAGATGGCTAACATTGTGCACAGTGTGAACAATATGGAATAGCATTACAATCTTATTTCTACAGAGTGATAATTTCTTGTTGACAGTTCATCCTTTGAAAAATGGTTCAAATGGCTCTGAGCACTATGCGACTTAACTGCTGAGGTCATCAGTCGCCTAGAACTTAGAACTAATTAAACCTAACTAACCTTAGGACATAACACACATCCAAGCCCGAGGCAGGATTCGAACCTGCGACTGTAGCGCCTAGAACCGCTCGGCCACTCCGGCCGGCACTCTGTGCCAGACCGAGACTCAAACTCGGGACTTTGCCTTTCGTGGGCAAGTGCTCTACCAACTGAGCTACACACAAGTACAACTCACGCCTCGTCCTCACAGATTTAATTCTGCCAGTGCCTTGTATTCTACTTTCCGAACGTCACTGAAGTTCTCCTGCGAACCTTGCAGAACTAGCACTCCTGGAAGGAAGTGTATATCGGAGCCGTGGCTTATATAAAGAAATTAACAGTTGTGGCGAGTTAGATACAATTGGAACAACCTAATCAAAAGGGACTGTTGAGGAAGTAAGAGAAAGAGTGAATAACTTAACTGCTAAACAGGAGATAAAATTAAAAGAAAAGTTTGATGTACAGAGCCAGAACTTTTTTCATGAATTTACGAGATAGATTTCTGAGAAAGATTCATAGATTAATGAAAATCTAGACTGTGAATTAAAAGTTGCTATACAACAGTCTGGCGCTGGAGCATCACTGGAACGAGATTCTTCAGAACTAATTCAATCTGAGTTGCACCAAATTAAAGGACTAAGTAAGGACCTTCGTGAGTTACGTAACAATATAGCTGAACAAACTGATGATAAAGGAGGGAGTTGTCCACTGCGCAAGAAACAGTGCCTGAGACACCACCCCTTGGTACTAGGGCAGGTGATGCTCATGATTTTCTGAGTCAGTTTGATAGGACACATAGAGATGAAGTAGAACGTAGTAGCACACCACCGAACCATAATTTTTATATCGTGCATTGTGGGAGCAGTTCCTACTTTATCTGCTCTGTTAAAAGAAAGTTTACTGAAACATAAACAGTTCTGAGTCTTTTCGTGTGATAAAAAGAACACATATCCAGTCGGTTTCATAAAAAATCATTCACAGGAATCTTACCAAAGACATGGACTTCTTTACAAAAAGTACAGTTGACTACAAGATTCATATACGTTGGGCATCAGAAACTGCCAAATGTTGTCGTAAATATGAACAATATGAGAGGCTTCCTTGTCCAAGTGTTTGGTCTACCTGTGTACAGGAAAGGCTCAGAAAAGAAAATTTTTAATCCAGAGCTATTCTACAGCCAACAGTCAAGCTTAAGTAAATAATTCGGAAAATATTTCAACAAAACACTGTTTTATGTCGATATTGGACTCAGTTGACTTGGCACATGAAGATTCTTAAATGAATAATGTTGAAAAAGGATTCGTGCAACAGCTGTGTAATACTGCCAGTAAGATCTCTGATGAATAACCATGTGCAAGAAAATCAGAGTCCTCTGAACCTAAATAAGAAAAGAAGATGTGATAGTAGGCACACAAACCCAGATACCAGGGTAATGGGTGAAGCCAATGGCATAACAACAACGACAATAATAATAATAATAACAATTTCTGGAATCGTAATTTAGGTAATAATCGACAACTTATGGTATATAACGGTGTCTCTGCAATGGAGCAGTGGTAAGTGGACCTGACTACCTCTGGTCTTTGTCAATCGTACTACATCAAAGTCAGGTCATAGGCAAACTATTTTATATAATACTGAAGAAATACACAGAATAAAATTATATCACAAAATTTCTGGTGAGGCCGGGCCTCTCTGGCCCTTAAGAACGAGCTGTCCCTAACAACATGAAAATTTGCTTCAGTCTGCTGTTAATCTGTGGTGGGAACTGTAGCAACTATGATTGTACTAGATACTGGAGCTGCTACCAACGTATTTTCCGTTGTCCTAGTCAGTAGAAATAGTGAGGTTAGAAAAGTGCCTACCTTCCCAGTTCAGAATTGTAAGGTTTATTAGGTCGCACAATATCAAGGTGCAAACACAACTGCCTGTAATTCTTGGAAATGTAACCATTAAACACATATTTCTAATTGTAGAAGGTTTAACTGTAAATTGAATTCTTGGTATTGAATTTTTATGAGTGAGGGATGCAAAATTAGAGCATTCTTTTGGTAAATGCTAAATATGTATTGATGGGAAGATTATTACTGTAGATTTATGGAAAACAAAATCTGAAGATGGAAAATACTATCAAGGTATAAGGGTGCAAGAACAAAAGCGCTATACATCAGCAGTCAGCAGTCTAATTATATGGACACGAACTCTAGTGAGGATTGTGAAGTCTAGGGTTGGTATAAAGGAGAGGTGATTTTACCTGCTTGAATGGGAGTGATTTGGCAGGACAAGGAGACCGCTCAACAGGTCTGGAGAACTCAGGTACAAAGCTGGTCAGGCTGGTCATCGTGTGGCTGAATATGGGTAATTCCAGAGCAGGGACAACTTCTACAACACTTTCTTTTCTCGGATGATCAGACTGCAGACAATGTACCAGTTATTTTGGCGTTTAAAACTTTTAGAAATTAACAACAAATCGCAGTTCCACAGTAAAGAAAATGTGGATACGCTTGCGATCTCGGCAAATTGAGATGCATCCAATCAAACAATGATATTTTTAATGTCTTCAAACTATAAAAGTTAATCAACTACAGTGACTGAATAAGTTCAAAGTAAACCCTGAAATAAACATCTTTTAAATGCTTTGTGACACTTCAACAATCGACATCTCTGTTGATAGCATAGTACTATAGCTGTTTTCCCAGAAAGCTACAATTCAATATCTTTTTTATTTATTGATTTATTACGTTTTTATGTCTTTTTGATGAGGCCAATGTTTGTCAGAACATTGTATTCTCAACAATAATGCAGCAACTGAATGCTGCTTCTCAGAATACGGTGGTACAGCAAATTTGAAGAAGTTTCTGTTAGGGAAGGAAAAGGTCAAATTCCTAGGACACATCACATTACTGGAAGGTTTTTTGCCAGGTCAGGGAAAACTAGATGCAGTCAGACTTTTCCGCCACCTCAGAACAAAAAACAACTCAAAGCTTATTTGGGCTTGGTGTGGTTTTCTTTTTAGAAAATTTATTCCTGACCAGTTACTGAACAGCAATGCCCTGTTAAATTCGTTACGGAAGAATGGTCCATGGAAGTGGACCAGTCACCCTCAAACCGACTTTGACAACATAAAAGAAGCCCTGCTCAATTCAAATAAACTGCATCAACCAGACATATCACAAGTTTTCTTAAAAACTGATGCGTCGCCGCTGGGTATGGGGGAAGGTCTACCCCAAATCACAGAGACAGGTGGACAAAAACGCTTCAGGTAATTATTTTTGCAAGCAGAGCTCTTACTGAACGTGAGCGATCATATTCAGTAACGGATAGCCAGATAGTGTCTTTACTTGCAGGATTCAGTTTCGGGGTAGTGTAGTTCAAAATTACGCAAAACATGAAGGCAGCAGAGGATCAAGTAGGTAAAAAGACGAGGGCTAGTATAAATCCTTGGGTAACAGAAGAAATATTGAATTTAATTGATGAAAGGAGAAAATATAAAAATGCAGTAAATGAAGCAGGCAAAAAGGAATACAAACGTCTCAAAAATGAGATCGACAGGAAATGCAAAATGGCTAAGCAGGGATGGCTAGAGGACAAATGTAAGGATGTAGAGGCTTATCTCACTAGGGGTAAGATAGATACTGCCTACAGGAAAATTAAAGAGACCTTTGGAGAGAAGAGAACCACGTGTATGAATATCAAGAGCTCAGATGGAAACCCAGTTCTAAGCAAAGAAGGGAAAGCAGAAAGGTGGAAGGAGTATATAGAGGGTCTATAAAAGGGTGATGTACTTGAGGACAATATTATGGAAATGGAAGAGGATGTAGATGAAGATGAAATGGGAGATACGATATTGCGTGAAGAGTTTCACAGAGCACTGAAAGACCTAAGTCGAAACAAGGCGCCAGGAGTAGACAACATTCCATTAGAACTACTGACAGCCTTGGGAGAGCCAGTCCTGACAAAACTCTACCATCTGGTGAGCAAGATGTATGAGACAGGCGAAATACCCTCAGACTTCAAGAAGAATATAATAATTCCAATCCCAAAGAAAGCAGGCGTTGACAGATGTGAAAATTACCGAACTATCAGTTTAATAAGTCACAGCTGCAAAATACTAACACGAATTCTTTACAGACGAATGGAAAAACTAGTAGAAGCCGACTTCGGGGAAGATCAGTTTGGATTCCGTAGAAATACTGGAACACGTGAGGCAATACTGACCTTACGACTTATCTTAGAGGAAATATTAAGGAAAGGCAAACCTACGTTCCTAGCATTTGTAGACTTAGAGAAAGCTTTTGACAATGTTGACTGGAATACTCTCTTTCAAATTCTGAAGGTGGCAGGGGTAAAATACAGGGAGCGAAAGGATATTTACAATTTGTACAGAAACCAGATGGCAGTTATAAGAGTCGAGGGACATGAAAGGGAAGCAGTGGTTGGGAAGGGAGTGAGACAGGGTTGTAGCCTCTCCCCGATGTTTTTCAATCTGTATATTGCGCAAGCGGTAAAGGAAACAAAAGAAAAATTCGGAGTAGGTATTAAAATCCATGGAGAAGAAATAAAAACTTTGAGGTTCGCCGATGACATTGTAATTCTGTCAGAGACAGCAAAGGACTTGGAAGGACAGTTGAATGGAACGGACAGTGTCTTGAAAGGAGGATATAACATGCACATCAACAAAAGCAAAACGAGGATAATGGAATGTAGTCGAATTAAGTCGGGTGATGCTGAGGGAATTACATTAGGAAATGAGACACTTAAAGTAGTAAAGGAGTTTTGCTATTTGGGGAGCAAAATAACTGATGATGGTCGAAGTAGAGAGGATATAAAATGTAGACTGCCAATGGCAAGGAAAGCGTTTCTGAAGAAGAGAAATTTGTTAACATCGAGTATAGATTTAAGTGTCAGGAAGTCATTTCTGAAAGTATTTGTATGGAGTGTAGCCATGTATGGAAGTGAAACGTGGACGATAAATAGTTTGGACAAGAAGAGAATAGAAGCTTTCGAAATGTGGTGCTACAGAAGAATGCTGAAGATTAGATGGGTAGATCACATAACTAATGAGGAAGTGTTGAACAGGGTTGGGGAGAAGAGAAGTTTGTGGCACAACTTGACCAGAAGAAGGGATCAGTTGGTAGGACATGTTCTGAGGCATCAAGGGATCACCAATTTAGTATTGGAGGACAGTGTGGAGGGCAAAAATCTTAGAGGGAGACCAAGAGATGAATACACTAAGCAGATTCAGAAGGATGTAGGTTGCAGTAGGTACTGGGAGATGAAGAAGCTTGCACAGGATAGAGTAGCATGGAGAGCTGCATCAAACCAGTCTCCGGACTGAAGACCACGACAACAACAACAATTGCTGACTCCTTGTCAACGCTACCCCAAGGGTTAAATGAATTTTTAAAACTCACCGAACAGAATTCTGGAATACTGGTCCTATTTGTGCAAGACAAAACATGCCAACCATATTATGTAACAATGTACGATAGCCTGGAGCAATGGCAAGAAGAAGACCCACCCACGCTGGGGAAAGGTAAGACTATAACTATGTGAAGGAAATGATGATAGTAACTTTAAAAAAATTTGTTCTCTTTATAAAAGTGCTGTTTCTCTTCCTTACACATGAACATTGGTGCGTATGTTTACCTGAAAAGTTTGTAGATTAATTCGTTCTTTATACTCACAACCTATAGGGTCGTTATGGTGTTGGTGTATGGAACTTCCAGGAGTTTCTGTATATGCAGCTATGAAAAACGTGATGAGTATATCAGTATCCATCACACCATGGAGAAGTTTGCACTTGTGTCAACCTGAGAGGATAGGTCTCTTAGACAGAGAATACGTCTGTACACAGATGGAAAATTTCAGTCTCTCGTATTTAAAATTAAGGGACGTACGCCCAGGCCCTTCTGAGATTGATTAGTGAATTAGGCGCTATGGTGAAGGAAATAGAGGTGTTTCTGCATCCTTCTGAGAAAGAAAGCAGATAATATAGCTGTAAAACTTGAGGGAACTCAAAATAAAGTACATAACTTAACTATGAAGGTTGCAGCCTGTGAAGCACCCCGCTTAGTACACGCAAGATGTCAACGAAGCATAAGGTCATCACTGCACGGAAGGCCGTTCGAGAGAAGTTACGGTTGCTGAGGTTAGGACATTTGGGTCAAGAGCAGACATCGCAAGAAATATTTAAACCAGCTACTGAATCTCTCGATGAACTCTCTGCGAAATTACGCAACAACAACGATGATACTATTGCCAATTTCATTAACCATCATAGCATTGCTAGGATAGACAAAACATTTGGTGTCAGTGATGAAAAGCTGTTTGGCACGCAGCCTATAACCTTAAATAAAAAAACTACACAGATAGGGGATTTTAAAGAACACCAGGTCTATGGAAACTCATTTTCCTAAAACCCTGAAAAACAGTAAAATTTTCACTCAAAGATCTGGGGATGTATGGTGAAACACTACTATTGAGTATTGTACAGAGGAAAGTAGGAAGCCAGTGCAGTGCGAAATGCAGAGATATTATAAAACCATTATTATTAGACGGCTGGCACAACATTGGTGATGATACAGACATTCAGCATAAAAGAGTCAGCAATCAGTCTCCTCAGTATACACTCCTGGAAATTGAAATAATAACACTGTGAATTAATTGTCCCAGGAAGGGGAAACTTTATTGATACATTCCTGGGGTCAGATACATCACATGATCACACTGACAGAACCACAGGCACATAGACACAGGCAACAGAGCATGCACAATGTCGGCACTAGTACGGTGTATATCCACCTTTCGCAGCAATGCAGGCTGCTATTCTCCCATGGAGACGATCATAGAGATGCTGGATGTAGTCCTGTGGAACGGCTTGCCATGCCATTTCCACCTGGCGCCTCAGTTGGACCAGCGTTCGTGCTGGACGTGCAGACTGCGTGAGACGACGCTACATCCAGTCCCAAACATGCTCAATGGGGGACAGATCCGGAGATCTAGCTGGCCAGGGTAGTTGACTTACACCTTCTAGAGCACGTTGGGTGGCACGGGATACATGCGGACGTGCATTGTCCTGTTGGAACAGCAAGTTCCCTTGCCGGTCTAGGAATTGTAGAACGATGGGTTCGATGACAATTTGGATGTACCGTGCACTATTCAGTGTCCCCTCGACGATCACCAGAAGTGTACGGCCAGTGTAGGAGATCGCTCCCCACACCATGATGCCGGGTGTTGGCCCTGTGTGCCTCGGTCGTATGCAGTCCTGATTGTGGCGCTCACCTGCACGGCGCCAAACACGCATACGACCATCATTGGCACCAAGGCAGAAGCGACTCTCATTGCTGAAGACTACACGTCTCCATTCGTCCCTCCATTCACGCCTGTCGCGACACAACTGGAAGCGGGCTGCACGATGTTGGGGCGTGAGCGGAAGACGGCGTAACGGTGTGCGGGACCGTAGCCCAGCTTCATGGAGACGGTTGCGAATGGTCCTCGCCGATACCCCAGGAGCAACAGTGTCCCTAATTTGCTGGGAAGTGGCGGTGCGGTCCCCTACGGCACTGCGTAGGATCCTACGGTCTTGGCGTGCATCCGTGCGTCGCTGCGGTCCGGTCCCAGGTCGACGGGCACGTGCACCTTCCGCCGACCACTGGCGACAACATCGATGTACTGTGGAGACCTCACGCC
The DNA here is from genome assembly GCF_023897955.1 of Schistocerca gregaria. Taxonomy (NCBI): domain Eukaryota; kingdom Metazoa; phylum Arthropoda; class Insecta; order Orthoptera; family Acrididae; genus Schistocerca; species Schistocerca gregaria. The sequence continues at coordinate 399,801,431 of NC_064921.1, read as the reverse complement.
CCACGTGTTGAGCAATTCGGCTGTACGTCCACCCGGCCTGCCGCATGCCCACTATACGCCCTCGCTCAAAGTCCGTCAACTGCACATACGGTTCACGTCCACGCTGTCGCGGCATGCTACCAGTGTTAAAGACTGCGATGGAGCTCCGTATGCCACGGCAAACTGGCTGACACTGACGGCGGCGGTGCACAAATGCTGCGCAGCTAGCGCCATTCGACGGCCAACACCGCGGTTCCTGGTGTGTCCGCTGTGCCGTGCGTGTGATCATTGCTTGTACAGCCCTCTCGCAGTGTCCGGAGCAAGTATGGTGGGTCTGACACACCGGTGTCAATGTGTTCTTTTTTCCATTTCCAGGAGTGTATCTACTACGACGACCCCAGTAACATAATAGATCGACTACGACTGCTCGTGGCACCAGCTGCTGCAGCCACTACAGTTCATTCGAATGAGGTTGTCCCAATCATTTCAGAGCTTACAGAGAGATATGTAATCGAATACGTGTGGACACAGTAGTTCGAGACCAGCACGCAGAACAGACTGTCATAGGCATGTAACGATCAAAGGTTTGGATGACTTATGGCAGGCTGATCTTGTAGTTACAAGAAATTATTCACATGTAAATAATGAATTCAAATATATTTTTATGGGTACTGATACATGCTCCAAATTTGCCTAGGCATTACTTGTTAAAACAAAAATGGGGAGAAATGTTGTAGATGTGTTTGAGCTTTTGTTGCAGACAGGGAGGAGTTGATACCCAGGCAACCTCCAAACCAGTCACGGTGGAGAGTATTACAATAGGTATTTCAAGACTGTGATGGAACACTACTCAACATTCACCCACATAAAGGCAATTGTCGTGGAACGTCTGAACGGAACAATAAAAGTACGTTTTCATCATTGCGGCGCATACAAATGGACAGATACCCGCCCAGAAATAACTGCACAGTATGATCGAGTCAAATATAGCAAAATAAATACAAGGCCAATCGATGTTCGTGACGATGGAGTGATGTAGACGGCATACTATGGCATAAAAATGATGGATCCACTTAAACATAAATTTAGTGTAGGTGATTTGGTACGTATCTCAAAACACAAGCAGCATTTGAGATGCCATACCTTTCAAACTGGTCGAGTGAGATGTTCACAGTTTCCAAAGTGCAGAGAAAAAAATCCCAAAACTTACATCTTAAAGGATAGTAATGGTACTGAAATTTCGGGGCGCTTTTACACCGAGGAAATGCAAAAGAGCTCAGAACCACAAGTGTTTCTCATATAGCGGGTCATAAGACGTCGAGGGAAAAGAGTACTACTTAAATGGCTTGGTTTTCCCGCCACACAAAACAGATGGATTGACGCTGATGATTTGCTATATAATGGGGTGCACAGAGCACAACCAGAACAGTGGCATAACATGTGTGGTAGAAGGCGAATTATAGGAGGCGGCGGTATTCTAGACAGACTGCCAGTGGAATTGCACATTCCGAGATATAACCACTGTGGACCTGGTACAAAGCTTGAAAAACGTTTGGCCCATGGAGATAAGGGGATTAACCTGCTTCACGAGGCGTGTTTGGAACGCGACATCGCATACGCAAAAAATAAAGATTCCCAGGACGTCACGTCGCGAATCGAATTTAGATGATAAAGCTAAGGCGATACGCAGTAGAAAGGATATTGGTATAGAACAGCGCATTGTGGCATTTGTAGTTGATAAAACCATGTGTGGTAAAATAAGTTAGGCTTGGAGGTGATGAATTTCAAGCAAGTTATGAATGCTGCAAGTCGTGCACTGAAGAAAAAGAAGACAACGGTGGTGAAGAAGTACTGTATCCTGACAGAGATGTATGCAGCTAAATGTGCCCTGAAGCATAAAGGACCTGTTAAAACACCCAGGGTCCTACCTATGGCCAAGACATAAGGTGGAATTATCCCCTTCCTCATTCTTGCCCTCGCAGGACTCTCAGCTATGGGTACACTGGCTGGTGGTGCTGCGGCTATTGCCAGAACAGTGAAGAACAAACAACACTCCCAGGAACAGCTAGAGGAAGCAAGAAGACAAAACTGCATAATGAAAGCAGAAGCTACCGGAAAAGGACTATAACTGAAACCGTACAAGAAAGACCTAGGTCTCTTCGCAAATAAAAAAAAGCCCCTTAGCTATTCTACCGGACAGACCGCTTACAAATACAGATCTGTTCAAATTTGTCAGGAAAAATTTCAACATTCCAAGATTCCGTGGGGTGTATATGCGGGATACGTTACCGAAGACTATGTGGAAATCCAGAGAATGTAGTGTGGATTTAAAGTTTCCTGGGGGACGAGAAACCCATTGGGTGCCGTATGTTAAGAAAAATATAAATAGCGCCTACTCTTTCGACTCATTTGGTGAACTGCAACATCTGGAAGAGTCACAACGATACTTCACCGACAGAAGACTTGTTTTCCACAATTTTGATCGCTACCAAGTCCTCAATACCTGCTTATGCGGGCATCTGTGCACCATGTTCCTGCTAACGTTTACGAAGAGGCGTGTATATAAGAGGATGCATTAAGCATCCATCCGTCAGTCGAGGTTCCGATACAATGTCGTACACACTGACTTCAAAAGAACGATCGTCAGTATTAACGGCTGAATTACTTACCACCCATTGAAAAAAAAAATGGTTCAAATGGCTCTGAGCACTATGGGACTTAACATCTATGGTCATCAGTCCCCTAGAACGTAGAACTACTTAAACCTAGCTAACCTAAGGACATCACACAACAACCAGTCATCACGATGCAGAGAAAATCCCTGACCCCGCCGGGAACCACCGATTGATTTAAGCAACGGGGAGTGGAGTATTGCCCTTATTGGACTGGAGACTTACAAGAGCATTCCAAATATCACAGAGACTAATGATACACTTCATCTGGAAAATAATGGTAGAAAAGAAATTGTAGAAATAGAATCTGGGGCACAGGATATTGATGATTTAATGAAGTTTTCAAACGGCCTGGACAAAGGATTACACTACATGCAAAGATAAACACACTTCTACATTTATATCTACATTTATACTCCGCAAGCCACCCAACGGTGTGTGGCGGAGGGCACTTTACGTGCCACTCTCATTATTTCCTTGTCCTGTTCCAGTCGCGTTTGGTTCGCGGGAAGAACGACTGCCGGAAAGCCTCCGTGCGCGTTCGAATCTCTCTAATTTTACATTCGTGATCTCCTCGGGAGGTATAAGTAGGGGGAAGCAATATATTCGATACCTCATCCAGAAACGTATCCTCTCAAAACCTGGACAGCAAGCTACGCCGCGATGCAGAGCGCCTCTCTTACAGAGACTGACAACACTTGAGTTTGCTAAACATCTCCGTAACGCTATCACGCTTACCAAATAACCCTGTGACGAAACCCGCCGCTCTTCTTTGGATCTTCTCTATCTCTTCTGTCAACCCGACCTGGTGCAGATCCCACACTGATGAGCAATACTCAAGTATAGGTCGAACGAGTGTTTTGTAAGCCACCTCCTTTGTTGATGGACTTCATTTTCTAAGGACTCTCCCAATGAATCTCAACCTGGCACCCGCCTTACCAACAACTAATTTTATATTATCATTGTACTTCAAATCGTTCCATACGCAAACTCCCAGATGTTTTACAGAAGTAACTGCTACCAGTGTTTGTTCCACTATCATATAATGATACAATAAAGGATCCTTCTTTCTATGTATTCGCAATATATTACATTTGTCTATGTTAAGGGTCAGTCTGAAATAAAGACAATGAGTGCAACGATTGAGTTTAACCAGAAAGGATCAATAGGAAGGCTAGTGAGTTTCACAAAAGCACAGGTTTTGCAGAAGGGTCCTAATAAATTCTACAGATCCCACCAGTCAGTGGATATACTTCCTGTCAGTACAATCCGTGTCGAATGTAACGTCGCGACAAACTCTAATCTCAACAATAGACTGATTCATACAATTTACGGACTCTTCCAGTCAGTGGGGACAGGATATAGGATCGTTGAGATCCCTACCACGATCCCAGTAACAGTTCAGGGTTTGGACTATCTGGATCTGCGTATTGTGGACCAGAATAATCAACTTAGGCGATTTTCTCGGCGAGAAAATCACTGCGCGGTAATATCTAAAGCGAAACCATCGGTGACCTCGAAAGTGCAGAGATCCAGAAGCGGTGGCGGCGAACTACAATCAGTCAGGGGATCGCAGCAGCCCCGTATTATCAAGTAAGACAGTACAAGAGTAAGGTATAAAATCAAAGTGCACACCGTGCAGTGCGGCACTTCACAACAGAACAACAAGGTGAAAACACGTGCAAACTACGAGTTTCTTAAATCATTGGCTGAAGTCTCGCCATGATGTCGTTCGATATAACTACCCCGGTGGAATATTACGAGAGAGCTGTAAATCAGGAATACTTCTTGCATAAACGTTATGCATCAATCACATTTGACAAGGACGGTGAATTAGGATTGTCATCCAACACCAGGGCGCTTTAACCTTCCCATGCAAGAGTTTATATGTCTTGATAGATCATTTACGAAAAGGGATGGTACTGCTAGAATGGCATCGAACCCTACACATAATGCTTTAGCGTTCCCGTTTCATGAGATATGATAAGAACTTAACAGAACCGAGATTGACCGTACACGCAATGTAGGGAAAACGTCAACTCTTGAAAAGTATGTCTCTGCTTCTCCTCGGATTTGAACGATTTAGAAAATGATGGATGGTTCACTGACGAGACAGCCGATAGAACAGTGGAAGAATACAAGAGCTTCACAACACGTATATCTTTCAAATTGCTTATGGGATACTTTGAGGATAAGTGGCGAATTGTTCTGAATGCTAAACAGGAACTTATTCTGGTACAGAGTGCAACGGATAACAACTCATACATTCAAGAAGCTAAAGAGGAGACCGAGATCACCATCAATAAAATAATATGGAAAATGTCACACAACACAGTATCGAATGAGCATCGTTTGAAGCTTTTAAAAGTTCTGAATGGCAGTTTATTTCTACCGCTCTCTTTCCGTTCATGGGAAGTTTTCGAGACGCAGTGCTATGCTGTGGCCTGTTGTGGGGTTGTCTTCCACTGAGGGCTACGGTGGGACGAAGCCCCTCCGTCGCTTCGAGGTCCCCAGTTCAATACACAATACACACACCCAGTGCTATCGACGGCAACCAAACAAACGGGTCTATTAAAACCTCCTCTTAGCTAGACATGCCCAGATTCATCATACTTGTGTTTCAGACCAGTAGAAGATGGAATATAGGAAATGATTCCAATAAATTTGAAACTTGCGATTTAACTAACGCCGGAGTCTAACTAAACTCTGAGTTCTACCCATATGATAATTTACTCCTGCAGTGGAATGAAAATGTGTACTGTCTAGCATACGAAATGTATGAGAGGTTCTGTGCTTCATACTACAATGAGGAGGAGTGTCTATTTAGTCCACAAAATTTCAAGAAGCTGGCGCAATCATCGTAATAGACTGCCAAAAACAGAACGAGGTAATTAAATCTGGACCTATAGATGTTTGAATTGAATTTGAATCTTCGGCAAATTTCCAGAAACGTACTGCAACGTATGCTCTAGTCCTACATGACCGTGTGGTCAGTTACCGCCCGCTCACTGGTGTTGTGCAACGAGCTGTATAAATGGAAAGGTGCTGCGCCATACCCAGAGCAGCCCACAATGGTGTCTCAAGGTGTGAACATAATTGCAGGCGTTCAGGATTTCTATGCTGATGAGCGTAGGCAGTCAATATTTAAAGATGTTGCATTCTTAGCGTACACAGACGAAAACACGGAAGAGTGCAAAGTGATTAACACATTTTCTAGTATGGAATTTACTAGAATGATCCTGGTATATCCTACAACGATATTGTGACGTTGTTTCGAGTATTCGACCACACAGATACCATCATCTACGTTAAGAGGAAGTAGAAGATCTCATGGATGTGTCCAATCTTCAAGTTTGCTGCTATTGAAGACCTGGAATTCTATGGGTATCCTGTTCTCCAGCGACTCAAGAAGACGACGTGTGAAAATATTAGTACTGTATCTGCTTATAAAAAAGCAAAATTTCTTTAAAGCTGGATGAGAAATAAATGTATTTTTAGCTCAGAATCTGTGTGTATTTTTTCCCACCATATTCTCCCTTTGATAGTATACAGTTTTACTCAGATACTATGATTGTGGGTTTCTTCAAACACAGGAGATATAATTTTAGATATGTTTGTTGTATGTTTTTGGAAGCAGACACTGTCACTTGCCTCCTGCTCCCATAAGCCAATTTGTGCTACACGATAGGGGTAATCCCATGAGAGCATTCTATTTATTTTGTTATCTTCGATCTTAAACCACACCTCCTTAATAGCACCCATCTTCAGAAAAGTAATGTCATTTGTAGAATGAGATTTTCACTCTGCAGCGGAGTGTGCGCTGATATGAAACTTCCTGGCAGATTAAAACTGTGTGTCGGACCTAGACTGGAAGTCGGGAGCGTTGCCTTTCGCGGGCAAGTGCTCTACCATCTGAGCTACCCAAACACGACTCGCACCCCGTCCTCACAGCTTTACTTCCGCCAGTACCTCGTCTCCTTCTTTCCAAACTTCACAGAAGCTCTCCCGCGTACCTTGCAGAACTAGCACTCCTGGAAGAAACGATATTGTGGAGCCAAAGGCTAAGGCCCCGAGTTCTAGTCTCGGTCTGGCACACAATTTTTATCTGCCAGGAAGTTTCATATCAGCGCACACTCCTCTGCGATATGAAGTTCTTATTCTGGAAACATTGCCTAAGCTGTGGCTAAGCAATGTCTCCACAATATCCTTTCTTCCAGGAGTGCTAGTTCTGCAAGGTATGCAGGAGAGCCTCTGTGAAGTTTGGAAAGTAGGCGACGAGATACTGGTGGAAGTAAAGCTGTGAGGACGGGCCGGAGTCGTGCTTGGGTAGCTCAGATGGTAGAGCACTTGCCCCGGAAAGACAAAGGTCCCGAGTTCGAGTCTCGTTCCAGCACTCAGTTTAATCTGCCAGGAAGTTTCAAAGTCATTTGTGTCATGCACATTCTTTTTCTATACACAAAGCAATAGGGGATAGGTTTCCTTCGTAAATAACAACGACAATGACATATGGTAACGATTTTTTTCACTTAATCAATTCACACAGATAACATTCGATTTTTGAGATACAGTTCAGTTCTTGAGATACAGTTCAGCTCTTGAGATACAGTTTGACTCTGATATTTCAATGCAGAAATACTTCTTACACACTATAATAGCAATACTGGATGGGAATATTTGTTAGAACTTTTTTTCCAGTAGCACAGGATGAGAATGTTTTATACAATTTTTTGTTATAAATCTGCGTTACAAACAAATGCGGAGATACTTTTTCTTTTGCACAGTCACAATAGTATAGGTGGCACAGTAATTCAGATGGACTGTGTAAACTTAGAAATTAATCAGTCTTGGACAGCTAGCGGCAGGTGAAACATAAAAACTATTCTGTTTACATGTCGCATATGGTGCATAGATATATATATTTACATGGTACACATACGCAGTGTATGAGTAAATAAATATACAAATATGTTTTGCTTGTTTATGTTTTTGTTTACATATTTTAACTTTTATTGTCTCGAGGCGACAGGCATATTTTAGACTGCAGCACAGTGTAAATCTTGTATTCTCTCAATCAAGTACTACACTGAAGAGCCAAAGAAACTGGTGCACCAGCTTAATACCGTGTAGGGCCCCAGCGGGCATGCAGAAATGCCGCAACACGACGTGACATGGGCTCGACTAATGTCTGAAGTAGTGCTGGAGGGAATTGTCACCATGAATCATACAGGGCTGTCCATAAACCCGTAAGAGTATGAGGGGGTGGAGATCTCTTCTGAACAGCACGTTGCAAGGCATCCCAGGTATGCTTAGTAATGTTCATGTCTGCCGAGTCTGGTGGCCAGCGGAAGTGTTAAACTCGGAAGAGTGTTCCTGGAGCCACTCTGTAGCGATTCTGCACGTGTGGGGTGTCCTGCTGGAATTGCCCAAGTCCGTCGGAATACACAATGGACATGAATCGATGCAGGTGATCAGACAGGCTGTCACCTGTCACAGTCGTATCTTGCATATCGGGAGTCCCATATCACTCAAACTGCACATGTCCCACACCACTACAAAGCCTCCACGAGCTTGAACAGTCTCCTGATAACATGCAGGGTCTATAATTCATGAGGTTGTCTCCTTACCCGTACACGTCCATCCGCTCGATACAATTTGAAAAAAGACTCGTCCGGCCAGGCAACATGTTTTCAGTTATCAATAGTCCAATGTCAGTGTTGACGGACACAGGCGAGGCAAAAAGCTTTGTGACGAGCTTTACCAGCTTCTTTGGTGGTTCAGTGTAGTTTGACGTACCATATGCGAGGCTGCGGTGCAGAACCGCGAACTCCGCTGTATAGGTACCACAAATAGACTTTGATAGAGAGGGTTCTTTTTGCCATAAGATGCACATCCTTAGCGCGCCTCTTGGTGGCATCTTCCATGCCATGCATACATCGTTGATCGCAGACCTACAAACTCCACAACCGGCAACCCGTGCGCCTCGCCACTCATAAGGCCGATAACCTGCTTGTTCTGTGGAACAATACCAGAAGGATTATCGGCCATTTATGTGGACATGTCGAATTCATTACCGTGGTACCTCATTACTTCATACGGATCGAATTTCTTCACTCAGTAGATGAAGTTATCCATATCCATATAAAGTTATTTAGCATCTGTGAAACGAGTTTTCGCAAACTCATAATGAAAGCGGTACATGTGGAATTTGGATAGGTCTAGTTTGCACATACCCACATGAATAGGTTTCTTAAACCCTACTGCAGTCTTTGCCATCTCCACAGCAACAAAGTCGTTATTGAATATGATGACCCATTTAAAATTTGGTCCTCCGATGTATTTTCTTACTCTATAACGTCCATCCCATTCAGTTCTAATCAAAATTTCACGTCGTTCCCTCAAATTCGTCATTGTTTTGCCGAAAATTGAAGTATTCACTAATTTATAAAAATCTTTCTCAAAGTCACACGTCGCGGAAGTTCTCTGTCACATACTCAGATAAAAGTACTCCTTCAATCAGGGGGACTGCTTGAACGAGATAGCCAAGGAGATCATAACCAGGTCCATCCCCAAGCTGAGACACTGCTGGAGTTTGTGATAATGAATAACGTAACTCCGATTATTCTCCAGCATTGTCAGTTGGGTGGAGCCTCCTAGCGTAACTATTTGCTCTGGACACAGAGGTAAATCGGCATGCTCATCATGCAAACTAATAGGATACATGAGTTCTGCCTCCACCACATACCCTACGTCAGAATCAGCAGCCAAACTCCCCGTGATTTTTTTCACCTGTGAAATTGCACAATCTTCCGTGACTGATGTATGGCGTGCCCGTGTAAGTTATTCACATCCAATTACATGAGGTAACTCGAATCAAGGGATGCGTTGAACCTGTTACCCATCTGTCGTTTATTTGCCTATGGATCCATTGGGAAAGTTCCCCTCGGATCCCTCGCACAAAGAAAGGAAGTGTGTCAACAACGTTCAACAATTCAATGCTACACTTCGTTTTCTTGAGCATTGCATCCCAGGAAAAATAAGGGGCCACGTAATAGAAGACGCCCATGCATAGCCTCCGGAATTTCTCGAGAACGTCCACAAGGAAGCGCATGTTTGTGTCCATGTAAAGCCGGGCGTGCTCTCCTGAAGTGGAGATGTTGAATTCCCATCAGACATTCACATCATGCTCTCATTCTGCATCCATTATGACATCGCCTGAAGGTTGCTGGAGAATTCAGTTATGTCGGGTAGTCTGGTAGCATTGAGTTTTGCCGTACTATCAGCATACTTGTTTGGGAAAAGGCCCTTCCTAGTCACAAGCTGAAACTTTTCCTCGGCGGGACATACAGCTGGAATAATGTGCATATCCTCTTGTGGTAGAATTTCAACAAATTTCTGGAGTGGCGCCTGCATAAAACGTAGCATGTCAAAGAAGCAGAGCGTAATTTTCGGTATCGTTCGTTTGCAGAATGATACGTATTTCTCGACACTTTCAGGCAGGACACTGACCTGATTTTTCTCTCAGGCGAAATCTGCGAAGTGCTCAGCAAGAAAGTGAGCGTGAATGGTGTCTGAGAGTAGTGCATAAAATATAACACATAATGGAAACTGATTTAAAATTACTGCTAAAATAATTTAGAAAGAGATTTTGAAAAAGTAATTGAGAGAAACTGGAAAGTAGCCTACTCATATCCTGAGTGAACTTTAACTGGCATTAATAACAAGAGTCCTTCAATATTCAATACATTATTAGATTAACATTCGTAAATTTACCTACATCCTTTTCCTGCTACCGCCATTGTGCATTGAGACTGGTACGACAACACTGGTCCTGGATCGCCTCTCCTCTGCTCACGCAAATTCTTCTTGTTTGCTTCGATCCTCTTGATGCAGGATTCTCGGCACGGGCGAAATGATCAACAGAATATGAATGTACGAATAAACAGTGCCTTCCTAACTGTCTATAACATTTCTTTAATGTGCGGTTGGAATACACATTTTTTTAACGATATTAACTCAGCGGAACTCGTAGTACGTCCGTCCGCTACCACTTACAGAAATAAACAGGTGAAGATTAATCAGTTGAAGAGCGTATATATCCTTGTTTCGTTTGTATACCAATATTATCTATGGTACAAAATTATTATTATTATATATATAAAGAAAAGAACGACAGCAAGAAATAATATGATTCTTTACAATTTCCCCCTGTGCACTGACGTCATACGGAGGTGCACAGTGCCCGAGCTTATTTCTCTTTTTGTGGGTTGATAACTCTGGCCGGTATGGGGCATACCTTTTATTTTTCGGCCATTGTAGTTATCCTATATGGTTTTCAGTTTATATAGGCATGTCAGCTTCCTTAACACGTACAAACATACATAAGTTTTCTTTCATAACAAAGTGCTTGCTGTAACAGCAACGTCCCATTATTGTCAGTCAGTATCTGCCTAGTGTTTAGCCTGCGAAGCATGCGCACACAGCTCTACGTCCGTTACCGTCCCAGCTCGCTTTCACATGTTTAATACAAAGTCAGAGTGCCCGTGTCGTGCGTTCACATACCCTTCACTGCACAAATTCGTGAAGGTCGTGTTCAGCGGCGTGATCCCTTGTGGACTCTTCGATGCGGTGACAACTGGTTTCCATATCAGCGGCCCGGAAAATGTATTTCACCTCCTCGCTCGCACTTATCCAGTGGGGACTCCAGCCGTACATCCGACATTTGCCTACAAGGTGTTTCTTGTCGCTTGTACGACGTTGTATACCACAAAAAATCATGTTTTTTCCGAGGTTGTAGAGTACAGGAAATTCATGTTACACGAGGTATTCTCCTTTTTAGTTCATCACGCGCACACCCACATATCGCACACGCACACTTAACACTTTGCAGGCAGGTTCCTTATGTTTTCGCGCTTAGTTTTTAAGCGTCTTCGATTCCATTGCATTACACATTGTAGTTGTAGTATAGATTCTCCCTTAATTTTCTATGTCCCTGTATATGCAATAGACTTTAAAAAATGCTAGTTCAGGCTGCAGCTCATAGGGTTTGCTTGCCTTAGGTGATCCAACACTTCCAGCTGTGTTTGTCTGGTGCGCACGCGCTTGCAGTTTGTTGACTAGCTTCGGCGAGTTGTGTAGTGCATTGCGCGCTACCGTGCGTATCACAACTTCGTTTATTCATTTACAACTGGGCTACGCGCAAGGCGAAGCGTTGTGTTTAAAGTATCATCGTATTTAGACATATAAAAGTAAAATTCTCCCTTGTTACATCCACTATCCACATCATTTACACATTTGACATACAAGAAAAAAACACAAACAAAAATTTTCCTTATCAACTAACCACATAAATTCTGGAATATGAGTTTCCAGCATCCTGAATCTAATATTATTATATAAATATACAGCTTAGAGGGTATATCTACCTTGATCATATCTGATAAAGCAAGTGTTGAACAAGATCGTGCCCCCGCTCCCCTCCAAGGTCATAGAACGGAGGCCTACCGTGACCTGTTCAAGTTTTCCGGCGTCGCGGTGTCATCGGTCTCTGTATTCAGCATAACTTCCACTATGTGGACTGTTGGTGTTTGATTACGCCAATTACTATCTACATCTACATGACTACTCTGCAATTCACATTTAAGTGCTTGGCAGAGGGTTCATCGAACCACAATCATACTATCTCTCTACTATTCCACTCCCGAACAGCAAGCGGGAAAAACGAACACCTAAACCTTTCTGTTCGAGCTCTGATTTCTCTTATTTTATTTTGATGATCATTCCTACCTATGTAGGTTGGGCTCAACAAAATATTTTCGCATTCGGAAGAGAAAGTTGGTGACTGAAATTTCGTAAGAAGGTCTCGCCGCGACGAAAAACGTCTATGCTGTAATGACTTCCATCCCAACTCGCTTACCATATCTGCCACACTCTCTCCCCTATAACGCGATAATACAAAACGAGCTGCCCTTTTTTGCACCCTTTCGATGTCCTCCGTCAATCCCACCTGGTAAGGATCCCACACTATCCTGCGAGGCTCTCGACTGAAATTCTCTATGCCTCTGCGTGTTATTCGGCATATGTGTGTTACTTTGCTGGCCGAATTCCGCTGTCTGTGGGTTATCCGGATGTCTGTTATTGTTTTGCGTTTGCCAAGCGATCGAAAGATTAATGCCGGTAGCTTGTGTCTGTACATATTGTACAGGCTGGCCATACCTACTCGCCCGTTGTAGTTGTTTTTGTTAGATCTTTGCGCATTTCTTTTATATTCACCTTTGTATTTACGGCTTTCCCCATCGCCGTTGTGATTACCGCTACCATTACCGTAGGCTTGTGTGAGGTAAGGTTGCCATCCGTGTTGTACTACGAATACGTTGTCTACTTGCTGGTCCGTAAATCTCTTTGTCGCTATCGGCGTATTAACAGGCTTGGGTTGTACTGGTCTCGCTTCCTATATCAAAGCTTGATAAGCTTGATAAGCTCATGGCGGCTGCAGTGTAACACGTGTTAAGTTCGGCTCGCGAAATTTAGTCGAATTCGAAGGTGTTCTCGCAGGTGGTGTTGTCTAGTACAAGTGGAAATCGTGTAAACAACAGTGTTCTGTGCAGTAGTGCTATTTTTTTCTGTGCTCCGCCAATATCTGCGAGAAAATGGTAAACAGAAGAATCAACAGCAGCGCGTCCAGCAGCGGGGAAGCAGCAGGTGCGGCGGGCCTGCTCCTGGCGGAAGGTGCGGCCGCGGCTCCCGGTATAGCGGAGTTGGTTCGCTCTGAGGTAAACGCTGCGCTTCGCGATAAAAAACAATCTCGATCTGATAGCAGGCACCATATCAGATACTGTAACGGCAGCAGTATTGGCCAAAATGCGTGAAACTGTTGAGGCCAATACTGCCGAAATTACAGCACTAAAAAAGTCTGTGTCTGAATACGAGAAAAAGGCACGAGAGTTGGAAGTGAAACTATCTGCCGCCACAGACGAGCTAGAACAGTACCAAAGGCGAAATAGTCTACGACTGTTTGGAGTAGCAGAAAATAAAGAAGAAGACACGGACAACCTGCTTATACAGGTTGCGCGTGAAAAATTAGGTGTCGAAGTGACCAAGGCAGACATTGACAGGAGCCACCGGGTGGGACGAAAACTACCAGGTGCTACCAAACCTCGTCCAATAATTATTAAATTTGTGTCGTACCGAAAAAGGGCTGAGATCTTTACCCAAAAGAAGAAGTTAGCAAGGACAGGGATTACAATAAGGGAAGATCTGACACACGAGCGGCTAAAGATTTTAAACAGTGCCATATCCCATTTCGGTCTTCAGAATGTGTGGACTCAGGATGGCAGAGTAATCATTAAGACTGCAGCTGGAAAGAAGACAGTCACAAACATGACAGAACTAAATAGTATTAAGTGAACCTACTCGAGCCAAAAGTCAAACTTAACACCATTTTCAAATTTTAACAGTCCTATACTCAGATATAGTCTTGTAATTGTATTAACTTTTTAATTATTTGTACCTTCAACTAATTGTTTTTGTAACTTATTAACTTTTCAATTATTTGTACCTTCAACTAATTGTTTTTGTAACTGTATTAACTTTTTACTATTTTTGTGTCTTTAGCTGTAGCCATTGCTTAGTTTTAGTTACTGCTAATACTTTTTTCATTTTCTCAGTTTATTCTCTTCCATTCTGTAATAGTTCTATTGCAATTATTTGTCTCTCCTTTAGTTCATTAGTCAACCATCTCTTCGGTTTAAATTGTGCATAACAAAAATTACTATCAGTATCACTTTAGCAAATTTCAATTTAATTCTAGCTTCCTACGATACTCTATTAAATATTAAGCTTTCTTCTCTCTGCTGGCAGCATCGGCCTCTTAAATCACTCCTCTTTCCCTTATTTCCACCCTAAGCTGTTTCAAATACTCTAATTACACTTTTCCTCTTACGACATAGGATACTCAGTGACACACAGCTGTCACCATTTTGGTCATATTCTCCCTGCACCGAATACCACTAATCCATTTTCTATACTCCCGCAACCTCAGGAAATCTCTTGCAGTCGCTTTTCTTTCGGCTCTCGCGGAGTCACAAACAGGGCGCGCAAAATCTCGGACACCCCTGGAATATGTCACTTGGCGGAAACACCGGTCAGTGCCCCTCGCGGCAGGTAGTGCCTAACAAAGGGACAAACCAGTCTGCCACCCTACTCCAGGCTGCTCAGCGGAACGCGTCCGAGCTTTTAGCAGCTCACTGCAACATTCAGTCTTTACCTGCGCATTACGAAGAACTTAGCCTCCTCTTCCACCAACTAAACTACCACGTAATCCTCTTATCCGAAACGTGGTTGAAACCACACATATCCTCTGCATCTATTCATCTCCCAGGGTACACATTTCTTAGGGCAGACAGATCAAAAAAGCGAGGTGGCGGGGTCGGCGCATATATACGAACAGATCTCAAAGCGAAAGTCTTATGTACATCAAATCCTGCTGAAGAAAAAGAGGCTGAATTCATGTTCATTGAAATAAATATACAAAGTCGGAAATTCTTGACTGGCGTCGTGTACAAGCCGCCAAAAATAAGCTCAATGAGTTCCTTCCAGTCGGAATTACATTCACTTCAGTGTCAATACGAACATGTCATCGTAATGGGTGACTTGAACATAGACCTGCTAAGAGATACTCCCTCCGCAATAAACCTAAGAAGACTGTTTAGTTGCAATAGCATGAACATTCTTCCATTACAACCTACACACCATACGGCGCACAGTCATACTCTTATAGACGTGATCGCAACGAAACAGACTGACAAAGTAAGAGATGTTGGTCAATCATCGGCCCCTGGCCTCTCAGCACATGATGTAATATTCCTGGCCTACTCTGTGCAGCCCCCAAGGATCAAATCGCGTTACATAACTTGTAGGAACATGAAACGTATTGACCTTGACGCTCTAACAGCCGATTGCTCAGAAATCTCATGGCATCAAATAATCAGAGAACCTACAATCGACGGCAAAATTAATGAACTTGGTGATAAACTCACTGCCCTCTATGACAAACATGCACCTGTGCGCACAGTCCGTGTAAGAAAATCTCCTGCTCCATGGCTGACAGCTGAATTACGTCAAATGATGACTAATAGGGATGCTGCCCACAGGCGTTTCAAGGCAGATCCGAAACCCGAACGTTTTGAAGAATATAGAAAGCTACGGAACAGAGTGAAACAATGCATTCGCAATGCCAAAATCAGGCACGCTCGCTCCCTCGTATGCAGCGATCTGACACCCACGACTCTATGGAAGAATCTCCGTAGCTTGGGGGTCGGAAAGGCAAAATCGGAAACTACTTTTCATGTGTCAGCTAACGAATTAAATGAATTCTTCTCTGCACCTCTGAATACCAGCACGGCTGATGATTTCCGTCCACAAGAATCCCCAAACAGGATAACTAACAACGATACCTTTCATCTAAAACATGTAACAACAAATACGGCAAGAAAAGCAATAATGAGAATCTCTTCTGATGCAATAGGCAACGACAGTATCGGTATAACCATGATTAAGAATGTTGCCGATATCTTAGTACCTGTCTTAACTGACATATTTAATTTTTCCCTCGTGAACGGAATATACCCCACTGCATGGAAAAGAAGCATAATTCGACCCATCCCTAAGGTCGAAAACCCGCAACTGCCTAGTGATTACCGACCAATTAGCATACTGCCTGCTGTTTCCAAAGCACTGGAATATATTGTTCATGACCAAATCACTGAACACTTGCATGAATTCAGTCTATATGACAAATTTCAATCCGGTTTCCGTAAACATCACAGCACAAACACTGCTCTAATTAAAGTAACTGATGACCTGAAATATGCCATCGACAATCGAAAGGCAACAATATTGACGCTACTGGACTTCAGCAAAGCTTTTGACACTGTTAACTTTGACATATTACTCAGAAAAATGCAACAGCTTAATTTCTCTGATAGTGCAATGAGATGGTTTGAAAGCTACTTAAAAGACAGACAGCAATGTGTTGTCTGCGCAAATGAAAAATCTTCCTGGAAACATGTTTCTTCGGGAGTGCCACAAGGATCAGTCTTAGGACCACTTTTGTTTTCTTTATATGTCAACGATATTTCGTCGGTTTTGTCCTCCTGTAAACATCATTTCTATGCCGACGACCTCCAGCTCTATCTCAGCGTCAGACCTGAAGACGTAAACACTGCAATCGCTCTGATGAATGATGATCTGTCTTCAGTAGTGACATGGGCGAAAAACCTGGGGCTTAAATTAAATGCAAAAAAGACGCAAGTAATCTTAATAGCCCATCAGAAATTAATAAGTTCAGATTTCCGCGAACGGCTACCTCCTATTCTGCTCGAAGGTACTCCAATACCATATCAAAAAACAGTGAAGAACTTGGGTGTAACTTTGGACGAGCATCTCAACTGGGCGGAGAATACAGTCGCAGTGTGCCGAAAAACGTCTGCTTGTCTCTATGCTCTCAAAAAGTTTCGGAACATATTCCCACAGGATTTGAAACGCCAGCTCGTGCAAGCACTCGTTCTACCGAACCTCCACTATTGTGATGTGATTCAACAAGGCATGAGTAGTGAAAACAAAAGACGGCTAGAGCTAACCATGAATGCCTGTGTGCGTTACACCTGCAACATTCGCCGATATGATCATGTTAGTGCTTCATACTCCGAGCTAGGGTGGCTGCGGCCGGACAAACTGCGTGACTACCACACTCTATGTCTACTTCACCGACTCCTCATCGCGCAAGCACCCCAGTACCTAGCTTCAGAGATTAAAATCCTGTCATGCCATCATAATCGAAACACGAGGTCACTCTTATCTGGTATCCTAACTGTGCCCACTCACAAAACAAAAACTTTTGCAAACTCCTTCTCAGTTGCCGCTGTCCGCCTCTGGAACAAACTGCCCCTTACCTTGAGGAAAATTCAATCTCCTGTTGCTTTTAAGAAGAAGTTGAAGCATTTCCTACTATCATCCGCATAAAATTCTCCACAAAATTAATGTGCAAGGCAAATCCTCTCATCTGTCAAATAGCAAAGCTAGTGTCTCCTATCTTGCTCCTGAGATGCCTTCCTCTTCATCTATCTCTATTAGACACGCAGTCTCCTTTTCCTTTATATTTTCCTTAATTATGTTTCATCATGTCTCTCTATTCTTCTCCTCGCTTCACCATGAGTCTCCCTCATACTCCCTGCTGCCAGCACTCCTATCTTAAATCTTTCTCTTCAATAATGTATTTTTCGAGGTGTACCTTTCTAATTGTTTATCTCACTTTTTGTATTAGATGTAGTTTAACATGCCTACTGAAACATATGACTGTAAAATAAGTAGAATGCCTGGTTAGATGTAAGAGAGGGCCTGATGGCCCTAATCTTGCCAGGTTAAATAAATAAATAAATAAATAAAAAAAAATATATATCAAATCTATTGAGTCCAGTACAGATAGAAAGTATTCGGAGTCGTGTTCCGCGATGGTAATGAGTTTTTCCCTAATGTGGAAAAGAAGATGGCTCTTTAAAATTTTCAGCACGTCTACTTGAGATACCGGGTTCGCCCAGTACCTGGTTTTACTAAAATATTTTTCAAAATAACCCCTTAAGCTTCCATACTTGCTATTCGACGAAGCTGGGTTGAATACTTCACGTCTGAGCCTCTGTTGTACGGCCTCAGACCAATACTTATCCAGAAATGCTCTCTCAAACTGTTCATTAAAAAAAGTGTTGAAATCTTATGGGACTTAACTGCTATGGTCACCAGTCCCTAAGCTTACACATTACTTAACCTAAATTATCCTAAGGACAAACACACACACCCATGCCCGAGGGAGGACTCGAACGTCCGCTGGGACCGGCCGCACAGTCCATGACTGGAGCGCCCCAAACCGCTCGGCTAATCCCGCGCGGCAACTGTTCATAATAGTGGCAACGTTCCGCCATGTCCGTAGCCCATAGCAGAGCGTGACCCTGTGTATACCCAACAACAAATCTAATTTTCTGCTCTTCGATCCAGGTACGAGATAAAACCTTTTGAAATGCTCTGATAAAGACCAAAGGGTGTGTTCTTTTACCTTCAGAAGTAAATATCGGAAACTGTCGATGCCTAAGTAATCCCTCATCTGCAAGTAATGTTGACAAACACGCCGCGCTGTCGGTGACAGGCGTTTTTGTGCTCGCCCGTGGCGTAGCGAATGGCAGCTACGCTTGCTCGACAGGTGCAACTGTCGCCAAGTGTTGTTGCATTGTGCAGACTTCGTTATTTTCCTTCGACGGGCTCACCCCTTATTGTGGGTAACCAGTGAAGGTATCTAACTTCTCCAAAACCATGGGTTTGTTTTCTGTCATATGTTGTATTGGAATGCCAGTAGTTTTAGCAGCACTGCCTCGAAACCTTTCCCCTGCTTCCTTTAAACCCGAATCTATTTTAGCTAGAAGTTGACTTTCTCTTTTAAAGCTTCTTCTACAGTATCTACATTAATTTTGGATTCTGACACTACCTTTTCAGCAAGGGTGCTGCTCTTATCCAGTAGCCTAGCTTCAGCTTTTTCAGTTATTTCCTTTACATCTGCACATAACTTATCTCTCTGTTTTTTGGCACATTCTGACTCTAAACGTAACTGATCTACTCTTGGACTCAACTTGTGTATTTCTGTAGGTAGGTTTTTGTATACGTCTTGCAGCTCGCAGACTCCGTTCGTCGCATTTTTACTGACGCATCCACTTCGGATTGCGTCTCTTGAATTTGAGAATATGCTTCAGTAGGGTCTTGTAACTCACCTGCAAGTTGTTCCTGTTTATAGTCTACGGATGTTACTTTTTCCGTTAATGTATTTATATTGCGGGACATGTCGATAATTATTTCTTGTCTTAGTTGTTTACCGAGTTTTGCGAACTTACCGAATAATTCATCAGTGCGTACAGTTTTGGCCACCTCGCTGAACTGTTGATTAATCTTATTCTTGAAATCCTTAAATGCCTGATTTTACAGTGCAAACTGTTATGTTATTAGTTGCATGAGATGTATCAAAGTCTGTGTCTCACTAGTATTAGCACTGCTTTTGTGAACTGTTTCGTGTTCTTGCGTTCTCGTCGTCGTGAGCAAATAATCAAAAGGAATTTTCGCTGTCGTGCGCTTCAGTTTCACTATATGAAAAAATGTTTCCCGGAGAGATCTGAGAAACTGTCTCATCGAGCGTCATAAAAGTGGGATAACGTTTAGTTATATTACCAGTGTCATCATTTTTCGATAGTGGGACACCAACCTCGTTGTTTTGGTAGCCATCGGCCAGTTCACGAGTTGGCGCGTTACCTTCAACTGTTGACAAGCTCGGATTTCCGACATCTTGGCATATTGCATTTTGTAATGAGTTTTCAACCATGGCCATTCCCTTTGACTCCATTGTGAACAATATTTAACAAAATTATGAAAAAAATATTTTCAGAAACAAAATTTTGTTTGTATCGGTACCTTTCAATTAAAGCAGTTTTAGATGCATATTCATTAATGAACCTGATTATTCTCTGATACAGTCTTATAGAATTTGAATAAATTATTTTGCGCTTTAATGTTCACTTTACACAAATTTTCGTGTTTCCTATAGAAATGCACTTTCTGTGAAGGATATTAATTAGAAGCAAAAGAGTTTATTTACTTCGAGAGAGACGCCGCCAAGCGCGGCCATTTAAGCATACAGCATAGCAGCTTCCTACCTTTACCACTGAAATCAGCATTCCTGGCGCGTCTTGTTTGCAGGCTGAATTTAATTTTAGTTTGCTCCTTCAAGTTTTTATTAGTCCCAATCTCACGGACATTTAACAAATGCAACAAAGGCCTCATTAGTTTCTTGTAACGATAAAATGGACCATTTATCTCAAAAAAGATTTATTTCAACAATTGAAAGGGCTGTTCCTTTGAACGGTCGCCATTGAATAGTGTCTAGAGAGAATAGGGGGGCGTGCATAAAATATTATATATAATGGGAACTAATTAAAAATTGCTGCTTGAATAATTAAAAAAGAAATTGTAAAGTACTCATAACCTGAGTGAACTTTAGCTGGAATTAATATCAACAGTCCTTCAATATTCAATACATTATTAGATTAACATTTGTAAATTTATGTGCATCCTTTTCCTGTTACCGCTATTGTGGATAGAGATTGGTAATACAATACTGGTTCCGGATAGCCTCTCCTCTGCTCACGCAAATTCTTCTCGTTTGCTTCAATCCTCTTGATGCAGGATTCTCGACGCGGGCGAAATGATGAACAGAATATGAATGTACGAATAAACTTTGCTTTCCTAATAACTTTCTACAACACTTCTTTAATGTACGGTTGGAATTCACATTTTTTTAAAAAAACAATATTAACTCGGCGGAACTCGTAGTACGTCCGCCCGCTATCACTTACAGAGACAAACAGATGGCGATTGATCAATTGAAGAGCATATCTCTCCTTGTTTTGTTTGTATGACAATATTATCTATGGTACATAATTGTTATTATACTATATAGAAGAAAAGATCTAGAGAAAACAAACAATATGATTCTTTACTTTCTTAAATTATGGAAGAAAGCGGTTATGTGCCTTCGTAACTGGTACTTCAAACTGCATGTGTTGTGAGTTGTGCCACAGAACTACCCCATAAAATGGCAGTGCTACGAGTTTCCTTCTTCCAACCTAACGGAAACCCACAAATATGACTGTCCACAACTTTATTGCACAGATCTTCATTCTGCTTAGATTTGGTAATGGGAACGTTCTCGCTATAAAGCTTATTAACCTCGCATGAAAGTTTTCCAAGTTCAGTGAGCAGCCAAATCGCAGGATTAACCCCGACATAAGATTTGTAGTTATTAAGACTTGAATCCTAGGACGATACAATTTGGTACGTTGTCGCATATGGTCCATGTTTTTCTGTAAAGATGGTATGTAAGGCCCTAGGGTCAACTTCACAGCGGGTCACAGCAGCGAGGAGGCATTCAAAGTGGGCTTACACTACGACCGGGCATCCCTCATAGCCGTGAGCATTTTTAAACTTCATGAATTTCTATTCCTCGGTAGGCAAAATTACATGTACCAGGCCCTTGAAAGTGCAGTCTACTAAATGTGCTGCTAATAACTTGTCTGGGGAAAAATAATTGTGACACTTTAAGCAAACATGCCTTTTTCACTTGTAGCTACTCAGTTGAGAGAACCGAAGTACAGACGTGTCTTTAATCCAAACATAATGATAATTATTACTCTCAGAGGAAAGCAGCATGTTTACATGCATCTTTTGCTCACCAGCAAATTTTGAGGATTTGGGGGGGGGGGGGGGGGGGGGGCGGACGACAATATGCTCGTCTTGCTCATTTGGCTTTCTATCCTTCCCCAGGTCATAAACATGAACCTGTATTCCGGTGTACCTGGCCTCAAATTTAGGTATGTCCTGGATTTTGACGGAGAGCTCAATATCGTCAAAGTTATAACACTTATAAATGTCAAGTTATCTGCCGTACTGAGATGTGCGTTACGGATTTTTCTCGTAATTTCTCTCTCAAGCCAGGAGTGCCCATGCAAAACATGCCTGATCCTTTTTATTTTCGACATTAATGCATGCCCACTGATCATTGTACCTTTAGGAAGCTCTATGTAAGTAGACCTTTCATTTACCGGGTCATACACATGTATATGGATGTCCAGGTGTAGCATTCGGCTGAGTGCTATAGCTGAGCCTCTCACTTCCATCTCGGAAAACTGGGCCATTGTAGCTCTCAAAACGGATTCACGAAACCACTCGGCGATTGACGTGCTCCGAGTTATCACACCATTATCCCCCCGCAGATAATAGATAAATACACTCGTCTCTTCAATACCAGAAGCAAACTTGGGGACGGTGACCGGTGGGGGGGGGGGGGGGGGGTGACATTTCGATGCACATCACTGCACTGCACATAATGGTGGGACACTGTGGATCGTTGACTACCTTGAGGAGCTCCGTCGCCACGACAAAAAGGCACACTGTTACAAAACCAAAACCAGCAGGGTCGCGGTACCCTCTATCGGATTCTCTATCGTCGTGAACGAGATTCGCTCCTCAAAGGCATCTGCAATCACCGAGTATTCTAACTATGGAACTTGTCTTGATAATCACCAAGGCTATGATCAAATTAGAACTACGGAAGTGGCTTACGAAACAGCATGTAGGATATTGGACCAAGGTCCATAAACAAAAACATTGTAAGGTAACGATGCCCAAGCCATGTTTTAAAAGAAGCTCTGTAATCCTAGGATTGAACAGGAAAGAGATCAAACTCATGACTGGACTGATGCCCGGCCATGGGAACTTCAAAAAACACCTACACACAATGGGTATAATGGAAGAGGACCCTAAATGTAGGACCTGTGACGAGGATGAAGAAACTGCATCACACCTCTTTCAATGCATGGCATTGGAGAGTAAAAGATACAGAATCTTCAGGACAACTAGACCTGAAGAAATTGTGTCTAACAAAAAACTGGCAGAGGGACTCCTTTTTCTCAAAAAAAAAAAAATCTTTATTTTCAAAATCTTAATAACTATACAATTTTAACCCACTACCTTATATGATTAGTGGGTCCAGATAATGATACAATCATTACAATTGCAGCTAAATCCTAAGTTATATTTAAGTAACTAATTAGTAGAGTAAGCTGCAGGATAATTGCAATAGGCAAAACTAGTTGATTTTGATTTAATGGGAATTACTTAATAAACCTAACTATTAACTAGTTACTAGTGCCTACAGCGTTACATATGTGTCAGTCAAAATATAAACCTACTTGTAGAGCCTTGCTCATTGAGCTAAACCCAATGAGCGTGCCCCTGACACTGGGCAGGCCAAGATGTAAGTCACTGCAGGTTTCTAGAGAGAAGTACCTAAAATCTAAGTCCTACAACTAATTCTACCCTAAAGTCAAGTTCGGTGCTTGTCATTGATTGGTAGTGTTGCACCCCACTCCCCCTAGACCCGAAACGCGGCGGATTCCAGACTGTAGAAGTCGGCCTGTCCACGCTCAGGCGGTATGGGAATAGGGTACTGGACTCAGTAGGTGTTACGTATTTCTCAAGTTCTTGCTTAGAGGGACTCCTTGCACTATTTAAGGGCACTGGTTGGCTTTGCTAGATATACAGGGAGCGATAGCGCACAATAAACCTAGTTTCGATGCGGACAGTGGCGGGTCAGACCAAAGCTGTTTTAGCTCTCCTGTTAAAATCAGTCAATCAATCAAGCAATTCTAACTATGGTATGGTGCCGCTGGCCTGATGTCCTTCACTGAATGACAGGAGAGGGTACTACCACTAGCCACAGGATCTTTGCTATTTCAAACACTATAACTACAACTAGATTACGAAGTCGCTTGTTGTGTTGTGGGGTATGTGTCGTACATTGCGAGATCAGCACGGACGAGATGGAGGACGAGGAGGAGGAGGAGGAGGAGGAGGAGGAGGTGTTGCAGTACCAGGCCAGTACGATCAGCCTGGTTGCTGCAGCCCTGGCCCACTCGCCAGAGGCAGGGTGGTCCATGGACGCCAGAGCGCTACTGGGGCGTCGCCTGGCGCGTCAGCGACGTCTAGCGGCGGCGCCCTTCTCGGAGAGGCGTGTCTTTCTTCGCCGCCCCGGTACCCACACCACGTCGTATTGCAAGGACGGTGGGGCTGTAGAGAAAGAAGAATGAACACAGTTAAGTACAATGTTCCAGATATCGCCAAGCGGTTGCAAAGAAAGAAAGAATACGTACGGTTCATTTGTAAGCAGAGTGAGTATGTATTACCTATTTCGCTCTGGCTCCTTGGCTTCTCCCTCATCTCCTCAAGTCGACGAACGTCTTGCTCCGTCTCCTCCAACCCATGGTGACATTTCGTCCTCGCCTGAATTGGGGAAGATCCAGCTTTCCAGCTCCGTACATCACCTGCAACACAATTATCGAATAATAAACACATACACATGCAAATCATTACACTTACAGGAGATCTGCAATGGCTCCAGCTTATCCACAACACATATCTCTCTCTGTTTATATTCTTCTGTCACAAGGTCATCTGCAGTGTGTGATATATTTTATGAATACGATGAAATTTTTGTCATACAGCAACATGCTAGGTACATATAGTACTACGAAGAAGAAAAATGTACATAGTACTGTTGCAGCTGCTGCTGCTGGCTTTGAACAGCCAGGTTGCCAGTTACCCGCTGGACATGCACTGAAACAAAACAGATTCTTAGTGAAAATAAAAAAAAAGTAACGTTTTATCAATCCTCGAAATTATTTACAACAACAACAACAATTTATTATGTATATGATGAAATTCTTATAAAGAAATTACATACACACAGTACCAATATGACAAAAAATTAATGGAGATATATGGAAAAAAGAAGTAACATTTATCGATTTTGATTCTCAAAATCAACAAGATAATGTGTAAATGTTGAATTTTTTTGTAAGAAAGAAATTACGTATGCAAGATACTATGATGAAAAAATTAATGGGCGTATAAGTATTAGGGCTAGACCGGTATGGCCCCATAGTACCGTTATCCAAGGTGGTGGCGATGACGTCATCCAAGATGGCGGCGATGACGTCAATGAAGAAGGCGGATTTTGGCGAGAAGTTTCAATTTTGGCGGGAAAGTGCCATGCCCCCCTCGCCCATAAAAATAGCACAAAGTTCAAATTCCAGCATGATAATGCACCACACCTCACTTATCTCTACTAAGCAAAGAAAATGGCGGGAAAAATACTTGTCTTTATTATTTAACCAATTTCAATCAGATCTGTTTGCCACTAGGTCTGGACCCCAACTGGCTTAGTTCATATCGATGCCACCAGAGGACGCCACTGTGATGTCAGGAGATAACACTCGCAGTGTTATTCAAGATTGTGGTACCTAGTGTGTTCACTACGAGCTCCAGAGCCCAACTGGAATAGTTCATATCAGTGCCACCAGAGGGCGCTCTCCTGATGTCAGATCATGACGCAAGTACTGGTATTCAAGATGACGGCACCCAGTGGGTTCACTGCGAGCTCCAGAGCCCAACTGACTTAGTTAATATCGTGACCACCAGAGGGCGCTACCGTGAAGTTGCGTGATGACACAAGATCCTCTGCTCTCTCTCGCCCCACGCCACTGGCCCGCAGGCGTCTGACCACTTACGCCACACACCCTCGGCCGCCACCTCAATACACACACTGGACATAGTCTTTTGTAAATACGCTAACTGAAGTAACACCCGCATCGCGCATCTAACCTATCAGTTACCGAAGTACTTAATTCTATCTCAATTTTAATCATATTCAATAAGTCAATTTACAATTTCAATATTAAATGAGAAGTCCCCCATGTTCCCACTATCAGCGTGGTGTTCATTCATGACCTAGCACCCCCCGCCCCCCCCCCCCCACACACCTAGAAGGCTGCACTCCTATTGGCTACTGCATTAGTCACGTGATTCGACTCCGTAGAACCTAGGACTTGGAATCAATTTTCACCAATGCCACACCCACCTGGACTTGAAATATAATAATTAAATTTTCCACCACGATCTTCAACCCAGCACCACACCACCTTGCCTACCCATGTTGGTGGGCTAACGTGTACTAACATGTACTAAAGTGCACTAATGTGCAGAGCACTTGATGTCATCCAAGATGATGGGGCGAAATGACAGGAAAGCAGATCTGAACACAAGTCGTTATTTTACAGGCCATGTCTTCACCACTACATTTACTGTCCAATTGACATAGTACACATTACTGCCATCAGATCGTACTGTCATGCATCCTATGACCTAATCCCAGATAGTGGTCTGTAGGGGCGAGAATTATGCTAAAATTACTCAGGCTGCGCTACGCTGCTGGGGAGAGTAAGGAAGGAGTCCACTCTATTTACTTTCGAACATTTTATTTAGAGATGGAATATATTTATCACACTGAGGCAAAACACTCTCCATTTTATCCCTGCGCTCACAATACACACTCTGTAGACAAGCAAACAACTCCTAATTTACGCAAATAATTTAGTTACAGACATTCACACTCCTCCTAAATAATTCAGCACAGGTATGTCTAGACATGCTCAGTAGTCGTAAACTGTCCAAATAACTCATAGCACAGCCCACACACCTGCTCGCAAAATAATTCAATCAATGCCCGCAAGCACCCGCCGCCAAGCCCTGTACAGCGTACAGACAGCCGCAACGACGTGGTGCCGCTGTCAACTGTCAAACCATGCACAGGCACCTGCCCGTGTCTTGCAAGCGACGACATCTCATTCATACTTCATTTCTTTGAAATTCCTATCCAAATACGTGTTCACCTAGACACGCATGCTTACATGGTCGGGCGGGAGCACAGCCACGAGCTGCCCCTGAATGCAGGCAAAAGTTGCGTGTATACTGTGTCCCTTATACCCATGTCACAGAACTCCAAGGCGCAGCCCCATACTCGAGACGCCTCAGGCCAGTATTGTCTTTACTGCGGAAGGAAGAATTGCACAGCATGCTTCCATCTAACGGAACATATGTGACGTGTTCAGCTGTGCTTGCCCGCCACAGCATGGCTCACACCGTCTCCTGGCGAAATGTCTGCACCGCGGCTCGCCGTGTATGAACGCTCCTTATCTTATTCTTACAGAAAAAAAAAATTGAGAGAAAAGAAAAGAAAAGAACTCCACCTCTCCGGAATGTATATTCTCTCAGATATACCTGTAGTTAACGCTAGCTTTCTATATGTCCCAGCTTGTATGCACGGAAATTCCTACTCTAACAGAACCTCCTTACGAAAATAACATCGAATGCACTCATCCCAGCGTTCCTAACGTCTTTTCCCTCCAGATTTCAACATACGCAAACGTTCCCTTCGCTATGTACAGACCCCTATATCCCAGCACAAACGATGGAGCATTCTAATTTGCTCTTATCGAATTTACAGGCCCAATTACTTATGCAGCCGGTATCGAAGCATGATCCACCTATTCTTTCTGGTGCTTTCAGTCATTATTACACAGAACGCTAAATTTCATTCACAGTTAAACCCACAAAATTGTCTCCCCATTATCAAATATATATCAGACTCACAAGAATATTGCAAGCCAGGAATACATTTACCACTGTAACTACAATTAAATATTACTGTTCCTGCTACAGTCCGACACCTATCAATGTACAAGTAATCTCTCCTCTCGACGACTCTACTTCAGTATTTATGGCGAATATAATTTTCCACTTAAAAATTCTCACTCATACCCTCATCGTTATCAACCTGCTCAATCTATACGTCCCTCATGATAGGACACACAATCATACACCCTAGTCATGCCATAACATTATCCATACTATCTTTATAATGGAATATATACACAGTTTACACAGTGTAAGACACAGTAGCTTTACAATACAATATATACACATTGTTTCCTTTATACCTTTCGTGACAATCGCCAAATCGTCTGCAAAAGCCAGGCATTTAATCTGTAGGTTTCTTAAAGTTATCGCCCGTTGTGATGTTTCCCATTCTATTGAAAAGCAGAGGTGAAAGTCTATCGCCTTGTCGAACACCTGTGCGAATTTCAAAGGGCTCTGATAGTTCCCCACAGAACTTTACTTTGGAGGTCGTGTTGCTTAAAGTTTGATCTATGATAGCCTACTTTGTATTCTGCTAGAATTTTGAAGAGAGTTTTCTGGTCGATAGAGTCGTACGCCATTTTGAAGTCGACAAAGGTAATGATCAGGTTCTGTTTGTGTTGTAAAATCATTTTCAGGTTCCAAATTTGTTCCACACAAGACCGCCCTTTACGGAAGCCTGCTTGGTATTCCTGGATCAAGTGGTCGGTCTGGCATTCTAGTCTGTTCAGTAAAGCTTTAGAGACGATCTTGTATGTGACCAGTAGTAGGGATATTCCTCTGTAGTTGTTCGGGTCAGTCTTGTCACCTTTTTCGTGTAGTGGGTGTATCAGGGCAGTTTTCCAGTCGTCAGCAATTTTCATGGTCTTCCAGATGTCTTCCAAGATCCTGCGGATGTCTTTGGTGAGTTCTGGGTTTTGTAACTTCCAGATTTCCATGATGGTGCCGTCCTGGTGCTCTACGATTCTTGACTGACTTGATTATTTCTTTAACTTCTTCTAGAGTTGGAGGTTCACTATCTGGATTGTATGTGCTCGTTTCTGTCATCATTTCTTCCACAGGGGGGTCCTTGTTGAGCAGTTTTTCAAAGTACTTTGCCAGAATGTGACAATTGTTTTTGGTATTGGTTTCTAGGGTTCCATCCGGTCTTCTAAAACGCAAGTTGGATGGTTCATATCCAGTCATATTTTCTCTGAACGTTCTGTAGAAGTTTCTTGTATTGTTCTTCATGAAGTCCGATTCAATCTCCGTCAATCGCCGTTTACCATACTATCGTTTTTCACTGCAAATGATTTTGCTTGACTGCTTCTGTGTTTTCAAGAAGTTCATCCAATTCTTTTGGGATTTATGGCTACTAAATTTTTTCCATGCACTGATTCGTTGTTCAATAGCTTGGTCACATGTATGGTTCCACCAACGGTGTTTCCTTGTGCATGGTGATTGTGCTAGTTTCATAGCCTCTCGGATTCTTTGTAAAAGTTGTGTCCAGTCTGTCGTTTTCTCCATTTTAATTTTGTGCAACATTTGTGTCTGATTTAAAGTAAGGTATTCTGGATCTGGTCTAGCAATTTTGTTCTGGAGCTTTTTCTTGAGCAAAAGGCGAATCCTGATCTGTAGTAGGTGGTGGTCTGAGTCAGAGTAGCCTTTACGTGTGTCTATGTTCAAAATTTCTTTTTGTGAGTCTTTCTGGACTATTACATGGTCGATTTGTAGTTCTTGCTTTCCACTGGGGAATTTCCATGTGGTAAGTTTTAGTGTTATATATATATATATATATATATATATATATATATATAATGCAAATGTTTTTAATTCACTATTTTCTGATTGATTCTCAGATTTCAACCTTTTTTAGTGAGACTGCAAATATTAATAGCATGTCTATCATTTTACCTTACCTTTTCAATCTCTTTCATAATCATACAATAGGAGCACATAAAACTAATAAGTATCTACCTAGATAAGGTACAGTGTCATTATCCCCTCTTGCAGCTTATTCAGAGTGTGAGCATATTCCTAGAATTATTCACTCTTTCATGGTATATATAGATTTCCTATACTATAGCGCTTAATTTATTTTGTATATAGCCATAATGTAGATTGTGTGTATATTGTAAGGAATAACCTAGTAGCAGTAGGACAACAGAGGAATCAGCAGGTTACCTACATCAGGGGCAAGTATACATTCAAGGGCAAACCTATTGTTCTCTTTTGACCGACAGGTCCTTAACCTATTGCTTGGATTATGACCCCCTGGGGATAACATGTCTTGAGAAATCTGCCTCTAACCCTCCCCCTCCTCCTACCAACCCCTCTGGAAGCCTCCAACCCTCCCTCACGCCAATATAAGTGCACCTTCAGGCTGAGTTATTCGGATAGCCCCTCCCACTCTATCAATTTGATTGACTAATTAATTAAATTGATCAATTAATTAACCCCTCACCCTTTGGTAAATCCCTCAACCCACCCTCCCAAACTCCCACCTGGGAACTGGCAGGCCTGTGCGGAAGAGGAGGGATCACATGACAAGAAATTCAACTCACAGCAAAGCATATATCGTTTATTTATAAAATTCATTTTTCAGGGGTTGGATCTCTCTTGCTAATCATCCTTTGCTGTTTGGGAAGATGCAGGAGTTGTAAAATACATCGAAAATAATTAATTAATTCGATCGCTTTTTCTTATTCCGATCGCACAAGGAATACCATCATGAAACACTCATCACATGTAATTACACTGTTAAAAATCTTAAGATCGCGAAGCACGCACCGTCTGCTGTCATCCAAGAGAAGGCACTAAGCCAGCTTGGGACCCCACAGCCGATGTCATGTTGGCTGCCACAGAGCCAGTTGCCTCGTGCACTGCATAGCAGCACGTCCGTCAGTGGTCGCAGCTCGCCGCAGAGTGAACAGGCGACTAGAAGGAGTCTTCCTGGTTGAACTGAAGAGCACGTCCAGCACAAAGACTGGATCAGTGGAAGAAGTTGGTATTTCCTGAGAGTGCCAGAAAACGCATGCGAAAGTATGTGAAATCCGTGGCTGGCAGACCAGCACCAACTTGTTGTGTGTGCTCAGACCAGCAATCATCAGCAGAGGGGGGGGGGGGGGGGGGGGGGGGGGGGGAGAATAGTATCAAATCTTTATGCGTTCAGATTTCGAAGTTGAGAAAAGTTTTGTAGCATGCAGTTAGCCGCTTTACCTCTGAGGATGTCTCCCGCAGTCGGAGACGAAACGTCAGGAGACAGTTTTATACTTCGACCACGGCCTATCAGCCCAGAAGTTTTAAGTGTTACGAGTAAAATTTTTTTTATTATGTCAGCATAAAACCACCAAATCACGGAAGAGTTGGAGGCAGAGGTCCAACAGTGGCAGCAGCAGCAATATCGTCATAAGTAGTATACATATATTTTTCTTCTTATATGTAATATGTTGCTATTATTTAGCGGTCACACAACGAGTCTTTGATGTTGTACATGATTACGTGTACAATAATCCATAAATGTTACTTTTTCAAAAGAAGTTTGTATATGAGTATTGGGGCTAGGCCAGTACAGCCCCAAAGAACCGTCATCCAAGTTGGCGGCGATACGTCATCCATGATGGCGGCGATGACATCACTCAAGAAGGCGGATTTTGGCGGAAGTTTCAATTTTGACGGGAAAGTGCCACGCCCCCTCGCCCAGAAAAATGGCGCAAAGTTCAAATTCCAGCATCATAATGCACCACATCTTACTTATCTCTACTAAGCAAAGAAAACGGCGGGCAAAATTTATTTGTCTTCATTATTTAACCAATTTCAAGGATATTTGTTTGTCGCTAGTTCTGGACTCTAACTGGCTTAGTTGATATCGGCATCACCAGAGGACGCCAATGTGATGTCAGGTGATAACACTTGTAGTGTTATTCAAGTTGGCGGTACCCAGTGTGTTCACAATGAGCTCCAGAGCCCAAATGGCTTAATTCATATCGATGCCACCAGAGGGCGCTCTCCTGACGTCAGATCATGACGCAAGTACTGACATTCAAGATGACTTCATCCAGTGTGTTCAATGCGAGGTTCAGAGCCCAACTGACATAGTTCATATTGTGACCACCAGAGAGCGTTACCGTGAAGTTGCGTGATGACACGGGCGTCTGACCACTTACGTCACACACCCTCGGCAGCCACCTCAATACACACACTGGACATAGTCTTCTGTAAATATGCTAACTAAAGTAACACCCGCATCGCGCATCTAACCTATCAATTACCAAATTACTTAATACCATTTCAATTTTAATCATCTTCAATAAGTCAATTAACAATTTCAATATTCAATGATCAAATGAGAAGTTCCTCATTTTCCCACTATCGGCACGGTGTTCATTCATGACCTAGCACTCCCCCACCCCTCGAACGCTGCACTCCTATTGGCAACTGCATTAGTCACGTGATTCGACTTCGTAGAACCTAGGACTTGGAATCAATTTTCACCAATGCAACACCCACCTGTACTTGAAATTAAATAATTAAATTTTCCACCACGACCCTCAATCCAGCACCACACCCACTTACCCGCCTATGTTGGTGGGCAAACGTCCTCCAAGATGGTGGGGCGATATGACGGGAAAACAGATCTGAACACAAGTCGTTATTTTGCAGACCATGTCGTCACCACTACATTTGCTGTCCAATTGACATAGTACACATTACCAACCACCACATCGTACTGTCCTCCCTCCTATGACCTAATTCCAGATAGTGGTCTGTAGGGGCGAGTATTATACTGAAATAACTGAGGCTGCGCTACGCTGCTGGGGATGGTAAGGAAGGAGTCCAATCTATTTACTTTCGAACATTTTATTTACAGATGGAATATATTTATCACACTGAGGCAAAACACTCTCCATTTTATCCTTGCGCTCACAATACACGCTCTGCAGGCAAGCAAAAATCTCCTAATTTACGCAAATAATTTACACAGTGTAAACCACAGTAATTTTACAATATATAGACATTTTAGACAAACAGTGCAGTTATCTTTTATATCTGTACAGCACCCGAAAAAATTTTGTCTACAGATCATCAAACATATACCAGACTCGCAAGAATATTGGTGCATGAAACCGATCACCATTCCAGCGATATATCACTGAGTACCTTGTCGATCTAGTAACTATATACTTCACATTCCCCATCATACAAAATCACCCCTTTTACATCAATGAACCAAAGTCACTCTCAGAACTGTTCCACAAATTCGCGATCGTTTCCCCTCAACAGAAATGCATTACTGTCTCTGCTTCCTTTCCAGTTCGCTTTTCTACGCACATCTCCAAACTTGGGGATTACAAGAACACACGTATTTTCGCCATAATAGTGTACCATTTTCGCTTTACATCTCGATATCAAGTACACAGCTGTAGCCTCCCGATAACTAACGCAACATAATTTCCGACATATTGACTCGAAATCATTTCTCTACAAACACGAAACTTTAGCTACGTGGAGCGTCCTCTAGACCACTGAATAACTAGAAACAAAAATATGAAAAATCATTTTTCCATCCGCGAATACCAATTTCGCTGATCTAACATACTCCAAATAGTCCATATAATTTACAAGCCAACTAAGGTCCTTCTCATGTCTAGAGACCAGGAATATATTTATCATGTGTCAAATGAAGGAGACACACTTGTGTGAAAGAGTGATCAAACTTGTGTGTGCCTACAATGGTGAAAACGTTCTAAGTGTCCTTTGTAGTGGAGTTGGACGACTAACTTTACTACGCTAGTGGAATTAAAACATTTGTGGACTTACCTGGAAAATCATTTAGGACTGAAATATATGATGGATGACGTGTTCTATATAAACATGATCGGAACTTTCCGGTTTGTCCATCATGGCGTTGAATTTTTTAACCAAACACATATCAACATGCACTCATTCTATGGAGTTATCCTCAGGACACTATAACGACTTGCAGTTCGTCATCATCTACAAAGTTACAGACCTGAAGCTGAACAGTTCTCTGTAGATGCACAGATGGTGCCACAAGGCTTGTGCACAAAGAACACCACTTAACATGTGGATTTGTGGCTGCAGATACTATGGTCAAGCCCCAATAATGGAGCAAAAGTTTTGTAAATTTCATGTAAACTAATTACAGTATAAATAAAGCTGACATGTGCAATGTATAAATAAAATATAAACTTGGCCATAAATAATTGGTGTGATCCCCAGCCAGACAGAAAAATAATTTAAGTGGTACTTTCTTATGAAATTTGTTTATTTATATTAGGTATGTTTGTAAAGTGCACCACTACTATATAATGTAATCCCTAAATCATGGACAACGCCAGCATAGAGTAGGGGTACAGTTGTGATAGATTTTATTTTGTTTTACCCATAAAGCATAGCATAAGTAATTTAATGAATATCGAAATACTATGCAAAATATGCAATATAAACATGACCATGCCAAAAAGAGATATGTACGAAAAGAAAGACGAACATATATTTGTATTCTCATGTTTCCTTAAGCTGACATCATATATCTCACACTTCAACTATCTATCACTTCTCATCTGTGATTCTGGGTGGATGTGTTGAGTGTGTGAAGGACAATTATGTGTATTTGTGTAAAAGTGTTTACAATTTATCTTCTGGAAATAGAGGCAGTTTCTTTCATTTCTAAAGTGTTCATAACGAAAATGATAGCTGAATGCACCACAGCCTGCGATTTTCAGATGTAACGGCGACATTATTTATGACCATATTATATTGCATTCTCAACCACGACGATGAATGGCGCTCCCTTTTCTTCAAGAAACAAGCGGCAAATATCACTGTGTTAGAAGGAGAGTTAATATATTAATCAATTTTGACTGTTTGAGAGGTAATCATAACGAGAGAATGTGGAGATGCAAACTTAGACTTGTGAATTGCTGATGGTGAAAGTATCCGCCAGTCACACGCCTCGAAATAATCCGCATTATTCTCACCTCCTTTATGGCGCCAGTATGTAAATGCCCATATATTGGGAATGTTAATGAACTGGAATGTGGCATCGCTAGAAAAATTTCGGATAGAATATGGAAAAGCAATGGTACCTAATTTTCAGCAGAACGCTTTGGTGAGTGAACTAACTTTCTGGAAGGCTGACAACGCGTATTTGATGCATTTTTAAGAGGATTAACTTTAGAGATGCCGAGACTACAAACAGGGGTTCCAATGGATTTGCTTGCAGCTGTCAGACTGGCAGTAGAATGCAAGGAAATTAACATGTCAACCGGATTGCAAGCTACACAGACACTGTCTTCAGTGAATAAGGTATTATGGATTGGGCATGTACAGAAGAAACGTCACCAGCCTCAGGTCAGTGGAAGTAGAAGCAGAGGTTAGCATAGTGGGAACAGTAGTTTCAGAGATAGGTTACCAGGAAAGTGGTAGATGATAAACGCCAAATGGAATTAAGGTGAACGTATCTACATTTCCAGTAAAAGTAGATACCGCTTAGTCATGTGCAGAGATAGATTGTGCAATCAGAGGAATAGTAGGAAAAACGAATTGCAATGTATTGGTGGACACAAGGGGGGTATGCATGTGTCAGTTTCCAATGGAGAATTGGTGGAACAAGGCAATGGAATCCACTATGGTATAGGCTGTGTGGAAAGAGTGAGAGAGACATCACACCATTAGGATTGGCGGACATAGATTTTTACTTGGGTATGGTTTTGGTCGGACTATGTGTTGAGATTGCGCCACATGTGAGTGAGGACCATAACATGATTCTGGGGTTGGATTTCTTGCATTAGCATTGTGCCAAAATCAGTCGGCAGCACATGGTGGAGTTTGAGCATTTGAGATTATGACATACCGTTTAAACCATGAACAGTGACAAAAAGGCTTGTTGATCACTAACGTGGATATCCTAGAGGAGAATGAGTCAGACACAAGGAGTGATGGCCAAAGACATTCGCCAAACGCCTTTGGAACTATATTATCAGCGAAAGTGAAGTTCTTAAAGGGAAGTGATAATGAATATATGGAAGAGTCGCTGTTGGAATTTAGGGATTTGCATTTCCAAGAGAACTC
Source organism: Schistocerca gregaria (assembly GCF_023897955.1). Classification (NCBI taxonomy): domain Eukaryota; kingdom Metazoa; phylum Arthropoda; class Insecta; order Orthoptera; family Acrididae; genus Schistocerca; species Schistocerca gregaria. The sequence goes on along the minus strand of NC_064921.1, from coordinate 399,765,528 downwards.
TTGCCAGCAATATAATTAAAGTTAAACTTTCAAAAGACAATAGAAATGACACCACTGGTCAGAACGACGTCAAATTGCAACGGAATATTATAGGAGGAGTGGAAAAACTTATGGTAGAAGAATAAAAATAGTGTAAAAATTCATCAATAGATGGTGCTGTATGTGTCAGAATACGTAAATGAAAACACCTGCTCATGCGGACGACCCATTGAAGTTGATGTAAACACGCTGGCCACTCGGCGTTTCTCATTTCGCGTCTGCGACATTCGCCATGACTGTCTCAATACAGGATCACACTCTGCTTGTAAGCCTGTATTACAAGAATAATGACTGTGCAGACGTGGCTCTGCATAAGCTCTGTACACTGAAGGGTTTGAAAAAATTACTATCTCTGTCACTTGAAATAAGACATGAAAATGAAGAAGGGACGAGAGTTCAACGAGCAGTAGCAGTGTCAAGTGTTGTGGGTAAGCGAAAAACAGTTCCCCCATCTTCATCTAAACGATTTTTTAGTCGAAGGCAGCAAGGACAAGAAGCCCATAAGGTAAATAGTGCAGGAGATTTAATAATAATGGTACATTGATATTAAAATATGCTATCTTAACATTTAAGGAGGGAGGAATAAGATCTGTATTGGCAGTAATCTTGAAATAGAAAATGGGGTTGATATTTTGTGTTTGAGTGAACACTGGGCTACTGAGAGTGACCTAACATTTGTTAAATTTAATAATTATAATATAGCCAATAGCTACTGCAGAAAATTGCATTTAAGAGATGGTGTAGCAATCTATGTTAACAAGTCACTTAGATGTTCACTCAGTAGATTGAAAGTAGATTTTTTGTATGATGAACTGAACCTTGAAGCTGCTGGTATAGTTTTAGACTGTTTTAAGTTATTGGTAATATCCCTGTACAGAGAGCCTAAGGGCATCATCAGTGTATTTCTAGAGAAACTGGACCAGCTGTTACATGCATTTGGCGAAACTAGATGGATAAATTATGATATTGTAATAGGTGCTGATCTGAATTCAGATTTTGATTTAACGTCACACAAACGTAGTGTCACTGAACTTGAAAATCTACTAAAACAATCCAACTTACACTGTGTCAATAATAGACCCACAAGAGAACAAGCATGTCTTGACAATATTTTTGTGAATTTTAAAACAATAGACGAATCATGTGATGTGTTAGAGCTTGCGTTTTCTGTAACCTTAAATTATAATAGTAGGTTCTCTCCTGATAAGATAACTAAGCCTGTCCTACAAAATTGTGATCACCAGACCTGTTTCAGATGAAAAAATTCATAGATTTTGTAATTCCCTTCCAGACAGAGACTGGTTTGGCCAGTAATATGGAGATACACATTACACTTAAAGTAACGATTTGCCAGCAAATATACTATTTGATAGGTTTTTGAAAGTATTTTTGGCACACTTCAATGACTGCATTCCAACAAAGAAATTCAAAGTAGCCCTAACTGATTGAGTGCTGAAAACTAAAGTTCCAAAAAGACAAAATATGTAGTATACGGAACAGTTGACCACTCTGAATAAAAAAATTATCATAGAAGCCAAAAAAGTACACAATCTCAGAAGTATTGAGAAATCCACCAACAAGTGCAAAGCTGCTTGGAAGCTATAATATCTCTCCCCAAAAATTCAATGATTATTTTGTTAAATCAGTTGAAGAAGTAGGAAGTAGTACTGCTAAACCCGAAATCACCTCATCACAGTTACTGTCAAAAAATAGTTGTAGATAATCAACAAATACAAGTATCTTCAGTTTCTCTGAGGTCTCACCAGATTTTGTATTAAGAATAGTGAAACAGTTAAAATCATCAGACAGTGTAGACATACATGACTTATCCTGTAACATACTAAAGAAAGTCATAGGCAATATAGTGTACCCCCTATCACATTGTATAAACAAATGTCTAGCTGAAGGATATATTCCTGATGAGCTTTAACTATCTAGGTTGGTTTCAGTTAACCAAAGGGGGATAAGGACTCTGCCTCAAGTTACCAGCCAGTTTCCATACTCCCATCTTTTCTACATTTCTGGAATGCACAATTTACAAACAGTTATCTGATTACTTTGATAATATAGGAATTATTGGTGGATCTCAATATGGTTTTAGGAAAAGCATGTCAACAATCAATGTGATAGATGGTGTTGTAAAGTACATCCATCAAGTATTTGAGAATAAAGACTTCCATCAAGTCACTTTTTGTGACCTAAGCAAAGCAAGATACTTAAAGCTTGTTCCCCACAGATAAGGAGGATTCTCAGCCACGTATGTAATAGCTCTTTGGAGCAGGGTGTTTTCCCCAATAGACTGAAATATGCCATTGTAAAACCATTGCATGAAAAGGAGGATACATCGGATGTCAACAACTGTTGCCCAATCTCTCTTCTGACAGCTCTATCAAAATTTTTTGAGAAAGTAATGTATTCAAGAGTAGCCTCCAATATTTGTAAAAATAAAGTACTAACAAAATGTCAGTTTGGTTTTCAGAAAGGCTTTTCAACTGAAAATGCTATATACGCTTTCACTGATCAAATATTAAATGCTCTGAATAACCGGACATCACCCATTGGTATTTTTTGTAATTCTCAAAGTCCTTTGATTGTGTATATCATGAAATTCTTTTAGATAAGCTAAATCATTATGGTTTGAGGGGGGCAGTGCACAAATGGTTTAATTCATACTTTACTGGAAGAACGCATAAAGTTGAAATAAGTGGTTCATGTAATGTTAAAACAACAGCTGATTCCTCAAACTGGGGGGGGGGGGGGGGCTATCAAGTACGGAGTCCCACAGGGTTCGGTCTTAGGTCCTTACTGTTCTTGATATACATTAATGACTTACCATTCCATATTCATGAAGATGCCAGGTTAGTTCTTTTTGCTGATGATACAAGTATAGTAATAACCAAGAACTAAGTGATGTAATTGTAAATGATGTTTTTCACAAAATTGTTAAGTGGTTCTCAGCAAACGGACTCTCTTTAAATTTTGATAAAACACAGTATATACAGTTCTGTACAGTAAATGGAACAACTCCAGTAATAAATATAGACTTTGAACAGAAGTCTGTAGCTAAGGCAGAATTTTCAAAATTTTTTAGCCAGCAGCGCAGCCAAGACTTGTCGCGGGAGCTCCCCATCTGGAGGAATGTAAACAGAGCAAACAGTAATAGCCAGCGAGAGGTCGACCCTGAAAGCGACTGCCTCTAAAGGCGTCAGAAGGGGTACGGGCGAGCTACAGACAGAGTGGTGAACAAAGGGGCAAACTCCACCTGACGCTCGTTGTCAGGCAGCGCGGTTCTTATAGTATCCCCGATAACCGCAAAGGGCAGGGGTCCACATTGCTGGAAACCGTTTCCTGAAGAGCGATGCAGAGAACAGGGGAAACACTCAGAAGCATCTGGAGCTCAGGCAGGTGGCGGGAATAACCGCCGCAATTCCACTGGAGAATGGAAGCAGGAAGGGACTGGGAGGGGGTGAAGGTGACTAAGAGGCAGACGGCTCCTGAGAGCCAACGGCCGCCACCGGGGGAGACTCAGCTGCGTCCATAGGAAAGGCCCCCGAGGGTTTCGTGAGGGCGAGATCCGAGGCAGAGGCGAGGATCTCCACCTCATCCCCAGAGCCAGAACTATTTACAGCAGGCGGTACTGAAATCGCAGGAACGTCCTACTTCTTGACACATTCCGTTCCTTCTTCTCGTGTCTGTCCTTAGAGTTAGAGGGCTGGGAGAGCTTCTCTGAAGGAGCGTCGGTGGCTGACGACGACGCAGAAGCCCTACGACCAGCAGGTGGCGGAACCTTCAGCCACTGGCTGACATCCGCCTGGGTAGGAGAAGAAACGGAGGAAGGGAGAGCCCTGAGGGACCCCTTCCGTGAGAGAGGAACCGTCAGAGGCAACGCCAGCGGAGAAGGAGGGGGAGGGATAGAGCGCCCCCGGTTTTGGAGCAGATGTTACTCCCGAAGTAAGCGTGGGGGGAGCGACAGAAGAGGGTTTGCCCCCAACTGCTGAGGCAACAGAGGAAGGCTTGCCCCTATACACTTGGGGGGCAGACAGAGATGCACGGCCCCGAGGGCCCACTGAAGGCGGCACTGATGGAGGTGACAACTGCTGCTCGTGAGGGCGACGATAACGTTTCTGCAGCATAAGATGTTCGAAGGGAAACAGGATACATCCTTTCAAATTTCAGTTTTGCCTCTCGATAAGTAAGCCGGTCCAGGTCTTAAATTCCATTATCTTCCGCTCCTTATGAAGAACGGGACAATCCGGCGAGCATGGACTGTGGTGCTCTCCACAGTTGACACATACAGGCGGAGGCGTACATGGAGAATCGGGATGAGAGGGGCGTCTGCAATCTCGACATGTGGCGTTGGATGGGCAACGGGAGGACATATGCCCAAACTTCCAGCACTGGAAGCACCGCATCGTGGGAGGGACGTATGGCTTGATGTCACAATGGTAAACCATTACCTTGACCTTCTCAGGCAATACAGCACCCTCGAAGGCCAAGATAAAGGCACCGGTGACCACCCTGTTAGTCTTGGGTCCTTTATGTACACGACGGACAACATGTACACCACGTCGTTCCAAGTTGGCTCTCAGCTCGTCGTCAGATTGCAAAAATAGGTCACAATGGTAAATAATCCCGTGGACCATATTTAAGCTACTGTGGGGAGTGACGGTAACAGGGACGTCACCCAGCTTATCACACAAGAGTAACGCTCGTGACTGGGCTGGGGAGGACGTCTTGAGGAGGATGGACCCATTCCTCATTTTAGACAACCCCGCGACTTCCCCAAACTTATCCTCCAGGTGTTCCACAAAAAACAGAGGCTTTGTTGTAAGAAATGAGTCACCATCAGTCCAGTTGCAGACAAGGTATTGTGGTACGTAAGGCTCCCGCTTGGCACTAGATCCGCGTCCCTCCCACAGCGCAGCCAATGAGGGGAACGACTGAGGGTCATATTGTGCAGCATCAAATTCAACTCTGCCTCGCTTAGAGACACTGGTGGCCGTGCGACCACCAGCTTGGTGTGATTTATTGCGCTTCATTGCGCCACATCCTCCCAGATGCCACCTACTCCGAACGAGGGCTCTCCCTAAGGGCGCCACCCAGCCAAAGCAACGGGTACCTGGCCGATATCCCGTTGCCCAGAGTCCCCGTGCAAGACAAGATGTTCACATACTCCTTGGCATGCATGGGGAGGAAACAGCTCTGGCATTTGTAGTGCGATCCCTGCGTGGTCAGGGGGCTACCACCAAGAGGCTACATGACGACCCCACAACAACGGACTGGCTACCGTGCTGGACTTTAGGTGTTGAAAGGGTCCACAGTTGTCGTGGGCGCTAAGAAAGGGATTGCGTACAAGACAAGAAGGAGGCAACCCAGAAGACGTTGGGTGTAAATCCCGCCACAACACAATAGGTAGCATGCAAGATGGTGGTGCATGATGGACCAATAGAAAAACACCACGTAAGGCGTCCTTCCCCAAATGGCACGCACTAACAACGGAAATTTGGAAAAATGGAGGTCAAACCCAAGAGGGGACCATCACATAAGGCCAAAACGTTTGAGACTCCTTTTAGTCGCCTCTTACGACAGGCAGGAATACCGCGGCCCCATTCTTACCCCCGAACCCACAGGGGGGTGGGACTGAGGTTCCAACTTCTTTGCCTCTCCTGCTTTTATAACTAGAACACTTGAGTGGGTGAGTTCATTCTTTAGCTACACATTGTGGGGAGAGGTCAGAGTGTTGGTATTTGTTATAAATAATAATGCGTTATAGTTATTGTGATTACATAAGTTTCATCATTTGACGTCTAGGGAGATAACAAGAGTCTGGATATTTGTTATGAATTATTATTATTAATATTATTATTATTAATATAATTATGTAAGGTTGATCACTTGACATCTAGTGAGAAAACCAGTGTATTTTTTTAATAACGAATCAAATTTAATGTTATTGCAATCGAGCGAATTTCGTCATTTGAGGCGCCAGCAGAAAGTAATCATCACCCCCCTCCCACAAACAGACATATAAGTACTCTCGTTTTCCATTGTTTTGCGCTTTCACTGTTTTTCGTAGTTTTGATATTTTGTGCATTTTTCAGTTTTTTTGTGCTTTACCCTATCTTCATCATTTTTCGTGTTTTTCGATTTTTTCACAATTTCGCCACTCTTACACATTATTCTACATAGTTCCACATTTTTCATAGTCGAAAGGCAGATGTATAAGAATACATATGTTCTTAATGAACTGTTGATGGTGTACAGCAACCAGGCACAAATTGGTTTTAAGTTACTTTATTCGAAAAGTACCATTACTGGTTTCGAATTTTTCACAATTCGTCATCAGACAGTTTTTTCATCATTTCATCAATAGAGATTATACATTGATTTCCTGTGAGTTTACCTAGAATAAACAATACTTCATAAATTACAAACATGTAACCAAAATGGTTCCAATACATGTTGGAATACAACTTACGTTAGATGCCTGCTGGTACATTTCTATTAGCATTTTCTTGCAATGAAATACATTCTCAAGGATGTATATGTTTTCACAGTCACAAACGTTGTACTGCATTGTAAACTACTTTCATTCAGTCACAAAACGAATGTGCACCAAATGTTTTGGTCCACAGCATATGAAAACAAATCCACAGTTTTCAAATCACATGAGTGTCAAAGATGTTACAATTCAATGATACAAAGAGGTGGAATTTTTGGGGGAGGGGGGCAGAAAACTTAAATTACTGTTATGAAAGATTGAAACAGTGTGTTATGTTAAATCTGGGGCATTAAATGCAGACAGAAACGATAAATACATGGGCTGTTGAAAATTACAGCACTAAAAACTTATTTTATACAACAATAGAGATACAAGTGTGAGCAAGATGTGTGTGAAATCCTTACATGCTTTGAACATCGATGATGATAGTACATTACAATTTATATGTATTTACTGCCATAAATAGTACTGACTATTGTACGCACATACAATATTGAAAGATTTGTTACTTGATCTGCAGACAGCTGTACAAATGTTATTTATATTGATGCAGAGAAAGTACTTTCTGGAAGTTTTTTCAGGAAAGGAGTATTACCAAATTTAGTCTGCTCATTTTCGATATTATGACATGAAGTGCTTTTGTGTGTATAGATTTCTATTCCCTGTAATATATTCACAGTGGCTCTTTTTTCCCTGAAGTGTAACATTTTCCTGTTACTTTCAGTATCTTACTGAATGGTTTTCTTCTACAATGGAGGCTGCAAATATAGATTTTTTCAAGTTCGTGAGCCTGAAGGCCAAAGTGGTCTTCTTTGTACCTAATCTCAAATCTTCTCACTGTCTGGCCAATGTAGAATTTCGGGCTGAATCACATTGTAGCTTATTTATTGTAGGGAGCCTTGGAAAATTTTACATTGTCGATCACTTTTCCTGGAGTTTACTGTTGGTAGAGAAAATTATATTAATATTCTCCCTTTTAAATAAGTTTGCAGTTAAGTATGATACTGGGCATGTGTGTTGGATAACAGTATATTCAGATTTGGCTTCTGCAGGAGACTGATTTGTTTTGGATTGAATAGGCCTAATGTGTGAACTGCTGTTCTGTGGAGTTGTGGCTTTTGTTTTTATTTTGTTGTGGAGTTTATCTACTATTATGTGAGCAATTGTTTTAAGTAAACAGATTTCATTTCGTTGTTTTTGCATTTGGTGCACCATGGCTTTGAAATATGACATTTTGTGTTGGTTGAGATTACATGAAGACTTGTCAGTGATGACATCTGTGGTGGTGGGTTTTCTGTGTATGCTAATCCGACGTTTGTGGATAATGTTACAGATTTTAAGATCAAGAAAATTTATGCTCTTTTTGCTTCATGCTCATTTGTGAATTTAACAGTTTTGTGCATTTTTCTGAGTTCTGTTACCAATGTACCAATTTTATTGTTTGCATCATCAAAAAGCAGGATTGTAGCATCGACATACTTTTTTAGTATATTAATTTGTTAATGATTTATTGATTAGTTGAGAAATATTTTATATTCTGTGTGGTTGATGGGAATGTCTGCTAATATTCCAGCTAAGCTACTTCTCACTGCCAAACAATAATGCTGTTGGTAAACCTTATTGTTGAACCGAAAATAATGTTGGTTCAGGATGAGTGTGAGTATTTCTGTGTGTTCAGAGGTCTCTAAGTACTAATTGTCTTTTAGCTAAACAGACTTTTTTATAATGCTAATAGTCTCTTTAACAGGCTTATTTGTGTATCGATCAATTACATCAAGTGATGCAAATTTAGCTATGGGTGGGATGTGGATGTCTTCATTAGAGGCTATGAGTTCATGTGTGTTCCGTATGGTGAAGCTATTTTCAAAGGTATAATATTTATTAATGATGTCTTTCAGTCACAGGCTATAAAATACACAGGATTGTTTCTTGAGTTGATGATTGCGTGATTAGAACAGCTTTCTTTACATATCTTTAGCTGTGCACATAGTGCTGATGGATTCATTATTGGACAGCTGTGCACTTTATATGTGTTCAATAAAGGATTGAAGTTATTTAGAAGTTTACTGAGTTTATTTTGGAATTTCATTGTGGGATGAGACTTTATTGCAGCAATGTTGTTACTATGGAAAAATTGTAGTGCATCACATATTTTCAATATAACATAACAGTAATTTACGTTACCTTCCACCCTCCTCTAAAACAATGCCATATCTTTGTATCATCGGTTTCAGCATCTTTGATACTCATGTGCAATGCAAACTGTGTATCTGCTTTCATATGTCATAAGTCAAAACATTTGGCACACATCGAAAATTCGTTTTGTGACTGTACAAAAGTGGTTTACAATGCAGTGCAACGTTTCTGACTGAAAATATAAACCTGCTTGAGAACGCATTTCATTACAAGAAAGCTGCTAATACAAATGCGCTAGATGGACATTTCATGTAAATTATGTTCCAACACAAATACACAACGAAACCATTTTGGTAACACATTTATAAATCGTAAATTATTCATTATCCTAAGGCAACTCATAGGAAACCACTGTATAATCTGTATCTATGAAAGCGTGAAAAAACTGTGTGACAATGAGTGGTGAAAAATTCGAAACCATATATATATATATATATATATATATATATATATATATATATATATATATATATATATCTTAAAAACAAAGATTCCAAGACTTACCAAGCGGGAAAGTGCCGGCAGACAGGCACAATGAACAAAACACACAAACATACACACACAGAATATATATGGCATGTTTTTAAAGTAGGTACCATTTGAAAATTTAAAAAAAAATGTGCTAAAATATCTCAATAATTTTATTTTTACATGAAAGCCTGTACCTTAATCTACTTTTCTACATCATTTCCGTCAATATTGAGGCACTTGTCATAACGTTGTACCAGTTTTTGAATACCCTCCTCATAAAAGTCTGCGGCCTGACTTGTTAACCACTGCATCACCACTGTTTTGACTTCATCATCGTCTTGAAGACGCTGACTGCCCAGCTGTTTCTTCAAGTGCAGGAACAGATGGTAGCCACTGGGCACACGATCGGGGCTGTATGGTGGATGATCTAGAGTTTCCCATCGAAAATATGTGTTGAGATCTTTGGTCTGATTCACCACATGCGGACGTTTTTTGTCTTGCAGCAAAACGATGCCCTTGCTCAACTTCCATGGACTGTTGCTTTGATTCTGGTATGACGTAGGCCACCCATGTTCCATTGCCCATAACAATTTGTCTTAAGAAATCATCACCGTCATTGTGGTACTGCTCAAGGAAAGTCAATGCACTGTCCAAACGTTTGGTTTCGTGTTCATCAGTCAACAATTTCGGTACCCAACATGCGCACAATTTTTGGTAATTTAAGTTCTCAATCACAATGGCATACGAAACACTATGAGAAACATTAGGAAAATCATTCCGTAAGGAGGAAATCGTAAAGTGTCTCCTTTTTCTCACCTTATTATCCACTTCCTGCACCAAACTTTCATTACCGACTGAAGGACGCCCACTCCGGTGTTCATCATTCATATTTGTGCAGCCATCTTCAAATGCTCTCACCAACTTTCCTACCATTCCATCACTCATAATGTTTTCTCCGTACACTGCACAGATCTCACGATGAATACCAACCGCCTTTAGGCCTTTAACACTAAGAAATCTTATAACACTCCTTACTTCACAGTCGGCGGGACTCACAATTATTGGAGGCATCTTAAACACTCGGTACACAATGTAAACAAGGAAGAATCAGACTGTAATGGCGTCAGTGTGTAGATTTAAGTACAGGCTTTCATGTAAAAATAAAATTATTGAGATATCTTAACACGTCATATATATGACATGTTTTTTAAGTATCGTTTAGAAATTTAAAAACGACGTGCTAAGATATCCCAATAATTTTATTTTTACATGAAATCCTGCACTTTAATCTACACACTGACGCCATTACAGTCTGATTCTTCGTTGTTTATGTTATATATATATATATATATATAGGGTGGTCCATCTGAAGTTTTGGATGAGATTATCTCGAAAACTATTCATCGGGTAAAAATAGTGGGTAAGACAAGTTCGTAAGCTCAAAGGGAGACATCAAACGATACTACACGTATCATTTGAATGATTATTTAGAATGATCCGAGAAAGACACATCAAACCGATACAAAATCTGCATCAATGCTTTCATTACGCCAAATTAAGCTTTTTTTTCTTTTTTTTTACAAAATGTATTCTACCTGCCACAGTTTTTGATGGAGGGAGGCGGAATGGTATTAAAATCTCGTTAGAGAACTTTTCACAATTGCGTACTTGACCCGACTGTGGTGCTGCTGTGGCCAAACTATGAACTATGGCTCAGTATGATGGACGGTACAATGCGATCAGACGTCACTTCACGTTCAGATTGTGAACTGTTAACATCAACTGACGAAAGTAATTTATTCTTTAGCGAAACATGGCTCACTATCCACCTACAGAGATTGTTGATATAATGTTAATTATAGGTGAATGGCATAACAATTACGCTGCAGCTGCACAATTGTACGCAGATCGTTTCCAAAACAGTCGAGATCCAAGCGAAAACATTATTCATTATTCGAAATCGCTCTCAGCGAGCTCGAAATGGATACATGCACCGTCCACTTCGTCATCGCGATTACAATGAAAATGACGCTCGTGCCCTTACTGTGCTTGTCTGTGTTCAACTGGATCCTGAAATGAGTAGTCGTGCGATTAAGAGACAAACTGGAATACCGAAGTCAACTGTTTTGAGGATTTTGAAGGCACATAAATATCGTATGTATCATATCACACTGACACAGGCATTACGCCGAAAGATATTCAAATACGTGTGCATTTCTGCCAATGGGCCTTGGAAATGATAAGAGGTGACAGCCACATTCAAAAACAATGGCGAATTAAATCGTCATGATTGTCATTATTGGTCCCCTGTCAATCCACACTAGCACAGACACGTTGACAATCAACAAAAATGGTCGTTAATGGTCTGGTGTGGAATTTTAAACGCTTACTTGATAGGACCGTATTTTTTGACCGAAATATTACTGGGGGAACTTATTAATAACTTCTCTGCAATGATTTGTTGGAGCTAATGGAAGATGTTGATTTAGAAACTAGGAACGAATGTTGTTCCAACAGGACGGAGCAGCTCCCCATTATGCTAAAAATGTGCGGTGGATATTATGCGGCGGACCAATTCAGTGGCCTCAATGTTCACCAGAACTAACATCTCCTGATTTTTTTTCTTGTGAGGTAATTTAAAAAGTATTGTTTATGAAAGACAGTCCACAATCCGAAACGATATGGAGCAATGCATTCGAAGAGCGTGTGCAGCCATACCATGGGATGTGCTACTCAAAACTGTGGACAACTTTCGCAGACGATTGACTTTATGCACTGTAGCAAATGGGGATAATTTTGAACAATTTCTTCGTGGCAAATTTCATTATTTAAGCACCCAAACTGTGAGAGGCAAGTTGATTCACACTAATGAATCAACCCAACATGTGAGAGGCGAGGGACTCACACTAATGAAGCACCCTATGGCAACGTCATTCTACTACATTCATGTCGTTGCTCCTGGGTAGCGCTTAAAGTAGGATACAGTACATTTTGTACAAAAATAGTTTAACTTAGCGTAACGAAAGGACTGGTGCACATTTTTTAACGATTTGATGCGTCTTTCTCGGATGATTCTAAATAAATCAGAGTTCTTCCCCAATTTTACTTTTTTCTCGATTTCAGTACCATCTGTCAATGGTTTAAAAAAAATGTTTCAAACAAAACTTGAGTGCTTTTGTATGGAGAATCCGAATCTGCAATAAAAAGATGAGTGTTTCCATTTAACATTGAAAAGTTGCCCCCCATCCCATCCAAGGAGGCGGCGGTTGGGGTTCACGTGTAGTATCATTTGATGTCGCCCTTCGAGCTTACGAACTTGTCTTGCCCACTATTTTTACCCAATGTATAGTGTTCGAGATAAACTCATCCGAAACTTCCGATGGACCACCTTATATACATATATGACAAATTGGCAAATATGTTCTTTTTGCAAATTACTGCAACACATTATTTAATGAGAACTACACCCTCAAGTAAACAAATAATGTAATATTTAACATCAAATACACTCTTGCAAAGAGTGTAAATATTAACAAATATCATTGTGCTACATTTAAACGAGTGAACTCTTGCTACATCATCCTTACATTACCAATGTGTATGTGTGCATGTATGTGTGTGTGTGTGTGTGTGTGTGTGTGTGTGTGTGTGTGTGTGTGTGTGTGTGTGTGTGTGTGTGTGTGTGTGTGTGTGTGTGTGTGGGTGTGTTTGTGTGTGTGTGTGTGTGTGTGCATATGTGAGATGACCGTGTGTGCATTAAAATAAGTGTTATCCTAATGGCAGAAATATCACAACATATTGTGCAAATATTCACAAAATTTATGGTGTCATAGCAAAATTCTGAGGTTTATCTACGAGACATGTGAATACAGTATACATCATCACTGCTAACTGCAGGAGCTGCTATGACTCTACTGACCTGGTTGCTAGCAGAGAATACACTGATATGGAAGCAGGCACTCGAGGCGGACCATCCCACCCACGTGATTATTGGAAAAGGGTTCTTAAAAGCTACTGTAAAAATGCATAGGTGCATATAACTGCAAAGCACTACCTTCCCCTCCTCCTTTTCTCTCTGGACCAACAAGAAACAAGCTTCCCAACCATCTTGCTTTTAATACTAGGGAAACTGTGTGTGGGCTGGTCAGACCACATTCCCAGGTCGAATAAAAAAGAGCAAGAAAATAATTAGCCTAACACAACATAATATTTTAAACAAATATTTCATGCATTATTAGTGCATGAGGTCAGAATAAGGCTCATGAATAACTATGGAAAAATTCAAAGTGTATAGACATCTCTGCTTCCCAAATAAGACTGAGCAATGACCACAGTGCAGCAAAAATAAACTATTTCTACATACTATGTCACTGACTCTTCAAGCTTACAACACCTCTGCCAATGTAAAATAGAGATATGCAGTATTCTCATGCTGGCTCTTGATAAGCTGAGACGACTCAGTTAATACTGATCACATGCTGTCAACACTGCATATGAGATGTTTGATGCAAAAATCCGAATATGTATACTTTCAACACATCTGTACAAACAAGTAACACAGCTCATTATTTCAACAAATTGTATTGATATCATACATTAAACAATTTACACAATGTGGTATTTCACCAAGAAAGCTCATCCCTCCATTACTAATAAAAGTTTGTACCAGTTCTACAAAGACACACTTGGAACTGAACAATTAGCCACATATTGAGAGTGGAAGTAACTATACACCACAACACCGCCATGTCACTGACATCTCTGGTAATATATTCTAGTGGTCCCTATGTAGTGTTGACTGAGACGATCCTACCTGACAAGTGCAATGGTGCTGTATCTAACGGTAATTGTCTAGCTGGGGGAAGTACTGGCAACTTTTGCCAGCATGAAGCACACCTCTTAAAAGATGATGTGATTTGTAGAGACATTTGCACAGAGAGATTGTTGTATCTGGACAGGCCTTAACACTCATGAAGCCATAGAGGTACCTATATATGAGCAACATATCAATATCTTTAGTAGTATACTTAGCCAAGTGCAAGGATAAAAGCTGATTCACAGTAGATGTCAACAGATCTTTACATCATGTCATGTCACTGTCACATCAGGATATATTTGCAGTGTTCATCACATCACATCACGTTAGTCAGCTTAGCAAAGCACTGAGTGGTTAAAGTGAGACTACGAGCAACCGTAAGTTAGAGTATACTGTATTATCGGAACTGTGTAACTAGCAAATGGTAAAGTTTGTTAATGGTCAGAATTAACGTCTTAACAGTTGTTCTTGATCAGTTTTGTCTGGTGAAGTGCTGAGGTGCGAAAGTACACCGCAAAACATCAACATTTATTTGTTAGAAAAAAATATATTAATACAAATACAACAAACAATATTCATAAGGCAAGAAATAGAGTTTGTTTACCGTAACCATCATATCAAAGCAGCCATTTACAGCTTCAGTGACAATGTAGGAATGTGGCTTAGATCGTACCTAGCTGATAGAAAACAGAGGGTATCACTTAATCATGGAGACAGTACATTATCTTCATCTGAATTGGGAACTGTCACTCTACATTTGTCTCAAGGTTCGTTGCTGGGCCCCTCGCTCTTTTTGTTGAAAAAACATCAGAAAACGACGTTTCAAGATCTGTCAACAATGGTTTCTCTGATCTGGTTCAGAAGTAATGGTCTAACTTTAAATGTTGAAAAAAACTGTACATTCATTTTTATGGGTCTCAAAAATTTCAAAAGGACATAAGTTTAAATGCAATTATCAAAACTTTTTAGGCGTCCACATCGACAATAAATAAAACCGGTTGTGCTATACCCTGGATTTGACAAAAAGACTTAGTACTGTGACTTATGTAACAATCAACTGTTATAATGGCACTGTTATGGCTGCTTATTTTTTTAAGGCTTTTGTCATCACTTTTGGTATTTTCATTCATTGTTGTCCTTATGGCATTATATTTTGGGGTAACCAACTAGTGGCGTAAAAGGATTTGTTGCTCAGAAGACAACAGAGTTAATATAAATCATTCATGAATAAATCTTAAAAAAACACTAAATGTTATCAATTGTCTCACAGTATATGTCTCATGTGATATCTAATTCAGAACAACTCCATGTACAAAGCCAACAGTGCCAGCATGACTACTGTCATGACCAAAACACAATTTGAATGCTTGGTTTAAAAATTGGATTCATGCAAAAGACCATAAGGTCGCACATTATTCAGGCAGAAAGGTGTTCAATGTACTTCCCTCTGACACAAAAAGCATTCCCAGTGTAATGCCAGAATTTAAAAAATAAACTGAATAAATATCCACTGGAAAGCTCTTTTTACTCTCTTGATGAATTTTTGATGTGAATATTTCTTCACTGTAGTTTAGGCATTGTCAGAATGTCCATGTAATACTTGTAATTACCATAATGTAAATGAAAACTACAGCCTATCTTTTCACTGAAATTATTTGAACTCATTATCAGTTTAATGATTTACTATAATTTTAGCAGATTTATATCTTACACTGTGGAATAAGAGTAATGTGGGATTTTATTGTTTTATAATTACGTTTCAGTGTAGTAAACGATCAAGTTTGTAATTTTTAGCATATTTTGTTCCTAGGCACATGTTATCTTACAATTTGTAATTATTAACACATTTAGTTGCTGTACCACGTATGGTTCTAATATTTTAATTTCAATTTTTTAAAATCTGCTAAACATGACTCATTCCATATCCAGTTAATTCTTTTGTTTTCTGGATCAATGGAACATAAATAAACAAAATATTATTTCCTTGCCTACCAAATAACATCATAAACAAGTGTCTTTTTCTCCGCCAATCGAGCTGACTATTTCACATTAACTGTACTGCAAAATCTAATTCATATGTCGCTTTCAAATATCTGGTCTCGTTGTGGAGAAACACTCAATGGAAAAAATATCCTTGCCGTAATCGAACATTTGCAAACTGACACGAAAACAAATCACAATAATAAAATAAAGATTACAGATAAACAAAACCACAAAATCCACTACTGTAACATGGGTCAGCTTGATGAAACAGTTGAACTACCTGACGTTAGCAGGCGGACAAGATAGTCTGCCTCCTCCCCCCTACCATCTCAAGCTCCAGCAATCTTCCATTAACGTTACAATCCAAACTGTCTTCCCGAGAAATCTAGACGGTAACGTGACGTGACGCTTCGTCTCGTTCACGGTCTATGTGAATGCCTCATTGGAAAAGCATTGTAGGACGTTCTGATGTGACGGAAAGTGTGAATTTGCCTTAAAAACAATTTGAAATATTGTATGACATTTATTTCTTTTTACAAATGACAGAATTACAGTTTCTTTATCGTAATGTGCGTAAAAAAGTTTTCGATTGTGTTGAGGCATAGTCAAGCAAAACTTTTGAAAAGAGCTAAACCGCCGTTTGACTGTGCATTATTATATTTGTCTCTTCTACTATGTAGATTTCGTTTTTTGTGCCACTATAAAGTACAGTTCTAAAAGTTGTTAGACCATTATTAAGTCATGTCTGTTAAGGCACTCCAAAGCCTGTTGGACTGCTTTAACAGACGTGGCTTAGTAATGGTACAACAACTTTTAACGTTGGACTTATTATTATATATTTTAAAAAATCAATAAAAATAAAAACCTGATAAATTATTTTTTTCCTTCTTCCCTCTTTTTACCTACAAAGTGCGATGCAGTACTCTCAGGAGACACCCACTCTTAAAATTATCTGTGGACGTCGTGTTGTATTAGGGAATATCTTTGACAATTTGTATAATGGTCGTCTGCTGGCGTAGTGTGAAAATGTTATCATGTGGGCTCAAGTAATAGATATTTAATGAAATAAATTTTGCAGTGCGATTCGTTTGATATTGAGGACACATGAGGGACTAATATGCAAAAATATTGGCTGGCTACTCTTCTGTATTCGAAACCGATTGGCGGAGTCTGACAGATACTGCTGGACATGTACGTCTATCGAGTAATGACTGACAGATGTCAAGGGAAGCGCGTCTTTAAAAGACCGAAATGAGAAGCGAATGAAGTGATTTTTCTGAACAGAATATCTGTGCTACACCATGGCGGGGCTTTTCGGTTATGGCCGTGAAGCAATAAGAGTGAAAGTGACGGTACGGCTGTTCATTATTAGGGCAATCCATATTTTGTCAGCGAACAATACGATTATTTAAGTTGCCAATACGAATGTGTAATATTTGTTGCATGTTTTTATTTTACATTCGCTTACGTAAAGTAATCTATTTCAGAAATGTGAAGGAGTCATGCCCAGGGAACACAGGAAATTTAGTGTTGATCCCCAAATAACATCATTTGAAGTACTTCAGAGTATCTTGGCGAAAGCATTTGATATTAAAGGGTAAGCAAACTTTGCAGTGCGGGCCGCATAATGAAATAGTTGTAATTTAACTTCAGCATTCTTAAATAGATCGCTTTTTACCAATTTCATGCGAGGTACATGGGCAGATTCTAGTAAAGCTTTTCATCGCTGCATAATGTGTCCCTACAATAAGTTGTGTATTTTCCCACATTTAATTGGTTAACGTACTACTTGTTTTGACAAGAAATGTAAGACATTCCGGAGACCATTATTCAAATGAATCGTTCGCCTAATTGAAATGGGTCACAGACTTTCATGTACACATCAGTACAGAAGTTATCAAAGTTGAATTAGTGTACATACAGACTTTGCAAAGCATTGTGCAATAGTATTGGTGGACACGTCAGTTTTAGATGACATTTAAACACAAACAATCCTATGAATATAAAATGAATGATAATCATAATATAAATATCAAAAATTGATGATACATGCAAAGATTTTTTAACTCCTTACATGAAGTTACTCAATAGAAGGCATGCTTGTTTGTTGTGGTCTTTAGTCCGAACACTGGTTTGACACATCTCTCTGTGCTACGTTATCCTGTGGTAGACTCTTCATCTCCAAATGACTAATACAACCTACTGTCTTTCAAAACTGCTTGCTGTATTCATCTCTTTGTCTCATTTTACAATTTTTGTCCCCTACGCGTCCCTGTAGTACTAAACTAATGATTCCTTGATGTCTCAGAATGTCATATCAACTGAGCCCTTTTTATGGTCACGCTGTGCCTCAAATGTCATTTTCCCAAAGTTGCATTCAGTAATTTCTCATTTTTTATGTAATGTATTCGTCTAATCTTCAGAATTCCTCTGTAGCACTGCATTTCGAAAGCTTCTATTCCCCTTTTGTCTAAGCCTTTTGTTGTCCACATTTCACTTCCGTATGAGGATACACCCCAAATACCCCCAAAAAAGTCTTCCTGATGCTTAAAGCTATGTTTCACATTAACAGATTTCTCTGATATGTTTTTCTTTCCATTGCCGGTACATTTTCTATACCCTCTAATTTTACTGACAAAATAACTCTCTTGTGAGCTAAGGCAATTGCTTCAGCATCACCTGATTTAATTCGCTTCCATTCCATTCCCCTTGTTTTGCTTGTTTTGATGTTCATGTTATATCCTCATTTCAAGACATTAACCATTCCCATCCAACTACTCTTCAAAGTCCTTTGCTGTTTCTGGCAGAACTGTCATTGGCAAACATCAGTGGTTTTATTCCTTCTACCTGAACTTAAATTCCTTCTCCTTCACTGCATATTCATTGTATGGATTGAGTAACATTGAGGATAGGCAACAACCCTATCTCACTCCCCTCACAACCACCACTTCCCTTTCATGCTCCTTGACTCTTATAGCTGCAGCAGGTTTCTGTACAAATTGTAAATAGCCTTTGATGGTAAATTAACTGTGGCAGCTTGTATTTTATCCCTAACCTGCTCAAAATTTCTATGAGTTTAGTTCAATCAGCATTGTCAAAAGCTTCTCCTGGCTCCACAGGTGCTATAAATGTAGGTTTTTCTTCAACCTGTCTTCTGAGATAAAACTCTGGGGCAATACTGATTCACATTTCATATCTATCCCTGGAACCCAAATTGATCTGTCCTGGGATTAAGTTCAACCCATTTTCTGTTCAGTAAATTCATGTCAAAATTTTGCAATCATGACTTTTTAAACTGGCATTGTGGCAGTTTTCGCATCTGTCAGTGTGCTTATTTATCTTAAGGTAACTACTTTAAAACATTGATTACACAGAGATGAACTATAACAGGATAAAGTGAATTGTTACAACCTGCAACAATTCCTGATTTTTGAACTCATTATGTTTGAACACACCACTTTATTGTTTAGCTTCAGGATATTCTTTAACATCATATGTACAAAATTTTACTAAATGACATTTCAATTTCGTTCTGGAAATATCAATGTTTTCTGTCATCTTTGTAGGGTGGCAAACACTATAGGAGTCTTCTTACATTTACAGGCTCTTTATCAGTCAATAATGAGCCAGTTTCCTGAAATTTGATGATAATTCTTACTTCTTGGGTTTTAATCATGGATATACCTGATTAATGATGCATATGTACATAAATAATTGTTTCATTATGTGTGGTGATGATGCAGTTGATATGCCTAGTTCCCTGAAGGTATTTTTGTACAAATTATTGGGACAATTTTGTTGCACATCGCACAGCTTTCTTTTGAAGTTTTAGTAATATTTGTATGTGCACATCAGCAGCACTTCACCAGATCAGGATTCCATATGATAGTTGTGAAAGGATTATACCATAGTACACTCTTCATATTGTGTGTGTATGTATTGTCCCCAGCATTGTTCTCATCAGAAATAATGTTTAACTCATTTTGCAAGAGACATTGTTTATATGATTCTCCCATGTCCAGTACCAATCCACCATCACACCCAGGAATTCATAATTTTTTGTCTATCAGATCTAAGCCTCCAAGCTTGTTGATAATTTTGTTCAAGTTATGGTTTTGGTTGCATGTGTATGCATATATTCGGTTTGATTAACATTTATAAAAATATTTTCACTGAAGTAATTGTTTCAAATTTTCGTATTTGGAGAAGACTTTAGTCGTATGTTGAACACTGTTGATGATAAATGAAATGTCATTTGCAAACATGACAAAATAATTGTACCATCCAGTACCAGTGACATTATCAAGATGATGGTCACTGCCATTTCAGCCTCATGCAATATGCCTACCATGACTCCGTGCATTCAGGATCGGAACAGACGAGGGCAATCCCATTATACAAAATGTAATGAAAGTGATTCTAATAACTACATGGAACTAACAGGAATTAGCATATTCAGGGCAAGAACAATGAAAATTTAAAACAATGTATCCACAAAATTAGTGGCAGAATTTTCACTTGAGCCATATAGTTCAGACAAAGACCACAATACCACAAAACCTTAATTTGTTCCAAAACTTGATATCAATAACATCATTTGACCTACCCAGTTCAGGTGAAGTCCATGTAACCATAACTTGCTCCAAAAACCAAAGAATAGACTAGAAAACTTCACTTGCCCTCAGCTAGAACAAAGTCCACAGTACCCAGAAACAACTTCTCATTGCAAGAACTAGTACTGAAATCTTCACTCTACCTAAATAGCTAGAACAAATTCCAAGCTTGCTGAATTGCTATCAAAGATCTCACTGAATCAAACAAGACCATAATAGCAATAAACTGAAACTTGCTCATCTATCAATAACTGAAAATCTAGCTTGATCAAAATAGCTAGAACAATCTCCACTACCTAAATCAACCTTTATTTTAACAATAATGAAAATGCCTGGGTGGAGCAATACATCAAATAAGGCAAGGGCAATCACTCACCTGTAGTGGATTGATGTGCAGAGCACAGTAACTCATAATAGAAAACAGCATTCATGGTAGTTTTTGAGCTCTAGCTGTTTTCCAGCTGCAGTAGTACACACATGAACACATGCAATCAAATACACCAAAAAACACACACTCATTGGCGTGGCAAGACAGTCTTGACAAGGCTATGGAAGTGTGCATTTAGGTGTATGTAGTTGTGTGTGTGGATGTGTGTACTGTCGTTGGAAAAATAACTAGTGCTGGACAGTTAGTGTAATTGCTGTTTTCCGTTGTTATTGTGCTCCACACATCAATCTGCTGTGGTTGAATGGTTGTCTTTCTCCTTTTTACATATTAATCTTAATTTTATTTGTCATTCACAGCAACCAATAACACAACATACAAATTCATAAAAAAAAGTTCCATTGACTTAAATTTCCACATACAAACAAAACAATCGTGCACATTCAGCACAATTACCATAGTTCTTACAAAAAACCTAAACCTACATACCAACCGGAATCAAAGATTGTCATGATGGCGGTACAGTGCCTGATCTAAAGGCAACAACTTTGGTTAGCTTGATAAATTCCCTGGAAACATGTTACGTGACATATTTGAACACCAGACCATATAACTTCTGTATTTTTATGTACTACAAGAAATAAAAGATTTGTGTAGGAGGCTAATGTTTTGCTAAGGGCTTCCCATGTCTTATTTATCTTTCCTGTTAAGTATATATCACTCCAGCCTTCAGAATACAATAATCTTTGTAGCTGTTTGGGTTTGTTGGTTTTGTTTGTTGCATTCTTTAAAGATTTTTTTCTGAGCTTTTTATCTTGTCTGATACTTCAGTTAATACCTGTTAGTGAGCTGCATTGGCTGAATTTAAGACCTGTACTTTTTGTCTGTGATGTGTTGTATTGGTCATCACATGATCTGTTAATGTTTTATTTTTTTTAATTGCAAAGTTTGGCGCTATTTTTACTGCTAGATTAGAATCATAATTGTTGATCAGATAATTGCATCTCCTTGGATAACAGTGGTCTTTCAGTGTGTTAATATTTATATCAGATGCTACCATTTTACCTGACTCATAATGATCTGCATAGCCCCAATATCAAACATTTTCCTCCTGTGAACATTGTATTGTTGCTGATTCAAATAACATTTATAAACAGTTGTCCACTGATCATGGAATGTAATACTTCATTTCATTGCATAAATGTACTGTAACTTCTCCACCTATATGTTCAGTCATACAGAAGTAAGCAAATTTTTTATAGTTCTGTAGTAAACACTAATTTCATTTTCTTTTAACCCATGTTCTGTCACAAGAAAATTGTGTGCTAGTTCTGCTGCTACTGGAACTTTCCTCTCTACTAGTTTACTTGATGTGTACTGTACATCCTGGTGTAAAATTCTTAATATGTAAACATTTATATCTAAATTTTATATTTCACCTTTTTCCCAGATACTGGTAAAAAAAAAAAAAAAAAAAAAACCACTGTCCTTCAGATGTCTTGGTTCTTTCTACTCTCCCCAATTTTTCTTGTGGCTTCTTGCTGGTGACAATGTTTCTTCTGGTAGGGTCATTGGCATGTCTTCTTGTTCTACAAGGCAGAGTGAAGTATATTTTTTTTT
Source organism: Schistocerca gregaria (assembly GCF_023897955.1). Lineage (NCBI taxonomy): Eukaryota > Metazoa > Arthropoda > Insecta > Orthoptera > Acrididae > Schistocerca > Schistocerca gregaria. The sequence goes on along the minus strand of NC_064921.1, from coordinate 399,742,903 downwards.
TCTTCGGCCTGAATCTGTGAGGATTCTTTTTCTGGAGGACACAATGATGTTTCTTTCTTTTCTCTAAGGCACATCAATGTTTCTTCTTCTAGTTCTTTGTCATTAATCTGTGATGGTCCTTCTTTTCCTGGAGGTAGTGATATCACTACTTCTTCTTTCATTGTTGACAGTTGTATTGGTCTGTGAATTTATCTCACACTGGTTATGCTTACACCTATGCGAGACACATGGAACATCGTTCCTTGCCAGATGACTGTAGTGTTTGTACTGCAGAATTGGTAACCACCTTGTGTGCCCTGTACCATGTCCGCTTCTGCTCAGGACTGTCCTTCACTATCTGTAGTGACTCCTGGAGTAGCTTGCAGCTATCGGCCAGTGCTTCCCTTGACACTCATTGGTCATAGCTATCCAGGACTCCCTTTCTCTCCCTGATCAGCATGGATGCTCATTGGTTTTAATTTGGACCCCAGGCCATGTTGGGATCTCTGGCAATGAACTTGCCAATCAACTGGCTAAATTGGCTACTCACAAGCCATCTCTTGCTATTGGCATTCTGGAAATAGACCTTCGCTTTGCATTATGTTGTCAGTTTTTGGGACTTTGGAATGAAGAATAGCACACTATTTCTTCACTGAACAAGCTCTGGGTGATAAAGGATTCTACAACTATGTGGCGGTCCTCCTTATGGGCCTCTTGTAAGGCCTCTGTCGTCCTTTGCTGGCTCCGTATTGGCCGTACTTGGCTGATTCACGGTTATTTCCTCTGTCTTGAGGAATCCCCTCTCTGTCGTTGTGGATCAATGTTGACTGTGGTTCACCTCTCACTGGACTGTCCCAACTTAGCCACACTGTGACGAACTTCTAGCTTTCCTGACTCTCTACCCTGGGTATTAGCTGACAAAGCCTCAGCGGCTGATATAGTTTTATGATTTCTTTGTGATGGGGGTTTTTATCGCTTTATTTAAGGGTGATACCTTCAACCTTATTAGTGGGTGGAGGGGATGGCAGGCCGTCTTGCTCCCCCCTCTGCCCCGATTGGACTGGGTTTGACTGGGCTTGGTGGTTCACACCCCCGTCCTCTGCCTTCCCACTCCTTTCCTTATGGGGTCTGTTTTATCTTGAGTGTCTATCTTGTCTACCTATGCTTCTACCTTCATGCCCCTGTCATTAGTCACTTTCTTTCCCTCCTCACTTCTTCTGCCTTCTTACTTCCTTCTCTGTCAATAGTTTGTAATTTTATGGCCATTGTATTTCTCTCTTATAGTGTGAGGTTTTATAGGTTTTAGTTATTACAAGGTCAGAGGGACTGATGACCCCGTAGTTTGGTCCCTTTCTTCAATCCAACCAACCAACCAACCAAAAACACATTTTGAACCCTTTTTAAATTGAAGTCTCCCACTTTTGAGCACTTCACATAGAGGGCAACGGGCTTGGTGATATTAGTTACTTGAATTTTATTTGTTTGTTTGCCATACAACCTGCTGAACCTCTACCATGGCTGTCTGACAGTGTGTAAATTTCTCACTTATTATTTTTCATATTTAATGACTCACTTTGCAAGTACTTAGGTATATTCTTGCAACTTCAAAAGACTTCATGCTGTTGAAAATCATTTTTACTTGTTTGGGTGCAGCTTCAACAGTTGTTAGCCTCTAAGATTTGGTTGGTATTTAGAGTTCAAATTTTTTCCGGTTGTGTTTTGGGTACGGGGGTAAGAAGAATAACTGCTTAGATGCAAGTCTGTTATAATTAGCTAACTCTTGGATTTACAGTGCCTGTGAAAGTGCTGCCTGTGGTGTTGAAGTATATTCCCAGACTTTTAACATAATAAGAGTTCTTCAAACTTTGCCAGTAGACATTTTCAGGATAACAGTCTTCAAGCATCTTATAATTCATATTGTTGAGCATTTCTGTTGCTTGCATGTGAGTCACACAAACCCGTCGCCATTCATGCTTCTTTGTATGTTCAATACCTCCAGTTATTTTATATGGGTCCATTACCCATGTGTAATACTCTTAAGATGGGATGAACAACTGTTTTGTAAGCTGTCTCCTATGTAGACAGATGCATTTTCCCAGCCTCCTGCCAATGGACCAAAGTCTGTCACCTGCTTTAGCTGCAACTGAGCCTGTGTGATCATTCCATTTCATATCCTCACAGATTGTTACACACAGGTATTTGTGTTAGTGACTGATTCCAAGTGTGTTTTTGGAGATATTATAGTCATAGGATACTACTTTAACGCATTTTTTAAAGTGCGGAATTTTGTATTTCTCTTTGTAGACTGACTACATCTTCCTAGTATTAAACTGAAGTGTGCTATCTGCTTTACGTGGAATTGAGCTTATGTTGTTATTCCATTTCCTATTCCTAGAAATAGTCACACACAGGGAGAGATCCATATTTTGTGATGTATAGCAGCATGTGTTGGTTTCAATCAGAACATTGTGCATCTGACAGTAATCCATGCTTGTAACTCTTTTCGGAAGGATAATATTTTGTGGTTCATCCCCAAGTACTTTTTGATTGTAAATAGGACGGGGAAAAAATGATTTTTGTTAAAGGCAGTATTTTGAAAAGGCTAGTTGCTACTCGTATAGCAGATATAGCGGCGAGGCTGAGGCACAAAAAAAAAAAGCAAAAAAAAAAAAACACGCACACACACACACACAAAACCACAGTCACGGCAGCCAGAGACTGGTTTTGTTTACTTGTGTGTGTCATCTAATTCTGATGAAGACGATGTTGGCTGAAAGATACCTTGTTTGACAGTCTTTCTGTTGTGCCTATCTGCGACACAACATCTCTGCAATATGGTGAGTAGCAACTATACTTTTCACCATGCTGTCAGTATTCCATCCTGGATTTTCCATTGTAAGATTTTTATTAGCTCTGTATCCATGTGCCACATGGGTATAGAAACAGAGAAATATGTGTGTTTACCATCTAATGTACAACCAGCATTTTTCATATCTTGCTACCTCTATTTGTTTGTGAAAGGAGTGACAGTTTACTTTGAACGTGATGACACACAGATAGGCATACTGATTTCTGTTATAGTGGATAGAGAAATGAAGAGTGATTTTTATGTAAATGCTGAATTTACAAATGTTGCCCACCACTTGCTCTTAATTTTCATTGGATCATAAGACAGTCAGTTGTTCCATTTTCTACCAGATTACAATTCATATCAAGGTTCTTTTCATTTTTTTCTTTGGTTTCTATCCAAGAACAATGTCACTTGTTTTGCTGCATGATGGAGTGTTTCCTCATTCGTGTTTCTATTTAGTTTTTGTTTACCCGTTATTAAAGCAAATTCATCTGGCAACTATCCACCCAACATAATACTAAAAATTATCAACAAAAAGTTAAAAAAAAACTTTTCTTAATAAAATCTTTTAATAGTTGAAATTGCAAGTAAATAATGTTAAGTGATTTAATTTTATTTACTTGTGACTTTGAAAAGAGTTTTAATGATTTTCTAACTGTTTGTAAAATATTAGATTGCTTGTCTTCATCCTATCAGGAACTAACAAAAGATATCAGGATTTTATTCTTGCCACCATCCAAGAAGAGCTCACATCAGAACCCATCTGTACATGCAGTGCTGTCTGATGCAACATTTACCATAGGCCAACATCTCTCTGTTTCTATATTATCAATTCAATTCATTGTTAAAATGTCTGAAATAGTTTTGTTGTGATTTAGTTACTGCATTTGTGCATTTCTTGTCTTCATTTTACCTAGATGTTTGTTCAGTACTTTATTAGTCTTTTCTGACCTTTTTCTGTCAGTTTTGATAGTGATGGCAGGACACAAACATATCCATGATATTTTCTACCTTAAACATTGCCATACTTCACCAGATGCCCAATGCTTATTTCAAGTACCGTGAAAAACTATCAGATTGAAACCGGTTTTTATGCTTAATATCGGAGCTGGCTATCAAGATTTATGATACAATGTAATGGGTGATAATGACATAGTGTAATGTGTGATAAGTGTTGCTTAAAAAAAAGTTGTTTTATTGCAATGGTGGAAGCAATAATCATTTAAAAATTCAATTATTTCTATGAATTATTTTTGGTATTGCTGAAACCGTACTTAACGTTTGATGTTTTTACACCAGGGGTAATTTAAGGGCCTTTATGTGAGATTGCAACTCAAAACAGTTCAATTGGAAATAACTGATGGAACTAATTAATATTATGTGATTCCACTGTGACAGTTTGTCATTCATGGAAGTCTACTGACAGCATTGTGGAAGTACTCAGATCATGCAATATTAGTTGGAGGTATCTTTAACTTACCGAGTGTAGACTGGAATGTGTGTGGATTCACTGCAGATGGTACAATCAGTTTGTCTTTCGTAGTACTTCTGAACACATTTTCTGGGAACTGCCATAAACAACTAGTTACACAAACCACACTCAATGGAAACATTTTAGAACTTACAGCTACAAGCTGGTCTGGCCTTATTAACAGTGACAGTATAGAAACAAAGATTAATGATCCTAATGTTGCCATTGCAGCAATGGCTTCTAAATTAATAAATCCATCAAAGACATCAGAGAGCATCTATGGTAGAAAAAGCAGATAAGCGGTTGTTAGCACCCAACTTTGATAACGTATGGGCATCAGTTAGCTTGAGTATGATGGGCTTAAAAGGATATGACCAAAGTTTAAAATGATTGTGAATTGCACTCTGGAGACTTGTATGCTAAGTAACCAGATTAAGAATGGAAAGGACTCTCCATGGTTTAATAATCCAATTGAGAAAATTCTGAGGAAGTGGACTGTTGCACTCTTGGTTCAAAAAAAGTGTGCAAATGTTGACAGGCCAAAGTTAGTAGAAATTTGTGCATCCTTAAGAACTTCAATGCATGAAGAATGCAACAATTTTTCTACTGTCATGCATTAGTCAAAAATTGTGCACAGAACTTAAAAAAAATATCTGGTTGTGTAAGATCATGAAGCGAGTTGAAAGCTTCTATCCAGTCACTAGCTGACCAGTCTAGGGTGGCAATAGAAAATATCAATAGATAAGCTGAAATCTTAAAATTCACATTTAAAAAATCATACATGCAAGAGGATCATATAAATGTACTGTCATTTGACTGTTGTGCAGATTTCCACATTGAGGACATAGAAATTGGCATCCATGGTGCAGTGAAACAACTGAAAGAATTGAAAACAAATAAGTCATCAGGTGCAGATGGAATTCCAGTTCGATTTTATAGGGAGTACTCTGCAGCATTGGCCCCTAAATTAGCCTGCATTCATTGTGAATTTCTTGCCAAGCAAAAAGTCCCAAGTGAATGGAAGAGAACAGGTGACCCCGTATTTAAGAAAGCTACATGACTAAAATTGCTACACCAAGAAGTAATGCAGATGATAAACGGGTATTCATTAGACAAATATACTAGAACTGATGTGATTACCTTTTCACATAATTTGGGTACATAGATCTTGAGAAATCAGTATCCAGAACAACCACCTCTGGCCGTAATAATGGCCTTGATGCCTGGGCATTGAGTCAAACAGAGCTTGGATGGCGTTTACAGGTACAGCTGCCCATGCAGCTTCAACAAGATACCACAGTTCATTAAGAGTGGTGACTGGTGTATTGTGATGAGGCAGTTGCTCGGCCACCATTGACCAGTCGTTTTCAATTGGTGAGAGATCTGGAGAATGTGCTGGCCAGGGCAGCAGTCGAACATTTTCTGTATCCAGAAAGGCCCGTACAGGACCTGCAACATGCGGTCGAGCATTATCCTGCTGAAATGTAGGGTTTTGCACGGATCGAATGAAGGGTAGAGCTATGGGTCATAACACATCTGAAATGTAATGTCCACTGTTCAAAGTGCTGACAATGTGAACAAGAGGTGACCGAGACGTGTAACCAATGGCACCCCATACCATCATGCCGGGTGATAAGCCAGTATGGTGATGACAAATACTCGCTTCCAATGTGCATTCACCACAATGTCGCCAAACACAGATGCGACCATGATGATGCTGTAAACAGAACCTGGATTCATCCAAAAAAATGACGTTTTGCCGTTCGTGCACCCAGGTTCATCGTTGATTACACCATCGCAGGTGCTCCTGTCTGTGATGCAGCGTCGAGGGTAACCGCAGCCTCGGTCTCGAAGCTGATAGTCCATGCTACTGCAAATGTCATCAACCTGTTCGTGCAGATGGTTATTGTCTTGCAAATGTCCCTGTCTGTTGATGCAGGGATCGAGATGTGGCTGCATGATCCGTTACAGCCATGCGGATAAGATGCCTGTCGTCTCGACTGCTAGTGATATGAGGCTGTTGGGATCCAGCATGGTGTTCTGTATTACCCTCCTGAACCCACCGATTCCATATTCTGCTAACAGTCAGTGGATCTCGACCAATGCGAGCAGCAATGTCGCGTTACGATAAACTGCAATCGTGATAGGCTACAATCCGACCTTTATCAAAGTTGGAAACATAATGGTACGCATTTCTCCTCTTTACACGAGGCATCACAATAATGTTTCACCAGGCAACGCCGGTCAACTGCTGTTTGTGTATGAGAAATTGGTTGGAAACTTTCCTCATGTCAGCACATTGTAGGTGTCGCCACCGTTGCCAACCTTGTGTGAATGCTCTGAAAAGCTAATCATTTGCATATCGCAGCATCTTCTTCCTGTCAGTTAAATTTCGTGTCTGTAGCACGTCATCTTCGTGGTGTAACAATTTTAATGGCCAGTAGTGTAAATGAAGTGACCCAAATAATTACAACCAATATCCTTAGCATCATTTTGCTGCAGAATTCCTGAACACATTCTGAGTCTGAATATAATAAATTTCTTGGATACAGAAAGGCTTCTGTCTGAAAATCACCAAGGATTTAAAATCATCAGTCATGCGAAACTCAGCTTAACCTTTTCTCACATGGTATCCTACAAACGGATTGAGGGGAACTGGCAGATTGCATATTCCTAGATTTCTCGAAGGCATTTATGAGATCTATCGTACAGGATGAGCAGCAATGTATGGCTGATTATGGTGTGATGTACAGGAAGTGTCACCACTAAGTGACTGCAAAAGGCCTCAAGATGACATAGACAAAATTTGTATTTGATGTGATGAATGGCAGCATGCAAATATAGAAAAATCTAAGTGAGTGCAAATGAGTATGGAAAACTGTCCTGTTATGTTCAAATATGGCATTAGTAGCATGCAGCTTTACACAGTCACTTTGATTAAATATCAAGGCATAATGTTGAAAATTGGTATGAAATGGAATGGGCATGTCAGGTTGATAATAGAGATGGTGAACCCTCGACTACGTTTTATTCAGAGAATTTTATGAAAGTGTAGCCCATTCACGAAGGATATGATGTATAGAAAGTTAGTGTGAGCCATTTTTGATTACTCTGAGTGTTTTCGATCCCCAACAGACCAGATTAAAGGAAGACATTGAAGCAATTCAAAGATGTACTGCTGGATTTTTGCTGGTAGGTTCAGTGTGCATCCAAGTATTATGGAGATGGTTTGTTAACTCAAATGGGAGTCCCTAGAGGGAAGACAATGCTCTTTCCACAAGGCACTACTGCACAAATTTAGAGAACCAATTGCAGATTGATGCTACTGCTACCAACATATATATCATGTAAGGACCATGAAGATAAGATGCAAGAAATTATGGTTCATACGGCTGCTTTTGGAGTGTTGTTTTCCCCTTAGTCTATTTTCTAGTGTAACAGGAAAGAAAATGCCTAGTAGTTGTACAACGTGCCCTCTCCCATGCACTGTTCTGTGGTTTGTGGTGTTTGTATGTAGGTAGGTGTAGACATGTCTGAAACATAACCAAAGGACTGAAGGAAAATATATTGCCCAGAAGAGAAGGTGAAATGAAACGTGAAAATTTCCAGAGAGCACCTTCATACACACAAAGTTGTAAAATACAAGGGCGATTTGATAATTAATGCAACATCTTATTTTTCTCAGCCAGTTTTGGTTGAAAAGTGCAGAATTTTTTGTGGAACATTGTGGGATTTTTCTGCCTCAACACCTATAGTTTCATGAATTTCTAATAGGTGCCAGCACTATATGTAACCTTCAAAATGGTGTCTGTAATGGAGGTGTGCTCAAAACAAAGAGCTGTCATTGAGCTGCTTCTGACAAAACCAGAGCATAATATATATTTGTAGGCACTTGTAGAAGTTTCATGGAGACCTGATAGGGAACAAAAACACATTCAATCATTGGTCGAGGCATCTGTCATCATCGCAACGAGGTCATGCTAACCTGTCCGATCTTCTGCATGCCAGCCAGGTGCACACAGCTGTGACTCCTGCAGTGTTGGAACTTGGGGACACTCTCATTTGAGGTGATTAACAGATGATAATCAAACACATCACTGCACAACTGGGTGATTGATACAGTAAGACATTTGCTCAGACGTCAAGCAGTAGAGTGGTACTATGCAGGCAGATAGACCCTCCCATTAAGGTGATGTATGACTGTCACATTGAATATAGATTGTTGAAAAATAAGTTTTGTAGCCAAAAGAGTGGGGAATAATATGGTGTATAGGAATCCTGAATAAAACCCACCGGCTGTTAGAAAAAAAATGTGTTGCATTACTTATTGAGTGCCCTTTTTATATCAGGCAACACATCAAATAATTGTTATGTTCAGATGACTGGACATATCAAAAATACCTAAAACCTTTTATTCTATAACTAAAGAATTTTATCTTCACTGGCAAAAAAGAAAGGAAAAAAGAACTGTGCACTTTCTTTGTCTCTGTAAAACAATAACTTACACCATGCTTCACACCCTTCCAACACCATAAGGAATGCTTTTCTGTGCACACAGTGTTTGTGATTTATATGAATGAAGTTTGAGGTATCTTATATCTACACATTCTTTAAGTATATCATTAAGAGAGGGACAAATAAAAGGGTACGTGTCTTTCAATGAACTTTGTAGGTTTGTATCTTAAAATGCACAACTGGACAGTTTATCATGTGTGTAAACTGCGAACGTGCTGCCCCCACTGGAAACCCTGTGTTAAACAAATATTTCTGACTCAAACATTGAATACCACAATTACCATGTGTTATGGGAAGACTTTGGTCACATGACTGCCATAAGTTAAACAGTGACCGTCACAAATGTATCCTTAAGTAGGGTCAAAAAGAGGTTGTGTCATTATTAATATGGTGTGGGACAGAGTATTTCATAAGAGAGACTGTCGCCCAAGAAGTAGTGTAGTAATAAATTGACATTACCCACCTTACACCTCACGAGTGCCTCATATTAGGCCAACTGGACAGTGCTTGCTTACATAAGGAGCTATCAGAATTGACATGTGGCAGTGAGTTGGAGTGCAAGAAATACTTCATTAAAATGTGATGATTGGAGAGGCAGTTCATTATTGTACAGAAGATAGTAAATCCTAGAGTTTGAGTGCAGATACTGCTGCTTCAGTGAGAAGAAACCTTCACTCTTATTTATGTGTGTACAGTTACAAGATCTAGCCACTAATTCTAGCAATTCTCTGAACTGAAAAAAGAAAATATGCAAAGGCAGTAGCAAAAACTGTCTCATCACCCTCATAATATTTGATAAAGACTGTGGAATCTTCTCATCTGTTTTGGTATTAGTGTCCAAATGTCCAATGTGCAAACCCCTAAAATGACTTCTTTTATTGGTGTTGTTCCATTTCTACTGCTAATAAAGTGCAATGTGTTGTAAAACTTGATGATGGTTGACATGATCACTTTGAAAGGAATAGCGATCCGAAGTGCAAATTAAAGATAAGATTGTTTTGGTTTCCTCATATGTTGCCAATGTACAATTCATGTAAGAACCATGAAATTAAGATAAGAGAAAATAGTGCTCCTAGAGAGATATATAGATAGTTGTTTTTCCCTTCACCTATTTGCAAGTGTAACAGGAAAGGAAATTACTAGCATTGGTACATGGTACCCTGCATCACAACCGTACGGTGGCTTGCAGAGTATTTATGTAGATGTAAATCTGAAACTGATGTAAATTAAAGATATTAATCATCGATCTTTAATGAAATTGTACATTTGATATATCTCTGAGTAGTAATAGCGAAATATATAATCTTTTATTTGTCTTATAAATGTTTACAACTATGAGGCTCATTTTAAAAGTAAAGTATATGAACTGAACTGATCTTGCGGTAAAATTCAAAATTCACAATTCAAAATATTGATTGATGCTGTGTCCAACTTTAAATTCAGCATACAAAGAATAGCTGTCCCATAACAAAAAGGTAGTGGAGGTCTTGTTGACAAAGGTATTCAAAATATAAACTATATCGGATTATTTCATAAACAAGCCAATGCGTCGCACTTTCTGAATATTATTTCAAATGTGGAGAGCAGTTGACACTCTGAAACCTGTCAATTTTTACTCCATGATGTCAGACTGACTAAGCTACAGATAGTGAATGATAAGCTTTATAGTTATTAGGGAACTTTTTATTGCTGTAATAGCTTCAGTTGACGTGGAATTGCCAGATATTTTGTTATCCATATATTATATATTTGCACCCAAAACCCAAACTTCACACTGTTGCTGAAGACTGAAATGCATTCATTAAGACACCAAAACAACAAGGAAAAAAATACCCAAGTTTTTGAACAGACAATTTTGAAAGTTGCAGTGCAACCCACAAAACAATCAGTGCTTCTACAGTGAAGCAGACTCAGATTCGATTGCTTATCCAGCACAGCAGTTTCATTCAGTGCTGTAATTCTTGGCTTTAAACTGCTTGCCTTACATATCAAATTTTGCAGACAGAACTAGATTATAAACACAAAATATTGGCAGATTATGAAAACCACAGAGAAGAAGATCGCTACATGTAATAATTGATTTACATATCCTACGATGTGACCTCCAACCACCCTGCCGCCTGCCCAAAAGCATAAAAAAAAAAAATCTTGGGATTGTACAGTTACGTAACAGAGGGTGACACCATTAGTGACCTGTGTAGACAGTGATCAAAGCAGTGTTCTATACCATGATTCCTTCCGGTGTAAAACACAGCTTTGTTAGTCCTGTATGCAGGTCAGTAGTGGTGCCCCCTCTGGTCTGAAGATGATCTGCATAGACTAAAGCTGGCCACCAGTAATAAAAAAATCATCATTTGCGATCATGACTGTTTATTTTCATTAAAATAAGATGTAAATCAGTGCTGTTCCTGACATGCTTTCAAAAATTATCCACCAGCTCTACTTATTCTGTGAATCATGTTTTAAATTTGTGTAACACATATGAGTACCACATTCTGTGACAATGTTTTGAGCCCAATATTGGCAAACTACACATCTCTTATAGTGATGTGTTGAGTATTGACCTGCATTTTAGGTGAGTAAAGCTTCCATCAACCCAACGGCTGATTTAAACAACCCAGTACTTTACTGGGCATGGACTTATTGGAGGTGATATGCCTTTCCCTTCCAATTTTGAACTGTCTGACCCAGCCAGGTATAGAAAGACCTATAGTTTAATACAGACTCAGAACTGTGGTGTGTTGCTTTTTGGCAGTTTTCCCTCTGGCAAACATTGCAAGAGGTGAAAGAAGTAATAGTGTACAAATTGCCGAGGACTTCACTGGCTGGTGAACAAGCCTTGGCCCTTTGGATATGTAGACTGTCACTTAACTATTTAGCCATACAATCTGAATTTTGAATTGTACAACCCATTACACCTGATTTCTGTACTCCTTATATCTTGCCACTCCAGCAATATTATTTGTATGGTGCAAAACTGTTCCTTTGACATTTGTGGCTCCAGGTATCATAGCAAAGACATTGAATGGGACTGTCTGTTAGCTGTATACAAAAAATAAGCAAGTGGATTGACAGTTCATATCTCTTCACCAAAAACCTTTGTTATGCTGATTCTCAAATATAACTCTCACCTCACTTTTCTGGACCTGGTCTGGTCTTTGCTTTGGAATTCCATTGAGTGTGTATTCCTGTGCATGATAATTCTGGCTTTGTTTGTGAGTGCTATTGGTGCTGACAGTTGTAACATTATGTGGCATCTTCAGCCATTGTCTGTGTCAATTTTTGTTTTGACAGTGTATGCAGTTCATGGCAGTGACCTGTTTACTTGAGGTTAGTTTAAGACACAAAAGTATTGACCATTCCAAGGATTATTGTAGTGTGAAACATTGACATGCAGATCATATTTCTGGAACAAATTTATGGTGAAGATGGATGAAATATAACTGGTGGATGACTACTTGTTACTAATTGTATGACAATTCAATTTCCTCATAACACTATAGTAATACAGAGTACACACATAATTTACAAATTTACAGACATGTTATTTGTATAATTGATCACTCTGCTGTAGTATCCAAAAAGTCTGAGAGGTTTCCAGGGTTCAAATTTTGAGGGAACTTTTCAATAATAAGGTTGACAACCTGTCTTCAAAAGACACAGGTCCACTCCACATTGGTAATCTCTGCTCATCTGTAAAATAAGTCACTGCATTTGCCATGATTATTTCAAATCCTGTTGCGTGTACGCTGTGTCCTAAGGTGGCAGATCATTTGCATGGTTTGTTGCTGACGTGGAGAAAGCTATGGAGCTCTGGTGTATAGTTGTTATACCATTCTTGCATCCAAAATTCATGGAGGTTGAAGTTGTGGTCCACCAGGTTGCTACCTGTTCTAAGAGGGGTGTGTGTGGAACAAAGTCTGTTAATTTGGCATGTTCTCATGAATTTGGAGTTGTTGGTTGTCCAGATTTTCTTATGTTCTCTCTGAAGGATATTCTTTCTTCTCAAGTTAGATGGTGGAATGTGGCTCAGGACAGGTAAAAAGAATACTGGAGTGGACTTAATTGTACCAGTAACAATCCACTTTGTTGTAGTTGCGAATCTACCAGCTTCATGTGGCTGCTGTTTATCCAGAGTGGGCTGCAATATTTAGCTGCTGACGAAACAAGACAAGGCCAAGGGTAGATGATAGGAAGGTCAATGGCGCAGAAGCCCATATTGTACCATATCGTTTTTGCAGCTTATTATTTCTGAAATTCAATTTAGCTGCAGTCTTTGCCATGTGCTGTTTAAATGACAAAGTTCTATCAAGTGTAGCTCCAAGGTACCATGGATGTGGATGTGGTTGCTATCAAAAATTATGTCCAGTTCACAGTTGGCTGGGATTCTTCTCTCAATCAGATTCAGTTAAAAAATTCAAAATTTGTTGTGGGACATAGTGAAATATTCCCACGTCAGCCCTTATAGTTTCATGAAGTTCCGTTAGGTGGTTGGTGCTGTATGTAACCTTTAAAATGGCATATATAATGTTGGTGCGTTCCAAGCAGAGAGCTGCCATTGAGTTTTTTTGGCAGGTATTTGTAGGTACTTGTAGAATGTCTAGGGACATCTGGCAATCAACAAAAACACGGTCAGTGAGTGGGCAAGACATCAGTTGTCATTGCAACAAGGTCACGCGAACCTGTTTGGCCGACCGCTCACAGCTGTGACTTGTGCAGTGTTGAAATGTGCGAACTTCCTCATTTGAGGTGATCAACAGATCACAAACCAACATTTCACTGCTCAACTGAACACTTGTCCACCAGTTGGGGTACTCAAAGGTGTGGGCCTGCTGGTTTCTCGCCATGTAACAGGAGACTTTAAAGAGCAATGGAGGACCGTTTGTGCGGAATTGCTTGTACTGATCATGACAGTGTTTTGTTGAACATTGTCATAGGTGATGAAACATGGTTTCATCACTGTAAAACAGAATCATAATGGCAATCAATGAGATGGTACCACACCACCTCTCCTCTAGAGAAAAAGTTCAGAGTTGCAGTCTGTCAGTAGGGTCATGGCAATGGCCTTGTGAGACTCTGAAGGGGTTATTCTGTTTGATGGCCTCCCTCATGGTGCAGCAATCAACTCTGAAGTGTATGGTGCTGCCCTCAGGAAGTTGAAGAAACATCGTCAGTGTATTTGTTGCCACAAAAATGCAAACTAACTAATCCTTCTCCATGATAATGCAAGGCCTCACGCAAGTCTGCACACCCGAGAGGAGCTAACAAAATTTCGTTGGACTATTCTTTCTGATCTGCCCTACAACATGGATCTCTCACTTCCTGACTTCAATCTGTTTAGCCAATGAAGGCTGCACTCAGTGGGAAGCAGTAACGGGATGATGGGGAGGTTATTGGTGCAGCAAGATGTTGGCTCCAACGTTGACTATTAGAGTGGTACCATTCAGGCCCAGAAGCCCATACAGTAAGGTAGCATACGGCTGTTACATTGATCAGAGATTATGTTGAAAAATAGATTTTATGGACAAAAGATTGGGGAGTAATATAGTGTTTTGAAATCCTGAATAAAATGACGTGCTTTCACAAATAAAATGTGTTACGATAATTATTGAATGGCCCTTGTACTGAGATGAAAGCATGTGGATTCTGTTTCATTAGGGCTGGAATCCCCAGTCATCAGTGTAACCAAACTTCCTGAACTGAGTGGCTGGTGTATATACAGTGTACAAGCTACATAGTAGCAGAGCTAGGACTAAGGATTGAGGTAAGCCATTGTTAACAGTCTTCTGATTACTAGTGGCATTGCCTATAATTACTTGAAATGTTCTGGCAGTCAACCAATTGTTGAGTAGTTGTGCTATTCTTGTGCAGGCTAGTACACAGAGCAACTGACAGACAACTCACTGCCACCACATGGAATCATAAGCTGCAGACAGATCAATAAGTACAGCAGGGGTCTTTAGCTGTTTCTGGATATGGCGACCTCACAAGTAAATTGTACATCATACACAGAAGGGCAATAGGAAAGTAACTTTGTGATTTTTTTGTTGAGATTTCCTGGTTTTAAGATATGGACTACGGTGTGAACAATCTGCCACAATGCATCTCAGGTTTCACTTCACTTGTATGGAGTTGAGGTCCGAAATAAATGGTTTAGATGTTGAGACAATGTGTGCATCAAATGTATTTGGTTTCACGAGATTGTTATTGCATGTTACTAGTTTTCCACTTCCCAAGTTGCGTAATGGAGACCAGTCTTATCTGCTTAATTGTTTGAAGTCAAGTTTTTCAACTAATGGTTGGTTGGTCGGTTAGTTGGTTTGTGGGGATTGAAGGGACCAGACTACAAAGGCTATTGGTCCCTTTTCAACTGTGTCCAGTCATTTCTGGTGGGGCTTAGCATCAAGACTGTGCATCGGTTAGCATGCTATTTCTTGTGCTACAGTTGTGAGGAAGTCCTTATACAGTTTCTCTCCAATCTCAAGCCACCCTGAAATGTTCTCCTTTTGGTATCCTCTGGAAGTAGACTTTCTTGCTGTGCTGCGACTGTACACATGAATCTGTCACAGTTATTGAACATGGGCAAATCCATCCCAAGATCGTATCTAGGTTTTTAGAGCAGTTGGACCAGTTTGTTTTCTGAAAGTTTCAGTGTTGAGGGGGGGATGGAATTTACCAGAAAGATCTGCAGATTCCTGTATTACCGGGTAGTACTGAATTTGGAAAGTCAGACAGAACTTATTGTGATTGCTACTACTTGGATGACCTAATAACTGCCTTGATAAATAGTGATATCTGGCAGTCTCCGTAATTATCTTGCAACGAAAACATTGTAATGTAGTGATGTCTAATAGCAACACATTGTTTTACACATTGTTTTACACATTGTTTTACACATTGTTTTACACATTGTTTTACACATTGTTTTACACATTGTTTTACACATTGTTTTACACATTGTTTTACACATTGTTTTACACATTGTTTTACACATTGTTTTACACATTGTTTTACACATTGTTTTACACATTGTTTTACACATTGTTTTAAAGTGTTAAACATATTGACTGCTTATAAACCTAGGCTTCCATAGCCATTTACAGTCAATAAAATTTTTCTTGGTTTGTGATCACATTGTCAGCATGTAAAACTACCGATGTTTCAGTCATTGTTGCAAGTGATCTTCTTCAAGGTGGTTTTGTTTGACTGTGTGTTTCAAGGGGTGGTAACCTTAATAACAGAATATCACATGTTAATCAAGTTGGATTACAATGTTTTATACATGTGTTTTCTTGTAGAGTGAATGTACAACTAAAATGCCATAGTCCTTACTGAGACAATAGATTTGAACTCAAAATATAAATACAAGATATGCAGTGACGAATTGTATCTTTGAGAAAAACCATAAATTTCATATTGTTTTATAGAGTAAACTTTGTCACCTGTTGATACAGGCTTTGTGTGTAAACACTCAGTATAGTTGAAGCGAGAGGTAGAAAATTAGCCGATGCCTTATTGGAGAAACTTTGTGCTCATGTGAAGTGAATTTGGGAAAAATTCCTTTCACAGTTTGGAATAGTTGGCTTGGCTGTATCCCTCCCTTGCTGCCTCAATAGTTTAGAGACTAAGTAGATGCAAAATACATGTAAATAAATGGGGCAGCCTTGATCAGTATGTGTTGTGCAAGTACTGCAAGATCCATAATGTAATCCGTATGTAAACAGCTGCATCTCTTAACTCCCTAGCTGAATTCTGAGAAATCAACTCTGCTATAACAGTAGTGCCATGTTATCTGATGTGGTGATTAAGACACTGAACTTGAAATTGGGAGAAGGACTGACATCCTCGTCCTGCCATCCTTTATTAGTTATTCCAGTGTTCACCTACATTGGTTAAGGGGAATATCAGAGTAGCTCATTTGAAAATGACATGGCTGATTTCCCTTTGTAGCCTAGCCCATTTAGTGCTTGAGTTCTGTCTTTAATTACCTCATCATCAAAAGGACATTACAGCCCAGTCTTATTCCCATTTACAACATAAATGCTAATGGCACAGCCAGTTTCTGAATCATGCATTTAAGGAACCCATTGGTGTAAATTTTTGCAAATTTACTTTACATAGGTTGATTTTTCCCAAATTATTTTTTGTTACGATTATGACAATGAGGATGACGATTTTGTTTGTGAGCATTATTACTGAAATGAATAAATAAGGCAGAAAATGATTTTGTGTCTTGCGTACAAAAGTAAGTTAAGACAAAATAATTTGTTTTGTGGAGAAATAGGTCAATTGGTTGAATGACACACACATTCTGTCATCAAATTTGGGAGAGAATTTTATCCAACACACGATTTAGGATGCACTATATTTCAATAGAAATCAGATTGACTTTATGATGTATTTTCCATTTTCATTACTTTTGAGTACACTGCCTGGCTTATTAGAAGAAAAATGGCAATGACGACACTGACAATGATTTTGTCTTGAGCTCTGCTGCATTCCTGTTATTCATGGCAAATGTACACCATATATAGTCTTTGTATTTGTTCCTGTTAATCCTAATTCTGAATTAAGTTGTATTTTGTATCTACCTTCAGGGATTTCACAGTGTGCTACAGAGCATATGATGACTGTGGAGAGGAGACCTATTTACCTTTGCTTTCTGACTGGGATCTAGATGCTGCATTTATCAGGTTTGTTTCTTTGGTATTTTAAAACTGGCTATTTATGTTAAATTAAAAGGAAAAGTATTTCCAGCTGTTATTCATTCAGATCATAATATGATACAAATTTGCTGGTAAATATGTCTGCAAACTGATATTAATTTAAACTGTATAATATGTGCTGTAAATGTGAATAATTAACATTCTCATCAGTCACAAGGATTGGTAGGAACTCCACAGTGTTTAGCATGCAATGTCCTAATGATAAATAGTGCCCTCTTGCCTTTATTCATGTACGGGATTTTTCTGCTTATCCTGCACTATGGTAAAATTTATTTAGTTAGTGTAGGCTGTTCTGATTTTGATGCCAACTGGTCCTGCAGCTTTTCCCATGGGTACCCACTTTAAAAGGATATCAAAGCTGTGGTTCACTCACTTTCTTTTCAGATCTATTATTTCTTCACTTTAGGGTAAGATTAAGTGTTATTTTTGAAAATGTTGCTAACCATCCCCTGACACTGGCTGTGCCCTGGCTCTCTGGCCGTGCCCTGGCCACGTGCGGGTTCGGAGTAAGAATAGGCCCGCGATATTCCTGCCTGTCGTAAGAGGTGACTAAAAGGGGTCTCAAACGTTTTAGCCCTTATGTGAAGGTCGTCTCTTGGGTTTGACCTCCATATTTCAAAATTATTTCGAAGAGCAAGCCAATTGGGGAATGGCACTTTACATGGTGTATTGTGTCCCTCGTGCATTGAGACCTTTAGCCAGCTTTCTCGTCACCACATTGCAGTCCCGCTCATTCTCCATCTCTTAGGTGAGGATACATTCCTGGAAGCTATTTCTACCATGTACTACAGTGTTGCTTTCTGTGGAAGTGACGGCCATAGACTTCCTTGCACCTAATATCCAGCCTGGTAGCCAGTCCTTTGTGGTGGGGCCTCCATGTACCCTGTTGGTTGCAGCCCCCTGACAACTCAGGGATCGCTCTGCTGATGCGTGTGCCATTAACTCCCCGTGTATGCCAAGGAGTAGATGCCTATCTCCCTGGGGCATCGGGACTCCTGGCAGTGGCCTTCCTGGCAAGTGGCCCTTGATGTGGCTGGATGGTGCCCATGGGGAGGTCCCTCGCCGGAGTGGGCGGCATCAGGGCAATGAAGTGTGGTACATCATCTCTTGCTGGTGGCCCGCCACCAGCAGTCTCTAAGCATTTGTGGGCTCAATTTAATGCAAATACGGATGACACCAAATCGTTCCCCTCCTTGGCCACACCATGGGAGGAACAAAAGGCTAAGACTAATAGCGAGATTTATTTGCCCCAGTATCTAGTATGTATGAGAGCTGATGGGGGAATCCTTCGTGTCTGTGAAGCCTCAGTTCTTTGTAGAGCATTTAGAGGACAAGTTTGGGGAGGTAGAGGGCTTGTCCAACATGCGCTCTGGATCAGTATTTATAAAAACGGCATCCTCTGCCCAGTCACAATGGTTACTCAGTTGTGAGAAGTTGGGGGATGTTGCAGTTGCCATCACGCCCCATAAGAGTTTAAGTATGGTCCGGGGTATTATTTTCCATAGGGACCCTGTTTTGCAGTCTGATGATGAGCTGCGCACCATTTTAGAGCAGTGAGTTGTACATTTTGTCTGACACATTCATCGGGTTCTGAGGGATAATCAGGTTGCTACCGGTGCCTTCATCTTGGCCTTCGAGGGTGATACATTACCTAAGAAGGTCAAGGTGATAATCTACCGCTGTGATGTCAAGCCCTATATCCCTCCACCGAGCCGGCCAGGATGGCTGAGTGGTTCTAGGTGCTACAGTCTGGAACCGAGTGACCGCTACGGTTGCAGGTTGAATCCTGCCTTGGCCATGGATGTGTGTGATGTCCTTAGGTTAGTTAGGTTTCAGTAGTTCTAAGTTCAAGGGGACTGATGACCTCAGAATTTAAGTCCCATAGTGCTCAGAGCCATTTGAACCATTTTGAACCGCCCCTGATGTGGTTCTTAAGTGTTGGAAGTTTGGCCATATGTTTTCCCGCTGTACTTCCAGCCTCCCATGTTGAGGTTGCAGACGCTCATCACATCCCAATACTCCACCTCCGATCTGTGTCAACTACGGAGAGCATCATTCAACTTGCTCGCCAGACTGCAGGATCTTACAGAAAGAGTGGAAAATCATGGAATAAGAAACTGGACCGAATGTCCTACACTGAGGCTAAGAGGAAATATGAACGACTCCATCCAATGCGAATGACTTCCTCGTGCATCGCCACTATGACAACAGTGTTAGCCCCAACAGTTCAGCGCATTCCATTCGGCTCCCCAAGCCGTAAGATTACACATTCCCCCTTGACCGTGGGGGCACTACCCTCCCTGTTGCTGCTGCGCCACCTGCCTCAGGAGCAACACCCCCCTCTCATCGGGGACGTCCGTCCCTGCTTCTAAGCTGGAGAGGTGCCCAACTTTTTCAGCTCCTTTCACTCACAAGGGGTCTGTTGGGTCCCTTCCCTCTCAGGTTTCCACCAGTGGGAAGGATGATTCGCGCCAGTGGCACAAGTGCCTACAAGCAGCCGGTCATAGGGCTCCACGATCCTCTTCAGTCCCGGAGACTGAATCGGTGAAGCCCTCCCAGCCAGTGAAACCCAAGGAGCAGTGAGGAAAGTCAAAGAAGAAGACCTCAAAGCCCAAGGAACTTGGGGTGGCATTCACCCCACCACAACCTACAAGCTTTGCGTCTGAGGATGAAGTGGAGATTCTGGCATCTGCTGAGGACTTAGATCTCGCCAGACCCTCAGACTCAATTGATGTCACTCGCACAGGTACTCAGTTGGTGGCAGCAGGTGTCCCTGAGTTGTAACATGCCTTCTTGAGCACTTTGTCTTTCCAGCCTGATCATGATGTCATCCTCCTGTGGAATTGCAGCGTTTATTTTCACCACTTGACTGAACTAAGACAGATTTTAAGCTCAACACCTACTCTCTGTATTGCCCTCCAAGAAACCTGGTTCCCAGAAATGTGGACCCCTGCCCTTTGTGGCTATCGGGTTTTTTTATAGAAATCGGACTGGCTGTAACAGGGCGTCAGGTGGCGTGTGTCTGTGTGTCCTTACCTCTGTTTACTCTGAATCGGTGCCTCTTCATACAGCTTTAGAGGCTATTGCTGTGAGAATAAGGACAACCTTGGACATTACTGTCTGCAATGTCTACCTTGCTCTGGATAGTGAAGTACCTCTTAATGAATTGGCTGGACATTGACCATCCATCCATTGGAGGTTTCATGACGACTTGTGTGGTAGTTACCACTTTCCGATTTTCCTGTCACAACCCCAACATCACACTTCTGGACGTCTGCCACAGTGGGCCCTTAATAGGGCAGATTGGCTGGCTTTCACGTATGCTGTCATTGTGACACTCCCGCGCTTGGCACTATTAATGTGGTGGTCGAGCAGATCACTGCATCGATCGTATCGGCTGCAAAATGTGTGGTTCCTCTTTCTTCCAGGTGCCCTCGGTGTAAAAATGTGCCTTATTGGTTGCCGGATATTGCTGAGGCCATCAAAGAGTGTTGGCGGCCCCTCCAATGACATAAGCGGCATCCATCGTTAGAGACTCTCATTCTTTTTACGCTGCTTCATGCCCATCACCTGATACAACGGTGGAAGAAAGAGTGCGAGGAACAATGTTTCCTCCATTGGTTCTTGTATCCCTGCCTCCCAAGTGTGGACTTGGATTCGCCGCCTTTATGGTTACCCGATCCCGCTATGGGTGCGTGGGATTTCAGTCAATGAGGCAGTGTGCACCAACTGAGGTGAAATCGCCGAGTACTTTGCTCGGAGTTCTGCATCTGCCAATTATCGCCTGGCTTTTCCTTTCTTGAAAGAATGGGCAGAACGACAGCATTTGTCTTTTACATCGCACCACCCTGAGCCATACAATGCTCCTTTTACTGAGTGGGAATTCCTCAGTACCCTTGCCCATTGTCCTGATACTGCTCCAGGCCCTGACAGAATTCACTCCCATTCTCTCAAACATCTGTCTGTGGCCTCACTGCGACAGATTCTGTATGTCTTGAATCACATCTGGGGCGAGGGAGTGTTCCTGTTCCAGTGGCAAGACAGCATCTTCATCCCAGTGTAGAAACCTGGGAAGAACCCTGCAGCGTTGGACAGCTACCGCCCCTTTAGCCTCACCAACATTCTCTGAAAATTACTCAAATGAATGGTGAGCCGAAGGTTGTGTTGGCTCCTGATGTCTCGGGCCTTCTGGCTCCATCCCAGGGTAGTTTCTACCGAGGCCGCTCAACGACAGATAATTTGGTGTGCCTTGAGTCTGCCGTCCGAATGGCTTTTTCCAGATGCCAACATCTGGTAGCCATCTTTTTTTATTTACGGAGGGCCTGAGACACGACCTGGTGCCACCACATCCTTGCCATGCTGCACGAGTGGGGCCTCCGTGGCTCACTCCCGATTTTTATATGTTTATATGGAACTTTCTCTCCCTCCGTACCTTCCGTGTTCAAATTGGAGGCTCCTTTACCTCCTCCCATATCCAAGAAAATGGGGTCCTGCAGGGCTCTGTATTGAACATTCCACTGTTTTTAGTCACTATAAATGGCCTAGCAACAGCTGTAGCGCCGTCAGTGTCGCCCTCCTTATATGCTGATGATTTCTGCATTTACTTCAGTTCCTTCACCATTGGTGTTGCTGAACGCCGACTACAGTGAGCCATTTAGAATGCGCTGTCGTGGGCTCTCACCCACGGGTTCCACTTCTCTGCCGACAAGATCTGCGTTTTCCACTTCTGTCGGCGATGAACAGTCCATCCTGACCCTGCACTTTTTCATGTTGGCCATCCACTACGAGTAGTCTTCAAGGTTTTATAACAGACTGATAAGGGAGAAACAGAAAAATTATCATCTTTGTCATTTTTTAGGACTGGTTTTCGATGCTCAACTAACATGGCTTCCACAAATTCGTCAGTTTAAGCAAAAGTGCTGGCGGCATCTTAACACCCTCTGCTGCCTGAGCAACACCACTTGGGGGGGGCAGATAGCTCAACATGGCTATGGCTTTACAAAGCCCTAGTTCAGTCACAACCTGACTATGGGAGTGTAGCGTATGGTTCATCAGCACCCTCAGCATTGAAGTTGCTTGATCCTGTGCACCACTGCGGGGTCCGTCTAGCGATACGCACTTTTTGAACGAGTCCAATGGCCCGTCTACTAGTGGAGGCTGGAATCCCTCCATTGCACATCAGGAGCCGCCAATTGCTCGCCCACTATGCAGCGCATGTCCATAGCTCGCCTCAGCATCCGAATTACTGTATTTTGTTTCGAAACACAGTGGTTCATCTCCTGGAACAGTGGCCTCAGTCAAGGATAACAATCACTGTACATGTGCGTTCCCTGTTGTCTGAACTCGAATCATTTCCTTCACAGTGTTTCGTGCGGGGCCATACACATATGCCCCCGTGGTATATGCCTTGGCCGAAACTACAGCTGGACCTTTTGCAATTCCATAAGGACTGTGTTCCTCGTGAGGCTCTCTGCAGTCACTTATTATCAATTCTCGACACGTCCCAGGGTTCTGGAGTCATCTACACCGATGGCTCACTGGTTGATGGGTGCGTAGGCTTTACCTATGCTCACTCGACGCATATCGAACAGCGCTCCTTGCCAAATAGCTGCAGTGTCTTTACTGCCATGCTGGTGGCCATTTCTTGTGCCCTCGCCATCTCTCTGTGGTCCTCTACCGCCTTCCCATCGGCCACACTTGGCTGACACATGGCTTTCTTCTCTGGCATGAGGCTTCACCACGTTGTCACTCTGGTCCCCGTTTAACAGTGGTCCACCTTTTGGTGGACTGTCCACATATAGCTGCTCTAAGATGGAATTTTAATCTCCCTGACTCTCTTCCTTTGATTGTAGGAGACGATGCCTCCACAGCTAAATTTGTTTTACATTTTCTACGTGATGCTGGTTTTTTTCTTCAGTTTAAGTTTTAGTTCCTGTCTTTGTCCCCCTATGCTCTCGACCCTTGTACTTTTATGTTAAGAGATTTTAATATGTTGCAGAGTGGATGGCTCATCTTTTTATATCCTCGTGATCAGCCAGCCCAGGACATCTGCTGTACTGTCTTAATCTCTTCTGCCTGATTCTTGCATGTCTGTTCTTCTCTTATCTTCTGTTGTCACTAGGGTGTTCAGCTTTGTGTTTTTTTTCCATCTAGAACTCGAGTGGTGTCTTGTTTGTTTTCCGTTTTATCCCATGGACTTAGTTCAATGGAACAACGGACCGATGACCACTTAGCTTGGTCCGTTTCAACATCCATCCATCCATCCATCCCTGACTCTCTGCCCGTCCCCCTCGCCCTTGTCCCGCAAAACACACTTTCCTGGTCCACCCAATATTCCTTGTGAGCCCATGCATGCAGAAATTTAGTCTCATCTAACCATCACATATAATGGCACTGAAACTTCAGTAATGTTGTCTGTAGTAAGGTAACTTAGAAAACCTATTGTAACAGAATCTAGCTTAGTAATGAAAAAAATATTAGTCCAGAACTCACAATATGAAAAGTACTTGGTGATGGGCAAATACCTGAGAGGACTTGTTTGTTGTTTATTGCATCAATGTACAATTTGTTAATAGTTGGGATGCAGTAACTAAGATGGAGCATATATTAGGGAGTTAATTGTGTATATTATACAAACTATAAAAACTTATATTTTCTGAGTTACAAGTAATGGTTTGTTCTTTGTATAAAGTCCACCACAGAGTTAAAATTCCCTATGGGCAGAATTATTTGTTGCCTGTATCAGTGGCATATATTATAAATTTTGCTGGCAGATTCAGAAAAGGGGAGGCAACTCACTGAAAACATACAGCAAAAGATAAAGAATAGAAACTAGAAAATATTTGGCAACAATTCATACTTGTGGGATAGTTTTTAAAATGGGTTTCACAAATAACAGTTTAAGGCATGAATAAATGTCGAAAAATTGACAACTAGTTCTTGATGACTTTCCAATTTTGAATGCTTGTAAAGTATTGTCTGTTTTAGTCTATCAGTTACAGAATTTGAAGCTTCAGCTCTTCCTCATTGTTTGACATGTATCATGTCTTTACCAACTAGCTCGATCTGAAACTTTTTCATTGTTTGAATTTATTTCTGATTTATCTAAACTTTCATCTGTGATACTCTCAGTATTTTCTTTGAGTTGGTTTTCATTCATGATTTTTTGCAACTTCTTGATTAGTACTGATTTCACAGTTATGTGGAATAGGCTTGCCTAGAGTTAGCTGAAGTATTTTGGTATTACGAATTTTTCTCATTTTGACATTCAGCTGCTGATAATGAATTACATTATCTTTCACCAACTTCTCACCAAATTTCTTTTGAAAATGTCACTATCTCTCAAGTTTTATATCCTTTCTAGGGAAAAATTGTGCATTGATTCCATCTGTATGTAGCATGAAATCAAAGCCAACCAAGGGCTATCTCCTGTTAACACTACATTTCACACATCTGGTGATTATCATCAACGGCA
Organism: Schistocerca gregaria; assembly: GCF_023897955.1. Taxonomy (NCBI): domain Eukaryota; kingdom Metazoa; phylum Arthropoda; class Insecta; order Orthoptera; family Acrididae; genus Schistocerca; species Schistocerca gregaria. The sequence goes on along the minus strand of NC_064921.1, from coordinate 399,717,887 downwards.
TTTTTGTTTTTGTTGTGGTACACAGTATTATAATTTTGTTTGTTTTCTCCCTATCATTATTAATCATAACATTATTACACATTGTACAAATGAGTGTGACTCTTTTTTCCTTTCATGAGGGATGAAGACTTGTGGGTTTTTCAGTGTTAAGGGAAATCAAAAGTACTCAGTTTTACATTCTGGTCTTTGACATTGCCGAAAGCTGTAGAAATTTCTAATATGTTATTTTCAATGTTACAACGATGCTGAGGTTCTTGTCAAACATTTCTTCTAGCAGTGCGACATATGAGAACTAATTGTTCATACTTAGATTACCATCTGTGTTGACCTATGTTGCAGAGAGCTTTCTAACCACAATAGGTGAACTGCTGACTTCAAATGGCAGTCCTCCTTGTTATTTACCAGCATATATTTTCAAGTTATGTTCATAGAAAATGTAATAGTCAGGCAATGCATAAGTTATCACATACTTTTGAGAGTCCAATGATAAATATTGTACTAAGGGGATAATTCTCAGGAAATCTAGTTTTTCATCAGCTCCAGGACAGTAAACCTTGCAAAAACTTTTGATGAAGTTTTGAAAAATTTATTAAAAATGAGAAAGATGATAATTTTTCTGTTTGTCCTTTCTCATCAGTCTGTTATAAAACCTTGAAGATGCTAGTAGAGATAGGAAGTAGTATCTGCTCATTATGATTGTAAAAGTTTCAATACTATGGCTTTTGGTTTACCACACAAGTCGGATGCTAAGGCATTGTGCTCAAAGATGTTCGGTGAACTGCAAAGTTTGTTATATTTCATTTAAAATAACTTTGTGATTGATGATTCAGGGAGTCAAATGGTATGACTGGCCACCAACCCTTCTTAGGTCTTACTCAAGTGCCACATACTCAGTGTGTTGCTTGTTCCACTGTTATGTGCACTGACTTGTCAAATGTGGCTGGCTGGATGGTGTCAACATCGATATTCTTCCGCTGGAATCTATCACAATTTTTTTTAGTCAGGCTATAGATCTTTGATACCTGTTACATTTTGAAAATGTGTATCTTGTCCTCACTGAGGTTTTGTACACTGTTATAATGTAATAAACTTAATTTTGTATTTCACATTCACCCAAGGACTATGTTCCATCGACAGCTGTTAGTTTTACTCTCCATGTCATCTAAAGTGACAAATAACTGCTGACTTCATCATGTGAGTCAAGAGAATTCAAAGACAACCAACCATCTGAATCCTTTCTCTGGTCTGTTTCTGAACCTGCTTCTCATTCCTCGAAAACCTGTTCTACATCTTTGACAATACCGTGAAAAGGGTAGTTTACTACTCACCATGTAGAGGTGACAATGAGTCAGACAGACACAACAAAAGGACTGCTATACACTTGATCTTTTGGTCAAAAAGCCTTCTTGAATTTGGCTGATGAGGCCAGACTGCAAACAGCAACAGTGCCTGTTGGGAGAAACAACTTGTGGTTTTGGAAGTAAGGCTGAGGCTGGGGTAGGGCGGGGGAGGGATAGTAGGGTAGGGGGTGAAAAGTGGTGTAGTGTTACTTGGGGGAGCATGCAGAGAGGTGGCATGGACAGGGTAGAGCTGATAGGTGCAGTTGGAAGGTTTAAGGGAGGGGATGGGGGAAGGGAGTGGGAAAGGAGAGAAGTGGAAGAGGGAAAAAGTAATGAAAGGTTTGGTGAACTAGAAGGCTGTGTAGTGCTGAGCTGGGAGCAGGCAAGGGGATAGGTGGGTGAAGGACACGAACTGGGGAAGATTGAGGCCATGGGGTTGTGGGAATGTGGGATATATTTTAGGGAGAGGTCCCATCTGCACAATTCAGAAAACGTGGTCTTGGTAGGAAAGATTGAGATGGCACATACTGTGAGACAGTCATTGAAATTCAGCATGTTGTATTTGACAGAATGTTCAGCAATTGGCTGGTCCATCTGTGTCTTGGCCACAGTTTGTCAATGGCCATTCATGTGGACAGATGGATTGTTGGTTGTCGTGCTCATGTAGAAGATAGCACAGAAGATGCAGCTTACTTTGTAGATCACATGACTGCTTTCACAGTTAGACCTACCACTGATATGATAGGTGATTCCTGTGACCAGACTGTAGTAGGTGGTAGTAGGAAGATTTGTGGGACAGGTCTGGCATCTAGGTCTATTGCAGGGATATGAATCATGAGGCATGAGGTTGGGAACAGGTGTGGAGTATCGATAGAAAAGGATATTATGTAGGTTCTTTGGATGGCAGAATACCGCTGTGGGAGGTTTGAGAAGGATAGTGGGTAAGATATTCCACATTTCGGGGCACAATCAGAGGTAGTTGAAACCATGGCGGAGAATGTGATTCAGTTGCTCCAGTGCTGGGTGATACTGAGTCATGAGGAGGGTACTCACTTGTGGCTGAATGGTGGAAATGTGGGATGTGGTAGGTGACTGGAGGCTCAGGCTACCTGATTCTATAAAAGGGTGGGAGGGTAATTCAGCCTGTGAAGGCCTCAGTTAGACCCTTGATATATTTGGAGAGGCTGCTCATCACTACAGGTACAATGGTCATGGGTGGCTAGACTGTGTCGAAGGGACTTTTTGTATGGAATGGGTAGCTGCTGTCCAAGTGGAGTTGTTGCTGGTGGTTGGTTGGTTTGATATGGATGGCGGTACTGATGTAGCTATCTTTGAGGTGGAGTTCAACATTAAAGAAAGGCTTGTTGGGTTTAGGAGGACCAGGTGAAGCAAATAGGAGAGATCATGTTGAGTTTCTGGTAGACTTTGGATAGGGTGGCCTCACCTTTATTTCAGACCACAAAGATGTCAGTGAATCTGAACCTGAGTCTGGTAATTAGGAACGAATCCTCTAGGTGGCCCATGCATAGGTTGGATAGGGTAATGCCATGCCTGTGTCAATTGCCGTACCACAGGTTTGTTATAGGTGGTACCTTCAAAGGTGAAGTAATTGTGGGTGAGGATATAGTTGGTCATTGTGACCAGCAAGGAGAGAGTATGTTTGGGGTCAATTAGGCATTGGGAGAAGTAGTATTCAATAGCAGCAAGGCCATGGGAATTAGTAATTGTAATGTAAAAAGAGGTGGCATCAACTGTAATGAGCAGGGGGCCGTGTAAAAATGATTGATACATTTTTTATATGAGGGTAGGTGTTTCTCCATGAGAGCAGAGATTCTCTCTGGGGGGCACAGTAACTGGCCACAATGGGGCATCCTGGATGGTCTGTTTCCTGGACTTCAGGAGGCATATAGAAAATAGGAGTATGAGAAGTTGGAGAGGGATATATATATATATATATATATATATATATAAAACAGAAAGAAACTTCCACATGGGAAAAATATATTAAAAACAAAGATTCCAAGACTTACCAAGCGGGAAAGCGCCGGCAGACAGGCACATGAACAAAACACACAAACACACACACAGAATTACAAGCTTTCGCAACTGGCAGTTGCTTCGTCAGGAAAGAGGGAAGGAGAGGGAAAAATGAAAGGATGTGGGTTTTAAGGGAGAGGGTAAGGAGTCATTCCAATCCCGGGAGCGGAAAGACTTCCCTTAGGGGAAAAAAAGGACAGGTGTACACTCGCGCACACACACACACACACATCCATCCGCACATACACAGACATACACAGACATACACAGAAATATGTGTGCTTGTGTCTGTGTATGTGCGGATGGATATGTGTGTGTGTGTGTGCGAGTGTACACCTGTCCTTTTTCTCCCCTAAGGGAAGTCTTTCCGCTCCCGGGATTGGAATGACTCCTTACCCTCTCCCTTAAAACCCACATCCTTTCATTTTTCCCTCTCCTTCCTTCCTTCCTGACGAAGCAACTGCCAGTTGCGAATGCTCGTAATTCTGTGTGTGTGTTTGTGTGTTTTGTTCATGTGTCTGTCTGCCGGCGCTTTCCCGCTTGGTAAGTCTTGGAATATATATATATATATATATATATATATATATATATATATATATATATAAGAGAGAGAGAGGGGGGGGATTCTTGGTTGGTTCTAAGGATTTGAAATCCTGTTGGATTTCTGGAATGAAGTCACTGTGGAAATGTTTGTAAGTGGATGAATCTGACAGATGGCAGTGTCCCTCCACCAGGTGATTCCTATTGTTGGAAACCACAGTGAGGAAGCCTTTTTCAGCACTCGAGATTATAAGATCAGGATCAGTTTTTAGGTGATGGTTTGTGGTTCTTTCTGCAGATGGAAAGTTAGTTTCCATGCTGAGATATTTGGGAAATGATGCAAGGTTTGAGGTTAAGTAATTCTCGAATGTGAACAGGGGGCAATTTCCAAGCATTGGGTGTGGATCACAATTGGATGGAGGAATGAAGTGTGTCAGGCAAGGTTAAACATTAGCTTTGGGTGGGTTGAGTGTCGTTGGTAGGGTTTGTGGTGAAAAAGTGTCTGGGAGGAGGAGGGAAGGTTTTTAAGAAGTTGAGCATATAGAATTTGGGTGTGGAGCGAAAGTTAAGGGCTTTCCAAAGGACTGTTACTTCTGTGGGACTAAGGCTTTGATAGGAAAGGTTCATGGCTATGTTTCAGGTCTACTTATGTTCTGGATTCTGTATGGTAGTGTGATAATGTGGTTGGTCTGCGAGGTAGGGTTTGTCAGCTATGAGTGGATGTGGGGGAAGTTTGGAGGCTGTTCTAGGAGGTGGATAGTGGGAGTCCAAAACAGATGTAGGAGGTCAATGGGTTGGAGAAGTTATTGAGGTGGAAGTTTGCATGCTGCTTTAGTTCCTGGAGGGCAAGAGTTTCTATGTGAAATATGGGATGCAGGGATTTGGGATAGCAGAACAGGAATTTTACAGATGTAGAGGTGGTGTTGCAAGGGAGTTTGACATGAATTTGCAGGACTAGTTTGATGAAGGCTGAAGGCTGAACAGATAGCAGTCATTGTGAAAGTGGGATCTACAGCCAGAGAGTGGTTATGTGATGGTATGACCATTTGGGGCAGGGGAAATCCCATGAGTTAAGTAATAACACAGGAAACACTATTTTGGACTGGGTTCTGGCTAGTGATTAAAAAAAAAAAAAAAAAACTCTTTTGTATCGGCACGGGTGAAAGGAGCAAGGCTCTATGGTGGAGGATAAAAACCATACACAATATGTAAATAATGTAGAAATATGTGCAAAAACTTGTAAAAATAAACAAATATGGAAAAAACACAAAAGGGATTGAACGGATGCCATGTGGAGGAAAAAAAGGTGAAACCTGAGGGTGTAAGGCCAGTACCGAAACGTGAAAATGCACTAAAATTTATGTGAAAACACAAGGAGATCAAAGAGAGAAAATAAAAAACAGTAATGTAGGCTGCATGTGAGTGAGTAGACATGACAACCAAAAAGCTGTCTTTCTGCGTAAATGGTCTCCGACAAACTGTGGCCAAGACACAGTTGGACCAGCCAGTGGCTGAATGTGCTTACCCAGCATGACATGCTTCAGAACTGTGCCATCTGGTTCCTTCCTACCAAAACCAGTTTCTCTGAATTGTGCATGTGGGAACTCTTCCTGCAATATATCCTACATTCCCTCAACCCACCTGGCCTTAACCTTCACTAGTCCCTCTCCATCACCCGACTATCCCCTTGCCTGCACCCACTCCAGCATTACGCATCCTTCTATTCCACAAATGCACCCGTTAGTTTTTTCTGCCTCCTTTACTTCTCTTCTTTTCTGCTTCCTTTCCCACAACCCCCTCATCCGTCAAAACTCCCAACTTCATCTACCAGCCCTACCCTGTCCCTACGACGTCCCTTTATGCTCCCACAAGCGGCACGACACCTTCCACGTCTCCTAACCTTCTATCCCTTTTCCTCTCTGTCCTTACCCCACAACCCACAGATTGGGTCTCCCATCAGGCACAGTTACTGTTTAGCCGGCCGAGTGGCCAAGTGGTTCTAGGCGCTACAGTCTGGAACCGCGTGACCACTATGGTTGCAGGTTTGAATCCTGCCTCGGGCATGGATGTGTGTGATGTCTTTAGGTTAGTTAGGTTCAAGTAGTTCTAAGTTCTAGGGGACTGATGACCTCAGAAGTTAAGTCCTATAGTGCTCAGTCATTTGAACCATTTGAACAGTTACTGTTTGCAGTCTGGCCTCAGCGGCCAGAGGCAGTGGTTATGTGCATGAGTTGTGCTTATGTGAATGCATGTATGTGTTTTCTAGTTTAGAAGATGGCCTTTTGGCCAAAAACTGAAAGGGATAGGTGCCTTTTTGTTGTGCCTGTCTGCAATTCAATGTCTATTTTATACAGTGGGTAGCAATCTGTCCTTTTCCTAATATTGTCATTATTCACAATTGGATTTTCCATTATTTGATTTTGCATAGTGCTTTTCTTCCATGCCAAAACAAGTGCGGTTTTCCTTTGTTATTATTGTCTAACACGTTACTTTACTTGGCATCTGTCCTTTTCTATCTCCTATTTCCTGTTTTTCATCTGTCACCTTCCAAACCACATGTGCTCTGACTTATGAGCCACACTGTTATCAACCATCTCATCCATGCACAATACATGAAAGTGTAGATTGTTGGTGCACCATTAAGTAATATAACTGGTTTGTTGTACGTATAATATCTAAATGTATCAAAATTTAGTTTTAATATTGTGTTAACACAAAAATTAGAAATAGTCTTCACCCTTTTGTTGTTTGAGGGTATTTCACCTGTCCCGTACATCTTTCTCACCAGATGGAAGAGTTTTGTCAGGGCTGGCTCTCCCAAGGCTATCAGTAGTTCTACTCCCAGGGCCTTGTTTCGACTTAGGTCTTTCAGTGCTCTGTCAAATTCTTCACACACTATCATATCTCCCATTTCATTTTTAACTACATCATCTTCCATTTCCATAATATTGCTCTCAAGTACATCACCCTTGTATAGACCCTTTATATACTCCCACCTCTCTGCTTTCCCTTCTTTGCTTAGAAGCTGAGCTCTTGATATTCATACAAGTGGTTATCTTTTCTCCAAAGGTCCCTTTAATTTTCCTTTAGGCAGTATGTGTGTGACCCCTAGTGATATATGGATCTACATCCTTACATTTGTTGTGTAGCCATCCTTGCTTAGACTTTTTGCACTTCCTGTCGATCTCATTTTTGAGACGTTAGCATTCCTTTTTCCCTGTTTCATTTACTACATTTTTATATTTTCTCCTTTCATCACTTCTGTTAGCCAAGCATGTCTACTATCCCTCATCTTTTTACCTACCTGATCCTCTGCTGCCTTCACTATTTCATCTCTCAAAGCTACCCATTCTTCTTCTACTGTATTTCTTTCTCCTGTTCCTGTCAATTATTCCCTAATGCTTTGTCTGAAACTCTCCACGACATTTGTTTCTTTCACTTTATCCAGGTCCCATCTCCTTAAATTGCTATGTTTTTGCAGTTATTCTGTTTTAGACTACAGTTCATAACCAATAAATTGTGCTCAGAGTCCACATCTGCCCTTGGAAATATTTTACAATTTAAGACTTGGTTCCTAAATCTCTCTTACCATTATATAATGTATCTAAATCCTTCCAGTGTCTCCAGGCCTCTTCCATGTGTGCCACATTCTTTCATGATTCTTAAACCAAGTATTATTGAGTTATGCTTTGTGCAAAATTCTACCAGACGGCTTCCTCTTTAATTCCTTACCCCCATTCCATATTCACCTGCTACTTTTCCTTCTCTTCCTTTTCCTACTATTGAATTCCAGTCCTTCATGATTATTAAATTTTCACCTCCCTTCACTGTCTGAAAACTTTCTTTTATCTTATCATACCTTTCTTCAATCTGTTCATCATCTGCAGAACTAGTTGGCATATAAGGTTGTACTACTGTGGTAGGCGTGGGCTTCGTGTCTATCTTGGCTACACTAATGTGTTCACTATGCTGTGTGTAGTAGCTTACTCTTGATCCTTTTTTTTTATTCACTATTAAACCTACTTCTCCATTACCCCTATTTGATTTTGTATTTATAACCCTGTTTTCACCTGACCAAAAGTCTTGTTCCTCCTGCCACCATATTTCATTAATTCCCACTATATCTGACTTTTACCTATCCATTTCCCTTTTTAAATTTTGTAACCTACCTGCCCGATTAAAGGATCTGCGATTCCATGCTCCGGTCTGTAGAATGCCAGTTTCTTTCTCCTGATAATGGCGTTGTCCTGAGTAGTCCCTGCCCAGAGATTTGAAAGGGGAAGTATTTTACCTCTGGAATATTTTACTCAAGATGATGCCATCATCATTTAACTGTACAGTAAAGCTGCATGCCCTCAGGAAAAATAACAGCTGCAGTTTCCCCTTGCTTTCAGCTATTTTCAGTACCAGCCCAACAAGGCCATTTTGGTTAATGATACAAGGCCAGGTCAGTCAGTCATCCAAACTGTTGCCCCTGCAACTACTGAAAAGGCTGCTGCCTCTCTTCTGGAACCACACGTTTGCCGGGCCTCTCAACAGGCCAAGTGGTTCTAGGCACCTCAGTCTGGAACCGCACTGCTGCTACAGTTGCAGATTTGAATCCTGCCTCGGCCATGGTTGTGTGTGATGTCCTTAGGTTAGGTAGGTTTAAGTAGTTCTAAGTCTAGGGGACTAATGACCTAAGATGTTAAGGCCCATAGTGCTTAGAGCCAATTGTGCCTCTCAACATTACCCCTCCATTGTGGTTGCACCTACGGTACGACTATCTGTATCGCTGAGGCATGCATGCCTCCCCAGCAATGTCAAAGTTATTGGTTCATGGGGGGAAATTATCTATATTTAAAAATAGGGAGTGACGTATCAGACACCCTGTACAACAGCCTCCAAGCTTTCCCCACATCCATGCGTAGCTGACAATCCCTGCCTCGCAGATGTACCACACTTATCACACCCTCAGAAACTCACTCCCATCACGATACAGAATTCTGAACCTAAGCAGTTTTGAAACACAGCCATGATCTTTGCCTCCAAAATCCTTAGTCCCACAGAAGTAATAGTCTTTTGCAAAGACCTTACCTTTTTCCCCACATCCAAATTCAGTCATGCTGGACATCTTAAAGACCTTCCCTCATCCTGATCCCTCCCTCCCACAGTGGTATTCTGCCACAAACCAAACTTATGCAATATTCTTGTTCATGCCTACTCCACCCCTGCTACTGACCCATTGCCTCATGGCTCATATCCCTGCAACAGATGCAGATGCAAGACCTGCCCCTTGCATCTTCCTATCACCACCTACTCCAGTCCTGTCACTGGCATAACCTGTTCCCTTATATGCAGGACCGCCTCAAAAGCAATCATGTGCTCGAACTGTCTGTCCACATGAATGGCCACTAACAAACAGGGACCAAGAGATGGATGGCCAGCTTGTTGGTGAATGTGCTGCCCAACACAATGTGATTCACTTCAATGGCTGCTTCGCAGAATGTGCCATCTGAATCCTTTCTACCACGCCATCTTTTCTGATTTGCACGGATGGGAACTCTACCTGCAATATATCCTGCATTTGTGGAACCCTCTGGCCTCAACCTTCACTAGTCCCCATCCTTCAACTGCCTAGTCCCTTCCCTGCTCACGCTGCATCACTACTCAGCCTTGTATTCCACCAGTGTGCCCACTAGATTTATTTCCTGTGCTTTACTTCTCTTCTTTCCTACTCCCCTTTGCACGACCCCCTCCCACTGACTCCTTCCCCTCCCTTAAACCTTGTGTCTGCACGTTAAAGCTTACCCCTGTAAGCAAAACTACACACTCCCCCTCCCCTCCCCTGCTGTACCTTCCCCTCACTGCCCCAGCTTCCTCCTTACCTCAACCATCCACAAACTGCTTCTCCCACCAGGCACATTTCTGACCTCAATATCCAGAGACATTGATCATGCAATTGTAGGTTGTGCTTGTGTGAACTGTGTGTGTGTGTGTGTGTGTGTGTGTGTGTGTGTGTGTGTGTGTGTGTTTGTTTGTTTGTTTGTGTGTGTTTTCAACTTTAGAAGAATGTGTGTGTGTGTGTGTGTGTGTGTGTGTGTGTGTGTGTGTGTGTCCACATATTATACAAATCATCTGTCCACCCAAATTAATGATGGTCACTGTGCCAAACTTCACGCAAGAGCAGCCATGACAGAAAAACTACTGAAGAATGCTACGTTTCTGTGCTTGGTTCACTACCTGTGCCATCTGAATCCTTCCCTCGAACACCATTTTATCTGAATTCCATAGTTTGGAATAATTCTTGCAACACATCCATAGAGACTGTGATCATCCTGGCCTCAATTTCTTGCAGGCCTTGCCCCATCTCAGCCTCCACTCCTGCCCCACAGGCTTAACAGCCCTTATCCTACACTCACACCCTCCTCTCCTCAGTATCCCCCCCTCCTTCGTTGTATACCCTCCTTCGTCCAGATCCATTTCTCCATGCCAGTGGTACACTCTGCACAGTGTGCCACATTTTTATCCCATGTGCATGCTGCCTCCCCCCCACCCCCACCCCTTTTAGTCACACTTACCAAACCCTCCCACCCGCTATTGCTATTGGCCTCTTTTTCCACCCACTCAACCTGTCACAAATCCTTTCTAAGTTGTGAGGCAGTGTAGTGCTGACATGATGCAGTCATCCAGGGAACAGTCACTGTACAGGGGGTGAGAGAGAGAGAGAGAGAGAGAGAGAGAGAGAGAGAGAGAGAGTACTTTCTTAATTTTTTATATTTCACCAAGGACTTTTCTAACATAATAATTATTTTGTTTATTTAGATCATTTGTATGTTGACTGCACATATGATAGCTCTAAGTCCATAATTTCACTGTGTGGCTTGTCATTTACAGTGCTTCTGAACCATGCTTGGTACTTCAAGTGGATATGAAACCATTTGAGGAAAGTTCAGATGAATGGGAGACCCCTGGGTCAGCTGACACTAATCGTGTTGCTCTCTCAGAAACAAAATTGCAAAACAGGCTACCAGGCATAATAATGAACCAAGTGGAAAGAACATTTAATATGGTGCAGCGTGCTTTAAATTTAGTTGAAGATCAACAACCAGCATTCCTGAACACTCCACCAAGGCCCCCATTGACAGACGCTGAATTTCGTAAATTTCTTGACCCAATAGGGCAGGTTATCCAGACCCGTGAACTACGTACAGTCATATACCTTGGCGGTATAGAACCAAGCTTGAGGTACGTCTGTGTGAGGAATTATATGATATTGTCTGTGCGTGATTTTTCATCAAATGAACTGATGTTTTTCAAGGATGAGTTAATTATCGTTTGAATTCAGTTTTTCACTTTTGTAGTAAATGATTATTTCAGTTGCAAATGACTTGTTTTTCATATTCAACAGTAGTTCATGTGCTCTTGTTCAGATCCTAATTACTGCTTCTTTTTCCACATAATTTAACATCACTACTGCATAGATGTAACCCTCACCTTCTGTTGGTATCTGTGCACATCTGTTTTTCCCTCTCCACTTCCTTCATCCATTGTCTTTACAATCTTCATACCTGGATTTTGTCACTAAATGTGAATATTTTATGAGCAGGGTATTGCATAGCCATATTACATAGTAACCAATTTGTATAGCACTGATGTTGAATGAAATTGAAGTTATCCATAGCTGTAATATGAAAGGTGTTGACTGGCAAGATACAAATTACACAATGATGATTAGATGTAGAATTATTGGTATATCTGATATGTGGACCAAATTTAAATGTTTATTTCATAATCATAAAAAAATAAAATCCTCCAAAATAGGTTGTTTGTTTAAGCTCATTTTTAATTTTTACAAATAGTGCAAACACTCCACTTATGTAAGTCTTGTGCGCAAATAAAACATTTCACAAGGTTTGGGCAGGTAGTTGACCATGGCTTTGTAGTAGCAACCTTCCCAGCATTTTTTTCAAGTAATTAGAGAAAACACACAAAACATGAATCAGAATGGCAGAATGGGAATTAAAGCCTCCATCCTTCCTAACAAAAGGCCAATCTGCTTAAAATAGCACATCATCTTCATTTAGTCCTAGTGCACAATATTGTTTTATTTAGACATTCTTCCAAAGAAGTCATTTCTTGATGTAAAAATCTAGTGCTACACTTTCATTTATGTCTCAACACCAATCACTCCTGCACACACTACACAATCTCCTGAAATCAGGCCTTGAAGAAGAAGAAGAAGAAGAAGAAGAAGAAGAAGAAGAAGGTGGTGGTGGTGGTGGTGGTGGTGGTGGTGGTGATTGCTTTCCACTTTGTATACTGCAACTTCATTTTCCTTGCCTGATAAACCGAGTCAACATCCCTCCATAATGAGTGAGATACTAAGCAAATAGAAAGGATAAGATATTATTATCACACAACAATAAGCTTTAGTGTATGATTTTTGAGAAAAAATAGGTGAAAATTGTAACAGTTTTTGTCAAACTCCTGTTCTGTAATATGTAAGAAACCCTTCACTATGTAAAAGTTGTTGCTTGATAAGTACTTTTCACTGTCTAACCCTCCAGTCATGGGTAATGAAAACATGTACATTCAGCTCTTTTAGGACAATTTCATGGGGCCTGTGATTATTGTGTTGCACATAACTTCTGCTCTGTTCGCTCATTAGAAGTCATAATTTTCATGTCAAATACTTTTCTGTTTCTCTGGAACATAGCAAGCTGCCATTTTCCTGTCAACTCCTTTTCTTTTACTCTGAAATGTCGTAGGAAGTATTTTGCTGTCTGAAACAGCAAGAGTTACATTTTACACATTCTCCAGTCTCTCTCACATACTTACAAATATACCTTCTGATGGCAGCAGTTTTGTAACCATATGCCCAAGCTTGTGTATTGACCATGATTTAAGATACATAACACTTAGAAAGTTTATCAATAAGCTTATTCTTTTATAATGTTGAATGCAATTTTAGTGTTTCCCATATCATTTGCATTAAATGTCACTTAAAAATAAACTCTAAACTAAGTTTTCAGTTCTCTTCTTGTATTTCCATAATCCTATCCTAACTACTATTCATACTATTGAATAAAAATGTCTTGTGATTTTATATAAAAAAAAAGTAGGAAGAGCACCTGTGGTTAGAGGGTTAAATAAGATTGTTTTAATAATCTCTGTAATCTCTTCAAAACAATTATTGTATAATCTTTAGTCTGAAAATTGTCTTCGTATTTTATGCATTTGTTCCTCATAAAAGAATTCCATAGCTAACAACTGAGAGTATGTACGGATAGTATTAAACTAAAAGGTAGTGGCAGCATCGTGATGTCACGTTATGTCATCACTCAAATGGACACCTATGCAGAGATTGTAGACCAACTGTAGACTGAAAGTACCTAAGAATTAGAGATTAAACTGTAAAATGATATTAAAAAATAGTTTGACTGATTATGGATTTTAGCCAGTTCGCTCTTCCCCCTCCATCCCCTCCATCCCCACCCTCTCATCCCTCCCCTCCCTCCCCTCCCTACCCACCATCCAAGCCCCCACTCCCCTCCCACCCCTCCTCTCTCCCACTCCCACCCATCCCCTCTCCCACTCCCACCCATCCCCTCTCCCACTCCCACTCCCACCCCTCCCACTCCCACCCCTCCCACTCCCACCCCTCCCACTCCCACCCCTCCCACTCCCACCCCTCCCACTCCCACCCCTCCCACTCCCACCCTCCCCTCTCCCACTCCCACCCTCCCCTCTCCCACTCCCACCCTCCCCTCTCCCACTCCCACCCTCCCCTCTCCCACTCCCACCTCTCCCACTCCCACCTCTCCCACTCCCACCTCTCCCACTCCCACCTCTCCCACTCCCACCTCTCCCACTCCCACCTCTCCCACTCCCACCTCTCCCACTCCCACCTCTCCCACTCCCACCTCTCCCACTCCCACCTCTCCCACTCCCACCTCTCCCACTCCCACCTCTCCCACTCCCACCTCTCCCACACTCCCACCTCTCCCACTCCCACCTCTCCCACTCCCACCTCTCCCACTCCCACCTCTCCCACTCCCACCTCTCCCACTCCCACCTCTCCCACTCCCACCTCTCCCACTCCCACCTCTCCCACTCCCACCTCTCCCACTCCCACCTCTCCCACTCCCACCTCTCCCACTCCCACCTCTCCCACTCCCACCTCTCCCACTCCCACCTCTCCCACTCCCACCTCTCCCACTCCCACCTCTCCCACTCCCACCTCTCCCACTCCCACCTCTCCCACTCCCACCTCTCCCACTCCCACCTCTCCCACTCCCACCTCTCCCACTCCCACCTCTCCCACTCCCACCTCTCCCACTCCCACCTCTCCCACTCCCACCTCTCCCACTCCCACCTCTCCCACTCCCACCTCTCCCACTCCCACCTCTCCCACTCCCACCTCTCCCACTCCCACCTCTCCCACTCCCACCTCTCCCACTCCCACCTCTCCCACTCCCACCTCTCCCACTCCCACCTCTCCCACTCCCACCTCTCCCACTCCCACCTCTCCCACTCCCACCTCTCCCACTCCCACCTCTCCCACTCCCACCTCTCCCACTCCCACCTCTCCCACTCCCACCTCTCCCACTCCCACCTCTCCCACTCCCACCTCTCCCACTCCCACCTCTCCCACTCCCACCTCTCCCACTCCCACCTCTCCCACTCCCACCTCTCCCACTCCCACCTCTCCCACTCCCACCTCTCCCACTCCCACCTCTCCCACTCCCACCTCTCCCACTCCCACCTCTCCCACTCCCACCTCTCCCACTCCCACCTCTCCCACTCCCACCTCTCCCACTCCCACCTCTCCCACTCCCACCTCTCCCACTCCCACCTCTCCCACTCCCACCTCTCCCACTCCCACCTCTCCCACTCCCACCTCTCCCACTCCCACCTCTCCCACTCCCACCTCTCCCACTCCCACCTCTCCCACTCCCACCTCTCCCACTCCCACCCCTCCCACTCCCACCCCTCCCACTCCCACCCCTCCCACTCCCACCCCTCCCACTCCCACTCCCACCCCTCCCACTCCCACTCCCACCCCTCCCACTCCCACTCCCACTCCCACCCCTCCCACTCCCACCCCTCCCACTCCCACTCCCACCCCTCCCACTCCCACCCCTCCCACTCCCACCCCTCCCACTCCCACTCCCACCCCTCCCACTCCCACCCCTCCCACTCCCACCCCTCCCACTCCCACCCCTCCCACTCCCACCCCTCCCACTCCCACCCCTCCCACTCCCACCCCTCCCACTCCCACCCCTCCCACTCCCACCCCTCCCACTCCCACCCCTCCCACTCCCACCCCTCCCACTCCCACCCCTCCCACTCCCACCCCTCCCACTCCCACCCCTCCCACTCCCACTCCCACCCTCCCCTCTCCCACTCCCACCCTCCCCTCTCCCACTCCCACCTCTCCCACTCCCACCTCTCCCACTCCCACCTCTCCCACTCCCACCTCTCCCACTCCCACCTCTCCCACTCCCACCTCTCCCACTCCCACCTCTCCCACTCCCACCTCTCCCACTCCCACCTCTCCCACTCCCACCCTCCCCCTCTCCCACTCCCACCCTCCCCTCTCCCACTCCCACCCTCCCCTCTCCCACTCCCACCCTCCCCTCTCCCACTCCCACCCTCCCCTCTCCCACTCCCACCCTCCCCTCTCCCACTCCCACTCCCACCCCTCCCCTCTCCCACTCCCACCCCTCCCCTCTCCCACTCCCACTCCCACCCCTCCCCTCTCCCACTCCCACTCCCACCCCTCCCCTCTCCCACTCCCAGCCCTCCCCTCTCCCACTCCCACTCCCAGCCCTCCCCTCTCCCACTCCCACTCCCAGCCCTCCCCTCTCCCACTCCCACTCCCAGCCCTCCCCTCTCCCACTCCCACTCCCAGCCCTCCCCTCTCCCACTCCCACTCCCGCCCCCTCTCCTCCCCCACTCCCACTCCCGCCCCCTCTCCTCCCCCTCTCCCACTCCCGCCCCCTCTCCTCCCCCTCTCCCACTCCCGCCCCCTCTCCTCCCCCTCTCCCACTCCCGCCCCCTCTCCTCCCCCTCTCCCACTCCCGCCCCCTCTCCTCCCCCGCTCCCACTCCCGCCCCCTCTCCTCCCCCGCTCCCACTCCCGCCCCCTCTCCTCCCCCGCTCCCACTCCCGCCCCTCTCCTCCCCCGCTCCCACTCCCGCCCCTCTCGTCCCCCGCACCCACTCCCGCCCCTCTCGTCCCCACTTTCCTTGACGTTGACCTCCATCTTTCCAATGGCCAGTTTCACACATCCGTCCACATCAAACCCAAAAACAAGAAACAGTACCTCCATTTTGACAGCTGCCACCCATTCCATATCAAACGGTCCTGAATCCTTGAACCATTACGCCAATAACCTGAAAACAGCTTTCGCATCCCGCAACTACCCTCCCAATCTGGTACAGAAGCAAATAACCAGAGCCACTTCTTCATCCCCTCAAACCCAGCATCTCCCACAGAACCACCCCAAAAGTGCCCCACTTATGACAGGATACTTTCTGGGACTGGATCAGACTCTGAATGTGGCTTTCCAACGGGGACACGAGTTCCCGAAATCCTGCCCTGAAATGAGATCCATCCTTCATGAAATCCTCCCCACTCCACCAAGAGTGTCTTTCCGCCATCCACCTAACCTTCGTAACCTCTTGGTTCATCCCTTTGAAATCCCCAAACCACCTTCCCTACCCTTGTAACCGTCCCCGGTGTAAAACCTGTCCTATGCACCCTCCCACAACCACCTACTCCAGTCCTGTAACCCGGAAGTTGTACACGAGCAAAGGGAGAGCCACCTGTGAAAACACCCACGTGATTTACCAACTGACCTGCCTACACTGTGAAGCTTTCTATGTGGGAATGACCAGCAACAAACTGTCCATTCGCATGAATGGACACAGGCAGACAGTGTTTGTTGGTAATGAGGATCACCCTGTGGCTAAACATGCCTTGGTGCAAGGCCAGTACATCTTGGCACAGTGTTACACTGTCCGAGTTATCTGGATACTTCCCACTAACGCCAACCTGTCAGAATTCCGGAGATGGGAACTCGCCCTTCAGTATAACCTCTCTTCTCGATATCCGCCAGGCCTCAACCTCCGCTAATTTCAATTCGCCGCCGCTCACACTTCACCTGTCATTCTACATCATCTCTGCCTCTGTACTTCCACCTCAACTGACATCTTTGTCCAAACTCTTTGCCTTTATATATGTGTGCTAGTGTCTGTATGCGTGCGTGCGTGTATATACCTTTCCTTTTTTCCCCCTAAGTAAGTCTCCCTTAAAACCCACATCCTTTCGTGTATATATCCCCCTCTCTTTTCACAAGTGTAGCAATAGGTTGAACCTAAAAATATAACTTAATTTTCAAGGTAAACTGCAGAGGTTGTAAAATTGAGTAAAATTGTATGCAACCACATTTGCAAAACCAGTAACTGCTCAAAAATTATTTGTTTACTAAAATAGGCAGCTAATAAGTAACGGTAATGATTTATTTCATGATCAGAAGCCAGTGTAAAAAAGCAAGTCTTTTTGCAATGAAAATTGACTCTTATCTCAGGTTCTTATTTCATAAATGTATATGTATCTGTGGATGCTGCAACTATTTTCAGTATCATGCACAAATACAGACTCCAACTGGTTCACTTTTTTGGATTATCGATTTTGACCTTTCTTATGGGTCATTCCATATCTGAAACAGAAGAATGTGCTTTGAGATGTGCAAACAATATGGAATTTAATGCAACCAAAACCATGCATAACCAACATTTCCTTCAGTGTTTCTTACCTTTTCTAGTAGTAAAACAATCCTAAGTCAACAAAAATCTTGAATTTTGAAGTGCAATTGGCGTGTAATAAAATATGTACCCATCAGGAGTTTTGCAACAGAAAGCTAGATGGTTGTTTGCAGGTTTAAAGAATAAAAACAATTGTGATAAAAATTTTCAACCAAAATTCATTACTCTGATTGTAGCAATAGTGACACGTGGCAATTTTGATAACACCATGGTAACTTTTCGGCATTTGGTTGTTGGTACAGATGTCTACATTTGGTTGTTGGTACAGATGTCTACATTTGGTTGTTGGTACAGATGTCTACATTTGGTTGTTGGTACAGATGTCTACATTTGGTTGTTGGTACAGTCTGTTCAACTTTGTCGAGAAGAAGCAGGCATTTAATGTTTTAGCTAGGTTCCAGACCATTGTACTGGTTGTTACCTTACTGGTTTCTTAAATAACTGAAGAATTGTTTATAGAACCTTCGCAGTATAGTGTGGTAGGACAGCACTCTCACCACTTGTTATTGGTTTCCATTCAATAGGCTATTTGAATGGGAATAATAAGTCCAGTCCCAGCACAATTTCAGCTCGAATTAGTTA
This sequence comes from Schistocerca gregaria, assembly GCF_023897955.1. Lineage (NCBI taxonomy): Eukaryota > Metazoa > Arthropoda > Insecta > Orthoptera > Acrididae > Schistocerca > Schistocerca gregaria. The sequence continues at coordinate 399,699,575 of NC_064921.1, read as the reverse complement.
GTAGTTGCTGAAAGATTACATACCCAATAACTGCAGATCTCGTTTGTCTAGGGGGTTTCATTGTCTGGGAAAGGATCATTCCAACATCAAGCATGACCTGAGTTTTTTCTGTTTAAATAAACTCCACCAGATTGGAATACTTTTTGCTAAACATTATATTTATTCAAACTTTTTGTTCCGAACTACACTACTTGCAATGTAGGTTTGCACTTCTTACCGTTTTTACTATCAAGATTGATTATCTAACTCCATTATACATCATTGGTTACAAAAGCATGAATGTCTTCCTCCAAGACTGAAAAAAAAAGTGGCGGGCAAGCCAACATGTGTCTCGAAGTTGCAGATATTCCCACTTCATAGCTTCTTTGGTCTACTGATATGTATTTAACATCTTAAACAAGTTCATTATTTATTACAAAAGAACATATTCATGATTAAATTAATAAATTAAGCACATTTTCTGGCAACATAATACAGTCGTGAAATTACTTCAACTCTTTACTATGGGTATCATATTCTTCGCTTTAGATAACCCTTATTTCCGACTGTTGATTTCATTACACCATCCAAATTAATTATTCATGTTATATGCACCATTCACTCAACAATATCTTCTTGTTATGATGTTTTGCTTCGGACTTTTACAGAAACAATTCAGAAACATAACATGTAATTATTTGAGGCTTTGTTATTTTAAACAAATCGCTTTAATTCTGTGACAATGCACTCCAAGAAGTGGCTCTTTTTTAATGCTAACTGAAGAAAGAATACAGATTTTATTGCTTTTGTTTTGTTGGTCAAAGTTTGCTGAGGTGGAACCAATGATAAGTCATGGTAAACACTAGCACTTCTAGTATTCTTTTCACTATTCTACGTATGTGGAAAGTCTGATAATTCATCCACTGATGGAATTGGATTGTAGTGGCTTGGTCGCATGCATACTCATCATGTGGCTGATCGGATCACAATCTGTCTTTTGACACTGATAATTTAAAACAGTCAGTTACACAATTACATGGCACTATTGTTAATTGCAACTTCTTGACGCACTTTACTCATAACATAGTGAATTTTGGTTAGATATTTGATGCAATACAACTTTTATTGCAAATTTTTGTACTCTTTCATACACTCTACAAATTAGTTTTCATTTTGCAAACTAGTGTTCAAGAAACTAATTTGAAGCAATCTAGTAAAGTCCCAGAAATAGTAGTCTACACAGTGCATTCTAACTTCAGCTAATTTGCCACTGTGTCATATTATGTGGCACTGTGTAGCCGAGAATGTGAATAACAGTTCATGGAATATTCTCTAATGTTGCTACCTTTGCAGAAAGCATTTTTGATGTATATTGCAACTGCTATTCTCTCTCTGTTTAGTGATTTTTTCTCCCACAATTGAATGGCTGAATGAAATTAGATCTGTTTCCACTGCTGGTGTTTCATGAGCTGCTGTTGAGACAGATCACACCTAGCACAGTCAGCCAAGATTAATCTATGTGTTAGCTATGACAGGTTTTGCAATATTGGATGAAATTGTGGCAGTGGTGCATTTGAAGATGTGGGTCATTATTCAATTATATTTGAAATTTTTTTGAGCTCTGTTCAGAATTTTAGAATAGGTGGTTTACAAAGGAAGTTACATAAAGGCATCCTTGAACTATACTGTGTTCATTATAAGAACAAACCTGATGTAAACATTACAACATGAATTCTTCCATGTTTGCTGGAATCTCATTGGAATTCACTTCATGTGGGGCAGAAGCCAAGCTGTCTAAAGTACATTCAAGTACAATAATAGGGATATGTTTTATTCTGTGTGTTAGGCACTCATTGTCTGAGCAATAATATGGCACAACAGCTTTACTGGTGCATTTAACTTGGACAGCACAAGTCAACGAGCTGGTCCAGCTAACATGCAGTAATGTGAGCAGTTGCATTAAGATATAAAAAGCGACGAGCAGAGAAAAAATATAACTTTGAACGTCATTTTATTCTAAAACATACTGAAATAATATTTGGCAAAACCTTGGCAATAGTATGCTCTTTTTACATAACAGGGAAAGCAGATTGTGCTCTCATTCTTAGTTAACATAGTATTGTAATTAAAGCCAAGAGTGTTGGAAATTCCTAATATAAACACAGGGTAATTTTTCTGCATGAGCTATTTGTGACTCGGGAGATGTTACAAGGATTTCATTGTATAGTTAAATATTGAGGCCACTGAAGGTATTGTCACTTCGTGGGCTGTCCCTGTGTGATACTTTTTGGTAGTCTGCTCAGGTTTGCTGCTGAACTCTGTCCACATCCATATCTGAGAAATGCATTTCAGTACTGGAATTGTCATCTGAAACATTGATGACATGTTGATAAACAGTGGAATCCACATGCCACATTTTCTCTTCTTCTTTTCTTTTAGTTCTGTATCACATCAGAGTTCAGAAGTGATGTGCAACATAGCTTTGTGCATTAGTTCCAGTATGACTGGCAAGTTAAATGTCTTTTTATTTCTTGCGACAAACACCTTAACTTGTCTCCTGATCATTTTTGTGGGTTCATATTTCAGTGGTATGGTGGCAACTGTAAAAATGCAACATTTGTATGGTGTGCTTGAAACCATTAAAATTATTATTTCCTATGTTCCTATGTTTCTGTGACACTTAACATTCTGGCTCATGTGACACCATGTCCATAGTATAATACAGTGATATTATAATATAGTGATATTTTTTTTTTTTAAATTTTGTTGTGTGGGCACTATATCAACTGTTCCGCAAATTGCGTATCTTTGTTCTAACACATAACTTATATAACAATAAAAAAGAATTAATTTTGATTTGGACGTAACTTAAAAGTGCAAACAAATATGTTTACAACCAAACAATGGGAACTCCAGGTAGGAATATCAACAATTCAGGAAAAGATAGATGACTACTTACCATAAAGAAGACACGTCAAGTTGCAGACAGGCATGATTGAAAGACTCTCACATATTCCAGCCCAACGGGAGAGGGAAATTTAATAGTCACGGGTGACTGGAACTCGATAGTAGGAAAAGTAAAAGAAGGAAATGTAGTAGGTGAATATGGAATGGGAGTAAGGAATGAAAGAGGGAGCTGCCAGTACGTACTGCATCCTAAATCCTTCTGAACCTGCTTAGTGTATTCATCTCTTGGTCTACCTCTACGATTTTGACCCTCCACGCTGCCCTCCAGTACTAAATTGGTGATCCCTTGATGCCTCAGAACATGTCCTACAAACCGATCCCTTCTTCTGGTCAAGTGGTGTCACAAACTTCTCTTCTCCCCAATCCTATTCAATACTTCCTCATTAGTTATGTGATCTACCCATCTAATCTTCAGCATTCTTCTGTAGCACCACATTTCAATAGCTTCTATTCTCTTCTTGTCCAAACTATTTATCGTCCATATTTCACTTCCATATGTGGCTACACTCCATACAAATACTTTCAGAAAAGCCTTCCTGACACTTAAATCTATACTCGATGTTAACAAATTTCTCTTGTTCAGAAATGCTTTCCTTGCCAGTGCTAGTCTACATTTTATATCCTCTCTACTTCAGTCATCATCAGTTATTTTGCTCCCCAATAGCAAAACTCAATTACTACTTAAAGCGTCTCATTTCCTAATTCAATTCCCACAGCATCATCCAATTTAATTTGACTACATTCCATTATCCTCGTTTTGCTTTTGTTGCTGTCCATCTTATATCCTCCTTTCAAGACACTGTCCATTCCATTCAGCTGCTCTTCCAGGTCATTTTCTGCCTCTAACAGAATTACAACGTCATCAGTGAACCTCAAAGTTTTTATTTCTTCTATGTGGATTTCAATTCCTACTTCGAATTTTTCTTTTGTTTCCTTTACTGCTTGCTCAATATACAGATTGAATAACATTGGGGATACGCTACAACCCTGTCTCACTCCCTTCCCAACCACTGCTTCCCTTTCATGCCCCTCGACTCTTATAACTGCCATCTGGTTTCTGTACAAATTGTAAATTGCCTTTTGCTCCCTGCTGTATTTTACCCCTGCCATCTTCAGAATTTGAAAGAGTATTTCAGTCAACATTATCAAAAGCTTTCTCTAAGTCTACAAATGCTAGAAATGTAGGTTTGCCTTTCCTTAATCTTCCTTCTAAGATAAATCGTAAGGTCAGTATTGCCTCACGTGTTCCAGTATTTCTACAGAATCCAAACTGATCTCCCCCGAGGTCGGCTTCTACTAGTTTTTCCATTCGTCTGTAAAGAATTCGTATTAGTATTTTGCAGCTGTGGATTATTAAACTGATTGTTCGGTAATTTTCACATCTGTCAACACCTGCCTTTTTTGGGATTGGAATTATTATATTCTTCTTGAAGTCTGCGGGTATTTCGCCTGTTTCATACATTTTGCTCACCAGATGGTAGAGTTTTGTCAGGACTGGCTCTCCCAAGGCCATCAGTAGTTCCAATGGAATGTTATCTACTCCGGGGTCCTTGTTTCGACTCGGGCACTTTCAGTGCTCTGTCAAACTCTTCACACAGTGTCTTAGAACTGGGTTTCCATCTGAGCTCTTGATAGTCATGCAGGTGGTTCCCTTTTCTCCAAAGGTCTCCTTAATTTTGCTGTAGTCAGTATCTATCTTACCCCTAGTCCTATGCGCCTCTACGTCCTTAAATTTGTCCTCTAGCCATCCCTGCTTAGCCATTTTGTATTTCTTGTCGATCTCATTTTTGAGGCGTTTGTATTCCGTTTTGCATGCTTCATTTACTGCATTTTTATATTTTCTCATTTCATCAATTAAATTCAATATTTCTTCTGTTACCCAAGGATTTCTACTAGCCCTTGTCGTTTTACCTACTTGATCCTCTGCTGCCTTCACTACCTCATCCCTCAAAGCTACCCATTCCTGTCAATTGTCCCCTTATGCTCTCTCTGAAACTCTGTACAACCTCTGGTTCTTTTAGTTTATCCAGGTCCCACCTTCTTAAATTCCCTCCTTTTCGCAGTTTCTTCAGTTTCAATCTACAGGTCATAACCAATTGATTGTGGTCCGAGTCCACATCTGCCCCTGGAAATGTCCTTCAATTTAAAACCTGGTTCCTAAGTCTCTGTCTTACCATTATATAATCTGATACCTTTTAGTATCTCCAGGGTTTCTCCATGTATACAACCTTCTTTCATGATTCTTAAACCAAGTGTTACCTATGACTAATTTGTGCTCTGTGCAAAATTCTACCAGGCAGCTTCCTCTTTCATTTCTTAGCCCCAATCCATATCCACCTACTACGTTTCCTTCTCTCCCTTTTCCTACACTCGAATTCCAGTCACCCATGACTATTAAATTTTCATCTCCCTTCACTATTTCTTTTATTTCATCATACATTTCTTCAATTTCTTCGTCATCTGCAGAGCTAGTTGGCATATAAACTTGTACTACTGTAGTAGGTGTGGGCTTAACATTATGCGTAGTAAATATTGCAGCACACTCTGAGTTTCACCTCTATGAAGGTGCAAGGTTACATCAGATAATTCTTAACAAAGTTTCTCTGAGATGTCTGGCACTGTGACGTTTGTCATAAATAACTCTACGTTGTAACTATGGATGACATTCGTTTGCTTATGTTAAATTTCCCAGATATGTGGGTCGCTCAAAGACTTCTTAGGTAATAGAGCCCAGTACATTGTCTTCAAGTGTGTGTGTGTGTGTGTGTGTGTGTGTGTGTGTGTGTGTGTGTGTGTGTGTGTGTGTGTGTTTGTCAGAGAAATGAGAGCTCCAGGAAGTGTGAAATGACCGCTCTCTCACATATATATATATATATATATATATATATATATATATATATATATATAATATATGATGTGACTTACCAAACAAAAGTGCTGGCAGGTTGATAGACACACAAACATACACACAAAATTCTAGCTTTTGCAACCAACGGTTGCTTCTTCAGGAAAGAGGGAAGGAGAGGGAAAGACGAAAGGATGTGGGTTTTAAGGGAGAGGGTAAGGAGTCATTCCAATCCCGGGAGTGGAAAGACTTACCTTAGGGGGGAAAAAGGACAGGTGTACACTTCTGCACGCGCGCGCGCGCTGCGCGCGCGCGCGCACACACACACACACACACACACACACACACACACACACATTTGTAAAGGCAAAGAGTTTGGGCAGAGATGTCAGTTGAGGCGGAAGTACAGAGGCAAATAAGTTGTTGAAAGACAGGTGAGATATGAGCGGCGGCAAATTGACATTAGCGGAGGTTGAGGCCTGGCGGATATCGAGAAGAGAGGATATACTGAAGGACAAATTCCCATCTCCGGAGTTCTGACAGGTTGGTGTTAGTGGGAAGTATCCAGATAACTCGGACGGTGTAACACTGTGCCAAGATGTGCTGGCCATGCACCAAGGCATGTTTAGCCACAGGGTGATCCTCATTACCAATAAACACTGTCTGCCCGTGTCCATTCATGCGAATGGACAGTTTGTTGCTGGTCATTCCCACATAGAAAGCTTCACAGTGTAGGCAGGTCAGTTGGTAAATCACATAGGTGCTTTCACATGTGGCTCTGCCTTTGATCGTGTACACCTTCCAGGTTACAGAACTGGAGTAGGTGGTGGTGGTGGGAGACTGCATGGGACATGATTTACACTGGGAGGGGTTACAAGGGTAAGAGCCAGAGGGTAGGGAATGTACTGAAACCCGGAAGTTGTACACGATCAGAGGCAGAGCCACATGTGAAAGCACCCATGTGATTTACCAACTGACATGCCTACACTGTGAAGTGTGTGTGTGTGTGTGTGTGTGTGTGTGTGTGTGTGTGTGTGTGTGTGTGTGTGTGTGTGTGTGTGTGTGTGTGTGGGCGCGCGCGCATGCGAAAGTGTATACCTGTCCTTTTTTTCCCCCTAAGGTAAGTATTAGTCTTTCCACTCCTGGGATTGGAATGATTCCTAACCCTCTCCCTTAAAACCCACAACCTCTCGCCTTTTCCTCTCCTTCCCTCTTTCCTGATGAAGCAACCTTGGGATGCGAAAGCTTGAAATTTGTGTGTGTGTTGGTGTTTTTTTTACTGTCTTTCGTTTGGTAAGTTAAAGCATCTTTTATATGTAATCTAATAGAAAGAAACTTCCACATGGGAAAAACATATTAAAAACAAAGATTCCAAGACTTACCAAGCGGGAAAGCGCCGGCAGACAGGCACATGAACAAAACACACAAACACACACACAGAATTACGAGCTTTCGCAACTGCCAGTTGCTTCGTCAGGAAAGAGGGAAGGAGAGGGAAAAATGAAAGGATGTGGGTTTTAAGGGAGAGGGTAAGGAGTCATTCCAATGCCGGGAGCGGAAAGACTTCCCTTAGGGGAAAAAAACGACAGGTGTACACTCGCGCGCGCACACACACACACACACACACACACACACACACACACACACACACACACCATCCGTACATACACAGACACAAGCAGACATATTTAAAGGCAAAGAGTAAGGGCAGAGATGTCAGTCGAGGCGGAAGTACAGAGGCAAAGAAGTTGTTGAAAGACAAGTGAGGTATGAGCGGCGGCAACTTGAAATTAGCGGAGGTTGAGGCCTGGTGGATATCGACCGTGGTACTTGATCGTCGGGAGTATGTGGCTGAGGGACTGCGTCAGCTTTCAGACAACTCTACATACAAAGTTTGCCAAGGTAATCCCATTCCTGATGTTCAGGCTGAGCTTCAAGGAATCCTCAGAACCTTAGGCCCCCTACAAAACCTTTCACCTGACTCCATCAAACTCCTCACCCCACAGACACCTCGCACTCCTACCTTCTACCTACTTCCTAAAATTCACAAACCCAAACATCCTGGCCGCCCCATTTAGCTGGTTACCAAGCCCCCACAGAACGTATCTCTGCCTATGTAGATCAACACCTTCAACCCATTACATGCAGTCTCCCATCCTTCATCAAAGACACCAACCACTTTCTCGAACGCCTGGAATCCGTACCCAGTCTGTTACCCCTGGAAACCATCCTTGTAACCATTGATGCCACTTCCCTATACACGAATATCCCGCACGTCCAGGGCCTCGCTGCAATGGAGCACTTCCTTTCACGCCGATCACCTGCCACCCTACCTAAAACCTCTTTCCTCGTCACCTTAGCCAGCTTCATCCTGACCCACAACTACTTCACTTTTGAAGGCCAGACATACCAACAATTAAAGGGAACAGCCATGGGTACCAGGATGGCCCCCTCGTATGCCAACCTATTTATGGGTCGCTTAGAGGAAGCCTTCTTGGTTACCCAGGCCTGCCAACCCAAAGTTTGGTACAGATTTATTGATGACATCTTCATGATCTGGACTCACAGTGAAGAACAACTCCAGAATTTCCTCTCCAACCTCAACTCCTTTGGTTCCATCAGATTCACCTGGTCCTACTCCAAATCCCATGCCACTTTCCTAGACGTTGACCTCCATCTGTCCAATGGCCAGCTGCACACATCCGTCCACATCAAACCCACCAACAAGCAACAGTACCTCCATTATGACAGCTGCCACCCATTCCATATCAAACGGTCCCTTCCCTACAGCCTAGGCCTTCGTGGCAAACGAATCTGCTCCAGTCCTGAATCCCTTGACCATTACACCAACAACCTGAAAACAGCTTTCGCATCCCGCAACTACCCTCCCAACCTGGTACAGAAGCAGGTAACCAGAGCCACTTCCTCATCCCCTCATACCCAGAACCTCTCACAGAAGAACCCCAAAAGTGCCCCACTTGTGACAGAATACTTCCCGGGACTGGATCAGACCTTGAATGTGGCTCTCCAGCAGGGATACGACTTCCTAAAATCCTGCCCCGAAATGAGATCCATCCTTCATGAAATCCTCCCCACTCCACCAAGAGTGTCTTTCCGCCGTCCACCTAACCTTCGTAACCTCTTGGTTCATCCCTATGAAATCCCCAAACCACCTTCCCTACCCTCTGGCTCCTACCCTTGCAACCGCCCCCGGTGTAAAACCTGTCCTATGCACCCTCCCACCACCACCTACTCCAGTCCTGTAACCCGGAAGGTGTACACGATCAAAGGGAGAGCCACATGTGAAAGCACCCATGTGATTTACCAACTGACCTGCCTGCACTGTGATGCTTTCTATGTGGGAATGACCAGCAACAAACTGTCCATTCGCATGAATGGACACAGGCAGACAGTGTTTGTTGGTAATGAGGATCACCCTGTGGCTAAACATGCCTTGATGCACGGCCAGCACATCTTGGCACAGTGTTACACCGTCCGAGTTATCTGGATACTTCCCACCAACACCAACCTATCCGAACTCCGGAGATGGGAACTCGCCCTTCAGTATATCCTCTCTTCTCGATATCCGCCAGGCCTCAACCTCCGCTAATTTCAAGTTGCCGCCGCTCATACCTCACCTGTCTTTCAACAACTTCTTTGCCTCTGTACTTCCGCCTCGACTGACATCTCTGCCCTTACTCTTTGCCTTTAAATATGTCTGCTTGTGTCTGTGTATGTGCGGATGGATATGTGTGTGTGTGTGTGTGTGTGTGTGTGTGTGTGTGTGTGTGTGTGTGTGTGTGTGTGCGCGAGTGTACACCTGTCCTTTTTTTCCCCTAAGGGAAGTCTTTCCGCTCCCGGGATTGGAATGACTCCTTACCCTCTCCCTTAAAACCCACATCCTTTCATTTTTCCCTCTCCTTCCCTCTTTCCTGACGAAGCAACTGCCAGTTGCGAAAGCTCGTAATTCTGTGTGTGTGTTTGTGTGTTTTGTTCATGTGCCTGTCTGCCGGCGCTTTCCCGCTTGGTAAGTCTTGGAATCTTTGTTTTTAATATATTTATACGTAATCTGATGGATAGCATGAGCAGCAATCTGCAACTGTTTGCTGATGACTCAGTGGTGTATGAGGAAGTATCATCGGGTGACGGATACAGGATAACTAAGACAAAATTTTTATTTACTGTGATGCATGACAGCTTGCTTTAAATGTGTTAAGAGTTAATGCAGATAATAAGGAAGAAAATCACGTAATGTTCAAATAAAATATCTGTGGCGTGATGCTTGACACAGTCATATCAATAAATATCTAGAGATAATGTTGCAAAGAGATACAAAATGGAACGAGTCCATAAGGACACTAATAGGGAAGGCAAGGGATTTGTAGCAGTTTTGCTTGCTTTGTCTATTCATTTGTTGTCCTCAGTGTGGACGCACTGGCTGAAAAAATAGAGGATGGACATGCACTACTGTCTACCGTAAAAGATATAGCCGACAGATGCACAATTGTTTCACAGTCCTTTACTTTAACTTATCACAAACCGCCAATAATACACAGTTATATATGGTCAGTGCATTATTGTTTAACTTTCGATAAACCTCATCAATAGGTTTCAGGCGAACATCCACATCCTGCTTCAATAGTTTCCTGTTGGACATCTATGAGCAGTAAAAACCTAACCACGAAGTTCACAGTTCTTGAAGAATATAAAGTTATGTATGGAGCAGTCACTGTCATTGTTGTAACACACGGCCTATTGGTGTAACACTTGTTTCACTATTACACTGATGCATTGTTGTTGCTCTAACCAACACAGGTTCCTTGTCTGAATCTCAGCTGTGGAATGACTGTTTCATAAGCAAAAATCGGACACTTATATGTCCTCACAACAATAGGTACTGAAACTACACATTGTTAAAAGTTAACTACAGGAATTGCAATTAAAACTTAACTCATTCGATTAACATGTTTTCAAATAGAGCCAAATAGATACTTTAAGATTACTAGTCTTTCGTCTTCCAAACGTTCATTATTAGTACAGAATTTATATTTGTTTATATATCAACAATTATTGATTTCACCCTATGATGAAAGATACTAACTAGGAATAGTCAAAATAAATTAGAAATTTAATTACATACATAAAACTAAGTATGAAATTAGATCTGGTGTTATATTCTTTAAAACTGCGGGCTATCCTTTCTCTTTTATGGAAATGCAGATATATTCACTTATGTTAATGGTAAATAGTTAAAAGTAACAAAACGAATTTAAGGAGGCAGATGTGGCAAAACAAGAGGGGAATTAAAATTTTCCCATCTTGCTTTGTCACAGATTGACTTTGGTTTAGTGAGAGAGTTTTAGAAAAGTGTAGCTTACCTACAAGGGAGACTGCATATAAAATACTTGTGCACCCATTCTTGAGTACAGCTTAAGTGCTTGGGATTCCCACCATACTAGATTGAAGGAAGACATCAAAGCAATCTAGAGCAATGCTGCTAGATTTGATATCAGTGGGTTTGATCAATGCACAGCTGTTACAGAGATGCTTTGTGAACTCAGATGGGAATCCATGGAGGGAAGATGGCATTCTTTTCACAGAACACTATTGAGATATTCATACTATTAAGATAATTTAGACAACAGGCATTTTGCAGGTAACCACGGAATAATTCTATTGCCGGAGGTCCATAGGCACAGGAAAAGAGAAATTAGGGTGCCAATGGAGGCACATAGACAGCCATTTTTCCCCCACTCCATTTGTAAGTGAAACAGGAAAGGAAATGAATAGTAGTTGTACATTGTACCCTCTGCCAAACACCACATGGTGTTTTGCAGAGTATGTTTGTAGCTATAAATGTAGATGTATGAAATCAGCATTCTATCTTGCTCTATGCATCTTGGAAAAAATTGAGTGAAATTAAATTCTTTTTCACTGTATGCTTTCTGTTTAATATATGGCATACTGAAGAAGGGGGTTGTGAAAGTAACAGTTCTAATGGTCTCCCTTTTATGACTAAATTTTTATTCTTCATTATCAGCCCAGAAACAAATTGCATTATTACTGAACTTTTCCTTGGTTTTGGTTTTTTCTAGATTTCTCATCTTCTGCTATTCCTGGAGTACCGTTCAGACTTTTGGATAAATTTACCCAGCAGATAAACAAAATCAAAACATTTATGATTTCTTTGTCCATCAGATGATGGAAACCCTGCAATAACTTGTTGAAAATAGATGTATGAGAAATATGTATTGGCCTACCACCTCTGATGAAACTAAACCACACTGCCTAGACCCATGTTTAATGTGACTCTTTTGTTCAATAATGTCTATCTCTTCTTACTTGTCATAATTATCATAGTTTTATTAGTAGATGAATTGCAACTATTTGTCAATTAGAGAAGTAATAGTGATGTCCATATTACTTCCATCAGTTACTTTGAGCGCATAAAGAATCTCAAACCTTTCGTTTCTGAACTCTGCCAACCATTAGTCCTTTAGACAGACTGTTATGCATATCTATCAATTAGCCTGAGACAATCTAATAATCTGTGTTGTCTAAGTTCTGTACAAATGATTCCTTCCATTTTTGGTGATTCAAACTAAATTTTGCAGGACAATTATCTTGTGGTGATTTTATTGTTCTCCTCTCATGACCTATTCTGCTCTTCTATGCTTATGGACAACACTCATGGAAACTGGGTGGTAATCTTTGGTTAGGTGATCCTTTTCTTCTCTGAACCTGACGAGCAGTCCTCAAAGAGGAAATCCCAAATATGAGACAGTACCCACAGTACAAGTGACATTCCTTGTGTATAATATTAGTTTGAACATGTATTATAAAGTGATGTTATTGTGATCCTCAGTCCAGAAATTTGTTAGATGCATTTCTCCACACTAGTCTAACGTGTGCAAGTCTCTTCACCTCTGCATAATTACTGCAGGTTACACCCACTTGAACCTGGTCACTACAGTCAAGCTTTGGTCTTCCTCAAGAAGACTAAACCCCTCTCCCATTCTATCCATTACCAAATTAACTAATCTTTGATGCATCTGTCCCATTAACCAGCCCCTTCTTTTAGTCAATTGACACCCATAAATTTGTTTTCTCATTTCAGTTCAGTACCTCTTCATTAGTTATCCAGTCTACCCATCTAATTGGTAGCACCACACTCTGTTTTCTGCTTCTCTGAACTCTTTATCATCCACATCTCATTTCCATAAAAGGCTATACCCTATATAAATACTTGCAGGAAAAACTTTCTAACACTTAAATTTATATCCAGTGTTAACAAATTTCTCGTTTTCAGAAACCCTTTTCTTGCTGTCTGCATTTTATGCCCTCTTTACTTCAACCGTTGCCAGTTATTTTACTGTCCAAACAGAAAAACATATCTACGATTTTTAGTTTCTAATTTCGTGTCTTATTTCCTCAGCATCACATAATTTAATTTGATTACTCTCCATTAGTCCTGTTTTACTTTTATGTTTGTCTTATAACTTCATTTCAAGGCGCTATCCATTCCATTCAGCTGATCTTCCAATATCATTTCAGTTCCTGACATAATTACGATGTTATTGGCAAACTTCAATTTTTTTTAAAATTTCTTCTCCCTGGATTTTAATTCCCTTTCCAAATTTCTCGTTGGTTTCCTGTCCTGCTTGATTAATGTACAGATTGAATAAAATGGGGATAGGTTCACTCCAGTCTGAACTACTGCAACTCTTTCATGTCTTGTTACTCATATAACAATAATCTGCTTCTTATGTAAGTTGCAGCTAGCCTCCCCCCCCCCCCCCCCCCCTCTCCCCCTTTATGTTATCCATGATAATTTCAAAGTACCAAAGAGTGTAGTCAAATCAACACTGTCCAAAACTTTCTTTTGAATTTAAAAAAAAATATAAATGTGGGTTTTACTTTTCTTCAGTCTTTATCTCCTAAGGTAAGTCATAAGGTCAGTATTGCTTTTCCTGTTTCTAGATTTATGTAGAACCCAAAGTGATCTTCTCCCAGGTTCCCGTCTACCTGTTTAATATGTAGATGAGATTCTTCGTGTGTTATTGTTTCTAGACAAATATGTTGGAAGAAGATACCAATATGGACTCTTTCAACTTCCATTATAATGCACATTATGCTGACCAAGAGATTGTATTCACCTCTTAATTTGACTCATACATATTGAGAAGAAACAAAATAAAATTTACCATTACTCCAGTGACTGTTGTAGCTATTTCATAAGATAAACCTTCTGTTAAAGCTTGTACTTTCCAGCTTTGGAGTAAGTTATGAAGTAATTTTCTAGTGTTGTTTCTGTATCTAGAGAGGGAATAGTTGTTATTAGTCAGGCAGATAGTTACTTATGTGGACTATGAATTTTTGCCTTTACAGTGAATTTTTGCCTTTACAGGAAAGTTGTTTGGAAGCATATACTAAATGTTTATCCTGAAGGAATGTCTGGGAAGGAGAGAATGGACTATATGAAGAAGAAGTCCTATGAATACCAGTCATTGCGTGATTGTTGGAAAAACATGGTGCAGAATGGACAGGTATAATTTATTACTACTACGTGCATATGACAGTATAATTTTATTTATTAATAATATTTTTATTTTCTGACATCCTCCACTGCTTATTATGGGTATGGACTATCTTACAATACTTACCTCACACGTCTAATTTTTACATACTTAGTAATCATAAAATCAATTTATGACATTAAAGGAAGATAGGAATAGGTTGTATGTGTAATGACTGTACATAGGAAAAGTGAGGGGGGGGGGGGGGCATTTGGATTTTACGTGAGCAAAAGAACAAGCTGAGTTTCAAGAGAGAAGGAGTAGCAATTAGTGTTAATGGAAAATGCCAGTACTGCCACCCTTTTGATGACAAAATTTTTCTACAGTGCTGATAAACTTCAACAATGAATGGAAGGAAAAAATACGCAAGTTTCAAATAAATTATAAGACTGAGATAATCAATAGTCAAATTTTAGAAAGAAAATTATGTAGTTAATGGCGAATTCATAGAACAATTTGCCTTTTTTTAATGTAGGGCAGTTGGAAACAATCAGTAGACTGACAATAAAATAAATAAAATTAGTGAAAATGACAGGGAACGGTAAGCAAAATAGAGATTTTTTAAACTAAAGTTCTGCTGTATCTGCAACAAAAAGTTTATTTTGCTCTGTAGATGCTGACAGTTAAGAGATTGTTATAGGCTACACCATGCCATGATCACTTGAGTGCCTCCAAACTACTATGGTAACACACTGTCAACATTTTTACTATGCTGCACACAAGGGGAGTGAATGGATGAATCTTAAAACTTCAATTGACTTAATGTAAAGAAAATGAAATGGATTTAAGTGGGACATTGAGCTCAGCCAGTGGTTGGCAGATGAACCAGAGAAGTTCTTAATTGGATTGCAAGAGGTAATAAAAGGCCAAGATGATGTGCGCTTGTGGAAGGGAGTAGATTACATTAACATGAATACATCTAACTGAAACTGTAAGAATAGAAAATGTGGAGGGAGTCATTATCCAGCAGTTGGTTTTTAAAATATATGTAATCAGCTATATGACACCAACTGATGGAAAAATTCCTTCATTAGTAATGGGGACAGCCAATTTTCTTTTGGTGTGAAGCAGTATATATACACTCCTGGAAATTGAAATAAGAACACCGTGAATTCATTGTCCCAGGAAGGGGAAACTTTATTGTCACATTCCTGGGGTCAGATACATCACATGATCACACTGACAGAACCACAGGCACATAGACACAGGCAACAGAGCATGCACAATGTCGGCACTAGTACAGTGTATATCCACCTTTCGCAGCAATGCAGGCTGCTATTCTCCCATGGAGACGATCGTAGAGATGCTGGATGTAGTCCTGTGGGACGGCTTGCCATGCCATTTCCACCTGGCGCCTCAGTTGGACCAGCGTTCGTGCTGGACGTGCAGACCGTGTGAGACGACGCTTCATCCAGTCCCAAACATGCTCAATGGGGGACAGATCCGGAGATCTTGCTGGCCAGGGTAGTTGACTTACACCTTCTAGAGCACGTTGGGTGGCACGGGATACATGCGGACGTGCATTGTCCTGTTGGAACAGCAAGTTACCTTGCCCGTCTAGGAATGGTAGAACGATGGGTTCGATGACGGTTTGGATGTACTGTGCACTATTCAGTGTCCCCTCGACGATCACCAGAGGTGTACGGCCAGTGTAGGAGATCGCTCCCCACACCATGATGCCGGATGTTGGCCCTGTGTGCCTCGGTCGTATGCAGTCCTGATTGTGGCACTCACCTGCACGGCGCCAAACACGCATACGACCATCATTGGCACCAAGGCAGAAGCGACTCTCATCGCTGAAGACGACACGTCTCCATTCGTCCCTCCATTCACGCCTGTCGCGACACCACTGGAGGCGGGCTGCACGATGTTGGGGCGTGAGCGGAAGACGGCCTAACGGTGTGCGGGACAGTAGCCCAGCTTCATGGAGACGGTTGCGAATGGTCCTCGCAGATACCCCAGGAGCAACAGTGTCCCTAATTTGCTGGGAAGTGGCGGTGCGGTCCCCTACGGCACTGCGTAGGATCCTACGGTCTTGGTGTGCATCCGTGCATCGCTGCGGTCCGGTCCCAGGTCGACGGGCACGTGCACCTTCTGCCGACCACTGGCGACAACAACGATGTACTGTGGAGACCTCACGCCCCACGTGTTTAGCAATTCGGCGGTACGTCCACCCGGCCTGCCGCATGGCCACTATACGCCCTCGCTCAAAGTCCGTCAACTGCACATACGGTTCACGTCCACGCTGTCGCGGCATGCTACCAGTGTTAAAGACTGCGATGGAGCTCCGTATGCCACGGCAAACTGGCTGACACTGACGGCGGCGGTGCACAAATGCTGCGCAGCTAGCGCCATTCGCCGACCAACACCGCGGTTCCTGGTGTGTCCGCTGTGCCGTGCGTGTGATCATTGCTTGTACAGCCCTCTCACAGTGTCCGGAGCAAGTGTGGTGGGTCTGACACACT
The DNA here is from genome assembly GCF_023897955.1 of Schistocerca gregaria. Classification (NCBI taxonomy): domain Eukaryota; kingdom Metazoa; phylum Arthropoda; class Insecta; order Orthoptera; family Acrididae; genus Schistocerca; species Schistocerca gregaria. The sequence continues at coordinate 399,682,743 of NC_064921.1, read as the reverse complement.
GGTGTCAATGTGTTCTTTTTTCCATTTCCAGGAGTGTAATTTCATAGTCTGCGAAATGGGGCCATTTGGACCTGCTGAGGAGACTGATGATCTCTGTATCAGACTAGATTAGAAGAGTCAGTGTTTTGATCACACACCTCTTTCTTTCTTTCTTTTTTTATTTAGTGTATAGTACTACACATGAAGTACAGTCAAAAATATGTAGAAGATACATAGACACACAAATACAGGTAATACATTAAAAACTGGTGTTATATTCTAATGTTCAGTCAGCTTATCTTGTCAAGGCATGATATTGTGGCCATGAAAGTGATTTGTATCACACGGGTAAGCTCTCAGTGTATACTCCTCGACAATGTGCCAGATGGTCTGCTTCAGTGCTCCAGTCTCAGCTTGGGATGAGCTGCCTTACCCCATTTGCGCAGGTTGTATGCACACACTCCACTTCCTAGTTGAATGTGATTTATGTTCTTCCAGTGATACTGTGGAAGTTCAAAGACCTTGGAGAGAGCCCGTGAGAGATCACACTTCAAATGGAGTATTTGTAGTCCAGATTTCATGCCATTTGCTGTCAACATTGAAGTTGCTATCAGCAAGCTGCTGAGAGTCAGTCTCAGAAGTAGATTTCTGGAAGTTGGTTTGTTCTCAACCTAGGAATATTTTCAGGGTTGGGAAGTTGAAGATTATTCATTATTTTAGAATATTCTTTCAATGGGGTTCATGCCTTCTTAGCAAGGAGGAACTATGTGGCTGAGTGTTGGAAGCTAGCATAAGGGAACAGTTATTAAACAAATGGAAATTATTCTCATTGCTTTACTGAGCTGAGTGTCAATCTTATTTATGTGAGGACTCTTCAACAAGCACAATATTCAGCTGCAGAAAACACTAAACTGACTGCCAAAGTTTAAAGTGTATCTGCTGTTGCTTCCCAGCTAGTACAGCAGAGTTTTTGGATAAGGCTGTTTCGTATGCTTAATTTCCAAGATACTTCCTGAAAGACAGCATCTTGTCAGCAGTCAGTCATTCCAAGATAATTTCAGTGACTCTGGTAAGAAAGCACTGTGTCATTTATATTGACCATCAGTTTATAACATGCTACTTCATTGTTTAAGTAGAAACTGATGATTTCAGTTTTAGAGAGATGGATTATGAGTCTCCACATGGTGACATATTTACATATTTTGTTTAGATTGTAATTTAGAGTGCTTTCATCACTCTTTGTGTTGAACTAAGAGTCCTAGATCGTCACCATATCCAAACTTCTTTGTGCTGGTTTCAGATATGTCAGAAATATAAAGGTTGAAAAGAATAGAGGGATAATACCGACCCTCCAGGTAGTCCATTATTTTCCTTCTTTGCTTATGAGATTACACTGCACTATTCATAAGTGCCAGTCTGATGAGAGCATTTTATTGATTAGTCTCTATATGGTTTGGCAGGGGATGACTGTGATCAGCTTATATAAGAGCCCTTCTTTCCACACTGTATTGTTAGCAACAGTCAAGTCCATGAAGACTTCTGTTGTTTCTGAAATCCAGCTTTTTTATGTGTAGTTAGGCTTAGAATTTGGTCTGTGCAGTTTCTGTTTGGGATGAAACCTGCTTGTTTCCCAGGATTCTTGTGGTTACACTGTCTAATAGAGGTCTGTCCACAAGTTTGTCGCAACAACTAAAAAGTGCTATTGGATGATAAATTTCTACTCTATTTGAGGGAGTTTTTGGTTTCAGGGTAGCAATAGTTTTAGTAATTTGAGTGCATCCCATCAAAACCATATTACTTGTCTGTCTTTACATCCTGAAAAGCTGTTTGTAGTTTCTTCAGTGTGAAGTCCTGAGAGAATTGTGTACCGGCAGATGTTATTTGTCAAATGCTATGAATTTCCTTTTTTATTTTTCTTGTATGTTTTTTGTCTCATGGGGCTTTCAAGGGTGAAACATTTCTGTTTGCTATTTGGTCTGATGTCACTGAGTAATCTGCATGAATTGTTGGGCCACTTTCACCGAACTTCTTCACCATTCTCCAGGACTGTCAACTTGGTTTCTTAAAATCCAACTCAGTTGTTGTTTTGATCTCCTCCTCTCTTCTTGATTCATTCAGTTTTTGCGTCAGTTCATGAGCTAGACCAGGATTTCGCCATCCACGGTATATGACACAAAAAATACTTCGAATTCATAACTCTGCTCCGATATATGTTCGTTTTGGTAGCCAGTTGGTATAAATTTCTTTGCAGACAAGATTACAGCACTAACAAATCATTCATAATTTTCAGATGAAGCTGGTATCCAGCTGATAGCTTTATCAAGTCCTTTGGAGAATGTTTGCCAGTTTCCACATTCGAAATTTCATTTTTATTTAGAAACGGATCGAATAACCAAAATCTTAAACTTCACTTCGTAAATGACTGGCTGTTTGGAAAGTCATGTAGAAGTATTCTGCACATATTTACAGGCTGGTTTTGAGAATTTTGTGATAAGAAGTAAAGACCTGGGTTGTAATCTCTGCTCCATGCAGCAGACCTGAATGTACCCTTATCTGCAAGTACAATAACATTCTGATCATGGGTGGTAGCTTTTCACATTGCACGATACCTGTTAAAATTGTCTGTACAAGTGGCAGGGTGAGGGGAGTGTGGTGGTAGGTATTCAGGTGGTGGTAGGTATTCAGGTGGCCACTGAACTTTGGTTGGCTTATGTGTATGCTTCTTTATTAAAACTGATAAGTTTCTGGTTTAGCAACCATACGCAAATATCACAAATACAGCAGTGACTTGTAAGCACATCATCAGTACAGTCATGTACTGACTACACACCTTTGTATTGGTGCAGTAGTTGTTAGATTTGATGATGGCTGCAAAGCCAAAACCAGTATCAGTTTAATAAAGAAGCATGTGACCAAGATGTAGACTTTTATAATCTAATGTTATAGTGTGTAGTGTTCGGTGAGAAAAAACTATATACCATAGCTAATCTCATTTCAGTAAGTTGTCCTAGTATGGTTGCATGGTATTTTTAACTAGCTAAGATACCATCAGAAAATACACGTTTTTTTGTGTGTTCCAGTTTAATGTCTGCTTGATCTATTACTGCATTTTAGGTGTGAGAACTACAATTGTAACACATAATTAAGGAAAATGTATGTTGTAGAACTGTGTTGGTGTTGTTTTTTTTCCCTTCAAGGAGTGATTCTAAAGTTGGTAGGGTAGGTGGGAGTGATTTACATTTATCGCCTGGCAATTTATGTCGCTTGCTGAGGTATGCAGTTGCACCACTCTGTACGAAATAGAAGCTTCTAAGTTGATGCAATCGACAAGTACCAGGGGCAGGGGGGAGGGGGAGGAGATGAAAAGCAAACAGATGGTAGTTGATCCTATTATCATGACAAATTGAAAAGTTTAGAGTGTCATATTACAAGGATATCATTAGAGCTTGAACAAGCCATCAATATGACAGTCAAGTGCAGGATGGCACAAGGTGCCCAATATAAGCTCAGTTGAACTAATATTTATAGCCATCTGTGAAGTCATGCAAGCACTGGCTTTTACATGGCTGTTGTATGATATAGGTAAAATAACTGCCTCTGGTGTTAAGTGCTGTAGGCAATTACATTTTAATTAGAGGAACTTCCACCAAGTATTATGAATTGTGACAATGAATAGATAAGCCACAGTACATCAGAGCATCAATTCAACAACTGAGTAGCAGTTACACAATCCAGCACTACTACTTTCTTAGAGGTTCTAGAGCTACTGCCTCACTTGTGTATCTATGCACGCTTGACATCGTAGAGTACTCTTCAGATAATTCATGAAAGTATTTGTGTATAGGGAGGGTGTTTAGAGGATAAGTGGGCCTCTGATATATCTGACTTTTTCTCAAACCAATGAATATTACAGAAACCTACTTCCTGACAATGTATCCCGTACAGTGCACGTGACTTGTGCCTTCCCATTTGCCAGGTTCTCTCTGTTTGTGTCGGAAATGTTTGAGGAAGAATCCACAGTCATGTGAACGCTTCCATCGTATCCACCTTCCCCTGCCCTCCTCCCCTCCCATTGGAGACAACACAGCGTCGTGTGGAGACTCCTAACGAAAGCTAGCCCATGTGTGCTGGTAACAAAGACTTTACAATAAATGCACCAAGGAAATCTAATATGCTTTTGGCAGTGGTGGAGCCTGAAGATGGCGCTAATGTGCCGCTGAAACTAGTCCTGTGAGACAATAAAGACATTCTCAAGATACAACAGTGGTGGTACTTTTTCTCATACATGATCCCATTTGAGTTCCCGAAGCATCTCCATAACACTGGTATGTTGTTCAAGCCTACTGATAACAAATCTAGCAGCTCACTTCTGAATTGCTTCAATGTCTTCCTTTAATCTGCCCTGATGTGGATCCCAAACACTCAATCAGTACTCAAGATTAGGTCAGACTAGCATCCTGTATGTTGTCTTCTTTACAGGTGAACGCTACTTTCCCAAAACTCTCACAATAAACTGTACATCTTCTCTGCCATAATTTCTTACATGCATGTTCCGTTTCATATTGCTTTGTAGTATTACACCCAGATATTTAAAGAACGCGACTGTTTGAAGCAGGACACTACTAATGCTATGGCCGAACATTGAGTTTGTTTTTCTTGTTCATCCATGTTAACTTACATTTTTCTAAATTTAGAACCAGCTTTCATTCATCATACCAACTAGAAATTTTGTCTAAATAGTCTTGTAGTATCCTACAGTTACTAAACTTCGACACCTTCCTGAACACTACAGTGTCATCAACAGACAACTGCAGCTCTCTGCCCACCCAGTTCACCAGATCATTTATGTACAGAAAACATAATAGTGCTCCTATTACATTTTTAATTCTTTGCTACAGAGTTTTTCATTAATGTTACCCTGTCAAGAAAAATATTGGAACATTTCAGAAGATATATAATGTAAAACATAGAATTACTGTTGATATTGGTAAAATTTTTAAAAATGTTCCTAATGACACTGAACTGGTGTTACAGGTAACCGATGAACTGGCTTACGTTACGAGTATGGTTCGTAAGGATGTGCTTAGGACTGACCGACATCACAAATTTTATGCTGGTAGTGATGATAATCAGAATATTGCCTCATTATTTAATATACTAACAACGTAAGCATTACTGTGAAAATTATATAATTTGCTAAGTTCTAAGTTGTCATATTGGTTTATGTACAACAAAATAATGTTTACCATATACTAATATGCTTGAATTTTTTAATGTGTTGCTAATGTGCTTCTCACAAAATATAACCATGTCAGTTTTTTCTCCAACTAATAATACAGGGTGTCCAACTCAAACCTCCCTGATTTCAAGGACCCAGGAGAGAAAAACGACAGTAGATAAAACAAAGAAAAATACACCGCATTGTAGAGCATCTCAAAGAATTTATATTCCCACGTCAGAAGTGCCATGTATCGTCGTCAGACTACAGAATGGTCTCATGAAGTGAAAATGGTGGCTCCACAGCAGCGCGCACTACCAGTAGTGTGGTTTGCAGAAACAAAATCGTCGATTACTGTGCAAAGAAATTATCGTCATGTGTGTGAATGTGATCCACTTGATGTGAAAACAATTAAGGAATGGTATAGGAAATTTCTGGCAACAGGAAGTGTTCCGAAATATTCTGGCGGTGCACGTTATGGAGTTTCAGAAGAGACAGTGGAGGACATCAGACAAATGTTTCTCAGAAGGCCGCATAAGTCAATTCGTCAAGCATCTAGGCAACTTGATGTACCTCGATCAACATTGCATCAGGTAGTTCACCAGCATCTTCATGTGTGTGCTTACAAAGTGCAAATTCTACAACATTCAATGCCAAACGACAAACCAGACCAACAACAATTTGCTGCGGATATGCTGCAGCATATTGATATGGATGCCTGGAAAGATGTTTGTTCTCAGATGAGGCAACCTTTCATCTATCAGGAAGGGTTAATAGACAGAATGTTTGGATTTGGGGTTCACCAAATCCGCACATTGTCATTAAAGATGTTTGTGATAGCCCTTAAACTAAACATCTGGTGCGGGTAACGCACGACAGGATTGTTGGACCGTTCTTCTTTGCAAAACAAACAGTTAATGGGTCAGTGTATCTGGACATGTTGGAGCAGTTTCTGTACCCTCAGATACAAGACTTGCAACCCAACATCATTTTTCGACAAGTTGGAGCTACACCGCATTGGTCAACGGCTGTTCACAAGTTACTGGATAGGAAATTCCCCAATAGTTGGATCGGACACGGAGGACCCATTGCCTGGCCATCGCGTTCACCCGACATTACGCTGCTTGATTTGTTCATGGGGGGATTCATGAAGAACTGCATGTATGCGACCAAAGTGGACAATATTCCTACATTGCAATGTCATATCACTAATGCGATTGCAACAATAACAGAGGCAATGTTACAAAGAACTTAGCAAGAAATTGAATATAGAGTCGATATTCTTCGAGCTACAAATGCTTCACATGTAGAGGTATAATGATGATAAATAAATAAATTCTTTGAGATGCTCTACAGTGTGGTGCATTTTTCATTGTCATGTCTACTGTGTCTTTTTTCCTGGGTCTTTGAAATCAGGGGGTTTTGAATGGGACACCTTGTACTACAAGGATATTGCATGTTTTTAATTTCCCAAGAAGCTAACTCCTTCATTATCATCCAGTTATCTCCGAATGTAAAGAAACCAGACTGATACAGTATGGTTAAAATATTGTCACTTTTAAATATTCCACACCACTCAATTTTCTTACAATTCCATAAATATTAATTAATATTTTGTGGTTCAATGGTCAAATGCAAGACTTTTAACTGGATTCTGCTTTGGCCATGAAGTGTCCCTAATCTACTCCAGTTATCCATCTAGAGAAAAAGGGAACATACAATTTACTGTGGAATCTGAATCAAGTCATTCCTGGTGACTCCTCACACAATTGAGAGTTGAAGGTTAGATTAAAGGCAGACTGAAAATTTCCGTAGTCTGGGCAGGTTTTGGTCTGATGATAACCTGGTTTCCGGTCAAGTGCTTTACCACTAGACCACCATGTCTGACAATTATGTGAATTATTCGGCATTAAAGAGAAGGAAAATTTTATAATGAAAAGGCAGTAAGGAACATCATATGTCCTGAACATCCGGGAAAAGTCATAAGTACAATAAGTGGGTAAACATTTTAAATTAATGAACTGCACTCAACCTTTGTATGAAATGCCTAGCCAACTGACAAAACCTGTCAGAATTTTACAAAATTATCTCCTGAGAGCTCTTCTACAGTAATTTTTTTGATGTAGATCCTTTTATTGGAATATATAACATAAATGTGTGCTTTATGTAGACACTTTTGTCTGATTTAGCCACAGAGTGACTTGTTTTAGGAGAGAAGGTGCACACAATATATTCATGTTCAGAATGTTTGTTTATAGTTTCACATGTCCAGGAGAACCAAAGTTGTCCAGTCTGTCACATATAAAGTTGAGTTACTTGCTATTCCTTGTTGTGTATATTTTGATCACTATAAAGGATTTCCTCTCCGTTTAGTGCTTGTATAAAACCAGAAAAAAATATTTATGTATTGAGATCCTGTAACTCGTATGGAGCATTCTTTCATTTAAGGGGAGACGGAACGATTCATCTCCTCCATGTTAATTTTAGCAAATAGAAGGAAATTTTTTTTCTAAAACCATTAAACATATTGCTCTGAAATTTGGCTACATGTTCAGTGAATATTTCTCTACAAAAGTTACAATGACATGTTAAGAAATATTTATTGGTTTTTGTTTTACAATTTTTTCAAACAGATGCTTATTTTTTTCTCTAAAATTTTGCACTTTTTCTTCTATATCTCTTGAATTGTACAATATTTTTTACAATTTGTTCAAAAAATGAAGGAAAAGTAATAAACAATATTGTGTATAAATTTCTTTGAGTTTCTGTTAGCAGTTTTTGAGAAAATGTTCCTCAAAGATAAAAATTTTATAGTTACGGGAAATGGCTTCCAAAGTTTTTTAAGGGGGATAGGATGTCAAGTGGGCCGGCTTGGAGCAGGAGAGACACCACAGGACATTTTAATTTCCACTGTCTATACTTTTACAAGTAAATTCAGAAAACTTTGGCAGCATGACAAGGAAGGAGTCAGGATTCACACTTGTAGCAGTGGAAGTGCAAAAACATAACAACAAATTTTTTTTTAGATATGAAATTTCATCATTTTTTCACTTACTGTTGGCTGCATTTGTTGCTATAGGTACACTTTTCTTCACAAGTAAGAGAGATTCTTTGATGAATTTTGCACAGCATACAAACCATACTTACAGGTATATGAAACTCTAGAATTTTCCAAATCTATTAAAAACTGTGGTAAAAATTGAGATAATTAACTACAAAATTAGATTTTTTCTAAACATAAAGTTTAAAATCTAACAGCTCATTCATTTTTTCATAAATTAAATAGATTCTAGAGTTTGACACCTATAAGTATGGTTTGTATGCTGTGCAAAATTCATCGAACAGTCTCTCTTACTTATGAAGAAAAGTGTATCTATAGCAACAAATGCAGCCAATAGTAAGTAAAAAATGATGAAATTTCACATGTAAAAAAAAAATTATTTTGTTATGTTTTTGAACTTCTGCTGCTACAAGTGTGAATCCTGAATCCTTCCTGGTCATGCTGACAAAGTTTTATGAATTTACTTGTAAAAGTATAGACAGTGGAAATTAAAATGTCCTGTTGTGGTGCCTCTCCTGCTCCAAGTCGGCCCATTTGACGTCCTACCCCCCCCCCCCCCCCCCCCTAATACATTTCTGCCCCATATGATGGATTATCACCATCCTCTTCTTTCTCCAGTGTTAGTTTCCTTTTCACTGGTCTTTCCTTTCCTTTTGCTGCATGTTGTAGGCTTTTGTCTCTTCTTCCTGCACCTCTTAGTCTTTCTTCATCAATTAGGCACATTGTGGAAATGGTGTTATGTCCTGGTTGGAAGCCTAAACGTTTCAGCACATCACATTTAATAATGTTTCCTTCATTGCATGTTGTCGCTGCATCATACACTCCAAAGTGCAACATTTTTATCTGTACAAACATTCTTTTGGGAATCCTAATCCAAATTAAATTACTTACACTTTCATTTGGATTTTGTGTTTTCCCATGTAAACACATTTCAATAAACTTGGCTGTGATAAATCTCTGAATATGGGCTTAATTACATCAATTACAGCATTTGGCAAACTGTTTTTATGGGCATATTCCTTTCCTGATTGGTACTTACACCATGAGACATCACCTGTGGGGCACAGTGCATATTGTATGTGCTCATTTGTTGATGCAGTATGAAAAAATAATGCACATACTGCTCTCTTCATATGCTCAATGCTTCTTGTATTTTGCCTAATTGCACACCCACAATACCTCTGCAATCTACCAATTGCTTCATCTGTCAATCTTTCTCTTCCTCAGAGATCTTACCATCACTAAGCTTTTGGGATCCTAATGTGTGCTTTAGTTTGTGCATGCAAGCCCCCATGCGCTTCTGCACATGTCCAATGCACTCCTGTTGTTTAATGTGAATATGATTTCCATAATGATTGAATTCCTCTACAGCTTTGTATCCCTTAGAATCACCATCTGTTAGATAGTGTATCATGCATTATACCACTCCTGTGATCTGGAAAAAAATTGCTTTGACTCCCTCTACTAGTATTGCTCCACTTGTGCTCTGAAAATTTGTTTCACAACTTTTACTGTGTTCGTCCTTGGTATTGACCATACATCTACAATATTTTGAGAGAACAGCAACATCAATTACTTTACGACTGTCTCCACTGGTAGCTGACACAACTCCATTTAGAAATTTATGACCTCTACGTTGCTGTGATCCATCTAAAGCAACAGTTAAATCTCTACAATTCTCATTATCTGTCACAGCTTCTTCAACTGCTTTCTTCATTGTTGCTTGAGCAATATCTTCAGCAGAAGATCCCTCCAATTCATTATAAAATCCAAATTTGGTTGGTGGTTTTGGCAAGTTCGTAATTCCACATAACATTGTCCCTGCAGCACTGCCCTTGCCAATGCAACACAGGCCAATACACTAGCCTAACATTTATAGCATACACCTTCTTTCCACTATTACCACTACAAGGAATACTGTTAGAATTAGAAAACGAAATTTCTGCAGCACATTTGTTACACTTCAGTAACATTTTAAATGCCAAACCAATCTGTAAAGTTATTTCAAATTCCAGTCCTCTTTCTTTGCAAACTTGGCATAATACATCATGTTTCAAAATATTAGAGAGCAGGGAAATGTTAATTATTTCATTCACATCATTACTGACACTTTCATAGTTTTCAAATTTTTCTCTGCTTTCACAAAGTTTCTTGCTGGGAGAAGTTCTATCACATTCATTTGGAGTAGTCGGTGAAGCAGTCTGAGCAGCATCTCCCTTCAAAACAACGAAAGATTTCTTCTTCCACTCATTGTGCCTTTTCTTAAACACTCGATTGCTGAACCGGGGCATACTGAAATCCACAAACCAAATACATAAAACAGGTATGAGCAAAACTTGTCAAATGTGCAAATTGAACAGCTAAACAACACAAAACAAACTCAACAAGTCAACACCCATGGTATGGTGTTTATGTTCACTGATGTGAACAGTCACTTGTCACAGAGATAAAGCCGTACAACATTGGAAAACAAAACACTGTCTAATTCCTCAAAGATACCCTGCTTGCAGCCAGTGAGCGGTGCTGTCAGAGGTGACACACCAAGTCGCTACAACCATTTACGTAGAGCGCCAACTTTGCAGTGATAAAAAACACACTTAGGATTAAGTTAGAAGGGTGAAACTTGTTTTATTCAGAAAACTCCAAATAATTTTATAATGAAAAAAATGTTAATCTTGTCATTTTCATTGTTCCAGCTCCCCTTAACATAAAAAACTGCTGTTATAACTTTATTGACACCGTCATACCTAGAGCAGCATCTGCTTTTAGATCTTATCTTATTCAGTTCCTATTTTAGTTCTTTGTGTTCTGACCCATTTTACTTCACTTGGTTCTGATAAGTGTATATGAATAAGATACTGGAAAATCTTTTGTGAAGTATAAAAACAGTGGAAGGAGTTAAGAGAACCACTTTCCATATAATTGAGGCATTAATTGACAAGAGATTGAGATTATCAGTAATCGTTGGGCAGTGATCTTCCTTAGAGTTAACAGACAACAAACGACGTGAAATCTTGAAATTATTACGTCATAAATGGTGGGCACCATGTGGTTCCCAAGTTGTGCAGCGACAGTAACCAGTTACCACTTCCACATTGCCAACAGTAATTGAAGAAACCAGTGGGAACAACCTTCACATGTGATTGAATTTGTTCTCTTTTTTTGTCTTGGCTCTTAAGGCAGTTTCTGTTAGGACGACTGGGCCTTGGTTTTGATGTCATATCTGTTTACACATTTTGTCACCTGTTAAAACCTTTTTTAGATGTTCTGGATCATTGTTGGCTTCATTCAGCAATTTCTGAGTGATGTCTATGTGGCATTGTTTTTGGTCAGAAATCAAAAATTTTGGAACAAACTTCACAGCTACACATTTCTTGCCCAAAACACCCGGAAAAAAAAATGCTTGGCATAAGCCAAAGTATATGCCAACATCAGCAACCTCTCTGATGGTTGATTTGGTGAATTCCCAGAACCATTTTCTTTACCACTTCCACATTGCCAACAGTAATTGATGTGCCAGGGTGTCCAGGTTAGTCATTGTCTTCAGTGACTTTGTGACCCTCTTTGAAACTTTATACCTCTCATAAACACATTTGTTACTCACAGTAGATTGCCCAAAAGTCATAGTCAACATTTCAAATGTGGTGCTGCTCTTTATATGTCATTTTTCAAACAAAATTTGATGCAGATTCTTTGTTCCACCTTTTTCAAAAGTAAAAATTCGCTGAACACTTGAAAACAGGTATAACCTTTCCAACCGTCAACCGTCAACAGTAAACTAGATATTCAAAGCAGCTGAAAATACATATCTACATCAGGAACAAGTGCATCAACAAGATTTTAAAAAAATTTGAAAATTGGATTTATGAACCCTGTGAAATTAAAAAAAATCCCATTACTTTTTGATCACACCTTGTATATGTGTGTTCATCTCCATGCATGCATGCACACACGCATGCATGCATGCATGCATGCATGCATGCATGCATTTTTTAGTCTGTTAGTTCTGAGGAAGAATTTTTCCCAACACCTTAATGATGATCTCGGTCTTCTTTATGTGCTGTCATTGCGTTGCTGAGTTGTTAACTTAACTGCTTCAGTTATTTATATTGCACTTGTGACTTTCCAATATTCTGTAACAGGTCAGTCATATTAATAATTTAGGAAGTTATTATATGCTACCTCCTTTGTTTTAACACTCATTAGTGAGCATATATTTGTTACTAATATTTAAAATGGTATCTTCCAGCATAATTTTCACAGCTCAAATGTATAACAGCTAAAAGAACTTAAAGAGCAAGAATTCATCAATACAGAGTTATTCACAGTTGTTGATTATAGTGGTTACTAGTGGATTCTACACTAAAAACTAAACTGAAGGTGTCATTACAACTTATTGCTGGAAACCTCTGTGAAATATGGTAATGTTGTTGGTACTGTGTGTACTAATACAGCACATTGCTGCAGTGCACTGTCATAGACTGTAAGCACTCAGTCATTTAGATGCTATGGTTGACATAAAACAATGGAGTATAAAAACGATCAATTGACCAATATGGTTTTGATTTATGGTCAAGAACATCAGGATTCTGCTGCTGCTGCTCATGTGTGTGCCACATGTTTTTTTGACAGAACATTTCTCACTAGCTTGTCGTTTGAAAGAGACAGGTGACTTTACATCTGTGATCATCAATGCTCATAAGTTGCAATGTCGCAGGACAGTTTCAGTGGCTGGCACAGTTCCGTATTCTATGGGATGCTCACCAAGTGCAAGTACTCTGAGATTAGCTGCACACCAACTGTCATGGTGGTTTGTGTGGAGTGCAGTATGTGAACAATTACTGTATCCCTTCCATGTACAGCCTCTGCAGAAACTGAAGTCAGATTTTAATTTTCAATGCCGTAGAGCATTCTGAACCAACAAGCCACAGCTCAACAATTCCTCAGTAGAGTACAGGCAATAGACTAAGAAACATTTATCATAAGTGGGATTTTCAGTCAATGCAATTGCTGTGTTTAGCTTGGCAAAACTCCACACTTCATCTTAAAGGTTGCCTACATGGACCATTTGAACTGTCTGGATGTCAGACTGTTCTTCCTGATTTGCTAGAGGATTTACTCCTGGCAATATGAAAGAATATGTGGCTGCTTAATGACAGTGCCGCAGCACATCATATGGCTCGCTACTTGAAAGGATATTGCCATGGGAGGTGGACTGGATGTAATGGAGCCATTTTATGCCAAGCCTAATCTCCTGATCTCACACCCTGTAACTTCTGATTATGGAGCCAAATAAAAGACCACGTGTATTCCCAGTGACATAACCCAAGAAAGAATGTGGTAGTAGCTGTTGCAAATATGATCCAGGCAATCTGCAGATTTTCGAACACATGCAACTGTCACAGTTTAGAAGGACAGAGCTATGTTCTGAATGCAATGGTGGACACTTTGAACATCATATAAATGTGAAAAGTAATCTATATTCAGTAGAAGAATAGAATAACCTTATAACTGCCTCCTTCTGTTTATAAGTGTTCATAGCAATAAGTTGTAATGACACTGCTAGTTTATGTTTAGCATAGCTTCCATTATTATTCTTTGTGGTCAGAAATTAAGGATAACCCTGTTTTAACATATTTGTTTCTTTGGTTAGATTTCTGTGCTAAAGTGGCTTGAATTACATGAAGTTCTTTGCTTTGAAAAAGTCAGAATTTTATTTTTAACTGTCACTAGATTAAGTTTTAGTGGTGTTACGCTCGAGTCATGTCCACAAAAGAAATCGAAGTGTTAGCAAAAGGTTTCAGATCTGCTCCTCATCATAAACCTTCCACTAAGCAGTTAGATGTATTAGATGTTGATATAGAACACAATATAAATAACGACATTGAAACCAGACTCATGGCAAGGCTTGAAATACAAAAATGGTTAGAGTGTAACACTACTAAAACTCAATCCAGTGACCAAAACACACTGTATAACCTAAAGAAGAAAATCACCCAAAACAAAACAATTACTACAAGAGCAAATAAAAGTAATACCTTGGTCCTCCTGGACTAAAGTAAATATGTTGTAAAAGTGAAACCACTATTCACACCCAATATCTACTGTGTCCTTAACAAAGACCACACCAAAACCTTTAATGAAGAAATTGAAAACTTAACCAAGTCCTGCAAAAGTTTAAACATGATTATGAAGCTAAATATTTGATCAACATGAATCCAATAGCTCCTAAACTGTCTGGACCCCTAAAGTACACAAAAAAAGACCATCCTCTAAGATCACTTGTCTCAACCTACACTGCACCAAACTACAAAACTGCCAAAGAATTACATTCCTGTGTCAAAACCAAAACAAAATTCAAATCTAAGTTTGGAATTGTAAACTCAGTGGACCTTGTCAACAAAATTAAAGACCTTTCAATACCAAATAGTGCAAAATTAGTATCCTTTGACATAAGCACCTTATTTATAAACATACATACACAAGAATGCCTTGATATTTTGACAGAACTATTATACAGAGTAGGTGTCAACCCAGTACAAGTAGAAGCCATAAATTTTGCCACCTAAACATGTCTGAAACAAAATTATTTCCAATTTGAAGGTACCCTTTACAAACAGCTACAAGGATTGGCAATGGGGTCCCCTCTCAGTCCCCTCTTAGCTGAAATATTCATGGACAATTTTAGAAAACAGTTCCTAGAAAATGAACCCCTCGGTAATAATATTAAATACTGGTACAGATATGTAGGTGATGTACAGTGTATGTGGGCAGGTACCAACAGACAACTGAACACACTCCTAGAACATCTAAATTCACAACACACAAATATACAATTCACCATGGAGATAGGTGAAAAATCAATTAACTTTTTAGACCTTAACGTAGATATCACCAAAAATACACATACTTTTGAAATTTGCAGAAAACCCACAACAACAGACTCTGTAATACCCTCATGTTGTTAACACTCAGTAATACACAAACACGCAACCTTCCATTCCATGATACATCGCCTCACATCCATACCAATGCCAAAACAGAATTTCCAAACAGAAGTAGACACCACTAAATATATTGCATATAACAATGGCTATGACCCTGAATTAGTTGACAAAATCCTGCACAAGAAACAAAGAAGAAACATCTTGCCCTACATTGATGCCTCCTCTGCAATAAAAACCACACCAAAAACCAACTGGTGTACTATTCCATATCTAGGTAAGCTATCAGACAAACTAACCAAAACACTGAAATTCCAAAACTATAAAACATCATTTTATGTACAAGGCACTACAGTTAATCTCCTATTCAACAACAAGGACAAATCAGATAAACTAAGCTACAGTGGGGTCTACAAAATAACCTGCACAGACTGCAATAAACTGTACATTAGTCAAACAGGCCAGGCCATATCAACAAGGATGACTGAACGTGAACACAGCTGGAGGGAGATTAAATAAATCAGACTCCACCTTTGCTGAACATGTGCCCAAAGGAGGACACAAATATCTAACACACACAGAAGTGCTACATATAACCAACAAAGGCAGAAAACTCAGCCTACTAGAAGCACTTGAAATTAATAAACACCTAGCCCTAAATCCCCAGCTGGTTCTAAATGACCAATTGTGACTGAGCACATCACTCTTAAACTTTACACATTACAGTAAACCTGCTACTAACTGCAAAGTGTCCCAATACTAAACAAATTCACACCCCTAAATAATGTAATATCCCTTATGTGCTTACATTCCTAACTGTAACTCAACTGTAACTATGTAATATTTGGTATTTATTAATGCACAATTTTTCTAATAACAAAATGTAACCCCCAAAGAAAACATCCCTGTTGTACAACCAACAATTAGTGTCCAGTGCAACTGTTCACAACAAATACCATAAAATTGTAATTCAGTAATTAAGTGTATTTTAAATAATTTTAATTGTTGTCATTCATTGTACTGACAAACTATAAAATGTGATTTATTATGTTAAAGAACAGTTTTACAGAACAAAAAGTCAGAAGACCCATTTGACCCAGAGACAATACCACAATGACATAACCCATAAGAAGCAGAGACACAAAAATATAGTTAGACATTAAAAACAACAGATTTGTGAAAAGCTGAGTTTCAGTATCTCAGTTTTTACTTCTGATTGTGTGGACACACTTGTACAGCAGCCTCATTTTACTTGAAAAATAAAACAAAACATTATATTTGCAGGTGGGAAAATTGGGAATTTATGTCAAATATGATGTTTCTTTCATAAAATAGTGACTCACAAAAACATAGTGCAAAACATACAGGGTGTTTCAAAAATGACCGGTATATTTGAAACAGCAATAAAAACTAAACGAGCAGCGATAGAAATACACCGTTTGTTGCAATATGCTTGGGACAACAGTACATTTTCAGGTGGACAAACTTTCGAAATTACTGTAGTTACAATTTTCAACAACAGATGGCACTGCAAGTGATGTGAAAGATATAGAAGACAACGCAGTCTGTGGGTGCGCCATTCTGTACTTCGTCTTTCTACTGTAAGCGTGTGCTGTTCACAACGTGCAAGTGTGCTGTGGACAACATGGTTTATTCCTTAGAACAGAGGATTTTTCTGGTGTTGGAATTCCACCGCCTAGAACACAGTGTTGTTGCAACAAGACGAAGTTTTTAATGTAACCAAAGGACCGAAAAGCGATACAATAAAGGATCTGTTTGAAAAATTTCAACGGACTGGGAACGTGACGGATGAACATGCTGGAAAGGTAGGGCGACCGTGTACGGCAACCACAGAGGGCATCTAGTGCAGCAGGTGATCCAACAGCGGCCTCGGGTTTCCGTTCGCTGTGTTGCAGCTATGGTCCAAATGATGCCAACGTCCACGTATCGTCTCATGCGCCAGAGTTTACACCTCTATCCATACAAAATTCAAACGCGGCAACCCCTCAGCGCAGCTACCATTGCTGCATGAGAGACATTTGCTAACGATATAGTGCACAGGATTGATGACGGCGATATGCATGTGGGCAGCATTTGGTTTACTGATGAAGCTTATTTTTACCTGGACGGCTTCGTCAATAAACAGAACTGGCGCATATGGGGAACCGAAAAGCCCCATGTTGCAGTCCCATCGTCCCTGCATCCTCAAAAAGTACTGGTCTGGGCCGCCATTTCTTCCAAAGGAATCATTGGCCCATTTTACAGATCCGAAACGATTACTGCATCACGCTATGTGGACATTCTTCGTGAATTTCTGGCGGTACAAACTGCCTTGGACGGCACTGCGAACACCTCGTGGTTTATGCAAGATGGTGCCCAGCCACATCGCACGGTCGACGTCTTTAATTTCCTGAATGAATATTTCGATGATCGTGTGACTGCTTTGGGCTATCCGAAACATACAGGAGGCGGCGTGGATTGGCCTCCCTATTCGCCAGACATGAACCCATGTGACTTCTTTCTGTGGGGACACTTGAAAGACCAGGTGTACTGCCAGAATCCAGAAACAATTGAACAGCTGAAGCAGTACATCTCATCTGCATGTGAAGCCATTCCGCCAGACACATTGCCAAAGGTTTCGGGTAATTTCATTCAGAGACTACGCCATATTATTGCTACGCATGGTGGATATGTGGAAAATATCGTACTATAGAGTTTTCCAGACCTCAGCGCCATCTGTTGTTGACAATTGGAACTACTGTAATTTCGAAAGTTTGTCTGTCTGAAAATGTACTGTTGTCCCAAGCATATTGCAACATACGGTGCTGCTCGTTTAGTTTGTATTGCCGTTTCAAATATACCGGTCATTTTTGAAACACCCTGTATAATTGAGAATTGTGCAAGTGTTTTCAAAATCTCAAGGGAAACTTTTTTTTTACAAATTTTCCAGTTCATATTGAAAACTGACACTAAGCTGAACTCTGATGTTAAAAATAACATCAAATTAATTTAGTATGGCAATTTCTTTGGCTATGTTAATTGATCTACCCGACTTTTACAATTTGAATGCTGGGAAACAGTAGCATGGTTATGGATGCTATCTTCTCATTAGTTATGGAGCACACTGTGAGTAAAGTTAGTAATGGCTTGATGGATCATGATTCAAAAATATTAACACTGAAAGAAATTGCCACAGTCATCTCTGAAGGTAGTAAACAATGTATTGTGTGATATGAGTAGACTTGCAATACAGATATTTAAAGTCAATTTCCAAAGTCACTAGAGACAAGAAGTCTCAGAGACAAGAAACAGTCAAGGAAGCATTTGAATCAATTACTGAATCACTGAAGTGTAAAGACAAACATAGATATGATGAAATATTAAGTAAGTATATTGAAGGTCAGTGAACCATACATTAGCTCTGTTCTAATGCACCTGTGCAAATGTGTCTTTCGGATGCGCTTAATTTTTAGATAGATTAAAATGCTTGTACTAACAATTTAAAAGGGAGAAGAAAGCAATGTAGACAATTACAGACTAGCTTTCTTGCTGCCAGTCGTTCCAAATGTTTTCAAGAAAGCAAGGTATATGTGTATAGTAAACACAGCTCAGTACAAACAGATTTTTGCTGGACTCCTCACACACCTTAAGTGTAGCAGCCTGACAACCAATTAGCTGCCAGTCCACACTATCTGGATTATTATGTCGTAAATTGCTAATGTTCCTAATACATTCAGTTTTTTTACATTTAGTAACAGAGGGATAGGAACAATTTTTGTCACACTGTTATATGTGGAATTATCTGCTGTTCAGAAGTACCTGTAAGATGTATTTTTGCACTTAATAGATTCTGGGCCATGGCTGGTAAGAAATGTGAGCCCACATAAGTTGTTTATTCTATTGACACTGAATTTGGAAATAGTGCAGCGTTCAGCAAACTCGGGGAGGAAATTGCTAGGAGCTTCAGTGTTGGACACAGACTAGAGGCTCTCAGAAATGCATTTGGTAAATTTGGAATGAAAAAAATTGCAGGTGTTTGAAATTTGTAATTCATCTTAGCTTCATTACTTATGTTATATTATTCTGAGACTGCTTTCTGTTAACTCTGCTAACTGGCTGCATAGGAGAAGATTGGTAGCTTTTCTTGTGATTTGGAAGCACAGCTCACAGTGTGAGTGAGATGTTGCCCCTGAATATGTTTTGTTGGGTTCAGATTAGGATTATGAGCTTGCCAGTTCATTTCAGGAACATTATTGCCCACAAACCATTGCTTCACAGATGCTGCTATATGACAGGATGTATTGTCATGATAATACAATCACTGTCTGGTGAACTGTTCCTCTACAGTAAGCAAGACACAATGCTGTAAAATACGTTCATATCCTTCCACATTTATTGGTTTCTTAAGTGCATTAAGGGGCCGCACTCTATAAACACAAAAAATACCCTATACTGTAACACCAACTCCTCCATACTTCATTGTTGGCACCACACATGATGCAACATAGTTTTCACTTGGCATTTGCTGAAACCAAACCCTTCCATCAGACTGCCACAGCATATAGGCCACACCTTTCCACTCATTCACCATCCTGGGGTGTCACACTGTACACCCTCTTAAGCTTCACTTAGCACTGATTACAAAAATGTGTTGCTTATGAGAAGCTACTCAACCATTGTACTTCATTCTTTTTAACTTCCTATGCACAGTCATTGTGCTAGCTGAACTGCTAGTAGCACTTTGGAACTTAGGAGTGCTTCCTTCCACTGATTCCTAGCAATGTCTTGCAAGGACCCTCCGCAATGGAAGACAATTGCTGTCTGCCAGAATATGAGATCTGCCTGGTATTCGTGTAACTGTGGTCGCTTCTTCACATTTCCACTTAACAATAAGATCACGAACATTCAACTTGAGCAGCTTTAGGAGGGGTCTGAAGTTGCTGACCCCTCCTAACTGAGCCATTTTTTATTTATTTACATGTCAAGTTCTGTAGGACCAAATTGAGGAGCAAATCTCCAAGGTCATGGAACATGTCAGTACATGAAACAACAATATAAAAGTAATAACAGATACAAATAAAATGTTTATGAACCTGAAAAAAGTCAGGCCATAAGTTTAGGTAAATGCACTCAAGAATTAGCTTAATTATTCAAGTAACTCCTTGAAAGAATAGAAGGATTGGCCTATGAGGAAACTCTTCCGTTTAGATTTGTAAGCGTGTGGATTACTGCTAACATTTTTGAATTCTAATGGTAGCTTATTGAAAGTGGATGCAGCAGTATACTGCACATCTTTCTGCACAAGAGTTATGGAAGTCCGATCCATATGCAGGTTTGATTTCTGCTGAATACTGACTGAGTGAAAGCTACTTATTCTTGGGAGTAAGCTAATATTGTTAAAGAGAAACGACTGTAAGGAATATATGTATTGAGATGCCAATGTCAAAATACCCAGACTCGTGAACAGGGGTAACAAGAGGTTCATGAACTTACATCACTTATGCCCAAACCGCCCATTTCTGAGCCAAGAATATCCTTTTAGAATGGGAAGAGTTACCCCAGAATATAATACACTACAACATAAGTGAATGAAAATTAGCAAAGTAGACTAATTTTCGTGTCAAACTATCACTCAGTTTTGATACCATTCGAATAGTAAAAATGGCAGCATTAAGTCTTTGAACAAGATCCTGAACATGGGCTTTCTAAGAGTTTATTACGAGGGTCAGTCAAAAAGTAATGCCTCCTATTTTTTTTCTACGTTTGTCAGGAAATTTAAATGCAATTACATAGGTTGAAAACAACAACATTGAGGATCATTTTGTCATTTTTCAATGTAATCTCCGCCCATCTCTACAGTTTTGGTCCATCTTTGAACAAGGGCATGTATCCCAGCACGGTAAAAATCACAGCTCTGCTTCCTAAGCCATTGACGCACGGATGTTTTGACGGCCTCCTCATCTTCAAAATGAATCCCACGATGAGCTTCTTTTAGTGGCCCGAACAGATGGAAGTCTGATGGTGCCAGGTCAGGGCTGTATGGGGGATGAGGCAAAACTTCCCATCCAATTTTGACAATCTCGTCAGAGGTGTGACGACTGGTGTGTGGTCTTGCATTGTCATGCAAAAGAAGAACATCTGCCATTGATTTTGTTGGGCGAACTCGCTGAAGACGTGCTTTAAGTTTTTTGAGGGTTGTGACGTATTGAACAGAATTTATTGTGCATCCCTGCTCCAAAAAATCAACCAGAATCACACCCTCTGTATCCCAGAAAACTGTTGCCATAACTTTCCCTGCCGATCGCACAGTTTTGAATTTTTTCTTCCTCGGCGAGCTTGTGTGACGCCACTCCATTGACTGCCTCTTTGATTCGGGTTCAAAAAAATGCACCCATGTTTCGTCCTCGGTCACAATTTTTTTCAGAAACTCATCTCTCTCCAAACGGAAGCGCTGCAAGTGTTGGGAGGCTATTTTTTTCCTTGCCTCTTTATTCTGATCGGTTAACATTCTTGGAACCCACCGTGCACAAACTTTTGAGTACCACAATTATTTAATAATCGTGATCACACTGCCTTTACTAAGAGAAATAATGCGACACACTTCATCTGCAGTCACCCGACGGTCACCACGAATGATGTCATCAACTTGCTGAATGTTGTGTAGAGTCACTGCACTCACCGGCCTGCCGCTCCGCTTTTCGTCAGTCAACGGTGTTTGCCCTTCAGCTTCCTTACAACGACGAACCCATCGTCTAACAGTGCTGACATCCACTGTCACAACACCATACACCTTCTTCAGTCTTTCATGAATGTGTATGGGCGTTTCACCTTCTGCATTCAAGAATTCAATCACACAACGCTGTCTCAAACGAACATCGATGTCGGCCATCTTACAAACTTCTGCTGTGCTGCCACCTGTTGACACAGAAAGTTACTACTGCAGTGGATTGCAGAAGGTTTGAGGAATGGCGCCAAATTCAAATTTTTCACTTAACTTAATTTTTTTAAGTAGAAAAAAAAAAATGGGAGGCATTACTTTTTGACCGACCCTCGTATCTATCTGAACACCTAGGAATTTGAACTATTCAGTTTCACTAATCATATGCCCATTCTGTGAAATTAAAACATCAGGTTTTGTTGAATTGTGTGTTAGAAACTGTAAAAACTAAGTCTTACTGTGATTTAGTATTAGATTATTTTCTAAAAGCCATGAACGTACATAATGAACTGCAGTACTTGAAACCAAGCCAGTGTTGCACACATCATCCTTTACTACCAAGCTAGTGTCATCAGCGAAAAGAAATATTTTAGAGTTACCCATAATACTAGAGGGCATATCACTTATATAAATAAGGAACAGGAGTGTCCCAAACACTGATCCCTGGGGCACCTACCCCTTGACTGTACCCCACTCAGACCCCACATCAAAGCCATTGTCAACACTGTGAATAATGACCTTTCTAATCTTCAGCATTCTTCTGTAGCACCTTATTTCGAAAGCTTCTATTCTCTTCTTGTGTAAACTACTTATTGTCCATGATTCGCTTCCATACGTGGCTACACACAATACAAATGCTTTCAGAAGAGACTTCCTGACATTTAAATGTTTACTCACTGTTAACAAATTTCTCTTCTTCAGAAACACTTTCCTTGCCGTAGCCAGTCTACTTTTTATATACTCCCTACTTTGACACTCATCAGTTGTTTTGCCTCTCAAATAGCAAAACTCATTTACTACTTTGTGTCTCATTTCCTAATGTAATTCCCTCAGCATCACCCAATTTAATTCAACTACATTCCGTTATCCTCGTTTTGATCCTCCTCCTTAAGACACTGTCCTTTCCGTTCAACTGTTCTTCCAAGTCCTTTGCTGTATCTGACAGAATTACAATGTCATCAGCAAACCTCAAAGTTTTTATTTCTTCTCATAGATTTTAATTCCTACTTCAAATTTTTCTTTTGTGTTATTTACTGCTTGCTCAATATACAGATTGAATAACATTGGGGACAGGCTACAACCCTGTCTCACTCCCTTCCCAACCACTGCTTCCCTTTCGTGCCCCTCGACGCTTATAACTGCCATCTGGTTTCTGTACAAATTGTAAATAGCCTTTTGCTCCCTGTATATGACCCCTGCCACCTACAGAATTTGAAAGAGAGTATTCCAGTCAACATTGTCAAAAGCTTTCTCTAAGTCTACAAATGCTTAATCTATCTTCTAAAATAAGTCGTAGGGTCTGTATTGCCTCCCGTGTTCCAACATTTCTGTGGAATCCAAACTGATCTTCCCCAAGGTTGGCTTCTACCAGTTTTTCCATTTGTCTGTAAATAATTCATGTCAGTATTTTTGCATCTGTGACTTATTAAGCTGATAGGTCAGTAATTTTCACATCTGTCAACACCTGCTTTCTTTGGGATTGGAATTATTATATTTTTCTTGAAGTCTGAGGGTGTTTTGCCTGTCTCATACATCTTGCTCACCAGATGGTAGAGTTTTGTCAGGACTGGCTCTCCCAAGGCTATCAGTAGTTCTAATGGAATGTTGTCTACTCCTGTGGCCTTGTTTCTACTGAGATCTTTCAGTGCTCTGTCAATTTTTTCACACACTATCATATCTCCCATTTCATCTTCACCTACATCCTCTTCCATTTCCATAATATTGCCCTCAAGTACATCGTCCTTGTATAGACCACTTGTATATTCCTTCCATCTGTCAGCTTTTCCTTCTTTGCTTAGAACTGGTTTTCTATCTGTGTTCTTGATATTGTAATTTTCCTGTAGGGAGTGTCTGTCATACCCCTAGTGATATGTGCATCTACATCCTTACATTTTTCGTGTAGCCATTTCTGCTTAGCCATTTTGGACTTTGTGTCAATCTCATTTTTGAGACATTTGTATTCCTTTTTGTCTACTTCATTTACTGCATTTTTATATTTTCTCCTTTCATCCCTTCCATCACCCAAGGATTTCTATAGCCCTCATCTTTTTACGTACTTGATCCTTTGCTGCCTTCATATTTCATCTCTCAAAGCTACCCCTTTTTCTTGTACTGTGTTTCTTTCCCCCTGTTCCTGTCAGTTGTTCCCTAATGCTCTCTCTGAAACTCTCCACAACCTTTCATTCTGTAAGTTGATCCAGGTCTCATCTCCTTAAATTCTTATGTTTTTGCTGTTCTTCAGTTTTAGTCTACAGTTCATAACCAATAAATTGTGGTCGGAGTCCACATCTGCCCCTGGAAATACCTTACAATTTAAGACCTGGTTCCTAAATCTTTGTCTTACCATTATATAATTTTTCTGAAAACTTCCATTGTCTTCAGGCCTCATCCACATATACAACCTTCTTTCATGATTCTTAAACCAAGTGTTACCAATGATTAAGTTATGCTCTGTGCAAAATTCTACCAGGCAGCTTCCTCTTTCATTCCTTACCCCCAGTCCATATTCATTTACTACTTTTCCTTTTCCTCCTGTGAAATTTTAAATTTTCGTATCCCTTAACTGTCTGAAATATTTCTTTTATCATATCATACATTTCATCAATCTCTTCATCATTTGCGGAGCTAGTTGGCCTAGAAGCTTGTACTACTGTGGTAGTGATACTTGTATTATTTCTAAAAGTTACAACATAACTAAATGTAGAGTTTATATTTTAATTGAGTAAATAAGATGAAGTTTCTGCTGAAGAAAGTTGTTCATGATATAGCCTCCTTAATCATGCTATGCCAGAAACTTGGTGTTTGCACCATGATACCAGTCTCATCATACTGCATTTAATGATTGCAGTTGTTGCTATTGATTTGCTTGATTGTTTTAATTGGATGTGTCAGTAATGTTCCTTATCTCTCCTCAATTTTACCAGCAGTCATAGCCACATTCACATGGAATACAGTACACGACCTGCCTTTGGAGATCTAGATCATCATTAATGTTATAATGACTTTTTATCTTTGTTGATGACAGAAAAAAATACACTGGATGTGTTTTCTTTGAGCATACCAATTTTACTGGGTATTGGCCTCGCATAAGGTAGATAAACTATCCAGGCTTCTCTTTTCCTGTCTGCATCAGTCTCTGTCTTAGGCTTCTTTGTTTTGTCTGCAGTACCGATTCAGTGTGAAGATCAGAGTGCCCATATCTTTGGAAACTGTTTGTAGGTGTAATGATTCTTTGGCAAGGATCTCTTTGTCTGAAAGTGTTTAAGCTCTGTGGACCACACTTTTTAGCCTCAAATTTCTTTGTGACTGATGGTGGTGGTTTGAGGCGTGAGAGTCGAGGTCAGTATGTGAATGTTTCCCATACACATTATGACCCAGGGATCCATAGTTTTCTGTAAACTAATAAGTCATTTCAAAAGAGCTTCTTCAGCTCCATCTTTACATGCCAGCTACACTTTCTGCAGATTCTTGGGAATGGCATGACAGTGGTCACAAGCAGAATCAATGTAGCTGAAACCATCTCCGTGCCAGAAAGCGAAATTTGATCACTTGCACAAAAAGCCAAGACAAGAACCAGAGAGCCATATAGTAATTAATTTCACTGACAGACATCTAGATGAGGATACAGTGAAGATCCTTGCTAAAGGGCTAAATTTCATACCCACTCCAAAAATGTTATCAATAGCAGATTACATCAGCTCTGTGGAGCTTGTTGGTATGAGACCTGTAGAGCACTAACCAATGCACCAATATTAAAATCCAACATTTCCAAAAACAAGTCAGATAGCACTGCAAAATCTGCAAGAGGACAAGAAAACTGTAATTATGCCTGCCAACAAGGGCAATGCTACAGTCCTAATGTGACACATGCATTAAAATTAGAAGATATTTGATGATAAAAATTACTTTGCCTACAGGCAGGCAGATATCGATCCTATGGAAAAAAAAAAAAAAAAAAAAAAAACTGAGGGGTAGTTGATGACTCTTCTCTATGAGTCAGTCTTATCATAGATCCCTGGGCCACACAGTGTATGAGGAAGCCAACACACACTGACCTCTTATCTCCGTGCTCTGGATGACCATTGCAACAAAGAAATTTGGTGCTAAATATGCTGGTCCATAGACCTCACACTTTTTCAGACAAGGATGGCCTTACCAAAGTATTATAATGCCTTTAAATATTGTTCCAAAGAAAAGGTTTCTCAGATCTTCAAATTGAGCAGGTATTGGAGTCAAAATCAAGGAGCCTGAGAAAAAGATTGACACTGATGCACAGAGAGAGAAGCTACGAATAGTTTATCGGTCTTATGTTGGTCCAATATCTACATCTATATGCATAATCCATATGCCATGTGGTGTACAGCAGAGGGTACCAAGTACTGCTACTACTCATTTCCTTTTCAATTCCATTCATACATGGACAGAGGGAAAAGAAAACATCATATATCTTTATACACTACTACAAACAGCATAGCGAACGCATTATTGTGGCCAAAATAGATACGAAGCCCACACCTACTACAGTAGTACAAGTTTATATGCCAACTAGCTCTGCAGATGATGAAGAAATTGAAGAAATGTATGATGAAATAAAAGAAATTATTCAGATAGTAAAGGGTGATGAAAATTTAATAGTTATGGGTGAGTGGAATTCGGCAGTAGGAAAAGGGAGAGAAGGTAACGTAGTAGGTGAATATGGATAGGGGCTAAGAAATGAAAGAGGAACCCCCCTGGTAGAATTTTGCACAGAGCACAACTTAATCATAGCTATACTTGGTTTAAGAATCATGAAAGAAGGTTGTATACATGGAAGAACCCTGGAGATACTAAAAGGTATCAGATTATATAATGGTAAGACAGAGACTTAGGAACCAGGTTTTAAATTGTAAGACATTTCCAGGGGCAGATGTGGACTCTGACCACACAATCTATTGGTTATGACCTGTAGATTAAAACTGAAGAAACTGCAAAAAGGAGGGAACTTCAGGGGATATGACCTGGATAAACTGAAAGAACCAGAGGTTGTACAGAGTTTCAGGGAGAGTGTAAGGGAACAATTGACAGGAATGGGGGAAACAAATACAGTAGAAGAAGAATGGGTAGCTTTGAGGGATGAAGTAGTGAAGGCAGCAGATAATCAAGTAGGTAAAAAGACGAGGGCTAGTAGAAATCCTTGGGTAACAGAAGACATAATGAATTTAATTGATGAAAGGAGAAAATATAAAAATGCAGTAAATGAAGCAGGCAAAAATGAATACAAACGTCTCGAAAATGACATCGACCGGAAGTGCAAAATGGCTAAGCAGGGATGGCTAGAGGACAAATGTAAGGATGTAGAGGCTTATCTCACTAGTGGTAAGATAGATACTGCCTACAGGAAAATTAAAGAGACCTTTGGAGAAAAGAGAACCACTTGTATGAACATCAAGAACTCAGTTGGAAACCCAGTTCCAAGCAAAGAAGGGAAAGCAGAAAGGTGGAAGGAGTATATAGAGTGTCTATACAAGGGCGATGTACTTGAGGACAATATTATGGAAATGGAAGAGGATGTGGATGAAGATGAAATGGGAGATACAATACTGAGTGAAGAGTTTGACAGAGCACTGAAAGACCTGAGCCGAAACAAGGCCCCCAGAGTAGACAACATTCCATTGGAACTACTGACGGCCTTGGGAGAGCCAGTCCTGACAAAACTCTACCATCTGGTGAGCAAGATGTATGAAACAGGCGAAATACCCGCAGACTTCAAGAAGAATATAATAATTCCAATCCCAAAGAAAGCAGGTGTTGACAGATGTGAAAATTACCGAACAATCAGTTTAATAAGCCACAGCTGCAAAATACTAACACGAATTCTTTACAGACGAATGGAAAAACTAGTAGAAGCCGACCTCGGGGAAGATCAGTTTGTATTCCGTAGAAATGTTGGAACAGGTGAAGCAATACTGACTTATCTTAGAAGATAGGTTAAGAAAGGCAAATCTACATTTTTATCATTTGTAGAATTAGAGAAATCTTTTGACAATGTTGACTGGAATACTCTCTTTCAAATTCTGAATGTGGCAGGGGTAAAATACAGGGAGCGAAAGGCTATTTACAATTTGTACAGAAACCAGATGGCAGTTATAAGAGTCGAGGGACATGAAAGGGAAGCAGTGGTTGGGAAGGGAGTGAGACAGGGTTGTAGCCTCTCCCCGATGTTATTCAATCTGTATATTGAGCAAGCAGTAAAGGAAACAAAAGAAAATTTCGGGGTAGGTATTAAAATCCATGGAGAAGAAATAAAAACTTTGAGGTTCGCCGATGACATCGTTATTCTGTCAGAGACAGCAAAGGACTTGGAAGAGCAGTTGAATTGAATGGACAGTTTCTTGAAAGGAGGATATAAGATGAACAGCAACAAAAGCAAAACGAGGATAATGGAATTTAGTCGAATTAAGTCGGGTGCTGCTGAGGGAATTAGATTAGGAAATAACACACTTAAAGTAGTAAAGGAGTTTTGCTATTTGGGGAGCAAAATAACTGATGATGGTCGAGGTAGAGAGGATATAAAATGTAGACACAATGGCAAGGAAAGCGTTTCTGAAGAAGAGAAGTTTGTTAACATCGAGTATTGATTTAAGTGTCAGGAAGTCATTTCTGAAAGTATTTGTATGGAGTGTAGCCATGTATGGAAGTGAAACATGGACGATAAATAGTTTGGACAAGAAGAGAATAGAAGCTTTTGAAATGTGGTGCTACAGAAGAATGCTGAAGATTAGATGGGTAGATCACATAACTAATGAGGAAGTATTGAATAGGATTGGGGAGAAGAGAAGTTTGTGGCACAACTTGACAAAAAGAAGGGATCGGTTGGTAGGACATGTTCTGAGGCATTAAGGGATCACCAATTTAGTATTGGAGGGCAGCGTGGAGGGTAAAAATCGTAGAGGGAGACCAAGAGATGAATACACTAAGCAGATTCAGAAGGATGTAAGTTGCACTAGGTACGGGGAGATGAAGCAGCTTGCACAGGATAGAGTAGCATGGAGAGCTGCATCAAACCAGTCTCAGGACTGAAGACCACAACAACATCATCTTCATATGAACCCTAAGTTCTCTTATCTTTGTGGTCTGTGCACAAAATGTACATTGGTGCTTTGCAGCATGTGCAAATTCCTATTGTCTAAATTTTCTTAATAGTGTTTCTCAAAAAGGGATTCCCACTTTAGTTCATGAAGCATCTCCACAATGCTGCATGCTGATTAAACCTACTGATAAAAAACCTAGCAGCTCACCTCTGAATTGTCTTGATGTTTTCCTTTAATTCATATGGTTGGGATCCCAAACACTTGAACAGTATTCAAGAATGGGTTGCACAAGTGTTCTGTACATGGCCTCTTTTGTGATGAACTATACCTTCCTCAAAACCTTCTAGTAAACTAAAGATGGCCATTTGCACATCTTACTTATGACCTTACATGCTCATTCTATTTCACATCACTTTGCAGTGCTACTCTCAAATCTTTGATCGATGTGTATGAGTCAAGAAACATACCTTTAATACTGTATTTGGAACATTACAGGATTGTTTTTCCTACTCATCCACATTAACTCAATTTTTTTAAAATATCTAGAGCAAGCTGCCATTCATCACACCAAATATAAATTCTGTACAAGTCGTCCCATATCCTTTTACACTCACTCGATAACAATATTTCCCTGTATACTACATCATCATCAGGAAGCAGATGCAGCTTGCCATTCAATCTAATATCCAGGAAGGTTGATGTACTCTTAAGACATGTCATTTAGTATGATTTGCTTTCTTTGATAAAAATAAAGTGTCTTCATTGTAAAGTTAAATACAATCCTAGTCCCCAGAGGCCAGATGCTATTGCATTTCAGGCAAGTGTGGCATGTCTAACACGTAATGGACTATTAGAACAGTTAAGGAGAGATGCAAGGAATATCGGCAACATATCTTATCAAAGCCAATCAAAGCAGCTGTTGTCAAGCACTGTATGAAATGTAGTTACGAATTTAAATATGATGTGAATAGTATCTTGACGCAAACACCAAGTTTCTGGGACAATGTGATTGAGGAGTCTATCAATACAGAGATGTCAGAATATATAATAAATTAGGATAGAAATTTCAATCTAATCAGGATGTCGGGTGTGGCACTCAGTTAATTAAGATAACTGCAACCATCACACCCACCAGAGCCTGGAAATGCTGAGAGAATGTTCTTTCGTTGTTGTGGTCTTCAGTCCTGAGACTGGTTTGATGCAGCTCTCCATGCTACTCTATCCTGTGCAAGGTTCTTCATCTCCCAGTACCTACTGCAACCTACATCCTTCTGAATCAGCTTAGTGTATTCATCTCTTGGTCTCCCTCTACGATTTTTACCCTCCATGCTGCCCTCCAATACTAAATTGGTTATCCCTTGATGCCTCAGAACATGTCCTACCAACCGATCCCTTCTTCTGGTCAAGTTGTGCCACAAACTTCTCTTCTGCCCAATCCTAGACTTCCTGACACTTAAATCTATACTCGATGTTAACAAATTTCTCTACTTCAGAAACGATTTCCTTGCCAGTGCCAGTCTACATTTTATATCCTCTCTACTTCGACCATCATCAGTTATTTTGCTCCCCAAATAGCAAAACTCCTTTACTACTTTAAGTGTGTTATTTCCTAATCTAATTCCCTCGGCATCACCCGACTTAATTCTACTACATTCCATTATCCTCGTTTTGCTTTTGTTGATGTTCATCTTATATACTCCTCTCAAGACACTGTTTGTTTCACAGGATATCAGTGCTGGCTCTGAGGAACAAAAGAGCATCAGTGGGCATTGTGTGTGTCAGGAGTCAATCTCGTAATCAGCTATAAATAGCAATGTGAGACCAGCAATAGTTCAGTATGGTCTGAGCATTGGCAGATAAGTACCTGTACCAGCACAACTTGCATCACCTGATGTAGACATTTGGGTCTGTTACTGAAGTATTGCACAAAAATGGATACTACTCATCTGTACATGTGGTAGTACACAATGGAATGTGTAGATAGTCCACAACTGTACTGGTGCCTGTGATTACTACCACAGGTTCCTTGGAAACCCTACAGCATTAGACTGCCACCTCCAGCTAGCTCCCCTAGTGTGATTTAGTGTTTTGAGCATCCATTTTTCCTGGACAACAATGTATCCGCACTCAACCATTGATGTTGTAGAACAAGAAACCTGATTCATCCAACCAGATGACATGTTTTCATTGATCCATGGTCCATTCCCAATCCCGTACCCACTGCTTTTGTAATTGGCAATGCCATTGGGTCAACACGGGAGTATGTAGGATGATCTGCTTAAGAGCCCCACATTCAATGATGCACACTGAATGACATACCTCAAACAATTGTACCTGCATCAGCATCGTATTCTGTCGTCAGATCTTTCGCAGAATGCCACTTCTCCTGGGAGAGTGCTGCACTGAACACTGTCTTTTGATAGCAACTAAGTTTACTATTGCTGAGCATTGTATCTACTCTGGTCCTTCAATGGAGTGTGTAGAACAGTTTTGCCACAGCAACACTTTTCTGGGACACCATTATTAAAGAATAAATGAAAATATGCCTGGCAGAAAATCTGACAAACCACAATCGTGGGAACCAGTTGGCTGGTAATGTGTCCATTTCACTTGAGACGAAGGGTTAATGTGGAGGCTGGCTGTCTGGCCTTGCTATTTAACCTGTAACTGGAAAGATTGCTGTTCCTTCAGCAGGGTCTGAGGAGGCACATGGGAAGAGGGGTTTGCTAGTTATTGGGAGTGCTAGTGTTAGGTGTGTTATGGAGCCTCTTAGGGAAATAGCATTCAGGGCTGGAAAGAAATCAATGTTCACTCGATATGTCTGCTGGAGATGTGGAGGAGGCCTTGCCTGTGCCTGTGGAGCGTGCTGGTGCAGTCGTGTACAAGTTGTGGCACATATTGGAACCAATGATGCCTGTCACTTGGGTTCTCTAGGCCAACCATAGTTCTAAGAGTTCATTGGGGTCCTTTGGCTTGGAGCTGAGTGGAGAGTCTAAACCAAAGGCTTTTGTCAACTCTTTGACATTTTTGTCTGCACACTTTTAGTCCGGTGTTAACAGGTGGAGAGTTGTAGGATACCCCTTGATAGGTCAGGAGTGCACCACACAAAGGAGGAAGTTACTCGAGTACCAGAGTACATGTGGAGTGCACGTGGATTTTTTTTAGGCTAGGTGCTAGTTTGAGGTACTTTAATGAACTCCCCAGCCGACAGGCATAGAGTGAAATCAGACTGTGTTCAGAGTAACGACACTTTGATTGTCAAAATTTTTTTAGTAAATTGCCGAAGTATTTGTAACAAAGTTCTGTAATTTACTGCTCTCTAGGAAATTTGTCACGACCCAGATTACACTCAGGACTGAGAGGTGGATGAAATCTAAAGTAGAAAACTCTGATATATTTAGCAAGTCATGGAACATATAACAGAAAGACAGCTTAGACACCATAGGAGGGGGAGTGTTCATTGCAGTCTACAAAAACATTACCTCTAATGATGTCGATTTTGAGTGTGACTGTGAAGTTATGGATGTGTTTAACAGGTCTAGGTGAAATAAAGTTAATTGCTGGATATTCTTACTGGCTACCCAATTCTACCGTGATCGTTCTAGAGTCATTCAAAAGAAGTCTGCGCTCAGTGGTGCGGAAATACCCAGATCATGAAACATTAGTTGGAGGTGACTTTAACCTAACAAGTGTAGACTCAGACATTTGTGGATTAATTGTAGGAGGTACAGACATGGTGTCTTGTGAACTACTTTTGAACACAGTTCTCTGAAAACTGTATTGTGCACCTAGTTCGACAGCCTGCACTTTAGACCTTGTCGCTACAAAAAGACCTGACACTATTGATGGCATCAGTAAAGAGAGGGATTAGTGAGCATGACATCATCATAGTGACTATGGTTACTAAAGCTGATAAATCATACAGAAGGCTGGGACAATATTTTTGCTAGAAAGAACAGACAGGCAATTGCTAGCATCCCATTTATACAATGCATGGACTTCATTTAGGTCCAGTATGATGTAAATAAGGAAAATTACGGGCATTGTTTAAACAGCTTTTAAATTACACTGTGGAAAAGTATATACTGAGTTAAGTGGATTAAAGACAAGAAAGTCCACTGTAGTTTAATTACAAAATTTGGAAAATTCTGGGGAAGCATAAGCTGTTACACAGTTGTTTAAAAAGAGAATGTGTGAATAGTGACAGGCAAAAGTGGGTAGAAATTCATGCATCTATAAAAAGATTGACGCACAAAGCATACAACTACTACCACTGTCATACCTTAGCAAAGGATGTAGCTAAGAATCTGAAAAAAATTCTGGTCCTACATAAAACCACTAAGTAGGTCAAAAGCTTGTATCCAGTCACTCAATGACCTGTCTGGTGTGTAAACAGAAGATAGCAAAAGAAGAGCTGAAGTCTTAAATTTCAAATTTGAGAAATGGTTCATGCAGGAGGATCATACAAACATAACATGATTTGAGCATCACACAGATTCCCTTATGGTGAACATAGTAATAGGGATCCCTGGTGTATTGAAGCAACTAAAAGAATTGAAAAGTTGCCAGGGCTTGATGGAATCCAATTTGGTTTTACAAAGAGTAATCTGTGCCAAAGGCCCCTTATTCAGCTTGCATTTATAATAAATCTCTTTCCCAGTGCAAAGTCACAAAGAACTGGAAAAAAGTGCAGGTGGTTCCTGTATATAAGAAAGGTAAAAGATCTGACCTGCAGAATTAAAGATCAATGTCCTTAATATCACTTGCTGCAGACTTCTTGAACATGTTGTCAGTTCAAATATAACAAATTTCTTTGAGACAAAAGAGCTTATGTCCACAAATCAGCATGATTTTAGAAACTAGGCCTTTTTTCCCATGATATTCTGCAAGCTGTGGATGAACAGCGACATGCAAATTCCATATTCCTAGATTTCTGAAAAGCATCTGATGTGGTTTCGTACTACAGACTGGTAAAGAAGGTACGAGAATATGGAATAGATTACCAGATATGTGAGGGGCTTGAAGACTTCTTAAGAAATAGGGCCCATTATATTATTGTTGATGGCGAGTGTTCATAAGAGACAAGGGTATCATCAAGAGTGCCCCAGGGGAGTCCGACAGAACATTCGGCTTTGGCCACTTACAGCCAAAAATCCCTCCTTCAACCAAACCTTTGGATTTGGACAAAATATGCTAGCAAGTGCCAAAATTGAACTAACTGTTAGAACTGCACATGGGTGGTGGAAATCCAACAATTAAATTGCAACAGTCATGAAGCCTTCACTATTTGGCGCAGACTCTAGTACATGGTGTTGTGTTGGTCGGTCACCATTGCCAGCAAATACAAGTAGTACAGGAGATTTTCTTACTCAATAAATACTCTGCATTTATTGATTACAACTCTAATATATCCTCATTTCAAAATGAAGTAATTGACTAGCAATGAAACATAAAACACAAAGACTGAAACATTACCATACCATTTCTATGACAGAATGAGTCTCGGTCAAGTCAAATAGCTCATATAGGTGTAGATTTGATGGGCCTAGCTAGACCTTTCTGGTCAACATCAGATGCAGATACTGAAAATGCATCCTCAAAAGATGATGATGGTTTATGGCATTCACAGGATCGACTTGTATTACCTGTCAGAAGAGGTAATGAGTTGGATTTGGAACATCACTATCTGCTCTTTGAAGAACATCTAACATGCTTTTTAAAAGGACCTTTGCTTGTGAGGAACGGTGATGTTTATGAATATAAGGCTTCTATTCCGTATACGTATGTACGCACAGTTGCACTTAAATATTTATCTGCTGCTCCTAAAAGTGTTCCTAGTGAACAATTGTTCAGCACAGTGAGACAGATACATATGGACAGGCAATCTAACTTGATTGGTGAAAACATGGACAAATAATTATTTTAGCTTAAAACATAAAACTATTCAACTTTGGTTATTAATTCATTTTTGTTGATAGATTTCGAAACACTAATGGAAATGTAAGTTTCATTCACTATTACTATGTGTTTTCTAATTGTAACTGTTCGAGTATTCTTTTAAGTAAATAAATGTTATAATTAAATATATTCCAAGGTGGTGTTATTTCTGAGAGGTTGCAAGACAATTTTAACCATCTCATTAAATTGTTTGGATTATATATTTTATAAAAATAATTATTTATTCACATTTTGCCATTCTTGAATGTAATTTCTTGGGGCTATTAAACCTTCAACTTCATCCGAAGGTTAGGACAATAGCTGATTAATTGGTGTTGGCCAGAGATCGACCTTTGCTTGGACACTACCCAGAGTAGATACACCATGCTAATAATATTTCAAGACAGGTTAGTCTTTGAGTCTTCGTTGGCTCACTTGAGGTGGACTGACAGGTGCCCAGTCAAAGTATCGTGCAGTGAAATGAACAAGGCCCAGCTGCAAGCCCGAAGTTTCATTCAGTAATCAGTTCAGTGGGGAGTTTTGAAAATTCACATTTGTATAGGTGTCCATCTGCCAACTACCACCAGTAAATCTGTGACCGTCAAACGTCCTTTTTTTAAAAACTGATTTTCTGTTGTGCATTATGATCATGTCCTTAGCATCAAATTGTGTCTCAATCCGTGTAGCTGTGGCTATGAAACAAAGTATTACAATATATGTCACATAATGCTTTTGTATTCACCCTCAGCTTCTCTGCCATCGCCAACTTGTATAAACTGCATGTGATTAAGGCTGATTAGTATTAACGATACATTTGGGTGCAGTTCAAAGAATGTATGTTCTGGCTCCTAGAGTATACCTGTCTTAACAGGTTACACATTTCTTTATCATCAGTTGGCAAATAGCGATATCAAAACAGGGTGCAGTCTAAATCT
Organism: Schistocerca gregaria; assembly: GCF_023897955.1. NCBI lineage: Eukaryota > Metazoa > Arthropoda > Insecta > Orthoptera > Acrididae > Schistocerca > Schistocerca gregaria. The sequence continues at coordinate 399,646,662 of NC_064921.1, read as the reverse complement.
TCAGTGGTAAAACTATTTGCCTGTTCATAGCTTGAGTTAAAATTACAAGAAGGTGTAGTGCTGTATGAGGTGTAGTAACATCATGCACTTACAAATCCTAGATTTAATGCTGTTTCTTTGTGTAGATTTCCTGGGCCACTGTCCATACCCCAGTTTGAGTAATAATACCATTGTCAGGGTGAGCTACCATGGCCAGTAACATGTGAAAGACAGAGTATGAGATGTACTGTGCCACAAATATTTACGGTCTTGGGTTTGGGGAATTCTTGTAAATTACGCAGAGCTACGACTGGAAGGTAGTAGTTATGGGACCGATTGTCAGATCATATGAACAGTGCGGTTTCTGTTGATATTTAGCAAACAATTCTGTGAGGCAGGTTTATGATACCCCTCACAGGCAAGAAGGAATGGCCCGGTGGGCACTGTATATGAGTGTGAAGTAATCAGGGCAGCACCGGGCACTGGCATTCTGTGAAGAACCCATACGTTGCAGTTACAACAGCACCTAGTCCCTGTGTCTAGGGGTCAAAGCAGACTAAGAAAAGCTAACATTGTAATTATTAAAGAGCATTCCACTTGTGCCCTCCAGAGGAGCTAAGTTAAAGGCATATGGGAAAGAAGTATAAATAAGCAAGCCCAGAGGCTCAAATGAGGCAGTCATGTCACCATTCTGTCCATGTCTGTAACTGGACAGAATGACGATTGTTTAAGTTGCAGGTCATGGTGATGTCTGATGATGGCTATCAGTAGCCAACCAGCCTTCTGAAACTACCAACAACTTCTGCTGAATGGATGTGCCATAGCTATGGCAGGGTGGACCATTCTTGGAGCTGCACTGGCATGGTGAGTGAGAGGGCTGCTGAGCTCCAATCTCTGGGTGATACCATGCAGTGTATTGCAAGCTGCTGTCCACAGGGGTGGGGCTGGGGTGCAAAATTGTGGCCTCCTGGGTGCAGAGCTGCCTGTGGTCACTGACTGAGCTGCCCTGGGCAGATGGCAGGAGTTGATAAGGCTCACAACAGCAATTTTGGTTGGCTGTTTCCCTTTGATGCTCTACATAGGGTCCACAAATTGCTCTTGAGGAAGGAGTATGCCATCCCCCAGGCCAATGGTGCAGCCAACACATGCAGCAGTCACGTAACCATGGTGTGAGTAGGAGTGCTACGTCTGTGAAGCTGGGCGACCAGATGCTAACGCAGTAGATTCTGGCATTGACACACACACACACACACACACACACACACACACACACACACACACACACACACACACACACAAACAAAACCACAATCACAATCACCCACCGCCGTCACCAGGATCATTGAAAGGCCAGTTGTGTACGTTCAATGCAATAAGTCAATGACACAGTTGCTATTGTTTCTCTGCACACTTTGGCGTAAGTCACCACTCTCTTACCTCTTGGTCATTCTGACATATTACAATCTCTGAGCTTGGAAGGATTGTAACACTTTGGTGTCAGAAGCAGTTGTTTGCTTTTCAATGTGATATGTTGAATTCAAGTTTTATTGATGTTATTTTTGATGTTTTGTCTCATTGTTACAGTTAGTTGAGTGAGCTAGGGTGCAAGATCTTAAATTTACTTTTGTGAAGCCAAGGGAACCTGTGGACTTAGCTTTATTTGGAGCTAATGGTGGATGTGATAATTTAGTGCCAGTGAGGTGTTCATTTTGCAGTTTGTCTGGGCATAAGTTACCTTGCACCAGAGCTGTAGCAGTTGTTTGTTCTGCATGTAGGCATATTGGTTATCAGTCTAGTAGTGTACTGAGTGTAGATAGGTGGAGTGTAGATAGGTGGTGATTCACTGTAGGAATTAATTTATGATTAATTTTTTTTTTAATTTTTTATTTTTTTTAAGGATTAAATCAGACTTTGTATTTAGTCTTTCTTTTTCTTTTCTTTCCTTCTTCAGGTGAATTAAGAATATGCAAAATGGTGGAAACATGTGCTACTACCTCAGATGCAGTTGCTGCTTTAACTCAGTGAATGCAAGTGTTAACAGAACAGTTTGAGAGCATGAAACAGAGAAATTTTGAACTTAATCATGACTTAGAAGCTCTTCAAGAGAGTCACAGTCAGTCACAATCAGAGCCACAGGAAAGTGAGTCTGGATTGAGAGTGCCTTCTATCCCGTATGATGCGGTCATGATCGCATTGATTAATTCCTTCTTGGATAAGGCAATGGACAGTTTTCATTAAGGATGTAAGGGATGATGTGGAAGCATATGAGTAGTCAGATGAAGTAACCCTGTATGTTGCTAATATACATTTGAGGAGGACACCGAAGGATATGTTGTTTTCCATGACAAATTTAGTAAAGCTCATACATTCTGCGAGTGGGACACTGGATTGTGTCAGGAGCACCAAAAGCAGAAGAGTGCATGATTTTTTCAGGCGAAATTAAGTATGTTTAGATGAAGCGCAACGAGTCTGTGGGAGCTTCTGAAATCAAGTGTTATAGGTGTTGTCAGGAGTGGCATGTAAGGAAGCAGTGTAAGCAACCATAATTCTATGCATGTGGTGTAGTGGGCCTCCAGGCATTTGAGTGTGGAGGTAGGAAGGGTGAAAATCACTGGCAAGGAAAGCAGCCATCAATGGAAGGCAGTCTCAATAGCCAGTAACAATGCACAAGTTAGTGCACAGATGGATTGCTGCATAGTGGTCTTATTGGGTGGCAGATTTCTGGTGGACAGCGGTGTGAATTTTTCTGTTGTTATTCTTGACATAGTGGCAAAAAGTAGATTGCGGCCACCATGGTATAGGTTACATGGTGTTGGCAATAATGGGGTAGAATTATTGGATTTGGCAGTATTGGAGTTTTTGGTTGAGAAAACTAAGTTCAGTTAATGCATGGAGGCGTTGCCATGCATAGGTGAAGGTTATTCAGTGATTCTTAGGCTAGACTTTTTCGACAAGCATCACACTAAGATTGATCATTTGCAATATGCAGTTGAACTCAATGGGACTTTAACTGGGGGAAACAGTTGCAACTGAAACAATGGCGCAAGGTTCACCTGTCGTGAGGGCGAGACCAACTAAACTGTGAAAGTTTTCAGTATAGATCAATCAGCTGGGTAAAATACCAGCAGGTACAGGAAAGATACCATGAGTTTCAGTGGATACTGATTTGCCAAGGGAAACATTATTTGTGGTTGAACTGCTCTTAAGCAATGAAGAGACAGATAGTTTGCATTGTTTTATCTGAGGAAAGCCGCAAGTAAACTGTCAGTATGGAAGTGTTATGAGGAAAAGTAGGTCATTTGAAGGGCTGTGATTGAACAGCCATGGAGAACTTGTTATTGAGATTTAGTGACTTATTTTGTGTGAACAGAGGGTTACCGGCAATCTCCCTGGCACAACTTCACATACTGAAAGGCAATAGCGCATCAACTTGTAGGAAGTCGTACTGTATAACGAAGCAGCTGCAACCATTGTTAGAAGAATTTATTGAACAACTTCTATGGGGTGGGATCATAGAACTGAGTGACAGTCCCTTGAGCACAGATACTGTCGTGATGCCAAAGAAATCAGCGGATAGGACACGGAAATACAGATTTTGCTGTGACTACAGATATCTAAAGATGCAAACCATTTCAGATGCTGATCCGATTCCAAGTGTCACAAAAACTTTGGATAATCTGGGTCAACATCTGTTCTTTACAACTATGGACCTCAGAAGTGAATACCATCAATTGGAGGTGGTGCCTGAAGATAGACCGAAAACCATGTTTATCATCGCAGCAGAACATTTTCATTACAAACGTATGGGATTAAAGAACGCACCTGCAACTCACAGCGGTTGCTGGATGGTATACTGAGAGGATTAAAGGCAAAAACTTGTCTGGTCTATCTCAATGACATAACTGTCTATTCAAAGGATTTACCAGAGCTTTTTAGACGTTTGGAAGATGACTTAAGTGGATTATGATCAATGCGTTTGACATAAAGTGTGTAGAAGTGCGACATGAGAAGGTTACCATAGGTGCCCAGTCCATTTTCTAGTAGAGTTACCTGCAGGAAATAGGTACATTCTCATGATCATCAATCACTTTTCTTAATTTTTGGCAATGGTATTGATGCCTGACCAGCGGGCTAGTAGTATAGTGCAAGCATTAGTAAACAACTGGATATCAAAGTTTGGGATGCTTGAGACATAATTGTGGACCAGGGTACAAATTTAATGAAACAGCTATGTCACATATTGCATATATGAAGTTATAGGTAAGTTCATTTCATCCGGAGACCAGTGGAAGAACGGGACGCATACATGGGGCAATTGTAAAGATGTTGAGCTATAACGTAGGTTCCAGGCATGGCATTTGGGATAGCTGTTTCTTATCTGCAGTGTGACTATAATTTGAAGGTTCATACTGCAATTGGCTTGTTGCCACTTGAGATGGTGTACAGCAGGAAAATGCTATCTCCATTTCGCATTTTGATTCCTAACTTACAACTGGGTAGCTAGGCAGTGAGGAACTTAACAGGAAGAATTGGGAAAGCTTGGAGGAACGTGCAAGAGGGAAATACAAAGGTGCTAGAATGTCACGAACGACTGAACAAATGCTGGGGCAAATTGCCGCAATACTGCATGGGGCAGTGGGTAATGGTCACTAGTCCCTATAAATCACAGAAGAAAACAAAGAAATTTTTAACAAAATACCAGGGACCATACGAGATCATGTAAATGACCTCACTGGCCAATGTGAAGATACAGTTTCTCACGAAAACATCTGTTATATATGTCAGTCATATAAAACCATTTAAATGGATGGTAGAGAGGACACTACAGTTATTGGCAACCAACCAGGAGGTGGAAGTTACAAAGGGTAAAAGGAAGAAACCTGGGATTGGTGAGCAATGTAAGTTGCAGAATGTGCTGTGTAGGTTAAGGTCATATGAGTAAGCTGTATAATAGTGTGTGTGTTTTTTTTAAAGTATGTCATGGAGTATGTATTTTTATTGCCACAGGTTTTTTTTTTGTGGAGTTGTTATTTTTCATGTTGTTGTTACTGATTCTGTTTTTTCTTTATTTTTTGCTTTCTCGGAAGGAGGAATGGGTGGTAGAGTGATTTGTGATCCGTCTGGGTGGCCAAGTAGGGACTGATATGTAGATATGTGAAGGGACTTTGTTCTGGGGGGAAGTAATGGGGCAAGTTGTACGAAAGAGCTTCTACTAGCCCGAACGTGCCTCCAGAGTGTGGTGGGTATACATTGTATATATCCATATTCATGCTGGAATCTGTATGGTTGAATTGCTACAAAGGAGGCAAACTGGTAGGTTTGAAAAAACTCAAGATTTGAGAAAGTGGAATGATAATTAATTGCATGACTTGTGAGGTAATCGGAATGGATTTTTATCTTCTGGTTACACTTATGGGCTCAACTGTTATGACATTGTTTCAGGACACATTGTAAAGGCCAGAAGGATCTCTGAGGGTGTTGTTTTGTATTGAACTGGGGACCTAAAAACGATGGAGAAGCTTCATCCCCGCCATAACCCTCAGTGGTACACAAACACACAACAGCAGTCCACTCACCCCACCACCGTCCCACACCAAACCCAGGGTTATTGTGCAGTTCGGACCCCAGTGGACCCTCCCCCGATCCCCAGGAATGTCTCCCCCCTGTGGGTTCGGGGGTAAGAATAGGCCCACGGTATTCCTGCCTGTCGTAAGAGGCGACTAAAAGGAGTCTCAAACGTTTTGGCCTTGTGAGATGGTCCCCTAACGGGTTTGACCTCCATCCTTCTAAATTTTCCGAAGAGCGAGCCGATTGGGGAAGGGCGCCTTACAAGGAGCGATGTGTCCATTATGCATTACCATCTCTAGCCAGGTTTGTCGTCATCGCTTAGCAGTCCCGCTCACCTACCATCTCTTGGGCGTGGATTTGTTCTTGGGTGCAGTTTATTGCAGTCTGCTATGCTGTGTCGCTTTATGCGCCAATGACGATATTGGACTACATCCCCTGAAATCCAGCACGGTAGCCAGTCCGTTGTGGTGGGGCCGCCATGTACCCTGTTGGTTGTAGCCCCCTGACTACACAGGGATCGCTCTGCTGATGCCAGCGCCGTTAACTCCCCACGTATGCCAAGGAGTAGATGCCTATCTCCTTGGGGCATTGGGACTCCCGGCAATGGCCATCCTGCCAGGTGGTCGTTGCTGAGGCTGGGTGTCGCCCGTGGGGAGGGCCCTTGGTCGGAGTAGGTGGCATAAGGGCGGATGACCCGCAATGAAGCGTGGTACATCATCTCTTGCTGGCGGCCAGCCGCCAGCAGTCTCTAAGCGTTCCAGGGCTCAATACAACGCAACTACATATGACCCCAAATCGTTCCCCTCCCTGGCTACACCATGGGAGGAACGAAAGACTAAGGATGCAAGCGAACCATACTCGCCCCGCTACCTGGTGTGTACGAGAGCTGATGGTGAATCCTTTACATCCATGAAGCCTCAGTTCTTCGTCGAGCACTTAGAGGACAAGTTCGGGGAGGTGGAGGGCTTGTCCAAAATGCGCTCGGGCTCGGTTTTGATCAAATCGGCGTCCTCCGCCCAGTCCCGCCGGTTACTCGATTGTAACAAGCTGGGGGATGTTCCGGTTACAATCACGTCCCATAAGAGTCTTAATATGGTCCAGAGCATAATATTCCATCGGGACCTTCTCTTGCAGTCCGATGACGAGCTTCGCGCCAATTTAGAGCGGCGAGGTGTTCACTTCGTCCGGTGCGTACATCGTGGTCCAAGGGATAAGCAGGTTGCCACCGGTGCCTTCATCTTGGCCTTCGAGGGTGATACTTTACCTGAGAAGGTCAAGGTGATGGTCTATCGTTGTGACGTCAAGCCATATATCCCTCCCCCGATGCAGTGCTTTAAGTGCTGGAAGTTCGGGCATATGTCTTCCCGCTGTACTTCCAGCCTCACATGTCGAGATTGTGGACGCCCATCACATCCCAGTACTCCATGTGCTCCGCCTCCCATCTGTGTAAACTGCGGAGAGCACCACTCGCCTTGCTCGCCGGACTGCAGGATCTTCCAGAAAGAGCGCAAAATCGTGGAGTATAAGACCCTGGACCGCCTGACATACACTGAGGCCAGGCAGAAGTTCGAACGCCTCCATCCTGTTCGAATGACTGCCTCTTACGCCGCGGCTACTACTGTTATGGCCCCATTAGCTCTCCCTCAGACTGCCACCTCTCAGAGCCGGAATACTACACCTGCCCCCTTGATGGTGGGGGGCACTTCACTCCCTGCTGCTCCTGCACTACCTGCCTCAGGAGCAGCAACCCCCCAACCATCGGGGACATCAGTCCCCACTTCTAAGCTGGGGAAGCCTCAAACTTCCCCGGCTCGAATAGCACGGAAAGGGTCCCTTGGGTCCCTTCCTTCCCAGGTTTCCGCCTCTGGGAAGGGTGACGTCAGCCAATGGAAGAAAAGCAGACCAGCGGCTGGTCGCAGGGCTTCCCGCTCCTCCTCCGTCCCGGAGACTGACTCGCTGGAGCCCTCCCAGCCAATGAAACCCAAGGACCAGAGAGACAAGACGAAGAAGAAGACCTCTAAGGCCAAGGACCACGCGGTGGCATCCACCCCACTGCTCCCTACAGGCTCTGCGTCCGAGGATAAGGTGGAGATCCGGGCGTCCGCTGCGGACCTGGATCTCGCCGGACCCTCAGACACCATGGAAGCAGATTGTACTGGTCCTCCATCGGTGGCAGCAGGTGACCCAGTGGCGTGATCTGCCTCCTTGGCCCCTTCACGCCTTTTTCGGACATGGACAAAGCGATACTCCAGTGTAATTGCAGCGCTTTTTTCCACCACCTTGCTGAGCTTCGCCAACTCATCAGCAGTCACCCTTTCCTCTGCATTGCCCTACAGGAAACTTGGTTTCTGGCAATGCGGACCCCTGCCCTACGTGGGTATCGGGGTTATTACAAGAACCGGGAAGCTTATGAGAGGGTATCTGGTGGAGTCTGCGTCTACATCCTTAACTCTGTCTACAGCGAATGTGTACCTCTTCACACACCTTTAGAGGCTGTCGCTGTAAGGTTGTGGACGCCTCAGCCTATTACTGTCTGCAGTTTGTATCTTCCGCCAGATGGTGATATCTCGCGTCATGTGTTGGCTGCATTGATAGCACAACTGCCTCCTCCTTTTGTGTTACTGGGCGACTTTAACGCTCATAACCCCCTGTGGGGTAGCGCCGCGATTACTGGCCGGGGTAGAGATGTCGAGACTCTTCTCTCGCAGCTTGACCTCTGCCTCTTAAACACGGGAGAGCCGACACATTTCAGCGTAGTCCATGGCACATTTTCGGCCATCGACCTTTCTATCTGCAGCCCCGGACTTTCACCATCCATCCACTGGAGTGTCCATGACGACTTATGTGGTAGTGACCATTTCCCCATCTTTCTGTCACTACCACAGCGTCACTCTTCTGAACGCCCCTCCAGATGGGCTCTGAATAAGGCTGATTGGGGCTTGTTCTCCTCTCTCGCCACTATCGCACCTCCTTCCCCTGACACCATCGATGCGGTGGTTCTGTCGGTCACCACCGGCATCGTTTCTGCGGGGGCATCTGCGATTCCCTGTTCATCCGGGTCCCCTCGGCGGAGGACTGTGCCTTGGTGGGCGCCCGAGATCGCAGAGGCGATTAGAGATCGCCGGCGGGCTCTTCAACGCCATAAGCGGCACCCGTCCTTGGAGAACCTCATCGTTTTTAAACAGCTCCCTGCCCGTGCCCGTCGCCTTATTCGCCAACGGAAGCAGGAGTGCTGGGAATGGTATGTTTCCACCATTGGCGTCCGTACCTCTGCATCGCAGGTTTGGGCTAAGATTAGGCGACTCCATGGCTATCGGCCGCCTGTCTCTGTCCCTGGGCTTTTGCTGAATGGAGTGGTGTGTACTGACTCCGACACGATTGCGGACCGGTTAGCAGCGCATTTTGCTCAGTGTTCCGCATCTACGAATTACCCACTGGCCTTCCGCTCCCGGAAAGAGCGGTTGGAAAGTTGGAGGCTTTCCTTTCACACGCGCCACGCGGAGTCGTACAATGCTCCTTTCAGCGACTGGGAATTCCAGAGTGCACTATCTGCTTGCCCTGATACGGCTCCTGGGCCAGACCGCATCCACAGCCAGATGCTGAAACACCTCTCTGTGAATTGCCAGCGACGCCTCCTAGATGTTTTCAACTGCATCTGGGTTGAGGGTGTGTTCCCGTCTCAATGGCGAGAAAGCATCGTTCTCCCCGTGTTGAAACCTGGCAAGAACCCGCTGGAGGTGGACAGCTACCGCTCCATAAGCCTCACCAACGTTCTTTTCAAGTTGCTAGAACGTATGGTGAGCCGGAGGTTGAGTTGGCTCCTCGAGTCTCGAGGCCTTCTGGCTCCGTCTCAGGGTGGGTTCCGTAAAGGTCGCTCTGCCGTCGGTAATCTGGTCTCCCTAGAGTCTGCCGTCCGTACAGCCTTTGCACGCCGCCAACATCTGGTTGCCGCCTTCTTTGACATGCGGAAGGCATACGATACGACTTGGCGATATCACATCCTGGCCACACTTCATGGGTGGGGTCTTAGGGGCCCGCTCCCGATTTTTATTCAGAATTTTCTGTCGTCTCGTTCCTTCCGCGTGCAAGTTGCTGCCTCCCATAGTTCCTCCCGGGTCCAGGAGTACGGGGTCCCACAGGGGTCTGCCCTCAGTGTCTCCCTGTTTTTAATTGCGATCAATGGGCTCGCTGAGGCGGTGGGATCGTCTGTCGCAGCTTCGTTGTATGCAGACGACTTCTGCCTCTACTACAGCTCCGCTGGCATTGCAGTTGCTGAGCGCCAGCTGCAGGGCGCTATCTGCAAGGCGCAGTCGTGGGCTGTAGTGCACGGCTTCCAGTTTTCGGCCGCTAAGACCTGCGTTATGCATTTCTGCCGGCGTCGCACGGTTCACCCTGAGCCACGCCTTTACCTTGACGGTCAACCTCTTGCTGTGGTAGAGACGCATCGGTTCTTGGGACTGGTATTTGATGCCCGGTTGACTTGGCTGCCTCATATTAGGCAGCTTAAACAAACATGCTGGCGGCATTTAAACGCTCTCCGTTGCCTTAGCCACACCGGATGGGGTGCCGATCGGTCCACCCTTCTCCGGCTGTATCAAGCGCTGATCCAGTCCCGCCTTGATTATGGGTGTGTGGCTTATGGTTCGGCATCGCCATCAGCGTTGCAATTGCTGGATCCCATCCATCACTGCGGGATCCGACTCGCCACAGGAGCATTTCGGACAAGCCCTGTTGACAGCTTACTTGTGGAGGCTGGTGTTCCTCCATTGCGGATCCGGCATGACCGACTTCTGCCCGCTTATGCTGCCCACGTTTGTAGCTTGCCAGGGCATCCCAACTACCGTCTCCTGTTCCCGCACTCGATCGTCCATCTTCCAGACAGGCAGCCCCGGTCAGGGTGTACGATCGCGGTTCGCATCCGGGCTCTACTGTGTGGGATTGAGTTTTTTCCTCTCCCGCCTGTTTTCCGGGCCAATCTCCGTCTGCCCCCTTGGTGTGTGTGCCGACCATGCATTCGGCTGGATTTGGCACAGGGTCCGAAAGACTCAGTCCCTCCTCCGGCCCTCCGCCGCCACTTTGTTTCTCTCCTTGCTGAGTTTCCCGGATCTGCCGTGGCCTATACCGACGGTTCGATGGTCTCTGGTCGCACTGGTTACGCTCTTACTCTAGAGGATCATTGTGAGCAATGGTCGCTGGCACCCGGGAACAGTGTATACACTGCCGAGTTGGTTGCCATCTATCGCGCCCTAGAGTATATCCGCTCCCGCTCAGGTGAGTCCGTTGTCATCTGTAGTGACTCCCTGAGTGGTTTACGAGCTCTTGACCAGTGCTTTCCTCGTTCCCGTCTGGTGATGGCCATCCACGAGTCGCTCCATGCTCTTGCCCGTTGCGGCCGCTCCGTGGTCTTTGTTTGGACCCCAGGTCATGTCGGCATCCCGGGCAATGAGCGAGGTGACACGCTGGCTAAACAGGCAGTGAGTTCTCCGGCTCTGGAACTCGGCCTTATGGAGTGTGATCTCCTGTCGCTTTTGCTCCAGAAAGTGCTTGGTGCCTGGGGTGACGAGTGGCGCACCCTGCCCACGCCCAACAAACTTCGGGCGGTGAAGGAGACGACCGGTGTGTGGCGCTCCTCCATGCGGGCTTCTCGGAAGGACTCTGTCGTCCTCTGCCGGCTGCGCGTTGGCCACACGTGGCTGACGCACGGCCATTTGTTGCGCCGGGAGGACCCACCGCTATGTCGCTGCGGGGCAGCTCTGACGGTGGTCCACATTTTGGTGGACTGCCCGCTTTTAACAGGACTCAGGCAGACGTTTGCGCTGCCTGATACCCTCCCTGCCCTTTTATGTGATGACGTTGCTATGGCGGACCTCGTGTTGAGTTTTATTCGGGCAGGGGGTTTTTATCGTATGATTTGAGTGTTTGTCCTTTTATTTCCTGTATTGACTTGGGCCTTTGGCCTGTGGTTTTAAACTGTGGGTTTTAATGTCATTTGGTGGTTGGCTTTTCCTTATTTTCATGGTTGGCCAACCACCTTCACACTCGGTGTGATTTTAGTTCCGTTTGTCTGGTCTTTGTCTGTCTTTCTTGTATTGTGTCGTCCCTTGTCTCAGTTATCCGTTTTTAACGACTGACAGTTTTTATTTCGTGTGATTTTATCGTGGAACAAGGGACCGATGACCTTAGCAGTCTGGTCCCTTCAATCCCACACCCAACCAACCAACCCAGGAATGTCTCACACCAGATGGGTATAACCCACAATGTTTGCATGGTAGAGTAATGTTGGTGTACTCTTACATGGAGACAATCTTTGCACAGCAATCACCAACATAATGTAATTGAGGCAGAATGAGGGGAACCATCCCACATTAGCTGAGGCAGATGTAAAACCGCCTTAAAAACCATCCATAGACTGGCCAGCACGCTGGACCTTGACACTTAATCTTTTGGGTGGATTTGTGCTGGATGTCCAGCACGCCTTCCTGCCCGGAAAGCAGTGCGTTAGACCACACGGCTAACCGGATGGGCTTTTGAGGGTGATGCTCATTCAAAATTTTAACATATTTAAATGACACACACTATCCAGAACCTTTGCAGTCTGTGGACAGATTGTGTCCTAGCAAGGGGAAATTTTGATGGAACAAATGTAACAACCGTCCATCATTTCCAGGAAGCCAGAGCACAAAGTATTAGTGGTGAGTGTATCAGCTGCTAGCTGTAGCTTGTTTCCAGCAGGCTTTTGTGTACTGTATTTCTGGGTAAGATGTAAGAAGGCACAGACTGTAGATGTGCAACACACCAATTGCTAGTAAAATGGTTGACTGCCATTGTTGGAGGAAGCAATTAGTTTTAAAGTCTTCATTAGTATATAAGGGCACGATAAGAGTGCATGGTAGTAGCAAAGAGTGAGCAGAAGTCCTGTATGGTGAATTCGGGAGATTGTCCTCAATATGTAAGTTATTAGAGTTAAGCTGATGTAATGGGAGTGCTATGTTCAAGATTTGGGATGAATACTCTCTGAAGGGAGGGGTTATGCTGTGCCATGGATAAGTATAGGTGTGGATTTGGGGAATTCTTGTAAATTCAGTGCAGCTATGGTTGGTAAGCAGTAGTTAAGGGACCAATTGTCACATCAGATGGCAGACGTGGACGATGTTGATATTTAGCAAACAATTATGCGAGGGAGGTTTACAACACCACTCACAGATGAGAAGGCCCAGCCTGGTGGGCACTGTATACAAGTGTGAAGTAATGAGGGCAGGACAGGGCACTGACGTGTTATGAAGAACCCATATGTTGCATTTACAACAATGCCTAGTAACCTGTTTGTAGGGTCGAAGTGGGCTGAGGGAACTGAAGTTGTAATTATTAAAGAGCACTCCAATTGTCCCCTCCAGAGGAACTTCATTAGAGGCATAGGGAAAAATGTATGAATAAGTGAGGCCAGAGGCTCAAATTGGACAGTTGTGCCTCCATTCTGTCGGTGTCTAGAATGGGATAGAATGATGATAGTTTAAACTTCAGGCTAACCACAACATCTGGTGATGGATATCAGTGCCAAACCGGCCCACTGAAACTACTACCAACCTCCACTGCATAGATGCACCATAGCTGTGGCAGGGCAGGCCACACTTTAGACTGCACTGGCATGAGGAACAAGAGGGCTACTGGCCTCCGCTTCGTGGTTGACATTTTCCAGTGGACTGCAAGCTGCTGTCAGCAGGAGAGGGGTTGGGGCAAGAAATTGCAGCCTCCTGGGTGCAGAGCTGCCTGCGGTCACTGACCAAGCTGCTCCAGGTGGACAGTCGAAACTTAGTAAGGCTCACTACAATGACAACGGTCAGCTGTTTCCTTTGGTGCTGTATATGGCCTCCACAAGTTGCTGTTGGGGGAACATTTAGCCATCCCCCAGGCTACTGGTGCAGCCAACATGGTTGATTGCCACTTAGCCATGGCATGAGTAGGAGCGTTGCATTTCCAAGGTTGGGTGGCTGGATGCTGAACCAGCAGATTCCGGCATTGGCGTTTGCACTGATCCACGCACGCATGCAGCATGGTGCCATCATCGGGATCATTGAAATGCCAACTGTGTACCTTCGATGCAATAAAGTCAGTGACACAGTTGCTGGTGTCTCTCTGTACACTTTGGCATGAATAACTCCTCTCTCCCAAACCATACCTTATGGTCGTTCTGACATATTACAACCCCTCAGTTTGGGGGGTTGAAGCAGCTGTTTTGGATATTAACAGTGAGTAGATGAATCACAGTGGAGTTGATCTCTCCCCAATTTAATGCTGGATGGCAAAAGCATGCAAAAAACTATGATGTTCAGAACAGTGTTCCCACTAGGGGCTACAGAAACCACCATCTCATACAAGTAAGTTCACTAAATCCATGTGAAGGGCATAAAAATCTACATAAGTGCAGTGACATTACTGCTAGACCCTTACACTATGGGGAAAAGTTAGTTGGATAGCAAAGTTGTGATACATATAAATACACAGTGATAAGTGCCCAAGTGTGCATGACTAAATAGATCTCAAATTCTCAGTATAGTACATTTTAGGATGTGAATGGAATGATAATGTTTATAAGTGATGTTTCAAATCACTGTTAAGAAATATCAGTTTTTACTGAGCACATCTGATATGTTATTGCAACGATTGTATAAATGTCACACACTATTGTGATCCACCTCTGACTTACGGATCTGGTGCTGATTAGTCTTGGATCAAAATGTAATTTTGCTGGAAGCATATTTAAGGAATTAAATCTATTTCTCCATTCTCATTGTTCCTCCATATCAATTGTGCATATAGTATTTACCCACAGTTCACTAATTTTGGCTGTAAGCCATTTTTGTATGGTCAGAAAAGATTTCAAGCATCATAGTGATATCATGCTTTTATGGCCCATGTGCATCCAACTTGTAATGGCAATGTCAATGTACAGAGATAAAACCTGGTATCATCATAAAATGAGACCAAAGTTTTGTGATACCCACTGTTATCAATCAAATTACTTTCACTAAAATTAATGAATCAATAGATAATCAAGTAAAGACGTGATGACATGAAATATAATCACAAAAACCACTCAAAAATGTAATGAATATGTTGTGACTACTGAAAATTTGTGCCAGACTGAGATTTCAAACCAGGTTATATGAATGTGGCCATTATGAACGTATGCACTGAAAGTATGCCATCTCTCCACTGCTTGACACATATCTTCTATCCATCTGAAAATTAGGTTTAGCCTAATCAACTGATTTTAGCTAAAACAATGCTGATTCCTCAGTCAGTACATGTGAGGTGGAAAATGAATGTCATTTAAAAAAATTATGCCTGTGGTATCAAAATGCAAAATCTTAATCAAATTAACTCGACAGAGGAGACACTAAGGAGTGGTCAGGCTGGACAGGCTTGTAGAAAAATCTGACTAGCAGCTGAGTTGCTTTTGCCTGAAAGCCATCTAACACAAATATGTGACGGTCTACTCTCTCTCTCTCTGTGTGTGTGTGTGTGTGTGTGTGTGTGTGTGTGTGTGTGTGTGTGTGTGTGTGTGCGCGCGCCCCCCCCCTCCTCCTCCCCAGTCCCTCCCCTTTTTCTGAGAATGCAGCTCAAACCGACCAATCAGACCACAGCATAAGAATGGGACAGAATGTTTGTTTATCCTAATGTGGCTATTAAATTCATCATTAATTTTTTAAGCTGCAAGATTAATGTTGGTCTGATATTATATAAGAATTCCCATTTTTCTTTTCTTTTATATATGTATTAAAATTCAATGCTGTTTCATTTCTTCCTGTGTTCCAGATATGCTCTGAATCACCCAACTGTAAGTTACTGCCAAGGAATGAGTGATTTGGCATCACCACTTCTGGTCACTATGGGAGATGAAGCACATGCTTACATATGTTTCTGTGCTTTAATGAGACGATTACAGTCAAATTTTATGCTGGATGGTGTGACAATGACTTTAAAATTTCAACACTTAGCAGAAGGACTGATGTATTATGATCCTGAATTTTATGCCTATCTCAAAATGCATCAGGTTAGTTTCCCCAGTCATAATTGAAGAGCTGGAAGGAAGAAAGTGCTAAATTGCAAGTGCATATTTTGAGTTATGCTATGTTTGTTTAAACTCAGACAAGACCATAAATACAAAAAGAGAAAACAATTTATATAGTCAACAGTGTTTTCTAGCAGTTGTGAGGGTTTGTGCCCATGAAGTGCAAATTCTTGCAGATTGGACAACAAAACTGCAAAGTCACAAAAAATCATTTGCTATGGTTAGCAAGCTACTAAAAGAGAATCTGTGTGCTGGTTAATGACTTGGTTTATCATCAGTGCATTAAATCATAAAATTTCAGAGCATTAGTTTGACAACTTGGATATATTTTCCAGGCTGAGTCAACCTCAAGTCTGAACTTAATGACCCATTTCACATTGAATCTCCAATATTCTTCAGTTGTTGATGAAGACCATAGCAAAGAACTTCCTCAGGAGGGGCTCCAGGACACAGTGCACGGCATTGCAGAGTCTGAGCGGACACTGTATGATGAAATACACACATCATATGGAGGCCTTGTGACACCACACAATGCCCTGGGGAGTACATCAAACATAAAAATTCTCACTAAATGAAAACAGCAACACACCAATATCTGTAAATAATAATAATAATAATAATAATAATAATAATAATAATAATAATAATAATAATAATAATAATAATAATAATAATAAAAATAATAATAATAATAAAAATCAGCTGTACCCTCACACAGTATATATGAAACCAAATGTTACCACTACATAGTTTATTTGGAAATACGACAGATAATGTTTTCACACTAATCTTTACTTAATTATGGCTTAGCCCTTTCTTCCACTGATCATTTTAATTATATTGTTTCATTCTTAACAATGTATTTGCATAATAATTAAATATGTGTCTCTTTTAAAATTACAGGCAGATGATCTATTATTCTGTTACCGTTGGCTACTTTTGG
Source organism: Schistocerca gregaria (assembly GCF_023897955.1). Classification (NCBI taxonomy): domain Eukaryota; kingdom Metazoa; phylum Arthropoda; class Insecta; order Orthoptera; family Acrididae; genus Schistocerca; species Schistocerca gregaria. The sequence continues at coordinate 399,630,100 of NC_064921.1, read as the reverse complement.
AGATGAAACGTGAATTTGCATTTGAGGATGCTCTTCGAATGCTGGAGGTATTATGGAGTTCCCTGTCACAGATGCCCCCTGAAAAGGAATTGCCATTATTTGAGAGAAGATTCTGTGAAAAGTCTCCTGGGGAATCACCACCACCAATAAGTCCTCTGCTGAAGACACCTCGAGAAAACGCTTACACCAAAGTGTGTGCTCTTCGACGTCAGAGTTCAGCTGCATCTCTGCATACATTTGGAAATGGTGTACCTGCTTCCAGAATATGGCACAGACCTGGATTAGCAGTTCGACAGAACCAGAGTTTGGATGAAACTGTCATAGGTCAACGCAACAGCAAAGTTAAGCATCAGGGTCAAGTGAAACTTTTTGCTAGTCTCGATGACAGCAATTTACAGTTAACAAAAGCCAATAAATCCCATTCTACATCTCCAAATGAAGCTCTTTCTGAATCAGAAAATGATCATGTGAACAACAGAATAAACAACAGACTCTTGGAAAGAACAAATGAAGTTTTATCTGGCAGCACGGGAAACTTACTTTCTCCCCAAATGAATGAGAAAAAAAGTTACATAAATGACAAGAAACAGAAATTGTTGGGAGATAAAATTATTTTCTCATCCTTTGAAAAAATCAACACAAGTCCTTCAAAAGATGAAATTGACAGAGCATCTGGTAAAAGGATTGTGAAAAATCTGAATGAATTTTTAAGCTTTGCATCACTTAGCAAAAATCGGAGTCATCCAGAAAAAGTTCCTGATGTTAAACAGTCAAAGTTAGTATGTCACAGTCTTCAGGAAATCTCACCAGAAGGTAAAGAAGCTAGGAATCATGTATCAAGTAATGACATATCACACTTTACTACTAGAGAAGTGGAAGAACTTACAGATACCGATGAATTGTTGAAACATGAAGGACTACCAGCTCAGGTAAATGGCCTAAATAGTGATACATTTTGTGAAAGTAGTTCTCCAGATGATTCAACAGAGTACTTCCCAATGACAACATCAATGACACGAGAACTAAGACTAGAACTTGAGAATTTGGACCGCCAGGTCTTTGGGTCTACTTATAATCACTGTGCATTGAATTTAGAAGATTCTGAAGACTTGGAGTCTCCTTGCAGTGAGTCTTTCAGATCAATTGAAGCAAAAGTGGGAGGAGAAGAACTCGATCAAAGATGTGACTGTGTAGTATCAAAGCAAGAATCAGAACTTCCAAGTGATGACACAACTACTGAAGTTGCTGAAATATGCAGTATTCCTGCTACTCCAGCTTTGAAACTGGATCTTGATATTCGTTCAAAAGTCAGTTCTATAGTAACACCTACATTGTGTGAAAATAGAAAAACAGTTGATATTGAGTGTGCAATACATAATCTGGACATTTCTTCAACAAAAAGCCATCATTTCTCACAAGCATGTAGTCCAACAATGGGAACTGGGGAGGAAATCTTTGTCTGGGAGAACCCTCTTCAGTGTCCTACCACACCAGATGAGCAGGCAGACTTGGAATTTGATGGTGTGGTTGTTAATGCAAATGACTCTGATACCTATTTTTCATCTGTAAGTGCTGGTGAAATTTTTGAGAATGAAGGACAGTGTATTAAATCAATAACACCAATAAGACTACTACGTAATAGCTCTAGTCCTTTGAATTATCAGAAAAAAGAGGAAACACAATCGGATGATGCAAGTGATAGTTCAGATGGTTGGGTAGGTTCTGCAAACAGCACATCTCATCGCCAGCAGCAAAAATCGTTGTGTACTGACCTAAGACTTACAGATAGAGTTTCTGAATCAGAACGACAAAATTTGGAAATAGTTCCAGAATCCAAAGAAAAGGGAAGTAGGGAATCATTCCTACCTGCACCTAATTCAACAACAAATTCTCTTGCAGAATCACAGGAACAGTCCAGTCTTACAGCACACAAGAACTCCTCCAATTCTACATGTGTTAACAGTTCGTCTGTGCTACCCACTGTAAGCAACTTAACAAAACAAAGTTGTCCAGTCACCAAACAAGCACAATTTGTTGGATCACAGTTACCTCCTCCACATAAATTTGGTGATGGTAATCCGTTCTTAATGTTTCTCTGTCTCACTGTCCTCCAACAACACCGTGATTTTATAATACGTAGTGCTATGGACTATAATGAAATGGCCATGCATTTTGATAAAATGGTAAGAAAACATAATGTTACAAGAGTTCTAAACCACGCAAGACAAATGTATGCTGCATATCTTAGACAGCAAGCTACTCTCAACAATAATGCTGATAGTGGAGTTGATTTAAATGTGTAAAAAGATTATTGTTATTGTGTGTGATTGGGGGTGGGGATGGGGGGGGGGGAGGTTTAGTTTATTTATTATTTAGTTTGCCGTACCCTGCTTGTATGGCATGTTAAAGTATTTTTTGTCTTATTACTATAGCCTGCTCCCTCTTTTGTGTCTTTCTAAATGGATTTTGGCCTGAGTGATAATGTAGTGAGCTGCCATTTGCAAAAACCATTACACATTTGAATTCAAATACAAAATAAGATTACCATTACAAAGTTGCCTTTATGAGTAAAACTGACATGAAATTAACTACACATTAATGCCATTCTCACTGTGGCTATCAGCAGTAAGAATACCTGCTTCTACTACTTCAGACATTTTTAAATTCATGTGTAACAATTTTCAGTGTCTCCAATACATAATAACCACACGCACAGTGTAGCATGAAAGAAAGAAAATCTAAATTTTAACATAAAATAGGTGAAAGAAGACTAACACCAATGTAAATAGAAAATTAATTTATTGTTAGCAAGATTTATATCAAGTTTTTAACTATATATTAAGAACTCTCAGCAAAATGATGATGATCTTTGAAGCATAAATGCATATTCAAAAAGTATAAAAAATGATAATGTGAAGCATATTGTGAAATAATTGCAAGCCATTAATGTAATACTTCACAATTTGCAGAAAACAATTTACAAACCTAGTTTCATTTCCTTCCATGAAAAATAAATAACACTTACTGTTTTAATTATCTACTTACCTTGTATTCTGTCATATCATAGGATCTGGTAATGATCTGATGAAACTTGCTGCCAATTTTTTCCGCTTCTCTCTGTCAAAAAATTATGATATAAAAAGGTGACAATATTGTAGAAATCTTTGAGCATCATACTATTATAGCTTTTGTAATACGTGGCTGGGATTTGTATATATAAGAATTGTACTTAAAACATAATTGTAAGTTACTTTATTTATGTATATGCTCCGTAAGCACATTTAAAGAGGCGTTATAGATGAAAGTGAAAGAAATGTAAGCGTCCTACATTTCTAATGTAATAAATAATTATTTATGTGGGACTTGTGTTAACAGTTAAAATTTGTTATCATAAATGGTACACATTTATTTGATTTATTTGTGTAAATCTACATTTATTGACTTCTATAATTTATGTTGAACTACTGTATATATTTGATAGTAATGTCCTTTAAATGCATTTTTCTCTCTGTAGCTCAAAAAATAATTTCAGGCAGTGGCAATAAATTAACCTTATTCTTCTTGACAGGTTCCTTCTCGGAAGATGCTAGTGGTGAGAAAGTGTGTGCACATGAATTGATCATATGACTCACTTCGTTTTGCTTAATGAGTTAAAATATTTGGCATTCCAAGTACTGATGATTTGAATCCACCTACAATATATTTTTATAATGAACAGTTGTGTATTAACTTTATTATCTCCATAGTATGATGCACATTTTCTTGCACTGTGTTTATACCTAGAGACCATGTGAACTTCTCACAACAAAGCTGCCCCTCCTTTTTTGAAAGTGATACTGATTAGCATTGCTCTTGCACCTTATAACCACACTTTCTCTAAGATGTGGTCACAAAATTATTTTGTGGACAGAGATCAAACATACCACAGCCTGTCAATCATGAACCACAGTGTTCTGCGGAGGCTGTATCCTGTGTCAGGTGATGAGTTGAGTTTTTAAGTAAGTATGCAATTTATACACAGTGGGCATGTGTTGTTGTTATAGCAACATTGTTGTGTAGACTTTACAGACATTGCACAGATATGCACTGAAGTCCACCTATAGGACATATCATTGGGAAACAATAGTTTAAAGTACTCCTTTGGGGTATTGAGTTTTGTTGCCAAGGATGGTTAAGACTGAAGCTGACAAGGTGTTACCAAGAGAATTGCTTAGACAATTTACAGGTAACTTGTAAGACTAAAAGATTGAGGAATCTCTTCTTCTATTAACCATATTTTATTTTTTCCAGTTACATGGAGTATGCTAACTTTTGGGTTGTCAAATGCAAAACCTTTGCCTTCTGAATCTTGAAAGCTTTAATTTTCTACAAGAGGTCTTGATACCCTACCAAATGGGAGCATTCCAGTTATATAACAAAACATTATGAAATCAAAAGCAGGGCAGGTAAAAGTAGGCCATAAGAAAAATAATCTCAGAAAGTAAAGGAAAGACTGTGAGACTGCGTCACAAAAGACTGTGTGGAAGTGAGAAGGGTAGAGGGGACTGTCCTCACACTACAGAGTATTGAATCTGTAAAATATATATGTATATCCATGTCATTTGCTCTTTCCTTCTTCTCCTATAATGTTTCTAATCTTTCATCTTTTCACCATATCTCTTTCCTTCTTCAGATCGGGGTGGGGATGGGGAAGGGGGGGGGGGGGAGAGAGAGAGAGAGAGAGAGAGAGAGAGAGAGAGAGAGAGAGAGAGAGAGAGAGAGAGAGATTGACATGCAGCTAGAGAATGTCTTTGCATATCAAAGCTGGGCATCAGTAACCTGAGTTGACTGCAACATACGACACTTCATTCTTTTTCCAGAATCTTTATTTCCTAATTTGTGACTTTACCTCACATCCCTTTAAGTTTTAGCTTGCTGTGTACCACATGACAATTTGTTTCTTCTCATTTGCTCTTTCCTTCTTCTCCTGTAATGTTTTTAATCATTCATCTTTTCAGCATATCTCTGTTTCTTTCTTCAGAATACTAAATTTAACACTTTTCTTCTAAAATATCTCGTTTCTTGCTTCTTCTATGTTACATGAACTTAAAACTGTTTGATGCCTCAGATCCAGCTTTTTGTCCATTTATTTTCCCAGAAATATGTGAAAAGCTCTTTTGTCAGCCTATTGTCATCCATGCTGTATGGATGTCAAAGATATTTATCAGTCTTTTTGTCCTTATTGTTTCTGTTTTTATATGTGTATATTGGTTGATTCTTAATTCCCAATCTTCTTTACTTTTTACTGGACTTAAAATTGTCCTCATTCTTCTCTCTAATATTTCTAATTTACAATTCAGTTCTAAGCATTCATTTGCAAAGAGACTTTCTGGTTTCACTGACATCATGCAACACATTTTTTCCATTTATTGACATCCACTTTTTTTGTAAATATTTTTTGTTATTCCATATGTGATTTCCACTTTGTATATCCTTTCACTGATGGCAGATTTTTTCCTTGAATTCTTTCTCCTAGATACTTGAATGAACAATTTGACTTTGTTTGTTGTATCAATGTCTGTCTCTAACAATTTGTATGTATTTTTTATGTTTGTGATAAATTTGGTTTTCTCTGTAGAGATTCTTAAACATTCTATAATGTTTCTCTTCCAAGAGTGACACCGATTTCCACATATACTAGATTTTTAGACACTACAAGAAAATTATCTTCAAATGCAGGTAGTTTACTTCAATACACTGTTTCTTTTGTTCCTGTTTTACTGATGCTATGGTAGGGCATCAATTATCTGAAACAATTGGGCGTGAGAGTAGGGGTAAAAGGTGGTGTGGATAACTAATTTTTTGGTAACCAATCATTTACTGTACCAGTGTTCATAGTGATATGAAACACAGGAATACTCTGGATGTCTAATTCTCCAACTTCATGCTTAGATCTGAAATGCGTAAGCCAGCCAGCAATGTTGTCCCTGTATTTGCTGTTCGTTTCAAGAATTTGTAGGCAAATCAAATGGCCATTTTTTGCTTGTCTTTGGCTATGTACCTGCATGAGCTATGTGTAAACTGCAGTGTCTAAATCCTGGTTTCTTGTCATTTTCTATGTTTTCTGTGCAATCTTCCATCTTCACTTGTAAGTACACTTGCAAATTTTGTTGCAGCATCATTTTTATTTTACATCTGATACTGTTGCATTTCCAACTCCCATATTCCTGAGATAAAATTGATTCACTAGCACATTTCTTAAACTGGTCTATTATTGTTTCATAAAATTTTGGGCAAACATCGTCCTGTAACTCGCTACCATGATATTTCAGTGCAAAATCTACTGGCCATCTTCGGGTGTATACAGGCAGAATTATGAGATACATCAAGACTAATACATTTTCATTTAGCACTATTGAAAATGACACAACATCACAATCTGTTACAAGTAAAAGTTCACATATCAACATGGAACAGCAATAGCGGCAGTTTGCAGGCAAGGGTAAACTGCGGAATTGGCCTCCCTAGTGCCAGAGAAATTTCTGTTCTGTGCAAGTGAAAAATTTTTATTTGTTGACCTGAATGTTGTTGGGTAGCCAATCTTTTCATTGACTGGTGTTCATATAACGTATGCTCTATAGTACTTCATATTTTTTAACTTTTCACTAAAAATTCAATTTTTTTCTAATACATAGTTGAAGAGATTGGAGGGAAGCCATCACACTGCCTTACATTTATATTTACTTTAAAGTACTTTGAAATTTCACCCATGAACTTTAATTTTGAGACTGTGTCTGTAATGTTTAAAGGACTAGATTTGTTAGTAGTTTAGTATTAACATCAAATTCTGAGATTATTTTGTTCAATAGCCTGTGACAGGTCAAAAATTTTGAATTGAATACCTGTTCTGAGCAGAAGCAGCGTTTTAGGCTAGGAGAAAGATTTCTCTGTAGTTATTGGCATATTTTTGTCATCTTTCTTATGTGGAGATGCTTTATATCAACAATACAACAGTCTACCTAGTTCTTGTTAAATCTGTTTATTACACATCACCAACTCGACTCATCTGCAAATGGCCATAGGACGACACTGCTCAATGTTGTCACATATTGACATGAAACAATGAAGGCATATTGTATAATAAAATAATAAAAATTGACAGCCATGGTGCCCTGTATTTTTTAAGTTTTGTCATTCAGTCAGAAGTTACATTAAGGCTGTGAACCCACATGTGAAGTCATTTGCAGATCTTTGATAATCTTTTTCAGAATTTTAATAGTTTCTGCAATTTTTTCAGTGGTTCTAGATTCTCACTGAAGTCTGATAATTTTAATTTATGTCTTCACAATTTTTATCATCTGTTAAGACAACAATAAATCTTTCATTCCTGAAGCTAATACTTGGTAGGCCATTAATTTGTTATTGAAGGTGTGATGAGAATCTCTGAAATTATTTGTTGTGAAATTTTCTTGCATTTGAGTACATTGTGATATTCCGGTTGATCTTTTGATTCTCTTTATTATCCTAGAAGTATGTTTTCCTTTGCTGTGACTTGGTTTATGCTGATGCTTATTTCTGCTTTCTACCACTCTATTCCTGGAATTCATTAGGACTGCTGGTGAGTTTTAAAAATATCAAAAATATTGAAAATTGTTTAAAATAAAATGTGTTTTTTTATTTACTTGTGCTAATGTACAAATAAACAGGCAAAGTGCAGGTTGTAACAGTTATACTCATGAAAAATAATACTCTGGTACTTTTGTGTACCTCCTTTTTCACAGCTATAGCCAAAGAACTCGGTAGAATTCTTTGTTCATTTTAGTAAGTTAATGTTCATAGGTTTTTGGAATTAAAACATGCAAATTCAATAATAATTTAATTGACATCCTTGCTTAAAATGGTATAGGGAGGAATATGAACAGAAATAAATTATATGTATCAAAGCTGCAATTGTTTTATTGCTGTTGTATAAGCAACAGGTTTGATTGTTTAGTAACATACACTACAGGGTGTACTAGAACAGATCTGAGTAGTCTTGTCAGGAGTGGTGACCATTCGGGAGAGAAAGAATTACTTACGCATCTTTATGTAAGTCCTATTTACTCAGTCTGTGCTAATGTATGGCTATGGGTTATTGTTAGACTCAGAGAGAAAATTCACACAAATTTGTACTTGAGGTAGATACGACTTTTCTTTCAGATGTTCTGTGTAAAGCATTTGATATTTTCATCATGCCCTTCCCATATTTTCTTTGTATGCCACCTTCTTTTACCCCTTAACACTGTTTTATCTCTGAGTATTGGTGGTATTTTATTCTCATTTAAATTACAATCACACTTCTGTGAGAAAAATCACAGAAGTTAAGGTAGCTGGAGACAATAGATTACATAAGAATCTTTTGAACAGACAGTGTGTTTCCAGTTGTCCAATGGGATTGATTATTCTGTTTTTACGAATAATAGTTAAATAACTTATTGCCTGTGCCAGGTGCTGCAAGTATTGATTTTAAATGGTGTTATGTGCATTCATTACATAGGCTCAGTCTGGCTGTTGCCCAGGTAGTGAGCACAGAGCACATGTTAAACCTTCCATTGAAGGGTATCAGCACTCACAGTTTTGAAAACAAGCTAGTTATCAAAACACTGTGCATAAAAGTAGAAATGTCAACCTGCATGGTGGCAGGAAAAAAAAAATCTGTCAATCACTCTTTAAAAGCCCCTAAAATAATATCTTTTACATACCTTTCATTATTTACTAAATACTGCCCAACTCTTATGAAATTGAGTCATCTATTGGTTTTCTCTTGGTTAAATAACGTGGCACATTCTTTTAGACACTCTGTATGAAGTTACTCTGAAGTATTTAATGATTGTAAATAAAATCTCTAATGCATCATGATTGCCGTTACGAGTATTGAAGCTTATTTTGGTTTAACTGTAGAACTCTTGTTTTTTGCTGTGTTCAGCCAGAGCCCCATTTTATTTGATGCAATAATCTTATCAAAGCCAGTTTAGGTATGGGGCCTAGTTTTACAGAAAACATTTTACGAAAGTTGTCGCCATGTCACTTGCTAACAAATAGTTACCACTATGGAGATTCAAAGTATGAGATACATTCCAAGAGTAAATTCCAATTGTTTATGAAGAATACAGTCCATCCAGTTTTGTGATGTGAAGATAGTTAATTCTCTCTCTCTCTCTCTCTCTCTCTCTCTCTCTCTCTCTCTCTCTCTCTCTCTCTCTCTCTCTCTCTCTCCCCCCTCTCCCTCCCCCTCCCCCCCCTCCCTCCCTAACAACCCCTTTCCCTCTCCTTCCATCTCTTGCCCTCTTCCACTCACTCTTCACCTACCTTTCTATTCTTCCTTTCTCTCCCCTTCTTTTCCCCACTCGCACATGTTTAGTAATTCTCTCAGACCAAATACCATGTCATCATGAATGTTCCTAAATCCTCACCAACAATGCCTCACTAAGTCATATCACCCAACAATACTCACTGCCTCACAAAATAAATTCGTATCATGTTTGAGACAGATTAGTTGAAGTGGATTAATATTTGCTGTATTACTGTATTACCAATTTTGAAAATAACCCTTACAGTTAAGTGGTTCCTAAATTTGAAATATGCTTTCATATTTGTGAAAACCATGAACAGAGTACATGTATCACTAATGTAATATGGTGCCGAGTGTGTGTTACATTCACTAAAAACCAACAAATAATAAGCTTACTGCACTATCTTCAGATATACCTCAGTTTATTACAGAGTTATTGTCACTTTTTCCACTACATATTGTCCAATTATGTATCACCTTAAGTGGCAATTAACAGGAACACACTAAACACTTGCTGAAAACTATGGACTTCTTTTTGACATATGAGTTTCATATTATTGGTTATAGAGCCAATTCTAGTGTGTCACAACATATGAGATTTATTTTTGAGAAATAGATCAAATGGATAGTGATAACACACACAACATTCTCTTTGTCAGTATCATGTCTGCATGCAAACTAACTGTACAAATGAATCTAAGTTTTCAGCCTGCAATAGTGAGGACATTGAAGTAAATGTGTTTGTGCACCTTGTTCTCATAAGCATGGTATTACAAATCATTCTCTTCCTAAGAAAAATGTTATTCGGAAACCTTCTGAGCTATATTAAAATTTATGCTTTTCCACTGACTTGTCATCTTCCAATATATATTTAGTAACAGCCTCACTCAAGTTTGTAATGTAGCCTAAAAATGGAAACCAACAGGCATACAGTTTGTGTTTTTACTTGTGAAAATTGACTTAGAAGTCAGGTATGGAGAACATGAAGCATATCATAAATTCAACCAGTTTGCAGTAATTTGCTTTCAGTACTGAGATGGTATTCATTCATTCATGATGTTCTGCAGTCCCCATCAAAGAAGAAACATGCCAGCATATGGAATAAGTCAAGACATACATCAACAAAGTGAAGCAGTTGTTATAAACTGCATTAATTATTACTAACAAAACTTTGACTTATCTGTGATCTATTTCAGCTTACTCAAGCTAAATTTAACACAGTAAAACTAACAGGAAATATACTGTTACTTTGAAAGGAAACTAAAATAAACTGCTGCTTCCTCAGTTACATTAAATTCCTGCAAATGCAGTAACTTAAATGAAGGCATGCTGTAATTGATTTTTTTGGAATTCATATTAATCAAATAGCCAGTTTCTCTGTTCTGCTTTTTAACACTGCACAAAATGGCACCAGTGTTCTTGATGGCACAGTGAATCACCTTCATGTCCTATTAAGAAATGTGTATATGTTTATTTTACAGAGCTTTTAAGATAATTTAAACTGTTCATAACTAAGTATTTCAGGGAAAAAATTTTGGAACTCTTGTGAAAGCTATAGGCAGGAGTTCGCCAAATATGTGTATAACTCCAGTATAATTATCATCTGTATTTCTTTAAAATTGATCTCAAAACCAAAGCTTACTTTTTTTTCACTATGTCATTTTTGTAAATTTGATCTGTTTTGAAAGTAATGATGTTTATTATTTTAGATGAGCAGACTGTTGATTGTTTGGCACTATTTATTGCCAATATTATTGTGATTATTGTTACTGTGTATAGAGAATTTCTCATTGTCTTTTTCTGTGTTTTAAAATTATGACCTTAAAACTGATCTGAAAACTGTGCAGACACACATCATGACTATCCAACCCAAGAAATAAACTTAATTTATTACCTTGGATGATATACTGAAAAAATAATTTAATGCTTTCTTTTCAAAGAATCATGTAGTAATTTTTTTAGTCAGTGAAAAACCAAAGAATACCATTGAAATAAAGCCACAAAATTTATGATTTTGGTGTGAAAAGATAAAATATATGTTGTGTGTATTTTGTTTATAAAGTTTACTGAATTTGAATTTATTTGGTGTTGTTATACTAAAAATTGAGAGCTGTCACATTTGTGAGGAAAAAAGACTGTTTTGAAATTAAAACTGGTAAATAAACTGTAAAAAGTATCTTTTGAATAATACAATAGTTGTGGCACTTCTAGTTGTGTTTATCCTGAGGTTCAGATCTTGTTTGGGACATATTATTCTGTTGCTGTCCACAGTTTTGGTTTCTTACTTTCCCCATGTTCCTCCCTTATCCACATCTAGTCCCAGTAACAGTCCTACCATGGTCACTGCAAATAGTGCAAAATATGCTTCCTTGTGTAATAATACTATTCCATGTTGATTCAAAGTATCCTAAAAGTACATACTGTTTCTTGGAAAAGCATTAGTCTCATAATTTTAGTTCAGACAAATCATATGAGAAACATAAGCGGCAGTCTAGGTGGATGCTTGAAACAGTGCAGAAAATTCACACATATAGGAGATTGAGTATAACCCTTACAAAAGTGGTTCCAAGTATTATTTAAGTTGGGCTGACATGGTTTGCAGTCTTATGAGACACTTGGTAAGGAGTCTACTTATTGTCTACAGTCACATAAGTAACTGCAACCTTGTGACTTTTCAGGCTTTCCTGATGGATCTGTTGCAAATACACTTCTAATATTTGCCACCAGCTTGTACTGTGTAAATCTCATATTTCATCAATGCAACTGCTTGACATCTTTAGGTGGTGATAGTTGCTGCAGTCAGTGCTGATGCTGCATCTTGCAGCAGTGACAGCATTAACTACCACCAACAGATGATGTCGATCAGTTGCAACTAACTTAGGAACCAACACAACTGGATACAGATCAAAAGTACGCACAACATTTATTACCAGGTGCCCAGAATTAAAATTTTTAACAGGACGACGACTAGCTGATCAAATCCGTGTAATAATTAAAAATAACAGGATACCCCAGTCAGAATTAGAAAACATCAAACAACAAGTACAACAAATACTGGAATAAAATAATGTGCAATCAGAAGAAGAAGAAAATACAGTCATGGACTCAAACATCCCAGAGCAAACAAACAAAGAAAACCCATCAATTAAACAATCGGAGGAAAACAAAATCTTAAGACAGCCACCAGAACAAGCACAAATAGAACATGAAGTGACACACATTAGATATAGAAGAAAAATTTCAGTTGACATATATAGAATACAAAGACACAAATACAGACATTAGACCATTCTTGCATAGACCACCAAATAACAATAACAACTATCAACACGATCATACACAACAAAATAAATGAAAATACAGCTATGGAAGAGTTACAACTACTGGTTTATGTAGGAGCACGCACTACACTAAATATATACACACTAGGCAGACATCAGAACCAACCAACACACAGAAGAAACCCACAAAACCAGCATGGCAACACAGGCTACAGATCAGAATAGAAAAACTGAGAAAAGACATCGGACAGCTAACACAATTTATAAGAAATGAAATATCAGACAAAAATCGAAAAAGGTTAGGTAAAATTTCACAGCAAGAAGTGATAGAGCATTTAGATGAAAAGAAGCAGAAATTACAAGCATTGGCCAAACGACTTAAAAGATACAAAAAAAGTGAAAATAGAACGAAACAAAACCAAACATTCAACACAAACCAAAATAAATTTTACCAGACAATAGATAACACACACATTAAAATAGACAATCCACCAAACATAACAGACATGGAACACTTCTGGAGCAACATATGGTCAAACCCGGTACAACATAATAGACATGCACGGTGGATACAAGCAGAAATAGACACGTACAAGATGATACCACAAATGCCTGAAGTGATAATTTTGCAACATGAAGTCACTCGAGCAATTAATTCCATGCACAATTGGAAAGCCCCTGGAAATGATAAAATAGCAAATTTCTGGCTAAAAAAATTCACCTCAACACATTCACATCCAACTAAATTATTTAACAATTACATTGCAGACCCATACACATTCCCTGATACACTTACACATGGAATAACTTATCTGAAACCTAAAGATCAAGCAGACACAGCAAACCCAGCAAAATCCTGAAGATGGGCTAAAATTTACAGACGCGCGAAATTTGGCACGTACTTCGATGCGAGATGCCTTTAATAGGTTCCACAACGAAACATTGTCTCGAAATTTGGTAGAAAATCCGAAGAATTTCTGATCGTATGTAAAGTACACAAGCGGCAAGACGCAGTCAATACCTTCGCTGCGCAATGTCGATGGTACTGTTATCGACGACTGTGCTGCTAAAGCGGAGTTATTGAACGCAGTTTTCCGAAATTCCTTCACCAGGGAAGACGAATGGAATATTCCAGAATTTGAAACACGAACATCTGCTAGCATGAGTTTCTTGGAAGTAGATACCTTAGGGGTTGCGAAGCAACTCAAATCGCTTGATACGGGCAAGTCTTCAGGTCCAGATTGTATTCCGATTAGGTTCCTTTCAGATTACGCTGATACTATAGCTCCCTACTTAGCACTCATATACAACCGCTCGCTCACCGGTAGATCTGTACCTACAGACTGGAAAATTGCGCAGGTCGCACCAGTGTTCAAGAAGGGTAGTAGGAGTAATCCATTTAACTACAGACCTATATCATTGACGTCGGTTTGCAGTAGGGTTTTGGAGCATATACTGTATTCAAACATTATGAATCACCTCGAAGGGAACGATCTATTGACACGTAATCAGCATGGCTTCAGAAAACATTGCTCTTGTGCAACGCAGCTAGCTCTTTATTTGCACGAAGTAATGGCCGCTATCGACAGGGGATCTCAAGTTGATTCCGTATTTCTAGATTTCCGGAAAGCTTTTGACACCGTTCCTCATAAGCGACTTCTAATCAAGCTGCGGAGCTATGGGGTATCGTCTCAGTTGTGTGACTGGATTCGTGATTTCCTGTCAGGAAGGTTGCAGTTCGTAGTAATAGACGGCAAATCATCGAGTAAAACTGAAGTGATATCAGGTGTTCCCCAAGGAAGCGTCCTGGGACCTCTACTGTTCCTGATCTATATAAATGACCTGGGTGACAATCTGAGCAGTTCTCTTAGACTGTTCGCAGATGATGCTGTAATTTACCGTCTAGTAAGGTCATCCGAAGACCAGTATCAGCTGCAAAGCGATTTAGAAAAGATTGCTGTATGGTGTGTCAGGTGGCAGTTGACGCTAAATAACGAAAAGTGTGAGATGATCCACATGAGTTCCAAAAGAAATCCGTTGGAATTCGATTACTCGATAAATAGTACAATTCTCAAGGCTGTCAATTCAACTAAGTACCTGGGTGTTAAAATTACGAACAACTTCAGTTGGAAGGACCACATAGATAATATTGTCGGGAAGGCGAGCCAAAGGTTGCATTTCATTGGCAGGACACTTAGCAGATGCAACAAGTCCACTAAAGAGACAGCTTACACTACACTCGTTCGTCCTCTGTTAGAATATTGCTGCGCGGTGTGGGATCCTTACCAGGTGGGATTGACGGAGGACATCGAAAGGGTGCAAAAAAGGGCAGCTCGTTTTGTATTATCGCGTTATAGGGGAGAGAGTGTGGCAGATATGATACACGAGTTGGGATGGAAGTCATTACAGCATAGACGTTTTTCGTCGCGGCGAGACCTTTTTACGAAATTTCAGTCACCAACTTTCTCTTCCGAATGCGAAAATATTTTGTTGAGCCCAACCTACATAGGTAGGAATGATCATCAAAATAAAATAAGAGAAATCAGAGCTCGAACAGAAAGGTTTAGGTGTTCATTTTTCCCGCTCGCTGTTCGGGAGTGGAATAGTAGAGAGATAGTATGATTGTGGTTCGATGAACCCTCTGCCAAGCACTTAAATGTGAATTGCAGAGTAGTCATGTAGATGTTGATGTAGATATCGCCCAATAACATGCCTACCAACAATGTACAAAATATTAACTTCAGTTATTACACAGAAATTAATGACACATACAACACAGAACAAAATTATAAATGAAGAACAAAAAGGCTGCTGCAAAGGAGGACGAGGCTGTAAAAAGAAACTGATAATAATACAGAGGTGACGTATCAAGCTAAAACTAAACAAAGGTCACTGCACCCCCATTGATTACCAAAAAGCTTTTGATAGTGTACCCCACTCATGGTTGCTACAGATATTGGAAGTATACAAAATAGATCCTAAATTGATACAGTTCCTAAACATAGTAATGAAAAATTGGAAAACCATCGTTAATATCCAAACAAATTCAAATAATATCACATCACAGCCAATACAGATTAAGTGTGGAATATACCAAGGAGACTCATTAAGTCCTTTCTGGTCCTGCCTTGCTCTGAACCCACTATCCAACATGCTAAATAATACAAATTATGGATATAATATTTCTGGAACATACCCACACAAAATCACACATTTGCTATACATGGATGATCTAAAACTACTGGCAGCAACAACTCAACCAATTAATAAAGATAACAGAAGTATTCAGCAATGATATAAATATGGCTTTTGGAACAGACAAATGTAAGAAAAATAGCATAGTCAAGGGAAAACACACTAAACAAGAAGATTACATATTGGATAACCACAGCAGCTCCATAGAAGTGATGGAAAAAACAAATGCCTATAAATATACAGGATACAAACAAAAAAAGGAATAAATAATACATATATTAAAGAAGAACTAAAAGAAAAATATAGACAAAGACTAACAAAAATACTGAAAACAGAATTGACAGCAAGAAACAAGACAAAAGCTATAAATACTTGTGCTATACCAATATTGACCTAATCATTTGGAGTAGTGAAATGGAGTAACACAGACCTAGAAGCACTCAATACACTTACACGATCACAATGCTACAAATATAGAATACATCACATACATTCAGCAACAGAAAGACTCACATTAACCAGAAAAGGAGGAGGAAGGGGATTTATCGACATAAAAAACCTACATTATGGATAGGTAGACAATTTAAGAACATTCTTTATAGAACGAGCAGAAACTAGCAAAATACACCAAGCAATCACTCATATAAATACATCGGCTACACCACTGCAATTTCATAACCACTTCTACAACCCTTTAGATCACATAACATCAACAGATACGAAGAAAGTAAATTGGAAAAAGAAAACACTACATGGCAAGCATCCGTACCATCTAACACAGCGACACATCAATCAAGACGCATCCAACACATGGCTAAGAAAAGGCAATATATACAGTGAGATGGAAGGATTCATGATTGCAATATAGGATCAAACAATAAACACCAGATATTACAGCAAGCATATTATTAAAGATCCCAATACCACAACAGATAAATGCTCACTTTGCAAACAACAAATAGAAACAGTAGATCACATCACAAGCAGATGTACAATACTAGCAAATACAGAATACCCCAGAATATATGACAATGTAGCAAAAATAATACATCAACAACTTGCCATACAACATAAACTAATAAAACAACATGTTCCCACATACAAGTATGCACCACAAAATGTACTGGAGAATAATGAATACAAATTATTCTGGAACAGAACCATTATAACAGATAAAGCAACACCACATAACAAACCTGACCTCATACTCACTAATAAAAAGAAGAAATTAACACAACTAATCGAAATATCCATACCCAATACAACAAATATACAGAAGAAAACAGGAGAAAAAATTGAATAATACATCTTACTGGCTGAAGAAATCAAGGACATGTGGCATCAGGATAAAGTTGACATTATTCCAATTGTACTATCAACTACAGGAGGCATACCACACAATATCCACCAGTACATCAATGCAATACAGCTACATCCAAACATATATATACAACTACAGAAATCTGTAATTATTGATACATGTTCAATTACCTGAAAGTTCCTAAATGCAATGTAACATATACCGTACACAGTTAAAAGGAAGTCACGCTTGATCAAGGTCTGCGTCACTTTACATTTTTAACCAGACATAATGTCTGAGAATGGAGAGATAATTTTCTATAAAGCCTGTTTAAGATTCTTATCTACTGAACTATTTACAGTTTCAATTACTTGACATGAATACACACTGTTTTTCTAGAACTCTATCTTCTTTAATTTTGCAGAACTGAATTACATGAATGAATTATTATCATTCTGAATTATAAATTGTTTTAACAGAATGAGAATGTGTATACATCAAATTACAAACTTTTGTAATTTTGCAAATAAAATAGTTTAATTTGACAAATTATTTTCAGAACACTCAACTATTCCAAATCATTTTATGTTTGAATAATAACTGGTAAAGAAATAAACAGAAATATAAATATAGGATAACATAATAAAAGATAGAACATATTGAGTAATTCTCTAAATATCATGTATTATCTCTTCCTGTATGGAATCTAAGAGTCTTGCATTTAAGGAGACACTGCAAGAGAAATGAAGACCAAGAATGCAGTGTTTGCATTGATGCTCAAACTACACAGGATAGTAACAGCCATGTAAATAAAAAAATTAGAGCATAAGCGGAAACTTGAGGCTTATGTTATTTCTGAATTCTAACTGTAAATGGAGCAGGCAGGCTGTAAGATGAGTCTTTAAAATAATTTAAAACATCATGAACCTGTACATATCAAACTTACGTAGTGTTTAAAGTTGAATAAAATATTTAAGTGATTAGAATAACAAAGTGATAATATAACCTGGGCTTAGCAATGTACTTTGAATGACTATACGTACACTTAATAGGACAAAAACAGCTTAGCAGAAATCAGCCAGAGTTTCTCTGTCCTGCACAGTACTGATGTAAATATAATGCCATAGGTCAATATTTTGGCTGTGTAAGGCACACTTATGAGGAAATACCACATGAAATATTATGATAGAATGCTCCTGACCATATTCTAGACCTGTAACAAAAACACACAAAAATTTCATATTTATAGGATACACTGCCATCATTGAAAGTTATGTCATACAGTAACTGAGAAGAAACTTTGGTAGCCTCTACAGCTGAATAAGCAATGTTAAAACTATCTTAGAAGAGGTTCACAAGTTTGATTCCAGCTTTATTTGCTTCTTTTCATTTTGTAAAAGATACACTCTTGTAGCTCAACAATTAAGAGTTGGTGATGTTTTCCATTATCCTACATGAAACACATTTGTCAAAGATGGTGATCATGGTTAATATACCACACTAGACACATCAGTGAATATTGGTAGGCTACAAATTTAAGAGGATCAATTCATGTGACAAGAATAATAAAACTGAGAACAACACTGAATTTCACTGGCAGAAACTACTGATAGCCCATCAAAGTGAGATCGTTTTGACATCTACAATAAATAATAAAGAAAAGAATATGCTAGTAGTGAATTTATTTTGTCACAGTTATGCAGGCGATTTGTGATTAAAGCTAATATCCAGCAACTGGACAACTGCAGGGGTTTTCTAATGACTTCATTACTGAATTTAATTCCCACCTTTTACAGCAGAATTAAAAGAACAGAGAAAAGAACTGGCTTAAATATACTAGTTCAGAAGTGAAACTTCAATTGACTGTGATAGTAGCCTTCACAGTGAGAGATAAGCACTGGACCAGATCAGTAACAGAATGCCATGGCAGCATCCTCGAGTTGAAAAACGGTATCTATGAACTCAGTTTCACAGCTTGTGTTAATTATTTAGAATATTTCATCAATGTGGCAAGAGAATATCAAGTGAATTTTATCAGATACTGGAGCTGCACATGAGGAAATCAGTGAAAGCTGATAAAGTTGCCATGTGTCCCATCTTCTCTAAATAACACTTGACAATAGGAATACTCTGTTTCCATCTGATCCATGTGTTGAGCATATGTGAACATTTTACACTGGCATACACAGAGCCCTTGCTGTCTATCTTCAGAAGGAATGGAATGTAACAATATTATGGAAAGGGAAGTAGCTACTCACCATATACCAGAGGTGCTGAGTTGCAGATAGGCACAGTAAAAAGACTGCCAGAAATAAATGAAGCTTTTGGCCCATAAGGCCTTCATCAAAAAATAGACTTCCCCTCCCACCCCCCCCCCCCCCCCCCCACCCCCTCACACACACACACACACACACACACACACACACACACACACACACAACTGCAGTCTCAGGCAGCTGTAGCCACACTGCAAGAGCAGCAGCACCGGTACATGATTTGAGTGGTGACTGGGTGGGGGTAAGGAGGAAGCTGGGGTGGGGAGGAGGAGGGATAGTAGGGTAGGGGTAGTGGACAGTGCAGTGTTGCTTCTTGCTGGGCAGTGCAGTGAGATGAGGTGGAGAGAGTAGGGCAGCTATGTGCTATCGGAAGCTTAGACGGGGGGCAGGGGAGAGGTGGAGAGTGGGGGTAGCAGAAAAGGAGAGAAATGAAAAGACTGTGTGCGATTGTTGAATGAGGACTGTTTAGTGCTGGAATGGGAACAGGGCGGTTGGACGAGTGAGGACAATGACTAACGAAGGTTGAGGCCAGGAGGGTTATAGGAATGTAGGATATATTGCAGGGGAAGTTCCCACCTGCACAATTCAGGTGTTGGTGGGAAGGATCCATATGGCAGAGGCTGTGAAGCAGACATTGAAACGAAGGATGTCACATTTGGCAGCATGCTCAGCAACCGAGTGGTTGTGTCGGTGGCCATTCATGCAGACAGACAGTATGTTGTTTCTCATTCCCTCATAGAATGCATCACAGTGGTTGCAGCTTAGCTTGTAGATCACATGACTGGTTTCACAGGTAGCCTTGCCATTGATGGGATAGGTGATGTTTGTGACTGGACTGGTGTAGGTGCTGGTGGGAGGATGTATGGGACAGGTCTTGCATCTGTGTCTAATACTGGGGTTGGCAGCAGGGGTTGTGTAGGGATGGATGAGTATATTGTGTAGGTTCTGAGGATGGCAGAATACCACTGTGAGAGAGGTGGGAAGGATAGTGGGCAGCTGAACACAGATCAAGCATAAAAATAGAAAGAAGGTGTAATCAACTGTGAAAAAAAGAAGCAAAATAGAAACAGTAAACAGAACAAGCTCAAGATGTGCAACATCAAGCAAAGTTGAAGAGCTGCGGAGTCGTGGTTGTATGGTCACAGGGTTGTACTGTGAAAAGGGAGATCTGTGTTCAAATCTCCTTCATACCCATTTTTATTTTTATTTTTCACAAAATTATGAACTTTCCATCCAGCCCAGATGTACGTACCTCTTATTTGTTCTACATGTTATGACTCTCAAGTCCCATTTTGGAAGTTCTGTCTCTTGCATTCCTTTGTTGCAAAAGAGTTTAGACCTGTTTATTTGTTGTTTTCATTACTGTTAGAGGTCTGTGCAGCATCTCACCTGCTCTCACTATTTACAATGGGGTGCGACGGTGGTTGAACACAGATCTCCCCCTTCACAGTTGAACACCATGACCTTACAACCACGACAATGTGGTTCTTGCAGTTCAGTCAATGTTGCACATCTTGAGCTCAGACCGTTCACTGTCTCTACTTTGTTTCTTTTTTCTCAGTTCAGTATGCCTTTTTCCTGTTTCCGTGATTGATCTGTGTTCAGTATTTGAAGGGCTATACACTAGGCCATTTTACGACAAAATCTGTGGGGGATGTGATGGGGAGTTTCCCTTGTTAGTAAATACAGTAGACCCTCACATAACGAGCATAATTCATTTCAGAATCTTACTTGTTGTGCGAAACACTCATTAAGCAAAACAATTTATCCTATATATATTAAAGCAAAATACGATAACGTGTTTCATGCAGAAAAAGTACTAAAAGTTTTATCTTATTCATTCCATTTATTCAAAGAAAATTATATTTACAGTTTTAAGTACTTTATTATTCATGATACATAACTAATTCTGTTTTACTAGGAAGCTATCTATATAGTAATTTGTTTCTGCCAATGCTTCAACACTTCGCAAAAATGCAATGCAGCATATTCTCATAAAATAAATTTGTAGTGTGCGTAGTCACTGCTTCATTGGGGTGACGATTTTTAGTGTATGATGCAACTGATTCCTATGCCTTCAGAGTTTCTCTTATTGTGCCAAAGGACTGCTGGTTTGCTGTTATAGCCTCCTCCTCTGAAGAACTCGTCTTCACAACTTCCTGCAGTGAAATACACTGTTACTCTGTAAGCTCTTCTGTGGTCAATTCTTGGCTGTTATTTTCCACAAGCTCATCAATATCATTGTTATCCATTTCTAGTCTCATGCTCTCAGCCAAAATGCCTCAGAGTCACGTTTGACAACACACTCCGGCCAAAGCTTCTTCCAAGCAGAAGTGAGAGTTCTCTTGGTAGTACCTTCCTATGCCTTTTTGGTCATCTTGATGCAGACAATTATATTGAAGTACCATTTTCAAAACTCTCTGAGAGTGAAATTAGTAGCTAAGTCAATGCAAAGCAATGCTTGAAGAGTGTTTTAGTATAGAGCTTCTTAAAGTTAGAAATAATGTGCTAGTCCATAAGGTGGAATAATGGAATGGTGCTGCGACGCAAAAATTGGATGTCGATAAATTGAAATTGTTCAAGGAGATGGTCTTGTAGGTCTAGAGAATGGTCAGGAGCATAGCTCATAATAAGCAAGACATGGAGTCACATTTTTTCACCGAAGGACCAAACACTTTGTTGAGCCAATCACAAAAAATATCATGTGTCACCAAGCCTTGTTGTTTGACCTCCACATCTTATTTAACCTGCTCTTCTGGGATTTACACTTCTTGAAGGCTCATGAGGTTTCTGAATAGTAAACAAACTGTGGTTTAATTTTAAAATTGCTACTGGACAGAATAGCAATGTGAAATGGTCTTTCATTCGTTTGTGATCAGGCAATGCATTCTCCTCTGTAGTTATAAAGGTATGCTTCGGCATCCTTTTCCAGAATAGACATGCCTCATCACAATTAAAAGCCTGTTGCAGCAGATAACTCTCAGAATCTAAGACAATCTTGAAGTTGCTGATGAAGTTCTCTGCTGCCTATGTGTTGGAACTGGTGGCATCCCCATGCCTGAAAACACTGTCGATGACGGTTCTTCTCTTAAAACATCTTGAACCACCCACGGCTTCCCTAAAACATTTCTTCACCCCCTGATGATCATGACTACTTCTTAATGAGGTCGATGAAAATCATTCTTGCCTTCTCAAAAATACTGTTCTTGTTAATAGTGTCACCTTGCAATTGCTTTTCATTTATCCATATAAGGAGCAACCTTTTGACATGCTAAATCAGCAAAACACACGCCACCTTTGCATTTTTCAGTGACTTTATGTTTCATTTTAAGATCATTTTCATTCTCTTATGGTCATCTTCCTGCAGCTTAAACTCCGGGGACTTTATAGAAATGTTATTAAAATTTGCACAAAAAAACACTATGTGAACAGAAGTTTAGAAAAATGTGTGATCACAAGCTGCACTAAGATGGTAGCAGAAAGAGCACTAAACCAGACTGCAGTACATACTAAAGACATTGTTCATATGCCACTGCCGATGATAAAAGGTGTTCATATTTTTGAACGTTTCTCCTTCCGTTGCGAATGACTGGTGACAACACACTAAATCTTGCCACTCGTTATGCAAAGTGTTGCTTGTTAACTGAGTCATTTTTTTTTTTTTACAATTTGTTTTGCTTGGAGTACTGAAGTTGTGTCACATCCACTTACGGCGTTGAGAAATATGAGTGGCCTTCTGATGCCGTCTGCCAGTTTTAAGCTGTTGGTGTTGTTGTTGTGGTCTTCAGTCCTGAGACTGGTTTGATGCAGCTCTCCATGCTACTCTATCCTGTGCAAGCTTCTTCATCTCCCAGTACTTACTGCAACCTACATTGTTCTGAATCTGCTTAGTGTATTCATCTCTTGGTCTCCCTCTACGATTTTTACCCTCCACGCTGCCCTCCAATGCTAAATTTGTGATCCCTTGATGCCTCAAAACATGTCCTACCAACCGATCCCTTCTTTTTGTCAAGTTGTGCCACAAACTTCTCTTCTCCCCAATTCTATTCAATACCTCCTCATTAGTTACCTATCCATCTAATCTTCAGCATTCTTCTGTAGCACCACATTTCGAAAGCTTCTATTCTCTTCCTGTCCAAACTATTTATTGTCCATATTTCACTTCCATACATGGCTACACTCCATACAAATACTTTCAGGCACGACTTCCTGACACTTAAATCTATACTCGATGTTAACAAATTTCTCTTCTTCAGAAATGCTTTCCTTGCCATTGCCAGTCTATATTTTATATCCTCTCTACTTTGACCATCATCAGTTATTTTACTCCCTAAATAGCAAAACTCCTTTACTACTTTAAGTGTCTCATTTCCTAATCTAATTCCCTCAGCATCACCTGATTTAATTTGACTACATTCCATTATCCTCCTTTTGCTTTTATTGATGTTCATCTTATATCCTCCTTTCAAGACACTGTCCATTCCGTTCAACTGCTCTTCCAAGTCCTTTGTTGTCTCTAACAGAATTACAATGCCATCGGCGAACCTTAAAGGCATGCAAGCCTCCCCACCAACGGCGAGGTCCATGGTTCATATGAGAGGGGGGAGGGGGGGGGGGCTGGGTGGAATCTGTTGGTACCAAATACTTTTGAAGGGGCTGTTCCTCTTTCATATTTTGAGAAATGTATGTTTGCTGGTGGTGTGGCAAGGACATCGAGCATGATGAGAAGGTACATATCCTCATCCACTATACAACCTTCTAATGGTCCTGTCATACCTCAAGGGCAATAATCAGTTGGGCTGCAGATTCATTAGCTTGCTTTACACACAAGCCTTCACACCTTCAAGCCTCTTAGTATTCAAGCTATTGAGATGTGCTGTACGATTTCTGTCAATGGCAAGGAATTGCTCCTGAGTGACCTTCACCACCATTAACTTGGTAAAGGTGACCTCAGGAGTAGTGTGTCTTTCGCTCTGGCAGAGGCGCTCACATATTTGATGCTCTTGGTGGGCAGCCATCAAACACCACACTTATAGCACTTTGGTTGTACCCCACAAACTCTTTAAACCTGCAGGGTCACTACAGTAACAGTTGGCACTGTCAAAATCCATCTACTCAGAGTACTGTCTGAAATACCACGACCATAACAAAGTCCCCCGGTACTTTTCAATGAGTGCGTTAAGGTCTGTGCAATCGTCAAGTAAGTCCATAACCTGCTCCAAAACTTAGCAGATGCTCTGATAGTAAACCATACATTGGGTGCAAATGTTATTTAACAACATATTACTGTACGCACTAGGTACAAGACTAGTACTATGGTGTGCTACAGTGCTAAGTGTTACCCTTTATCTGACTGTAATACGAAACAGGCTGCAACAAAAAAATTCCCTACTCTTCACCACAACCTACATAATCAATATAGGCTGGTACAACTTTAAGGTGAAGCTGTTCAGAAATGAGTGGTCCAAAAAATTGACTTTTGGTCTTATTGAACACAAAATTTATTCCTCTATAATTTTTGTATTGGCCATTTCATTGCTAGATGGGTTGGTTTAGATGATATTATCAAAAAGCCCATGTTAAAAAAAACAATTATTTATAGATATGTAAAATTTGTCCAACTTTGTTGAGCATTAGTAAGAGAACAAGTGGTCCAAAAAATGTTTGTATGGTCTCATTCAATGCAGAATTTAATGCCCTACAATTTTTAATGGCGCCATGTTTTTGATATTGTAAGTTCCTTATGAGATATAACCATAAAACCACAAAAATATCCCCTCTGGGGATACATTTTTACCCCACACCATTTAAGCACAACTCTGGCAGAAGGGAAAACCTAGGACAGTCATATTGGGCCACACGTGAAGCCATTAAAACAATAAAATCTTTTGTAGAAATTATTTATGATTTGGACTCTAAACTTACTGGTCTAAAGGATAAATTTAGAAAGGAATTTCTAGTTCAGGCAGGAGAAATAAATACTTTGAGGTCAGCAGATGACATTTTAATTCTGACAGAGAAAGCAAAAGACTTGGAAGAACAGTTGAACGCTATGGATAGCATTCTGAAAATATGTTACAAAATAAACAGGAACAAGAGTAATACAGAAGTAATGGAATGTAGTAGAATTAAGTCAGTCAATACTGAGGGAATTAGTTTAAGAAATGAGACACTGAAGGCCGTAGATCAATAGCTTTATGCGCTTAGTGAGCACAGGGCTGTAGGCTGCAATCTCCATTTTACATTCATCTGGGCTGCAGCATTGCTTTAGTTCTTTTTTGTCTATTTGTCTCAATCATCTTATCCTATTTCTTCTATGCAAATATATGACTGCAACAACAAAGATCGGGCAGTTTACCTACCTGTGATATTAATGATTGTCAATTATTACTTCACCTTTTATGAACATATGATGCTTTTCTATTTTATAAATGTCCTTATTTTATTATTTTACCCCTATTAATTTAATTTTATTTGCTTTATACTTATATTTTCATTCTTTTGCCTGTTGCTTATGAATTGCCAGAATGTATTTTTATATCCGTGACTTTCTGCATGCCACTTCCTAAATATCTGTCACTATCAAGAAAAGATCAGAAGAGATACACACAGATGCATATTGTTTCCATAAGGCCTTGATGTGAAACTGACAGAAGTAGAGTGCCAGACAGCAAAGGGTTAAAAGACTCAGATTTTTGGTGCAGGTCAGATGAGTCACGAGCCATTTATGTTAGCAATGAACCCAGTCAGCAGTTGCAGCAGTGGAAAGAGTACAGAACAGTAACTCGAGGGTTGTGGAGTATGGGGTAACTATTTTTTATTTTCATATTTTGCATTACTAACACCGCAAATAAACCAAAATAATGCTCAATGTATTGTGTTTACTAATATTTTCATAAAACGAATGAATGAAAAGGCAAAAGAAAAATTGTGATTGCAAATACATTTCCAAGAAAGGACTGCATTTGCAGCAATCACGAGGCTCTGCAAATAATTTTCCAAGAAGGTATTGTAATTAATGTGTACATAACTTCATATTCTGTTAGTTTCATTTTGAACTATGAGTGGCCCTCAGCAACTACACATGAACAATAGGTTTCCAGTACAGGTAAAAGCGGCCCATTGGCTTTTGGGGTACATTTGCTATAGAGCTCATTTGCTTGCTAACTCTCGACTGATAACATTGTAAGAACACAGTGAGAATTTTGTTTTTATATAGAAATTTCAAAATAACCATGTGATTTTAAAAATGCTGCATTTATAATAAATGCAAGATGCCAACAAAAGTACTCCTTTCCCTGCTTTTACAATGTGTATCACCCCAGCACATGTAAATCATCAAATAATAAAGAGTATCTAATTTTATATGTGGTGTTCTTGTATATGCCTTATGCTTTCGTCCTGGAAATTTATTTGCAATTCCAAATTTTCCTTTGCCTCTCATTTCCTTACCTTTTATGAAAATATTAATAAATACAACATATTTAGCATTATTTTGGTTTATTTGTGGAATAAAGTAAAAATTAAAAATAAAATAACATGTCCCCAAAGGACTCGACCCCATGACCCTCTGATTACTGTTCTGTACCCATTCCACTGCACGAAGCATTGTGTGGAATCTATGTTAACATGAATGGCTCATACCTCTCCTGACCCGCAACAAATTTTTTCTAAATGCTTGGCCATCTGGAGCTCTCAGTTCCATTACTTTCATTCCTGGACATGCCCTGCATATACCATAGTACTCCCTATTCAGGCCACAAGTGGCCCATCGGGACCATCCAACTGCAATATCATCCTCAGCTGAGGATGTGGATAGGAGCGGCACACCGCTCCCAGTCATTATGATGGTTTTCTTTGACCGGAGCCACTAGTATTCGATCGAGTAGCTCCTCAATTGGCATCACAAGGCTGAGTGCACCCCGGAAAATGGCAACAGCACATGGTGGCCCGGATGGTCACCCATCCAAGTGCTGGCCTTGCCCGACAGTGCTTAACATTGGTGATCTGATGGGAACTGGCATATCCACCGTGGCAAGGCTGTTGCCGCATAGCGTCAGACAAAATTGGTGATAAAAAGTAGTCTTGGTCCCCTTGTAAGTTTTCAAAATAGTAAAGATCACTGCCTTCAATTTACCACTTAATTTGCATTCATTATCGGAATTAGTGTTCTTATTGCATTAACACGGGAGAGATGGGAGCAGGATGTACATAGTGGACAGAAAAGAATGCAATAATAAATAATTATATTAGAAAAGTGGATCTGACATTTAGTTAGAAAGCTCAGCAGTATAAAAACAGGTGCTGCCATCTTTTGGTGATTATTAGAAATACAGTTCCATGACAGATCTGGCAAACTAAACAATCTGCTGGTCATCATCAGAGAGACTACAATATCAAGCAACATGCAAACAACTAACAGTTTCCCTAAACTGAAACGCAGACTAGCAACACGACGTTACAATGCCACAAACCTTGTTATAGGACACTGACTAATCTAATGACACTAAGTGATGCTATTCAAGATTTCTGGATGACTTGGAGTACAAAGCTGATGTCCCAGCATATGAAGTCTACACAGACTCTATGAAGTGGGAAATTTTGAATGAGGAAAAAAGTTTCAGATGCCGCAGTCGACAAGATGCCAGAGTGATTTTCTACCCCATTTTTCAGCCATATTGTTCAATTATCTCTCATCAAATGAGAGTCGTTTATTGTTTTGCCATCTGCCTCCTTAAAATTCATTTGTTCATTTTGACTAATTACCATTAAGATATGCAAGTATAATCTGCATTTTCATAAAAAAGGAAGTTTGGTCCTTAGTCTTAAAATTCATCAAAAGTATTGTTTGTGTAACTATATCTGTTAATTTCATCATTTAACCAAATAATTTGGACTAAACCTTGTAGTAGAAGAACCTGTTAAAAGGAATGAATTTTTTGATGTATTCAGTTAATTTAATGAGTTAAGTTTTAATTGTAATTTCTAAATTTAACTTCAAACAATGTGTAGTTTCAGCACCTATTATTGTGAGGATATAAAAGGGCCTGATTTTTTGTCCTGAGACAGTCGATAGCCGAGTTTCAGATGAGAAACTTGTGTTGGTTACAACAACAATGCATCAACATAACTGTGAAATAAGTGTAACACGATTAGGCCATATGTTAAAACAATGACAGTGTGTGTTCCATACGTACTTGATTAGTCCGAAAGAGCTGTGAATTATGTGGTTATGTTTTTACTGGTCATAGATCTTCAACAGTAAACTATAGTACCAGTATGTGAATGTTGCCTGAAAACTATTAATGAGGCTTATTGAAAGTTAAACAGTAGTGCACTGGTCATATTAAATGTGTATATAGGGGGTTGTGAAAAGTGAAAGTAAACAACTGTGAAACACAAATGTGTACCTGTCGGCTACATGATTTACAGTATGAGCTCCACCCCCTATTTTTTCAGCCAGTATGTTGGTTCCGAGGAGAGGGGGGGAAACAAATTTAACCTTCAAGTACACGCGCTGTTTCTGGTAACATACAGTCATGTGTGGGGTCTAGAAGTACCCCAACATTACTGGAAATAACTTGGATATTTTTATATTTACACAATAAAAGACAATGTATTTATTATTTCAGTCATTTATGGTGCTTATATTAATCAGTATTATCAGAAACTTCAAGCCTTTTACAAAAACATGTCTTTTGGTTTTCTGTTTGAATAGCTCAGTCAAAATGACATAAAAATCAACAAATACTAACTTCTAACTAAACTTTTTTTATTTTGTACAGAATTGGAGAATAAAATCAGATGAAAATTATAACACAGAAAAACCTAACAAGACAAAAAAAATGACACCACATTATGTGCCTACAAAATCATTCGTTTCCTTTGGCTTCACAGGACAAACAAAAATTGATTGCCTTTGAATGAGGCTTACAAATACATTGTTTGCAAGTGTTACATGTTAGAGAGCTCTTTTTATCTTTTGACCTTGGGCAAATATAACACCTTCGCTTTTTAGAAGCACTAGGACCAGACTCACCTGCATTAGGCATTGAAAACATTTCTTCTCTGCCAAACAATTTGCACATAATTTCCCGTACATCTTTGTAATCTCCTGCAAACATATGGCTTTACAAGACTCATTCCAGTGGACTTTATGTATTCCCCCCCTTCTGACTTTTTTTATATGGATTAGAACTGACCCAAAGAACATATCCGTTAGCAAGAGAAATATTCAACATTGCAGCAAAGATAGCCACCTTCTTGTTCTACGTGAGCAAGAGTAATTTGAGCATTTCAAATCGAAGGCATCAACTCCTCCCTTAATCGCATTGTGAAAGTCTATAATTGCAGGTTTCTTCAATTGTTGATTTACAGCCACTTCATGATGCATAGTAGAAAGTAAAACTACACTTTTATACTTCTTTGGAATGAATTATACCAAGGTCTTGTCCTGAACAAATCCAAATAATGATGATTCAGTGGGTCTTCTTTTATCAGGCAAAAACTGTCGAGGAATTTCTCATTTGTCTTTTCGTACAGTACCCACGTATGTTAGTCCTCATTTCAATAATTCGTCTACTAACTCAACAGACGTAAACCAACCGTCTCCAGTGATATTCCTATTAGTTCAATAAAATGGCTCTGCAAATTTTAGCACATCCTGTGTTGGCAGTGTGAAAGGAATATTTCTTTGGGTAAGTGGTTTTCCAGAGTATATAAATGCATTGCATAAGTAATGAATTTTTGCATCGCAAATACACTGCATTTTCAGGCCATATTTTCCACGTTTACTTTTGATAAACATTCTGAATGAGCATCTTCCTTGAAATTTTACCAACATTTCATCAACACACAAATATTCTGAACAAGAATAGTTCATGCTACAATTACTAATAAACTTTTCAAAAATTCCTCGTATCAAAGCCAGTTTATCTGTAGATTTTCTTTCTTCTCATGTGCTGATGTCATCAAAGGTTACATTGAAATGAACGAAAAAAAAAGCTCTTTATCCTCATTACATCTTGAAAAATGTCTCTTCCAGTAAAATCAGTCGCCCATAGCGATCTAAGATTTTCATGATTTGACTTAAATATTGACATAAACAGGAGAAATCCAAGGTAAGCTCGTAACTCACAGCAATCAATGTTGTTGGCATAATACAGCTGTAATAATGGAGGTGAATATTTGTCCTCAAGTTTTTTGTTGGTACAGTGCACGATAGTCTCAATCACATCATCAGTAAACAATACTTCCCAACTCTCTACAGGCGACATTTCGCATTTACAAGCGGCAGGTCGTTTTAGTCCCGCACATTCTCATACGATATTGTGCTGTCGTACACGAGATAAATGTGGGGCAGATTTACTCCATTTGAATCTGTTCTTACCATAAAAAAAGTTCCGTGAGCTTTCTTGTCTTCTTCACTAGAAGAAGAGTCTTCACTTAGCTCCAACTCTGAACCAGAAAGGTGTTCACTGTGTATCGAATCACAATCACTGATGTCATCAACATCTTCATCTGGGTCATTTAGTTCTGTGTCTTCACTTTCTGAGTCAGTGTCTTCTTCCAACAGTCGTGCAATATCCTCATCACGAAGAAAGTGGGTCATTGTTGTAAATATACTGAAATAAGAGGAAATTACTGTATTAGGATATTGTAAATAAATACTATGTAAAAGCACACTTGGGGTCTACAGGTACCCCAACAATGAAAAACAGGCACCTACTGGTGCGAGACCACGGCGCACGTCCACCTATTGCAAACATCAGCGGCACACTGAGAATACTTACAATGATGAGGCTGCAGTGCACCAACAATGGAAATTATAAACCAAAAATGTAGCGTGGGGTCTGCTGACACACCATCTGTGTAGTTAAAGGTTAAAAATTAGGCAAACCATCGCACATTGGGCAGAAATGTAAGACCACTGGGCACAGGGCTGCAAAGTAGGTAATTGTTTTTCCTTTCTAAATTGTGACCATGATGTCCTAAAGAATGACAGTGTTGTGTGAAACACTGGAGATATTATGATGTATATACACATAAAATGGTGTAAATAAAATAGAAAGAAACTTCCACATGGGAAAAATATATTAAAAACAAAGATTCCAAAACTTACCAAGTGGGAAAGCGCCGGTAGACAGGCACAATAAAATAACACACAAACACACACACACACACACACACACACACACACACACACACACACACACACACACAAAATTTTGAGCTTTTGCAACTGGCGGCTGCTTCGTCAGGAAAGAGGAAAGGAAAAGGAAAGATGTGGGTTTTAAGGGAGAGGGTAAGGAGTCATTCCAATCCCGGGAGCAGAAAGACTTCCCTTAGGGGGAAAAAAGGATAGGTATATACTCGCGCGCGCACCCACACACACACACACACACACACACACACACACACACACACAGACATATTTAAAGGCAAAGAGTTTGGGCAGAGATGTCAGTCGAGGCGGAAATGTGGAGGCAAAGATGATGTTGAATGACAGGTGAGGTATGGGTGGCGGCAACTTGAAATTAGCGGAGATTGAGGCCTGGTGGATAACTAGAAGAGAGGATATATTGAAGGGCAAGTTCCCATCTCCGGAGTTTGGATAGGTTGGTGTTGGTGGGAAGTATCCAGATAACCCGGACGGTGTAACACTGTGCCAAGATGTGCTGGCCGTGCACCAAGGCATGTTTAGCCACAGGGTGATCCTCATTACCAACAAACACTGTCTGCCTGTGTCCATTCATGCGAATGGACAGTTTGTTGCTGGTCATTCCCACATAGAAAGCGTCACAGTGTAGGCAGGTCAGTTGGTATATCACGTGGGTGCTTTCACACGTGGCTCTGCCTTTGATCGTGTACACCTTCTGGGTTACAGGACTGGAGTAGGTGGTGGTGGGAGGGTGCATAGGACAGGTTTTACACTGGTGGCGGTTACAATGGTAGGAGCCAGAGGTTAGGGAAGGTGGTTTGGGGATTTCATGGGGATGAACCAAGAGGTTACGAAGGTTAGGTGGACGGCGGAAAAACACTCTTGGTGGAGTGGGGAGGACGTCCGGGGCCTCGCTGCAATGGAGCACTTCCTTTCACGCCGATCACCTGCCACCCTACCTAAAACGTCTTTCCTCATCACCTTAGCCAGCTTCATCCTGACCCACAACTTCTTCACTTTTGAAGGCCAGACATACCAACAATTAAAGGGAACAGCCATGGGTACCCTCGTATGCCAACCTATTTATGGGTCGCTTAGAGGAAGCCTTCTTGGTTACCCAAGCCTGCCAACCAAAAGTTTGGTACAGATTTATTGGTGACATCTTCATGATCTGGACTCACAGTGAAGAACAACTCCAGAATTTGCTCTCCAACCTCAACTCCTTTGGTTCCATCAGATTCACCTGGTCCTACTCCAGATCCCATGCCACTTTCCTTGTCGTTGACCTCCATCTGTCCAATGGCCAGCTTCACACATCCGTCCACATCAAACCCACCAACAAGCAACAGTACCTCCAATATGACAGCTGCCACCTATTCCATATCAAACGGTCCCTTCCCTACAGCCTAGGCCTTCGTGGCAAACGAATCTGCTCCAGTCCTAAATCCCTGGACCATTACACCAACAACCTGAAAACAGCTTTCGCATCCCGCAACTACACTCCTGACCTGGTACAGATGCAAATAACCAGAGCCACTTCCTCATCCCCTGAAACCCAGAACCTCTCACAGAAGAACCCCAAAAGTGCCCCTTGTGACAGGATATTTCCCGGGACTGGATCAGACTCTGAATGTGGCTCTCCAGCAGGGATACGACTTCCTAAAATCCTGCCCCGAAATGAGATCCATCCTTCATGAAATCCTCCCCACTCCATCAAGAGTGTCTTTCCGCTGTCCACCTAACCTTCGTAACCTCTTGGTTCATCCCTATGAAATCCCCAAACCACCTGCCCTACCCTCTGGCTCCTACCCTTGTAACTGCCCCGGTGTAAAACCTGTCCTATGCACCCTTCCACCACCACCTCCTCCAGTCCTGTAACCCGGAAGGTGTACACGATCAAAGGCAGAGCCACGTGTGAAAGCATGCACGTGATTTACCAACTGACCTGCCTACACTGTGACGCTTTCGATGTGGGAATGACCACCAACAAACTGTCCATTTGCATGAATGGACACAGGCAGACAGTGTTTGTTGGTAATGAGGATCACCCTGTGGCTAAACATGCCTTGGTGCACGGCCAGCACATCTTGGCACGGTGTTACACCGTCTGGGTTATCTGGATACTTCCCACCAACACCAACCTATCCAATCTCCAGAGATGAGAACTTGCCCTTCAATATATCCTCTCTTCTCATTATCCACCAGGCCTCAATCTCCGCTAATTTCAAGTTGCCGCCACTCATACCTCACCTGTCATTCAACATGATCTTTGCCTCTGCACTTCCGCCTCGACTGACATCTCTGCCCAAACTCTTTGCCTTTAAGTGTGTGTGTGTGTGTGTGTGTGTGTGTGTGTGTTATTTTATTTTGTCTGTCTACCGGTGCTTTCCCGCTTGGTAAGTCTTGGAATCTTTGTTTTTCATGTATATATACATATATAGACTAAGACAGAAGATGATTCTAATTTGTTCAAATAAAAATTACTCACCAAGACAGAAAAACTGCATGAATATTGATTACAAAACGTCCTACCTGCCTGGGAAAATTAACCAAATGTGCATCAGATGGCAGCAGCCCGATAATCTTAAATGCAGTATCACTGATCAAAGAGATGCAGCTGGAAATCCAATAACTCAAAGTTGACATTTACCTATAAGCACCTTGGAAACACTATCACCTGCTTCATATCAGCACAGGGTAGCTACAACTCAATATACAGAGTATTTCACAAACTTCAGGTCATTCATCACAGCACTTGAAACATGCCAGTGGTTTCTACCTCACCTAACTGTGCCATACATTACGACACTAGAGATGTCAATACTACAGGTCACTGTTCCCATAATCGAATTACAATACTTTCCCACTGAGATCCTCATAGGTGTTGATCATTACTGGAGAATAAAGAGATACTCGCTCCAATATGACTTTCCAGAGTATTCTGTGTATCGATGCTGAGTGAAAAATGATCAGCTGGTGCTGTAGAAACAGAAATTATACATTACATTCACCAGGATGGCAGTCCCCCTCCTGGTGATAAAAGGGTTTAACATTTCTGGGAATTACAAATCAACAATCATGCCACCCCAGGGACAATTGTTAATGAACAAAGATTAATTAAAATAAAGCTTTGCTATCTTCCACAGGTCTTTGAGACATGTAGCACTTTTTTTTCTTTTTCACCTTTCTGCCACAGTGCTAGAATGTTATTATGATGATAAGAAAATTACACAGATTAAGTTGCTAAATTTGATTCAGAGTTCTTTTTAATTTATTAGCCTGAATGCGACCCAGGATGTACACTTAAACAGTCTCAGTGACTAAGTGTATTCCTTCCTTCTACATATTCAAGACGAGTATGCAAGACCGCAAATAAATATGTCTGCTTGTGTCTGTGTATGTGCGGATGGATATGTGTGTGTGTGTGTGTGTGTGTGTGTGTGTGTGTGTGTGTGTGTGTGTGTGTGCGCGAGTGTACACCTGTCCTTTTTTTCCCCTAAGGGAAGTCTTTCCGCTCCCGGGATTGGAATGACTCCTTACCCTCTCCCTTAAAACCCACATCCTTTCGTCTTTCCATCTCCTTCCTGAAGAAGCAACCATCGGTTGCGAAAGCTAGTAATTCTGTGTGTGTGTTTTGTTCATGTGCCTGTCTGCCGGCGCTTTCCCGCTTGGTAAGTCTTGGAATCTTTGTTTTTAATATAAATATATGTTTAGTATGACATACATTCAGGAACACTACTGCATCTTGACTGGACCGCTAAATCACTTGACCTTAATGCCACAAAAAATGTCAGACTCTTTGGAATAGCGGGGCTCTACGTTCAGCCGAAAATTTTTCGAATAATCTCACAGTGCTCAGAAAGGATAGATTAAATACAGTTGGTGGTGGAGTATTTATTGCTGTCAGAAGATTTTGCCTTATTGTGAAACTGAGGTAGATAGTTCCTGCGAAAAAGTATGGGTAGAGGTTATACTTGAGAATCGGACTAAACTTTGGATCATTTTACCGACCCCCCCCCAACTCAGAAGATATAGCTGCTGAACAGTTCAAAGAAAACTTGAGCCTATTTCATATATGTACCCCACTCATACAATTATAGTCGGTGGTGACTTCAATCTATCCTCAATATTCTGGAAAAATTACACATTTAAAGCAGGTGGCAGGCATAAAATGTCATCTGAAATTGTACTGAATGCTTTCTCAGAAAATTATTTTTAATAACTAGTTCATGAGCCCACTCAAAGCGTAAATCGTTGTGAGAACATACTTGACCTGTTAGCACCAAGTAATCCTTGACATATAGTGAGATTGTGACGAATACAGGGATTAGGACCACAAGGCAGTTGCTGCTAGGCTGTCTATCATAACACCAAAAACCATCAAAAAGAAACGCAAAATATATCTATTTAAAAAAGCAGATACAAATGCTTTTATCACATTTTTAAGAGACAGTCCTCATTCCTTCCGATCTGATTATGTAAGTGTAGAAAAGTTGTGGAATGATTTCAGAGAGATAGTAACAACAGCAATTGAGAGAGATACTTATACCACATGGTACTGATGCCCGATGGTACACAAAATGGGTCAGATCACAGTTGCAGAAGTAGCGAAAAAAGCATGCAAAATGTAAAAGAATGCAAAATCTCCAAAACTGGCATGGCCTTGCGGAATTTCAAAATATACCGCATACTTCAATGCGAGATGCTTTTAACAATTTCCACAATGAAACTCTGTCCAGAAATCTGACAGAAAACCCAAAGAGATTCTGGTCATACATAAAGCACACCAGTGGCAAGACACAATCAAGACCTTCACTGCACAATAACAACGGTGAAGTCACCGATGACAGTGCCACTAAAACAGAGTTATTAAACACGGTTTTCTGAAACTCCTTCACCTAAGAAGATGAAGTAAAAATTCCTGAATTCCAAATGGCTGACTCTGAACACTATGGAACTTAACTTCTAAGGTTACCAGTCCCCTAGAACTTAGAACTAATTAAACCTAACTAACCTAAGGACAACACACTAATCCATGCCTGAGGCAGGATTTGAACCTGCGACTGTAGTGGTCGCGCGGTTCCAGACTGTAGTGCCTAGAACTGCTCGGCCACCCCGAATTCCAGTCACAAACAACTGCCAAGATGAGAAACATAGAAGTAGATATCCTCCATGTAGCAGAGCAGCTTAAATCACTTCATAAAGGCAAGGCCTCCGGTCCAGATTGTATACCAGTCAGGGTTCCTCTCAGACTATGCTGACACAATAGGTCCATATTTAGCAATTACATACAATAGCTCACTCGCAGAAAGATCCATACCTAAAGACTGGAAAATTGCTCTAGTCACACCAATACCCAAAGAGGGAAGTAGACGTAATCCACTAAACTATAGGCCCATGTCACTAATGTTGATTTACAGTAGGGTTTTGGAACATATACTGTGTTCTAAAATTATGAATATTGACACATAGTCAACATGGATTCAGAAAACATTGCTCTTGTGAAACACAACTCGCTCTTTATACTCATGAAGTAATGAGTGGCATCATAGGGGATGTCAAATTGATTCTATATATTTAGATTTCCAGAAGGCTTTCAACACCATTCCTCACAAGCATCTTCTAACCAAACTGTGTGCTTATGGAATATCGCCTCAATTGTGCGATTGGATTCATGATTTCCTGTCAGATAGGTCACAATTCGTAGTAACAGACGGAAAGTCATCGAGTAAAACAGAAGTAATATCCGGCGTTCCCCAAGGAAATGTTATAGGCCCTATATTGTTCCTGATCCATAGGAGACAATCTGAGTAGCCGTCTTAGATTGTTCGCAGATGATGCTGTAATTTACCGTCTTGTAAAGTCATCATATGACCAAAATGAATTGCAAAATGATATAGTTAAGGTATCTGTATGGTGTAAAGTTATTCACATGAGTACTAAAAGAAATCCGCTAAATATCGATTACGCGATAAGTCACACAAATCTGAATGCTGTAAATTCAACTAAATACTTAGGGATTACGATTACCAATAGCCTAAATTGCAACAATCACATAGATAATGTTGTGGGTAGAGCAAACTAAAGACTGTGATTCATTGGCTTAGAAGGTGCAACAGGTCTACTAAAGAGACTGCTTGTACCATACTTGTCCATCCTATACTAGAGTATTGCTGTGTGCTGTGGGACCCGCATCAGGTTGGACTGACAGATGACATCAAAAAAGTATAAAGAAGGGCAATTCATTTTGTATTATCGCGAAATAGGGGAGATAGTGCCATAGACATGATATGTGAATTGGAATGGCAATCATTAAAACAAAGGCGTTTTTGTTGCGATGGGATCTTCTCATGAAATTTCAATTACCAGTTTTCTCCTGTGATTGCAAAAACATTCCATTGGCATCCACTTACATAGGGAGAAATGATCATCATAATAAAATAACAGAAATCAGGGCTCGCACAGAAAAATTTAAGTGCTCAGTTTTCCTGCACGCCGTTTGAGAGTGGAACAGTAGAGAGACAGCTTGAAGGTGGTTCATTGAACCCTTTTCCAGGTACTTTATTGTGAATAGCAGAGTAATCACATAGATGTAGATCTATCAAATCATCATGCAACTTGAGCAGGATATGGCATACTTGAAGAAACCCTCTTCACTGAATGTTTTTGTTATCAAGGCAAGATTTTACATAATATTATGCAAAGGAAAGTTGCTACTATAGAGATGCTGAGTTGCAGATAGACACAATAAAAAAACTGTCACAAATAAATGAAGCTTTTGGCCCGTAAGGCCTTCATCAAAAATAGGCGACGTGCGCGCATACACGCACATGAGAATGCAACTCACACATATGACTGTAGTCTTGGACAATGCCTGAGACAGTCGCAGCTCTGCTATATGGTGAGGGGCAACTTTCCTTTTCACAGTATTGTTACATTCCATCCTGGATTTTCCATTGTTCAAGATTGTATATAGTATTATAGTGTGAGGTCACTTGGGGTTGATTATTTCCATAAGTTGTGATTATATGTGTTATGCTCAAGATCTTCAAAAGGTATTTGCTAAATTATCTTAATCTTCCGCTATCTGTCCCTGCAAACAAGTTATACACACTAGTTTCTCTGTCTGCCTGTTGCAAGGCACTCAAGAAATGTACCTCTTGGGCTTTAACCGTTTTTTTAAAAAATCATCAGTCGTCGACTGGTTTGATGTAGTCTGCCATGAATTCCTTTCCTGTGCAAACCTCTTCATATCAGAGTAGAACTTGCAACCTATGTCCCATATTTGCTGGGTGTATTCCAATCCACGTGTTTCTCTACAGTTCTTGTCCTCTACAGCTCCCTCTAGTATCACGGAAGTCATTCCCCCATATCTTAACAGATATCCTATAATCTGTCCCTTCTCCGTATCAGCATTTTCCACATATTCCTTTTTTCACCAATTCTGCGCAGCACCTCATTTCTTACCTTATCAGTCCAGCTAATATTCAACATTTGTCTGTAGCACCACATCTCAAATGCTTTGATTCTGTTCTGTCCTGGTTTTCCCCACAATCCATGTTTCACTACCATACAATGCTGTACTCCAAACATAATTCTCAGAAATTTGTTCCTCAAAGTAAGGCCTACATTTGATACCAGTAGACTTCTCTTTGCCAGGAATCCCCTTTTTTGCAATTGCTAGTCTGCTTTTGATGTCCTCCTTACTTCGACCATCATTGGTTAGTGTGCTGCTTAGTTAGCAGAATTCCTTAACTTCATCTACTTCATGACTGTCAATCCTGGCATTAAGTTTCTTGCTGTTCTCATTTCTGCAACTTATTACTTTCATCCTTCTTAGATTTACTCTCAATCCATATTCTGTATTCATTAGATTGTTCATTCCATTCAGCAGATCATGTAATTCTTTGCTTTTCTTCAGGATAGCAATGTGATCAGCAAATCATATAATTGATAACCCTTCTCCTTTAATTTTAATTCCACCCCTAAAACTTTCTTATATTTTCCATCATTGCTTTTTCAATGTACAAATTGAACATTAGAGACGAAAGACTACATCCATGTCTTACACCTCTTTTAACCCGAGCACTTTGTTCATGGTCATTCACTCTTACTATTCCCCCTTTGCTCTGGTGCGTATTGTATATTACCCGTTCCTCCCTATAGTTTACCTCCATTTTTCCCAGAATTTTGAACATCTTGCATCATTTTACATGGGTGAATACTTTTTTCATGTCAACAAATCCTATAAATGAGTCTTAATTTGTCTTTAGTCTTGCTTCCATTATTAACCACCATGTCAGAATTGCCTCTCGCGCATGCCTTTGCCTTTTCTAAAGCCAATCTAATCATCACCTTGCACACGTCCTCAACTTTATTTTCCATTCTTCTGTATATTATTCTTGTCAACTTGGATGCATGAGCTGTTAAGATGATTGTGTGATAATTCTTGCACTTGGCAGCTCTAGCTGTCTTCAGAATTGTGCAGATGATATTTTTTCGGAAGTCAGATGGTATGTCACCAGACTTAAACATTCTACACATCAATGTGAATAGTTGTTTTGTTGCCACTTCCTCCAATAATTTTAGAAATTCTATGGGATGTTATCTATCCATTCTGCTTTATATGATATTGAGTCCTCTAAAGCTCTTTTAAATTCTGACTAATACTGTAACAAGATATATGACAAAGGGGAATGGCCTGAGGACTTCGTTGCAACAGTTATGATACCAATACAGAAAAAGAGAAATACTAAAAAATGTGAAGGGCACCGGACCATCAGTCTAATATCTCATGCAGCTATACGTCTTGCTGAGAGTGTTGAACAGGAGGTTATATGGCAATCTAGATAGAGGGATTGCAGAGGAGCAGTTTGGATTTAGAAGAGGAAAAGGAACAAGAGATGCTATTGGGAAAGATATATGGAAAAGGGCAGAGAAATCTTTGCTGTTTTTATAGATTTAGAAAAGGCTTTTGACAGAGTTCAGTGGAACAAGCTGATGGATATCTTGCAGAGGAAAGGAGTAGATTGGAAAGAGAGACGACTGATACAGAACCTATATTTACACCAGAAAGTAAGGATAAGGATTGGAAATGATATGTCAGAAGGAAGCATCATTGGACGAGGTGTTAGACAAGGTTGTTGCCTTTCCCCACTGCTGTTTAACGTATACCTTGAAGAGATTACTGCGATAAGTTTAGAAGGGAAAAGAGGAGTCTGTATTGGTGGAAAGAGAATAGAATGTATAAGATTTGCAGATGACATGGTATTAGTGGCAGAAAGTGAGCGGACAGTGAATAACATGCTCAAAGATCTGAATGAAGCTTGTGTGGAATATGGGATGCAAATAAACACAGCAAAAACAAAGAGTATGGTCATCAGTACAAGACGCAGACTGTCCAATATTAAAATAGGACAATCTACCATTAGCCAAGTAAGTCAATTTAAATATCTCGGAAGCACAATAACTGAAGACTTGAGATGTCACCAGTACGTGAAAACCTGAATTGCCATAGCAAAGGAGGCTTTCAACAGAAAGAGGAGACTTATGTGGCAAATTAGATAAAGGACTAAGGAAAAGGCTTGGCAAATGTTTTGTCTAGAGTGTGGCACTATATGGAGCAGAAACATGGACACTGAGACGAGCGGATGAAAAAGGTTATAATTATTTGAGATGTGGATGTGGAAGAGAATGGAGAGAATAAGCTTGATGGAAAGAGTGAGTAATGAAAGCGTATTGGAAAGGGTTGGTGAGAGCAGACGTCTGCTGAAGGTTGTAAGAGAAACGAAAAAGAACTGGTTGGGACATTCATTGAGAAGGGAGTGCTTGCTAGTAGATATTCTGGAAGGATTGGTTTGTGGGAGAAGACAGAGGAAGGAGAAGATACAAGGTGTGCTCCCTGCCGCCGTTGGATAAGCAGCTGCCAGCAGAAAGTCATATACTCCTAGCTCACTCATTTGTTACATAGTTTAAACCTTAATTTCTTTGCATGTTTTTGGGACTTGCATTGTTTAATTCATAAATTTCGGGCGTATTTTAGTATTTGAGAGTTGTAGTATCGCGTTTTGGTACCTGAATAGTGTAAAATCGCGTAGTCTCCTTCCGCCGCCGGGCAGTGTGTCAGCAGTGCGCAAGTAGCAGCATTACTGCATTTACTAGGCAATCTTGTATTTTAATAACCATTTAAATTTTGTGTCGAATTGTTTGTGCTCTCTGTAGATTAGTTCAGACGTTCTTTGCACAACAGTTTTTAGCATGGATACGAACTGCAACTGCTGTGTTCGGATGCAGGCTGAGTTGGCAACCCTTCGCTCCCAGCTTCAGGCAGTGTTTGCTTCGGTCACACAGCTTGAGGCTGTTGCCAATGGGCATGACTGGGGGGGTCCGGACGGGGGTTTGTCGGGGACGGCCAGCTTGTCCCACGCATCCCCCGATCGGACTACGACTGTGGCTGCACAGGATACTGCCCACATTGAGGCTGATCCCTCACCTGTGGTAGTATGGGAAGTCGTCTCGAGGTGTGGCAGGGGGGCGAAAGATATTCCGGAGGGCTGAACGGAAGGCCTCTCCAGTTTGTCCGACGAACCAGTTTCAGGCTCTGTCTCAGGCTGATACTGATCTTCGGCCGGACACCGCTGTGCTGTTCCAGAGGTTGCCCCTCAGTCTGCAAGATCCGGGCGGTCGCAGAGGGTGGGCTTACTGGTAGTTGGGAGCTCCAAC
This sequence comes from Schistocerca gregaria, assembly GCF_023897955.1. Lineage (NCBI taxonomy): Eukaryota > Metazoa > Arthropoda > Insecta > Orthoptera > Acrididae > Schistocerca > Schistocerca gregaria. The sequence continues at coordinate 399,587,856 of NC_064921.1, read as the reverse complement.
GTCAGGCGCATAATGTGGCCTCTTAGGGATATCACAGCAAGAGAGGGGAAGAAAACCAATGTGCACTCCGTGTGCATACCGGGGGGGGAGTCATTCCAGATGTGGAAAGGGTCCTTCCGGATGCCATGAAGGGTACAGGGTGCACCCATCTGCAGGTGGTCGCTCATGTCGGCACCAGTGATGTTTGTCACTATGGATCGGAGGAAATCCTATCTGGCTTCCGGCGGCTATCTGATTTGGCGAAGACTGCCAGTCTCGCTAGTGGAATGAAAGCAGAGCTCACCATCTGCAGCATCGTCGACAGGACTGACTGCGGACCTTTGGTACTGAGCCGAGTGGAGGGTCTGAATCAGAGGCTGAAACTGTTTTGCGACCGTGTGGGCTGCAGATTCCTCGACTTGCACCATAGGGTGGCGGGCTTTCGGGTTCCACTGGATAGGTCAGGAGTCCACTACACGCAGCAAGCGGCTACATGGGTAGCAGGGGTTGTGTGGCGTGGACTGGGCGTTTTTTTAGATTAGACGGCCTTGGGCAAGTACAGAAAGGGCTACAGCCTCAAAGGGTGCGGGGCAAAGTCAGGACATGTGGGGCCCAAGCAGCAATCGGTATTGTAATTGTAAACTGTCGAAGCTGCATTGGTAAAGTACCGGAACTTCAAGCGCTGATAGAAAGCACTGAAGCTGAAATCGTTATAGGTACGGAAAGCTGGCTGAAGGCAGAGATAAATTCTGTCAAAATTTTTACAAAGGTGTTTAGAAAGGATAGATTGCATGCAACCAGTGGTGGCGTGTTTGTCGCTGTTAGTAGTAGTTTATCCTGTAGTGAAGTAGAAGTGGATAGTTCCTGTGAATTATTATGGGTGGAGGTTACACACTACAACCGAGCTAGGTTAATAATTGGCTCCTTTTACCGACCTCCCAACTCAGCAGCATTAGTGGCAGAACAACTGAGAGAAAATTTGGAACGCATTTCACATAAATTTTCTCAGCACGGTATAGTCTTAGGTGGAGATTTCAATTTACCAGATATAGACTGGGACACTCAGATGTTTAGGACGGGTGGTAGGGACAGAGCATCGAGTGACATTATACTGAGTGCACTATCCGAAAATTACCTCGAGCAATTAAACAGAGAACCGATTCGTGGAGGTAATATCTTGGACCTACTGATAACAAACAGACCTGAACTTTTTGACTCTAAGTGCAGAACAGGGAATCGGTGATCATAAGGCCGTTGCAGCATCCCTGAATATTGAAGTTAATAGGAATATAAAAAAAGGGAGGAAGATTTATCTGTTTAGCAAGAGTAATAGAAGGCAGATTTCAGACTACCTAACAGATCAAAACTAAAATTTCTGTTCTGACACTGACAATGTTGAGTGTTTATGGAAAAAGTTCATGGCAATCGTAAAATGCGTTTTATACAGGTACGTGCCGAGTAAAACTGTGTGGGGCGGGAAAAACACACCGTGGTTCAACAACAAAGTTAGGAAACTACTGCGAAAGCAAAGAGAGCTCCACTCCAAGTTTAAACGCAGCCAAAACCTCTCAGACAAACAGAAGCTAAATGATGTCAAAGTTAGCGTAAGGAGGTCTATGTGTGAAGCGTTCAGTGAATTCAAAAGTAAAATTTTATGTACGGATTTGACAGAAAATCCTAGGAAGTTCTGGTCTTACGTTAAATCAGTAAGTGGGTCGAAACAGCATATCCGGACACTCCGGGATAATGATGGCATTGAAACAGAGGATGACATGCGTAAAGCTGAAATACTAAACACCTTTTTCCAAAGCTGTTTCACAGGGGAAGACCGCACTGCAGTTCCTTCTCTAAATCCTCGCACAAACGAAAAAATGGCTGACATCGAAATAAGTGTCCAAGGAATAGAAAAGCAACTGGAATCACTCAACAGAGGAAAGTCCACTGGACCTGACGGGATACCAATTCGATTCTACACAGAGTACATGAAAGAACTTGCCTTCCCCCCCCCCCCCCCCCCCCCCCCCCCTTTCTAACAGCCATGTACCGCAAGTCTCTAGAGGAACGGAAGGTTCCAAATGATTGGAAAAGAGCACAGGTAGTCCCGGTCTTCAAGAAGGGTCATCGAGCAGATCCGCAAAACTATAGACCTATATCTCTGACGTCTATCTGTTGTAGAATTTTAGAAAATGTTTTTTGCTCGCGTATCATGTCGTTTCTGGAAACCCAGAATCTACTCTGTAGGAATCAACATGGATTCCAGAAACAGCGATCATGTGAGACCAAACTCGCTTTATTTGTTCACGAGACCCAGAAAATATTAAGATACAGGCTCCCAGGTAGATGCCTTTTTCCTTGACTTCCAGAAGGTGTTAGATACAGCTCCGCACTGTCGCCTGATAAATTAAGAGCCTACGTAATATCAGACCAGCTGTGTGGCTGGATTGAAGAGTTTTTAGCAAACAGAACACAGCATGTTGTTATCAATGGAGAGACGTCTACAGACGTTAAAGTGACCTCTGGCGTGCCACAGGGGAGTGTTATGGGACCATTACTATATATATATATATATATATATATATATATATATATATATATATATATATATACAAATAACACCTTCCCTACCCTCTGGCTCCTACCCTTGCAACCGCCCCCGGTGTAAAACCTGTCCTATGCACCCTCCCACCACCACCTACTCCAGTCCTGTAACCCGGAAGGTGTACACGATCAAAGGCAGAGCCACGCGTGAAAGCACCCACGTGATTTACCAACTTACCTGCCTACACTGTGCCGCTTTCTATGTGGGAATGACCAGCAACAAACTGTCCATTCGCATGAATGGACACAGGCAGACAGTGTTTGTTGGTAATGAGGATCACCCTGTGGCTAAACATGCCTTGGTGCACGGCCAGCACATCTTGGCACAGTGTTACACCGTCCGGGTTATCTGGATACTTCCCACCAACACCAACCTATCCAAACTCCGGAGATGGGAACTTGCCCTTCAATATAACCTCTCTTCTAGTTATCCACCAGGCCTCAATCTCCGCTAATTTCAAGTTGCCGCCACCCATACCTCACCTGTCATTCAACAACATCTTTGCCTCACACTTCCGCCTCGACTTACATCTCTGCCTTACTCTTTGCCTTTAAATATGTGTGTGTGTGTGTGTGTGTGTGTGTGTGTGTGTGTGTGTGTGTGTGTGTGTGTGTGTATATACCTATCCTTTTTTCCCCCTAAAGTAAGTCTTTCCGTTCCCGGGATTGGAATGACTCCTTACCCTCTCCCTTAAAACCCACATCCTTTCATCTTTCCTTTTCCTTCCCTCTTTCCTGACGAAGCAGCCGCCGGTTGCGAAAGCTCGAAATTCTGTGTTTGCCGGTAGATAGGCACAATGAATAAAACACACACTTTCCCGCTTGGTAAGTCTTGGAATCTTTGTTTTTAATATATATATATGACCTAGTAGATAGTGTCAGAAGTTCCATGCGGCTTTTCACGGATGATGCTGTAGTATTCAGAGAAGTTGCAGCATTAGAAAACTGTAGAGAAATGCAGGAAGATCTGCAGCGGATAGGCACTTAGTGCAGGGAGTGGCAACTGACCCTTAACACAGACAAATGTAATGTATTGTGAATACATAGAAAGAAGGATCCTTTGTTGTACGATTATATGATAGTGAAACAAACACTGGTAGCAGTTACTTCTGTAAAATATCTGGGAGTATGCGTGCGGAATGATTTGAAGTGGAGTGGTCATATACAATTAATTGTTGGTAAGGTGGGTGCCAGGTTGAGATTCATTGGGAGAGTCCTTAGAAAATGAAGTCCATCAACAAAGGAGGTGGCTTACAAAACAGTCGTTCGACCTATACTTTAATATCGCTCATCAGTGTGGGATCCATACCAGATCGGGTTGACGGAGGAGTTAGAGAAGATCCAAAGAAGAGCGGTGCGTTTCGTCACAGGGTTATTTGGTAACCGTGATAGCGTTACAGAGAAGTTTAGCAAACTCAAGTGGCAGACTCTGCAAGAGAGGCGCTCTACATCGCGGTGATGCTTGCTCGCCAGGTTTCGAAAGCGTGCGTTTCTCGATGAGGTACCTAATATATTGCTTCCCCCTACTTATACCTCCCAAGGAGATCACGAATGTAAAATTAGAGAGATTCGAGCACGCACGGAGGCTTTCAGACAGTCGTTCTTCCCGCGAACCATACACGACTGGAACAGAAAAGCGAGGTAATGACAGTGGCACATAAAGTGCCCTCCGCCACACACTGTTGGGTGGCTTGCGGAGTATAAATGTAGATGTAATAGATGACAAAGGGAAGAGGAAATTACGCAGACCTGAAGAGGATGACAGAAGACCAGACAGCCTGGAGAACTACCATGTGAAAACCTGCCGTTAGGCAGAACACTGACGATGAATACTGGATCCTGTACCTCTTCTAAATTGACTCTTGCTTCTTCTTCTTCTTCTTCTTCTTCTTCTTCGCTGTTATCAGATTAGCCTTGACTGCAGCTGTAGCTTCTTACAGTTCTACTTGCTCTAGAATTATAGAGTATAATACATTGTTCACATTTTGTTATCGAGTATACAGGAAATCGGATACACTATCTTGTTCAACATTCTCCAGGAACCAATAAAGTTTACCACAATCTCATGATCCAATATCAGGAAAGAGAACAGGCCATTGCCCTACAGTTACATAAGAAAAAGATAATGGGAAAAGTGAGAAAGATATGCCAAGAATGTTTCGTAAAGATTTCTGAACCTCATGGAATATCTAAAGCTTAAAAAAAACTAACAAATGTGGTAATTATTAACTAGGACAGCTCTGCCCATCTTGGTATTTACGAGGGTCGGTCAAAAAGTAATGCCTCCCATTTTTTTCTACTTAAAAAAATTAAGTTAAGTGAAAAATTTGAATTTGGCGCCATTCCTCAAACCTTCTTCTGCAATCCACTGCAGTAGTAACTTTCTGTGTCAACAGGTGGGAGCACAGCAGAAGTTTGTAAGATGGCCGACGTCGATGTTCGTTTGAGACAGCGTTGTGTGATTGAATTCTTGAATGCAGAAGGTGAAACGCCCATACGCATTCATGAAAGACTGAAGAAGGTGTATGGTGTTGTGACAGTGGATGTCAGCACTGTTAGACGATGGGTTCGTCGTTGTAAGGAAGCTGAAGGGCAAACACCGTTGACTGACGAAAAGCGGAGCGGCAGGCCGGTGAGTGCAGTGACTCCACACAACATTCAGCAAGTTGATGACATCATTCGTGGTGACCGTCGGGTGACTGCAGATGAAGTGTGTCGCATTATTTCTCTTAGTAAAGGCAGTGTGATCACGATTATTAAACAATTGGGGTACTCAAAAGTTTGTACACGGTGGGTTCCAAGAATGTTAACCGATCAGATTTTTTGGAGCAGGGATGCACAATAAATTCTGTTCAATACGTCACAACCCTCAAAAAACTTAAAGCACGTCTTCAGCGAGTTCGCCCAACAAAATCAATGGCAGATGTTCTTCTTTTGCATGACAATGCAAGACCACACACCAGTCGTCACACCTCTGACGAGATTGTCAAAATTGGATGTGAAGTTTTGCCTCATCCCCCATACAGCCCTGACTTGGCACCATCAGACTTCCATCTGTTCGGGCCACTAAAAGAAGCTCATCGTGGGATTCATTTTGAAGATGAGGAGGCCGTCAAAACATCCGTGCGTCAATGGCTTAGAAAGCAGAGCTGTGATTTTTACCGTGCTGGGATACATGCCCTTGTTCAAAGATGGACCAAAACTGTAGAGATGGGCGGAGATTACATTGAAAAATGACAAAATGATCCTCAATGTTGTGGTTTTCAACCTATGTAATTGCATTTAAATTTCCTGACAATTAAACGTAGAAAAAAAAATAGGAGGCATTACTTTTTGACTGACCCTCGTAAACATGTACTTACCGTACGAACCTGCATCCTCAATTCTATTTGCCTATTCCAATAAATTTTGTACAATACAAGTGATAGTTTTCCCTTATTTTCATTTGTAGTACAACTATAGTTTTTAAGTTTTTATGTCTAATTCTCATTGAGAAATGACTAATCTGCAGCAGTCAGCATCCTCATGGTAGATTTTTCCTTTCAGAATTTTATACGTTTTCCAAATTTTTTTGTTATCATGAACTGGCTTGGCCTGGCAGTGTGGCCACTGGCAGGCACACTGACAAGTATGATGCTCGTGGTAGCCAATGGATTAAGAGGGCAACTCTCGGGGTGTGCACAGCACCAGCTCCAAAGAAAAAAAATTAAATTGCTGGAATTGACACATGATTAATTTTTGGGGTCAAATACAATTTTTCAACCAACGGGCACATGAACACATTATTCAGAATTTTCTGAAAATCCATCTAATCTAAAAAGGGGTTACTGTCATAACAGACAAACTACAGAAGGTTAAAGAGGGAAGGTGACAAAGGATAAAAACTGTAGACGTCTACAAAATGAAAAATTTAAGGATACAACTGTCTGGGGAGCGAAGTGTGAAAAGACTGCCAAGAAAGAGTGACAAAACATTTATTGACACTATAACAACTGTTAATACCTGATTATATTGTTGACTTAATTCAACAAATACTGTAGCAGTAGCAAACACTTCAATTACAGACTAGATATATCTATAAATCAAATTTTATAATACTTTTAACAAATGGGAAAAGGTTATCAAAAAATCAGTAAAGAAGTATTTCTGTAGTTCATCCTAAATAACCACAAAATAATTCTTATCTTGTCATTCTTAGCTTTTTTTAAGCATATAATAAAAGGGTTTCCAATTTACTAACAACCAAAATAATATTACAGTTTGAATTGTCCTGTTGCAATTTTTAAGTTTTTATTAGGTAATAAAAAAGTTACACAATAACTTAAGGAAATTAAGTACCAATTTAAATCAATTACAAAGATTATTTTACATAGAATTTAGTTTGATCTTCATTATTTCCTTCTGTTGCTTCCCGAACCAGCTAGAATCATAGCAATTCGTATGAAGATGTTCACTGTATCTAGATAAATAGAGATGGACCTGAAATATAAAAAAAAGCAGCACAATTAAACCACAGCTGAAAACTGCATTACACTAAACATAACAGTAATCATTCTCTCTGCAGCAGGTATGGGCCAGCGAGAAACATTTTGCAAGATTAAAACTGTTTGTCTAGCTCGAAAAATTCATTTTGGAAATACCCCAGTGACGGTGACTAAGCAAATTTAACTAATAACTTTCTTCCAGGGCTGCTAGTATATCAAGGTATGCAACAGATCTTTTCTAGGGGTTTTGCAAGTACGGGGAGAGATCCTGGCAGAATTGAAAATGTAACGATAGGTTTCGAGTCATGCCTGGATAGCTCAGCCAGTAAGAGAATAATTAAGATAGGGTTTTTTTTTCAAAGAGACATTACACAAAAAATACACGAAAGAAACAAAACTTTTCATGTTCCTGAGAAATTATTGGATGTGTCGTGTTATGTAGTGAAAGTTTTCATTAAAATTTATGAACTCTGAAGCAAAGGATGAGCAGTTACCACAGAAGTGTTCTCACTTAGCTGTAGAACGGTATGTACAAGGCCCGACACAAAAGTAACAATATCAATGATAAAAATTTCTGTAGCTTATGTGTAAATTGAATTAGTGGTAGATTTATTTTGGGTTCACATACCTCTTTATTAGCTTCTTTTATAGCTCAAAACATTTCTGCAGTTAATTTTCTACGAGGCCACACATGAACATTGGCATTTTTGCTTTCTAGTGGAGTAGTATTAATCCACTGCCACCGAGCTGACCAATTTTGACGGAACTTGTCGCAGCATAAGAGCACAGTTCAACATTGAAAAGTAACATTTGCTTAATACTGAAAGCAGTCTTTTACTTCTATCGGTTCTATCAATGTTGAAATTACTGATAAAAATAAGCATGTTAATATATAATAGTTGTTTTTAAGAGAGGTAAGCAGGCAGTTAGTCAGTTCTTACTGAATACGTCAGCTAGGTACCAAATTACGTTGCATTATAAAATACGATAAACACATACTAACTAACGAACATAAAATTTCAACTTACTGACACATTCTTAAGAACAGATGATCGAGCAATAGTTCAAAATAAACTGTTGGCACAAAGTGTGACGGCCCAGACAGCCATTGCCTCTTCAGGGCAGTGGAGCAACAGGGAGTCCTGTCAGTCCCTCGATGAGCTGACATGGCTGGGGTTCCCTCAGAGAGAGAGAGAGAGAGAGAGAGAGAGAGAGAGAGAGAGAGAGAGAGAGAGAGAGAGAGAGAGAGAGCGGGGGAGTGGGGGGAAATCCCCTTAATGAATAAACGATAAAACCAGATCAGCTACTGAGGCATCGTCCCATCGTCCGCTAACATCATAGGTAGCGAGTCAGAAGATTCCACTACTAGACGCCTGGGTTAGGACAGTCCAGCAAAATGTGAACTGTCAAATGGGAAATGCAACAACACTGAGGTGGAAACTCACAATGGAGGAGACAACCATGAGTCAGCCGAGTATGGCCAATGCATATTCCAGATTCCAACTCCTCAGATCTTCACGGCGATTAACAATACGATTCTGGACAGGTGTATACGATTTGGAACAACCAGGAGATCCGTGAAAAACCTGGGAATTTTTTCATCCGGGGAAAACCGGGGAATCTTTAAGAATTCCGGAAATTTTTCGTTGTTTTAGTTTTCACTTATATTTTTGTAATTTTGACTGGTAAGAACTGATACTCTAACAAAGGATATTACTGTATCCCACTACTGCAGCATTAAAACATGAACGAGAGGAAAAGAAAAAAAAGAAAACTTCAATTGCAAAGGAAAGGTGCCATATAAAATAGCACACATCTGCCAACAGCACAATGTGTCTTCCTAGACTATGCAATGCTTCATAACAACAATTTGCCTCCAATGAGTGTGACGTCACAACTGTTTACATTAGATTCATTCAAGCAGATACGAGTGGGCTCATCCACACGTGCAGTTGAGTCACGTATGAGTACACCTTGTCACTCTTCTGGCTACAGAAGTGTAGCTGTTGGCTGTGTAAGCAGCAGTAGCAGCAACCAGCCACATGGGGTACCTGGAAAAATGTTACTGGCATGTCCAAGCTGCCAGATTCACATGTGTGCAGCAGGTCCAGCTCTAGTGGAGGGAGGGCGGCAAACTGCAGTATCTAAACGAGGAGGCAATTTTGGAGGGAGGGGAAAATTCATATTCTCGAGGAAAAAAACTGTTTCACAAAGCACCTAGCATCCAGCGCACGTAGGGCTATCGATTATTCAATGATTGTGGAACACACCCCTGCTGGTTTTGGACATTTTTGAACATAGTCTAAGTTGATTTCTGAATGAATTATAAGTTGATTTTTGAATGCGTGCATAGCATACATGATGTCTCTGCCAGGGCAATCCTCGTCGCATATGGAAATGAACTTTCCTGCAGACAAAACAGGATGGGGCTATATAACCTGGGCGGAATAAAGCCAAACCAGTGAATGCCAACTGCTGCTTGTTTATGAGATTGATTTGCAAATGTTCAGCAATGTTATAATTACTAGTGAAATCCATAGATTCAGACTATCGGAGTAGAAATACACGACTAAGAGGAATAACAGGTAGAAAGATTATGTATTATCTTCAAGGTGTATCCAAGAATGTGACATTATGACAAAATTTTTGGCCAGATTGCAACACTAGACAGGGCTAGTTGTAGTCCCCAGCTAGCAGTCACTTAAGTTCCATTCTGGGAGTAGTGTGGAAAGCGCATTGCACAAACACCTACTAACACCTAACTGGAAAATAATCACTGTATAACTTAACCGGTGATTGTGGCAGGGTTAGTAAAGTTAACCGGAGAATGAGTTTTGACAATGGTAGGAATAGTTACAGAATTAGTGATGACAATATTGTTTGTTAGAACTAGTAAGGAGAAGAAATGGGGACCTCACACAAATTATGGAAGAATATGATGATTCCAACTTTATACAAAAATTTCGTTCTACTACTTTTCGGTCTCGTGGATGAGAAACTGGAGCATATGCCTGAAATGTGAAACTATTTCCTTTTGATTGTAGCAGGCCAAATAGGTACTTCGTGAATTATATTGTCGTACCATAAAAATGGTCATTATTGCCAAAACAGCCTCGCTTATTTGGTGCGTGTTACAATTGCTGCAATGTTAGAAAGGCCTATTTTCTGTTATCTAGCAGACAGTGACAAAATAGACATAATCAGATCGAGAAACCACACCAGTCTTTGGTACTATTTGTATTAACAGCTTTTTCAATATTAGATGAGTAACAGTTCTTTTTTTCCCCCCCCATGAACCATGGACCTTGCTGTTGGTGGGGAGGCTTGCGTGCCTCAGTGATACAGATGGCCATACCGTAGGTGCAACCACAACGGAGGGGTATCTGTTGAGAGGCCAGACAAACATGTGGTTCCTAAAGAGGGGCAGCAGCCTTTTCAGTAGTTGCAGGGGCAACACTCTGCATGATTGACTGATCTGGCCTTGCAACATTAACCAAAACTGCCTTGCTGTGCTGGTACTGCGAAGGGCTGAAAGCAAGGGAAACTACAGCCATAATTTTTCCCGAGGACATGCAACTTTACTGTATGATTAAATGATGATGGCGTCCTCTTGGGTAAAATATTCCGGAGGTAAAATAGTCCCCCGTTCAGATCTCCGGGCAGGGACTACTCAATAGGACGTCGTTATCAGGAGAAAGAAAACTGGTGTTCTACGGATCGGAGTGTGGAATGTCAGATCCCTTAATCGAGCAGGTAGGTTAGAAAATTTAAAAAGGGAAATGGATAGGTTAAAGGTAGATATAGTGGGAATGTTGGCAGGAGGAACAAGACTTTTGGTCAGGTGAATACAAGGTTATAAATACAAAATCAAATAGGGGTAAGGCAGGAGTAGGTTTAATAACGAATAAAGAAATAGAGACACAAAGCCCACGCCTACTACAGTAGTACAAGTTTATATTCCAACTAGCTCTACAGATGACGAACAAATTGATGAAATGTATGATGAGATAAAAGAAATTATTCAGGTAGTGAAGGGAGACGAAAATTTAATAGTCATGGGTGCCTGAAATTCGTCAGTAGGAAAAGGGAGAGAAGGAAACGGAGTAGGTCATTATGGATTGGGGCTAGGAAATGAAAGAGGAAGCCGTCTGGTAGAATTTTGCACAGAGCATAACTTAATCATAGCTAACACTTGGTTGAAGAATCATGAAAGAAGACTGTATACATGGAAGAACCCTGGAGATACTGACAGGTTCCAGATAGATTATATAATGGTAAGACAGAGATTTAGGAACCAGGTTTCAAATTGTAAGACATTTCCAGGGGCTGATGTGGACTGAACACAATCTGTTGTTTATGAACTGTAGATAAAAACTGAAGAAACTGCAAAAAGGTGGGAATTTAAGGAGATGGGACCTGGATAAACTGAAAGAACCAGAGGTTGTACAGAGTTTCAAGGAGAGCATAAGGGAACAATTGACAGGAATGGGGGAAACAAATACAGTAGAAGAAGAATGGGTAGCTCTGAGGGACGAAGTAGTGAAGGCAGCAGATAATCAAGTAGGTAAAAAGATGAGGGCTACTAGAAATCATTGGGTAACAGAAGAAATATTGAATTTAATTGATGAAAGGAGAAAATATAAAAATGCAGTAAATGAAGCAGGCAAAAAGGAATACAAACGTCTCAAAAACGAGATCGAAAGGAAGTGCAAAATGGCTAAGCAGGGATGGCTAGAGGACAAATTTAAGGATGTAGAGGCTTATCTCGCTAGGAGTAAGATAGATACTGCCTACAGGAAAATTAAAGAGACCTTTGGAGAGAAGAGAACCACGTGTATGAACATCAAGAGCTCAGATGGAAACCCAGTTCAAAGCAAAGAATGGAAAGCAGAAAGGTGGAAGGAGTATATAGAGGGTCTATACAAGGGTGATGTACTTGAGGGCAATATTATGGAAATGGGAGAGGATGTAGATGAAGACGAAATGGGAGATAAGATACTGCGTGAAGAGTTTGACAGAGCACTGAAAGACCCGAGTCGAAACAAGGCCCCGGGAGTAAACAACATTCCACTGGAACTACTGACAGCCTTGGGAGAGCCAGTCATGACAAAACTCTACCAGCTAGTGAGCAAGATGTATGAGACAGGCGAAATACCCTCAGACTTCAAGAAGAATATAATAATTCCAATCCCAAAGAAAGCAAGTGTTGACAGATGTGAAAATTACCGAACTATCAGTTTAATAAGTCACAGCTGCAAAATACTAAGGCGAATTCTTTACAGACGAATGGAAAAACTGGTAGATGCGGACCTCGGGGAGGATCAGTTTGGATTCCGTAGAAACACGTGTTGGAACACGTGAGGCAATACTGACCTTACGACTTATATTAGAAGAAAGATTAAGGAAAGGCAAACCTACGTTACTAGCATTTGTAGACTTAGAGAAAGCTTTTGACAATGTTGACTGGAATACTCTCTTTCAAATTCTGAATGTGGCAGGGGTAAAATACAGGTAGCGAAAGGCTATTTACAATTTGTACAGAAACCAGATGGCAGTTGTAAGAGTCAAGGGGCATGAAAGGGAAGCAGTGGTTGGGAAAGGAGTGAGACAGGGTTGCAGCCTCTCCCTGATGTTATTCAATCTGTATATTAAGCAAGCAGTAAAGGAAACAAAAGAAAATTTTGGAGTAGGTATTAAAATTCATGGAGAAGCAGTAAAAACTTTTAGGTTCGCCGATGACATTGTAATTCTGTCAGAGACGGCAAAAGACTTGGAAGAGCAGTTGAACGGAATGGACAGTGTCTTGAAAGGAGCATATAAGATGAACATCAACAAAAGCAAAACGAGGATAATGGAATGTAGTCAAATTAAATCGGGTGAGGGAATTAGATTAGGAAATGAGACGCTTAAAGTAGTAAAGGGGTTTGGCTACTTAGGGAGTAAAATAACTGATGATGGTCAAAGTAGAGAGGACATCAAATGTAGACTGGCAATGGCAAGGAAAGCATTTCTCAAGAAGAGAAATTTGTTAATATCGAATATAGATTTATGTATCAGGAAGTCGTTCCTGAAAGTATTTGTTTGGAGTGTAGCCATGTATGGAAGTGAAACATGGGCAGTAACTAGTTTGGATAAGAAGAGAACAGAAGCTTTCGAAATGTGGTGCTACAGAAGAATGCTGAAGATTAGATGTGTAGATCACGTAACTAATGAGGAGGTATTGAATAGGATTGGGGAGAAGAGAAGTTTGTGGCACAATTTGACGAGAAGAAGGGACAGGTTGGTAGGACATGTTTTGAGGCATCAAGGGATTACAAATTTAGCATTGGAGGGCAGTGTGGAGGATAAAAACCGTAGAGGGAGACCAAGAGATGAATACACTAAGCAGATTCAGAAGGATGTAGGCTGCAATAGGTACTGGGAGATGAAGAAGCTTGCACAGGATAGAGTAGCATGGAGAGTTGCATCAAACCAGTCTCAGGACTGAAGAGAACAACAACGACAACAACAACAACATAGTTCTTTTGCAGAAAGGAAAGCATGCCATGTACAGTTGTAGAAGAAACGTGTAGTGTCTGCCTGTGTCTTGTCTCTACTGGCTTTAGGTATCCTATATATAATTTTATGTCACACAGTAGATCAAGTTAGATAATAGGCAAGAAAGAGTCCAGATTTTCTGAAGAGTTCTTGTTCTCCCGGTTACAAATACTCCCACGCAGTATTAATCACAATTTTTTAATTTTTTAAATGGGGAAAATGTCAAACCGGACGACTGGCAGCAGGAGAGGCACTACAGGACTTTTTAATTTCCACTGTCCTGAAATAGTTTGATGGCATCCATTACAAAATATACATGTTCGAGCTCCACAGAGCGAAATAGTAACATGCGGTATAAGGATGTTGTTTGAAGAGATGTGGCACTGCACTTCAGCACACTTAAGACCAAATAACATGTCTTACATTTCCTCGAAGATATATGTTTTATGCATTAGACTCTTCAGAAAGATGTGCACTACAAAATGAACTTATTTTTGAAAAGTCTTCAATATTTGACGTTCTGATGCGCAGAGCAGTCCAAGTTATATTGGGGTGCGGGATAGTCTTCATGTGACCCGTGTTTATGTTTATTGATTTTTCTGTTTCCTCTTCGTTTACTGCTCCAACATCAAACGAAAACAAGATGGATTTCTGTGGCTGGGAGCTATCAAGTGAATTAAAATACATTCACATTATTACAGAAGGCTAAAATATGGTACTGCTTTCGTATTTTATTTTATTTTATTTTATTTCCACGTTTCTGACAGTCAAGCATTAATCACCTTGCAGAATGAAGTTATTTTTGTCGGTTTGCTAAAGAAATTTGGCTTTTATTAAGCTTTCCCGCCGAGGCAGTAAATTTATTTGAAACAAAATGTTTTAAGTCCGCACTATTGGCTAGTTTCAACAGTTCACTGCATTTGAAGGGCACATTTTCATGTTCTAGCACATACGGCATTATGCCATAATAAAGAACCAAGCATGAGACAATACAGTATGGTACACCAAGAAAACTTAAGTCCCGAAAATCACACTGAAAAGCTTAATATCAGGTCGAGGCCTACGTCATTGGGAAAATGGACATACAAACGAGCGCTTTAAGGCAAACTATGCTTTTTTATATGGTTCATGAAATTACAATGCTCTTAAAGTATCCTCTGATGTCTTGTTTCTTTTATGACAAAATGTAAGTAAGATTTTTTAATGTTTTACACATATTAACATAAGAGCTTCCTACATCACCGTAGCTGTACAAGCACTCCTCTTATCTGGCACTCTCTGGCAACTGCTGAAATAAATGTAACAAGTCACGGGAAAATATTGCGAATTCGGGTTCGAAAAACGTTATATTCAAAGTAAATTTCCTTTTATGCAAGATGAACAATGTGCAAGAATGTACGATGAATTTCTTAAATCACAGGGCACTTGCTCTCATTTAAAAATCAACTCCTTGATGACAAGCCATTTAGAAGAATTTCGAGCCCAGAAGATCAGAGATTTATGTCGGTATTAAAACTTTTACTGGCATTTTGTGTAATCTATCTTAAAGTGTAACATGTGCTGAACAGATCAACATTATATGTGAAAGCTTAGCTTCTCTTGTATCTTATTAATCTTCGTGATGAATATTATACGAAAAAGCTTTGCTTTTCTTGTAGCAATACTATGTATATTAACTTAAACCATTAACTTTTCCTGTTGGTGGAATTTGAATTCATACTTTCGTAATACGAAAATATGTAATGTACATGTTGCTACACATCAAAGATCTTTCCAAAACTTGTTTTTCTCCCTTAGTTTCGTTTCCTAAAGCACTGAGAAATTCTACGCTGTTGTATAAAACCATATCCATTCAAAGGATTGATAAGTTTTACTGTTCCGACGGAAAATATACTGTCACTTAACATGGGAAAAATTTATTTTCACCCAGGAGCAAATTTATTTTTAACCGGGAGATCCGGAATTTTTTGTCCTTGTTCGCATATTCACCCTGCTGGAATACTGATCAAGAGGTGGCTTGCTGGTATCCGATTTGGCCAGCCTGTCTGAGAGTTTACTCCTCGAGATACTAACGTAAGTGTCCAGACGGAGACCACCAAGCATCCACACTGCTAGAGGGCAAAAAGGGAAGCCAGGAACAAGGGATGGCAAACTTAACACTGATAAAGAGCTTGTAAACTGCTCAAAGGGTTGCTACAGATGGGGAAGCACTCACCGGTGCAGGAACAGACACACATAAGAGCACGAGAGAGCACTATGAACTCCACAGTGAAAATACTGCAGCTATCTGGCAAGGAGTGGAGTTCGTTACATCTCACACGAATGTAAGCAAAGCCAGGGTAACTGACAACTATCCAGCCATCAGTATAGGCAACTTCTGAACCATGAAAAAATGTTGAGAATTGAGAATAATTGGTGACGGAGGGCTTCAGGATGAACCGACTCTTTCGGTCTTTGTGACCTGTCAAGCTACAGCTGCAGACAGGTGAGGCACCATGAAGGTGTACATGAATGGGCCAACAGGAGAAGTGGTACATGGTAAAGATGGCATTTAAAAAAAAAAAAAAACACCCTGGGCTGCCACTGCAGTAGGTGGATCTTTGTATCTGGAAAGACCAGATGGTAGTTTGGGTACTCCAGGGAGCAGTTGACACACAACGCATAAGCGATCAACTGCACAGAGCCCACAATGATGGAACCCCTGCCTCGGCTAGGAGGCTGGTGTCTGCACAAGTCTGAAAGGTACCAGTTGCCAGTCATACCCCACAATAGACCATATGGTCCTGCAATTTTAATTTCGAAGGTGATGCTGAGCCATATGCGAAATCCAGAAGGGAATGAGCCAATGCTCTGTAGAGTCTTAACGGAGTATAGCAATCTGCGCCCCAATTGGTGTGGCTGAGGCATTGAAGAGCATTGAGATGCCATCCAAATGTACCGTTTAGTTGATGATGATGCAGAATTCATGTCAACCAGGCATCAAAGACCAGTCCCAAAAAATGATGAGAACCCACTACATTGAGGAACTGGGCAGCAAGGTCCGGATGGGGATGGTTTGTGTGGCGATGACAGAAATGCGTAACACTGGTCTTGGCAGCAGAAAAATGGAAGCTATTACTGACAGCCAAAGACTTCACTCCGTGCATTGCTCCTTGCAGGCTACATTCAGCAATCCCCTTCATGGACAAAGAAAAACATCATCAGCATACTACGAGGGGGACACTGTAGGCCCTGCAGCCACCACCAGGCCACTGATAGCCACTAAAGAGACGGACCCTCAAAACAGAACCCTGTGGAAGCCCATTCTTCTGCAGACTGGAGGTGCCACAGGAAACACCAGCCTCTACCTTAAAAGTGCGGCATGGAAGAAAGTTCCAGATAAAAATCAGGAGTGAGCCACAGAGGTCCCACTCGTGTAAGATGGCAAGGATATGGTGGCATCTATTGTAACAAACTTTATGCAGATTGAAGAGAACTCCAACAAAAGATGTTTGGCTGGCAAATTCCAGGTGGACCACATTATCTGCAGTAGAGTGGCCTCGGCAAAGGACACCCTGGTCGAAGCCACAATGTCCTGAGATTCAACAAACCAATACAGCCTTTGACTCACCATACATTCAAGTAACTTGCAGAACACCTTATTTAAACAGATTTGATGATAGCTGTCTATCTGAAACTGCAGTTTACTCAATTTCAAACCTGGAATAACAACCCATTTCTCACCACTGGGAAGAGTGTTCCCCCTCACTGAGGATACAGTTAAATTGGGCGAGTATATGATATTAGCTAGTCCCTGATAAGTGTTCAAGCACTAGGTTGTGCACACAGACCAATACATGAGCCATCTAGGGACAGAGAGCAAGTGTGCTAGCGAATTCCCACTTGGCAAACTGGGCATTATAAGCCTCAAGGCATTGTGAAGCAAAAGATAAACAGAAACAGAAACAGTGTTTGAGAAGACAGAACACGGGCAGACGGTGGACCAACACCGAGGCCTGGGCAAAATGCTCTGCGACAGACCAGGCTGATGAAGATATCATTATTCAAGGAAATTCCTGGGACACATGTAGGAGGATGGCGACCAAAAGCAACCCTCATCTTTATCCATACCTGTAAGGGGGGGGGGGGGGGGGGGGGGGGAGAAGAGAGAAAAGAGATAGATAGATATTGACACCATATGTAGTGTTGGAGGGCACGACAGTAGTCTTTCGTAACTATAACAATTTCAGGGTCCACCAAGGGACAGCCTTTGCTTCGGGAGAACCTGAGGAGCAAGGAATCACCATGCACCAGCCAAAAGGATGATGTTGGCCAAATTCTGTAATAGCTCATCAGTGCCATTGTGTGGTGGAGTAGTTTGGATGACAGCCAAGGAAAAGGCATCCCAATCAGTATTAGTAAAGGCTCACCTGGAAAGGTGTCCAGGTGAGTGCTGCTGAAGAAAACACACTCCTGGAAATGGAAAAAAGAACACATTGACACCGGTGTGTCAGACCCACCATACTTGCTCCAGACACTGCGAGGGGGCTGTACAAGCAATGATCACAGGCACGGCACGGCGGACACACCAGGAACCGCGGTGTTGGCCGTCGAGTGGCGCTAGCTGCACAGCATTTGTGCACCGCCGCCGTCAGTGTCAGCCAGTTTGCCGTGGCATACGGAGCTCCATCGCAGTCTTTAACACTGGTAGCATGCCGCGACAGCGTGGACGAAACCGTATGTGCAGTTGACGGACTTTGAGCGAGGGCGTATAGTGGGCATGCGGGAGGCCGGGTGGACGTACCGCCGAATTGCTCAACACGTGGGGCGTGAGGTCCCCACAGTACATCGATGTTGTCGCCAGTGCACGTGCCCGTCGTCCTGGGACCGGACCGCAGCGACGCACGGATGCACGCCAAGACCGTAGGATCCTATGCAGTGCCGTAGGGGACCGCACCGCCACTTCCCAGCAAATTAGGGACACTGTTGCTCCTGGGGTATCGGCGAGGACCATTCGCAACCGTCTCCATGAAGCTGGGCTACGGTCCCGCGCACCGTTAGGCCGTCTTCCGCTCACGCCCCAACATCGTGCAGCCCGCCTCCAGTGGCGTCGCTACAGGCGTGAATGGAGGGACGAATGGAGACGTGTCGCCTTTAGCGATGAGAGTCGCTTCTGCCTTGGTGCCAATGATGGTCGTATGCGTGTTTGGCGCCGTGCAGGTGAGCGCCACAATCAGGACTGCATACGACCGAGGCACACAGGGCCAACACCCGGCATCATGGTGTGGGGAGCGATCTCCTACACTGGCCGTACACCTCTGGTGATCGTCGAGGGGACACTGAATAGTGCACGGTACATCCAAACCGTCATCGAACCCATCGTTCTACCATTCCTAGACGGGCAAGGTAACTTGCTGTTCCAACAGGACAATGCACGTCCGCATGTATCCCGTGCCACCCAACGTGCTCTAGAAGGTTTAAGTCAACTACCCTGGCCAGCAAGATCTCCGGATCTGTCCCCCATTGAGCATGTTTGGGACTGGATGTAGCGTCGTCTCACGCGGTCTGCACGTCCAGCACGAACGCTGGTCCAACTGAGGCGCCAGGTGGAAATGGCATGGCAAGCCGTTCCACAGGACTACATCCAGCATCTCTACGATCGTCTCCATGGGAGAATAGCAGCCTGCATTGCTGCGAAAGGTGGATATACACTGTACTAGAGCTGGCATTGTGCATGCTCTGTTGCCTGTGTCTACGTGTCTGTGGTTCTGTCAGTGTAATCATGTGATGTATCTGACCCCAGGAATGTGTCAATAAAGTTTCCCCTTCCTGGGACAATGAATTCACGGTGTTCTTATTTCAATTTCCAGGAGTGTATAAGATGATTGCTGTCACACAACTCATGACTCCCCATTGAATGGATGGTATGGATACAGGACTACAGACAGCAATATCAATGGCCAAGAAAGTGCCATGTGCCACACTAAAGTGTGTAGAGACTCCAGTATTGAGGAGGCAGAGATGAAATCCTGCCAGCAGATCTTCAGTAACCTTGCCCTACTGAGTGGTTGCACTACCACCTCACAGACAGTTATGGGTGTTAAAATCCCCAAGGAGAAGAAATGGGGATGGGAGCTGTTGAAGGAGGGCAAGAGGAACAGGAAGCATAGGATGCCAGTCTGGGGGGTAAATAATGACTGCACATCATTACTAAATAATGTAAATGGATCTGAACAGCCGTCACTTCCAGTGCACTATGAAGAGAAACACATGATCTAATAATGTCCATGCAGACTGATGTACAGACAACACTGGAGACTCGCAAAGGGCCAGCTTGGTTCTGGCAGAAGGCCTGAAAACCATGAAGAGATGTCGAATGAATATCCATAAAATGAGATACCTGCAATACAACACAAGCTACAGAGCAGAGAGAAAGAGAGACTGCAATTCCAGAAGGTTACAACAGTTACCGCCGCAGTTCCATTGGATGAGAGTAATACAAGAGGCTGACTGGACAACAAACAGGCCAGAATTGGTCATACTGAGTCAGTGTCCATCACCAGTAATGATTGAGTGAATTCTATGAATGTAAACCATCATGCTCTAAAAGAGAACGAGTGCCCTTGAGACCCACAGAGTGTGGGTCCTGTGTCTGACTCAGTAACAGACTTCTTGTCCTGGAGACAATGGGGTGGAGGGTTCCTAGAGGAAGCCCCAGCCCTGGAAGATGCCAGAGAAGATGGTTTCTTCTCCGGCCAAGGAGTGGTTCCATAAGGGGAGGGAACAGGAACCACCAGGGAGGAGGAGGAGAGGGGGACAGAACTGAGGCAAGGAGAAAGAGGAAAAGACGCAACAGAAGCAAAGGCAGTTGTTACAGATACTGGATAGAGACAGTTGAATTTCTATGGGGCATCAGTGTGGGACATATGCTTGAGAGTTTTGAATTCATGAACTTTCCCTTCTTTTTTTATATATCAGGCAATTCAGCGAGGGAATGTTATCCCCCACAAAAACCAGGGTGAGAGAACCGGTATCAACACAATTCCCTTAGACCTATCTGAACTCACCAGATGAAATGAACACCATAGTGTTCCAGTTTAATTCAGAGTTCTTCATCAGATTAAAGGAGCATAGCCTTGTGAAAAATAACACAAGGACTGGTGAGAAGTAATTGTCACTGAGGGATGTTTCCTAAATATTTGCAAGCACAAAGGGTAGCCGACCGACAGGCAGAAGAGGGTTTAATCAGTAGGGAACCTGGATCCATCCTGGTATCATCAGGGGCTCACCCCTTGTGCACCACCCAGCTGCAGCAAGGGCCACCTGGCACAGTGGCACTGCTGGGAGTTCTGATGCACTGAAAGACAAGTGAACATTCCTAAGCACATAAAAGGTGATGGTAGCTCAGGTACCAGAAGTGTGATCCCTGTGTCATCAGAAGACTCAGTCAGATGGATACATAAGCAGTTCCACCACACGGGGTGGCTATATGTGCTGGTGACCTATTGCAGTGTTGATTGGTTGGGTGATTTAGTGGAGGGAACCAAACAGTGAGGTCATTTATCTAAAATGGCAGAAATCAAAAGAAACAACAGAAATGGCACAGTTTAGTGAGGGGGAAGGGATAATGTGGAAACAAACAGGGGAGAAGGGGCATCAGGGCAGCACAAAGAAGAACAGGAGGGGGGGGGGGGGGGGGTGAAAACTGTGAGAACAGGAGTGTTCCAGAAATGGTACAGGCGGTGGGGTGCCAGCACCACCACCAATCTGTCCTGACATCTACACCGTACCATTATGATGCTTCAACAGGGATAACAACAGGGAAAGAAGACACAAGAAACAGGGAAACAAAATAGTGCAACAGGCTACACAATATGCAGGGAAAAGGTTGGGATAAACTGGTCAGTGTGGAAGTATGGTCAAGACCTCCATAACCAACACCCACACTAACTGAGGGACTAAAATTCAGGAGGAAAGTTCAAGGACTTATACCTAAGAGGACAAACCATTTCATGAAGAACACTTGAGGACAGACGTAATCACGTGAGGATTGTCCGTTAACACCCCAGGACAAGGAAGGTGGGAAGGCGTATTTAGTGCAAAAGACCAAAAGGGACAGGCAGACCAGCAAAATATGGACTATGGATCACCGTGACAAGAGCCACACACCTAAAAAGGGTGTGGCATGGATCACTGTAGAGTAAAAAAAAACACGAGTCAACCTAGTATGCCCAATATGAAGACAGTAGAGGACAGCAGATTCCCGCTGGGAGAGGCAGAGGAAAGACCACCACTTGTCGGGAGTCTTCTTGATGGTGCGAAGTTTATGACATAGGGATGTCATCTCCCAAGAGTTGGCAAAAAGGATTTGATGTAAGGCCGCAAACCTGTCCCCCCCCTCCCCCAGTGAGGTCACGGAGAACAGATACCCGCACCCCCCAGCCAGATCAGCAGGTTCATTCCCTGAGTTGTGTGGCCAAGAACCCAAATTCAATCAACTGAACATGCAGCATCACCAAGAACAGTGAGAAGGTCATGGATGGCAGATACCAAGGGATGGCAGAATAAACTCCAAGTGATAGCCTGAAGACCACTCATTGAGTCCATACCTAATAAAACTCTGGTGAGGAGAAGCATTTAATAAAGCCGAGGACCCGATAGACGAATACCAGTTCTGCTGTGAACACCCCACATGTGGCAAGCACGAGATGATGATCCATACCAACAGAGGCTGTGAAGGCATATCCTGCATGATTGGCAGATTTTGATGTAAAAAAACAATGGCATCCTGTAACTCCTGTAAGAGTGTTTGGAACAAACAATGGAACATCATTAGAGTGATGGAGTCTTTATACCCCCCCCCCCCCCCCCTCACTCCCACGAAGAGAATCATCTGAATCTGTGGATGAGGGGTTATCCAACATGGAGAAGAGGACAAGGAAGGGAGATGGAAGTCACAGCAGAGAGAAGAGAGGCGGAGCCCAATTGGTAGACCTACCTGATGGTGGGCAGTGGGTGGGCAACAGCCCGAAGCCACGAAAAGAATATGACAGAAGGGGTAGGCAGGGGAAGAGCAGATACTAACGGCATAGGAAACCAAGAGCTCGGACCACCAAATCGAAGAGGAGGGCTCCCTGTGTCAACCAGAAGGCCATGTACAGGGCTGGTGAGACATGCGCTGATGGTTAAACGGATACCACGATAGCGAAGTGGGTCCAAGATGAGCAGCCGATCCGGAAGCTTGACAACCACATCCACACTGCAAGAGGTGTGGGCAAAGAAGCAAAGAATATTGAATTTACACAAACAGCCAATCTTCAGATGAAGGTATGGGGGCAACCATGTAAGCTTGTTGTCAAAAGAAGACCCAAGAAACACACATGGAGGACCATGGTCAGGCACTGGGCATCCAGGTAGAGCTCCATATCAGGACGGATCATAGTACAACAATAAAAATCGATCACCTTTGACTTAAGGAAGAGAATTGAAAACCATGTGAGAGTGTCGACATGGAAGATTGTCAGATAGCACCCTGCAGCCGCTGTTCTGCAGAGGCCACCGAGTGGGAGCTAGCACAGAAATCATCCACATACAGGCAGAGGCAGAAAGTTCATTAATAGCAATGAAAGAAAGATGAACACTTAATACGGAGCCCTGTGGAATGCCATCCTCCTGAGTTCTCAGAGAGCTGAGAAAAGTGCCAACATGAACTCTGAACAACTGGTGGCACAGAAACAGTGAATAATAATTGGAAGCCACGCCCCCCCCCCCCCCCCCCCCCCCCCCGAAGACCACATTCATTGTGTGTAAGGAGGATGTGACAGTGCCAAGCTGTGTCATAGGCCTAATAAAGATTGAAGAAAACTGTGACAAGATGGTGGAACTGAGAAAAGACTTGCTAAACTGCAGTTTCAAATCTGAGCAGATAATTGATCGGAGAACGTCCCTCCTGAAAGATGCCCTGGGAGATAAAAGGTCCCGAGAGCCAATGAGCTACCATTCGTTCTAGTAATTTGCAAGGGGACATTGATCAGGCTGACTGGCCAGTAACTATGAAGGGACTATAGATCCTGGCCAGGCTTAAAGACAGCAAACCACAATACTGTCTCCCCACTGAGAGGAGAAAATGTCCGAGCCATATGCAGTTAAATGCCTGGAAGAGATACTGTTGGGGAGAATCGAGGTACTGAAGCAATTGGTTATTGACGGAATCAGGCCCAGGAGCTGAATTGTGGGAGAAAGAGAGGGCCACAAGAAGCTCCCATTTAGTAAAAGGTTCATTGTAGGAGTATGTTTGACAAGGGGTAAAACTTAAGCGGGGAGCTTCAGGCTGTTGTTTCCGGAGCAGGAAAGCAGCTGACTAGGAAGCTGACAGTGATGCTGTCACAAAATGGGTCGCGACGTGTTCCACATGAACCGACGATCTGTACGAAGACCCCATGGAAGGGCAAGGCCCAGAATGGAAGACTGCCACTGACGACCTCAAAGGACTGTTCCCAACACACCCGTTTGCTCTCTTTGATTAAGTATTGGGTTTTGGCATGAAGACACTTAAAGGCAATAAGACAGGCGGAGGATGGGTGCCACTTAAGATGTTGCAAGGCGCGGCAACTATCTTTAATAGTTGTGGCAATGGCCATTCTCCACCATGAGGTGAATGGGGCCTGTAAAGAGGGGAACGGCAATGCTGGCAACGTATATTATTTCAGACAGATCACAAACAACTTCATCGATAAAACCTGAGGAAGAAGATAAGAGACTCAACCTGGTAGGTATATAGAGGCCAATTATCAAATTGTAAAGCCAAGAGGGGTAATGTGGTCATCGGGAGGCGGGAAGGGAATGAGAGACCCAATGGGAAGTGGTTATTATCACAGAGGTCATCATGTGGTGACCAATGTAAGGAAGGAAGAAGGAGAGGGGAAGACAGCGAAGATCAATAGCAAAGAGAGTGGCATATGCAGCACTAAAATAAACATGGGAAGCATCATTAAGAAGACACAGGTTGTGGTACACAACACATTGGTCAATAGGGAAACCCCGACCAGATCAAAGAGCACTGCCTCACAAAGGGTGATGGGCATTAAAATGCCTGAGGAGGAGGAAGGGAAGGAGAGGAGAGTTGCTGAGGGGCAGTTACAGCAGCAGATGTAGATGACCTATCAAGAGGGAGATAGAGATTGCAAGTTGTGACTGCAGAGTCCAAGTGGACCCAGATGGCATGTGCTTCCAATGGGGTATGAAGTGGGATACACACACTAACAATACCCATATGGATGAAGATGCAAATACCATCATAAGCCCTCAAAGAGCCAACCTGGTTCCGACAATGCACAGAACCCACAAACGATTGGCGAGTGAGCATCATCAGTAAGATGAGATTCCTCTCGTTGGTAGGCTGAGGAGGGCAAGGCATGGAGGGAGAGTAGACTTCTGCAAGCAAGATCCACAACTGAAAGAGAATGCGCAACCTTTGTGTGCACAGACTATGTGCCCCTGGCAGAGTTGTGGGGGCAAGCCTCTGGCCTGATGGATGCCGGGAGAAGTGTCCTGGGAGGGAGCCCCAATGCCAACAGGAAAGGGACAGGACTGGAGTAAGAAAGAGCGAGGAGGGGAAAGGCTGTAACAGCGGCAAAAGTAGAATTCATTGACCAAGGATGAAGTCTGTCAAATTTCTCGCGAACCTCAGTGTAAGATAAACGATCCAGTGACTTATACTCCTGTACCTTCTTTTCTTTCTTATAAGCTGAGCTATCTGCTGAGCGTGGAGAGTGGCAGTCGTGACAACATGCATGGGTGGTGGAACAGAAGGACTCCCATCATGGAGTGGGTGTCCACAGCCACCACAGCGAGTTCACCATACATCGGGAAGACATTCCAAAATGCAAGCTCTGAAAGCATCTCTTGAGTGGCAGGATGCACAGCTTCACGCTACACTGATTACACAACCTTGACCACCTTTGGGAGCGTATCTCCCTCAAAAGCCAGAATAAAGGCACATTATAGGTGTGATTATCCTAGTTTTCTGCACATGCTCAACAAAATGAACACCCTGTCATTCCTGATTGCCCCAGAGTTACTCATCAACTTGAAGTACGAGATCCCTATGAAAAAAGGATCCCTGGACCATGTTCATACACTAGTGAGGTGTAACTGACACCAGGACACCACCACGATGATCACAAGCATGAAGAGCTGCAGACTGGGTGACAGAAGACATTCTGATCAACAGGGAAACTATAGCATCTTACTGAGATACTATTGTGCTAAACTTGTCTTTGGTATTTTCCACAAAAAATAGTGGCGATGACTATGTCCCACCCATCCTAGAGCAGACCACATTGCGGAGAAAGTGTTTCAATGTAAGCTGGCGAGCCTGGCCCTCCTTCCACTGTGTAACCATGGAAAGGAAGGCCGTGAGGTCATAAAAAGCAGCATTCAATGATCCTTCCATTGATGGGAGTACTGATTCACCGGAATGACAAGCTACCACTCCTAAGTGTACGTGAAGAGGAAACAGCTCAGGAATTAGAAGTGTGATACCTGTGTTGTCAGGGGACTCTGCCAAATGGGTTCATAACAGGCCCACCACAGGGACTGATTTTGCATGCTGGCAACCTCGCAGAGCAGAGGGGAGCTACAGTGCGGAAAAGAGGAAAGAAGGGGATTTTTTTGAGGGGGGGGGGGGGGGGGGGGGAAATGAAAGAAGAGAGTTCTTCCTAAAATTGTTCACAATACAGAAACAGAATTTTGAAAGGGAGGTCAAGTGCCATGGGGAACAAGAAAAAGCTTGAGAAAAAGGGAGATTGGAAACATACAAGACAAGACCGAAAATGAGTAGCAAAACGTAGGTAATAGCTGAGTCATCATGAAGTGAGTAAATGATGGAGAAAGGGGGTGCACGAGGATGAGCTAGAATGGGAATGAGAGGATATGGGGAAGGGAATTCAGCCTTGGAGAGAAGAAAGGCTGCAATAGCTTGGGGCCCCGTGTGAGCCACACACTACCCACAAAAACGAGTTGTGGGGCCCCTTAGCGGGCGGGAGGGCTCGCTATGTCGCTATCGACTTAACCTATCTCTGTTAACAGAGAGGATGAAGTTTGTAATCTAGTCTAATTTTGTATACACAAGCAGGCTTGATACATGAATTGAATGACTGCTTAATCTGTCTCATCACTCATGAAACTGCGTACTCAAAATCCAAGTTATTAGCACCCATAAAGATTTGCGTTGGACAAGTGATCTTAAAAAAACTAAGTCTGCCTTAAACTTTCGTTAGAACAGCATTAACTGCACTGAATTAAATAACTTTCAAAGACAGCTTCAGTAAGGTAGAAGCCTGACAAATGTTAAAACCTGTGATTGTATTTTTGGTAGATAACATTTATACTACTGTACAATGAAACGACCCTGTTGAATGCTGTTTCTAAAAATCTCCAAGAGTTGGTTGGGTGGTTGGATTAAAAGAGCGGGAAAGGGATCAAACTATGAGGTCATAAGTCCCTTGTTCTGAATAAAACAATGCCACAAGCGTGAGAATAAAACAAACGAGACTGACAACTCAAAATGGAATGAAAGGAAAAATCACAAGAATGATGAAGGGCAACAAACATGTAAATGGACTAAAGGGGACAAGGAAACCACAGAAACGCAAGAAAAGGGATGAAGAGATTAAAACAACAAAGCAGATTACCATGGCTGGCTGACCATAAGAATAAAAAAAGAGAATCCACCAACTCTGCAACACTTTAAAACCTCCACCCTAGAAGCACTAAGGTGGAGGACACAGAGGGACAAAGGACATGTGCTAAAACTTAGATCAAATGATAAAACCCACCCTCACAAATAGAACTTAAAACTAAATGGGCCGATGAGGCATTGTCAGATAAAATTAGTGGCAACAAGTCCGGTAACCCAAGATTTCGTCACTGGGCAGTCAAAGTGGGACAGTGCAGCAGAATATGGGTCACTGTCAACTGGGTGCCGCAGTGACACTCAGGCGGGTCTTCATGGCGCAGGAGGTAACCGTGGGTCACCCAAGCGTGGCCAATGCGGAGCCGGCAGAGGACAACAGATTTCCAGGGAGAGGTCCACATGGACGTCTTCACACATTCTTAGTCTCCTTAACGACACACAGTTTGTTGTGTGTACTGTTATGCCATTCCGTCTCCCAAAGCAGAAAAACCCTACTGCATAAGTCAGAATGCAGGTCAGGTTCAGAGATGTCCATCTCCAGAAGCGGTTACTGCATAGCCTGTTTGGTCAGCCTGACGGCAAGTTCATTGCCGGGGATACCGACGCGTCCTGGGGTCCACACAAACACCACTGAACAACAGGATCAGTCCAGGGCATAGATGGACTCCTGGATGGATGCTACCAAAGGATAGCGAGGGTAGCACTGCTCAATAACTTTTAGGCTGCTCAAGGAGTCAGTATACAGAAGAAACGATTACCGAGGACATGAACAGACATACTGAAGTGCACGAGAGATGGCCACCAGCTCTGCAGTGAACACACTGTGGCCATCGGGCAAGGAATGCTGTTCAAAATGGCCTCTGTGGACGTAGGCGAAACCAACATGACTATCAGCTATCAAGCCACTGGTGTAAACCACTTCAGAGCCCTAGGACACGTCAAGAATCGAGAGGTAGTGACAGCAGAGTGCAGCAGGAGTAACTGAGTCCGTAGGTTCATGCGAAAGGTTCAGACAAATTTGCGGCCTAGGTGTACACCATGGAGGTGCATGCAGACGGATTTGGATGGGAGGTGGTAAAGGAAAGGACTCCAGTTCAGACAGAAGGGACAACACATGAACAGCAGCTGAGAACCCTGACCTCGGCCGCCGATGCGGGAGATAAACTGCCTAGGGTGGAGAAATGAGATGGTAATTCGGATGCTCAAGAGAACTACGAATGTTTGCAACCTAACTGGCAAGCAGTTGTGCACGTCAGATCTGCAATGGAGTGACTCCAGCCTCCACCAGGACACTGGTTACTGGAGTCATTCTAAAAGCTCCTGCCGCTAGGCAAATGCCACAGTGATGTCCCAGGTCGAGTACATGCAACGCTGAGGGCACTGCCGAACCATAAACCCGACTCCCATAGTCAAGGTGGGATTAAACAAGGGCTTTGTAGAGCTGCAGCAGAGTAGAGCTATCTGCACCCCAGTAGCTCAGGCAGCGGAGGGCATTGAGGTGCTGCCAGCACTTCCAATTGACTTGGCTACCTCACCTTCTTCAGCATTAAGCAGGTGTCAGGAACCAGTCCTAAGAATTGATATGTCACCACTACAGTGAGTGGATCATCATGAAGGTGAAGTTCTGGTTCCGGAGGAATGGTATGATGCCGACAGAAGTGCACAACACACAACTTAGCGGCCAAAAACTGGAAGCCGTGGGCGAGAGCCCATGACTGCACCTTGTGGATAGTGCCCTGTAGGTGCCACTCAGCAACTCCAGTACTGGAGGAGAAGTATGAAATGAGGAAATTGTCTGCATACAGAGAGGGTGAGAGGGATGGCTCAGCAGCTGCTGCTACACCGTTAATGGCCACTAAAAATAGTGATACACTCTATACAGAGCCCTGTAGGACCCCATTCTCCTGGATATGGGGGAGGGGGGGGGGGGGGGGGGGGAGGGAGGAGAGAACTATGGCACCAGGCACCAACTTGGACACAAAGTATGGAGCCACAGGAAACATGCCTCAGAGAGCCCACCCGTATAATGTGGCAAGGATGATGATGTCACCAGGTGGTGTCATACGCTTTGTGTATGATCAAAAAAGATGGCAACAAGGTGTTTGCCATCTGAACAGCCTTTTTCCAGAAGACGACTTGAGGGACACAAGACTACTATCAGTGGTACAACGACCCTGCCGGAAGCTGCCCTGACAACGAGCCAGCAGGCCACATTACTCTAGGACCCAACCCAAACACCAACACCAACACACCATACATTCCAGCAGCTTACAAACAACGTTGGTGGGGCTGATGAGCCAATAGCTATCCACGCCAAGC
The DNA here is from genome assembly GCF_023897955.1 of Schistocerca gregaria. Classification (NCBI taxonomy): domain Eukaryota; kingdom Metazoa; phylum Arthropoda; class Insecta; order Orthoptera; family Acrididae; genus Schistocerca; species Schistocerca gregaria. The sequence goes on along the minus strand of NC_064921.1, from coordinate 399,558,264 downwards.
GGGTTTTGGCTGGGCTTTGAGCACCGAAACGATGGTGGTTTCCCGCCATTGCAATGGAAAGACACCATCACACCAGATTCAGTTGAAGGTGACGAGGAGATGATGTTTGTAGTCAGGAGAGAGATGTTTAATCACCTGACTGTGGATCTGATCCGGCCCAGGAGCTGTGTTGGGGTAATGTGCAAGTGTGCTGAGGGGCTCCCACTCCATAAATGGGGCATTGTAGGGTTCACTATTGCGTGTAGTGAACGAGAGGACTTTCCATCTGCCGTTTGAGGGTGCAAAAGGCTGGAGGGTAGTTCGCCAATGCAGAGGCTTGAGCATAGTGCTCAGTAATCGAGTTTGTGTCGGTACATAGCACTCCATTGATGGTAATGCCAGGGACACCTGTTGGGGTCTGGTACCCAAAAAGAAGTCTGATCTTCGTCCAGACTTGGGAAGGTGACGTATGGCACCCGATGGTCGACACGTATCTCTCCCAAAACTTCTGTTTCTGTCGTTTTATAACCTGGCGTACATGGGCACAGAGCCGCTTCAAGGCTATCAGATGCTTTAGGGAAGGGTGTCACTTATATGTCTGTAGAGCTCGCCAACACTCTGTAACTGACTCAGCAACTTCCGGCGACCACCAAGGGACTGTCATTCGCCGGGGGGAACACTAAAGAGAGAGGGATCACACTTCCTGCTGCAGAAACGCTTGTGGTAATCACCTGCTCAATCATCACATCAATGTTACCATGTGGGGAGAGTCAACAGTGACATCAGAGGTGAAAGTTTCCCAGTCTGCCTTTTTTAAAGCCCATCTGGGCAGGCATCCATGGGCCTGATGCTGGGGCAGTGACAGGAAGATGGGGAAGTGGTCACGACCACACATGTCATGATGTGCTCTCCAGTGGATAGATGGGAGAAGTCCTGGTCTGCAAATTGATAAATCAATGGCCAAGTAACTACCATCAGCTACACTGAAATCTGTGGCAGCCCCAGTGTTTAAGAGGCACAGGCCAAACTGAGACAGTAAAATTTCGACATCTCTGCCTCAGTCAGTAAGCATGGTGTCACCCCATAAGGGGTTATGGGTGTTAAAATCTCCCAAAAGTAGGAAAGGTTTAAGGAGTTGATCAATCAGTGCAGCTAATACACTCAGGGGTACTGCACCATCTGGAGGAAGACATACATTGCAGACAGTTATATCCTGTGTCGTCCATATTCTGACAGCCACAGCTTCAATAGGTGTCTGATGGGGCACAGTTTCATTACAGACTGAGTTTAGGACATAAACGCAAACTACACCTGACACTATTATAGTCGCTACGTTTCCTGTAATATCCTTTATAGCCGAGGAGGGCAGAGGTCCGCATTGCTGGGAACCGGGTTTCCTGGAGGGGAATGCAGAAAGCAGGTGTAAAGCTTAACAGTTGCCTTAGCTCAGCCAGGCGGTGGGAAAAACTGCCGCAATTCCACCAGAGGATGACATCATCTTGAGACTGGGAGGGCACAGAACATTCAATGAGGCAGTTTAGAACTCAGGGTCACCTGCTGCCACCGACATTTTGCTTGAGCAGTATATATCCATTGTGTGTGAGGGTCTGGCAAGATCCATGTCCTCAGCGGACGCCACCGCTATTTCCTTGATCTTAGGGGGTTTTATTTTTGGGTTTCTCTCACACACTAGATCGCGTGTTTGGCTGGGAGGACTTCACTGGCTCAGACTCTGGGACTGAGGACGAGCGTGAAGCCCTATGACCAGCTACTTTTGGGCTCTTCAGCCACTGGCGTTTGTCGTCTTTCCCAATAGCAGAAACCTGTAAAGGGAGTGACCCAAGGGACCCCTTCCTAGTGAGAGGAGCTGAGAAAGCCTTATGCTTCTCTAGCTCAGAAGTGGGGACTGAAATCCCCAATGGTTGGGGGGAGGGGGGGGAGTTGTTTCTTCTGAAGTAGGTGGTGCGGGAGCAACAGGGAGGGAAGAAAAGTTGTGTTCTATTCAAGGTACGCAACTGGGGGAGGGGGGGGGGGGGGGGGAGGGGGCAAAAAGACATGTTTTATTTGAGGAATGCAACCAGGAAAATTCAGAGAACTGGCATTTGAAGCTGACTGTAGAACAACAACTGCTACCAACATACAGTTTGCATAAGGACCATAAGATAAGAAAAGTTAGGGCTCGTACAGAGGCTTAAGGACAGTCTTTTTCCCTCGCTCTGTTTGTGAGTGACACAGGATGGCAAGTGACCAGTAGTGGTACAATGTATCTTCAGCCACACACTGAGTAGGACGCAAGAAAATGCTAGGCCATGTGGTTTCGTTCTCTTTCTTGCAGTCACTTTAACTAAAATGGAGGGGGTGTGTAGTGCTGGAATGGCAACAGGGAGGGGATGGATGGGTGAGGACAGTGACTAACAAACACTGAGGCCAGAAGAGTTACGGGAACGTAGGATGTATTGCAGGGAAAGTTCCCACCTGCGCATTTCAGAAAAGCTGGTGTTGGTAGGAAATATCTATATGATTAAGATGAGGGATATCATGTTTGACAGCGTGTTCAGCAACAGGGTGGTCCACTTGTTTCTTGGCCACAGTTTCTTGGTGGCCGTTCATGTGGACAGACAGCTTGTTGGTTGTCATGCCTACATAGAATGCACCACAGAAGTTGTAGCTTAACTTGTAAATCACATGACTGGTTTCACAGGGCTACCTGTGAAACCAGTCATGTGATTTACAAGCTAAGCTACAACCTCTGTGCTGCATTCTATGTAGGCATGACAACCAACAAGCTGTCTGTCCGCATGAATGACCACTGACAAACTGTAGCCAAAAAACAAGTGGACCAACCTGTAGCTGAACATGCTGCTAAACGTGATATCCCTCATCTCAATGACTGCTTCAAAGCCTGTGCCATAGGGATCTTTCTCACCAATACCAGCTTTTCTGAATTGCACAGGTGGGAACTTTCCCTGCAATACATCCTACGTTCTCGTAACCCTCCTGGTCTCAACCTTCACTAGTCACAGTCCTCACCCATCCCCCCCCTCCCCCCCTTTTTTCCCATTCAAGCACTACACAGCCGTCATTTCACTGCCTCACCCAGCCTTTTAATTTCTTTTATTTCTCTCCTTTCCGCTACTTACCCCTGCCCCCCTCCGCACCTTCTCTCTTTCCCTCCATCTAAACTGCAACACTTGACTGTCTGCCACTCCCACTGTACTATCCCTCCCCCTCCCCCTCCCCACCCCAGCCTCCTCCTTACCCCCACCCAGTCACCACTCCCACTGTTCGCAGTTGGTTTCCGCTCTCAGACTGTGTGTGTGTGTGTGTGTGTGTGTGTGTGTGTGTGTGTGTGTGTGTGTGTGTGTGTTTTAATGGCCGAAAGCTGTAATTGTGTGAATCTTTATTGTGCCTATCGTGACTCAGCATCTCCACTATATGGTGAGTAACAACTTTCTTTATCTGGTATTGTTACATCCCATCCTGGATTTTCCATTTAACAACAAATTTAATACTGCAATGAAACTTCAAAATCTGAAAACCCGAGACTAACTTATGCTTGTGCCTTTTGCATTGGCTAGCACATCAAACCCAAGAACGGTACAAAAATACTGAGTTCAACCAACACAGACATGACAGGTTTATTTCTGTATGTATTTGCCTCCCATAATTAAATACTTTATCTACTTTTCTAAACTGTGTGTGGGTGACTTTATTCACAACATTTATATCCCAACCAGGATCTTTATATCATAGATACACGCATACTTACGCATTTACTGGGTCATATGGACGAGCCGAATTTATGGGGTAAACTTCAGCAAGTTTTATTATTCGCTGAGTATCATACAGCAAAAATCCAGAAAAGAGAAGTAAGCCACCATACATGCTGATGGCATACAAGCCTGCCCCCAGTGCAGTAGATGGTGGTAGAAACATGGTACCTGTAGAAAAATGGAAAATGCATTAATTTAACATTGGCTTCACAAAATCAATAGATTCAACTGGAAGTAGCCCTTACCACAAAAATGCATTGAGAGTTGTAAAAGAATTAAATACCATATTAAATACACAGGGACATTGAGAATATTCATCTGTGTGACACTAAAATGGATATGAAACAAGCTTAATATATGTCTTTCAATAATAGAGATGTGGTAATTCGAATTTGTAAGAGTCATACTACCTGATAAGGAAAGCACAAGAATTCAAATGTGTGTACAAATCTCATTCTAAATAAAGAGCTTCACACTGCATAGGTTACTTCTGAAGGGAAGATGTTCATTTTGTTTAAAGTAGCAGCATCTCTTAACCCATTTCTTAGTAAAAATGATCCTGTTTTCAAGTATCACAACATTTTTTTTAAAATTAGACCTTTCTACAACTAAAAAAAATAAGCCAATACGGGTTTGGGAGAAGCAACTAGACATGAGTGTCTAGAATACTGTTAAAAAGTTACTTTTCAACATTATGAGAACATGCAAAAGAGGCCAACACCTCTTACAATACTTGTTAAATATCAAACAAAAAACCACAGTGTTACAATTCTGTGATACTACCTAGCTATTAGCCAAGTTTCATTTGTCAATTATCTGCTCCCTGATAGCAAAGGGGTCAGATGACAGAATGTCAAACCTAAGGGTCAGGGTTCGATTCCTGGCTGGGTCGGAGATTTTCCTCCGCTCAGGGACTGGGTGTTGTGTTGTCCTAATCATCATCATTTCATCCCCATCGACATGCAAGTCATCGAAAGACCTGCACCCGGTGAAAGGTCTACCTGACGGGAGTCCCTAGTCACACAACATTTACATTTTACTGTCAATTAGATAACAGACAGCAATACTCCTGACGTGTATGAACTGATTGGAAAAGTAACTCATTAACTGAAATTTAAAGGTGATGGTGGACAGTTGACACTAATTTCGTGGCAGAACACATCCAGTAATGACACTTTCCCCTCCTATAAAACCTGTAACACATTTCAGTTTTATTTGTCTCTTGTATTTTAATACCTTTAGTTTCAAAAGACCAGTGTAAATTATAATGGATGAAAGGACCGATTTCTACAAATCAATTAAATATTCTTAATCTTAGTCAAACTTTTCACAGAAAAAAAAGGCCTTCAAACAAACAAACACAAACACACAAACACACACAAATATACACTACTGGCCATTAAAATTGCTACACCGAAGAATTGCAGATGATACACGGGTATTCATTGGACAAATATGTTATACTAGAACTGACATGTGATTACATTTTCACGCAATTTGGGTGCATAGATCCTGAGAAATCAGTACCCAGAACAACCACCTCCGGCCGTAATAACGGCCTTGATACGCCTGGGCATTGAGTCAAACAGAGCTTGGACAGCGTGTACAGTTACAGCTGCCCATGCAGCTTCAACATGATAAACACGATATCACAGTTCATGAAGAGTAGTGACTGGCATATTGTGACGAGCCAGTTGCTTGGCCACCATAGGCCGGATGTTTGCAATTTGAGAGAGATTTGGAGAATGTGCTGGCCAGGGCAGCAGTCTAGCATTTTCTGTATCCAGAAAGGCCCGTACAGGACCTGCAACATGCGGTCGTGCATTAGCCTGCTGAAATGTAGGGTTTCCCAGGGACCGAATGAAGGGTAGAACCACGGGTCGTAACACATCTGAAATGTAATGTCGACTGTTCAAAGTGCCATCAATGCGTACAAGAGGTGACCGAGACATGTAACCAACGGCACCCCTTCCCATCACGCTGGGTGATATGCCAGTATGACGATGATTAAAATGTTTTGCCATTTGTGCACCCAGGATTGTCGTTTATTATACCATCGCAGGCGCTCCTGTCTGTGATGCAGCATCGAGGGTAACTGCAGCCACGGCCCCCGAGCTGATAGTCCATGCTGCTGCAAACGTCATCTAACTGTTTGTGCAGATGGTTGTTGTCTTGCAAATGTCCCCAGCTGTTGACTCAGGGCTCAAGACGTGGCTGCACAATCCATTACATCCATGCAGATAAGATGCTTGTCATCTCGACTGATAGTGATACAAGGGAGAGGTTAAGGAGTCATTCCAATCCAGCGTGACGTTCCATATTACCCTCCTGAACCCACCGATTCCATATTCTGCTAACAGTCATTGGATCTCGACCAATGTGAGCAGCAATGTCGCAATACGATAAGTCGGAAACGTGATGGTATGCATTTCGTCTCTTTACACGAGGCATCACAACAATGTTTCACCAGGAAACGTTGGTCGACTGCTGTTTGTGTATGAGAAATTGGTTGGAAACTTTCTTGTCAGCACGTTGTAGGTGTCACCACCGGCGCCAACCTTGTGTGAATACTCTGAAAAGCTAAACATTTGCATATCACAGCATCTTCTTCCTGTAGGTTAAATTTCATGTCTGTAGCAACTTATCTTTGTGGTGTAGCAATTTTAATGGCCAGTAGTGGGTGTGATATATATGAAGGGAACATTTCACGAGGGAAAAATATATCTAAAAACAAAGATGATGTGACTTACCAAACTAAAGTGCTGGCATGTCGATAGACACACAAACAAACACAAGCATACACACACAATTCAAGCTTTCGCAACCAATGGTTGCTTCGTCAGGAAAGAGGGAAGGAGAGGGAAAGAAAAGGATGTGAGTTTTAAGGGAGAGGTTAAGGAGTCTATCCAATCCCGGGAGCAGAAAGACTTACCTTAGGGGGAAAAAAAAGGACAGGTATACATTTGCGCACAAACACACAAGCAGACATTTGTCATATATTTTCTGTAGTAGCATATTATACCTAATGATGATGCAAACACTACCCCAAGACCAATGGCCAAGGGACCTCCCATCATCAAGAACTTTTCACTTGGTGCACAAACCGCCACGGTTGAGAGTCCGCCAACCACACCTGCTGTGTACCTGTAATGAAAATCATTTTAACTAGATGGTCAGCCAAAATGCAATGTATAAATTGTTTTAATATATGTGAAGCAAATTTATCTCCCAAGTGACTAAAGAAACAATAAATCACCCAACGTTCAGGCAAATGATATGCTAATTAAAGAGTTTTTTTTTGATATTCATAATTATTACAACCCACACTAGACAGATTGCATGGTAATTATTTGCACCTTACGAAAGCCATTTATATTACACTTCTTAGACCATGGCCGTCATACCAGCAACCTGATCTCATCGATAAATAAACGACTTCATTTATCTTATTCATAATTTACATTGCTGTCTTGTTCTGATAGATTACTATTAATTTAAGTACATGCTAGAAGCACATAGCCAGTATCACAGAATGAAAAATTTCCCAAAGTGCTGTTCTGAGAATAACAATATTTCTTGCATCCGTTTTTATATCCACTTATTTACAGTTCCTTATTTTATCTGATAAGGGTGAATGGTACAATGCACGTATTGTGCAAAAAATGGCTCTGAGCACTATGGGACTTAACATCTGTGGTCATCAGTCCCCTAGAACTTAGAACTACTTAAACCTAACCAACCTAAGGATATCACACACATCCATGCCCGAGGCAGGATTCGAACCTGCGACCGTAGCAGTCCCGCGGTTCCGGACTGAGCGCCTAGAACCGCTAGACCACTGCGGCCGGCACGTATTGTGCACTCCTGCCCTCTATCGGAAAGTGAATGGATCACACAGTTTGGCCTATCTTCTGGAGAAACTTCTACTTTGTAATACCTGCTTCTTAGATCCACTGTTGAAAGTATCTGCATTGCCCATATTGTCTTAAGTGTCTGAATTAATGGGCATAGGATATGCATCAGGGGCAATTTTGGTGTTCAAATATCTCTAATCATAACAAAATATGTACTACTTAGTACCATCAAGTGATTTCTTCAGGGCGATGACAACATTTGCACTTCCTGGACTATTACTATGTTCTATTATTCCTTCTGACAGCTGTTGGTCAATAAAGTCTTCCATAAATAATTGTGAATGCTAGGGTACACAGTATGGTTTCCTAGAGACTGGAGCATTGTAACCTATGGGTCTATGATGGTGGTATTATGTGTAACAGTTATCACTGGTAAAGGGCTTTTTTTGTCATATCAAAATTATAGTAACAAAGCTTGTTGATCATTTCTTTGCAAGTGACCAATTTTCGAACATAATTGAGATACACTAATGGTTTCACTGTGGCTCCGATCATGGCACATGACCTATCAATGTCTTCATCCAGAACGCCTAAATTAGCAGCCATCCAAACCACCTTTCCTTTACCTAGAGGTACATTATCATGCGACCCCGTCTCTTATCATACGTGTTAACAGCCCAAGTGGTAACTTGCAACATTACCTCACTTGCAGTTGTTCTCATTAGAATCATAGTTCCGCTGAATTCAATCCTTGGATAACAGAAGAAATATTGAATTTAACTGATGAAAGGAGAAAATATAAAAATGCAGTAAATGAAGCAGGCAAAAAGGAATAAAAACGTCTCAAAAATGAGATCGACAGGAAGTGCAAAATGGCTAAGCAGGGATGGCTAGAGGACAAATGTAAGGATGTAGAGGCATATATCACTAGGGGGTAAGATACACTCCTGGAAATTGAAATAAGAACACCGTGAATTCATTGTCCCAGGAAGGGGAAACTTTATTGACACATTCCTGGGGTCAGATACATCACATGATCACACTGACAGAACCACAGGCACATAGACACAGGCAACAGAGCATGCACAATGTCGGCAATAGTACAGTGTATATCCACCTTTCGCAGCAATGCAGGCTGCTATTCTCCCGTGGAGACGATCGTAGAGAAGCTGGATGTAGTACTGTGGACCGGCTTGCCATGTCATTTCCACCTGGCGCCTCAGTTGGACCACCGTTCGTGCTGGACGTGCAGACCGCGTGAGACGACGCTTCATCCAGTCCCAAACATGCTCAATGGGGGACAGATCCGGAGATCTTGCTGGCCAGGGTAGTTGACTTAAACCTTCTAGAGCACGTTGGGTGGCACGGGATACATGCGGACGTGCATTGTCCTGTTTGAACAGCAAGTTACCTTGCCTGTCTAGGAATGGTAGAACGATGGGTTCGATAACGGTTTGGATGTACCGTGCACTATTCAGTGTCCCCTCGACGATCACCAGAGGTGTACAGCCAGTGTAGGAGATCGCTCCCCACACCATGATGCCGGGTGTTGGCCCTGTGTGCCTCGGTCGTATGCAGTCCTGATTGTGGCACTCACCTGCACGGCGCCAAACACGCATACGACCATCATTGGCACCAAGGCAGAAGCGACTCTCATCGCTAAAGGCGACACGTCTCCATTCGTCCCTCCATTCACGCCTGTCGCGACACCACTGGAGGCGGGCTGCACGATGTTGGGGCGTGAGCGGAAGACGGCCTAACGGTGTGCGGGACCATAGCCCAGCTTCATGGAGACGGTTGCGAATGGTCCTCGCCGATACCCCAGGAGCAACAGCGTCCCTAATTTGCTGGGAAGTGGCGGTGCGGTCCCCTACGGCACTGCATAGGATCCTACGGTCTTGGTGTGCATCCGTGCGTCGCTGCAGTCCGGTCCCAGGTCGACGGGCACGTGCACCTTCCGCCGACCACTGGCGACAACATTGATGTACTGTGGAGACCTCACGCCCCACGTGTTGAGTAATTCGGCAGTACGTCCACCCGGCCTCCCGCATGCCCACTATACGCCCTCGCTCAAAGTCCGTCGACTGCACATACGGTTCACGTCCACGCTGTCGCGGCAAGCTACCAGTGTTAAAGACTGTGATGGAGCTCCGTATGCCACGGCAAACTGGCCGACACTGACGGCGGCAGTGCACAAATGCTGCGCAGCTAGCGCCATTCGACAGCCGACACCGCGGTTCCTGGTGTGTCCGCTGTGCCGTGTGTGTGATCATTTCTTGTACAGCCCTCTCGCAGTGTCCGGAGCAAGTATGGTGGGTCTGACACACAGGTGTCAATGTGTTCTTTTTTCCCATTTCCAGGAGTGTAGATACTGCCTACAGGAAAATTAAAGAGACCTTTGGAGATAAGAGAACCACTTGTATGAACATCAAGAGCTCAGATGGAAACCCAGTTCTAAGCAAAGAAGGGAAAGCAGAAAGGTGGAAGGAGTATATAGAGGGTGTATACAAGGGCGATGTTGTTGTGGACAATGTTATGGAAATAAAAGAGGAGGTAGAGGATATGAAATGGGAGATATGATAATGCATGAAGAGTTTGATATGCATCAGGGGCAATTACAAAGGCATTTGACTGTGTTGACCTCACAATATTGCTCCAGAAGTTGCTTCATTACGGAATAAGGGGAGTAGCTCACAATTCGTTTATCTCTTACTTTAGCAACAGGCAACAAAAGGTCATTATTCACAATGTTGATAACGGCTGTGATGTGTGATCTGAGTGGGCTACTGTCAAGTGGGGGGGGGGGGGGGGGGGGGGGCAGGGATCAGTGTAGGGGCCACTCCTGTTTCTTATTTATATAAATGATATGCCCTCTAATATTACGGGTAACTCTAAAATATTTCTGTTTGCTGATGATGTGCAACATTGGCTTGGTTTCAAATAGTGCAGTACATGACCTCAGTTCATGGCTTATAGAAAATAAAGTAATGCTAAATCACAGTAAGACTCAGTTTTTACAGTTTCTAACACACAATTCAACAAAACCTGACATTTTAATTTCACAGAATGAGCATATGATTAGTAAAACTGAACAGTTCAAATTTCTAGGTTTTCAGATGGATAGTAAGTTGTCGTGGAAAGCCCACGTTCAGGATCTTGTTCAAAGACTTAATACTGCCATTTTCACTATTTGAATGGTATCTAAAGTGAAGAGATATTTCGACACGTAAATTAGTCTACTTTGCATATTTTCATTCACTTATGTCGTATGGTATTATGTTTTGGGGTAACTCTTCCCATTCTAGGAGGATATTTTTGGCTCAGAAACGGGCGGTTCGGGCAATAAGTGGTGCGAGTTCATGAACTTCTTGTCGACCTCTGTTCACGAGTCTGGGTATTTTGACATTGGCCTCTCAATATGTATATTCCTTATTGTAGCTTCTTGTTACCAATATTTGTTTATTTCCAACAATAAGCATCTGTCACTTGGTTAATACTTGGCAGAAATCAAACCTCCATTTGGGTCGGACTTCCGTAACTCTTGTGCAAAAAGGTGTGCAATATACTGCTGCATCCATTTTCAATAAGCTGCCATTCAAATTCAAAAATCTTAGCAGTAATCAACGCGCTTTCAAATCTAAACTGAAGAGTTTCCTCATGGGTCACTATTCTGTTGAGGAGTTTCTTGAAAAATTAAGCTGATTCTCATTGTAATGCTGACAGCGTTTGCTGAAACTTATGGACTGATATTCTTTCAGGTTCATGAACATTTGGCCGGCCGCAGTGGTCTCGCGGTTCTAGGCAAGCAGTCCGGAACCGTGCGACTGCTACGGTCGCTGGTTCGAATCCTGCCTTGGGCATCAATGTGTGTGATGTCTTTAGGTTAGTTAGGTTTAAGTAGTTCTAAGTTCTAAGGGACTAATGACCACAGCAGTTGAGTCCCATAGTGCTCAGAGCTATTTGAACCATTTTAGCCATGAACATTTATTTTTATCTGTTATTACTTTTATGTTGTAAGTTTATGTACTGACACGTTCCATGACCTTGGAGATTTTCTCCTCAATTTGGTCCTACGGAACTTTACATGTAAATAAATAAATAAATAAATAAATAAATAAAAGCACTGCAAGACCTAAGTCGAAACAAGGCCCTGGGAGTAGACAACGTTCCATTAGAACTACTGACGGCGTTGGGAGAGCCAGTCCTGACAAAACTCTACCATCTGGTTAGCAAGATGTATGAGACAGGCGAAATACCCCCAGACTTCAAGAAGAATATAATAATTCCAATCCCAAAGAAAGCAGGTGTTGACAGATGTGAAAATTACCGAACTATCAGTTTAATAAGTCACAGCTGCAAAATACTAACGCGAATTCTTTACAGACGAATGGAAAAACTGGTAGATGCGGACCTCGGGGAGGATCAGTTTGGATTCCGTAGAAATGTTGGAACAGGTGAAGCAATACTGACTTATCTTAGAAGATAGGTTAAGAAAGGCAAACTACATTTTTATCATTTGTAGAATTAGAGAAAGCTTTTGACAATGTTGACTGGAATACTCTCTTTCAAATTCTGAATGTGGCAGGGGTAAAATACAGGGAGCGAAAGGCTATTTACAATTTGTACAGAAACCAGATGGCAGTTGTAAGAGTCGAGGGACATGAAAGGGAAGCAGTGGTTGGGAAGGGAGTGAGACAGGGTTGTAGCCTCTCCCCGATGTTATTCAATCTGTATATTGAGCAAGCAGTAAAAGAAACGAAAGAAAATTTCGGGGTAGGTATTAAAATCCATGGAGAAGAAATAAAAACTTTGAGGTTCACCAATGACATTGTAGTTCTATCAGAGACAGCAAAGGATTTGAAGAGCAGTTGAGTGGAATGGACAGTGCCTTGAAAGAAGCATATAAGATGAATATCAACAAAAGCAAAACGGGGATAATGGGATGTAGTCGAATTAAGTCAGGTGATGCTGAGGCAATTAGATTAGGGAATGAGACACGTAAAGGAGTTTTGCTATTTAGGGAGTAAAATAACCGACTATGGTCGAAGTAAGGAGTTTTGCTATTTGGGGAGCAAAGTAACTGATGATAGTCGAAGTAGAAAGGATATAAAATGTAGACTGGCAATGGGAAGGAAAGAGTTTCTGAAGAGGAGAAATTTGTTAACACCGAGTAAAATTTAAGTGTCAGGAAGTCGTTTCTGAATGTATTTGTATGGAGTGTAGCCATGTATCGAAGTGAAACGTGGATGATAAATAGTTTGGACAAGAAGAGAATAGAAGCTTTCGAAACGTGGTGCTACAGAAGAATGCTGAAGATTAGATGGGTAGATCACATAACTAATGAGGAAGTATTGAATAGAATTGGGGAGAAGAGAAGTTTGTGGCACAACTTGACCAGAAGAGGGGATCGGTTGGTAGGACATGTTCTGAGGCATCAAGGGATCCTTCAGCGTGGAGGGTAAAAATCTTAGAGGGAGACCAAGAGATGAATACACTAAGCAGACTCCGAAGGATGTAGGTTGCAGTAGGTAATGGGATATGAAGAAGCTTGCACAGGATAGAGTAGCATGGAGAGCTGCATCAAACCAGTCTCAGGACTGAAGACAACAACAACAACAACAACAACAACAACAACAACAGATCAATTTTGGCATGATGTTTCCAAAGAAAGACAATTCCAAAAATCATAGAATAATCTTAATTAACATTTGACAACACTTCCCTGTTTCCTCGAAAACACTTGGCTCCAATGCTAAAGTTGAGCAGTGTTGTGCCTAATGACTTCACGTCATTGCCACTTGCTTCACCTAACTTGTACTGTGGAAACCCAAGTCTCTTTCTGCCTAAGGGTTCTAGACTAGCTAACGGCATGTGTGTACCAGTGTTCACGAAAAACTTACGTTTCTTTCCCTGCACTACACCTGATAAACAGCATTTTATCTCTGCATACATATGTACAGTGTTCCCTTCTACTGGGAATGCCTCCCGACAGGTAATGCCGTCCCGTTTCAGTTTCACGGACACTTTTTTGGTAATAGTGTCCTTGTTTCTTATTCCTGCACTCTTCTGCCTTATGACCAACTTGACTGGACTCTTAATCTGGTTGGCAAAACTGCTTTTGCAGATGATCCTTACAGCCATATCCCTATGGCTACTTCAGAGGTGAAGATTCCATGGTTATTACGCCCTTTCATACCAATATCAATTTCCTCCTACAGTGTGGCAATCCTAATAGCTTCAGTCAGGTCAGACCAGTTCTCCACCCTGACTGCATGACATGTCAGCTAAGACACCATGTAAGGAAACATGGAGCCCCTATTTTCAGCTTCCTGCACAGTAACTGCACCAGCTTCTTCCTGTACTGTCAACTTGTATGTTTGTGCATTAATCTTCCAGATTCTATCCCAAAATATTCTGCTGACACATTAAGATTCTACTCAATTCCCCTCTAAAAATCTCTCACTGTTCTGCACCTGATAGCACTGATGCAAACCATCATCCAGCTCCTGGAACATTAATACCTTGCTAAGAACATCGCAATAAATTACATATGCTCTAGCTTCACCCATTAATTGTAAGTTAGTCATATGCATCACCGTTTCATTTGTCCAAATGCACCTTTCAGCAGTAGCTAATACATCCTTAATGAACATAGTGACGTCACCATTTCAGGCCTTCAGGTTGTTGCCTTTCCACTATATTGGAAGGCTGATAGGTGATCTTGTGAAACTTTCACTCTCTCTTATAAAATCAAGTTGTGCTATTACAATGACATGGTGTGTTATCCTCACTGAGGTCACATTGCTGAGTTAATGATTGCGGCCCCTCTCCTGTATGAAACGAGGCAATATCTTCTGGTTTGTTCTACTTCATGCAATGTCAGCTTTCTGCTCATTTGCCATTTTGATTGTGGCAAGGGGTCTTTGCCTGGCTTGGCTTGATGCTAGATGGAGAGGGCTTTGATGAAATTTTACATTTGCCCATAATACATTTCTGCTGTGTATGACAATGCACAATGCTAAAGGTGTTATTACTCCAGGAGCATAAACATGTACAAATAGCATTTACTGTTAGTCCAAAATTATAAGGTTTTTAGTAAACAACTAATTAAAAGGAATAGAGTGAAGAAATAATTAAAAGGCGAATGCTACTTGGAAGCAATTATTAAAGGATACAGAAGAGTTTATACGAATAGGGTAAAGAGGACATGCTTAAAATAAATGCCAGAAATGAAAAAGCTAAGCTGATGGCAGTTCTCACAACAAGGATTGAAAATCAATTTTACAGTTTTGGAGGGAAATCAGTGAGAATTAATGTAAAAATCACAAACCCCAGGAAAAACAAATTGGATGTTTGGGTAGCACATCCAATAAAATTGGACAAACAGGGTTGGGCTAGGTCGTAAATATTCAACATGCGCATTTTTATTAGATGACTCTCACCAAAAATAAGATTAAAAAGAAAATTAAATAATTGAACAAGAAAAGACTTATTGACTTTAAAGACTCAAGCATCACATCACATCAAATCATATCATATTCTGAGAGCAAAAAGATGGAAGAAAGTCCTGTCAGCTAATGCAATCATTGTTAAGTCATAATTTTTATGGCTAGGTGTAGTGACTAATTCAATACAATTTGCCTACACGAGATAACTGGTAAGAGTTGTCTTCTGTTTACTGTTTTCCAGTAATATCAACAACTCTTCATAAACACCCAGAACCTGTGACTTGATATTCTAGTTTTCAAATCAAGAATCCTGGGGCAGCACACATGCAAAGACAACATCTAAGCAGCACTACATGTTAAAACTAGGATGCTGTTTTACCAATAGGCATTTCCATATTTGTAATAGTATTAATAAAAACAGATTTAAAATCAGATGAATCAACACGTCCTTACCAAGCAGCTCTAATGAGCACTGGCCCACCAACAAAACAAATAGGAGCGATGAAAGCACCCAACACAGCAGAATGTGCAAGCCAAGCCATCTGCTTCACTCCAAAACCTTTCTGATAAGGGATGCTTTGAACAATTACATTGGTTCCAATAAGTGCTGCAAATGACAAAGCAATTGCCTGGAAATAAATAAATAAATAAATAAATAAATAATAGTGGTAACAATACCACAAGAAATCAATTTCACAGCACAAACTTAGAGTAATTTTCAGTTCAGCATTATTAACAGAGTGTTAAATTTAAAAGCGAACTACAATTTGCAAGTGTTTCCATAAAGATAAATCATTTAACTTACACCAAATGAATTCTTTGTGACCAAACTCATGACTCTGGGAGACCGCAGAGCTGCAGCAGCACTTGCAGCAGTCACCACTATAGAACCACCAAAATACATGTATGTATCTCTAATTCTCTGCTTCACATATTCTGGCCAAAATCTGAAAACAAATGAAGTAATTATAGCAGTACAAAAGCAAATAAAACCTTTCAAATACAGGTAAACAGAGAGAACTTACGTAGCATGGTCAATAGCTCCAGTTTGTTTCGATAGCCCCAAGCCATAGAAACAGAGTGCTCCTAACCCCAGTGCCGCTCCTCCTGCTACAGCTCCTTTGCCAATATTGAATGCTAAAAATTAAGCACAATGTTCTCTGGGATTTATCAAATGAAGTAAAGCACACTAAGAGGTGTTAAACATAACTATGACAAAAATCTTAGCTAATTAGTATACCGACACTTTTTAGTGGTCTTTTAGTACACATTAGATATGGAGAATACATAGATTTTGTTATTAAAGAACTATTGAGAGTAGGTATGAATGGAAGGAAACTGAATGAGACTTTTAGGATTATCAGAACCCGTAACATTTCAAAATAATATTGCACAATATCTTACAGTTCATGTGCTGCCTCATCTCATTACAGATAGAATTGCAGCCACATCTGAAATTAAAACGAATGGATATGCTAGCCTAATGTTTCATGTGTTATGTGTGTTGTATGTATACTGTTGTAGAGTAAGGCAGATTCAGGAGAAAGTGAGAATGCTGCCATGCCTGGTGGAATCAGAGAAACTTGCATAAGTATGCATGAGCCGTAAAGATGCAACACAGGCAGCTGGAATGGGCTGCTATTTCACACTCAAGTGGCTGAATTCACTAATCCTTACATTATTAAAAGCAGCCTAATGTTCTTCATTTGTTAGTGTTAGTGGTTCCACTATGATTTTACGTGTTGGTAAGAGTAGTATAATTCTGAACAGAGATGAATACAGTGATAGAAAAAATCAATGTTGCTCCATACCAAATCAGGTTGTAGAGGTATTGGTTAGCCAAGTTCAACCTAGATGTTGATTTACTGATGATATTAACAGTTCAGTCATTATAAATCAGGAATTTGGTGACATTTCCTATGGTTCCAGAGGAAAACGTGTGTGAGGAAGCTTGTTATAAAGGGAGTGCATTCAAGTTAGATCCTGTGCAGCTTCAGAGAGCTGCTAAGGCATAGTTATTCAATTCTGATCCAGAAGAGATTTAAATGAGAAGCTGCATTATGACAAGCTGCCTCTAGTGGTGTAGGAAGTTTGGGTATTTGTTATTTAGAGTTGGTTTGGCTTCCAATTCTGTTCCAGTTTTCAAGCTAGTGTCCTACTGTGTCATTCTCGTAGGGAGTGTGTTTCAGTTTCTGACGACCTGTTGTACATGGTACCCAGAAGATCAAAAGGTGACTTTGTGCTCAGTTCGCAGTGCAGGCATTAGATAGGTTGCTCTAGAACTTTTCGATTTTGTGATACCAGACTCTTAGCCCACAACCAAACAACTTAACTCCTTAGTTGACAACGTAATATCTGTATACAGTTACTGACTTGTTATTTTGTGTTTCCAAGTAACGAGACATTTCAATAACACTATTTTTATTATCTGAAATAAAATACAAAGAGAAAAGGTAATAAAAAAGAAAAAGAATATAGTATTTGCTGAATACTTTATTACTCATGATTTAGTTTGCTTTCAACAATGTAGCAAAAAAAAAAAAAAAAAAAAAAAAAAAAAAATCACAACTCAAAAGTTGATCACATATATAAAGAAATTACATGTGCTTATATGCACATATAATCAGATATTTTAAGTTATCACTTGTATAACTATGAGTTCATTTTCTAAAATTTACGAAGAAAGGACTGAAGACAACAACAACAAAATGTCCACTTTTTTTTCCTGAGACTGGTTTGATGCAGCTCTCCATGCTACTCTATCCTGTGCAAGCTTCTTCATCTCCCAGTACCTACTGCAGCCTACATCCTTCTGAATCTGCTTAGTGTATTCATCTCTTTGTCTCCCTCTACGATTTTTACCCTCCACACTGCCCTCCAATACTAAATTGGTGATCCCCTGATGCCTCAGAACATGTCGTACCAACCGATCCCTTCTTCTGGTCAAGTTGTGCCACAAACTTCTCTTCTCCCCAATCCTATTCAATACTTCCTCATTAGTTATGTGATCTATCCATCTAATCTTCAGCATTCTTCTGTAGCACCACATTTCGAAAGCTTCTATTCTCTTCTTGTCCAAACTATTTATCGTCGACATTTCACTTCCATACATGACTACACTCCTTACAAATACTTTCAGAAATGACTTCCTGACACTTAAATCTATACTCTATGTTAACAAATTTATCTTCTTCAGAAACGCTTTCCTTCCCATTGCCAGTCTACATTTTATATCCTTTCTACTTCGACTATCATCAGTTACTTTGCTCCCCAAATAGCAAAACTCCTTTACTACTTTAAGTGTCTCATTTCCTAATCTAATTCCCTCACCCTCACCCGACATTATGAAAGGTATTTAGTTTTGCTTACAAGTAACAAATTAATGGGACAGTTGATGCTGTATCACTGACTAATCCATAGCCAAAATTTGTTTATGAGAGATATTAAACTTTGATTAGCAGAAGGATTTTCTGAAATATATGCTATTGTAAGTAAATCTGCACAGGAATTTGCTTGCTTTTAAATACAAAATAAACACCTGGCACATTTCACCTACGATAATCACAGCTTACTAGAAACTTTCTACTGTTACGTATTTGTTTGGGAAGGGCTACAAGCCAGTGATATTTTGATTTTTGTATGCCTTTTGCAAAAGGTTCAAGAATACTACAAATATTTAATATTATAGAATATGATTATTTCATAAATAATTAATTGCACTGGAGAACAGAAAATGTTTAAACTAGTAAAGTACACAAAGTAGGACAGATTTGAATAGTCTGGTACAGTTTTTAAGGCTAAGACAAGGTAGGTGAGAGACTGGTCCTAGTTTTACTATCCCAACTAAGACAAATGTGGTAGAACAGATAAAAACAATCTGCTGACCAAGTGGCGGCAGAATATGCACATCGAAGTAGGTTATAATTTTGCAAGCTTTTGGAGCCAGTGGCTTCTCCTTCCAGTGGAATGGTTGAAGGGGAAGGAAGACAGCTGAAGGAAAAGGAGAGGAGAAGTCTAGGAAAAGAAGCAGCAGATTTCAGAAAAGTTACCCAGAACCACAGGTCAGAGGAGACCTACTAAAAACAGGATCAGGAGGAAAGACTGATTGTTGGGAACTGCACCATATGAGATTTGAAAATCTGAGAGCTTAAAGGTCGAAGACAGAGCAATATGCAAGACAAATTACAGCTAAAACACTGTGCACGAGTTAATAAGATTGAAAAGCTATATACATTGTATGTAACGTAGGTGGGAGGGTGCAGCAAAAAGTAGACAAGTCAAAAAATGAAATATGTAGAAAACTAAACTAGAGTGAAGAAAGGAGTAGTTACTGTGAAGAAATGCTAATACAGAAGAAATTAACGTAGATTAAGGCCAGATGGGCGGTGAGAAACAAGGACATGGTGTAGCATTCGTTCCCACCCTCGGTATTCTGAGAAGCTAGTGTCTGGGGGAGGACTACAGATGGCATATGTGGTGAAACAGGCACTCAGGTCATGACTGCATGTTATAGAGCATGCTTTGCAACAGGATACTGTGTGTTGCTGGTATACACCCCTCGCCTATGCCCATTCATCCTAACTGATAACATGGTGGTAGCATTGCCAATGTAAACAGTTGAACAATATTCATGCAATAGCTGGTATATAACATGCATCGTTTCACAGGTGACTCTGATTGATAGTTTATTTTTTGCCAGTCACAGGACACGTATAGGTTGTGGTAGGAAGGTGCATAGGGTAAGTCTTGCAGTGGGGACAGTCACACAGGTAGGAGCCATAGAGTAGGGAGATGAGTGCAGAAGGATCATAGGGTCTGACAAGGATATTGTGGAGGTAGGAAGGGCGATGAAAAGTTATTCTAGATATTGCAGGCAAAATCTCACACAGAATGGCTCTCTTTTCAGGGCATGATTTTAAGAAGTAATGGCCTTGTCAAAGTAGCTGATTAATACATTCAAGACCAGGATAATAGTGTGTGACAAGTATGTGCTATGTAGATGTTTTTTTGAAGGGGATCAGCAGTACCAGGATTGGATGTGATGGCTCGGCAAATCTGCTTTTGAACTAGGATGGTGGGCTAATTACATACAGTGAAGGCTGAGGTGAGAGTGGTGGTGTATTACTGTAAAGAGTCTGCGTCCAAACAAATATGTTTGCATCAAATGCAAAATTTGCATGGGAGGGAACGTTTGAAATGGAAAGGATGCCAACTGTTAAAGTGTAAGTACTGTTGTTTGTTAGTGTGTTTAACGTGGGCAGAAGTGTGTAGCTGACCTTCAATGAGGACGAGATCAACATCAAGCAAAGTGGCACAGGATTCGGAATAGGACCATGTGAAATTTAATTGGGAGAAGGTATTCAGAGATTCCAGGAATTTTAACGGGTCAGCCTTACAATGAATCCATATGGAAAAGGTGGCATCAATATACCTAAACCAAACTGGGGGCTGGTGACTTATAGGTCCCAGAAAAGCCCCCTCCAAGTGACCCATGAAAAGGATGGCATAGGAAGGAGCCATCTTAGTTCTCATGGCCATACCCCTGATGCGTTTGTATGTCTGCCCCTCAAAGGTGAAGTAGTTGTTGGCAAGTATAAAGTTGATTAAGGTGAGCAGAAAGGATGTCACAGGTTTGGAATCAGGGGGGCACTGACTAAGGAAATGTTCGGCAGCAGACAGACCATGTACGTGAGGGATGTTTGTGTAGAGGGAAGTGGCATTAATCTTGACAAGCAAAGTGTGTGGTGGAAATTGATCTCAGATAATGTATGACATGGTTGGTGTCTTTGATATAGGAGGAAAGTCTTTACTATGGGTTGCAGGTGCTGAACAACTAAGGTAGATATGTTTGGTGGATCTTTTGAAGCCAGCAACTAAAGGACGGCCAAGAGGATTGGTTTTGTGGATGTGAGGAAAAAGGTAAAAGGAGAGGGTGCATGTTTGGGTGGGGTAATAAGTTCTAGGATTGAGTTGTTAGTCCATACGAGAGGCCAGAGGTTATAAGGATGAACTGCAGGTCAGTTTGAATCACAGGGACGGGATCTTGATTGCACAAGCAGTATGCAGAGGTGTCAGGTAGCTCGTGTAGAGCTTTCCTAACACACTCCTTTTGGTCAAGCACTACAGTGATAGATCCTTTGCCTGCTGCAAGGCTAATGATGGAGTAATCAGCTTCTAGGGAACACTGAGCCTGCAGTTCTGTAGAGGACAGATTAGGGTCACGTTGTATGGACCTGAGGAAGGATTGTAAAGCAATACTGGCTGTGAGGAATTCTTGGCATGCTTGTAAACGATGATTTTGAGGTAGTAATGATGGATCAAGTTGAGATCATGGCTGGAAGTGTTCAAGGCAGGGTTCTATGTCAAGTTTGCTGTTGGAATGATTTTTGGATTTGGTTGCAAAGTGACATTTCCACTTGACATTACACGTGAAAAAAGATGGGTCCTTCACCAAGGCAGCATGACTAAATGCAGGTTTAGAGCTGGAAGTGAGACCTTTGGATAATACAGATAATTTAGGAGGGGAGAGTGCTTTAGATGAGAGGTTGAGAATACTCTGCTGTTTTGACTGGTTCTTTTAATTACGGGTTATTCTTGGTCTTGGAGGCAGCGGCGAAGGTTGTGGTATGTTAAGGAGGTTGGCCAACCTCTGTTTATAAGAGAGGAGTAGTGGTTGATGGTGTGGCTGTTTAGGGAGCTGCATAGCGACAGGAAGGGAAACAACTGTTCAGGTAGTTTACGAGAAGGTGGGATAACTCATTGAGGTGAAGTCTGGAATGTTATTGCAGTTTAAAGTCGACTTAGCAGATGACACCATCCAAGGAAACATATGGGTAGATCACTGTAGGATTTAGTAGGAGAAAAGTGTGGTGAGTGTGAATTGGTAGATGAGGCATGTAGTTCACAGATTACCCAGATAAGAACAAGAGATTGCTGTATTTGAAATTGTGAAAGAACCTGGTATAGAGTAGGATTACATCCTGGAACAGGGACTTTCAATGTTACGCATTTTGGAGTAACTCCAAGGGACAAAAGAACCTGTGCCACTGAAGGCCAGCTACACACTTCTGTCCACATTAAACCTACTGACAAACAACAGTACTTAAATTTGGCAGTTGCCCTCCTTTCCATGTCAAAATTCCCTCACATACAGCCCTGGCATTCAAGGCAAACAATTATTCAGATGCAGACTCTTTACAGCAATACAACACACTCACCTTAGCCTTCACTGGACGTAATTATTCCACCAACTTAGATCAAAAACATTTTCTGGGCCCTCACATCCAATCCTGGTACTGGTGATCCCTTCAAAAAACATCTTTGGAGTACACACTTATCACACACTATTATGCTGGTCTTGAATGTATTAATCAGCTATTTTGACAAGGCCATGACTTCCTAAAATCATGCCCTGAAATGAGATCCATTCTGTCAGGTTTTGCCCACCAGATCTAGAATAGTTTCTCCATTGTCCTGTGCAGTGTTAGCTTTCCACAAACTACAGTAACGCTACACAAAATACAAAGACTAGTTACTAATAATACTAATGCAAGAAATGTATATTGTCAGAAACTGCTCAAAACTGTGCACACAGCTTAACACTGCTAGAGGTCAAACAGGTTCTTACTCATCACATATGGCAGCTGTAGATACTTCCAGGAAGTATCAACTTTCCCCACCACGAAGATTTTTCCACTTTTTCAGTTTACAGTTCCCTGTATTTCCTATACTGTTTTCTTATGCGAGTAGACAAAATAATGTCACTGAGCTCGAGTCTACATACTGGAGTTATTTTCAGCTTATTAAATGAGTATTTATTTGTAGTTGTTGAATGAACTTACTGTAAAATATGTTCCTATCAACTATGGCTAAGAGGTGTCTAACTCAAGGGAGGATGCAATGGATTTTGGTCCAAAAAAAAAAAAATCAATTTTTCAAAAACATCATTGTTTTGATCTACACAGTTTAATCTATGTTGTGTGTGAATTTTACGGTGATAGGATCTTTAGAAATGCCTTTAAATTATTAAACTGATTAACTCGGCACTGGTGGCACTTCCACCTTTTATAACATTTGGGAAACTGCTTGCTTCAGTGGAATTTTTGTCAGTGTGAAGCCTATTTTCTTCCTATATCTTTGCCTGACATCTATATCTCTGGCTAACATCTTTGCTGTAAAACTTTCTTAGATAGTGTTTATTTATGTTTTGACAATACTAACACATATTAGTAGGTGGAAGGCTGAATTCGCAAATCTTTACGTGGAAGTCCAGATTTATGCACAACGGGTGGTGGTAAAGCTGTATTAAGGAAACAGAGGTTTCACAGAAATCAATTTACCAACAAAAAAGAGAAAGTAGCCTGAAATGAAGAACATAAGCTCTCAGCTTCAGTGTCGAAACTTGGGACAGGAAAATTGTACAGGTTCGTGAATGATGTTGGTATGGATACCACTGGAGACAGAATTATTAATTTACAGCTTCTCTGCCAGGCTATAAAGGTTTCATCTTCATGGGTTAGCTGTAAAAATACGAAATGCACGATTATTTTTGAAGAGGAAAAAAAAAAAAGTGGGATAGCTTGTAATTTTAAACTGGTGAGTGGATATGAATTTTTATTTCCATCCTCCAAAGAAAACTGACACTGGTACCTGTTTCTACGAAGAAAGCAGTGGAGGAATTGGTGGAAATGAACCAAAAAGAAATAGATCCTGGGGTAGATATTCATTACAGTGAATCTCCTGCATATGTTACTGACCTGTGCTTGTCTGTAGATGGAACCTGGATGTAAAGGGGTCACACATCTCTGTTATTGGTATTGACTGGCAAAGTTTTAGATGTAGAAATTATGTTTAAATACTGCCATTAGTGTACAACAAGGAAAATGTTCAACAATGAAGACAGTGAGAAACTGTAGCAAGAAAAGCATGCAGTAGCATGCTCTAAAAATTATAGTGGCTTTAGTGTGGACATGGAGGCTACTGCAGTTGTGAGGATATTCTCCAGATCTGAGGACCAGTACAGTGTTAGATATACTGAATACTTTGGTGATGGGGACTCTTCTTCGTTCAAAGCTGTAACAGATAAAAATCCATACAACACAACAATAGAACAGCTGGAATAAGTTGGCCACATCCAAAAGAGGCTTGGTGGTAGGCTTCTTCGCTTGCTGAAAGAAAGGTGAAGTACTTGAGGATGGAAAACCACTAGGAGGAAAAGGCAAGTTTACTCTAAAATAAATGTATTCTCTTCAATTATTTTATGGGAGAGCTATCAGGAAAAATCACACATAATTTAGAGGCAATGAGGCATGCTGTGTGGGCAGTTTTCCCTCACAAACTATCCACTGACCAAACACCAATGCACAATCTGTGTCTGAAAGACGATTGGTGTTAAGTTCAACAATAGAAATGAGACGTATTCACATAAACACTCATTCACCCTGATTTACTGAGGAAGTGTCTTCATGGAAAGACAAAAAATGCAAATGAAAGCCTCAATAATTTGCTTCAGATTAGATGCTCAAAAAGGATATTTTATCGACTAAGTACTCAAAATAGGTGTCTATGATGCAGTTTTATGTTAACAATAATGGACATAATGGCAGAACTGAAGTGCTGAAGAGAGTTGGTATAGATCAAGAAAGCTACGAGATCAGTGTTTTACCTGCAAATGCAGGCCATTAGAAGTCTTTTCTCAAAAAGTATATGCGTTAATGCTATGAAATTTTCAGGAACTGTTCGCAATGTGTTGCTGTCTCCTTTGAACTAAAAAACAAGAGATCCTCCAATTACATTCTGATTTTTAGATAAGGTTAATTTTGGATCTACAAAAATTTAAAAACTCTGTTAATGATACAATTTGTATCTTAAGTTAATAACCGTAGTTCAGTGGTCTTATAACCTTCTCAGGAACACTATATTAAAATTTTCAGATTAATTGCATGATTAGAATTTGAATTATGGCTTTTTATAAAAAAAAAGACAATATAAAATTAAAAATTCAAATTTCTGCCAAGATATTAATCCTGCATATTTTTATTATATTTATCCATTAAAACACAGCTCTTTTGCTTTACACATGCAAAATTTTAGATTTGTACATTAATAAATATGGCTATGTGATTTTTTAAATAAATGTTTACATTTTCCATTACATGCCCCCCTCCCCCTTTATGTGTGATGTCAGTGACCTTGTAATTTTGAAAAAAGGGGGGGGGGGGATTTGATTGCTACATGTGGCACTTTGCTGCCATCTGTCTTCAACAGGGTATTGTAAAGCTGTGCATTTGTGATGTCACTCTGTGGTAAATTAATGAATGACTAGAAAGTTACTGAACTTATCCCACTATTAATTACACTACTGGTAGACTGCATAAATCTCTTCCATTCAGTAATTGCCGACACTTGACTGGGCTGCACTGAGAGGAGCCCCTTACCACAAATCCACAGTATATCTTGCAAAATTGGTGTGAATATGTCTGGTGGAATTTTTTTTTACCGTTTTAAGGTCTACGAAAGTAATCTGTTGTAATACATTACTTATGTTGAAAAATCTCAAGTTCCAATATATGTAGGACACCTTCCTGTGTTTGAGAGGAGAGATCTGCTTGTGTTGCAGAAGCATAGAGAATTTAAGCCTCTGGTCCTCTTCAAACATTTGGCAATACATTTGATATCCCAAATGCTGTGGAGTATTTCAGTCAGTGATAGCAGAAAATGAAATTGACATTGTGAAATATACAGGGTGGTCCATTGATAGTGACTGGGCCAAATATCTCATGAAATAAGCATCAAACAAAATAACTACAAAGAACAAAACTCGTCTAGCTTGAAGGGGGAAACCAGATGGCACTGCCATAGGTCAAACGGATATCAACTGCGTTTTTTAAAATAGGAACCCCCATTTTTTATTACATATTTGTGTAGTACGTAAAGAAATATGAATTTTTTAGTTGGACCACTTTTTTCGCTTTCTGATAGATCGTGCTGTAATAGTCATGATAATAGAAGCAAAAAAAGTTGCAATAAACATACCATTGAAAAAGTATATCTTAAGAGCTACTAGCAATTTCCCCCCCCCCCCCCCCCCCCCCCATCTTCAATCTATGAAACAAATCCATTTTACTGCAAGTTCTTTGCTTTACATATTTTTGGGAACTGGTAGTATGGACCAAAACAAGGAAAAAAAATCCTATAAGCATGTGCTATCAAATGCATTCCTTAAGAGCTATGAGCACTTGTTCATCTTTTTTTACTTTGAAACAACTCTTCTAATGACGAAGTGCTCATAACATTTGAGATATGCATTTTTGAGCACATGTTTGCTGGACATTTTTTTCTTATTTTGGTCCTTACTACCACTTCCCAAAATATGGAAAGCAAACAACTTGCGGTTGAAGACATTTGTTTCACCGTATCAAAGATGAAAAATTGCTCGTAGCTCTTAAGGTATGCATTTTCGACCGTATATTTACCGAGACTTTTTTGTTTCTAGTATCAAGTACTTTCAACTGTATGCATTTATGCCATTAATTATGATAGACCCTGTATAAACACAGGTTCAGTGAAGTCATTTTGTCTACTCGTGTGAGACAACTGGGCAGGAAATGTTGCAAAGTGGAAAGTACACAGCGCTCAAAGTTGCCTTTCCTGAGAGAAGGGACCAAACTGTGAGGTCATCGTTCCTTGTTCCTAATAAAATAATGTCACAGGTGTGAGAATAAAATAGACCAGACATATAAAACAAAGTGGAAACAAAGGAAAGACCACAAGAATGAAGGAAAGGCAATGAACACTAAAAGGAACAAAAGAGGACAAGAGAACAACAACAGAGAGATACAAAAAACAGTTAGAAGAGAGTAAAACAAGGAAGCAAATTACAGTGGCTGGCCAACCACGAAAATAAAAAGGAAAAAGCCACCCATCCTGCACCACATTACAACTTTCCCCTAAAAGCACTAGGGTGGAGGATACAGAACGACAAAGGACAGGCGCTAAAACTCAGATCGAATGATAAAACCCACCCACACAGATGAAACGTAAAACCAAATCAATGAGGTGTTGTCTGCTAAAATCAATGATAAGGAGTCCGGCAACCAAAGATGAAGTGGCAGGGCAGCCAAAGAAGGACATAGCAGAAGAATATGAGCCACTGTCAACCGGGCACCGCACAGACACTGAGGTGGGTCTTCACGGCACTGGAGGTAGCCGTGGGTCACCCATGCATGGCCAATGCGGAGCCTGCAGAGAACCACAGAATCCCTGTGAGATGCCCTCCTCCAGGACTTCCACACATTCATGGTCCACTTAATGGCTCGCAATTTGTTGTGCGTACTGAAATTTTGCCATTCCATCTCCCAGAGCAGAAAAACCTAGCGGCGTAATACCGAACACAGGTCAGTTGTGAGGATGCTGATCTCCGGAAAGTGGTTTCCGTGTAGCCTTTTTTGGCCAGCCTGTCTGCAAGTTCATTTCCTGGGATTCCGACATGACCAGGGGTCCAGATGAACACCACTGAACGACTGGACCATTCGAGGGCATAGATGGACTCCCGGATGGACGTTACCAAAGGATGACGAGGGTAGCACTGGTAAATAGTTTACAGGCTGCTCAAGGAGTCGGTACATAAAAGAAAAGACTCCCCAGGGCATGAATGGAGATACTGAAGTGCACGAGAAATGGCCACTTGCTCTACAGTGAATACAACCATCTGGTAAACAATGCCGTTCAATATGGCCACCGTGCACGGAGGCAAAGCCAATGCAACCATCGACAATCGAGCCATCGGTGTAAACCACTTCACAGTCCCGAAACATGCCAAGAAAGGAGAGGAAGTGACAGCAGAGGACAGCAGGGTGAATGGGGTCCTTAGGGCCACGTGAATGGTCCAGACGAAGCTGCCGCCGAGGTGTACACCGTGGAGGCGTACATGAATGGACCGCAAGTTGAGGTGGTAAAGGGAAGAACTCCAGTTTGGAGAGAAGGAACCGCAAGCGAATCGCAATCGTTAGCCAGGACCTGGGCCACCGACGTGGGAGATGGACTGCCATGGGCGGGTAAAGGAGACGGTAATTTGGATGCTCAGGGGAACTACGAATGTGTGCTTCGTAACTGGCGAGCAGTTGCACACTTCTGATCTGCAATGGAGGGACACCAGCCTCCACCAGTATGCTGGTCACTGGAATTGTCATAAAAGCTCCTGTCGCTAGTTGAACCCAACAGTAGTGCACAGGGTCGAGTAAATGCAACGCTGAAGACACTGCCGAACCATAAACCACACTCCTATAGTCAATTCGGGATTAGACAAGGGCTCTGTAGAGTTGCAGCAGTGTAGAGTGATCTGCACCCCAATTCATGTTGCTCAGGCAACGGAGGGCATTGAGGTGCTGCCAGCACTTCTGCTTAAGCTGATGAAGCTAAGGGAGCCAAGTTAATCGAGCATCAAAAGCCAGTCCTAGGAATCGATATGTCTCCACTACAGTGAGTGGGTCGTCATTGAGGTAAAGTGCTGGTTCCGAATGAACGGTAAGACGCTGACATAAGTGCACGACACAGCAACTTTGCAGCTAAAAACTGGAAGCCATGGGCTAGACCCCATGGCTCCGCCTTGTGGATGACTCCCTGTGGGTGCATCTCAGCAACACCAGTACTGGAGCAGCAATACAAAATGCAGAAATCATCTGCATACAGAGAAGGTGAGACCGAGGGCCCAACACCTGGTGCTAGACCATTAATGGCCACTAAAAATAGACCCTTAATATAGAGCCCTGCAAGACTCCATTCTCCTGGATATAGATGGAACAATGTGAAGCACCAACTTGGACACAAAGTACAGAGCATCAGGAAGTTTCGGATAAAAATTGCAAGTGGGCCCCGGAGACCCTACTCATACAATGTGGCAAGGATATGATGTCACAAGGTCGTCTTCTGCTTTACATAAGTCAAAAAAGATGGCAACTAGGTGTTGCCGATAACTATCCACATCAAGCAGGTTTTTACCGGGTTTTAGCAATGGAATGACGGTCCACTACCGCCACTGTGACGGAAAGACACCATCGCACCACGGATCTGGTTGAAGATGACAAGGAAATAGTGCATTTAGTCAGATGAGAGACGTTTAATCACCTGGCTGTGGATCCGATCAGGCCCAGGAACTGTGTTGGGGCAATGTGCAAGGTCACTGAGGAGCTCCCACTATGTAAATGAGGGCGTTATAGGATTCACTGCAACGTGTAGGGAATGAGAGGACGTTTGCTTCCACCCGCCGTTTGAGAGTGCCAAAGGCTGGGGCATAATTCTCAGACACAGAGGCTCGAGCAGTGCTCAGCTAAGTGCTCCGCAATTGCATTTGCATCAGTAGATAACACACCATTTATGATAACACCAGGGACACCTGTTGGTGCCTGGGACCCGAAAAGACCTTTGATCTTTGCCCAGACTTGGGAAGGTGACATATGACACCCAATGGTTGAGATTTATCTCTCCCAACACTCCTGCTTCCATTGTTTGATAAGGCGGCAAACACGGGCACGGAGCCATTTAAAACCTATGAGGTGCTCCTTTGCCACATATGCTGCTGTAGAGCTGGTCAACACTCCTTAATTGCTTCAGCGACTTCCAGTGATCACCAAGGGACTGTCTTACACCTGGGGCACACTAGAGAACGAGGGATCGAATTTTCTGCCGCAGAAACAATTGTTATAGTCACCTGCTTAACCATCACACTGATGTTACCGTGTGGGGGAGATTCATCGGTGACAGCAGAGGTGAAAGTTTTTAAGTCTGCTTTGTTTAAAGCCCATCTGGGCAGGCGTCCATGGACCTGATGCTGGGGCAGTGACAGGAGGATGGGGAAGTGGTCACTATCACACAGGTCGTCATGTGCTCTCCAGTGGATAGACGGGAGAAGTCTTGGGCTGCAAATTGATAAAACAATGCCTGAGTAACTACCATGAGCTACACTGAAATGTGTGGCGGCCCCAGTGTTTAAGAGAGGTCGAACTGAGACAGTAAAATTTCGAAATCTCTGCCTCGGCCAGGGGTACAGCACCATCCGGAGGAAGATATACTTTGCAGACAGTTATTTCCTGTGTCATCCATATTCTGACAGCCACAGCTTCAATAGGGGTCTGAAGGGGCACAGTTTCACTACAGACTGTGTTTAGGACATAAAGGCAAACTACACCTGACACTATTATAGTCACTACGTTTCCTCTAATATCCTTTACAGCCGCAGAGGGAAGGGGGTCCGCATTGCCGGGAACCAGGTTTCCTGGTGAGCAATGCAGATAGCAGATGTACAGCTGCTGTAGGGGACAGGTGTAGTCTTCCGGCTCAGAGGTGACTTGGGTTGCCAGAACTGTTGTAGCAGGGGCATAAGATGTCATACGCACAGGATGCAGGCGTTCAAATTTTCTCTTAACCTCAGTGTAGGTCAGTCAGTCTAGGGTCTTGTACTCCACGATTTTTCTTTTTAGAGAATCCTGGAGTCTGGCGAGCAAAGCGCATCGTGCTCTTTGCAGTTGATACAGATGGGAGGCGGGAGCGAGTAACTCCCGTGACTGGGCAAAGGATGCTGTTTTGATCAAGACAGACCCAGATCTTATTTTGGACAAGCCCTCCAAATGCTCAACAAAAAACTGAGGCTTCATTGTCATGAAAGATTCCCTATCAGCTCTCAAACATACAAGTTACCGGGGCAAATAAGATCCGCTGCCATCCTTAGCCTGATGTTCCTCCCATGGTGCACCCAGGGAGGGGAACGATTTGGGGTCGTACTTCTGTGTGTTGAATTGAGCTCGTGATTGCTTAGACACTGCTGGTGTTTCACCACCAGCAAGAGATGATGGACTACGTTTCACCGCGTAACCCGCCCTGATGCCATCCACTCCAACCAGGGGCCCCTCCCCACGGGCGCCACCCAGCCACAGCAAAGGCCACCTGGCAGGACAGCCATTGCCAGGTGCCCCGATGCCCCAGGGGGAAGGGTATCCACTCCTTGGCATACATGGGGAGTTAATGGTACAGGCATCAGCAGAGTGATCTCTATGTGGTCAGGGGGCTACAAACAACAGGGAACATGGCGGCCTCACCTCAACGGATTAGCTACCATGTTGGGTATGAGGTGCAAATAAGTTCACAGCCATCATCTACGCAGAAGGCGACACTGCATAGGGCATGGTGGAAAATGCACCCAAGAAAGATGTCCTCGCTCAAGAAATGGAGAATGGGTGGGACTGCAATGCGATGATGAGAAAGTGGGCTAAAGATCTCAATGCCCGTTGGACATTATGCACCATGTAAGGCACCCTTCCCCAATTGACTCGCTCTTCGGGAAAATTTTGAAAAATGGAGGTCAAACCCTACAGGGGACCACGACAAAGGATGAAACATGTGAAACTCCTTTTGAGTCACCTCTAACGACAGGCAGGAATACCTCTGGCCTATTCTAACCCCCAGACCTGTAGGGGGGGCATAGTGGGAGAGTATTGCTCTCATTTTATAAGACCGTAGTATGTTGTAGTTAGGCGAATGTTGTATACGTTCTTGGTTGAGGGGCGGCAATTAGACTGATATTGCACGAGGTATTTTGGTGTTACGAATCAAAATTAACCATAACATGCAATTTTAGGATTATCAGGGAAATAACCCATTTCAGTACTGATGGTGGTTTATGGTTTGTCTGTTCCAGTTGTCTGCAAGAAACAGCTCCTAGATGTGTTTGTTCACTTTCGGGAGACCAGTGTATATTTTAGAAGCGGAGGAAGGAATTAGAAAGTATCCATTATAAGAAAGAACTTTGTTTTCATAGATAATGACTTGGATAGTAGAGGCTATCGGGATGATTATAGCCGTAAGATGCAAAGGAGCACAAATCCTTCCCTAGTGTCTCCCCTATGTCAGCCATTTTTGAGGCAACAATAAAGTTTCCTAAAATGATGTTAACAATTCATGTATCCTTTCTCAAACAAAATTTGTGGGGCAGTTTACATTTTTCTACAGGGTGGCTTCATTAGTTTATGTAAAATTCTTAGGGCAATGTATCCATAGATGACTTCCAGTCTGTTTAGCAAACCATCAGATTTACTTATATTGTATTAATACTCTGTATGTGTAGAAGAGAAAGAAGAAAAGTAGCAATGAGTTTATGCATGCCCATTAAGTATATGATATATGTCTATGTATTGTTAGCATGTAAGAATATTTCATTCTTCTGAACTTTCTCGCAAACAAACTGTCAGTCTAGGATGATAAATAGCTTTCAGATTCTTGCAAGACACTGGATGTTCAAATCAGTAACCTCTTCTAACACTCTCCTCAGCAGATAACTGTAATAATTTCTTGCACATGGATAGATGGAATTTCGCAGAGCTTTGCACTCAGCTTAACATGGAATACACAGTGTGAAGAATGGTAGTACACTGACACTGCTAAAGAACTGCAAGGAATGGATGACGAAAGATCAGAGGGGTGACAAACTTTATGTCCTTGAAATAGATCAGTCCTTGTGCACTACTTTGCTATAAACAAAGGAGGGGTGTGTGGGGAAAACGCAGCAACATATTCTAAGGAGGGGTGGGCGGAGGTCCCAGCAAAGTGTCTGAAAGCACATTCCAGTTTGTTAATCCCATCTGAGGGTGAATGTCAATGATTTATGGAAACAATCCAATGAAAACAATCTAGTTAGTAGCTGAAGAACAACTGACTCAGTCAGTTGTAGTTCCACATATCGGTTGGAATATTCAGTCACTCTTAAGAGTAACTAGTCTCTGGGAGCAACCAAAAGCTAACAGTCGATGCAATCCAGAGCATTAAGTTCTGAGCAGGAACATTCAATCATTTTATGTAAGCATAGGCTTCTAAGGCCATTGTCACTGTCAAAATTCTTTTGGGTTGTTGACCGCATTGTCAATGCGTAAAACATTCAGACATTTTGGCCACTGTTGCAAGTGGCCTTCCTCATATTAACAATGTGGTCAACAGCCCAGAAGAATTTTACTGACAATTCCACTGTTTTTTCATTGTTAAATCATTATAATTGACTGTACTCTGTTACTGCCCATTTTCACTGTTTCCGCCATTCTGATATTTATTTTTTATTGAATGACATTAAGTAGCTTTTAGTTCAGTTCTTCGTACACATTTATTAATAGAGTTTTCTAAATAGTCAACTTTGTGTCTGGATCAGAATGCCAAAATGGTCAGGGGCATGGGAATGGAAGGAATCATATCACTGGGCAGAAAGTGATCTTCAAGATGAAATCAGTGTTATATACAGAATCTTCAAGGACAATTCATATTTGAGACTATCTTGAAGAAACTCAGAGACATTATTTATTGTACAGGATGAAGTGAAATTTGCACACTTGGGCTTCACAGTGTGACTCCTCAAATGCCAGCGAGGCCAGCCAGGTCTCTCTCAAAGTTTCACCTGGAGATTACATCCAGCAGAAAAAGGACATTGAAGAGTGGCAATCTGGCAACACTGTAACAACATGTATTGTAACCAACTGACAGCACATTTCAATCGTGCTGTACCGTTGGCGAGGTTAGCATGCAGAAGGTTGAGGGTTCAATCCTGGGTTGGGGTACTTCTGACATTTCATACTGTAATATACACCATTTCTTATGTCACATGTATCCTAAATTCACAACATTTTGTAATGTTGAACACATCAAATATGACGTTAGACAAATAAGAAACAGACAGTTCAAAAAATTAATGGGACGAAGGTGACAACACATACAAATAGTAACAGAGTTTGGATATTATTCGCAAAGCACATTGCTAGTCCTACTGATAATGTAAGGCCCTACTGAAATGTAATGAACCTGAACGAGGCAAGAATTATAGTTGGTACTAATCTATGTGACCATTAGAGGAGGGTACAAAGAAAACAGGTTTCGCTTCTAGTAAAGGAAGTTGTTGTTGTTGTTGTTGTTGTTGTTGTCTTCAGTCCTGAGACTGGTTTGATGCAGCTCTCCATGCTACTCTATCCTGTGCAAGCTGCTTCATCTCCCAGTACCTACTGCAACCTACATCCTTCTGAATCTGCTTAGTGTACTTATCTCTAGGTCTCCCTCTACGATTTTTACCCTCCACGCTGCCCTCCAACGCTAAATTTGTGATCCCTTGATGCCTCAAAACGTGTCCTACCAACCGATCCCTTCTTCTAGTCAAGTTGTGCCACAAACTTCTCTTCTCCCCAATCCTATTCAATACTTCCTCATTAGTTATGTGATCTATCCACCTTATCTTCAGTATTCTTCTGTAGCACCACATTTCGAAAGCTTCTATTCTCTTCTTGTCCAAACTAGTTATTGTCCATGTTCCACTTCCATACATGGCTACACTCCAAACAAATACTTTCAGAAACGACTTCCTGATACATAAATCTATGTTCGATGTTAACAAATTTCTCTTCTTCAGAAACGCTTTCCTTGCCATCGCCAGTCTACATTTTATATCCTCTCTACTTCGACCATTATCAGTTATTTTGCTCCCCAAATAGCAAAACTCCTTTACTGCTGTAAGTGTCTCATTTCCTAATCTAATTCCCTCCGCATCACCCGATTTAATTTGACTACATTCCATTATCCTCGTTTTGCTTTTGTTGATGTTCATCTTATATCCTCCTTTCAAGACACTGTCCATTCCGTTCAACTGATCTTCCAAGTCTTTTGCCGTCTCTGACAGAATTACAATGTCATCGGCGAACCTCAAAGTTTTTACTTCTTCTCCATGAATTTTAATACCTACTCCAAATTTTTCTTTTGTTTCCTTTACTGCTTGCTCAATATACAGATTGAATAACATTGGGGAGAGGCTACAACCCTGTCTCACTCCTTTCCCAACCACTGCTTCCCTTCCAAGCCCCCCTCGACTTTTATGACTGCCATCTGGTTTCTGTACAAATTGTAAATAGACTTTCGCTCCCTGTATTTTACCCCTGCCACCTTTAGAATTTGAAAAAGAGTATTCCAGTCAACATTGTCAAAAGCTTTCTCTAAGTCTACAAATGCTAGAAACGTAGGTTTGCCTTTTCTTAATCTTTCTTCTAAGATAAGTCGTAAGGTCAGTATTGCCTCACGTGTTCCAACATTTCGACGGAATCCAAACTGATCCTCCCCGAGGTCCGCATCTACCAGTTTTTCCATTCGTCTGTAAAGAATTCGCGTTAGTATTTTGCAGCTGTGACTTATTAAACTGATAGTTCGGTAATTTTCACATCTGTCAACACCTGCTTTCTTTGGGATTGGAATTATTATATTCTTCTTGAAGTCTGAGGGTATTTCGCCTGTCTCATACATCTTTCTCACCAGCTGGTAGAGTTTTGTCATGACTGGCTCTCCCAAGGCCGTCAGTAGTTCTAATGGAATGTTGTCTACTCCGGGGGCCTTGTTTCGACTCAGGTCTTTCAGTGCTCTGTCAAACTCTTCACGCAGTATCGTATCTCCCATTTCGTCTTCATCTACATCATCTTCCATTTCCATAATATTGTCCTCAAGTACATCACCCTTGTATAAACCTTCTATATACTCCTTCCACCTTTCTGCCTTCCCTTCCTTGCTTAGAACTGGGTTGCCATCTGAGCTCTTGATATTCATACAAGTGGTTCTCTTCTCTCCAAAGGTCTCTTTAATTTTCCTGTAGGCAGTATCTATCTTACCCCTAGTGAGATAAGCTTCTACATCCTTACATTTGTCCTCTAGCCATCCCTGTTTAGCCATTTTGCACTTCCTGTCGATCTCATTTTTGAGACGTCTGTATTCCTTTTTGCCTGCTTCATTTACTGCATTTTTATATTTTCTCCTTTCATCAATTAAATTCAATATTTCTTCTGCTACCCAAGGATTTCTAGCAGCCCTCGTCTTTTTACCTACTTTATCCTCTGCTGCCTTCACTACTTCATTCCTCAGAGCTACCCATTCTTCTTCTACGGTATTTCTTTCCCCTATTCCTGTCAATTGTCCCCTTATGCTCTCCCTGAAACTCTGTACAACCTCTGGTTCTTTCAGTTTATCCAGGTCCCATCTCCTTAATTTCCCACATTTTTGCAGTTTCTTCAGTTTTAATCTACAGGTCATAACCAATAGATTGTGGTCCAAGTCCACATCTGCCCCTGGAAATGTCTTACAACTTAAAACCTGGTTCCTAAATCTCTGTCTTACCATTATATAATCTATCTGATACCTTTTAGTATCTCCAGGGTTCTTCCACGTATACAACCTTCTTTCATGATTCTTAAACCAAGTGTTAGCTATGATTAAGTTATGCTCTGTGCAAAATTCTACCAGAAGGCTTCCTCTTTCATTTCTTAGCCCCAATCCATATTCACCTACTATGTTTCCTTCTCTCCCTTTTCCTACTGCCGAATTCCAGTCACCCATTACTATTAAATTTTCGTCTCCCTTCACTATCTGAACAATTTCTTTTATTTCATCGTACATTTCTTCAATTTCTTCATCATCTGCAGAGCTAGTTGGCATATAAACTTGTACTACTATAGTAGGTGTGGGCTTCGTATCTATCTTGGCCACAATAATGCGTTCACTATGCTGTTTGTAGTAGCTTACCCGCATTCCTATTTTCCTATTCATTATTAAACCTACTCCTGCATTACCCCTATTTGATTTTGTGTTTATAACCCTGTAGTCACCTGACCAGAAGTCTTGTTCCTCCTGCCACCGAACTTCACCAATTCCCACTATATCTAACTTTAACCTATCCATTTCCCTTTTTAAATTTTCTAACCTACCTGCCCGATTAAGGGATCTGACATTCCACGCTCCGATCCGTAGAACGCCAGTTTTCTTTCTCCTGATAACGACATCCTCCTGAGTAGTCCCCGCCCTGAGATCCGAATGGGGGACTATTTTACCTCCGGAATATTTTACCCAAGAGGATGCCATCATCATTTAATCATACAGTAAAGCTGCATGTCCTCGGGAAAAATTACGGCTGTAGTTTCCCCTTGCTTTCAGCCGTTCGCAGTACCAGCACAGCAAGGCCGTTTTGGTTAATGTTGCAAGGCCAGATCAGTCAATCATCCAGACTGTTGCCCCTGCAACTACTGAAAGGGCTGCTGCCCCTCTTCAGGAACCACACAATTCGAGCCCACGACATGGAAAATGCGTCTTACAAAGCTGACCAAGCTTCCATTTCTACGATTGTCGTATGTAAGTGCAAATGTTTTCCAGAGGACCTGCTGCAATCATTGTTGACAAATAAGATGCCAGATACCGTACCACTTGAGACTACATTTACCACATAAAAAACATA
This sequence comes from Schistocerca gregaria, assembly GCF_023897955.1. Taxonomy (NCBI): domain Eukaryota; kingdom Metazoa; phylum Arthropoda; class Insecta; order Orthoptera; family Acrididae; genus Schistocerca; species Schistocerca gregaria. Next base: position 399,520,928 of record NC_064921.1, on the reverse strand, counting down.
TGCTTTAACCAGGATCGAACCCTCCACCTCCTACATGCTAACCCAAAACTTTATCCACTGCACTAACTGTACAGCACAACTACTACGTATTGACAGAGGTAGTTACTATACATGTGGTTATAGTGTTGCCAGACTGCCACTCTTTAACGTCCTTTTTTCTGCTGAATATACTCGCCGGACAAAATTTTGTGACAACCCTTTTTTTTCCCCCCATCACTGGCATTGAAGAGCCGCGCTGCGGAGCCTGAGTGAGCGAATTTCGCTTCACTCTGTATAATATATCAAAATCTTTATTCTGATGACAGTACATATGATGCTTGTCGGCTGAACATTTGCTGCCATCATGACATTTCTTCTACTTCACCTAGCTCAAGACCATGGACATCAGGATACGATACATTTACCTGTGGAGTAATGGTGTTGCACCCATTTTGCAGTATAGTCCAATTTGTCTTCTGTTTAATTATTTATTGTGAATAACCCTTTCCTGACTCCCTGATTTCGTGTATTTGTATCACATATTGATGGTCAAATACATTTCTTAAGTAATTCACTTGTATGCATATATTTTTGGATACTTCATTATGTTACGATGTTAAGTAGATAATATTTAATTACTTCTTTTATCCACTGTTTACTTGTTGTATTTTATTTCATATATTACATGTTATTTATTTTGTGCATACTTGTGCACAACCTATTGACATATTGCCTTTCCCTTGTGGGCCTGCACACTGATTAGTTTGCTTACAACTTTGCATTGACCAAATACTTCTAAACCTACTAACATTCCTGTACATTATATGGTTTCCTTGACGAATTTCTGGTGTATCAATATTGTATGCAAAATACTGTAGACCAGTGTGGCCTGTTCAGCTGAGTTTGTACTCTACATATTTTTGCTGGTTTTATTGCATTTTCGTATATTATTTTGTGTTGACATTTCTGTTTATTTCTTAGGCATTTAATACTTAATATTTTATCTTTATGGTACACACATTAATTTTATTGAATCTGTCTCTCACAAGAGTATCCACTAAGATGAAAACTCTGCCTTAGCCTCATTTTATGAGCAAACACTCATGCCTTTGTAACAGTTATGCAACTGACTTTTCATGCTTGTATTATTAACGTTCGTGTAATCCATTCTGGTACTCTACCTTAGTACCATTTTCTGTTATTCTAGACATGAAATTTTGTTCATTTGCAATATTTACTAGTAAAAGATAAAATGCATATTTAATGTCAAAACTAAGAAAAATTTGTATTTAAGTAAATAAGTACATAAATTTTGGAAATTCTTTTTATTCACCTCTCCTTGAAGTAAGATAGATACATTAAACGAAACTATATGGTTCCAGGGACCCTTTCAAATCTCACAAATCTATGCTGTATACATGCAGATTGAAGTGGCAAATGAAGATTTGTACCAAGGCGGGGATTCAAACTCGATCTCGTGCTCACTAGGCAGATGTGCTAACCACTACACCTGCCTGACACATTGGCTTTACACAACTGCACAGACCAACTTAGCATTCTCCCTCCTCATGTGAATTGGAATTTGGATAGAGAAGGGAAGCATGCTATGGTAATCTGTGTAGTTGTGAAAACCTACAATGCCAGGGTGGTTTAATTTTCATTCAATTAAAAAAAAATTCAACTGACCAATCAGTTGTTAAAAGCAGTCAATTGTGCCGTCATTAGTGTTAGTGGCTCACTATGTTTTGCATGAAAAAAGAAACTTGATAAGTTGGATGAACAGGAAATTGTAGTATGGTGATTGTGCAAGTGAGCATGGTAATTTTGGAAATCAGGAAGTAATATCCCCACTTCAGTGGGGACTGTCTAGAGGAATAGCCCAGAATGTGTCATCAATTTTACTTCATCATGAAGTAGTGGGTTCAATAATTTCAAAGCCAAAGGTTCCGCTGAGCCATAAACGTGGCAACCACAGCCCAGTCTGAATGAAGCCATGGCACAATAAATATTGAGTAGAAAAGTGTAGCGTGCACCCAAAGAGATGTGGGTGGGGAAGCAGATAGTGTTAAACATTCACATCCAGCTAGTCTTTAGTTGATTAATACAAGGAAAGTCCCAGAAATCAGGACTGCACAACAACATCTAAGTACCAGGTACCCAAGTAGAGTTCTGGGTCAGGATGCTCCGTGGTGTGATGGAATTGCCTGTGTGCATTTTCATGGTAGAGAACTGAAAGTCATGGGGAAGGGTTCGAGCTGAGAGTTTTCAGATAGTTCTTTGCAGCTGGTATTCAGCTGAGGTTACAGATTGATAGCTACAATGAATGCAAAGGTTGTCATCACACAGCACAAGGATTAAGGATGGGGAAGACCATGGTTTAAGAACAAAATTCAGCAAATGCTGTGGAACCAAAGAATGCTGCACTATCAGTTCAAATGAGGATGCACAGAATAACATTAGGCAAAAGTCAGTAGTGATTCGTACATCTGTAAAAAGACTGATACATACAGCATACATTCTTAGTAAAAGATTCTGAGAAGAACTCGAGAAAGTTGTGGTCCTACGTAAAATCGCCAAGTGTGTCTAAGGTTTCTATCCTGTTGCTCAAACTATCTGGGGTGGCAATAGAAGACACAAAAGGAAAGGAAGTTTTAAATTTTGTAATTAATTCATTCACTAAGGACAATCAGCCAAGCAAACTGTTGTTTGGCTAAGGCATGGACACTCATACAGTAGACATAGTAATAGGTATCCCTGGTGTAGACAACAACTGAAAGAGATGAAAGCAAATAAGTTGCCAGGTCTGGATCAAATTGCAATTTGGTGGCTTTACAAAGAGTATACTACGACACTGGCCCCTTACTTAGCTTGTATTTATCTTTAATCTCTTGCCCAGCACAAAGTGCCAAGTGACAGGGATAAAGTGCAGGTGATAGTTGTACATATGATGGTAAAAGAACAAAATTACAAACCAATATCCTTAACAATGGTTTGCTGCATATATATAACAAATATAACAAATTTTCTTGAGGTGGAAAAGTTTCTGTACACAGATCAGCACAGGTTTAGAAAGCATCACTCATGTGAAAATCAGATTGGCTTTTTCTTACACAATATCCTATCAGCTGTTGAATGGTAACGGGTAAATTCCGTATTTCTAGATTTCCAAAAATCCTTTGACATGGTGCCCCATCCCATTTTCAGGCTGTTAAAGGTATGAGAATACAGAATAGGTTTATAGATAAGTGAGTAGCTTTAAGACTTAGGTATGTTGTTGCTGATGATGAGTGTTCAAAGACATCAAGAGTGCCCAAGGGAAGTGTGACATGACAACTGTAACTTATGTATCCAAATGATCAGACAGACAAGGTGAGCAGCAATCTGCAGCATTTTGCTGATGATGCTGTGGCATGCAGAGAGGTGTCAGAGTGACTGTAGAACAACAGAATGTGTCTTAGACAAGATTTCTAGTTCATGTGATGAATGGCAACTAGCTCTAAAAGTAGAAAAACTACGGCATTAATAGTGAGCTACTTGACAGTCAGGTTGATTAAATATCTATGTAACATTGCAAAGTGATACAAAATGGAATGATAGTATAAGGATTGTAGTAGGGAAGGTGAATGGTCAACTTTGGTTCATTGGGAAAATTTTAGGAAAGTGTGGCTCATCTGCAAAGGAGACCATGTATATAACACTATTTCAACTCATTCTTGAGTACTGTTCAAGGATTTGGTATCTACAGTAGGTGGAATTAAAGAAAGATATTGAAGCTTCACAGAGGGGCTGCTAGATTTGTAACCCGTAAGACTGAACAACATGCACGTATTATGGAGATGTTTCATGAACTCAAATGGAAACCCCTGGAGGGAAGGCAATGTTCTTTTCGAGGAACACTACTGAGGAAATTTCGAAAACCGGTATTTGGAGCTGACTCCAAAACAATTCTACTGCCGCCAACATACATTTCATGTGAGAACCATGAAGATAAGATGCAAGAAATTAAGGCTTTTACAAAGGCATATAGACAGTTTTTTTTCCTTGCTATTTATGAGTGTGAAGTTACTAGCAGTGGTACAATGTACCCTTTGTCACTCACCATACAGTAGCTTTCAGACTATGTAATCGTATGTATGTAGAACAACGGTCTGACGGAGTACACTAGCTCACAGATGGCAAACAGTAAGAGTGTAACTTTACTCAGCACAGAGCTCTGAGCAATGCAATTTCTTTGTGACATTTATGGAGCTGCATTACATAATAAATCTAATTTTAAACAACTGGTGAGATGAAAGCTAACATATGAAACAGTAAGGAGACTTAAAAACCCATATTGGAGGGTAAGTAAAACCAGGTGGTGGTACCAAGTGGCATCATATGCCTTAAACAAGTCTAAAAAAACCTGCAAAGAGAAGTTGGTGTTTAAGAACAGACTGCAGATTGCTGTTTCCAGTCGAACCATATGGTCAGTTGGATTGGATGACAACATTTGTGCATGGCAAAGGGGAAACACGTTCTAGCCAAATATGACTGAAGATCCTGAGTAGATGAAGTCTATAAGTAGCATTCAGATGCTGACTCATTTGACTATGAATTGAATCCAGTTTAGAGACTTGTGGATCAAGTCAATAGCTTGAAGCAGTTCTCAGGCACTGAAAAGTTTAGATAATTTAAGGTTACGGGGTGCAAAATATAGGGAATGTCACATCTGGTGTTTTATGCATTTGAAAGGTAGTCTACTAAGACGATGATGCCAGAACTGGCACAAAGTGAGTTGCGAGGTGTTCACTAAGAACTAATGCACTGGCAGAAATACCACCATGAAGGAGGAGACATGGAACAGTTGCTGATCCTTAGTGGCCCAATACACAACAGAGCTTGACCAACACCAGGAATGAAGAGTTGTATGCTCTCAAAAACTCCCAGCATTTGATTAGGTAGCAAGCCTTTGCATAGAGTCACTTAAAAAGCGATTACAGTGGTCTGTGAAGGATGTCTCTTAAGATCTTTACCTGGCCCTGTAACAGTTATGAGTAGCTGTCACAGCTGGTCCATCATGTTAGTGGGTGGCTGTAGCGGGTGCCTGTAGAAAGGGAGACAGCAATTCCAGTGGTGTGGTTGATCATATTGGATAAGTCCCCTAAAAACTCATTGATGTCATTCGACAGAGGGGATGAAGGTGATAAGTTATGTATACAACTGCCAGTTGGCTCTTCGGAGAGCCGTAAGTGGCAAGTGGTCCATCTGGCAGTGACATGATCACTGGCCATTGCAGGAGATCAATGAGACTGGGGAAGGAAATACAAATAGTCGAAAAGGTGACCCGAATGGCAGTAGAGTGAGTAGGAGTACAGACATTAAGGATACACAGAGCAAGGTCAGGAAGAAGTTGACCAATAAGAAGGCCTCTACCAGATGGCTTGGTACCTCAAGAGGGAGGTGCATATGGTAATCCATAAGTAGAAGAAAAAGGGGGAGAGTTGTTGGAGTAAGGTGGCAATCTCAAGGTAAGTAACTGCCCTTCCTGAATAGCAAATAATGTTGGAACCGTTCGCACCCACACTGATGTGTGTCCAATGTGGTATGTACAGGAACTCACTCACTGATGACATCTGTGCTAGCCAATGTACAAATCATTCTAGATGCTGCCTTGAGACCAATATTGTTCTGACAGAATGCACAGCAAGTTCTAAAGAGTTGGAGAATGTTCATCAGTGAAATAAGTTTCTTGGAGAGCAACACATATCACAGTACAGGACAATGTTGTTGTTGTTGGTGGTGGTAGACGACTGTAATAACCGTTACAGTTCCTTTGAATTATCAAGTTTAGGTTATCTTGGTAAGGTTTGAAATGGCAAAGAAGGAAGTTCATACACCAGAATCACTGGGTCACTGGTGGGGAGGGACTAACAAATAAGATAGGTTTTGACTCCAATGGTGTGTGTGTGTGTGTGTGTGTGTGTGTGTGTGTGTGTGTGTGTGGGGGGGGGGGGGGGGGGGGGGGGACGGCTTTGTCCAGAGATTTCTCCTTTTTCTGTTTAACCACTTTAGGCAGTCAGGACAGATGTGGGCTTACCCACTATGGGGATAGTAAATGATGAGAGTGCAGCACCACAACTTGCAATTAGTGACTCCTTTAATTACTAGATGGAGTCATTTCACTGGCCTTTAGATAGTAAAGGAAAGAGTTAATGAAAGGGATGCCAGTCAGTGGTACATACTGGAGGAGGATGCTGCTCTTCCAGCTGTGTATTGAGAGTCGACGACCCCGAATATAGTCTAATTTGCTAGCACAACCTGAGCCAGTTCAAGAACATTTTTCCAAACCAACTTATTTGGTACCCCTCAAAAGTGAGGAGGAAAGTGGAAGTATTGACCTTGTCTGGTGGGCCTCGACAACACAAGATGTGAAATGGACCCTCTCACTTCGCCAATGTTTGCAAAGTTCCTCCACCTGCAATGTTGACTCCTGGTGAAAAATTATACACCATACCATGTTTAGACTCTTAGGAGGCTTATGGTAAAAGGTACACCACCAACTTTTTTTAACAGGCAAGTAAAGCCCGTGACAGTGTATGACTCACTGTTTTCATGACGTTTGAATCATTTTGTAATTTACTGAAGGAAGGGATTTCTTCAACTACATTTTCAGTATTTCCCAGACAGAGCATTGGCTTAGTAACTAGAAAGGACCCTTTGTCTAGGTGCAAACATGGAACTGAAGGGTACAAGTTACTGTATTTTGCTTCAGTTTGCTCTCTAAACATGGTGCATGCAAGAAGGAAAGTTCTCAGGCTCATAACAGTCTGCAATGAAGAATTTCAGTCTATCTGAAAAGACTGTTTGAGCTTTGCCACCATCTGACGATTAAGTCTTTTCACGGCGCCAAATATTTGCCATTATGTCACCTACTCTGAATGAGTAGTGTCCCATGGGGCACCACCTAGCCAAAGCAATGGTCACCCTCCTGGTTTGATAGCCAGGTCCAGAGTCTCAACACCCTCAAATGGATAGGCACTTACTCCTCAGCTTTGACAACATTTCAAACATGCCCCAACACTTCCGTAAAAAAAAAAATATATTGGGACTGAATGTAACTGACGTCCTACAAGAAAGCTGGTTGGAGTCCAGCCAGTGGCCAGCGAGTACACATAAAAGCAAAAACTGCAACAACTGAAGACAACACCAGGGATCAGTTGTCGAAATATTGTGCAGCAAATAAAAACAACAAATCTGCTGAACACCAGGAAGCTCACTATTAATCAATCATGCCAAGAAAATCAGAGATCACAAACCAAGCTACGTCATCATTAGAAAATCTGTTCTACATACCAAGTGTGAGGAAAGACATAATTAAGACTGCAGCACAGGAAAAGGAGAAGTACTGCAATGGCTTTGGAGCCAGTGCTCATTACACACAACTCTCAAAAGGTGTAGAGCCCTCTGGGGTGTATTGTTGGGCACAAACTTTTCAAACCTGAGGGAGAAGGGCATACCGCTTACTGCATTGCTGGCAGAGAACTATCCTTAGCCAAATTTATCTATATAAACTGAAAAAAAACCAACAATAAGGAAAAAAAAATCTACATTTAATTCAGGGCACAGATAGAAAGAAAGCTATATTCACAAAAGCCTTAGCAGAAGGATATGACATGTGAACATCTAATTACACATATATGTACACACCACATTTTCACTATGAACAGTGTCAGTTTTCAGTTTATTGGCAACACAATATGATTGCTTATTGCATATATTACCAAATTCATTTTCTTCCTTACAGCTATGGGTTTTCTATCTGTCAAATGGTTGGCTACATTGGTCACCTCATATTTCCTGCATCAGATTATTAATATGGAGAATCTATTACCATCCTTTCATTAAGTATGTTGAAGTTGTATATAAATGGGAGTTTTATCACTTATGATTACGAAGTGCTACACCTGTGTCATATTTCATGCAATCTTATTGCATAACCATTAAGCTTGTACATTCCCTCAATTTGAAGCCCTAGCTTGTTCAGGTCACATTAAATCTGCTAATCCAGCACCCTTCACACGTAAGCTCAATCCCTAAATTTCTATGGGACCCACTTTATTCTTTGGAAACAAGACAGAAGTACTTACAAACTGCTATGAAACTAGAAATCCCTGAGAATGGACACAACAGGTAGTCTGACAACCCCAAGGCAGCAGTGAAGTCTTATCAAATCCTTTACCTCATACCACCCGATTATATGAAGTGTGTAGTAGCTGGAAAAAGTTTAAAACTGCATGCATGGTCAAAACGCACTTACGCTTACTTCACGCAGAAAAAAGAAGCTGCCCTGCATGTTCCACACCTTTATCTGATGGAAAACACAATGCATGTTTCTATAGTCAAGGCGGTGTAAGAATATCAACAGCTTGCCGCACTGTTGCCAGCTTTCAACTGCTAAGCACTGGCAGCTACAGGCAAAAACAATAGCCTTCTACAGAACTGTAACAACACCAAGGCAATCCCGCAGAGACATTTAAAAAAACGCATTACGCTATTGGTTGAGATAGCACTGCAATCAACTTACACCAAATCAACTATAGCACATAGTGGAAACGAAAAAAAAAAAAAAAAAGAAAGAAAAAAAAAATCTGTTTTAGTCAATCACTCCTCATTATGATTAAACAGCTTGACAAAGTTAATTTCCACAGAGGCCAGGTAACTAGCAGCAAGTTCCACAGACTTTGAGACATACTGTCCTGACGTCCAATAACTCAACAGGCTATTGCACTAAGCGTAGGATGAGGTAGTTGTGCAAGAACTTTAATTATGCTTCCACTACATTAACTATGTCAACCCCCCCCCCCTATTTTCTGTCTATTTCTGTTTAAACCAAGTGCTCATGTGCATGGTGGTACTAGATTCAGAGTTCTGTATAATTTCCACTTTTCAGTCATCTATGAGAGTTTATAAAAGAGCTAATATTTATATGTGGTGCTATGGAATTTGCATTTTTTTTTACAATAATTATGGATGGCTAGTCTCATACCAGTGGCAATGTAAAGAAAAAGATTTTATACCTGTGAAAGTTGTTTTATCTTGAGAGTTGTATAAAGTTAAATGTCCCAAAAAGGACTCATTCCATAATTTATATGAAGTGACTTGGGAAAACTACCAAAAATCAACATATGGAAGATGAAATTGAAGATCTGCTCTCCACTCGCCATGAACAAGAGTCCAGTACATAACTAATGTACCACCTCACTAGATGGTTTTAAAGATGATAAAATCAGTGCATAATGAGATGTGTTCTAAATGAACATCATTTGGTGCCATAATAATATGAATTCGTGTGTGTGTGGCACCATTATCATTGCATTTCAGAATGACTTTCAGACAACACTATTCTAACACAATTAAGAGTATTTATGCCCAGTCACTTGAGTGACATTGGGGCTTCAGACTGAACTCTTGCCTTTTAGATGCCCTACACTATAAACTGTGTCCCACAAGCCAACTAATCTCCAACTTGTTCTTTGAGCTTCTCCATGGCACTTAAACTAAGCCAGAACATAGATTTAATATGGCATAAACATTTATCTCAGCACATAATCCACTAAAGAGCAGAAAAGTGATCCCTGAATCAATTATTCTGTCCTTTTTAAGACCAAGTTCACTTTTGTCCATCTTTTTTCCTTGCCTAAAAAAGTACCTTAGTGAGAATATATCATGTTGTAATGTCACCTTACACTTCGGTTGCAAAAAGTGTAAAATCATTTTATTATCAATCGCAGTACTAAGTTCAAGTTTCAAGTTTTAGAGCTGGTAATAATAATACCCCCACCCCCCTCTCTCCCTGTGTTTGTCTGACCAATGTATGTGTGTGTGTGTGTGTGGGGGGGGGGGGGGGGGGGGAGGTGTTGCACTAAAGATCACTTAATTCATTTTACTAATACTTATTAAAATAATACTTACACCACACATTCTTAGGTTCATACAATATTAACAATGGCTACTCACCAGTTTCTCCAGCTGGCGCCAGTAATTTCTCTTTCAACGATCGCCTCCTTGCAAGGCGTTCACTAAATGTATTTCGACTATCATTTGTAAAACAGCGTACAATTTGAATCTTTGGTGAACACTGTTTCATCGACAGGCATCTCGTACGCAGAGGTTGCAAAGAAGGTGCCACAGACACCCGGCAGATGGTTGTGATTAACATTGTTCCTGCAAAAAAAAAAAAAAAAAAGTATTTTTACTGCATATCAAATATCTCAAATGCATAAAGCACACACTAAACACAGCTGGTGAAAATGGCATCCCTGACAAAAAGTGGTTAAACGTTTTCGACAGGGCAGAGAAACTGTTAGATAAAATGTAGCTATGGACTACACTCATCAGATGTAGACAACAGAACTGTCACACATTCACAAGCATCCAGAGACAACAGTGGCCGTGTTTGTGAGAATGTGTCCACATCTGATTGATTTACCTGTTTCAACCCCCTATCTGTTAATCTTCAGGTACACTTAGATGCCATACAAACGGCTACTGAGGGTAGAAATGTAAAATAAAATAAGCTGAACTTTATTTTCACGTGTTGTTTTACAAGCGAAATTCCAAGAGCATTGCTCCAGTGCTATAAATATGTGCAAAATAGATATTAGCACCGAAATGTTGCAAAACAATGAAAATTAAAATTAAAGAAGGCTCCAGAGCCCAATGAAATCGCTACCAGATACCACACAGAATTTGCAACAAAGTTAACTCAACTTTTAATTATCACATAAAGAAGACCCCTTGAACAGAAAGCTGTGTCTAATGGCTGCAAGAAAGCACAGTTTATACCCAACTACCAGAAGGAGAGAGGAAGCCTTCCACAAAACATATTCTGATCTCGAAAATAATTATGTATCTCCAACAGAATAACCCCATGGTGACCTGTATTGTGTACAAGATCGTGGGTCACACAACACCTATCTCAAGTTTTTCCACAGTACATCTTGATACCCTTGGATCAAGGCAATAAGGTGAATGTAGGATTTACTGTCTTTGGAAAAGCATTAGACTCAGTACCGCAGTAACACTTATGAGCAAAAAGTATGATAATGTGTGTGTGTGTGTGTGTGTGTGTGTGTGTGTGTGTGTGTGTGTGTGTGTGTGTGTGTGTGTGAGGGGGGGGGGGGGGGTCAATGGTAATTTGTGACTGGATGGAAGACTTCTCGATAGGATGGACACAGTGCACTTCAGGCACATTCCCATGAAGTACTTTTTTTGTGGGGGTGGGGGTGTCTTCTTTCTCTTGGTGTTGTACGTTAATAACATGGCTGACTATTTTAATAGAAACAGCTTACTAACATACTGTAATAATTTGTAGGAATATGAAATAGAAGCATAACATAGGCAAAACAGCTGGGGAAAACACTGTTAGTCTACAAAGGGGACTGCTTACAAAATGCTCATCCATTCCATACTAGCCCTTTCAGTCCTGGAGAACTAAATAAAGCGCGTCACATCACTTACACAGTTTTACTTTGTGCTACATTCTAAGACACTTTAGCTTTGGTACTCTGCAACCTGCAGTGGAAATCAAGACAAAGGACAGAAACATAGTTCCTCATAGGTAGTGCATATTAAAGTATATGTTGTTTTTGTTGGGAGTTTTATTATTCATAAATAGAGTTTATCAGGAGAGACTTACCACATTGAATGACAAGGAAAGCTGGATTATTGTGAACTACACTGAAAGATTTGGAAACCTGAGAGCTGGTGTGCAGGAGTTAATAAGAGTGGAAAGCTAAGCGCATAGTATTTAGGAAGGTGTGGAAAAATAAATAAATAAATAAAAAAAAAAGACACAAAAGTAAAAGGGAGTGAAGAAAGGAATAGTTACTGAGAAGAAATTCTGAGACTGAAGAAATTAACACAAATTAAGGCCAGATGGGTGGCGAGAACAAAGGACATCATGTAATGCCAGTTACCACCTGTCGAGTTCTGGGATGCTGGTGTCTGGGGAAGAACCAAGATGGTATGCATGGTGAAATACAGGTAGGCACAGAGGTCACAACTGCCCTGTCGTACAGTATGCCCTGCAAAAGGATATTGTGTTGCCAGTATAAATCCCTGTCTATGCCCACTCGCGCTAACTGATGACTTGGTGGTAGCCATACCATTGCAGAAGGCCAAATAGTGTTTACGTAATAGCTGGTACACGATACTTATTGCTTTAAACGTTCAGCAGCAGACAGATCACATACATGGTGTACGTTGGCATAAAGAGAGGTGGTATCAATGGCAACGCAATGTGTGTGATGGAAGTGGGACACGCACAGATTTCAGATGATATAGAAAATGGCGGGTGTCTTTAATATGTTCAACATTTTGTAGGTACTTTGAAACCAGCAGTTGTGGGATTGCTCAGGGTGACTGGTTGTGTCCTATATGGCTCATTTGCCAATTTCCACTTCAACACACTTCTTTCTTTCTTTCTACAATATCCTGCAGTTATCTGACACTCAAGTGTCCTCAGATGGTATCAGCTGCAAAGTCAACTTCAAACTGTAACAACAGGTCATACATCAGTCCAAAAAGCTATTCTATCTTTTCCTGAACTATGTCAATAGTGACATTTCCCTTCCTGTCACGCTCCAATTTTCTTAACAGCAACACTGTCAACCACCACTTCTCTCCTACAAACTGAGCTTGGTCAACCTTATTAACAGCCCCCAGCCTTCACCACTGCCTCCCCCACAGCAATGGCAACTCATTATCACAAAAACCAGCCACAGTTTTCTCAATCTCTGAGCTAAGGCCTCTCTCCTCCTGAATTACTTGTGTTATCCTAGGGTCCCACTTTCAGCTCTAGAGCTGCATTTAATCATGTTCCTACTTTCCTTCACATGTAATGTCAAATCGAAATACGACTTTGCAAGCCAATTCCACAACCTTTGCAACAGAAAACTTGGCACTGATCCCTGCCTTTAACAGTTCCAACCATGATCCCATCTTGAACCACCACCACTACCTCAAAAATCACTGCTTACAAGCCTGCCAAGAAATTCCTAACACCCAGTATTGCTTCACAACCCTTTCTCAGGTCCCTACAACACGATCCTAACCTATCCTCTGCAGAAATCCAGGCTCTTCACTCACTAAAAACTGGTAGCTATCATTATCCTCCTGGTAGGCAAGGGTTCTACCACTGTGGTACTAGACCAACAGGAGTGTATAAGCAAGGGTCATGCCATCTGACAGACACCTCTATGTACAGCATCTGCCATCAAGATCTGTGCCTCTTTCATATAAACTGATAGATAGTTCCTCCTTAGAACCTCTGGTCCCACACAAGGACTAACATCTCAGTCAACAGAGCTTCTTAACCCAGCCAAATCTCTCACTCTGATCTCTTACTTTCTTCCCAAGATCCACAAACCCAATCACCCTGGGCCATCCCATAGCTGCTGGCTTTAAAGCATCCACCAAACTTTTATCTGCCTTAGCTGATCAGCACCTGCAACCAATGGTACAAATATTCCACTTCTATATTAATTACACATTTTACTTGTCACCGCTGATGTCACTTTCCCCTATACCAACATCCTCCATGTGCACAATCTCTCTGCTGCTGAAAAGTTTTTCAGTCACCGCCCACCTGATATAAAACCTTCCCACTCACTTTAATCAACTTACTACTTATCAACAACTACTTTACCTCTGAGGGGCAGACATAAAAACAGATCGGGGCACAGCCATGAGAAGCAGTGTGCCTCCTTTCTACACCAATTTTTTCATATGTCACTTGTGAAGGGCTTTTCTGGAATCCATAAGCCTTCAGCCTCTGGTTTCATTTAGATACATTGATGACATCTTTGCCATATGGACTGATGACGAGGCTGCTCTGTTAACATTTTTCAGATCCTTTTAATGCACTCTTCACCTGAATTTCACACAGTCCTATTCCAAATACCATGTTACTTTCCTTGATGTTGACATCATCACCTAGAACTACTAAAAGAGAGCAGTACTTACCTATTGACAATTGCCATCCTTTCCATGTCAAATGATGCCTCTCAAACATTTGTCATTTGATGCAAATGTATTCATTTGGTTGCAGACTCTATAGCAATAGATCACCATTCTCACTTCAGCCTTTACTGGATGTAATTAACACACCAGACTACATCAAAACCACATTTCCTGGGCCATCACATCCAATCCCGGTACTGCTGATGCCTCTAAAAAAATGACTTCGGAGCACTCTATGTGTCACTCAGTATTTTCCTGGTCCTTAATATATTACTGTGTTACGACAAGGCTACAACTTCCTAAAATCAAGCCTTGAAATTAGGTCCATTCTGTGACCTTTTTTCCATCACGCCTTTCTCGTCAGACCCCATGCTCCTTCTGCAACCATTTCCCCACCCTGTGGTTCCTACCCCAGTGATCATACCTGATGTAAAGTTTGCCATATGTGCCCTCATAATAATAGCTATACCAGCCCTGTAACTGGCAAACATACTCTCAAAGATGCAATGCCTGTGAAACTAAGTGTTGTGTACCAGCTATTATATAAACACCATTGAGTCTTTTACATTAAGAGAACTGTCACCAGGTTATCACTTAAGATGAAATGGCATAGACAGATTGTGTAAATTGGCAATGCACAGTATCCTGTTGGACAGCTTGCTCTTCAACAGGAAGGTTGCCACCTTAGTGGCTGTTTCACCACATGTGCCTCTGGATTCTTCAGGCAGACACTAGCTTCTCAGGATTCTACAGGTGGGAATTGGCATTACAATATGTCATTGGTTCTCGCCACCCACCTAGCACATTACTTTCTTTAATTTCCTTTGTTTCATAATTTTCTCTCAGCAACTATTTTTTCCATCCCCTTTTAGTTTTCTGCATCTTTTTCTGACACAGCCAGTTTTACCTGTACCTGCCCCTGCTTCCAGCACATATAAAGCACTTAGCGTTCCACTCTTATTAACTCTTTCATAGTGATATGTTTTACTTATTAGCCTACCTTCCACTTTTCAGCTCTTATGCATTTATATCTCATCTAGTGCAATCCCCAACAATCTGTCTTTCTTTTCTTCCCATTCATTAAGTCACCCCGACACAGTGTTCTGTGTGACATTTCTAAACTCTCCCGATTTTCCAAGCCTTGCCAGTCCTTTTCCTTCATTCTTCTTCCTTCCCTTTCGGCCCTTCTGGCAGAAGGAGCCACTGGCTTCAAAAGCTTGCGTATTTCTTTATCCTCTTGTCACCTCTCGGTCAGTTGATTTTTTGATCTACACAATTACATTATATTTTCAAAACTAGATTATTTTCATTGACATACTAAATGTTGCAAACAGGTCTTGAGGGTTACAATTTGTGAATGTGTACAGTACATACTAAATCTCCCTCGTATGAAACCTTCTTTGTCAAACAATGGAAAATCCAGGATGCAATAATGACAATATTATGAGCAGGATAAATTGCTGCTCACCATATAGTGGACTTGGATCACAAACAGGCACATCAAAAAGACTGCTAAGGAAGTAAGCTTTTGGCCAAAAGGCTTTATTCTTCAAACAGAACAGACCACGTACATTAGATGTATGCAAAGAAGGGTAGCATGAAAGGTTGCAGGTTTGTTCTACTTATGGGAGGTGAGCAAGGGAATAGTGAAAAATCTGAATTTGCAGGTACTTTAAAATGGATGCCAATTACCATTTGCAAGCCTACTTACCAAGTTTCAAGTACCAGTATGCTGTGAAAATAAATATCATTTTTTCCCAGGGGCCCCACCACACAAATGAAATGGCAATTAAATCTGTAAATGTTGCAGAATAAAAAGCGTCCTTCACCATTAACTCCACAATGATTTGCACATTATAGATACTGACCCAGAGGGACACCATTTTCCCATCGAACAGTCTCAATCTCATAAGGTATTGTCATCTCTGTACACAAAATAATACAAAGAAAGGATGGAATGACAGGATATTGGGCAACCCATTCATGGAGCTATTGATGGATTTTATGTCTCACAGCAGTGTATTAAACTTAAGAAGTTTAACAAAATAGCTATATACATACCCAAATCTAAAACTGAATATTTCTGTCACTTAAAATGAAATGGAAGAAGGAGATTGTTAGTGTTTTGAAGAGAGATCATTTTACTTCTGAACTGTATGGCCAATTGTTTCCATCACATAGAGGAAATGGTCGAATTTCATATTTGATGATTCCATAGGCTTCATAAAGATTCACAACATTTTTGTGGTAGCACAGTATGAGCAAAACAGGAGTTATTACACTTTGGATGACAAACTAGTAATATCCCACACCCATACAGGGCTGACGCAATGGGTGCTTTGAGAATTCCGAATGGAAAATTGACGAAAGTTGAAACAAGGGCCGTAGGTATTTTCTGCATGTGGCTACTGTTGTCAGTGTGTACAGGACCTAGTAAATACATCAGGGAAGAGGAATCGCAAATGTTCCTGCCAAATTAGTATAGGTGGTGGTGCATCAAAGGTGCTTAGCAGCAAATGTATTAGACCCTTTCTGAGTATGAATTTTCGTTAGATGTATGTTTTGAGACGAACAAGGATGTCTCAATGTTAAAGGAAAATGTGGCACTCTCAACATAAATTATTGCTTTGTGAATTGAAGATAATATTGTAAAGGCACTACAAATATTTGCTAGTTGTACAAGGATGGTTGAACTAAAAAGTGGAGATCCAGCCTTGATAGTGACATCTATTTAACTTTCCAGAATTTATTTTCCCCATCCATTCTCTTTTTCACATAATTCTCGCTTTAAACTTCATATGTAATTTAGGTTAAGATATCTGCAAAAGTAGCCTATATTGTAGCAAACGTAACATTATGTGTCATATTCATTTGTATTTGTCTACATAAGAAGTTGTAACATTTCTTTTACAATATATTACATCATGTTTCCACAACTAGTAACTGCACAGAGAAATTCTCATAGAATTCTTGAAATTTTAAGGATGTGAAGGTTGTACCCCATTTTTGCAAATTTTACATTTTCTTGCTCTTACTTTATAAAGCTTTTAACAAACTTTGCCATTAAAGTTCTCTCTTCAAACAATATACTTTTGAGGGCACAGCTGTTTTTGATGGTAGAGAAGTGTAATAATTACCAGCATTTGATACCTTCAGAGCGAAAGGACTTTGATACATGCACTTCAGTAAGTACAAATACACATCCTTCCCTCAAATTACAAGTTTTATTTATTGGCCTTCAGATCCAGTCATTCCGTGAGAATTATTCTTTTAATAACACTGACTATAATAATTGTCACTTCCAAAATGGCTGCTGATTCTCAAATATTGCATGCATGCCTCCCATCCATCCCCCCCACCCCCCTTCTGTGGTTCTCCTCTAGTATGAGCTCATACAAGTTTGCTCATTCCTTGCGTTACTAATAACTTGATCCAGTCAAGCTATTAATTACATAAAATTGAGAATTGTTAACATTCCAGACAGATGTTCATAGTTACACAGTGTAACACCTTCAACAGACCACAAAACGTGCAATTGTTCTTGTTACAAAAGGTTAAAAGTACACAGATTTTCTGCACGAAAAAAAAAGTGCGCTTACGTAATTTCACATAGGTCTAATTGCACAGACTATTCGTACTTGATTACAAATCGTTTCTGTCTTGTCATAAAATGAAAATATTGTTCACCAACGTTTCACATTCTTATAGTGTGTGTTGTGGGCATCGAAACGGGGTTGTTCTCTTTACGATGATTTCTCTATAGTAAATGTGTAAAAGGTGGATTATATGTCATTTACAGTACGCATACAATTAAACACAGTTCTACGGTATACTACGAAGCGAAACAATCTACTAACTACTAATGACGCATTGGTAAGCTATAATTCCCTCTCTAGATCTTACATTTCCAGAACAATCATTTTTTTTATATAATTAGCAACATGTAGATTGTTGTAGTAGCGTGTATACTTACAAATGAAGGATTTCACAGAGGCTCGAAAATTACATGAAGGCAGCTAACAAGTCTAAATAGTACCTACAGCACACTATGCATTGCAGCAAATTTCGCGGAGTTGCCTCACCTTTATACTCGATGTTTCTCTGATCGAACAACTGCCGCACTCTGTTATGTCAGACAAAATCGCAGTATACATAAGAAGCACTGCAGCGCAATATCGCAGAGTCCTTGCGTGTGTTTACACTCTGGAGGATGCTTGGCGGTGTAATTAAAATGTGTTCGCGTGTTGTCATGGATACTGTTGTGTTTTGGTGTCGTGTGGAGTCCTTGTGTAATTCAAAGGGAAGAATGCGAGCAGCGTCAACAACAATATTCATGAAAATAATAAAGTAGAGTTACAACTGGTGCGGAATAGGTACATTTCTTGCATCAGTTCCTTTTTTTTTTTAAAGAAAGAAAAGCTGCACTGCTCCTAAGGGTCCGGGAGTATCGGCAGTATCATGCGTTTCAAAACTTCTCTTGCAAATGAGCCACAACATAAGGACGTAGTGACATGTGTTACGTGGAATACTACCGAGGAAATTTATTCCTGTGGGTCAGTATAAATTTGTAACATAGATTTGTATCATCAAATTTATTTACATGAATTTGCCTTTTTGAGAAAAACGGAAGTAAGGAAGATAATAGATCAATTAGATCTAAGGAAAGTGGTAAATAAATTACATCTATCTTCATTTACAATTTGCTAAATAAGTTGGACGATGGAAACAAAAAAATTACTGAAATTTCCAGTGCGCGGATGAAACAATTTTATGGTTGCCTCTACGTTTGAGTGCGATCTGTTACTTGTTACAGTTTTGATAATGGTATATAGGGCCTATGTACCCTGCGTAATAATAGTAACTACCAATAGAGCTCGAAAGTTTTATATTTAGCTAGTAGCCATTCTTGAAGTTTTTGCATCTAGAATGCCACTTTAGTCACAAACAAGCCAACTTTAATTATCTGCTGTAACAGTCTAGCTGATTAAGATTGGAAAATTCTCATGCAGATGAGATTTTGTATTGTATGGAAAAAATAAGCATAGAGAAAATTTAGTTTTATGATAAGATGAGGAAAAATGAGCCGCAAACTGTTTAGGTAAGTTGACTAATTAGCTTTCAGCCTGCCTGTCAGACTACTGCTGATATAGCGAGGAATAATCTCCATTGTAAAGCATAACCGACTTGCTAGAACTGCTTGGATATTTATTTTGGTTAATGTTATACATTAGATTAAGTGCCTCAATGTCTCTATACATTTTGATTTTTTATGACCCATAGTGCATAAAGTGCTATTTGTATTTCATAGAAGGATTGCATCTGATGATGATCATGGCATTTATTCTGTTTACATTGTGGCATTAACATGAAAATAAAAAAAAACAGATGTGCCTGAACTCAACTCAATGTACAGCAATGGTTTGATGATGCAAGCTGTGCTGATGTGCCACTAAACAAAGGAACAGTAAGCATCACAGACATAATAAAACATGCACTTTTCCCGCAATGATCCATAAACTATTCATGACTAAATAAGAAAATACTGTCAATTATGCTGTTTTAACATGAATCATGGATTGAATCAAAGCTTGAATTTGCCAATAGTACCTTTCTATATCTTTTAAATTCCACAGAGGCTATGCTGCTGGATGACTGTCACCAGGAGAATATGATATAATGGAAATTTTGCCGCAAACAATGCCATAACACACTACCTGTTAAGCACAAAGATCCAAGTTCAAGTACCAGTCAAGTAGACAGTTGTAATCCTTTAAAGCTTATCTTCAGGCATAATTGATATACTGCTCAAATATGTGACGTCACACAGTGTTAGCCTATATGTTTCTCATTCAGCAATTATCAAGGTGTCTGATCCTTGTTTTTAAACAATTTTGTATAAAACATACCACATAAACAACTCCATGTTTCACATAATTTATATCAACGTCTACATATAAGTTGCATCTAAGTTACTATCCTTCATGAAAGAGAAACTGCATGCTCTATATATCTCTTGATTATCTTTTGACAAAATAGCAGAGATGTTGAGTCACATATAGGTACAAGCAAAAGTTTGCCCAACAAGTAAGGTTTTGGCCATCATGGCCTTCATCTGAAGACTGCCATCTAATTCAGATTAAGTCCTTTTTGTTGCTCATTTGAGTCTTTTGCTTGTGTCTGCATTTAACATTTGCATTATATGGTGAGTAGCAATCTATCTTATTCGTAATATTGCCATTATTCCATCCTGCATTTTCCATTTCTTTATTAAGTTTCATGAATATGTAATTAGCTGAACTGTATAAGGACTTGGATTGCTGAAACAAAGTCACAATCCATGGACATTGGCCACAGCTGGCCATTGCCCCTGTTTGATCAGCACCCCTCAGCAGCAGCTAGACATCTATGACCCTGTTCTGATTGTCAGTGATCTGTGGATAGTGGGGCTAGCCTTTGAGAAGTCGCTCTGGCTTGACCGATTTTCATGACATTGATGTGTACTGCCAATAATGCCAGACACTAGCTATTTCCCTGTACCAAATGGTTCATGGTGGCCCACAAAGGCAACCCTTCTGCAAAATCAGTGCTGAGGACCAACATCTAAATGCCAGTCCAGCTGAGTGTACATCATGTTCGGCACAGCAGGGAGAAGAGGAGAAGACTGAAAAGTAAATGGGAGTGAGGTTGTTTAACATAGGTTCAGTCCAGGGGGATGGCGGGATGAAAGGATGTGCTGGAGTGCAAGTTCCCATCTCCGCAGTTCAGAGGGACTGGTGTTGGGTGGGAGAAGCCAAATGGCACATACCGTGTAGCAGGTTCCTAGGTCCCTAGAATTATGCTGGAGGGCATGCTCTTTCCCTTTCCTCTTTAGCCATTCATGCATCTTTTCATCCTACATCTTCTACATCTACATCTACATGACTACTCTGCAATTCACATTTAAGTGCTTGGCAGAGGGTTCATCGAACCACAATCATACTATCTCTCTACTATTCCACTCCCGAACAGCGAGCGGGAAAAACGAACTATACACCTCTTTACTTCTGTATGCATCCTCTTTGGTTTGAAGCTGGCACAGTACCTGCAGTAGAATATCTTTGGCTTCCCTCTGACAACCATGCCTCCATCCTTGCTACCTTCCCTGTTTTCCTTTCCCTGTTGCTTCATAACCTGGGTTGTGAGTAACTAAATCCACTTTCCCTTCTTCCCTTTCTTTCCCCTCTCTCCTCCCCGATGAAGGAACATTTATTCCGAAAGCTAGGAACTTAAATTTTCGGTTGTTTTTTGTGTTTCTATCGGCTGTACTGAGCTGAGGTAAGTACTGGCCAGCCCTCTATCTCTTTGTTAGTAATTGTTTCTCTATGACTTCTATTGATGCATCCATGGAGTCTTCTCCATAAACTGTACTGCCACCAGACTGTGACCTACATGCCTCTGCCTGACTAGCCTGAACCTGTCAGCCAGCGACTACCTCCCTCTGCACAGGATTGCTTGTCATCACCAGATTCTAGCCAGTAAATCGGATTTAGATTTTGAGCAGCACCGCAACCTTTCTGTATACTGGCTGACATCAACCACTGTCCATGCTGTGCTGCAGCTGAGCCATGTGCTGCGCTCGAACAGTCGTCATCAAGTCAGCTCACTTTTTTGGCATTCCTCTATGTAAGCAGCTTGCCTCCTTGTGCTCTGCCATTGCTATACCTGCCATTGAGCACCAGAATATTACGTGAATATGGAAACGCACTTGAATGGCTGTGTGAGATCGCTGGATTAATTAAAGACTTGTCATTCTGATTGTGAAGCTTATCCACAGCCATTTCAGACCAGTTACATGGTGGGATCCAAACTGTACAAATTATTGAAGAAGCGATGAAGAAGATATTGTATCTTACCAGAACCTCCTTGTTGTTCAATATGTAAGTTGTAGGCCTGAGGGTCGAACCTCTAACACCAGTAACTTGTGTGCATTGTAATTGGGAAGGACATTCAGCCCCATGCAGTGAGTCACACAATGTGATTTGTTGGCTTTGCTATCAAAAGGTCATTACACAAACCAGTGCCAAGAATACACTTGGCTAAGATATGGGAAACTGTGGGTGCAGAGAGGATTTAGAAAGAGACCAAAATAACCATAAGTATTTCTTTTGTAAAACTGACTGAGAACTGTAAATTCTTAAAGTTTAGGTAATAAGTATGAGAATCTTTTAGACTAGAACCAGGTTATCACTGACCATGTATGGTAAATTTTAAAAGGTGCAATGGAACTGTGTGTGTGTGTGTGTGTGTGTGTGTGTGTGTGTGTGTGTGTGTGTGTGTGTGTGTAGAGAGATAAGTTAGAATTGTGAGTATCAAGAAGTATTACATACATTTATTAAAGTATTGTGAGGAAGAAGTTTGTGAATTGTGTTTGTTAAGGAGTTCTACATGGTCAATACAATTAAGAATGCACTAATTGAAATGCTACCACTGACCTATTTATGCTGTAATAAGTTTTCGTTACTGAGTTGGATCATAAAGTTAAGATAATAAGGTAGTATGCATATAGATAAACGTAAACAAATGCCTGGTCTCTTTCAGTTGTAGTTGCAGAAACGAGTACACTACTGTTTTGTAAATCCAGGATGCAGCTTAACATGACATTGTAAATGCAGGATGTATCTTAAAATGACAAACGAATTTTTTAAAAAAAAATTCTGTTAATTATTAGATGTACCTGATTTATATAATAGGAGACAGTGTGAGATGAGAATTTCAGCATGTAAATATTAAGTGGAAAGAAAAGCAAGTTTACACAAATTGGCTACCTTTCCTTAATCCCATTCCTTTCCCATGATGTGAAATGATGTGACTGCTAATGGAACTTAGTAAATGAGCAGAAGTGAAGATCACGCAAATAAATACATAGTGTCAGGGGTGAAGCAAGTGCTGACATGAACAATAAGGGAGACAATGCAAATGGTAATAAATGACACCAGAAATAGAAACTTTAATTATAATTCAACTCTAATTATATGTAAATAAGTGACAGTGTTTCAGCCAAAATTCAAGGGTGAATTTTTTTTGTAGAACGGCAGAATTGTAACGAGATGAACTGTAGCAGAACTTGCAGTGCTGAAATCAGGCCACGAGTCACAAACATCAGTCAAAGCTGGCTTGCACCTGTGCTTGATCAGCATCCCTCAACAGCAGCAAGACTTCTATGACACCATTACATGTGTCAGTTTCTTGGGACCAGCTTCCGAGTAGGCCTTCCGACTTGACCAACTTCTGTGTCATCAATGCACATGGCGGATTACACCAGATCCAAGCCATTGCCCTCTTACAGATGTTTGTGGTGGCCCACGAATGCAACCCCTCCATGAATTCAGCACTGAGAACTAACACAGGCCCAGCTGAGAACATCATGTTTGGCATGGCAGGGCAACATACAGTGTCTGCTGTATGTCAGATGTCACTGCGAGCTCTAATTATGCAGCCCTGGTATCTCTTGCCATAAACTCTGCCACTGTGACCTATGAATCTCTGCCTCAGTATCCCAACCATGGCAGCTAGTACACTGCTGCCCCTCTATGGGATCAGTTGCCATTGCCAGAGTCCAGCCAGTAGTTCAGAGGTTGATTCTGGGCAGCCCCATGACCTCCTGCTACGACAGCTGACGTCACTTCCTGCCTTTCCAGGCTGCAGCTGAGCACCGTGGTGTGCCCTGGACCATAACAATTGAGTCTGCACTACTCTGTGTAAGCAGCTCACCTCCCTCTTCTCTGGAATTGCTATGCCTACCACTCAACATCAGAGTATTATCTAAAGATGGAAATGAATTGTATGATTTGACTGGATTAATTAAAGACTTGTGTTCATTCTCAAGTCTGTCCATAGCCATTTCTAGCCAGTTACCTTGTGGAATCCAAGCTATATAAATTAGTGAAGAAATAATAAAGAAGTTATTGTACACTTGCTAGAACCTCCTTTCTGCTGCTGCTCACATCCATACTTTCTTCAGCAGAGAACCATTACGCCCACACCCAGTGAAGCCACATTCCTCTCTAACAAATAAGTAAATGTTTGCTGCATGTATCCCCTGTGCTAATTCAAACTAATATTCATAAATAATATTTCACAAATTTAAGGTGTTGCTGACCTGAAGTAGTTGTTTGCTCTTATTAACCTGCTATGGAGCTTCAACACCCTGTTCATTTTGCTGATTGCTGCTCTGGAACTTCACTGGACGTCATAAAGAATTTCATATCTCAGTACAGACAATACTGAGTAATGTTGTTAGTGTTAGTTGTGATCAATAGGTCATAATCTCTTTTTTTAGTATCCTGTTAATAACCAATGTCAAACTGTATGTTGGGTTATTATCTGTGCACAAGCCCATTTATTTCTTTTACAGGGATGATCACGTTCTTCTGAAGTGGAATCTCATCACAAATGAAACAACAAAAGTAACCGACTTTCCAAATGACTTTTATCCAACTGATCTACATTATTTTCCAAAACTGCAGTCATCTATCAAAAAACAAGGACTGGACATTTTACTTATAAGTACAGCAGATGGTAAGTACTTTTTCTTATCGCTTCGTGAGCTAGTGCAGATGGTTACTTTATCTTTTGATGGCATTGTGTAAAATGTTGTAAGATATGTAAATTGCTCTCAGGGTTAGGATTGGTTTTTTTTTCCGTACTCTGCCTCTTTATGGAGAACTCAGCTTTCTTCAAATGATGTTATTTAAGTTATATGTAAGATGTTTGTATGTGTTCATTTGTCAGGTTCTGCTCTGTGACTGACTCTTGCTGCTTGTGCTGTAAGTGTTTCCATGGTTTCTTTGTCTATTATAGTTATAATTAAAGACAGCATCCAGTACTTTGTAAATAAACCAAATATAGTTTATGTGTAGACCAGAAATACACAGTCCCATTATTGGAACATTACTGGTCACACCTACACACTTTCTGGAAAAAGAGGAGCCAATTACATAGAAGAAACTCACTTATTCAACCACTCATATATCTTATTCTGTAAATGAGAGAGTAAAGGAGGGCCTTCTGAGTTGTGGAGCAAGTTAAGATATACATGACTAGCAAAACCAGGTATAGTGATGAGGACGAATGGAGCAGATATGGTGTGGAGCTATTGGAGTGGCAGGTTGTGGAGGCAGTGGTGCTAGCCAGGGATGGCTAGGAAAACTCAACAGCAAGATACAACATATCTCATTTTGTCTTGAGCTACAGTGTCAATGTGCTGAGACACTCCTGGATACTCCCTATGTAGGTGTGTGGTCTGCCAGTGGTGCCGATGATGTCAGGGGGTCGGTGCATCATGATGGCTGCTTGCCATCCACATTCTGCTTCATTGATACTGTTTACCTCACTCAGCAGCATGTGCCTGAGTTATCACAAGTGGCCCTGAGTGAGCAGTGCCAATGATGTGTATGTCCACTGAATTCTCATAGTTGCATGGACTTTCTGCACTGTCACCACAATACTGTGGCTTGCCCCAGCTGCCTCACAGTGTACAAACAGGTTTGCTTGTGAAATTACATGTCATCATTTCTGAGCTCACCAGCTTGCTTCACATATGGCCACAAAGGAGCTGCTTTTAATTCATTAATACCCTAAATCTGATGGTGGCATTACATACCTCCTCTCTTTGACCAAGTTTGAACCTATGACCAGTCGGGAACTGAAGACATCACATACAATGTTATGACATAGATAAATAAATTTTCCTCTTACATTACACAACAAAACTTCAAAAGTGGAACACAATCTGTCTACAATTTCTAACACATTGGTTTCACTGGACCTTACACTATTACATATAATCTATATCCCCATTTTAGGGGCCTCTTAAACATTAACTTGTTCAAAATATTAAACTACTATGTACATGAATATTCCCTTATTGTCCCATTATGATGTCTGATACTGTAAGTAAAAATGCTCATTTCAACACCACTCAGAGTTTCTCGTATTTCATATCAGAATCAGTTATATACCATAATACAACTCTCTTATTACCATATTTAGCTTTTAGCACGCCTTGTACTTTCTCTCTCTCTCACACACGCACACATACACACACACTTATACACAATCCAACATACCTCATGCACACCTGACCACCAACTCCAACATCTTGGGCCGGAATGCAACATCATGTGAGATGCAAGTAGCAATCTGGAGGGGGTGGGGAAGGGGAAGGGATAGTAGTATACATGTGGGGAGAGAAACGAATGCTATTTGCTGGGGTGTGTAGAGACTGGACTGTCAGCAGGTGCAGCATCAGGACATTGTGGGGCAGAGAGGTGTGGGCAAAAAGGAGAGGAAAGGGGAAAGATGGGTGGGTGCTTTGGCAGAGGGTTGCAAATAAACATTGTGGGAGATGAGAATGGGAAGGAGATGACACGACAGAGGGGGTGGAATCTGTTGGGTGGAGGGTGTGGGGACAGTATGTTACCATATGTTGAGGTTAGGATAGTTACGGGAGCAGAGAATATGTTATAAGGATAACTCCCATCTGCACAGTTCAGAAAAGCTGGTGATGGAGGAAGGATACAGTTGGCTCGAGTAGTGAAGCAGCCATTGAAATTAAGTGTGTTACGTTCAGCTGCACGTTGTGCTCATCCTGGTGGACAGCTGGTTGGTAGCCATACCAATATAAAAAGCTGTGCAATGATTGCTGCAGAGCTGGTAAATGACGTGGCTGCTTTCACAGGTGGCCCAGCCCCTGATGGAGTAGGATAAACCTGTTGAAGACGTGCATGATATGTGAGTGTCTTTTAATTGTGCCTGTCTGAAACTTAATGTATCTTCTTTACTGTAGTGTCACATTGATTAGTGGCCCTCTGATTAAGGTAGATGAAGGCTGTGCAAAACAGGATCAATATGGACACAGTGCCTGTGGTTGTGGTGCCTATGGTCTTGACCATCTGCTGCTGCTTCTCATGATATTTCTGTAACATGAAAGCATTTGCTCTATTGAAACATGTTCCTCCTGTGAGCATATTAGCCAGTTTAGGTATAGGATTAGGTCAGGGTCCAATGTTTCATTCCAGTAGTTCAAATTTCTCATTGTAAGGATTGTTAGTTGCTCCTCTGACCAGTACAACTGTGGCTGCGTAGTGCTCAACTTGGTTTCCTCTGTGACAGAGGCTGACAATGAAAAGTCTGCTGTAAATAATTATTCCACTCCCGTGCAGTTCCAAAAATTTAGTTTTCGCAAGCTTACCCTACTCATAGCAGGTCACTGCTACAACTTTGGTACTGTTTACAGAATAAAACCAGTCTGAACCTGCTGGCTGTAAATAGGTTGCGGCTCCAGGACATCCTGTGGACAGTCCTGAGCATCTGCATTACCTCAATGCAAATACAACTTGCACGTGCCAGTGCCTGTTTTTTGTTCCTTACCCCTTGCTCCAAACTGTTTAACTGTTTAGTGTGCCATTCTATGGTGGCCTTATTCCTCCTTGCTACATAACTCACTTTATCATACCATTCAGTTCCCAGATGTCCCTGACATCCATAGTCCTGAAAACCTTTTTAATAGCCTATCTCCTGCATCTAACCAAGCTGGCTGGTGTGGCTGTGCGGTTCTAGGCACTTCAGTCTGGAACTGCATGGCCACTACGGTCGCAGGTTCGAGTCCTGTCTCGGGCATGGATGTGGGTGATGACCTTAGGTTAGTTAGGTTTAATTAGTTCTAAGTTCTAGGTGACTGGTGACCTCAGAAGTTAAGTTGCATAGTGCTCAGAGCCATTTTAACCGTCTAAACAGCCTCACATACAATGCCATAGCATGCATGACACTACCTCCACTATCTGCTGCATTTGCCCCCACAATTGCTCATATGACTGATGCAACTTTCTGTACTCACTCTTAATTTCCTTCAATGTGTCTTTCCCTTCAATAATCCTCCTTAATCCCATAAACACATCTTCCAAACACCCCACTTTATGACTCGTTTCCCAAATCTTCATAGTCAGCTTCTGTGCCCAACGATGACTTGTGAGTACTGCATCCTATAATGGAAGCCTAAGAGGTGCCAAAATAAGGACCACCCTCATCTTTACTTCAGTGTGTGGGATGCTTGGAACAGGAAACTTCCATCACTCCCCTTCCCCCTTTAAAAGGTCTACTGTTCATAGACATTGTTGTTGTTGTGGTCTTCAGTCCTGAGACTGGTTTGATGCAGCTCTCCATGCTACTCTATCCTGTGCAAACTTCTTCATCTCCCAGTACCTACTGCAACCTACATCCTTCTGAATCTGCTTAGTGTATTCATCTCTTGGTCTCCCTCTACGATTTTTACCCTCCACACTGCCCTCCAATGCAAAATTGGTGATCCATTGATGCCTCAGAACATGTCGTACCAACCGATCCCTTCTTCTGGTCAAGTTGTGCCACAAACTTCTCTTCTCCCCAATCCTATTCAATACTTCCTCATTAGTTATGTGATCCACCCATCTAATCTTCAGCATTCTTCTGTAGCACCACATTTCGAAAGCTTCTATTCTCTTCTTGTCCAAACTATTTATCCTCCATGTTTCACTTCCATACATGACTACACTCCATACAAATACTTTCAGAAACGACTTCCTGACACTTAAATCTTTGCTCGATGTTAATGAATTTCTCTTCTTCAGAAACACTTTCCTTGCCATTGCCAGTCTACATTTTATATCCTCTCCACTTCGACCATCATCGGTTATTTTGCTCCCCAAATAGTAAAACTCCTTTACTACTTTAAGTGTCTCATTTCCTACTCTAATTCCCTTAGCATCACTCGACATAATTCGACTACATTCCATTATCCTCATTTTGCTTTTGTTGATGTTCATCTTATACCCTCCTTTCAAGACACTGTCCATTCCGTTCAACTGCTCTTCCAAGTCCTTTGCTGCCTCTGACAGGATTACGATGTCATCGACAAACCTCAAAGTTTTTATTTCTTCTCCATGGATTTTAATACCTACTCCAAACTTTTCTTTTGTTTCCTTCACTGCTTGCTCAATATACAGATTGAATAACATCAGGGAGAGACTACAACCCAGTCTCACTCCATCCCAACCACTGCCTCCTTTTCATGCCCCTCGACTCTTATAACTGCCATCTGGTTTCTGTACAAATTGTAAATAGCCTTTTGCTCCCTGTATTTTACCCCTGCCACCTTTAGAATTTGAAAGAGAGTATTCCAGTCAACATTGTCAAAAGCTTTCTCTAAGTCTACAAATGCTAGAAACGTAGGTTTACCCTTCCTTAATCTAGCTTCTAAGATAAGTCGTAAGGTCAGTATTGCCTCACGTGTTCCAACATTTCTACGGAATCCAAACTGTAAAGAATTCGCGTTAGTATTTTGTAGGTGTGACTTATTAAACTGATAGTTCGGTAATTTTCATATCTGTCAACACCTGTTTTCTACGGGATTGGAATTATTATATTCTTCTTGAAGTCTGAGGGAATTTCGCCTGTCTCATACATCTTGCTCACCAGATGGTAGAGTTTTGTCAGGACTGGCTCTCCCAAGGCTGTCAGTAGTTCCAATGGAATGTTGTCTACTCCCGGGGTCTTGTTTCGACTCAGGTCTTTCAGTGCTCTGTCAAACTCTACACGCAGTATCGTATCTCCCATTTCATCTTCACCTACATCCTCTTCCATTTCCATAATATTGCCCTCAAGTACATCGCCCTTGTATAGACCCTCTATATACTCCTTCCAGCTTTCTGCTTTCCCTTCATTGCTTAGAACTGGGTTTCCATCTGAGCTCTTGATATTCGTACAAGTGGTTCTCTTATCTCCAAAGGTCTCTTTAATTTTCCTGTAGGCAGTATCTATCTTACCCCTAGTGAGATAAGCCTCTACATCCTTACATTTGTCCTCTAGCCATCCCTGCTTAGCCATTTTGCACTTCCTGTCGATGTCATTTTTGAGACGTTTGTATTCCTTTTTGCCTGCTTCATTTACTGCATTTTTATATTTTCTCCTTTCATCAATTAAATTCAATATTTCTTCTGTTACCCAAGGATTTCTACTAGGCCTCGTCTTTTTACCTACTTGATCCTCTGCTGCCTACACTACTTCATCCCTCAAAGCTACCCATTCTTCTTCTACTGTATTTCTTTCCCCCATTCCTGTCAATTGTTCCCTTATGCTCTCCCTGAAACTCTGTACAACCTCTGGTTCTTTCAGTTTATCCAGGTCCCATCTCCTTAAATTCCCACCTTTTTGCAGTTTCTTCAGTTTTAATCTACAGGTCATAACCAATAGATTGTGGTCAGAGTCCACGTCTGCCCCTGGAAATGTCTTACAATTTAAAACCTGGTTCCTAAATCTCTGTCTTACCATTATATAATCTATCTGAAACCTGTCAGTATCTCCAGGCTTCTTCCATGTATACAGCCTTCTTTTATGATTCTTGAACCAAGTGTTAGCTATGATTAAGTTGTGCTCTGTGCAAAATTCTACCAGGCAGCTTCCTCTTTCATTTCTTTTCCCCAATCCATATTCACCTACTACGTTTCCTTCTCTGCCTTTTCCTACTACCAAATTCCAGTCACCCATGACTATTAAATTATCATCACCCTTCACTATCTGAACAATTTCTTTTATTTCATCATACATTTCTTCAATTTCTTCGTCATCTGCAGAGCTAGTTGGCATGTAAACTTGTACTACTGTAGCAGGTGTGGGCTTCGTATCTATCTTGGCCACAATAATGCGTTCACTATGCTGTTTGTAGTAGCTTACCCGCAATCCTATTTTTCTATTCATTATTAAACTTACTCCTGCATTACCCCTATTTGATTTTGTGTTTATAACCCTGTAGTCACCTGACCAAAAGTCTTGTTCCTCCTGACACCGAACGTCACTGATTCCCACGATATCTAACTTTAACCTATCCATTTCCATTTTTAAATTTTCTAACTTACCTGCCCGATTAAGTGATCTGACATTCCATGCTCCGATCCGTAGAACGCCAGTTTTCTTTCTCCTGATAACGACATCCTCTTGAGTAGTCCCTGCCCGGAGATTCGTATGCGGGACCTCCGGAATATTTTACCCAAGAGGATGCCATCATCATTTAATCATACAGTAAAGCTGCATGCCCTTGGGACATGCCTCATAGACATATGAAAAGAAAACTCCCCCCTGAAACACCTATTTTATGCAGAAATGAACATAGATAGTAAATATAATGTGAACAAAACTCCTCCCTCTTGCCTTCATCCTCTGTTGGCCTGATTTATGCCCCTAAATAACATGTATTCTCTAACATAAATGTAAACTATTCTTTCCTACTTCTTTGGCCTTATCTCCTGTACAGATCATGCAAGGTTCCATCACATCTTCTTCTTTCTACTATATATAGCTTTACCCTCAATGGATTGATAAAATTTGCATCAACACATCTGGAGCTCCTCAAAATTGCTTCAGAAGCCCAACATGAACCATAGTTATGTGAGTTGGTAATTGAAGCTTAATGTTTACCGGCAGTGTTGTTTCAACTACCTGATATGGCCCTTGACAACGAGCTACAAATTTCTTGATCTTACCTTTTGGAACGTACAAGTTTGATAACATTACCCACTAACCAACTTTACACTGTGGTAATAAGCCCACATGATTTCCCAGTTACTCTTGGCTTTCCAGGTCTCTGGTGTTTGCTCATCAAACATGCCTCCAAATTTCCTTCACTGTTTTAGCAAAATACTTGATGAGCTCCCCATCCTTGCCAACTCGTAGCTTTACTTCGTCAAACAGCAATGGTATGTGCCTCCTGTAAACTGCCTCATGTGATGATAATCTTGTAGCAGAATGAACTTTTTAATTAAATGTGCATACAACAAAAGATAAATAAACATCTAAACCATCATGGTGTGTGTTCATGTAATTACTCAGCATATTTCCTACACTGTTATGTACGCTGTTCATACTTCCATTAGCCTGAGAGTGCAATTGACTTGTGATTGACTCTTTAATGTTTAACAAGTTAAACAGCTGCTTTAACAAATCAAATATGAAGTTTGTCCCCTGATCAGTGATCATAATTTTTGGCTCTCCACATCTGTGTGCCCAGCTATTGACCAATGCTTGCACTAAAGTTGCTGCTCATTGGCTGGGTATTGCAATCATTTCCACATGTCTAAAAAATGACCAGTAATAGTTAATACAAATCAGTTACCAGCAGGAGTCGTGTTGAATAACCCAGTTTCATACAACCCAATCACGTTAACCCTTTCAGACCCTCTGGCTACAGTTGTGTGCATTAACTTTTACCGTATCTTCACTGCAACATTAGTATTTCTTCCCAGTGGAAACCTAAGGTACACAATTGTGAATGTTTA
The DNA here is from genome assembly GCF_023897955.1 of Schistocerca gregaria. Taxonomy (NCBI): domain Eukaryota; kingdom Metazoa; phylum Arthropoda; class Insecta; order Orthoptera; family Acrididae; genus Schistocerca; species Schistocerca gregaria. The sequence goes on along the minus strand of NC_064921.1, from coordinate 399,488,604 downwards.
ATCTTTTCATCATGCTCAAGTGCTGCCAACTGTTGAGCATCACTGTGAAAATACCAGCAAGTCAATGCAGCAGTGTGTAGAAACTCGTGATTACTAGAATGCATGGATGTGGATGGTGCCCTCGAATATTCCTCACATCGTAATTTTGAGGAAGAGAAATTTTTTTTTAACTTTAATTTATTTTATGTACAAAAACGGAAAATTTTTAATGTAATTATGTGTTCAAAATTACATGTAATATCAATTGGTTTCTTCACATGCTGCCGCACAGGTTAATAAAGCATCAAAATGCAACTGATTCAGTGGCTTGTAGCTTGGCTGGCTGGCCGGTCTGCTGGCTGGCCTATTAGCTGGGTAGCCAGCCGGGAGATCATAACCCCCTCCACCTGAGACTCTAGGCCCACCTACAATAGTTATTACTAGTGAGAGAATAACTGTTGTCGTCACCATCTTCCCATAGAGTGTCATCTTCTCTCCCATCCAGTGAATTTGTGGTACCACGTTTTTGAAGCATTTTTCCACAGTGGTTGTGGAATGGAATCCAATGCACTTTTCACCCACTCACAAGCCTGGGACAGATCCGGCCGATTGATTTTTGCACTCCATGTGACCTTGTGATTTTCATCAACCATCCATTATGTATATCACTGTTCAAGTGCAACTCTGAATGGCCAGTTTATACACTCATCTAGTAATTGTAGTATGGATGTTAGGCCTCCTGTGATAATGACCAAGTCAGTTTTCCATCTTTGTAATCGCACTTCCTTAGTTGTGTGTCCGCAGAAGTTGTCCAGGACCAACAAGTTATGTAAATTCAGTAACACACTGGGATGATGTTGCCAAACATGCATCACTCAGTCAGTTACAAGGTCGTTGTCCATCTGCCCTTAGGGATTTGCTCACTAATATGCCTTTCACTAATATTTTCGGAATAGTTTTCCTTTTAAATATCACGTTAGGTGGTAGTTTTCGTCCCTTGCCAGTTATACACAACGTAACTGTACATTTTTGCTTCTCACTGCCACCAGTTCGTCTCAAGATGCTGGATTCTCCTTTCCTGTTTACGGTCTTGTTGAGTGGCATCTCAAAATAGACTGGCATTTGATCCATGTTACCAATTTGCGATAATATATAGGACTGTTTGTGTCACAGGTTAATCATGTAATGATGAAAATACAATCCTTTTCCTTAGTAATCACCTGGAAGCCATTGAGCGATGGTAGTTTTCCTCTGGAATCCTTATCCATTTCTCATTGAGACATCTTGATAGATAGCCCCAGCTAGCTTTGAAAGTGGTAATGCCTAGTTCTTTAGCTAAAGTCAATGCTTTAAGTTGACACATTTCACTCGTCACCATGCACCCATGTTGTCACTTCTCTCTACATATTTACATAGCCTTTTATTGAGGTTTGGATGCTTTGCTTTTTGGCCGCAAAATGCCCAGCAGTTGCTGTTAGTGTTTTGAAGCTGCATTTTGTTTTTTTGCCAGTTGTGAATACAAATCTCGCTCAAGTCATACTTTCTTCTTGCTGCACAGTTTCCAGTGCTCTCAGCTTCTTTAACAATTTTTCTGTTTTTCTTTAGCAGTGTACAAGCGATAACAAGAACTTGTCGCCATAATTAACAAGTTTGAAGACATTGTTAATACTTCACTTCTAACGTGCTACAGATGCATCACAGACTGAGGCCACAGCAATGCAGTATTATAATGGGATCTATTGTTGTAGATGGAGCAGTACCAACCTTGCTTAGAATAATCTGTGCATCCCAGTTTTTTGTCCTTAAGTTCAGGAAAAAACATGCGCGGGTTATTAGAGTATAAATGGCAATTGAATATTGTTATTGTTATTTTGCAAGATAGTTACTGAATGATCATATTACTATTTGTAACAACAGATATTTTTTGTAATTAATTATTTTTGTTCATAAAATGAAGCCAAGCGTACACAGTAGATTTTCAAAACAGGTGCATCATTATAAAATCACCCAAGAGCATTATTATACAAAGAAACATTTTCTTTCCTCCAGGAAAATTTCATGTCTGAAAGGATAAAAGTTTCTGTTGCATCTGGTAACCCCTGCAAAGGTATTAACTTCTGGCTCATAACAGCCACTGTGCCCAACTTATACAACCCCTTATGTACTGATCGACATTTTCTTTCCTAGATCCACCAGTAGTGCTCTACTACTCACCAGTTTATTGGTCTACAACTCCCATGTCATGACAGTACCTAGTCATGTGTTTGTTTCAACACTTCCTCTTATAGCCGAGTGTGTGGTTACAACCTAGTTGTCTTACACAATAATTTGTCCCACAGAGTGAACTGCAGCTTTGATGCACACTGTTTTGTTTACATTAGGCATCAGCCTATTGTACTACTTACCATTGTGCAATGTTGTGACCCGGTGTCTGTATCACTGCTATGTTTTTACTCAAACTATCTGCTTTTGTGTGTTTCTGTGTAACTTCATACTTGAATTCACTTAACCTTATTGCCCATCTAATCAGGCCACTCAAAGGATCCTTAAGCCCCAACAACCATGTAAGAGCAGCAGGGTCAGTTACCACTGTAAGTCTCTTTTCATACAATACCATCTGAAATATATGATTCCATGTAGCACACTAAGCATCTCCTTTTCTGTTATTGCATAATTTGTCTCTGTTCTGTTCAGCTGCCCCAAAATGGGCTCTCTTTAACACATTGAGCGCGTCTTGGCATTCATTTGCCCATTCACACTTAACTCTCTTTTTCATCAGTTGCATAAGTGGTCCAGCTTTATCTGCAAACCTCTTTATGAATGTTCCATAACAATTCCCTGGCCCCAAGAAAGATTATAAGTCATTGATATTGCTAGGAATCAAAAATTTCTGTACTGCCTGTTTCAACCTCAGATCCATCTTAACCCCTTTCCTGCTAACAGTGTGCCCTAAATATGCGATTTATTCTGATGCGAAGTGACATTTTTCCATGATTTATTTTATATTTGCTGCTTGTAATCTTCTAAAAACCTATCTCAAACATTACTCTGTGTTATCCTTCATGAAAATCATCTAAATAAACTGGCAAGGTTTCAGTGGCCTCAGCACTGCATCGCAAAAATACTGAAATGTAGTCAGATCATTTTGTAACCAAAATGCCAACCTACAATACTGAAAATGGCCCCAGGGGACTGAGAACACTGTTTTCAGATGGTCGCTTGGTTATACCTCTTTCTGGTGCTACCCACTCCTCAGATCTAAGGTAGAGAAGTAGTGCACTGCCCCAAACTGTCAAGAGTTTCAGTGATGCTCATGATTAGTTATGGTCTTACTGTAAGGGTTTCTGTAGTCATAACAGAATCTATATCTGTAGGTTCTATCTAGTAACTTTTCCAGTACAAGGTTGCAAACATCACTGCATACTGTAAGGTCTATAATATACGAGGGTCGGTCAAAAAGTAATGCCTCCCATTTTTTTTTTCTACTTAAAAAAATTAAGTTAAGTGAAAAATTTGAATTTGGCGCCATTCCTCAAACCTTCTTCTGCAATCCACTGCAGTAGTAACTTTCTGTGTCAACAGGTGGCAGCACAGCAGAAGTTTGTAAGATGGCCGACATCGATGTTCGTTTGAGACAGCGTTGTGTGATTGAATTCTTGAATGCAGAAGGTGAAACGCCCATACGCATTCATGAAAGACTGAAGAAGGTGTATGGTGTTGTGACAGTGGATGTCAGCACTGTTAGACAATGGGTTCGTCGTTGTAAGGAAGCTGAAGGGCAAACACCGTTGACTGACGAAAAGCGGAGCGGCAGGCCGGTGAGTGCAGTGACTCCACACAACATTCAGCAAGTTGATGACATCATTCGTGGTGACCGTCGCGTGACTGCAGATGAAGTGTGTCGCATTATTTCTCTTAGTAAAGGCAGTGTGATCACGATTATTAAACAATTGGGGTACTCAAAAGTTTGTGCACGGTGGGTTCCAAGAATGTTAACCGATCAGAATAAAGAGGCAAGGAAAACAATAGCCTCCCAACACTTGCAGAGCTTCCGTTTGGAGGGAGATGAGTTTCTGAAAAAAATTGTGACCGGGGACGAAACATGGGTGCATTTTTTTGAACCCGAATCAAAGAGGCAGTCAATGGAGTGGCGTCACACAAGCTCGCCGAGGAAGAAAAAATTCAAAACTGTGCGATCGGCAGGGAAAGTTATGGCAACAGTTTTCTGGGATACAGAGGGTGTGATTCTGGTTGATTTTTTGGAGCAGGGATGCACAATAAATTCTGTTCAATACGTCACAACCCTCAAAAAACTTAAAGCAAGTCTTCAGCGAGTTCGCCCAACAAAATCAATGGCAGATGTTCTTCTTTTGCATGACAATGCAAGACCACACACCAGTCGTCACACCTCTGACGAGATTGTCAAAATTGGATGGGAAGTTTTGCCTCATCCCCCATACAGCACTGACCTGGCGCCATCAGACTTCCATCTGTTCGGGCCACTAAAAGAAGCTCATCGTGGGATTCATTTTGAAGATGAGGAGGCCGTCAAAACATCCGTGCGTCAATGGCTTAGGAAGCAGAGCTGTGATTTTTACTGTGCTGGAATACATGCCCTTGTTCAAAGATGGACCAAAACTGTAGAGATGGGCGGAGATTACATTGAAAAATGACAAAATGGTCCTCAATGTTGTGGTTTTCAACCTATGTAATTGCATTTAAATTTCCTGACAATTAAACGTAGAAAAAAAAAAAAAAATAGGAGGCATTACTTTTTGACTGACCCTCGTACCAGTGACTCAGTTACTGTAGAAATACAATGCTGTTCTCTTCCTCAAATTGATGCAATGGTTTTTCCATTTCTGATCTGTTGATACCTCTAAGATGCTCCAACTTCCTACCCACTACAGTTCTATTGGTGGTCTGCACACTGCACTGATGCATGTTGACTGAGACCCGATTCACATTACCCAGGACTTTCAAATTAACTACTAACATTCTTTTGGTGAGCTGTACTCCATTGGCACCAAAATTATCTAAATTCATGAGCATTACTTTCCCGTCAAATTTATTGTGTATGCATGTTATGCTTCTTCTTACAAAGCAATATGATGTGTCTGATAGATCATTTTCTGCCAGTGGTTCTACCAAGTACAAAGCATTCGGTCGCACCTTCTCCCAGACCACCTTCCCAGTACCTTGCGGCACAGTAACATGCTAATTAATCCTTAAAAGGGAACTGTCGAATATGACAAGTTGAAACCTGCCCTGAAACTTTTTTATACAGAAAGAATACACTGAAAGAAATATAACGTTACAATTTTATCTCCTGAGACATACTACAATATTGAGTTGCACACCATATAGTGGAGATGCTGAGCACATACTACATATATTTAAAAAAATAAAAATGTCAGGTGGCAGGCCAAATGTACACTCCTGTCGTAGCTGTAGCAGACAGTGCATCCTCAACAAGGCGGGCACATGTACTTGGTTGACAACACATCAGTAAACAAATAACACAACCCACTGCTATCTTAATTTTAAAACAAATTTCAAGCAAATTTCAGTTTCTATTGATAGTTTCTCTGACATAACTTTCCAAAATTACTATTCTCTCACATTTGTAGCTCATTTAATATCCATAATAATTAGCAGTTGCCTTTATGGTATCTCTAAGTGTTAACAATGGAGATAAAACCGAATTAATTTTCTTTCTGGTTTCTTGGTGTATGCTTGCTAATAGAATCTGTGTTTGTGCAGCTTCTGGAGTTTCATAGTGATGTGGGATCCAATTAATGGTTACAATTTTGCAAAGATGAAATACAAAGTGCATGGTATGCAATGAAAATTGCCTACTTCTCCTAGAGACCTACAAATGTGTTACTTATTAGTTAATTTCTTGGACATTCATTTCAATGATGTTAACATTTTGTTAGTAATTGTGGAAACTATGGATGGGAAAAGTTAACTGGTTAAAATAGATACCATTATTTTAGTTCTGAATAACGGGTATTTTTCAGTATTTGTTTTGTCTCATTTATAACAGGTATTTCTTATTTTTTATTAATACCTGAGTAAAAAAATTGAAATATCAATTAGCCTTAGCAGCAATGCTAAAACTTTTCATTTTTGAATAAACCTTTTTTTTTATTTGTAAAATTTGCATTGCTTTGAAACATTGTATAATTATAGAAAATGGGAAAAGCAATCAGTGCTATTTTAATAACAGTGCCGATAGAAACAAGCAACAAACTCATGACATGAGAGCTGATACACCATTACTGAGACAATACTGCCCCTATAGTTGTGTGTCATGGCTTAAGGTACATATATACATGCAGAGTGCAAGACTTGACACCATGTGGCCTGTATGGTAGTTTCTTGCTGTCATTGCTGATTATCTGTTGTATTGCAGAATGGCACCAACGCTAATCTGTAAATAATTTTATGAAGTGATGTAGCAATGAAGTACAGGGCTTCATTTGCTTTAAAATGTTAAAGATTTGTCTGCCATTTCTATTATGTAATAAATGAGAAACGAAATTATGGTTAGGGTTATAAAATATAAACTTAACGACAGTTCATTCATAATATACAATTAAAATAGAAAGTAGCTGGTCTGCTGCCTGTGTCTACATAACATGTCTTTATCTGGTTGTAACCCTCGAAAGTGGACAGAGTTCATCAGCCTCAGTTTTCACCTTTTAGCATTGACTATTCATAATGCCCAAATAGTGACATGGCCCCCAATTACAACATAATTTTTGAGCAGAGTTGCAAAAAATTAGGATAAATAGGAGAAGAGTGCTGATTTTTTGTAGTATTTGGCCACTTATCAGTTTTCAAGAAAGCAAGGAATGATGGATGGACTAAGTTTTCTTTTATTTGTCCATTTAATTTTATATTTTGTTGCTGTGTATCTTGAAACCAAGAGAGTCATAATTTTTCATCTTTGTTTGATTTCTTTCTTTATTGCAGGAATAGTAGGAATAAGGAACCAAAAATCGATTATTTCAGAAACAGGTTATTTTTAGCAGTTTTAACTGTTAGGTTAAACTAAAAAAAAAACCTGATATAACTGAAATCCAGTTGTTTCAGTGATGACCACCATCCAAAGAAAAAAATCTGAATATGAATTATATAAACTAAAGAAAGGTTGACACAAGTATGAAATGAGCTCGGAAGTGAATGAGCGGAAGTGAAACTTGCAAAAATGTGAAAGAAATACTCTTTGAAAGCTTTAGAACTGATCATGAAAGTCAGGAGCTATTGAATTGCAGACAGGTACAATGAAAGAGACTGCTAAATTATTGAGCTTTCAGACAAATTCCTTCGTCTGAAACACAAAACACACACACATTAATGTGGTTTACACAGCACCTAGCAGCCCTATCCTGTTCCTGCATGCTCCCACAGGCAGCACAGCCTCTTCCACAACCCACCTGCTAACCCTTCTCATTTCATTCCTCCTCCACAGATTGCTGCTCACATCAAACACATTTGCAGTCAGGCTCCGGCACCCAAAGACAGTGGGAACTTATGTGCAATATGTAAAAAGTCAAAACAGTCCAATACTAAAAAATAAAGGGCCTCTAGATATAGTATCCCTGGACATAGCTGGCCCATATCCAAGAAGTAAAGGAGGTGTAAGATACATAGTAGCACTAGATGATATTGTCACATAGAAGAAGGTGTAATTAGATGAATGACAAACACTAACTTCACTTAATGAAGGTTTATTCAGCACTTGCACATACAAGAGCGTGGAGCGAACTGCCTCCGGCCAGAACACATATGATATATATACAGTTACAGAACATTCCAGTACAATGATACTTGACATTTGTGAATACTTCTAGAATGTACTTGAACTGAATATAGAAATTAAAATTTTACAGTTCAGGTGAGTTTGGAACTCACGACCCTCCATGCAACCATAACCACTACACCACGGTGACTGTGGTACTCAGCTTCTTCTATGACAATATTTTCTCGAAACATATCAAAATGTATACGATTAAAAATGCAACAGCCACAGATATCAGAAAAAGAATTGTGGGAGACTATTCGAGAAGAGTAGGTAAACCCAAGGGGCTACTAACTGATAATGTTTCATATTTCATTGGGCAAAAGTGGAAACAATTTATGATCTCAAAGGGCATAAAACATGTGTTAGTAAGCCTTTTCCACACAGAAACCAGCCCAGTAGAAAGAGTCTTTAAAGAGTTTAACCATTTTACTAGGACGTACACCCCTCACACACACACACACACACACACACACACACACACACACACACAATGGGTAGAGTAGGTAGCTCCCTTCATGCAAGTTGTCAATAACCTTCCACACTCTTCAACAGGATTCATACCTAATGAACTGATGTTCTGGACAAAACAAACGAATGAGTGGTAGTCACCCATACTAAAGGTACCCACTACAGAGATGACACTACAAGACAAAATGAAACAAGCCATGGTTACACTAGAAAACAGGGCTGAGTATAGAAAGAAAATTTATAGTAAGAAACTGAAGTGCTTTACACGATTTTTTGAAGGGCAAGGAGATCTTACAGACGCATTCTAAAAAAAAAAAATTGACAAACTGAATAATAAGTGGCAATTCCTCTATTCAGGACAATATGTAATTTCCAAAATACCGGGATGTTCAGGTTAGTTTAAGAGAAAACGGGAAGAGACAAGGTTCTCCACCCCTACAAAGACATAAAAGCTTTTATAGAATAATGAAGGTAGGTAGCATTTTTTCTTTCTATCACAAGATCATTGTACATTGTGTACATGACTCTAAGTCTAATTTTTCTTATGGAGAGTATTTTAAGATAAAGGAATGTGTATAGGCATAAGTAATTCTTCTGATTTCTACACATTGGCAGAAAATTAACAGCAGTGAAAGGTGACACACCACTTCATTAAGTAAACAAAATTAGCTTGTGGCTCAGCTGTCCATGCTCAACAATATGCACTAACATCAGTAGTAAGAGAGGAGACATTGACTTGTGCAAATGCGCGACAGGCTGATAGAAGGTGCAACCAAATAGGAGTACTATATATTCAAGTACTTAACTTAAATACAGAGTAAACAGAAATACTACACAATTACATCTACTATTTAAGAACTAAGGAACCTATTAATATATGTACACAGAGATTTAATTAAATACTAAGCTATATACAATGTATACACAGGCAAAAGGAAATAATATGAAAATCCGTACAAGACATGTAAGCTAAGGACTAATGGCAAAACACCATGAGAAATGTCAAATAATTTTCTTTGCAGAGTAAATGATCATAATGGATAGCAGAATAAAAGAATGTCTATGAATTTAAACAAAGTATGGAAATATCTGCGGACATATGCAATGACCAAATGTATCAGTTGGCACCGAGCTACAAAATGCAATTAGTGTTAAGATAGTTTTAAATTTTTTCTTTCAGTGAGCAGTGCATCATCATGGCACGAAGAGAATTACACCGAGAGTGGTAGGTACCAAATGGAGAAGCAGGCTACACCTTGAGTAAACAATTTATAAGGATAATTATACAAAGGTCATAAGGCAAATGAAAAATTAAATATGCATCATCACAGTTTATCTCCATGACAGTTATCAGTATCTGTTCGCTGCAGAGTACACACAAACATTTAAGCATTTGATTTTACAATAACCAATTAATTTTATTGTGTCACATGAATGCTTGAATAATGACATTTCTAGGTATCGAGAAATATAAGTCTATGTTGATTAAAACATCATGTTTCACACTAAGCTACACATGAATTGAAATAAACAACACTAACACATGAAGAAACAACATGATACTACACGGATGATTAGTCAGTACACATTATTTCAATGAAACAAAGTTCCTTGGCAACTAGTCCATCATTGTATGAGTAACATTTCATTATAAATCCTTGAACCAGTAGATGAGTATTTCCTTTCTTCCCTCGCAAACAAGGAGGCGGTGCCAAACATAGTTAGGCCAGCAATGCACAATGTTTTAGTCCTATTTCCAATGTTTTTCTCCCTCCTCTACCCCAGTAAGAAATGAGCTTCCATAAATGATAAAAGCTTATGTATAAAATGAAGCATAAATGTATCATATGCTTGTATTGTGTCATAATAATGTGATATGTAATTAACTTGTACATGTGATGTGAATGAAGAGAAGTTGAAACTAACACACACACTGTAGTAACAGAACCCAGTTAATGAAAATTTATGATGTTTAAAAACTTAAGAAATTTATGTTCATTGTGTAAGCAATGAGGCACTCAGTGATGTAGTTGTTAGAATAAAGGACAAGGACAGTGTTCTGCTCATGGGTGATTTTAATGCCAGGATTGGAAATCAAACAGAAGGGTATGAAAAGGTTATGGGTAAATTTGGAGAGGATATGGAGGCCAATAGGATCGGGAAACAACTCTTGGATTTCTGTGCCAGTATGGGCTTAGTAATCACAAACTCCTTTTTTAAACATAAGAACATTCACCGGTATACTTGGGAAGGCAGGGGAACCAGATCTCTCATTGACTATATAATAACAGATATTGAATTCAGGAAGGCTGTGAGGGACACACGTGTATTCGGGGGATTCTTTGATGACACTGATCATTATTTAATCAGCAGTGAAATTGGGATTGTGAGGCCGAAAGTGCGGGAGGTCAGGTCCATATGTAGGAGGATAAGAGTGGAGAAACTTCAGGATAAGGAAATCAGGCACAAGTACATAACTGATCTCAGAAAGGTACCAGTTAGTTGAATGTAGTCAATTGCAGTCATTGGAAAAGGAATGGACAACGTACAGGGACACAGTACTAGAAGTGGCTAAAGAATGTCTTGGAACAGTAGTGTGTAAAAGTAGGATGAAGCAAACAGCTTGGTGGGATGACACGGTCAAGGCAGCCTGTAAAAGAAAAAAGAAGGCGTATCAAAAATGGCTACATACTAGAACTCAGGTAGACAGAGAAAGTTATGTTGAAGAAAGAAACAAAGCCAAACAGATAATTGCAGCATCCAAGAAGAAATCTTGGGATGACTTTGGAAACAGGTTGGAGACTATGGGTCAAGCTGCTGGAAAACCATTCTGGAGTGTAATTAGCAGTCTTCGAAAGGGAGGTAAGAAGGAAATGACAAGTATTTTGGACAGGTCAGGAAAACTGCTGGTGAATCCTGTGGATGCCTTGGGCAGATGGAGGGAATATTTTGAAGAGTTGCTCAATGTAGGTGAAAATACGATCAGTAATGTTTCAGATTTCGAGGTAGAGTGGGATAGGAATGATGATGGAAATAGGATCACATTTGGGGAAGTGGAGAAAATGGTCAATAGATTGCAGTGCAATAAAGCAGCTGGGGTGATGGAAATTAAGTCGGAACTCATCAAATACTGTAGAATGTCAGGTCTTAAATGGCTGCACAGGATAATTGAAATGGCCTGGGAGTCGGGACAGGTTCCATCAGACTGGACAAAAGCAGTAATCACACCAATCTTTAAACATGGACACAGAAAAGATTGTATCAACTACAGAGGTATCTCTTTAATCAGCGTTGTGGGTAAAATCTTCTCAGGTATTGTTGAAAGGAAAGTGCGAGTATTAGTTGAAGACCAATTGGATGAAAATCTGTGTGGGTTTAGGCCTCTTAGAGGTTGTCAGGACTAGATCTTTAGCTTACGGCAAATAATGGAGAAGTGTTATGAGTGGAACAGGGAATTGTATCTATGCTTTATAGATCTAGAAAAGGCATATGACCAGGTTCCTAGGAGGAAGTTATTGTCTGTTCTACGAGATTATGGAATAGGAGGCAAACTTTTGCAAGCAATTAAAGGTCTTTACATGGATAGTCAGGCAGCAGTTAAAGTTGATGGTAAATTGAGTTCATGGTTCAGAGTAGTTACAGGGGTAAGACAAGGCTGCAACCTGTCTCCACAGTTGTTCATATTATTTATGGATCATACGTTAAAAACAATAGACTGGCCGGGTGAGATTAAGATATGTGAACACAAAATAAGCAGTCTTGCATCTGCGGATGACTTAGTTGTGATGGCAGATTCGATTGAAGGTTTGCAAAGTAATATTTCAGAGCTAGATCAGAAATGTAAGGACTATGGTATGAAGATTAGCATCTCCAAAACGAAAGTAATGTCAGTGGGAAAGAAATATAAACGGATTGAGTGCCAAATAGGAGGAACAAAGTTAGAACAGGTAGACGGTTTCAAGTACTTAGGATGCATATTCTCAAAGGATGGCAACATAGTGAAAGAACTGGAAGCGAGGTGTAGCAAAGCTAATGCAGTGAGCGCTCAGATACGATCTACTCTCTTCTGCAAGAAGGAAGTCACTACCAAGACTAAGTTATCTGTGCACTGTTCAATCTTTCGACCAACTTTGTTGTATGGGAGCGAAAGCTGGGTGGATTCAGGTTACCTTATCAACAAGATTGAGGTTACGGATATGAAAGTAGCTAGGATGATTGCAGGTACTAGTAGATGGGAACAATGGCAGGATGGTGTCCACAATGAAGAAATCAAAGAAAAACTGGGAATGAACTCTATAGATGTAGCAGTCAGGGCGGACAGGCTTAGATGGTGGGGTCATGTTATAGGCATGGGAGAAGCAAGGTTACCCAAGAGACTCATGGGTTCAGCAGTAGAGGGTAGGAGGAGTCGGGGCAGACCAAGGAGAAGGTACCTGGATTTGATTAAGAATGATTTTGAAGTAATTGGTTTAACATCAGAAGAGGCACCAATGTTAGCACTGAATAGGGGATCGTGGAGGAATTTTATAAGGGGGCTATGCTCCAGACTGAACGCTGAAAGGCATAATCAGTCTTAAATGATGATGATGATGATGATGATGATGATGATGTGTAAGCAATGGATGGAATGTCGGCCATAGGTATAAGCTATCATGTTTTGTATATTGTTGAAACTCAATACTTCTATGAATTTTCATTGGAAAACAAAATCGATATGAGAAAATGAACTTTAAGGAAAAGTAATTTATACTATGTCTTGGATGGCTATATGTCTCTTTCAACAAGTGAATGGTCAAGTGTGGTGACATGAACATGCGTGTACAACGAAATAATTTCTGAGTATTGTGGCTCACAATGCTTGACACTTTAACAAGTGCACTAAAGTGGCTTGAGCAGGTACTTACCCCATCAACAGATGCTGTTGGTTGGGCGTCTCTCCACTGAAAATGCGAGTACGATGGATAATAATGATGCCCGGGTCATAAAAATGGAGATCTTCTGCCACAGCATCAGATTTTGAACAATAAGCACACACCCACTCCATCCAGACTGAAGACGAACGCCATGGCAATTCTTCAGTACATGACACTCAGTCGAAAGTATGACACTCAATGTGAAATCAACACTAAGAAAGCAAGTGCACACATGTGTGATGATAGCGCAGGGTGAATATGACATGGGAAAAACTTGGGATTTTTTTCATCCAAGTGAAAACCGGGAAGAACCTGGAAATTTTTCATTGTTTAGCTTTCAGTTAAATTTTTGTAATTTTGATTGGTAAGAATTGATTCTCTAGCAAAGAATGTTACTGTATCCTGCCATTGGAGAATAATACTGCAGCAATAAAATACAAATGAGTGGAAACAAAATAAAAAATAAAACTTTAGTGGCAAAGGAAATATGTCATTTACAACAACAAAACATCATGCATGCACAAGCGTCTGCAAATAGCAAAAATATGTCAAAGGACATTGGGCGAAGACTGTGTAATACTTCATAACAATAAACTGCTTGTATGAGCATGATATCACAACTTTTCCCATTAGGTTCGTTTGACCAGTTGCCAGAAGACTCCTCTGCATGTGCAGTTGACTCATGTATGAGCACTACCTTCCCCCACTTCCTGCCACTTGAAATGTGGCTGTTAGCTGTATCGGCAGTAGCAGCAAGCAGCCAGATGCAAATGAAAGAAATTTTTCTAGCGTGCCCTAGCTTCCAGATTCGCACATAGGAGAGAGTTAGTCTCCACATGACCTGTGTTTGCGTTAAGTGATTTCGTTGCTTCTCTTCGTTTACAGCTCCCACGTCAAATGAAAACAAAATGGATTTCTGTGGCTGGGAGCTATCAAGTGAATTAAAATACATTCACATAATTACAGAGGGCAAAAATATATTATTAGTTTCAGTTTTCTGATTTTATTTTATTTCCAAGTTATTAGCAATCAAGCATTAATTGCCTTGCAGAACAATGAAGTTATTTTTGCAAGTTTGCTGAAGAAATTTGGCTTTATTAATCTTTCCACTGAGGCAACCATTTTATTTGAAACAAAGTGTTTTATTCCAGAGTATTCACTGAATTTCAGGTGCAAGTTATCATCTCCAGACATGTACAAAATTATGTCATAATAAAGAACCAAATATGAGATTGTACAGTACTGGTACTCCAAGAAAATTTACATCCCAAAAACCACGCTGAAAAGCTTAATCAGATGGGATCTACTTCCTTGTGAATCTGGAAAATACAAATGTGCAGTTCAAGCCGAATTATGAATTTTAGTATGGTTTACGAAATTCTAATGCTCTAGGAGTATCCTCTGATGTTCTGTTTCTTTATGGCGTAATGTAAGATCTCTTTATGCTTTATACATACAAACATGTGGGCTTCCTACACCACTGCAGCTGCACACGTGCAATAATGCCTGTTTTCTGGCATTCTCTGGCAACTGCTAAATCGAACCAAATTCCAACAGTCTCCAGATAGTATTGCGAACAGTGGATTGAAAAGTGTTACTTCCAAACTAAATTTCTTTTTATGCAAGATGAATTATGTTATGTGTGAGAAAGTGGGATGAATTTCTAAATCACAGAGCGCTTAGAACTGAGCAGTTTGAGGCCCAGCCACTTACAAGAATTTTGAGCTCAGAAGACCAGACGTTTATGTCATAATTTTAAATTTACTGGCATATTTGTGTGATGTATCTTTAAGTATAACACACACAAAAAAAGATCAATATTACATGTGAAAACTTAGCTTCTCTTGTAGCTTGTTAATCTTGGAGAAAAATATTATATGTGAAAGCTTAGCTCTTCTTGTAGCTATACAATATATTTTAAAGTAAACTGTCAACTTTTCCTCTACGCGTGTTCGTGTTATGTAACAGTGACCATGCTATTGGCTGACTGTAACATGTGTCCTATGCTTGGAATATCTGCTGTCATCAGCTGGCGAGATCACGTGGCGTGAGATACGACTGGCTTACAAAAGGATATCGGAATCTTGATTTCAATGCTCCGGAAACTAATGCACTGTGTTTGGTGCAATTCAAATTTATACTTTCATAACAAGAAAATATGCAGCGTATATTTTTCTGTAAATCAAAGGTCTTTCCGAAACTTCTCTCTCCCGTCTTTTCTTCTTGTTCTCTTTTTTTTTTTTTCTCGAAGTTCTACACCAGTGTATAAAACATTAGCCATTCAAAGGATTGATAAGTTTTACAGTTCCGAGGGAAATATAAGGAAAACCTACTGTCACTTAGCATGGAAAAAGTGTATTTTCACCCGGGAAGAAGAATATTTTTTAAACGGTATACCTGGGGAAAATACAGTTATAATCCGGAATTTTTTTTTTCTCTTGTTCTCGTATACACCCTGCAGCATCTAACATGTGACCGTTAGCATCTAGCTCTTAGTCGCCAAATCGGCCAGTGCGCCAGTGTGGGACCCGGCAGTGAGAATGAAGCATACTGAACATTATTGTTAGCTCACTAAATTCAAATATGTTCTATCATATTATGTATATAATCTTTTAATTTCTTGTAGAAATTTAACATACATAGGATAAGCTGACATATCTATTATATTAAATAAAAGAGAAGCTGACAAATAAAGGGCATCGACTCCGAATGGCAAATGTAAATATACACATTAAAAAAAAGAAGAAAAAAGAAAGAAAAACGCTGTATGTCAATGTACAGTTTGAGGGCAATTGTATGAGTACATGGTGAAAGGCCCCCAGGATATTGTAAAATTAAGATTTATTAAAAAACAAAAAAAAAACTGAAACACCTATTGATCTTAAGTGTTGGCAAAGACATAATTATGAATACGTGGTAAGGCGCAGACAAATGGAGAAAAAGAAACAAAAGTATTCATTCAAATTTTTTCCCCCTCATGCTCCTGTAAGGAGATGTTCTGTTAATCACTCCCCGCAGTATTCCTGCCTGTCATAAGAGGGGACTAAAAGGAGTCTCACATGTTTCAGCCTTTATGTGATGGTCCCCCCTGTAGGGCTTGACCTCCATATTTCCAAATTTTTCCAAAGAGCTAGCCATCTGTGGAAACACACCTTATATGGTGCATCATGCCCCTAGTGCATTGAGATCTTAAGCTCCCCTTTCTTGTCTTTGCATTGCATCCCTGCTCATTCTCCATCTCTCTCTCTGTGCGGTTTCCCCCTTGCACTATGCAGTGTAGATTTCTGCGGTGACAATGACCATGGACTTCTTTGCCTGTTGGTTGTAACCCCCTCACGATACAGGGATCGCTCTGCTGATGCCTGTGCCGTTAACTCCCCACGTATGCCAAGGAGTAGATGCCTTTCTGCCTGGGGCACTGGGACTCCCAGCAATGGACATCCTACCAGGTGTCCCTTGCTGAGGTTGGGTGGCGCCCATGGGGAGGACCCTTGGTGAGAGTGGATGTCATCGGGGCAGACGACCCGCAATGAAGCATGGTACACAATCTCTTGCTGGTGGCCAGCCACCAGCAGTCTCTAAGCGTTCCAGGGCTCAATTCAATGCACAGAAGTACTACCTCAAATTGTTCCCCTCCCTGGCCACACCATGGGAGGAGCGAAAGGCTAAGGATGGCAGTGAGACTTATTTACCCCAGTACCTGGTTTGTATGAGAGCTGATGGGGAGTCTTTCACGACGATGAAGCCTCAGTAGAGCATTTAGAGGACAAGTTTGAGGAGCTGGAGGGCTTGTCCAAAATGTGTTCTGGGGCAGTTTCGATAAAAACAGCATCCTCTGCCCAGTAAGGGGCATTACTTACTTATGACAGATTGGGGGATGTTTCTGTTACCGTCACACGCCATAAGAGCTTAAATATGGTCCAGGGCATTATATTCCACAGGGACCTTCTTTTGCAGTCTGATGATGAACTACGCGTCAATTAGAATCGACAAGGTGTTCGTTGCATCTGGTGCATTCATTGGGTCCAAGGGATAATCATGTTGCCACCACTGCCTTCTTCTTGGCCTCCGAGGGTGATACATTGCCTGAGAAGGTCAAGGTGATGGTCTACCACTTTGACGTCAAGCCCTATATCCCTCCCCTGATGCGATACTTTAAGTGCTGGGAGCTTGGCCATATTGTCTTCCCGCTGTACTGCCAGCCTCACATGTCAAGATTGCGCAAGCCCATCACATCCCAATAATCCATGTGCCCCGCCTCCCATCTGTGTCAGATGTGGAGAGCATCATTCACCTTGTTTGCCAGACTACAGGATTTTACAGAAAGAAAGAAAAATGATGGAGTACAAGACCCAGGACTGATTGACCCACACTGAGGCTTAAAGGAAATTTTAATGACTCCATCCTGTGCGACTGACTTCCTCTTATGCTGCCTGCTACAACAGTGATAGCCCCATCAGTTCAGCAAGTTCCAGTCGGCTCTCCGAGCCATAAGACTACACTTGCCCCCTTGACCATGGGGGGCACTACCCTTCCTGTTGCTCCCAATAATAAAATTGACATTATTATTATTATTATTATTATTATTATTATTATTATTATTATTAACTTTGTCTGTGAGGTTATTAACATGAACAGCAAGTATTCTAACACACTTACCTGGGGCATGCCAGAAGTTACTTATACAACTGTCAATGACTTGCCATCCAAATTAAGACATTCATTGTTGCTACTAAGAAGAGCCCAATGTAGTCACATATTTCATTTGATACCCTGTATAATAGGATGCAAGCATCAGAGATGAAATTTCTTAGATCCACCATCCAGAAGACTAAAATGGACAAGTTAAGGAATGAGGAGGTGAGGAAAGAAGCCAGAATAAAGACATCCCTATTAGATTGAATTGACGCATCTAGATTTCGATGATACAGGCATGTGATGAGAATGGAGACAACTGGAACAGCCAAAATAAATTTGGAAAGACATTTGGGAGGAAAAGACTTCAAGGAAGACCTCAAACCCTATGGATGGACTTGATTGTGGCTGATATAGTGACCAGAGGATGGACAGTGGATGATGTTCTTCGTGAACAGGTATATTTGGACAGGACAAAGTGGAAGAGGCTCATTCCCAGTACCCAGGAAACTGGAACTGTTAAATAATGATGATGATGATGATCCTGTATGATCATATTTTTGTAAATAAGCATTGGTGTGGTACTGAGTCAAGTGTTTTATACAGGGTGATTCAAAAAGAATATCACAACTTTAAAAACGTGCATTTAATGAAAGAAACATAATATAACCTTCTGTTATACATAATTTCAAAGAGTATTTAAAAAGGTTTTTTCACTCAAAAACAAGTTCAGAGATGTTCAATATGGCCCCCTCCAGACACTCGAGCAATATCAACCCGATACTCCTACTCGTTCCACACTCTCTGTAACATATCGGGCGTAACAGTTTGGATAGCTGCTGTTATTTCTTGTTTCAAATCATCAATGGTGGCTGGGAGAGATGGCCGAAACACCATATCATTAACATACCCCCATAAGAAAAAATCGCAGGGGATAAGATCAGGGCTTCTTGGAGGCCAGTGATGAAGTGCTCTGTCACGGGCTGCCTGGCGGCCGATCCATCACCTCGGGTAGTTGACGTTCAGGTTTCATAACTAACCTTTTTCGTAGGACTCTCCATACAGTTGATTGTGGAATTTGCAGCTCTCTGCTAGTTCTGCGAGTTGATTTTCCTGGGCTGCGAACAAATGCTTGCTGGATGCGTGCTACATTTTCATCACTCGTTCTCGGCCATCCAGAACTTTCCCCTTTCCACAAACACCCATTGTCTGTAAACTGTTTATACCAATGTTTAATACACCACCTATCAGGAGGTTTAACACCATACTTCGTTCGAAATGCATGCTGAACAACTGTCGTCGATTCACTTCTGCCGTACTCAATAACACAAAAAGCTTTCTGTTGAGCGGTCGTTATCTTAGCATCAACAGACGCTGACGCCTAGTCAACAGTGAACAAATGTACAACTAAATGAAACTTTATAGCTCCCTTAATTCGCCGACAGATAGTGCTTAGCTCTGCCTTTTGTCGTTGCAGAGTTTTAAATTCCTAAAGTTGTGGTATTCTTTTTGAATCACCCTGTATAACTCAAGAAATATTGCACCCACCTGATTGCCTTGGCCCCTGGATTTAAGAATGTGATGTTAGAAAAAAGTGAGCTTTGGGTTTTGTGCAAATGATGTTCACGTAATCCATATTGGTTGGCTTGGAGGAGGTCACTGTGTTCAGGATATATTATTGAGCTTAGAATAAGTTCTAAGATTCTAGAACAGATGGATGTCAATGATACTGAACAGTACTCTTGTGGCTTAATTCTGGTATCCTTGTAGATGGGCGTAACCTGTATTTCCCTCTAACTACAGGGCACAGTTTTTTGTTTGAGGGACCTGCGCTAAATCAAGGCTATAAAACTGGCTTACTAAGCTGCAAATTCTGTATAGAATCTAATAGGATTCCCATCAGGCCCTAAAGATTTCTTCATTATTTTTGATTGCAGTTTTTTCCCAGTGTCTGTGACACTACATTACTCATCTTTGCAATGTTGTGAACAATGAACTGGGATAGTTCTCCTTGAATTTCATTTGTGAAGGAATATTTGAAAATTAAGTTCAGCATTTCTGATTTCACTTTGCTACTCTCATATTTGGTCCTAGTGTTATTTGTAGGTGTCTGGACACTTACTTTGGTACCACTGATGGCCTTCACATATTACCAGAATTTCTTTGGATTTTGTCAAAAGTCTTTTGATATGATTGTGTTACGGTACTCATTGAAGCCTGCACTCATTGTTTTCCTGACAGCCAAACATGTTTCATTTAGCATTTCTCTGTCTTAACCCATAGCTTTATTTGGCACCTATTGTGGAGCAGTCAATGATTCCTTAAAAGTTTCTTTACAGGAACTACATACAATGGCGACTTCCTTACATGATCAACTGGGTGAAGTCATTATTTAAATCTGAACATTTACTCTATTGTTTAGCGTAAATATGATCGTGAGAGACAACATAATTATGTAACCTTTTGAAAATGGACACAAGAGAATTGTTTATGTAATATTACTTTATGAAATTTTTGTTTATAAAGTACTTGTACAATTATTTTGGTGACATCTGTAATATAACATGACAGCACAGAGATGATGAGTAACAGAGAAGGCATGCAGTTGCTGGAGGCTGCCAGACTTTGTATAGAAGCAAATAAAAACAACTGGGGCAGTGAACACGTGGTACAGTACATCATGGCATAGTAAAATTCTGTTTTGCTTTTTGTGTTTTGAGTCTGTACTGATTGACCCCAGTCAGAATTATTCTGGCTGTTTCTAAAAGATT
This sequence comes from Schistocerca gregaria, assembly GCF_023897955.1. Classification (NCBI taxonomy): domain Eukaryota; kingdom Metazoa; phylum Arthropoda; class Insecta; order Orthoptera; family Acrididae; genus Schistocerca; species Schistocerca gregaria. Next base: position 399,468,025 of record NC_064921.1, on the reverse strand, counting down.
CATCTGATTTCATGAGACACTATTTTCTACATGAATGAAAATGGAAACTTAGGTTTGACTGTTAGTGATGTATCGAGTCTAAACGTTTACCTTGGCACCCTGTCCACCAGTGCACCATGTTTTGTCTTAAGAGTACAGAACTATACATCCAGAGCTCAAACCATTCAATGATGGCAACAGTAGTTTCAAGACACTTTCTTTCCGTAAGTGGAAATCCACAAGCTGCCCCTGAATGCTTGCTCAAGAGGTAGAATTGATTTAGCAGAATTTTTGCTTGTAGGCCATAGAATACATTCACAGTTGTGAGATCATACCAAAAATTTCATTTTTCTTTAGGACGGCTTCAAGTCATCCAATCTCACAGTACTTTTTTTTTGAGTGGGGAGGGGTGAGAGAGAGGATGTTGTGAAGTTCCCCATCTATGTGCCCCTTTTCCAACAGTTTTGGGTTAATTGTTATGCTGCATAGCAAGAACAGTAAATACAATAACTCAAGACATGCTTGCCAAAGTATGGAATGAGTCTTACTGTCATCTGGTTGTTTATCATGCATTCATTGGACAACAGATTGAACATTTGTGAGAAGCAAATGAAAACTATGATCCTAAAGATAATTGTAAAAAGTGTCCTCCAAGTTTGTACCTTTGCACATGTAAAATTCATGACCTTGTAAAATCAAATGATTCTTTTGAAAATAAAAACTTTATTGTCCTATGCATAAGTTGAAATCCACCCAAAGTTTCTATCTTCATTCGTGTAAAAGATATAATCTTGTGCAATCAGATGAATCTTTCTAAAATAACTTGTACTTAATGTTAATAAACAGGTATTTTGGAATACTGTATTTAAATTCTTGAGATGCCAGAATCAGCATATGATTTCTGATTTCCAACCCCATGTGGATGACCAATTACCTCAGGGACTTCATGCCAAGTATATTAATTTGCTGAAATGTTTTTCATAAATCCCTACTAACACATATAATATTCTAATACTTCCGTTATGATTATGGTTCATATTGGTGCCATACATAATTCTATTAGCATCAATATATTTTATTTTTTCCCAGGTAAATTCCATTTGGTCAACAAAAATGGAAGAATAGAGAAATCAGTTGATGCTCACAAAGGAGCCATTTTTAGTGCTCGTTGGAGCTATGATGGTGCAGGGCTTCTAACAGGTAACTGAATTACATGGTCTCAGCAACTACACTGTGCTTGAAACTCGTCAAGTAGATAGGCACTGTTATTTTTTCTATAGATCATATATTATGATTCAAATATATAATAAATAATAATAGAAATTATACTAATCTACTTAAAACTTAATGTCATTTCATGATACTATTAAAACAGTTGGTATTATACATATGGTTTTTGGATCATCTTATGTTTTCTGTGAACTTACAGCCATTGTACTGTACATTGCTCAATTAAACAGTTCTAACAGAAAAAAATGTATTGAATTTATATAGGCTGATCGTTATGTATAAATTTTGTTTGTTTAGCGTTATCATATAGGATTCTGTTAGCAGATAAAATGAGTTTTGTTAAAGTCATTCATTTTTATAGTTTTTATTAATTTATTGAATTATTGGAACGGCTATGGCTGCTGGAAACAATGGATTGGCTAACTTAAGGGTGGACGGAGGGGGATACCATTTTGTATACACAATTTTGAATCAAACTCTATTCATTTACATTGGTTTCATCAAAATGTTTGACTATTTTGTCGGTACATTAAACAAAAGTAAGGATATGTCATCGATGCAGGGCACATAAACATGTGTTCAGACAATTTCTTTAGCTTTCAGTGAGAGGCTGTTTCTTAAGTTTAAGCCCAGCATTTCACACATACCCATACAATTCCTCCATAGAATAGACTTACAATAATTGTTTGTCTGTCATAAGAGGTGTCTAAAAGGAGTCTTAAACCTAGTCAGATTTTGGCATAGTTACATATACTCTTATGGTTTGACCTCCTTGTTCTATAAACTTTTACAAGAGTGCGGGCCATTTGGAGAAGGACACCTAATGTGCTTTGAATCATGAAATAATCAAGTAGCTTGAGGACCAAAATCAGTGTATGGAAGCAGACATGTATACATCTTGTTATATTGTCTATACTAGTAAATGTCTTCCACACTATTTGCCAATTGCCCATTCAAACTAACCCACATACACGAAGGCCTATAAGACTCATTTACAATTGATAAAAAAAAGTGATTTAAAATTACATTATGTATTGGGAAGTCAATGCTCCTACTTGACGGTCTTGGCTAACAATTTATAAATCTCAGTCACAACGCTAATGTAGATGACAGATGCTTGAGTACATTACCCAGCACCTAAAATTTCTTGTAAGTTGACTGGTCCAGCAGGGTACAGCCATACAGCAGTGTGGGGAGTGGATACACCCACATCTCTCAGTTTGCTCTCTAGAGTTCTCATTACACACTCCAATGGACAGGTAACTTCCTGTCTAGCATTCACATCAAATCCTGAAACATTATTTTGTGTACTGAACATGATTTAGCCCACCTAGATAGCCACATGGTCCAACGCGCTGCTTCCCAAGTGGGAAGGTGTGCCAGTCCCTACTGGGGGCAACACTGCACAATAACCCTGGGTTCGGAGTGGGATGGCGGTGGATGGGTGGGCTGCTGTAGCCTGTTGTGGGGTTGTGAACTACTGAGGGCTACAGTGGGCAAAAGCTTCTCCGTCATTTCTAGGTCCCCAGTTTAATGCAATACAATACAATACAAATATGATGTTGAATACCTTCTTCACATCACACGGCATATGCTCTCCCTATTTATATTGCAAAAACAATTATGTAGGATTTGCATCAGATAGGATTAAAAAGCATTCACATTTTAAACATTAATAAATAGAGTTAAATGCAATGAAAGAAAAAATGAACTAACAAGGTGGTACACACAGATACACTAAGATACTATTCCTAATTTTTACAGTACAAAATATGAACATCATCCCATTTCAAAATTGCAAAAGGATCTACTTATTTAGTCTTATGGCATATATGTATCAAATTCTATTACAGAACATAATTATGTAGTGTATCATAGATTTTAACTCAGTCAGTAAATAAGACGAAACTTTAAAATTTACGTCATCTTACATACTAAATTCATGACAAACAAAACAAAATTATATAGTCATGGAAATCTGCAAATAGATTTAAACTCAGTCAATAGATGAGACAGTACTCTGGAAATCACATCATCTTACATCAAATTCATCACAGTGGAAAAAAATAGGTACTTATGGATCATGTCTAAATTGTGATATTGCATAATCCAAACATCTTCTTAGATTTAGGATACACAAGCCTGTATGCATTAGGATGTGGATTTTCAAGAATTTCGAATGGTCCAATATAGATATTGAAAAAAAAAAAAAATGTTATCTCAGATGTTAACACTTTAGATTTTTCTTTGCCTTTCACCGTCACAAGATCTCCTACCTCAGACTTAGAAAATCTGCCTTTACCATCATGTCTCTGCTTTCTCCTATTCCTTTGTTTTTTCATTATCTCCCTAACACACTCTTCCCTGTCATGTGGTGACAGAATTTTACATGGTGGAAACTCAATATTCTCAGAAATAATGTTAGCTGGTCTGCGATTAAACATGATTTCAAATGGTGAAAAACTTGTTGAAGAATGTTGTAAGCCGTTCATAATATCCTCAAAATCACTGACATAATCTATCCAACTGGTGTGATTCCTGCTACAATATGTTCTAAACAGCCTTCCAATGCCTCTCATACATATTTCTGCAGGTTTTCTTGAAGGATGGCACACCAAGATTAGGATGTGCCTTATTTTGGTGTGATCAACAAAACCTTTCCAAGCTTGTGATTTAAATTGAGAACCATTATCAGATAAAATCATTTTAGGAGTACCACCTGATGAAAATATGCTTTTTCAAACTTAGAGATGATGTGCTTACTGGTGGCTTTCTTAGGAAGAAACAGCTTTATGAACTTTGAAAATACATCAACCACCACAAAAACATAACAGAATCCATTCTTGCACTAAGGTAAAGTCTCATAAAGAGCCACAGACATGAGATCTAGGTTAGTATTAGGCAGTATGTTTTGCGTTGGCCTCTGCTTGTTTGGTTACTTACCTTTACTCTTTGACATCTGTCACAGCTGGCAATCGTTTCTTGGCTCTCCTTCCTATGTTATAAAAATACATGTTTTCCTGAATCTTTTGTGTGCATTTGGTTGATCCACAATGACCAAAGCTCTCATGTGTATAAGTAATACATCAATACACTGTTCCGGCCAACATAGTTTTCAATCCTCCGAGTCAGTCTTAAGTCTCCTGAAACTAATGCAAGAAATTTATGATCAATAACATCTTCAACTTCAATCTCCAGAAATAAATGAGCATCCAAACCAACATCACTATTCTCTGTCATAATACAGAAAAGAAAGAGACAAATCTGGTCTGAAGAATATCTGACTTTGACACAACTGTTCTTTGATCTCATTGAAAGCATCCTGACGCTCTTGATTCCAAAACTAAATGGTATTCTCTTTCAAAAGATTGTACAAGCATAGAGCATTCAAAGCTTGGCTACCACAAAATTTTCTGTAAAATCCAGTTAATGGAAAAAAAGAAAGACTTAAGCTCTTTTTTTGTTGCGAGGAGTAGGAAAATTAGCAATAGCATCAAGTTTCTCTTTATCAGGTGCAAATCCTTTCTCAGACATAACATGTCCTAAAAATTTAACTTCTTCCACACCACATTTACACTTAGCTATTTTCAAAATCATACCTCCTGAGTCTAATTTTGAAAACACATCTCTTAACAGATCCAAATGTTGTTCCAGAGTCATTTCTTCAAAGCATTTGTCAAGGTTGTTAATTTCTTAAGTTGGTTCTTACAAAACTCAATCAAAGTATTGTCCCTATTCCTATAATTAGGACCATTCAAAAATTCCCTTTTAATTCTCCCCTGTTCAGCTTCTGACCAAAATTTATTTAAAAAACTTTTCTCGGAACATTGATATGTTTCCCACTGCCGTAAATTTAAATTTATCCAAGACAGAGCTTTGTCTTCAAGACATTTTTTAACAAATTTAATTTTTTGATTGTCACTCATGCCTGACACAAAACTATTTCTACAGTGGTGCAGAAAATCCGCTGTAAGTAAACTGTCTGATGGAAAACTTTTGATAGAAATGTTGGACCACACTATACCATTGCTTGAATACAGATTTTTGTGAATGCAATTTTCCTAAACTGCTGAAATTTTTTGATCTAAAACATTTACATTAGTCTGCATATTGTTTTCAACATTTAAAATGTTTTTATCTAAACTATTAAAGTTTTGTTCCATTTTTTCCTCTATGGCCTTCTGTTGAACTCTAATGTGATTAATATTCTTCTCCTGATTTGCAGATTTTGCAACTAACTCATTTCCCAAAACAATAAATTTATTTTCCAAGACATTGGTAGTTCCTCGTCACTCTTGATGCGACTTTGTTGGGCAGCTCTCAGTCTTCTTTCTTTGTGTGATCAGAAATTCATTTATATATAAACTGCAAATGACAAAAATCACTGTCCCTTCTTCTGCAACAGACAAAACTTCATTATCAGTCTATTGATTCGCGACAATGCCCACGCTTATAATCTTACCTACCCTCACATCACTTGTTGATTGGCACTCTCTTCCAAATTGCCTATTTTAATAAGCTTCAAGAGGAGTAAGACTTACAATAAACTTTTTTATTAATCTTCTTTTCTCGTAGTTGGCTCCAGTTCTTCAAGTCTAGGGATGGTTCTTGAGGCTGAAATTTTTGACATTGTATGTTACAAATGACATCATAATGCTGAAGTAATCCTGCTCTGTAATATCTGTTTCTGTAATTTTTATTATATCACATTTTTCTATATCGCACTGTCTTTACACTCTCCACTTTTAAATCTAAAATTACATTCTTATTGCCAAATTTGAAAACATGTCTGATCACATCAGAGGCATGCCCACTACTACCTCATTCTGTGGTACTAACAATTTCCCAAAGAGTTTACAAATTTTTTTCACAAATGACTTTCTATTATTATTTTATAAATGAATCCAGAAATAAATTTAATAATCAGCATCAGTTTGTGCAATTAATAGTAGGAATTTTAAGTGTGCCAAATATTTCATAATTTCCAATCTTTCTAAAAGAAGAGTAATTTTGACTATATATACGGGGTGTATATTAAGTCCATGAACACTTTCAATTATTTATTGCACAAGAACTAAACATTGTACAGATGTCATACATATTGCATTTTGAAGAGAAACTCTGTTTTCTTTTAAATTTTTTTTAAATTACAAACATTCAATATGTGAACCACGAGTGACCCAGCAGATGTCAATATGGTAATCGAACTCTTGGCATACCCGTCCCTGCATGGCATTGTCGACTGTGGCAGTCACTACCGGTACTCTCTCCCAGGGCTCTGCTAAATCACATGGTGAGGGCAATACATACACCAGATCTTTAATGTGTCCCCACAGAAAAAAGTCACACAGAGTGAGATCTGGTGTGAGGGAGGCCATTTTCATGAAACAGCTGTCCCCTTCTGTAGCACAGCTGATCCATTGATGCGGCAGCTCCATGTTCAGATACCCACAAACTTCATGATGAAAATGGGGTGGAGTCCCATCCTGCTGAAAGATGAGCGGAGAGTCCGATTGCATTTGAGGCATCAACCATTACTGCAACATGTCCAAATCTCTCATTACGCACTCCACATTCACTTCACTCACACTGGGACATCCACTTCTCTTTGCCGGGGACAAGCAACCCGTCATAAAGAATTTGTTGTACCAGTGGTAAATGGCCTTCTTTGTTGGTGGCTTCTTACCGTACTTGGTTCTGAACATCCATTGAACAGCTGAAGTACACTTGTTTGTATCAAACTCCAACACACAGAAAGCTCGCTCTTCACATGAACTCGCCGTGTTTGTGACTAGTGCTGACTGTCAGCAAATTACCAAACTATGTTGCGGTGGTATACATGAAAAACAACTTTCAGGATTTCTCTTCGAAATGACATATGTATGATATCTGTACAATGTTTGGTTCTTGTGCAATATATAATTGAAAGTGTTGGTAGACTTTATGTACATCCTGTATAGAGCTAGTACAAATCAATTGTAACAAAGAAAATAAGTAATTTCTTTTTATATATTTTATACTGAAATATAATATGTCATATACAAAATCATATGAAATTCTTGTAGTTCAACAGCTGAGATAATATTAACCTGCTTAAAAGGTAGAAAGTATTCTTGGTATCGATAACTTCTGTTGAAGAAAGGTAATGTTAGAGTAGGGTTTCCCTTTACACTACCCATCTTATGTGATGATGTTTCACAGCCAACAGTTCAGACTGTTTACAAATCACCCAAAAATTGATAGACATCCATTGAGTCTTAGCACAAGGACCTCCAACTGTGCCCTCCTACCTGTGTAGAGTTGCCTCACGGTATCCACCGTGATGTGTGCCCAGTCCTATAGTTTGGATGGACTCCTTCCATGACCCTAAGGAATGTGCTGACACCATATTTTTCCAATGTAAATTCCTTTAGTATATCCATTTTTCACCTAATTCAACAAGCATCTGCACAGTGGATCAAAGTCAACAGCAGATTTGTTTATACATTTGCACAGGTGAAGTACTCTCTGCCTAACACATATATGTAGGGAAAAAAAACCACTTCCTTGTTTTTAGAGACTTCATGACCTGCTTAAAAGTCATATTTCAGAGCTATCCTGGAAATGTTTTGGTTTCTGACAGCCAAGACCTATTAACTGACTTGTAGCTCCAGAATAGTCATCCAGACACCGAGCTGCAGGGGTATTTTGGGAAATGAACTTGCTGACAAATTAGCTAAAGAGGCAACCGCAATAGACAAACTTAAACTCAGAGTGTTGGTCACAGACCTACAACTGCCACTGTGATGCCAAATTTTGAAAATCTGTGATATGAATGACAGGCTATTACAACTAAAACAGGCCGAGGGCAATCAAGGGTACCACGAAGGCATGGCATGCATCTCTCCAAACATCTCAAAAAATGCCATCTCACTTTGCTGATTATGTCTTAGCCACATCAGACTTACCTACAAGTGTCCTGTGTGTCAAGAGGAGTGACCCCATTGCAACTATGGGAGTCACTTTACAATAGCCCATTTTCTCACAGTGTGTGCCCTGCTGACTGATCTGAGACAAGCTATCGGTCTACCTCTTGACTCCAGATACTTGTGGATGATGGGAAAGCAGCTGAAAAAGACATAAATTGCTTGAGGGAAAGCGGATTATATAAAGAATTAAATGCACCTCAATGTTCAGTGTCAGAGGTGGATGTGGGGGAAGTACTCCTCACTGCGGTGTGTGCCATGGCCGGCCTTAGGATACTTTCCACCACTGAAGTTTCATGCATTTAAAATTTTTTATTGCATATTGTATTTATTTAACTGTTTGAGCTAATTAGCACTCTAATCTGTACAGTCTTCATTTTCTCACCTCATTTTAATTGTACTGACTATGATGATCCTTCTTGGGTGTTCTTCAGAGACCAGCTACGGTTCTTGGCTGCCTGAGTTTTACCTCACTTTTAACCATTTGACATTTTCAGCCATGACAACAAGGTCACAGACCCTAGAGCTGATGATCCTGCTTTTCAAATTTCACATATTTTACATGAATTTCCAGTACAATGAAAGGCCAATAACTCAGTCTCTTTAAACCCATCATCATCATTATCATCATTCAATCACCAAACAACACACGCTGGACATGTCAACAATGACTGTTTTTAGTGGTTGCTAAGGCAGATGAATGTAGAAGGAGTGGAAGGAAATAGAGTAAATGACTTGAAAGGGGCAAGATGTAGGGTGGTGGGGGTGGGAAATAATGGACACTGTTTATTCAGTCAAATGTCTTCACTTGAAAGTTTGTACAAGTACTGTGAACACCAATGGAGACATGTTAGAAATGCTTCTCTTCATTGGAGAATATAAGTTAGTAGAACAGTAATGATCAGGTTGCACATTGCTTGTGTTTCTATTTGTTTACTGTCAGCCCCAACAAGTGGACGAGTTGTGTTATCCCAGGTACCTGTACAAATTGCCAGTGCACGAGAATCAAAATCAATTTATGTTAACTTTTTGATAACATTAAGTTTATGTGAATGGTATACTGTGATATACTGTTTGAACAGGTCTTGAGATAAAGATGGGGATTACCGAATAAAAAAATAGGGTATTTTAAAAAAGATATGTTATGTTTGCATGACAAATGAAGTTACAAGAAAGACAGTCATGCTGGTGAATGTTCCCCAGGTGGCTATACATGAACTTGATATAGTATTTATTTTGATTATGGAGAAACAGTTATGTGGGGTGGTCAAGGTAAATGGAACACTCCGTGTGTTGGATATGTAATAAGAAGTTTTATGATTAATCACACTTTTATGTGTATGAATGCATATTAGTCATGATAGCTATGTATTTTCCATTTCATGCCAATAAGCTGGAGAAGATGGCCAAGTTAAAGTGTGGTCACGTAGTGGAATGCTTAGGTCAACTGTCGTGCATACTGACTGCCCCGTTTACTGTGCCTTATGGAGTCCAGATTCAAATCAGATTTTATACACCTCAGGCAAGAACTTAACCATTAAACCACTGGCACCAAACAACAAGCCCCTCAAGGTAAGTTTATGAGCTAATCATTTTACAGGGACTTTAAAGTTTTTTCTCACTACCTAGTGTTTCCTGTTTTTTATATGGAAACTTCTAAATATTATGTAACAGCAAAAAAGAGTTTGGTCTTTTCTTCATCTCTCATTTTACCTTAGACTTTAAAGATGATGAGAACACAATAATATATCCACAGCAGCAGAATAATAATACTATTATGTACAGCAAAGGAATTTGTGCATACAATTTATGAAATAGGAACAATAGAATGGTGGCCATTTGTAAAATAATTACATTCTTTTTCAATAGAACTGGGTGGATGTGAACTAGGAATAACTAAGTGCCAGAGGAAAGGAAAAATCAGTCAGAATCCTGTTTTTAGTGAGAACTGGGTAATACTAATAGAGCCACTTGTGGTACTATCAACATCACACCCTACAAAATGAATAATTTCTTTATTAATTCTAGTAACAAAGGACACCCAGCTCAACAAAATGACAACTATAAATCAGACATTAATAAATATTTAGAAAAAAAAAGTTATTCGTACTGCACAACAAACCTGCAGCATCTATATTCAAGTGGACACAAATTGTTGTCACTTATAGTGCTGTAGCTATGCCAAAATTCAGCAACTCAAAATCAGAAGACTCGTACAGTCTATTAAATTTTGTTGCTAAAATGATTATGGACATTATATTTGGCATGCTAATAAATTGGATTTTTATGAGTTGTTCTTTTCCAGCCTGCTTAAAGGAGACAAGTTATTTGTTAATGACTACTGTCCTATTTCTCTTGTACCAATACTTAAAAAAAAAGAACATTGTATGTACCAACAAATTTGCAAAAATTTCAACTGCAATAGAACACTGACAAGCACTCAGTATGACTTCAGGGAAAACTCATCCACACTGAAAGCTGTTGAAAATGTTGTTTCAACAATATTCACTGCCTTTGAAGCAAAGTCATATATTGATGCTCTACTGATTGACTCTGTGAACAATTGGACTGTAATAGATAAACTGAGGTGCTATGACATCAGATGCAGAACTCACTCTTATAGGATTGTATCTTAATAATAGGAAGCAGAAGGTACACTTTAATTGTATGAGCTCTTGGTTCTTAGATGTTCAAGAGGTGTGCCTCTAGATTCCATACTGGGAACCTTATTGTTTATAACATATGTTAATGACCTACCTAGTATCACGCCATGTAAATCTGTTCTGTATGCTGATGAAACCACTTTCATTGCAAGTGGAAACAATGTAGAGGGGCTAAGGGAACAAAGCAAAGCCATTCTCAGAATTTCTAGTATGTAGTTTAAAGAAAATGAATTAACTGTAAACCAGAATTAAACTGAAAATGTAATTTTTAGTTTACACAATACCAACAACAATTGTATTTCTATTAATCTTCTAGGTGTCCACTTGGATTTCAAAATAACCTGAAAACTCCACACAGATTCTATATTCACTAAATTATCTAGAGTAATGTTAATATACCTTTTACAGAAATTTGGAACATTTGTGAGTCAAAACATGATACTCAGCTCCTACTATGCATTTCCTGATAGCTGCATAACATGCTGCTTTGGGGCAACTCCCATGTATTTTCAAAAACGATGTATCTTGTAGGCTGCTTTTCAAGAAATTAGGTGATAGTCACAACAGTCCACACAAACCAAGAGAGCTACACATTAAGGCAATAATTTAATTGTCACAATATATGTCACAAAGAAAAGATTGACCAATGCTTTACAAGAGTTACCAAAACACCCAACAACTATAAATACCTTTGAGTCAGACTGTTCAATCCACTGCTACCAGAAGCACACACTATCTCATTTAAATCCTTCAGAAACGTTCTGCAAAACTGACACAAAAAGAAGGCTTTATAAGCCATAGAGGAATATTTTTTTGTGCCAAAGAAGATCTAAAATTGTAACTTAAACTCCTTCTCTGTTTGTGGGAAAAGCTAACTGTTTCCTGTATTATTATTATTATTATTATTATATGTATGATTTGTATTGTTCAAGCTGTACAAACTGTTACCATCTATAGCATGCAAAATGCTCAAAGATGAAAAATAAATAAATAAATAAAATTTAAAAAAATTAGCAATCACAATATGTTAATAGAAGTAAAATCAGTTGCTGATTATCATTACTAGTTGAGTGTGGTGAGAATTTAAGATTTCACATATTGTTCGCTTCCCAAGGTCCTGGTATGGAAGCTGTGCCTTTCTCCATCCTCTGTGTATTCTGCAAAAGAATTAAATTTAATCCATTACATTCATGCCAACTGCTATGTAACTCTCTTGCATGTCATGTTAAAAATTTTATACTTGTTTGGGATTATAATTAAATGACCTTGAATTGAATGTCATCATGCAACACAGTTCAGTAATGTTTGCCTTGATGACAAGTGCAGTGAAAGACATCCTTTCTATTCAGTTTTTAAACATTAATAATGCTCATGATCATTTTGTAGGATTACCAAATGTGCTCAAGAAAGCTCACAGCATTAAAGGAAAGGTGAAGGATGCTGTGTTCATGAAAACAGGAGAATAGCAATAAATGACCACTGAAAGTGGATCATGAATAATTAAAACAAAACAAAGAACTTTCAGAAACATTTCATTCATAAAGCTTTAAAGAAGTGCAAAATGATAAAAATTTATGGAGGAAGCAGATGAGAACTCGAGCAGACTGCACAGAACCAGAGTGAGGACTAACAATAAAGAGCAGTTCAGAGATAAAATATTAAAGTGCTAGCACTGGAGTATAAATAAATTATTCACATGACGCAAAGGTCTAAGGACCTAAATCCATATATATTATAAAAATGTATGTATGTATTTATGTTCCACATGTATTCATAAACTACTGGACCAGTTTCAACCGAAAGAGTTGCTATAGGCTTGAGAATCACTGACCTATCAAAGGAGTTGTGGGTGAGATAGAAGTGCTGCTCATGACACATGGATACTCAGACTTCATTCGTCTAGTATCTGCGAATAAGAGCACTCAGTGACTTACAATGAAGTTTACACATAATTTCAAACTTTAAACTTTTTCTCACTGAAACCCCCCACAAGAAGGTAAAAAGGAAAAAGCTTATTGCTCACTATATTTTTGCAGTACATGAAATAAAACTGCTGCATTAGGCTTAATGATCTCACTTATTACTTCTTTACTACAAACTGTATTTGTGACACACTTTGTCATACATCACTGAATATACCTCCAAAACTATGTTGTTGTCCATCACATAGTTCAGGTGGTATGACATCATAAACAGCTGAGATGCATTAAATTCAGCCACATCATGCATGACATTTAAATTTACTGCTTCTTTGCTACTAACACTATTTGCAACACATTTCACAGCCAGTGTCCACACATGCCACTGAATCTACCTTCAAAATTGAATCATTGTATACTTTGTGAAAACAAAACTGCAGGATAAAATTGGTTCGAGATACAGGCAAAATATGGCATAAATTTGTGTGAAGTATACTAAACATATGTGAAATATATGTGACTGATAGTTTGCAGGCAAAGCAGTTGGTAAAAAAACTCCACTGAACCCATGGATCAGTTTCAACCAGTTTGCCACATGTGTAACTTACTATCTGGAAAGAAATACTGTGGGGGCTAAAATCAGCAACCTACTATTGGGGTGGGGGTGATAATGTGGAGAGAGAAGGGGTGGGAAGAGATGGACAGGCAAAGAGGGGGGGGGGGGGGGAGGACATGGACACATTCTGAAGGAGGAGGAGATGGACAGAGGTAGGGGATGGGGAAATGAACAGAGAGAGGGAGGAGGAGGAGATGGGCAGAGGAAGGAAAGAGGAGATGGACAGAGAGCGGCTGGAGGATGGAATGGACCAAAAGAGGGTGGAGGAGGAGATAGACAGAGAGAAGAGGAGGAGGAAATGAACAGAGAAAGGGAAGAATTCATAGGCAAAGAGAGAGTGGGGAGGGGGAGGGAGGAGGATATGGGTAGAGAAATGCAGGAGAAAATAAAAAGAGTGAGGAGGAGATAGAGGGGGCAGAAGAAGATGGACTCAGAAGGGAAGGAGGAAATGGACAGATGAGGAAGTAGCAGATGGTCCGAGAGGGAAGGAAAAGATGGACAGAGAGAGTGGGGAGGAGCAGATGGACATAGAGAGGGTGAGTAGCAGCTGGACAGAGAGAGGGGTAGGAGGAGATAGAAAGAGAGTGGGGGCTGGAGGTGGTGGTCAGAGAGAGAGAGGGGAAGAAGGAGATTGACAGAGAGGAAGATAGAGGAGATGGGCAGAGAGACACAGGGTAGGAGTAGACGGCATAATAGACTTGGAGTAAATATGTAACCAAGTGATGCCATGTACCCTGCTAGTTGATAATACAAATGGACAAAGGTCAAAAAAGTGTGGAGATGACAGGTGTAAAAAGGAAGAGAATTTCCTTTTTTTGTGTGTGTAAAATTTATCAGTTTTGTAGGTGGTTGTATTACTGGCCATAGTCAGTAACCAATGTGCTCCAGAATTGACACTGACTTATAGAATAAACAACTGTAAAGACAGTATGTGGAGTTTATCTTGAAGTTTCCACTCATCTCACTGTCTTGGTTTAGCAAAAAAGCCCACTATGCCTAGCATAGTGAAAACATTCAATAATGTAGATACATGGGAATGAACTCTTTAATAAATAGTCTTCCTGGCCATGATGGTGAAATGGCAGCAACAAAACAACAAGAAGGATAAAGCACAGTTCACAGAGTTATAACTAATGACTCACTCACGTTATCCAGGGAGAATTTACTTAGTGAAGAACATGAAGAAGTTTACTAAGGGCATGGAATAAATAAGATATTTAATTATTTCCTTACAACACTATGAACTCAGTTTTCCTTTTCACTGGGTCAGAGACAAATAAATTTTGAGTTGAGAGAAAGGAGGCTAACATATCAGATTGTAATATCTTGTGCCAAGAAGAGAAAGCCTTGTTTAATGCAAAGGAATAACTTTAAATACTGCTATCTTCCTTTCTCTGTCATAACAAAAAGATACTTTAAAAAATTTAAAATTCCAAGAAAGAGGCAATGCAATTTATAGATTGTTACACACAAAATGATTAAATTGCTAAATAAATTATGCAGTATTCAGCTCCCCAATGACAATGGCTGCAAAGCAGATGATGTTGGAATCAATTCACTACTCACCAAATTCTCTGAATCATTTCTGTCAGTACCAGGAAACATAGGGCAATAAAAACCCATCAGGTACTGCATACTGTGCTAGTGAACTTCAGTTTTGGCAACTCAAGCATTAAACAGATTGTAGAAATCATTAGATAACTGAAAAGCTGCAACTATTCTACATATGATGGAATTTTCAAAGTACTCATATCAATGTCATACCTGTTGCCAAAATTAGGAGATAGGGACATGCTAGGCACAGCGTACATCTGGACAAGAGAGTGAAGGCTTTTTCCAGAGAATATATGGAGGACCACTGTCCCTATGGTAAGTGACATAATGTAAAGGTCACTTTGCTAAAGAGAAGTGTTACACGACATGTACTGAATTGGCTAATGATGATTGGCACCATGAATGTTTATTTTAGTAAAGAGTTTAGAATGGTTTGCTTTGTGGAAATTTGCTTCCTTGTTTTTTGATGTAATCTGTTGTGGAACGGACACAGGTCTCTGCAAGCTAGGATGATGCTAGCTACTTTATCATGCTCCATAACACCTGCTGCCTGGCAGTTTATACCGTGTCATTGGATCCTGCCTTGGAGATACTGCTTGCTCAAGAAGTAGGTCATCGGTGATAACTGCAGTGATGTCACTATCAGGAGAGTGTCCTAGAGGTCATTCATCAGCTGTGATTTGAGAAGAATGAACATCAGTTACTATCAAGTGAACTGATATTGAGCATATGCACTACCACTTATTTTTCATAAAATACTGTATGAACTGTTGAAATATTGTAATGAAAAGGTCAGTGTATTGATATTAATGAAGGAAAGCCTTTGCAACATTTGTTGGAAAGTTGAGTTTTGCAAGAGGCCATTTCAGCATCCCAGCACAGAAGAAGTTGCAGAAGGAGAATAAGTTTGCATTGATGAAGACATCCACAGTTATTCTGGCCTTTATAGTTAAAACATAAGAAGTCAGATTTATTAATTAACAGTGACTGGAAACATTTCAATGAGTATATCACAACACATAACATACGGAAAACACCTCACTGGTATCAGATAGTTACCTTTTATAGTTTAGAATCAGGATTCAGGCACCCTGTTGTGAAAGAAGTTAAAATAGAAGAGCCCCATAATGTTTAAGAATGAACAGCAAAGTAAAGTTACCCTATTTCATCACAATATTAGGGCACTGAGTATTAACTAAGGTCTTGTCTGTTTCAAAATTTAGAGAGCTCTGAAAAAATAGACACCCTCTGCCTATCTGAGTACCACATAACCACAGGCTAGAGAAGTTAAATATAAAAGATTACAACATGCCATATTACTCATGCAGAACTAATATGGGAAAAGGAGTTTTGCATATATTAAGACAGAACACAAGATTGGTTGGTTGGTTGAGTGATTGATTTGGGGGAGAGGATCAAACAGCAAGGTCATTGGTCCCATCATATTACGGAAGGATGGGGAAGGAAGTTGGTCAAGCCATTTCAGAGGAAGCATCATGGCATTTGCCTCAAGCAATTTAGGGAAATCATGGAAAACCTGTTTGTCCCCATTAGCTGAGTGGTCAGCGCGACAGAATGTCAATCCTAAGGGACCGGGTTCAATTCATGGCTGCGTCAGAGATTTTCTTCGGTCAGGGACTGGATGTTGTGTTGTCCTTATCATCATCATTTCATCCCCATTGACACACAAGTTATCAAAGTGGCGTCAAATCAAAAGACTTGCACCTGGCAAACAGTCTACCTGATGTTAGGCCCTAGTCACATGGCATTTACATTTATGGAAAACCTAAATCAGGATGGCCGGATGCGGGTTTAGCCCATCATCCTCCTGAAACTGAGTCCTGTATGCTAGCCACTACACCACCTCTCCTGGAGCACAATGTCAAAAAGATTGAAGCAAGTATACTTTTGTAGTGATCAGCTGATAGAAGTAAGTGTTTATTAATTAATACTGAAAAGTTGTCCACTTTAAATTGCAACTGCACATTGAGCCCCACTGGCAAATTTTGAACTGTTTGTAAGGCACGTGGGTTTCTTAGTGTGCTATCTGTGAGCTAGCAATGTGCACTTAAGAAACTGTGGTGATTTCAGTGTAGATTCTCTAAAGAATTGTGATAGGATACATGATCTGTAAACCATATTTGAATCCTAAAATTTGATCTCAAAATTGGTAATTACAATTCCACAAGGGTGGATGAAGGCAGTAGAACTCTGATTGATAATAATTTATAAATTTATAAATGATAGACCACAGCAATCAGATGTCCCTTTTTTTGCAGGTTTTATAATGCAAATCCAGGTTTTGGCTAGTGCCTAGCCATTATCAATGCACCATTTTTTTAATCTTGATGCATGTTAGTTTCCTGTTGTTCAAGTATCATTGATGAAGCTAAAAGCAAGAAAATAACTTTATGCCGCATAACAAGAGCTCTCTATGATCATGATGCACAGTTAGTTAGAGTAAATAAGGTAGTGCCTTACAGAATAGAAACTCAATGGAAATCAGTTAGAATAATTTACTCTAGAATCAAAATAATGATGTACACAAGTCAGTCATTGATTTAAAGTACAGGAGACTCGTCAATATAGATAATATACCAGAGACACATACAATGTGTCAAACAAAGAACAAAAACAATCTTCATTTACAAAAATCATCACAGATTTGTTTCATTACTCTACAAAGAAATCTTCATCATTATTTAAAAGTTCTGTGTGTAAATAATAAGATCATTGCATTAGGATGGTACATAGTCTTATCTTCAGTAAACTTAGTTTCATACTGTGAAAGCTTTTCATTTTTAATTTATTATATATTTTCATATCCAAGTATTGAGGAGTCAGGAGCAGAGTTTTAGCCTACAATATGGCAACGTGAAATTATCTTTGTTTCTTGTCTCACACATATGTTGAAAATGGTTTTCTACAGATAATTCTGGATACGTATTGATAAAGACAAACAGTTCATAAATTTAAATACACTGATGGAAAAAAATCACAACAGCCAAAACATATTAATTTATATTAATGAAATTTCAGGAATACATTTGTCTAGGGGGCATATTTAAGTATTAACATATGGTACATTAATACCCAGAGTAACAACAAGAATGTTGAATACAAACATGCATGTGTTGTGTTATACAGGTGCCATATGTCAGTTTGTGAGCTGAAGTTCCATGCCTGTTGCATTTGGTCAGTCATTATGCAGACAGTTAATGCTGTTTGTGGCTGAGGCTGAAGCTGTTGTCTGATGATGCCCCATATATGCTTGATTGGGGACAGATCTGATGATCAAGCAGACCAAAGCAACATGCTGACACTCTAGAGTGTGTTGGGTTACAACAATGGTATGTGGACCAATGTTATCCTGTTGGAAAACACCCCCTGCAATGCTGTTCATGAATGGCAGCACAACACGTCAAATCACCAGACTGACATGCAGATTTCCAGTCAGGGTGCATGGGATAACTACGAGAGTGCTTCTGCTGTCATATGATATTGCACCCCAAATGGAAGTCCAGTGTGTCTAGCATGCAGACAATTTGTTTGCAGGCACTCGATTTGCCTCCTCCTAACCAACACACAGCCATCCTTGGCACTGAGGCAGAAGCAGATTCCATCAGAAAACACAGCAAAATGAGCTCTTATTGACACCAATGAAGTTGCAAGTGGCAGTTGTTTGTGGTCAGTGCAATGCATCTACAGGGCGTCCGGCTCAGAGCTATCCTTGAAGTAACCAATTTGTAACACTTTTTTGTGTTGCTGTGGTGCCAACTGCTGCTCAAATTATTGTTACAGATGCAGTACGTTGCACCAGAGCCATATGCCAAACACAATGGCCTTCCCTCTGAGTAGTGCCATGTGACTGACCAGAGCCCGGTCTTCTTGTGGCCATATATTCTCATGACTACCACTGCCAGCACCCATGTACAGCATCTACATTCCTGCCAAGTCTTTCTGAAGTATCACAAAAGGAACATTCAGCTTCTCATGGCTTTATTACACAACCTTGTTCAAACTCAGTGAGGTGCTGATTGTGACGTCTTTGTTGGCTTAAAACCATTCTTGACTAACATAAACTCACCATCTCCAGTCTCCAATCAAATGTACCTAACACTTGTGACCGTTTGGCATGTATTTAAACCAAACCTGATCTGCATCCTCTTAGTGGTACAACCAGCACAAATCTTATGCGACTGGTGCCAAATTTTAATAGGCATCATCTTTCGGATGTAGAAACATGTCTACCGACTTCTGTTTATGTCACAGTACTCCTTCTTGGTGTTGCGATTTTATTTCTCATTAGTGTACTGGAAATAAAAATTGTTAGATCTCTGAATAAAGGTCGGCATGACTCTCTAGGCTTAATACTACACGTATTTCGAATCATAGGTTTGTGAAGTAATAATATTCTGTTTACATTACGTGCATTCCCCAAAAATTATTTTGTGTCTTGCAATGGCTTCAAAATAGCTGTGGAAAATAACTGTCCTTGTGTCAGTGTCACTTGCTAGGGCAATATTGTCATTGTGAATTCAAAACTGTTTAGTTTATTTGGCAAGTAGCTTATGTGCAGTGACCAGAATAATTTTAAACAATCCCCAGAAATTTGACAGATTGTGCTTTCCTAATTTCCTGATTTTTATGATAATTTAAAAGTCTCTAGATTTTGAATGTTCAAATTTTAAATAATGTGAGGTGGGTTTTTTCGTGTTAGTTTTAATCCATTTACATTGAACAAATGTTCTAAACTATTTAGGGTGTCAGTGACTGGGGAATTTGTTCTGTGGTCTCACTTTCAAGAACAGATACTTTGTCTTTAAATAAAACTGAGTGTGATGTTATATTTAGCTTTAAATCATCTACATAAAATAAAAAGTGGATTGGGCTTAAACTAGAACCCTGTGGGACACCCTGTGAAATAATTTTCTGTTCTGAGAGACGGTTTTCTGTAGCTGAACTTTTGCTTTCTATCTGTTAAATATGATTTGAACCATCTCAAAGCACTGCCATTTATTCTGTATCTTTCTAATTTATGTAACAGTAGAGAACATTTTACACAGTCAAAAGCCTTTGAAGGGTCATGGAAAATTCCTGAGACATTTTGGAATTTTCCCAGAGATAAAGAAATTTTCTCAACAAATTTATTGATGGTACATATTGTACTCTTCTCTTTCTGGAATCTGAATTGATTTCATATGCTGATGTTAGATTCTGCCATGAAACTTTTGGATGTGGAGGATGTATTTTTGAAAATGTTGGGAGAAGACTTTGTTGTGACAGTGCCACCACATTTAACAGTGCCGCCACGACAGTACGCACAAACGGCGATAGAGGCGCTCCGCAACTCGGCTGAGCATGGGAGCGCAACCTAGCTATGAACGGCGCCGGTCGCATGTCATGGCACGGCAGTCAAATACGAGATACTGAGTTGATATCATGTAACCAAATTGTTCCTAAGTGAGAATGTTTGAATATCCACGTAATATTGGTGAATAAAGGTTATAACACTTTTTGGCGACGAGGTCGGATATTTTCACTGCGTTGTGGATTTGTGTGTTCGTGACGAGGCAGACATGGAACAGCTTATGCAAGCGCTCATTGAACAACAAACACAGCTGACAGCTGCTATTTAGGCACAACAAACGCAGCTGACGGCTCAACAAACACAGCTGACGGCTGCGATTCAGGTGTTGTCGATGTCGCTTACTCATCATCTGTCTTCCTCTTCTCCGCCTCCATTCCTTCCTTACGACGAGGCCACTGAAGACTGGGAGGATTATGAGAAGCGTTTGCAGCAACATTTCTTGGCTTTCGGTGTTGTCGACACTCCTATGTGTAAGTCGTTATTTTTATCTTGGATTTCCCCATGCATCTATCAGCTGCTATCTCAGTTAGCCCCTCTGCGGGAACCTGCCTCTCTGTCCTTCCAAGAAATATGTGACTTATTGTCTAAGTATTACTGAAAAAACACCCACGTCTTTGCCGCCTGCGTGGCGTTCTACCGGTGTCGTAAACAGCGCCATCAATCTTATCGGGCTTGGGCGGCGGAACTAAACGGTCTGAGTAGGAAATGTCAGTTTGTCATGGACGCTCATCATGAGTCTTAAGCTGATTCAATGCTTAGGGATGCTATTCTATGGCTTGCTCCTGATAAAGAAGTTTGGCAACGTGCCCTACAACTGACAAACCAGTCGTTGCCGGAAGTTCTAAGCATCGCCCAATCCTTTGAAGTGTCTCACGCTGCTGGCGCGCAAATAGACGCGTGGTGTGATGTAGGCACTGTACAGTCAACTTTCGACACAGGCAATTTGCCTGTTTCATAGGAGAACGAAGATGTGGCGGCGGTTCACTTGTGTAAACAACGTCGCATTGGGCCGCAATGCTCGCAGCGAAAACAGCAACCACAGAAGCAGGTTCGTTCTGCACTTCCTTCTTGTCCACGTTGTTTCGTACAGCATGACAGGGCCGCATGTCCAAACCGTTGGACCACGTGTAATTCATGTAGGAAAAAAGGCCACATTGCTTCTGTGTGTCAGTTTCCTAAAGTTCTCGTCGATGAGGACGAGACATCAGACATGGATGTTCACTGTGTGCTTTCTCAAACAAATAAGTTATTTGTTACTGTTCGTGTTCTGGATAAAGACATCTGCATGCAAGTGGACACTGGCTCTGCAGTAACTCTCATTAATTCTTGTCATCAACACTCCTTGTGGGTTTTATCAGTACCAGCGGTTACCATTTGGCATCGCTAGCGCGCCAGCCATTTTTCGGCGGTTTTTGGAACAGCTCACAGCTTCCGTTCCCGGCTGCATAAACTATCTGGATAACATTGTTGTCTCGGGGGCCTCCACTGAGGAGCACCGTCGCAATTTGCGTTCACTGTTTCGGGTTTTGCATTCAGCTGGGTTGAGGTGCAATCTGGAGAAGTCACATTTCTTCCAACCCTCCATTGTGTATCTTGGTTTCCACTTGTCCCTTGAGGGTATACGTCCTCTACATCAGCACGTTGCAGCCATTAACGCTCTACCCCGGCCGTCTACGGTCAAAGAACTTCAGACGTTTCTAGGCAAGATTGCTTATTATCACAAATTCATTCCATCCATGGTGGTGGTAGCTCATCCTTTGCATCAGCTGTTACACAAAAACGTCCCTTTCTGTTGGTGTGACAAGTGTGAGCAGGCTTTTGTCCGCCTGAAGGCTCATTTGCAGTCGGCGCCTTGTCTCGCCACATTCCGTCCGGGTCAGCACTTGGTTCTGGCGACTGACGTGTCACAGTATGGCCTAGGGGCTGTTCTCACCCATTGGTATGAGGTTGGATCGGAACGACCCATCGCCTATGTTTCCAAGATCCTCAACGATGCGCAACGGCGTTCCTCTCAAATCGAAAAGGAGGCGCTCGCTATCATTTATGCTCTAAAAAAGTTCTGCGATTTTTTGATTGGTTCTAAGTTTCACCTCATATCACCGACCACAAGCCGCTGGTCTCTCTGTTCACCCCATCAGCGTCGCTTCCGGATAAGGCAGCTCACCGCCTGCAACGTTGGGCCTTATACTTGTCTCGTTTTCACTATGAGATTCACTATCGCCCCACGGCCCAGCATGCCAACGCTGACGCATTGTCGCGATTGCTGATGGGGCCCCGACCCGGTTTTCGATCGTGATGAACTACTCTGTTTCCACATTGATGAGGAAGAACATCGTGCGCTCGAGGGTTTTCCACTTACAGGTTTGCAGGTCGCGTTGGCTACTGTGCGGGACCCGGTCCTGCATCAGGTGATCGGTTTTGTTCAACGAGGTTGGCTGGACAGGAGCAAGGGCCGGGCATCAGATCCCCTTCGCAACTACCATGCCTTGCACCTTTGTCTGTCTGTTCGTGATGGTGTTGTTCTTCTGGCCACGGATGGTACATCTCCATGGGTCGTGGTGCCAGCCTCTCTTCACAAAGATGTTCTCAAACTGTTGCATGAAGGCCATTGGGGAATTTCTCGGACTAAGTCCCTGGCCCGCAGGCATGTTATTGGCCCGGTATTGATTCGGACATCGCCCACATGGTTGCTGCTTGTGGTCAGTGTGCTCAACAACTGGCTGCACCTCATACAATGCCCTCTCTGTGGCCTGATGCGACACAGCCATGGGAACGGGTGCACGCTGACTTTGCCGGCCCCTTCCTCGGTACTTATTGGCTTCTGTTGATTGACGCCTTCTCGAAGTTTCTGTTTGTTGTTCGATGTCCATCACCCACTACTGCGGCGACAACGCTGGCTTTGTCCAAAATCTTTGCGCTAGAAGGTCTTCCATCCACGATCGTCACGGACAATGGCCCTCAGTTCTCTTCGCAGGCCTTCCATGATTTTTGTACTTCGACAAGGGATTCATCATGTTACAGCACTGCCCTTCCATCCGCAATCGAATGGGGAGGTCGAGCGCCTTGTCCGCACTTTCAAAAGCCAGATGAAAAAATTTCTTAGTGTTTTTTCCACTGATGACGCTCTGCTACAATTTCTGAGTTCTTATCGCTTCACGCCTCTGGGTGATCGCAGCCCTGCTGAACTCTTGCATGGCCGCCAACCGCGCACTCTACTGCACCTGCCTTACCCTGTCAGGCCTTGTGCTGTGTCCCCTAGTGCGGGAAAATACTCGGTGGGCACCGACGTGTGGGCACGAGGGTATGGATCTCACCCTAAATGGATTCCAGGGGTGGTAAAGGCTCTTCGCGGCCGCTGACTTTGTGAAATACGTATGGACGACGGCACGGTTGTTCACCATTACGACCAGATATGCCCACAAGTGGTGGCCACGCCGGTGCCACTGCCCCTTCCTTCGCCTCCACCAGCCCGAGAAGCCAGTCCTGTCGCTGCTGTGGGAGCGCCACCTAGCTACGAATGGCACCGGCCGCATGTCACAGCATGGCAGTCAAATATGAGATACTGAGTTGATATCATGTAACCATATTGTTCCTAAGTGAGAGCGTTTGGATATCCACGCAATATTGGTGAATAAAGGTTATAACAGACTTACTGGTCAGTAGTTCCCTATATCATCCTTTGAACATTTCTTGAATAATAGCTTTACTACTGCATACTTTAGGGCATTGGGAAGCAACCATGTTCAAATGACTGGTTTATTTTTTCAGGTATGGGTAGTGATATTATACTAGAAACTGTTTTAATTACTCTAGTGGGTATTTCATTCCATCCAGTTGAATTTTTATTTTTAATGGAGAATGCTACTCTTTTCTACATCTTTAGCTGTAATTCATTCAAACTGAGGTAGAACTTGTCTGTTATCCCTACTGAAACCAAAGGTTTGGACATTATTAGGTAACCACTTACATCATTATCTGAGTTTGATACATTTGCGAAAAACTCATTGAAGTATTCTGGTACTTCTGAGGGATTTGCAATGAATTTGTCACCTATCTTAATTTTGGAAATTTGTGGACTGTGGACTATCATACCAAATCACTTTTTATGACTGGCCATACTGTGTTTGATTTATTTGTATGGTTGAGAATGAATTTTTTTATGTAGCATTTATTTTGCTGCCTGTACCACCCTTCTAAATGCAGTTTTATGCATTTTTATACAGTCTATAAAATCTAAATTTGCATTACTTACCAATCTATTGTGTAACTGTCTTTCTCTTCCACTTCACATTTTTGTACCAGCAGTTATCCATTTCAGTTTGCTTACCATTTTCTTGTGGCGGACTGCATGGGGAAATATTTTGTTAAAAACATGCTATAATTTTTAGAACTTGTACTACTATGACCCACTGGCCAGTTTATTTCTTTAAGCCTACAATAAAACAAATTTATGTTTTCCTAACTGAAGCATCATTTGATGCATGTTTTAATAATGGCTAGCTCATTAATTTTTGGTAGCTTCAAAAGAATGCAGAATAATCAGAAATACCTAAATCAATGCAGAATTTTTTTTTGTATCATCAGATTAATAATTTTGCAGAATGTTATCTATAGTGGTTGCAGTTTGTTTACTCTCTCTTGTGGATTCTGTAAAGTTTAGCCTGAAACCAAATTCTTGAATCAGATCAATGAATTCTGTCAATTGAGTGGATTCATTTATTATGTTTATTTAAAATCAGGAACTATGATAATCCTCTTCTTTTGCTATTTTCTTAGTTTCTGTAGGAGACTCCTTAGCCGGAGGAGAACTACTTTTGTTACTGCTTTACCTGAGATTCAGTGTATGAAAATACCATGTTTTTTCTTCCTAATTCTGTACAGCAACTTTCTCATCTCTTACTTTATATGTTAAAGAATTGCTAATTAGTATGCAGGTACCCCCATGAATTTTGACATTTCTTCAAAAGCTACCAGCTGCAACATAGCACTCTAATTTATTAAAAATTTTGATAAAGTGTTTTGTTAAGCAACGTTCATTTAGGCAAAGGACTGATACATTTCTCCCTCCTGTGAAGAAAATTTGTAAATAATCAATTTTTGCTTCTTTGCCATTTACATGTCTTGTATGTAAGACACTTTTAAGGTATGTTTAAATGCATCAAAACTGTTCTTTTAGAGTTACATATTGTTTTAAGGATGGATTTTCCTAATTTTTATTGCTTTAGGCAGCTTGTCACTCCCATAATTCACATTTAGTTTCCCTTATTGCTTATAATTTTGCACATGTCAGTAAACATCTTGCTGTATTTTGCTGACTGTAACCTGTTAAAATGTAGGTCATGCAATTTGTGGTTATAAATTTGTTTGGATCTACAAATATTGTCCCTAGACTGTTACACTGTTCTTGGCACTTCTGTTTATTTTGTCTATGTATTTATTGCTCATGTGCTTATTGCCACTCTTTATGCTGAAAATATGTTTTTTGCTGTTGTGGTCACTTTTCATGTTTCATTGATAATTTTTTCTTCACTGTAGCTTTGAATTTTTATCCCACATGGGTAAATCTCCTTTGTAATTTTCATTACAGTTTACTCTTTCCATAGGCTATGTTTTATTTCAAGAACATTCTTCAAATACTTATTTAATTGAAACTTCCTGGCAAATGAAAACTGTGTGCTGACCAAAATTTGAACTCAGGACCTTTGCCTTTCGCGGGCAAGTGCTGTACCATAAGATCTACCCAACCAAATGCCAACATAAAATTCAATCTAATACATGATAAGCTCATATTGTGTTTAGAAAGTAGATTTTCACAATAGCTAATCGGAAAGGATATTAAGATGCTTTGCAGACAATCACTGCTCGCAAGTGGGATTAAAGTATATTGTGAGAGCAAAAGGGAAATACATCTGCCAGACATATCGTCATCTGGGCATAATAATTCGGTGGTCCACTGACCGCCATCTTCAGCTGAGTAGAGTGTCACACTATCTCGCTGGAATATTGTGTCTAGATGACGATATTGTTCCATCTGGAGACCCAATGTGAATACAACCAATTATTACGCCAGGAAAGTTTATGGAGCCACATCAAGAACCTATTTTGGGATGACATGTTTGAACTTGTATGGAAATTTGATAAACTTCATAAGAAGAAGGGGAAGTTGCTGAGCACCCTTGCCTTTCTGCTGGTTCTGGTGAGATAGTGCGATGGCCTACTCATCTGAAGATGGTGGCCAGATGGACTGCCGAAATTTTATGTCCAAATGATGATATATTCCAGCTGGAGACCCAACATGAATAGAAAGGAAATATATCTGTTGGCAAGAACTGTAAGATCCTACCCACTCATCTGATATAGGGTGCCTAGGAAGCTGTTTTCTCAGGTAGCTAGACAACAATTCAAGCAAATCTTATTAATGGAGTTTATTACAATACATTAAATTGACAATACTACTTAACTTTGCCTTTTTACAAAGAGGTGTCACAAGCAATTGGCAACATGTAAATAATCAATGTCCTTTGATACACACAGTTTCCATGCTAGCAATTAATATAGACCACAAATCACAGCCAAATCATTTGGATCACAGCTCGTCTTCTAGTGCGACTCTTCTAGTCCGGCCGAGGGTACTGCAGAGTGGTGCTTATATTCTCTTTGTATAGGGGCCGCTCCTGTTGTGGTGTCATCCTAGTCAGTGTTCTATTGGCTGTCATCGTCTTACAGCCTTCTCTGCTGTATTGTTCCAGGCCAACATGCTGGCGCTTGATGTTGCACCAGAACAGAGAACTAGTAAATACCCTGCAGCAATTGAATACTACAAAAATTACTCAATATTACTGAGAAAAGTTATTTAAAAAATCAAGGATCATGCAAATTAAGTCAGAAATCAGTAATGCTGACAGCAGATTTAAGTCTGTACGGAATGTAACAAAACAAGGGACAGGACAACAGCCCACAGAACAGGATGATATCACTACTGATTTAAATATAAAGGACATAAATTGTCACTGACCAATAGTAGGGATGTCTAATAACCATTTCTTAATGTAATAGAAAATTGAAGGACAAACAGTTCAAGAGAAATATCAAAGCAATGTGCTGAAAAATCTTCTCACCATAACAGGGTTTACTGCAGGGTTGGAGTGGGTGAGTGGTTCTCTGCTGGATGTTGGTGATGAGGTGGGGGAAAAAAAGTAGCCAATCAATTGATAGAACACTTTATTGATGAACATGAACAGATATGGTTCAGCACATCTGAAACAGCCAGACTGCAGATGACAGGAGATGATCCTCAGTTGCCAGCACAAAGGCAAGGGCGTTCCAACACAGGTGTTCCAATGGACAGTAGTGGTGGCCCGGCTACAACAGCATGCAGGCAGATGATGGCTAATTTGCTGCAGGGTGGCAGTGAGGGCGTGAGGCGATGTCCCTGTGCCAAGGTTGGACACTCAGGCAGCAGTCGTTGGTTCGCAACCCATGAGAATTAGCAGTGACCAACATAGCCTGTGTGTCATTGGATGGTCCAGTTGTAATGACTTGCCAATGAGCTGGTCCTGGTGATTTAAATCCCATTTCCTTTATGGTGACAGTTCCAGAAGCCCCCAGTATCGGGACCATCTCCAAAAACCTGGAGCAGAGTTGATGGCCTGGTGTGATGTAATTGCTACTTCAGCTGTGCAAGCAACAGGAGTCAGTGCGATGTCCCTCATGTGAAGCCCCAGCTGTGGAAGCCATGTCTGCTGATGCTAATGAGCTGGCAGAGCATTGACTGTTAACTGTGGCCAGGTTTCGGTTGCTGGGCTGTAGTTTCAGCTGTTGGTGTTTGGACTTTTTCATTTCCTCCCTCCCTTCATTAGTCCAGTCCTCCAGTTTTGTGTTTTGTTGGTTGGACTGTAAGAGACACACTTCCACATTTATCAGCACACCTTCATTCCCTGAACAAAACTTTGGCATCTTCTCCTTTACATTTTATTTTACATTAGATACAGTGTCTCACTCCTACGATGCACTGTGTTTCTGTGTCCCTCTTTGTTTTTTCCCTGTTTTTTCTCTTTTACAATTTATTATTCTTCACTTTTCAGTATTGCGAACCTACAGGTTGAGGGAAAGTAAGGGTGGAATTTGGGCAACACTCTATGTCTGAGATGAGATGGCAGTACACAATATGAATTATACCCAAAATTACACAAATGGCTGATGTGCTAGTCCATATGGTTATGATTGTGCTATTCGTTCCGATGTTTTCTTATGTACTCGAATAGATGTTCTATCAACACATGAGCATTTTGTGCTGCTGTCATTATGTCCACAGTAGCCAGAAGAGTTGAGTCTAACTTGGCATTTAGGAAAGTCCGGTATTTTATGGTGAAGATTTTGAATTGCAGATCCAGTTGGTAAGTTAAAGAGTATGTAGTGTTCAGAGTTATGGTTCCTCTACTGGCAGCTGGTAACTGGAAAGTGGGTCCTAAAATGTTGGATTGCGTATCATTCAATCCTTGACCTTGTAGCTCTTTATGCTGGGTGCTGGAAAAATGTTTTTGGTCATAGCAGGTGACAATGAGTACTATCAGTTTTGGTACTGAATATGGCAAGTGTGCCCCTGTCTTCTGGAAAAATTCAGTTTCACTTGTTAAGACCTGCATCGGGCAGTTACTTGCAGGCTTCTCTGAATGAAACAGCATATTCACATGACTTGGGTACAGTGACTTTGCCTGACTTGGCACAGCAGTGACTTCACGGTAGAAAGTGGTACTTTCTCAAATCCCTCATCACCTTAAATGACTGAATTAACTTAGAAAACATACATTATAAAGAATCTTCAACCTTAAAGTTACATGCCAAGGTGTTTCACACATATATTCATTAATTTTCACTTACTACCATATTATGATATATCTGTTCATCTCCTT
The DNA here is from genome assembly GCF_023897955.1 of Schistocerca gregaria. Classification (NCBI taxonomy): domain Eukaryota; kingdom Metazoa; phylum Arthropoda; class Insecta; order Orthoptera; family Acrididae; genus Schistocerca; species Schistocerca gregaria. Next base: position 399,438,816 of record NC_064921.1, on the reverse strand, counting down.
CTATACCAGCTCCATTTTAAACAAAACAATTGATTTGAATTACACAAGCTATTTTTGTTTTAATAGTTCTCTAACCTACTAAATATATGCAGATGTTCACCAGGAACCTTTCTTATGTAAATAACACAACAAAAATAAATCATAATATGTAACTGATACCGGGCGAGGTGGCACAGTGCTTAGCACACTGGACTCGCATTCGGAAGGATGACGGTTCAATCCCGTCTCCAGCCATCCTGATTTAGGTTTTCCGTGATTTCCCTAAATTGTTTCAGGCAAATGCCGGGATGGTTCCTTTGAAAGGGCACGGCCAATTTCCTTCCCCATCCTTCCCTAACCCGAGCTTGCGCTCCGTCTCTAATGACCTCATTGTCGACGGGACGTTAAACAACACTAACCTAACCTAACCTGTAACTGACAAGTAATTACACACATTCAGCTCATGAGACCACCTCATTTTCTCCGGGTGTATAGCTGTGTGGGAATAATCTCAGGTACACTGTTCCTCACTGGCTTATTTCTACCTTTCCTTCTTCTGCTTTCTTTACCCATTTACCTCCCCCTTCGAAAGTAGCTGCTGGCAGTTGAGTCAGTGCTTCTGGACAGATTCTATTCATGGATAACTGTGGTTCAGGTGAGGAGTTCTATCTTAACTTTAAACTGGAATGTCTTTGTGACTACCTGATAGGATCCTTGGTACCACGGAATGAACTTGTTTGTTTTACTCTTCAGAACGTGTGGGTTAGGTAACATAACCCACTGCCTGACATGATCCCTGGGGTAATTTAGCTTTGTTGTTGTAAGTGTTTTCCTGTCTTTCTAGAGTCTTTGTGTTCATTTTCTCCTTTTTTTAAAAGTCTTGAACAGAGGATACATCCTCCCTTGGAATAGATTGACATAATTTAAAAAATGATATTTTGCCACCAAAAACAACCTCATAGAGTGGAAGACCTGAGTTTTCATTGATTTTCGAGTTGTATGCACTCATGACAGATTGTAATAGGATCTCCCAATTATCATGCCTACTATTTACGTAATAACTTAGCATTTTGCTCAGTGTCATGCGTACTTTCTCTGTTCTACTATTCGTTTTCGGGTGAAGAGCGCTTGTTTGTAACTTCTCAATGCACCATAGCTCTACCACACACACAGTATTAATTGGCAGATTAGCACCTACATTGATCCAGACCAGCCTTTCTGTACCTTTTGGTATTGTACCCCACGAGTCAAGTCTAAGAGACCATGTATACAGTTTTAATGGGCTTACACAATGCCTAGAATGTTCCTTGTGATAATTCAGTTCTTGGAACAGTAAAAGCAAGACAGAACTATGTCCTGTCCAGCTCTACCATGGCTTGCTGCAAATTGACTTTAGTGTGTTGTTTATTCTGGAAGGCCAGACCTGCAATGATGTTGTAACTAATGCCCATGGATGGCAGGCCTTCCACACATATTAAAAGTCTCTCCTTCCCACTCAGAAAACCCAATAATGTGGAACTGAGAACTGAGAGAATTCAAAATTTTACCACTCTTACCACTTAATCTTTGGCACTCAGTATACTCTGGCTCACCACGGATACTTGTGATCATCTATCCAACAACAATTAACCTTTCTATAGCTAAATAGAGAAAAACTTGCAACTGATTTTGCACCAGGTTGTCTTGTAGTCAAACTTACTGGGAACATTGCACAGTGGTCACCCCACTTCTTGTACTGTTAACAGAGGGATGTGAGTGTTATACCGATTCCACCGGCTATACACCAGTGGACATTTTTGAACATAGTTCCCACTTACTTGCACCTCTGAAATTGTGGTTTCACACATAAATGTTGAATGTTACCCACAGCACCCCATCGATAAAAAACAATCTACGCATTAAACACTACCTGTTTCTACCTTGGTCTAGTTACGCAATTAACTTCAGTTAAAGCTACCACATTTGCCACTGCCTTGTCCAGGGTTCTTGGAAACTTCATGCATACTTTCTGTGACATTCTGGACCTATGGCCATATCAAGTGCCTGTTGATCTGCTTCCTGAAATATTGCTTTATTGACATGATCGTCATTCATTAATTCATATGTATTGATGCTGAATTGCCTCATATGATCCACAAAACCTTCTATTGATTCTCCCAGATTCTGTGATCCACTGTTAAGTTCTTCATGATAACACTGTGAGGTATTCTTCTTCCTGTAATGATCCACTAACCCTTCCTTGAAGATGGTGAATTTCTCATTGCATGTCATATGTCCATCCTCTACCAATTTTAAAAATGCTACATTTAATCATTGTTCATCACTCAAGTTCTCTAATTTTGTAGTTGTATCCAATCTATCCATGAATACAAAAATATCTTCTTCAGAGGCCATAGGTTAAGATGTGCCCGAGGATGATCCATACCTTTTTTTGCCCTTCAAACAATTCACTTGTTGTTGCTGGGTTGTGGTCTGAGCTGCCGGTATTTGATCTGTTACATTTCTTACCCTCTTAGATTAATCTATTCCTCCAGGTTCCTGTTTTTTTGGCATCACTATAACAGAGACACTTTCACATCTATAAGTGTATCTTCATTTCTTGAATAAGCTTTGATGTGTCCTCCATTTCATTTTATTTTACTCTAAATACAGTATTCCTCTCCTAACATCAATATTGTAATACGTTTTACTCCAAGCTAGGAGTGGGTGACTGGTTTTCTACTGGAGGTCAGTGATGGTGTAGGTGAAGAAGCCAGCCAATCAGTTGATAGAACACTTTGTCAGTGAGCATGGACAGCAATGGTTCAACAAATCAGAAACAGACTGCAGGTGATGGTAAGTGTTCCTTGGACCCTGGCACACAGTACAGGCGTGCCGACACAGGCACTCTGTGGATGGTAGCGGTGTCCTGGCTACCATGGTGTGCTGGCAGATGGTGACTGATGGCTTCAGAATAATTGCATGGGAATGAGGTGACATCCCTGTGCCTAGGTTGAACACACAGGCAGCGATCATTGGTTCATGGCATGGCAAAGGCAATTTCACAGCTATGGAGACAATTGTCACAGCCTGTGCATCATTGGACAGTTGAGCTGTGATGACTTGCTGACGGGCTGGTCCTTATGGTTTAAAACCCATTTCCACATGCTCACAGTTGCAGAAGGTGCCCTGTATTGATGCTGCATTGAAACATCTGGAGCAAGGTCAGTGACCTGGTGTGATGTAATTCGAAGGTTGGTCAATCAAGCGGCAGGAATCCTTGTGACAGTCCTCATGTGGGAGTGCTGGCTGTAGAAACTGTGCCTGCTGACACTACTGATCTGGAAGGTGTTGACCCATAACTGGAACCTGATTTAGATGCTGGGTTGCAGATCCAGCTGTTGGTCTTCAGTGATATGGATGTTTCACCCACTTCCCCTTTTGAAATTAAGAAGATTATATATTCTCTCAAAAATAAAAACTCCTCTGGACTTAATAGTGTTTGCAATAGTTTTAAAGATTTATTCCTGTCTAATAAGTATTTTCTTTTTTGAAAGATGTATGACTAAATCAGGGTATTTTTCCAGAGAGAGTGAAATATACCATTGTGAAACTGCTCTATAAAAAAGACGAGAAGAAAGGTATCACTAAATACTGAACTCTTTCACTACTGACATCAATTTCCACAATTTCTGAGAAGGTGGTGTGTCCTAGAATAGTATTGCAGCTGGATAACAGTAATGTCCTCAGTAAATAACAGTTTTTGTTTCAGAAGAGTTTCTCAACTAATATTGCCATTTATATTGTCATTCACCAAATTTTACAAGCATTAAATAACAGAATAGCACTAGCTGGTATTTTATGTGACTTATCTAAGGCATTTAACTGTGTGGACTGCAGTATTCCTGAAAGTAAATTGGTTCGTGGAAGTGATGGAATAGACAATCAAAGGATAATGTAATATCTAACTAGAACACTGCAGAAATTTGTACTTCATGACTAAACAAATCTAAGCAGGAGAGATTCTTCTGACTTGCGAAAAAATCACGCATGGAGTTACAAGAAGCTCACTCTTAGGTCCACTATTGTTTATCACATATGTAAATGACTTTCTCTATAATATACAACATGCAAAATTAATTCCTTTTGTGAGTGGTGTAATAAACCCAAACACACATACAGCAACAGTAAAAATGAAAAATAATGTTCTTAAAAGTATTATTGAGAGGTTACTGTGATTCTGTCATTCTCAATTTCAAAAAGATGTAACGTACTCAGTTCTGCACATCTAGAGGTACTGCACCAATTGTCAGCACAAGTTGGAACTCCTGAAACAACTTAGTTCACCCGCATTTTCACTTTGAATCATTGCAAATCTTGGAAAGTAAGTTGACAAATTTTGCAGTTTTTCATTCAGTAGTGTTATATGGAATAATATTGAGAGATAACTCATCTTTAAGAAATAAAATCTTCATTGCACAAAAACATGCTGTTTGAATAACCCAAAATCATCTTGCAGACATGTCTTTAAGGCATTAGGTATTTTAACAACTGCTTTGTAATATATTTATCCCATCGTGAAACTGGTTGTTGATAACCCATTGCAGTTTAAAAGAAACAATGGTGGACATAATTACAATAACAGAAGAAAAAATGACATTGATCACTCCACATTACTGTTGCCTTTTAGCCCAACAAGGGACACACAGTGCTGCCACCAAAAGTTTTGGTTACTTACCGAATGATGTAAAATAGTGGAAAACTCTTACATCTGGTTCCCAGCAAATAGCTTAAGTCCTAATCTTGCAAAACGTATGTTACAGAATTCCTGACACATAAAAATAGCTACAGATACCAGAGGTTGAGGTCAACAGGTGCGAATGACGTGAAACTGTTAGTAATTGAAATTCATTGATGTCCAGGTGGCAGCAGCATGTCTGTAAAATAACCAAACTATCCAATTCTGCCTGCTTTGCACTTAGAACTCTGTCTAATTGTGATAATCAGCAGTGGGGATTGCTAGCATCCTTTGCATACCTCAACTCAATTTTGGCCCATGGCATAATCTTTTGGGGCAATGCAGCTAACAAGGAGAGGTCCCCAAATGGTGGAATTGACTTTTTGAAATCATTTATACTGTGATGTAGGTTAATATTTGAGCTATCATATCCTGCAGTCAATTGCCCTGGTCGGCCCTCATTTGCAAGTTACTGATGAAAAAAATTTCAGAATATTGTGTGATGCTCAATACTGTTAATATAGTAACCTCGTATATACTGGTTGCGTAGTGTAATAGATAGGGTAAGACATAGACATGGAGAAGCTCTGGTTAATTAATTTTTTTATTTTTAAATTTTTACCAAAATTACTTTGATCATTATTTTTATTCAACTAACTGGTTTAGATGTAATTTTATATTTACATTATTCTGCCACACTATTTAAATCAACATACTGGCTTCTTCATTTGCTGTCATTTTTCTTTCATCTTTCTTTTTCCACTTTAAATCTTTGTGATTTTAATTAATTTCATGTGTTAATTTTGATTTAATTTCTTTCATTTCATCATCCTATTTTTTCGTACATGTTATAGCAATCATTATTTCTATTCCTCATTGTCTTGAAATTCATTTTACTTATAATCTCTTTTAACACTGTTGAGCATCATATAAATTTCTCTCTCTCCCCCCCCCCCCCTCTCTCTCTCACTCTCCCCCCCCCCCCCCCCCCCCCCCTGTTGATTGCTCACAAACAGGGGCCCACCAGGACCTACATCACCATAATATAGATGGTTTCAAAAAGTTGTCTCACCATTGGGTATCACTCCTTGGAAGGTCAAATAACATTTATTCTAAAGGAATGTTCTGTAACAATATTATGTGAAGTTGGTAACTGAACATCTTTTAGAAGCTTCTTCAGGGATCAACAGATTCTTACACTCCTGTGCTGACATTATCTGCTTATTATCTTTAGTGGTCAATAATAAAAGTGAATTTATCATGAAATGTGAACTTCTCAACCACAATACAAGAATAAAAAGTAATTTTTGTGGAATCTATCCATCACTGTCTTGGGTTGGGAATGGAGTTTCAGATTCTAGTGCATAATTGTTTAATACATTGCTAGCAACAGTCTGGCCAGAAACTGGAAATCGCCTGTTATCTAAAAACAGAGTAGAAAGTACAGTTTATCAGGTTATTGGGACTCTTCTTCTTTCTAGTACTCAAAACAAATGGCATGCTTGGAACTAGAGTACCATAAGGCTGTTTAGCCAACAGTCCTGTAGTCTCCGAAATACTCCATGTCTTCCAAGTCAGAATGTTAGCATCAGGAAAAGCTTCAAGGCCACCATAATCTGCTTGTTTGCCCCACGCAACAGCAAGTGTGAGCCAAGTACTACCTCCAAACACTGCTTGTACATCACAGGTAAAGTTCAGATGGAGCCCACGAAATACATTCGGACCTCCAATCAACTGCTGTTTATTAAATTGACCAGCAAGGTCAATATCAATAGCCTTCAAACTGCGATAGACAGGTACACTGCACCGCCAGCGACGACGCCATGCACATCGCAGAGGCATTGCTGTGGCACGTTAACACAAGTGAACTGTAAATTCTTTGAATTTACAGTTAAATATAGTATCATTTCCTTGTCATATTTTCGTATCCCCTCCATATTGTAGACGTTATGAGCAAAACTTGTTTATTCTTTGGAAGAACTGTTTAGTAACATATTGTTTATTAGATACAGAGAACATTAAGAAACTTGTTACAAGCCTTCACACTCAGGTAAAGTGGGTAATGGCAATTGTAAAATGGCAGTTGTAAAATAAAGATCATCGGCGATTGTATGATTTATTATAGACAGTAAAGATCCTTATCTCCCTTCCTTCTTTCCTTTCTAAAAAAAATATTTATTGAGGTGGTTATGGGTCGCACCAGACCACTCGTGAAATTTTTTTTTTTAAAAAAAGACCGCTCTCCGCTTTACTCGCTAGGCGGGTGACCTTGAGCTGGACTTAGCCACTGGCGAGGCTGCCGCGGCAATACGGGCCCTAGTATTACTAGCCCCGCGTTGCAGAAAAATTCACTTCCGGTTGCGCAATCGCGCTGATAAGGCCGCTTGCTCACTGCACGGCGGCCGGAAGTTGTTTGTTGTGTTAACGTGCCACAGCAATGCCTCTGCGACGTGCATGGCGTCGTTGCTGGCGGCGCAGTGTACCTGTCTATCACAGTTTGAAGGCTATTGATATTGACCTTGCTGGTCAATTTAATAAACAACAGTTGATTGGAGGTCCGAATGTATTTCGTGGGCTCCATCTGAACTTTACCTGTGATGTACAAGCAGTGTTTGGAGGTAGTCCTTGGCTCACACTTGCTGTTGTGTGGGGCAATCAAGCAGATTATGGTGGCCTTGAAGCTTTTCCTGATGCTAACATTCTGACTTGGAAGACATGGAGTATTTCGGAGACTACAGGACTGTTGGCTAAACAGCCTTATGGTACTCTAGTTCCAAGCATGCCATTAGTTTTGAGTACTAGAAAGAAGAAGAAATTAAATGCTGATAAGTACCTGTTTATATGGGCCAAAGTTGGTAATGGCAATTGTAAAATAAAGATCAACGGTAAGTGTAAAATCTGGTTAAATGAATTTTTGTATTTAACATGTTTTAAATTTTCCAGAGTATAGAGAGCCAATTTTGTGTCATGTAATCATTAAATTAACATAAAAGATTGGTATGAAGTAGTAGATAAAAACAGTAAATGAGTTGTAAAAGAGAGAGAACAGTGGCTATTATCAAAGTGACTGTTTTTCTTCTGACATAAATATAAAAAGAAATCTATAAGCATTATGCATAATTGTCAATGTGAGTAAACTAGTGCTAGTCATAAACTGTTAGTACTTGAGGATGCTCTTTGATGATGTTATTTATGGAACACACTGTGTCAGTGAGTGAGCTATTAAGTATGGGAAGGAGTTCAGAGATGTAATAAGAGCTGAATGATATATTGGACAGGTTGTTTAAATGAGGAAAGAATTCTTGAAAGGATGGTGTAATTTCAGTGTAAGAGTGAAAAGTTGTCAAGCTTTTTGTGGCAACACATTAAACTTCCAGCCACTTCTACTGTGTTTTAAATGTGTGGAATATTAGGTTTTTTTTTTTAGAATCATCAGTCTCCTGAGTGTTTTGATGCATCCCACCATGCCTTCCTCTCCTGCACCCAAACTATCACCTCTGAGTGGCATTTACAACAAACATCCTTCTTTATTTGTTGGATGTCCTCTACATCAAATCTCTCTTTTTCTCTGCAGTTTTCCCCATTAGCCGTCTTAACACATGTCCTACCACTCTGTCTCTTCTTCTTGCATGTTCCACAATATTTCTATACTTACTGATTCTTTGAAGAAGCTTCTCATTTCCTATCTTATTGATCCATCTAATTTTCAATACCCTTCTATTGCAGCAAATCTCAAATGCCTCAAGTCTCTTCTTTTGTGGATTTCCCTCAGTCCATGATTTACTTCCACTCAATGCTGTGCCCCAAAAGTACATCCTCAGAAACTTCTTCCTCAAATTAAAGCTTGTGTAGACTTCTTTTTGCAAGAATGTTCTGTTTGCGTATGCTAATCTGCTTCTTAAATCTCCTTGTTTTGTTCATCAATGTAGTTTCGCTTCCAAGACAACAGAATTCCTTCATGCTTGGTGATTATTATTACATGCACATTAAGCCATGGTCTAAGGCAGTTATCTGTGTCACATGTTTCATCTCCTGGAGGTGGAGTCCCAATCAGAGGCTATAAAGACTTCGACAGTGGTTTAAAACTCAAATAAATATCTTGAGTCTTTATAGCCTCTGATGATGTCCCCAGCCGTAGAAGGCAAAACATTTGACACAAAATCATACCTTAGACAACAGCTAATGCCCATGTTACAGTAATCACCAAGAATGGAAATATAAGCTGTGAAAACATGCATTGCAGAAATTCTTCACTTAGTTTACTGTGTTCCCAATTTTCATGTTATTCATATCAATAACCTGACTTCCACTGTTCCTTATTACTTTAGTCCTTCTTTCATTCTTTTCAACAGGTCTTGTAAGTCTTCTCCACTTTCACTGGTGATAGAAATGTTATTATCAAATCTTGTCATGAATTTCCTATCACACTGATTTTTAATCCCTCTCCTGGACCTTTCTTTTATTTCTGTTATTGCTTCTCTTTTATTTCTGTTCTTGCTTACTGTATGAGCAGATGGAAAAGGTCCACCCCTGGTAGCTGAGTGGTCAGCGTGACAGAATGTGAATCCTTAGGGCCCGGGTTCGTTTCCTGGCTGGGTTGGAGATTTTCTCCACTCAGGGGCTGGGTGTTGCGTTGTCCTAGTCATTATCAGTTCATTCACATTGACGTGCAAGTCACCAAAGTGGCGCCAAATTGAAAGACTTGCTTCTGACGAACGGTCTACCCGACGGGAGGCCCTAGTCACACGACACTAATTAAAAGATTGAAAAGGAGGGGAAAAAGATTGAAAAGGAGGGGAAAAAGACTTCAGTCTTGTCATACATCCTTTGTAATCCAAGCTGGTGGTATATGGTCCAAGTACAGTGTCACATCCAGCTGTAGTGAAATGTTGTGAAATATTTGACCAAGGCTGCACAAGACATGAGTGATGCTTATTGAGAAGTTTAGATTTTGCGCCATGCAGTTTCCATTTTTTTGGCACCTGAAAAAAAGAGATTTTATAATGAGGATGTTTACTCAGTGGTTCTTAATGGCTCTGCAAATAAGGAGCACATTTCTCTCATCAAGGAATTGAATGTTCTGAGTGTTCTTTACAGGAACTGTGTGACTATATTGAAAGGTATTGTCATATAACTGTGTCACTTTGAAGTGCAGCACAGCATTCAGTAAAAGTTACTTGAACTTCCATAAAAATGCATAACTTACTTTTGGAAATCTCTTGCTGTCTTCAGTATGATATTTTCCTAAACATCTGATGGTATGCCTTCAGTGTCATAGGTAACTGGAAATGCCGTGTGGCCAGGGCCTCCCATCGGGTAGACCGTTTGCATGGTGCAAGTCTTTTGAGTTGATGCCACTTCGGCAACTTGCGTGTCAATGGGGATGAAATGATGGTGATAAGGACAACACAACACCTAGTCCCTGAGCAGAGAAAATCTCGACCCAGCCAGGAATCAAACCCGTTAGGCATGACATTCCGTCACACTGACCACTCAGCTACCAGGGACAAACAGTGTCATTGGTACTGCAACTGCACTTCAATAGGTGTTTGGTCGCCATTTAGAAATTCTGAAGGAATGTTATCTATCACTTCTGCTTTATTTGACTACATTCACTCCAAATCTCTACCAAACGCCAACTTTGATAATAGCTCCTCTCTTGCCTTCAAACCTTGTTCTATTTTTTCTTCTGTCATGTCAACAGGCGGTTTGTCCCACTCATAGATGCTATCAGTGTACATTATACAACTCTCCTTTGTGTTCGTTGTGGAAATCCTTTTGCATCCTTAATGTTTGTGCCTTTATTTTTAATTTCACTTAAGACTGTTTTGATTTTTCTGTATTCTGAATCTGTTTTCCTGGCAGCCTTTTCGTTTTAGATATCTTTGCATTTTTCTCAATGTTGTTTCACTCTAGTTCCTCTGCTCTTCCTATAAATTTCATTTGTAAGTCTTTCCAACATTTTTGTACTTCTTTCTTTTGTATATCAGTTGAAATATTTCTTCAATTACCAAAGGTTTCTTTGCAGTCACCTTGTATCTGTAATTGTGTGTCCAACTTCTGTGATTGCCTGTTTTAGAGATACTCATTCCTCTTCAACTGAACTGTCTACTTTGATACTCATTCTTGCAGTACATACAGCCTGAGAGAACATACAACACATGTAATCATTCCTCAAAACTTCAGTATTCCTTTTCTTTATACATTTCTTCTTCTTGATGATGCTTTTAGTCTTCAGTTCTACTCTTCTGCATTGTTAAATCTTCATGTGAGTATATATTTGTTCCTAGCTATGCCTTACAATATAGCTTCTGACACTGGAATCTCTGTCGCACCATGATGTAATTTAGCTTGTATCTTTCCATGTCTCCAGAGCTTTCCCAAGTTTACTTTCCTCTCTTGTGATTCTGAACAGTACATTTACTATTGCTAGCTGAAATTTACTGCAGAACTCAATGAGCTTTCCTCCTATTCCTACCAGCAATCCTTTACTCTCCTGTAACTCTGTCTTCTGTTCCTTCCCTCAGTATGATGCTCCAATTCCCCAGGATTATTACATTTTCATTTATCTTTACATGCTGAGTTACATGTTCAAGATCCTTATATTCTTCCTCCATTTCTTTATCTTTGGCATGTGACATTGGCATATATACTTGAACTATTGTTGCATATGTAGGCTTGATGTTGATTCTGATGAGAGGACTTCTATCAGTGAGGTGCTCACAGTCACTCATTCTTTGTCCCACCTTGCTATTCAAAACAAATCCTACTCCCATTAAACCATTTTCTGCTGCTATTGGTACTACACTATATTCATCTGACCAGAAATCTTTATCTTCTTCTCATTTCACTTCACTGATCCCCATTATACCTTTGCATTTCCCATTTCAGCTTTCTGGTTTCTATCTTCCATAGCACGTTTTCATTTCTGCCATTCACCTACATCTGTTTATATACTCCATAAGTCACTGTTTGGTGCATGACAGAAGATACCTTGTACCACAGCTATTCATTTTCTTTCCTGTTCTACTCACTAATGGAGTGACAAGATCATGACTGTCTGTATGCCTCTGTACAAACCCTAATTTCCCATATCTTTGTGATCCTTAAGTGAAATGTACACTGGTGCTAGTAGAATCATTCTGCATGCAGCTTCAAATATGACTTCTTGAAATTTTCTCAATAGAGTTTTGCAAAAAGAACATCGTCTTCCCTCTGGGAATTCCCATACAAGTTCATGAAGCATTTTGTAATACTTGCATTTGACCAAATTAACCTGGAACAAATACAGTAGCACCCCTCTGAATTGCTTCAATGTCTTCCTTTAATATGATCTGGTGAGTACCTCAGACACTTGAACAGTACTCAAGGTACCGTTGCATGAGAATTCCATATGTGTTCCTCTTAATAGATAAACTACACTTTCCTAAAATTATCTCAGTAAAATGAAGTCATCCATTTGCCTTCCCTGCTACCATCATTCCATGCTCCAGCTGAAAGAATGTTACCCTTTCATTGATTATTCAATCTTTTTTACATGCTTGCCTCCACACTCTCAAAGATCCAAATGGCAAACTAATGTGGAATATTTGGCAATGGAGAAATCATCATGACATTTTTCTCAATTACAGACAATATATTTTGTGGATACACATTATGTGTTTTTAAGGCAGTGGTTTCTGTTGCATTCTACAGCCTCACGTGATTGATCATTGCTGAGTCATACAGCTGTAGGAGCAGTCTCCCTCTCACTAAGGACAAGACAGTGTCATGAACGTATTAACTACTTAACTGACTTCATAAAGTTAATAATGGAACATCAGACTGATTGGCTTAAGTGGAAATTGATGTGAAACCTTGTCATATCAGAAGGTGACCCAGACATACAGTACACAGCCGAAACTGAGGAATATCAGTTTTGAGAAGGTTGCATTGATTTTCTTACTGTAGGTTAAGCAGTTGAATATTTAAGGATATTTGAATTTTACATTAAATGTCTGTTCATTGCTCCCTTTAACAATATTTGAGAAAACAATGAAGATAATTTTGTGTGGTATGTGGTGTACATACATATGGTGAGGAATAAAAACACGTTTTAGGAAGGGTAAGGCCCATTCAATGTAATAAATGTTTAACAAGAAATCTATGCTTCTAAGCCAGAGACAATGCAAACAATATTCATTCAAGAGCAATCACTTCTGGGTTTTTGTGCTTCCAGAAACGTGATTATCCTTCTCTATATTTGAGTCACACATGAACATGCAGACTTTAGTTCAATCCACTTGACTTTTAGAATTGCACAGCATTTGCAAGGAAATATATTGGAATACAGCTGAACATCAGTAGTTGTAATATTGCAAAAGTTCATTACAGAAACAGCTGTAAACTTTTCAAGACAAAACATTATTACACGTATGTACTCTGAAAAAATATCAAAAACATCTTAGTGAGTTAATTAAGTTTGGTAATACCAGAGTGATACATACAAACAAATAAAGAGCACCAAAACATGAGTATACACTAAATTATTATTTTTATTTGTAGAGATGTGTTTAGTTTTATGTACTTGAACTGTCTTTGAAAACAGTTATTCTTTGACTTAATGTACTGGCAAATAAATAAATTACACACACTAGCACCTAATAATGAGATGAAATATGTATTGGTAAAAGAAAAAAGAAAGCATTAGTTTCTTGCATAAGGTGGAATTTTAATCCCATTTCCTCCAATTCATTTATCAGTATTGCAACCAATTGATTTATTGTGTATAAATGCAGACTGAAGGGGCAAAAGAAAATTTGTACTAAGGCCAGGATTTGAACCTGATCTATAGGCAGATGTGCTAACCACTAGGCCACCATGGCATAGGGGCTTTGCACAACTGTATGACTATTCTAGCACGCCTCTGTCCTCAATGCAAATTTCCATATTTATTAATTTATCTGGAGACTGCTTTTCACATGGTAGTCACATTCTGTTTGGAGCTGCCAGTGGTGGTTTCCAAGTGTGCATGAGGTGTGCTTACTTGTGTGAATGTGTGTGTGTTTTCTTTGCTAAGGAAGGCTTTGGCTGATAGCTGCATATGTAACATCTTTTCATTGTGCCTGTCTGTAAGTCAGTGGGTCATGTATATGGTGAGTAGCAATCTATCCCATTCCTTATAGTGTTCAAATTAAGTTAACTATGAACTGATTAAATTTAATAGTCATGGGTGACTGGAATTCGTCAGTAGGAAAAGAGAGAGAAGGAAGCATAGTAGGTGAATATGGATTGGAAAGAGGAAGCCACCTGGTAGAATTTTGTGCAGAGCATAACTTAATCATAGCTAACACTTGCTTTAAGAATCATGAAAGAAGGCTGTATACATGGAAGAACCCTGGAGATACTAAAAGGTATCAGATAGATTATATAATGGTAAGACAGAGATTTAGGAACCAGGTTTTAAATTGTAAGAGATTTCCAGGGTCTGATGTGGGCTCTGACCACAATTTATTGGTTATGAAATGTAGATTAAAACTGAAGAAACTGCAAAAAGGTGGGAATTTAAGGAGATGGGATCTGGATAAACTGAAAGAACCAGAGATTGTACAGAGTTTCAGGGAGAGCATGAGGGAACAATTGACAGGAATGGGGGAAAGAAATACAGTAGAAGAATGGTGAAGGCAGCAGAGGATCAAATAGGTAAAAATACAAGGGCTAGTAGAAACCCTTGGGTAACAGAAGAAATATTGAATTTAATTGATGAAAGGAGTAAATATAAAAATGCAGTAAATGAAGCAGGCAAAAATGAATACAAACGTCTCAAAAATGAGATCGACAGGAAGTGCAAAATGGCTAAGCAGGGATGGCTAGAGGACAAATGTCAGGATGAAGAGGCTTATCTCACTAGGGTTAAGATAGATACTGCCTACAGGAAAATTAAAGAGACCTTTGGAGAAAGGAGAACCACTTGTATGAATATCAAGAGCTTTGATGGAAACCCAGTTCTAAGGAAAGAAGGGAAAGCAGAAAGGTGGAAGGAGTATGTGGAGGGCCTATACAAGGGTGAAGTACTTGAGGACAATATTATGGAAGTGGAAAAGGACGTAGATGAAGATGAAATGGGAGATAAGATATTGTGTGCAGAGTTTGACAGAGCACTGAAAGACCTGAGTCGAAACAAGGCCCCCGGAGTGGACAACATTCCATTAGAACTACTGACAACCTTGGGAGAGTCAGTCCTGACAAAACTCTACCATATGGTGAGCGAGATGTATGAGACAGGCGCAATACCCTCAGACTTCAAGAAGAATATAATAATCCCAATTCCAAAGGAAGCAGGTGTTGACAGATGTGAAAATTACCGAACTATCAGTTTAATAAGTCACAGCTGCAAAATACTAACACGAATTCTTTACAGACGAATGGAAAAACTGATAGAAGCCAATCTCGGGGAAGGTCAGTCTCGATTCCGTAGAAATGTTGGAACACATGAGGCAATACTGACCTTACGACTTATCTTAGAAGAAAGATTAAGAAAAGGCAAACCGACATTTCTAGCATTTGTAGACTTACAGAAAGCTTTTGATAATGTTGATTGGAATACTCTCTTTCAAATTCTGATGGTGGCAGGGGTAAAATACAGATAGCAAAAGGCTATTTACAATTTGTACAGAAACCAGATGGCAGTTATAAGAATCGAGGGGCATGAAAGGGAGCAGTGGTTGGGAAGGGAGTGAGACAGGGTTGTAGCCTCTCCCCAATGTTATTCAATCTGTATAATGAGCAAGCAATAAAGGAAACAAAAGAAAAGTTCGGAGTAGGTATTAAAATCCATGGAGAAGAAATAAAAACTTTGAGGTTCGCCGATGACATTGTGATTCTGTCAGAGACAGCAAAGGACTAGGAAGAGCAGTTGAACGGAATGGACAGTGTCTTGAAAGGAGGATATAAGATGAACATCAACAAAAGCAAAATGAGGATAATGTAATGTAGTCGAATTAAGTCGGGTGATGCTGAGGGAATTAGATTAGGAAATGAGACACTTAAAGCAGTAAAGGAGTTTTGCTATTTGGGGAGCAAAATAACTGATGATGGTGCAAAGTAGAGAGGATATAAAATGTAGACTGGCAATGGCAAGGAACACATTTCTGAAGAAGAAAAATTTTTTTAACATCGAGTATCGATTTAAATGTCAGGTTGTCGTTTCTGAAAGTATTTGTATGGAGTGTAGCCATGTATGGAAGTGAAATGTGGATGATAAATAGCTTAGACAAGAAGAGAATAGAAGGTTTCGAAATGTGGTGCTACAGAAGAATGCTGAAGATTAGATGGGTTGATCACATAACTAATGAGGAGGTATTGAATAGAATTGGGGAGAAGAGGAGCTTGTATCACAACTTGACTAGAAGAAGGGGTCGGTTGGTAGGACACGTTCTGTGACATCGAGGGATCACCAATTTAGTATTGGAGGGCAGTGTGGAGGGTAAAAATCGTAGAGAGAGACCAAGAGATGAATACACTAAGCAGATTCAGAAGGATGTAGGTACTGGGAGATGAAGAAGCTTGCACAGGATAGAGTAGCATGGAGAGCTGCATCAAACCAGTCTCAGGACTGAAGACCACAACAACAACAATGAACTGATTGTAAATTGGCAACTAGATAGATCTCATTTCAATTCAGGTAGTGATTTATATTTAAATATCTCTAGTTTTGCAGTTCAGAATGTAACACAATTTGGAAGATTCTGAAATGTCTATAATATAAAAAAAGACATGAAGTATTGGACAGTCCAGACTGGAAAATCAACAGTATCACAAAGAGCATAGATTACTGCTCACCATAAAGACATTATGTTGAGTTACATGCAACCACACATGATGAAAAGATTGTTACTCATTTGTGCTTTTGGCCAAAGCATCCTTCAAAAAGTAAAGTGCATACTCATTCACATAAGCAAGCATAACTCGCATACACGATTGCTAGTGGTCATGGGCGTATAAGGCCAGAATATGGCCAGAGTGGCTGGAGATAGCTGTTATTTGTGTAGAGGTATGTCTGCTTATGTGAATGTGTGTGTTTTTCTTTCTGAAGGAGGCTTTGCCTGAAAGCACAAATATATAACAGTCATATCATAATGGCTGTCAGCCTTGTGTCATCTGTACAGAGTGGCAATCTATCGTTTTGATAATATTGTTAAAAATAATAATGCTAGGGCCAAAACTAAATTTGGAACTATTTAATGCAATAATACCATTGGAAATGGAAATCAGCATTTTGTGTCGTTGGCCGGGAGACCCCTTAAGGGGCAGGTCTGGCCGCCTTGGTGCAGGTCTTATTACAGCTGACGCTACATTGGGTGACCTGCGCACTGGATGGGGATGAAGTGGTGATGAAGACAACAGAACACCCAGTCCCTGAGTGGAGAAAATCCCCGATCCAGCCGGGAATCGAACCCGGGCCTGTAGGATGGCAATCCTTCATGCTGATCACTCAGCTATCGGGGCGGACATAATACCATTAAAAGAATGGTATTCTATATCTACATTTACATCACTACTCTGAAATTCACACTTCTATGTGCATGGCAGAGGTTTCACCCCACCACCTTCTGACTATTTCTCTACTGTTCAACTCTCTAAACATTGAAATATTTTTGCACAAGCTCTGATTGCTTTTATTTTATTGTAATGATAATTTCTTCCTATGGTTGTTGGTGTCAATGAAGTATTTGTGCATTCACAAGAGAAAGTTGGTGATTAAAATTTTGTGAGAAGATCTCAGCACAACAAAAAAAACTCCCATCCCCCCCCCCCCCTTTCTTTTTAATGATAGTCACCCCAACTGATTGTATCTTTGATATTCTTTCCCCTATTTCACAATAATACAAAATGAGCTACATGTTACTGGACTTATTCAATGCCCGGGTTCCCGGGTTCGATTCCCGGCGGGGTCAGGGATTTTCTCTGCCTCGTGATGGCTGGGTGTTGTGTGATGTCCTTAGGTTAGTTAGGTTTAAGTAGTTCTAAGTTCTAGGGGCTAATGACCATAGATGTTAAGTCCCATAGTGCTCAGAGCCATTTGAACTTATTCAATGTCCTCCATGGACTTATTCAATGTCCTCCATCCAGATCCATTCCACTAAGCAGTACTCTAGGAGAGGCTGAACAAGCTTAATGTAGTTTCTTCAGTAGACTTGTTGCATCTGCTAAGTGTTAGTTAAATTGGCAACTTTTTGACTTGCATGATTTATCATGTAACCAAAATTTAACAGATTCCTGTTAGTACTCAAGTGCATGGTCTCACATTTTCCTTATTTAGAGCCAACTGCCACTTGTCACACCGTACAGATACTATGTACAAGTCATTTTGCAATTGGCTTTAATTTTCTAATGACTTTATTATACAGTCAACGATAGCATCATATGCAAACAATCTAAGAGGGCTCCTAAAGAGAACAATAACAAAATTGTCTCAAGTTTCGAGCTGCATCAACTTGTAGTTATGTAGCCACATACTTTTTCACCAGTAATCGTCAGCCACCACCACAAGGTGCACACTTGGCAGTGGTCAATGGCATCTTGGATTTGTAACCACTTGACACTGCTGAAAGCTCAAGAAAATTTCATTCATTTACATCACTGTTAAACCTTATGTTTGTATAAAGAAACAATTTTTTTGAAATTAAGGGGAATTACATAAAATATAAGTCAGTATCTCATTCAGTTGAATTAAACAATGAAATGAAATATGTAATGATACTAATTGGTTAAAATAACTTTTGCTGTGCTCTCATCAAAGTAACATCTGATCCATGATAATTAAGGAAGTGAAGGAGGTACCTGAAAGAAACTGAACATTTTTTTAAACTTATTCATTCACATTTTAAGTACAAACCTCCAATCCCCTTCAAAGTACTCTCCAATCGCACACATACATTGTCTAAACTTTTATTCCATTGTTCAAAATATCTTTCATATGTCTTTCATTCTAGGGGAAAGGAAAAAAAAATGGCCACCTCGGTCTAGGTCGTGTGAGTATTTGGCGGGAGGGGGGGGGGGGGGGGAGGATCATGAGGAACAGAGTTCATACCATTCTTGGTCAATAAATGTCATACACACAGGGCTATGTGAGCAGGGGCATTGTTGTGATGGAAAAACCAGCTACCCAACTGCCACAAATCTGGCTGCTTCTGCCGCACACTGTTGTACAATCTTTTCAAAACTTCCCAAGTAGGTAAGATGGTTATCTGTGCGACCCTGTGGAACACTTTGTGTGGACAGCTCCTCTCACATTGAAGAAAGAAATTAGCATTCTTTTAATGTTTGATTTCACCTGATGAGCTTGTGTGGGGTGAGGCGAACTTCTCGTCCACTGGCTTGATTGTTGCTTTGATTCATGATCTTAAGCATAGCACAAAGTTTTGCCACCTGTGATAATTTTTGAAAAAAAAAAAAGCTTGAACCATTTCAGGACTCTTCTTTCAAAGCTCAACGTGATTACACATGACCTTATCGTTGTCCAGCAGTCAGCAGTCATGACATGAATTTGGCAGCCAGTTTTACATTCCCATATCTCCTATCACAATTCACTGCACTGAACTCCAAGTCAGTCCCAATAGCTCCACAATTTCTTTAATGGTCCGTCATTGGTCTTTGTTGATGATTGCACTAATGTTTTCAATATTTTCATGTGTTTTATCCATGGAAGGATGGCCAGAGTGAGGTTTGTCATCAATTGACATTTCACCATTTCTGAAATGTAAAACCACACAAACACTTGAGTTTTCCCCAAACAATCATTCCTGTATGTCTTTTTAACATTTAAAGGGTTTCTGTTCCACTTTTTATTAACAAAATCCTGAAATTCACCACTGCACATTGTTCATGAAGATAAACCATTGCAGAAATCACAACCACATAAACAGTTTCACTATAAACTCTGTCAAAAATAGTCCTCACCACCTTCAATGATGGCACACAGCTTACAGACTCTGGAATGTTTGCTATATGCACTTCTAGTGGCAAAATGTGGCACTATGAAAGCTTTTCCAACCAAGAAATTAGTTTGGTTTTTTTGGGCACCCCCCTGTAAAGAGATACTTTTTAAGTTATACATTAATGTAAATCATTTTTGAATTGAAATAAATGATTAATAAAAGCTAATTCCTCTTAACTTAATTTTTGTATCAAACACTATTGCACTGTTTATCGATAACAGTATGTCAAAATTTACAGGGTGACATAAGCTATCTGCAGAAATATCTATTGTCAGGGTGCTTCTTCGACAACACAGATTTTATCAAACACCCATTATGTACAAATAAAATAAATCATAGAAGATAATAGTTCCTGACAGTTCTCTAAATACACAAAATGGGAAACTCCTGGAAGTGGATACCTTGTGGCCAATATAGTGCTCTGGAAGTTTCTTTAAAAACTAACCTGTGAGTACAGGAGAACACTGTTTGTAGGTTTGATTGGGAAGCATTGGAATGAAGCATGCTCTTGGTGCACTCATCAGCTGTTAGTTCATCCACTGAAATCAAAACTGTCAATTAAACTTTGTTTGAAGACAATACTGCATTATCCTGGAAGACATATCTGTGTGGTAGCCAGACATCAACAATAGGTAATACAAAGTCCAAATCACAGTTGAGGAGAAAATTGTGTAGTGCGGAATCACCATCATCAGTAGTTACACTTGAGTGATTGCTGTAAACATCAGCTAGTTGCAGCAAGTGAGGCGTTGCTCATCTGTGGCAGCCCTTAAACCTGCTCTGGGTGTTTTGTCACATGACCTGGCACCACTGAATGTATTCTTTCATACTGCACCTAGCAGCCTACCTGGATATATAAATAGTTATATTGATTGATCCCTTGGTACATTCAGCTGTGTTATAAGAATATCTGTGTTTACTATGTCCACAAGTAAAGAAACATAGTAGATATATAACTCACTTATGAAACTCACGAGTTTATTTCAGGTTACAGAAGTTTTAATGGGCACGAATTTTTTCCTCTCTCACACTCTTACAGCTACAGAAGTACATACATATACTATCTGACAAAAAAAAAAAGGAAGCACCCAGAAGAGGAGGTGGAAATGGAATGAAACTTCACAGGTTGATTGGGTGTGTGATATTATTTCATTTATTACGAAATCATGTCAAAATTTTTCAAAGAAATTGATCCCATTTATTGGTATGACATTGAACCTTCTCTTACTGGATGTGTGTCCTGATTTGGTTTGGAATGGTGTCATAAAGGCAAGTTAGTCTATGGCTATTTTAGCTGGTCATGATGTCCTTTATACTGACACTCAGGCAGAGTTGACATCTGAGCTGGTCCCCCATGTGTTCTCTTTGGGACAGATCTGAAGGTCTTGTGGCACCACAGTGCTATGACATAAGAAGTAACACAGGATGAGACAGGATATCTGTGACTTACCATTGTCCTTTTAAGTTCCCAAGACCTGAAATCATACCCAAATCCTCCCCTCACCATTATTTCAGGAGTAACACTACTGTGTCTCTCTAACACATTGGAAGAATGAGACCTCATTCCAGGTTGAGGTCACCACCACACACACTGGCGTAGAACAGTTTCACTATATCATTGGAATGCAATGAAATTCATCAGCAGTCTGTGCTTCTTGATCATGACAGCATTCCAAATACAGCCATGTGTATTGTGGTATTAGTGGTACCCTGTGCATGGAACATTAATTTATAGACCAGCTACTGCTAGCCCCAGCCAATAGTGTGGGATGACAAGAATGTTGCAGGGAGTTCAAGTAATGGTCTTGAATGACAGTAGCAGATGTGAACAGATTATGAAATGCTTGGTGCACAATTTGCTGATGTTCTGGTGTGGTAGTCAGATGTGGACAACCAGTACCTTGACGACTACCGTATTTACTCGAATCTAAGCCGCACTCAAATCAAAGCTGCACCTGAAAAATGAACCTCGAAATCAATTCAAGGGAGAGAAAAGTTCTAGGCCGCACCTCCAAATCGAAACAAAGTTGGTCCATTGTAATATGAGACACAATTTAGGTCGAATGAATGATGATACAGCTACAGTAGTTTGGTTCGAGTCTTAAGCTTAGCAGTTAAGCTTCACCATTGTTATGCGTCACTTGCTCTGTTCGTATTTATACGGGTACCCTTCCTTTTTCACGTGCTTCGCCTGGTTTGAATCAATTGCTTATTTTTCTTTGATCTGATAAGTGCTGTTCTCTTTGTTATAGGTGTTTACGTCACTCTAAGCTGAAAATGCGTTATTGTACTGTGTCGTGTATTGTTTGTCGCATTCTGATAATGTGTGTTAACGACCTATCATCGCTCGCGGCATGGCTTGCTTTTGTGCGCGCTACCGCCACTTAAGATAAATAAAAAAAAATAAAAAGAGAGAGAGAGAGAGAGAGAGAGAGAGAGAGAGAGAGAGAGAGAGAGAGAGAGAGAGGAATTGTCTCATTAGTGAAACAATGGCAAGAGACTGCTATTTCTTGTTACGTACACTGCTGCTTTCTTTGATAATGATCAACAAGAACCAAATAATAGACTGCGTATGGTAGATGATGTTCTGAACGAGACTTTAGCTAAAATTTTTTGCCGTTTGAAAATCTTTGCAGACGCCTCTTTTGTACATTACATTCTGCACAGATATTAGTCATCTTCGATTTAAAAATCTAGTCAATTGCCGTGCTTCATTTCTGACTGTATCATTATTAGGCATAAGAATAATACGAATATAAACATGACATGATATGTATATTCTTCCGCGTTTGCTGTTGTCTCACACTAGTTTCGTTGTTTATTAGGCAGACAGGATTTAAATGAGATAGCAGCAAACGCAAAAGAATGCATGGCAAAATGTTTATATTCGTATTATTCTTATGGTGAAGAGATTACTGCACGTGATTCACAATTCATAAAAGTTCCTATTAGCAACCATCTCTTCTCACAGGTAGGAAAAAATTCAGAACATAGAGTTGGCCATATTGACAAACATCCCAAACAGTCTTGCCAGTCGGATTTTCATAGTACATTGAAATAAATGCTGATACATTCGAAGATGAACAATACGGAATTTTGGATAATGTATGAAAATGCAATGGTCGAAACTCAAGGTGGAGAAAAAAAAGCTCGTCTTCCACCTTTTTTTAATTTATTTACTGACTCAGAGGTTTTGGCGCCAGTATTTATCTTTATGCAGTTTCTTGTATTACAAAAACCGGAAAAAAGTGTGGCTTAGATTCAAGTAAATACGGTATGCGTGCTCTCACATTTCCAGGTAGCCATTGCATGACTGTCACATCTGAATGTCCCACAAATCAATAGCAGGATTTGACCATATTGCAGGATTTGACCAGCTGGGCAAATTGAAACTTAAATTAAGGTCACTTGGAAACTGTCATGTACCAATAATGCTGTCTCAGATGAGTATGCAGTGTCTTCTTGTTTATCACATTGTTCACTCAACATCTGACATGCTTCATGCCCTTTATATACAAAATCAGGTTTTGTGACAACACTAAAAATGAGTGATACGAGTGCCATCTGGTCCCCTTTCTACCAATCACAGAGAATTATAATGCTAATCATTTACATACCCAATGATAGTGTGTATGTGTATGATGAAGTAATATTGCCATCCAACCATACCTTATGGGTGCTTCCTTTTTACTGTCAGGCAATGTATTTTTTTCCTACATGTGTACATATCAAAGTGAACAGCTATATTGACTCTTAACTCACATTTGTAGTTGGCACAGTGCATACTGACATACTGTTTTTGATCACTTGCTCTCCCTGTAAGCACCCGCTTCATCTTTGCCTTCCTGCATCCTCATAACAGGTTGGTCCCTTGTCATACTAGTATCTGAGTGACTTGTTCCTTCCTTCTAACTTTCCACAGTTTATCCTCTTTACTTCCTGAGGAAGTAAGTAACAGTTCCAGATGTTAAGGTACAATTTTTTGTACTTTTATGTCTATCTGTTGTACTGCAATTCTGTCCTCTGAAGCTAAGAAGAGGCCAGCTATTCTATCTTCTCAGTTGAATTTTCCTTTTGATTCATATATGACTAACATTTTCAGAAGTAGAACTGTGGCAATTTTTGGGGTAGTTGATTCTTTTGTAGAGTTAAGTCATTCATCCACCCTGCCATATAATGGTCCATACTGTGGATAAAGCCTATGTGTTTGCAACAAAACTTATGCTAGACCTGTTGCTTTTCTGCTATTGACCCACATGCAGAAGAAGTTTATAGTACCTGAGTTATGCATGTCTTGAATGGTTCCATGTCTCTGAAGCCATATATGATCTGCAGATGCTGAAATAGAACTAATTACTTATATTTTCTGTAAAATGTTAATGTTTCATTTCAAATGACACCATTTGTTCTGTTTGTTATTGTTACAGTGGAAAGCACATGATGGATTGATTCTGAAGGCTGCATGGAATTCTAGCAACAATCTCATAGTCTCAGGTGGAGAAGATTGCCGATATAAGGTACATGCAAAAGTAATTTCCATACTCGAGATTCATGTATTCAGTAGGTTATAGTAATACTAAAAAAAATTATATGATTTGTCACATAAATAAAAGAAATTATTATGTACTGCTGCCAGAGGAAGAGAGGATCTTCCTTTCATAAATACATATACAATCCTAGTTCCTTCTCTCCTGCCAAGTTGCAAAACATTTTTAATATTTTTGTACAGGGAAATAACAATTCTGGGATGAAAAGACATCCCTCTAAACAAACTGTAGATCACTGTGACCTGAAATAAAATTTGTTTATGGCCTTGAAAATAACATAAATGTCATTGACAATCACTAATAACTATCAGCTCTGTCATGACACAGAACATACAGATGTTTCCACTCAACACAGAATGGAATAAATCAGACCTGAGCAATTTCACTTAGCAAAATGTTTGAGTAACTGTACTAAGTAATGTTTGTTGTTAGTGTTACAGTTTATAAACAGTCAGTTACATACACATTGCTCACAAGTGTTAGCATAAGTTCTGTGAACAGACATAAAATAGTTCATCATCAAATTCAAGTCTTCTGCTCCTCACTGAAAACAATGTCAACCAAAGCAGTATAGAAGTAACCTACTGGTGGCTTGAATATGAAGCTTGTCCAACTGAAATTTGATTCTTAGTGAAGCCTGACATTGTCAGGAAGGAGACAATGGTCTTAAAGTAATTTATTAAATAAAAAATTTTTAACATAAAGAAACTTTTTATGCATAGACCACAATTTTCATTATACAATTAAATCACAATAATTAGTTTTGGTTGCTTTCTACAAGCATCTTCAGATCATTCAAATTGTAAGAAAGAGGTGGTTATGCATTGAAAAACATTATCATTAGCTACAGTCATGCAATGAAATGAATTCATTTTATGGGCAAACAAGACTACAACAGTGTGTAGTTAAGAGCTTGACTGTGGGCAAGCCATGTTGTGAACCACAACCTCGCAAGATGCAGGTAATAAAGAAGGAAAATGGCCTGTTGTATAAATAAAAATTGCTATAAATGCCCATTATTTGCAATTGTACAGCTAATACTACAGTGAAAAAAAGTACATACAACAAACAGTAACTATAATTGTGAGCTATTCCACAGTCTAGCTTACAAAGGAGTTATCTAACATGAGTACAAAAAGAGTCATCCTTATAAAAATGTCCAAAAGTCAAAGCTTAAAAAAATGCCACAAGCCCAACCAGCCTGACCAAACACATCAAAATTTACTGAATTATACGAGAGCTAAATTATGCAAGAACCTTTGAAAATAATGAACATATAATTCAATTTTTACTAATGCAACTGGTCATTCCTTCTTTATTACCTTCATCTTGCAAGATTATGGTTTACAGCCTGGCTCACGCACAATGAAGATTTTAATTACATACTGCCATAGTCATTTTGGCCCATAATATGAATGCATACCATTGCACAGCTGTTTGCTAATTATGATCTTTTTCAATGCATATTCCACTCTGTTTTTTATTTGAACAACCTGAAGATGATTGTAGAAAGCAACCGAAACTAGCCATTTTGCTGTAATTCTATAATGAAAATTGTTGTCTAAGCTTTAAAAGTATCGTTACATTAAAAAATTTTTGTTTAATAAATTTGAGTCTGGAATTTTTAATCTCTTACTGGCGAAGGAAAACTGGGAAGCATCACTACTCATAACAATGCTGATAGCATGTACATGAGTTTTCAGAGCATCTTTCTTCACTATTTTAATGTAGCATTTCCAAAAGTAGTAAAAACAGGAAAACCTAACAATACTAAGTAATGGGTAACTAAAGGCATAATAATTTCCGCTGAGAGAAACAGATTTCTGAGGTACTGTTGTAAGAAATATGTAGTAACCCAAGAATTCACAAATTATTCAAAGGCCTACAAAGGAATCTATGGTAGAGAAGTCAAAGAGGCAAAAAGTATGTGGAATGACTATTTGATAATAAACTCATCTAACAAAGTGAGATCCACATTGAGAGTTATAAAGAAAGAAACTTGTAGTTCAGCGCCAAAGAGAAATAATATATCATTAAAACTAGAAGACTCAAAAGTCACAGACTCAAATTCAGTTGTGGAAAAATTCAATGAATACTTCACTACACTAGTTGAAGACCTCATTCAAGTACACTGTCAAGGACCAGTTCCAAGTTTCTCCAGCAAGTCAGTGATCTCGACTGCTTATATGTATTAAAATTATAACCAGCTGACCAGTTGCAATGGATAAAGAAATTCTTTACCTAGGTTTCGACAAATATAAATTTGTCTTCTTCAGAAGGTAGCAATTTTACATTAGTAAGGACTAATGTACCATCGCCATTTTTACAATTGTCAGCATAGATCCATTTGTCAAAAATGAAAGATAGCCCTAGAATTAGGGTTTGTCACGTAAATACAAAATAGTTCATGGATCTTGCAGATCTCACAACATTTCAATCGATCGTTCAGGACACCTGATGCTGATATCTGTTTCACTTGTAAGGTTGGTTCAATCAAAATAAAAGCAGAAACGTGTGCAGAACAAGAATGAACTATGAACTAGACAAAGATTACAAAAAAATTGTGTAAAGCTACTTTGTGATATAATGGAGGAAGATAATCTTACTGTCATTGAGATTTGCTTTGACGTGCAGTGAAACCAGCCTATTGGACTTTCTTTCTGACTTATATAAAACAAAAAACAAAACAAAAAAAAACTACATGCTGGCACCAGTACTATACATCTGTTCTCAGATTTGTGCAGCAGCCATAATAAAAACATGTATGATGGCAACACTTACAGTGTTATTGGAAAAAAGAAAACAAAATTCAATAATATTCATCTCCTCTGTTCATGGCCATAGCTACATGCCTCCAGACTGACTGGTAGAATTGAGAAGTCTTACAGAAAATAAAGCTTTATGTCTTCTAAAGAATATTTTAATACTTTAGAAGAGTGTAGTACTCTCAAATTTTGAAACACAGAATGGATTGTTAAAAATCTAAGATGTAGTGCACAGAAAGTATTAAAATCCAAGGTACCATTCAAAATGAACAGCTGGTGTGTCATCTCAAACCAGAAAGCTAAAAAAAAATGTTAATGTGTCAGTTAATAAGACACATTCTGGACATTCAGTACAAGTTGACATCTTGAGATGAAAGAAATCATGCCATCCAACAATACTAACATCCCCCCTTTTACCAAAATAAAATATGTTAATGAAAGAAAATAAGAAAGATGGGTCTGCCTTTGCAAAAGTATTTTTTAAGTCCTGATGATGCAAAGGAGTTTTGCAAAGATGCCCTAGACTAATAATGTATAGATGTAAAAGGGAAAACTTGACAGAACTATTTGATTGTATGGGATTCTGGATACGGATCATAATATATGTAATAAACAGTTCCCAAGTTTTCTATATACACATATATTTTACCATAAAGACTTATACACATGAAAACTGCGTGAAGACTGAATTAAACATGGTGGCTGGTCAGAGCAGTTACTATTCCAAAGATTGTAATTTGTGTGGTCGATGTGACCTATCGACACCACAATTGTAATACACTATACTTCTGCCAGTGTACATGAAGGCAATAATAGATGAAGTAAAATTTAAGATTGAGCTTAAAAATTACCTTTTAAGCAAAACTTTCTATGATGTAGATGAGTACTTTGATTATGTGTAAATTTATTGCCGAAAATTTTAACTTATATGTCTAAATTTATGCTTTTAAAAATGCCTTGAAAGTGATATTCCATTATTATGTCTGTAGTACCTGCACTAGTATGATAACTATGTTGTGACAATTCCTACATCATGTAAATGATATACAGGAAGATAATAAAATGAAATGAAATGAAATATTCATTTCATACTTCATGTAGGATTTATATAAGCTAACAACTGTGTTAAAATTATTATCATTGCTGTATTATGCCACTGTATTTATATTGTTTGTATTCTGAATAAAGTTAAAAACTGTAAATTTGAAAGAATCAAACAATGGAAAATCCAGGATGGAATGTGTAACAATATTATGAAAAGGAAAGTTGCCACTCACAATATAGCAGAGATGCTGAGTCTCAGGTGTGTGTGTGTGTGTGTGTGTGTGTGTGTGTGTGTGTGTGTGTGTGTGTGTGTGCATGTCATCTAATTTTGACGAGGGCCTTGCTGGCTGAAATCTTATTTGTGACAGCCTTTTTGTTGTGCCAATCTGCGACTTAGCATCTCTGCTATATGGTGAGTGGCAACTTTCCTTTTCATAATACATTTAAAAGAATGGTATATACAATAATATGTGCAAAAATATGGATTTTACTACAATACAGGCATATAATAAACACTACAGCACATAAATAAATTAGTTGTGTGAAAAATACACAGCATTAAAGAAGGCAATATCACTGATACCACCAATAATTATAAGCATTTATTGACTTTTGGGGAAAAAAACTGGACAAAACACATCCTAATATACTGTTAAAATAAACTAAATTTTAATATATTTCATTACAGTGCTTTATTAATGTCAGTGAGATCTGGTAGTCATGTAAAAATTCAAATGCTCACACATATCTATCTAAGTGAAAACAGAAAAACTCATTTTTACGAAGAACAATATGTGTTGCATTTATTGAGTTTTGAAAAAATGCTTCCTAAATTTGTAAGTACAACCAAGGCACAACCAGATACAACCCTTACTGAAAGAATGTAATACTAACAGCAATGTTCAGAGTAGGCTGTAGGGTTGCCATAAGGAAATTCAACACAAACTAGCATGCAACTAAAATTTATAAACCCAGCTATTCCATTGTTGACAGAGGAAAATAGAAATATGCCATGAGTTCATTGTATAGAGATGTGGCACACACTTAACACTGTGAGCAGAGTTCACAGGCCAGTCATGAGAGTGCCCTGAGACAGCAGTGATGTTGGAGTCTCTACCTCTGTGAGGGCATCACACTGGTCAAGGTGCAGTCACAGGAACTATCATAATGATGCATCAATTATGCCTCCACATTCTTCCCTCCTTAGGGGTGAAGTGATGAGAGCGGCATCATTCATACGGTGATATCCCCAGTGATGAGGTGTTATGATGCCATTACATCATTGGCAGAGCTGCAGTGGAAGTTTATGGCATGACAGACCTCTGGTCAACCATGTGCTGTAAGTCTGTGCTGCATGGAGCACAACATTTGTATGTAGTCTTCGTGCATTTTGTAGGTGTTGTTATTCTCATTATGCAATTGAGGCATGAGGTGCCTACTTTCAGGAACATGTGCATAGAGGATGAAATAACCACCCTGTGGTGGACCCATCATGGGGAACAGCCCACATAAGCCAGTGGCTGTTGGTGGCTGCATGTAGATGCCCAGGATGGGTGAATGCCTCAGTGAGATTGCACTACCAGGCAAAGGAGGGGGACTTTGTGTTGGCTGACACATCGTGGCATTTTCCAGGCTCAGCAAATTTTTAAAAGGCAGGAGTACTTGTCACTAAGGCAACACTCATCAGTGTGTTGTGCCTGTACAGAATGTTGTAACATACCTCTGGGCATATACAGATGCTGGATGCTGGCTCTGAGATGATAGCTGTAATGACAACAGATGAAAAGTTGACAATTACTGCCTCTGCCTCCACAGTGGAACTGCTTGTCATCTACAGCAAGTTTAGACGCTGGGAATGCCCCACTCCTTGGTGTTTATGTTAAACATGTAGCGTCCACACATTGTGACAACCTTTGCCAGTATCCTGGTCATTTAGAGTCTAACAATGGAAAGTCCAGACTGCAATATCAATTATTATGAAAAGGGTAAATTGCTAATGCTGTAGAGATGACATGTTGAGTTACAGAAATGCACAATAAGAAGACAGTTACATACTAAACTTTTGGCCAAAGCTTTCCTCAGAAAAGAAAGAAAAACAGACATACAAAAACAACATTAACACAAGCAGGTGCACCTCATGCGCATATGAATGTATCTCCAGCCCAGAGCAGTTAGAGATATAATCTTCATGCGTGCATGAGTTGTACCTGCTTGTGTGAATGTGTGTGTGCTTTCCTTTCTTTCCTGAAGAAGGCTTTGGCCCTACTTAATGTACAAAAGTCTCTCCACTATGCCTGTCTGCAACACAGCATACAATCTTTATAGTAAGTAGCAGTATATCTGTCTGCCTATAGTGGTCAAAGATAGTGGTCAATTTTATGTGACATGTGCCTGCATGTATGAATATGTATGAGTTTTCCTTTCTTCTCTGTAGAAGGCTTTGGGTGAAAGCTCAGTGTGTGCCACTCTTGTCATCGTGCCTGTCTGCAACTCAATGTGTCAGCTTCACAGTGAGTAGCAGTCTATTCTCTTAATAATTGTTGACATTTTGGTCAGTGTCTAAAAGTTTATGCCTAGGCTGGAGTGTTTCAGTTATACCAGGTCTAATACGGCAGTGACCAGATATCCAGGGACAAGATTTCGTCCTACTTGAACAAATGTCATCCAATAGTAGTAGTAGTAGTAGTAGTAGCTTTATTAACCCGTAGATCTCTTTTTCAAGGATATAGGACATGTCAAAGTATTTACAAATTTAGATCATTTTAAAATAAGCTCATTTGTATACACATATATTTACAGACTTCTAGTTAGAGACAATCATTAGATTTACTCCTGGTATACAATACTTTTTTTACAAATAACTTATTATATAATGTAATGCCACATTGTTCACTCATGTGCCACTATCAGTCATTGCACACACTATACACACATTGTTTCATAACACTTCACTCACCACACACACACACACACACACACACACACACGCACGCACGCACTGGTGATCTCTGGGCCATTTTCTGTACCGCAACTTTCCATTTGCTATCCTGAAAAACTGAGTCAGCATCCCTCCATGATGAGTGAGATGTTGAGCTCAGAAAGAGGAAGAGGTGTTAGTATTGTGCTGTGCATAGCTTGGGGGTAAGTATTTATAAAAAGGAAAAAACATAAAGTGAAGGTGTTATGTGGAATGTTGGATATTTTATAATAATAATTATTATTATTATTCCCACCCCCACCCCCCACCACCCCGAACCATGGACCTTGCCGTTGGTGGGGAGGCTTGCGTGCCTCAGCGATACAGATAGCCGTACCGTAGGTACAACCACAACGGAGGGGTATCTGTTGAGAGAGCAGACAAATGGGTGGTTCCTGAAGAGGGTCAGCAGCCTTTTCAGTAGTTGCAAGGGCAACAGTCTGGATGATTGACTGATCTGGCCTTGTAACAATAACCAAAACGGCCTTGCTGTGCTGGTACTGCAAACGGCTGAAAGCAAGGGGATACTACGGCCGTAATTTTTCCCGAGGGCATGCAGCTTTACTGTATGATTAAATGATGATGTCATCCTCTTGGGTAAAATATTCCGGAGGTAAAATAGTCCCCCATTCAGATCTCCGGGCGGGGACTACTCAAGAGGATGTCGTTATCAGGAGAAAGAAAACTGGCGTTCTACGGATCGGAGTGTGGAATGTCAGATCCCTTAATCGGGCAGGTAGGTTAGAAAATTTAAAAACGGAAATGGACAGGTTAAAGTTAGATATAGTGGGAATTAGTGAAGTCCAGTGGCAGGAGGAACAAGACCTCTGGTCAGGTGACTACAGAGTTATAAACACAAAATCAAATAGGGGTAATGCAGGAGTAGGTTTAATAATGAATAGGAAAATAGGAACGCGGGTAAGCTACTACAAACAGCATAGTGAATGCATTATTGTGGCCAAGATAGATACGAAACCCACACCTACTACACTAGTACAAGTTTATATGCCAACTAGCTCTGCAGATGACGAAGAAATTGAAGAAATGTATGATGAAATAAAAGAAATTATTCAGATAGTGAAGGGAGACGAAAATTTAATAGTCATGGGTGACTAGAATTCGGTAGTAGGAAAAGGGAGAGAAGGAAACGGAGTAGGTGAATATGGATTGGGGCTAAGAAATGAAAGAGGAAGCTGCCTGGTAGAATTTTGCACAGAGCACAAATTAGTCATAGGTAACACTTGGTTTAAGAATCATGAAAGAAGGTTGTATACATGGAAGAACCCTGGAGATACTAAAAGGTATCAGATAGATTATATAATGGTAAGGCAGAGATTTAGGAACCAGGTTTTAAATTGTAAGACATTTCCAGGGCCAGATGTGGACTCTGACCACAATCTGTTGGTTATGACCTGTAGACTAAAACTGAAGAAACTGCAAAAAGTTGCCAATTTCAAGAGATGGGACGTGGATAAACTGGCTAAACCAGAGTTTGTACAGAGTTGCAGGGAGAGCATAAGGGAATGATTGACAGGAATGGGGGAAAGAAATACAGTAGAAGAAGAATGGGTAGCTTTGAGGGATGAAGTAGTGAAGGCAGCAGAGGATCAAGTAGGTAAACAGACAAGGGCTAGTAGAAATCCTTGGGTAACAGAAGAAATATTGAATTTAATTGACGAAAGAAGAAAATATAAAAATGCAGTAAATGAAGCAGGCAAAAAGGAATACAAAAGTCTCAAAAATGAGATCAACAGGAAGTGCAAAATGACTAAGCAGGGATGAGAGAACCACTTGTATGAATATCAAGAGCTCAGATGGAAACCCGGTTCTAAGCAAAGAAGGGAAAGCAGAAAGGTGGAAGGAGTATATAGAGGATCTATACAAGGGTGATGTACTTGAGGGCAATATTATGGACATGGGAGAGGATGTAGATGAAGATGAAATGGGAGATACGATACTGCATGAAGAGTTTGACAGAGCACTGAAAGACCTAAGTCGAAACAAGGCCCCAGAAGTAGATAACATTCCATTAGAACTACTGACAGCCTTGGGCGAGCCAGTTCTGACAAAACTTTACCATCTGGTTAGCAAAATGTATGAGACAGGCGAAATACCCTCAGACCTCAAGAAGAATATAATAATTCCAATCCCAATGAAAGCAGGTGTTAACAGATGTGAAAATTACCAAACTATCAGTTTAATAAGTCACAGCTGCAAAATACTATTATGAATACCTTACAGATGAATGGAAAAACTAGTAGAAGCTGACCTCGGGGATGACCAGTTTGGATTCCGTAGAAATGTTGGAACAGGTGAAGCAATACTGACTTATCTTAGAAGATAGGTTAAGAAAGGCAAAGCTACATTTTTATCATTTGTAGAATTAGAGAAAGCTTTTGACAATGTTGACTGGAATACTCTCTTTCAAATTCCGAAGGTGGCAGGGGTAAAATATGGGGAGCGAAATGCTGTTTACAATTTGTACAGAAACCACATGGCAGTTATAAGACTCGAGGGGCATGAAAGGGGAGCCGTGGTTAGGAAGGGAGTGAGACAGGGATGTACCCTCTCCCCGATGTTATTCAATCTGTATATTCAGCAAGCAGTTAAGGAAACAAAAGAAAAATTTGGAGCAGGTTTTAAAATCCATGGAGAAGAAATAAAAACTTTCAGGCTTGCTGATGACATTGTAATTCTGTCAGAGACAGCAAAGGACCTGGAAGAGCAGTTGAATGGAAGGGACATTGTCTTGAAAGGAGAATATAAGATGAACATCAACAAAGGCAAAATGAGGATAATGGAATGTAGTTGAGTTAACTCGGGTGATGCTGAGGGAATTAGATTAGGAAATGAGACACTTAAAGTAGTAAAGGAGTTTTGCTATTTGGGGAGCAAAATAACTGATGATGGTCGAAGTAGAGAGGGTATAAAATGTAGACTGGCAATGGGAAGGAAAGCGTTTCTGAAGAAGAGTAATTTGTTAACATCGAATATAAATTTAAGTGTCAGGAAGTCTTTTCTGAAAGTATTTGTATGGAGTGTAGCCATGTATGGAAGTGAAACATGGACAATAAATAGTTTGGACAAGAAGAGAATAGAAGCTTTCGAAATGTGGTGCTACAGAAGAATGCTGAAGATTAGATGGGTAGATCACATAACTAATGAGGAAGTATTGAATAGGATCAGGGAGAAGAGAAGTTTGTGGCACAACTTGACAAGAAGAAGGGATCGGTTGGTAGGACATGTTCTGAGGCATCAAGGGATCACCAATTTAATATTGGAGGCCAGCGTGGAGGGTAAAAATCGTAGAGGGAGACCAAGAGATGAATACACTAAGCAGATTCAGAAGGATGTAGGTTGCAGTAGGTACTGGGAGATGAAGCAACTTGCACAGGATAGAGTAGCATGGAGAGCTGCATCAAACCAGTCTCAGGACTGAAGACCACAACAACAACATTATTATTATTATTATTATTATTATTATTTATTTGTATAACATACTTTATCAAACCCCTACTCTGTTTTAGCTAAGTAATCCTTCAGTGTATAAAATGTATTGCATAACTGGTACTTTTTAGCTGTCTTTTTAAATAAGTGTATTTTGGCAATATCTTTAATCTCTTTTGGTAATTTATTGCACAGTTTTATTCCTTGATAGAAAATGCTGCTTTGTGTTCTATGTTTATTTTTTCTTGGTAAATGTAATTTGAGTCTATCTCTTGTTGCATGGTCATGGACAGAGCTGTTTGTGCAGTAATTACCAATGTTGTTTTTTATGTGTACAACTGACTGGTAAATGTATTCACATGGAGCAGTTAAAATCCCCAGTGTTCTGAACAGATCCTTACAATAAGCTCAACTAGTATTTTTGGTTATTATTCTTATGGGTCTTTTCTGGAGTTTGAAAATTCTGTTCACATTTCCCCAAAAAGAATTTCATAGCTAAGAATTGAGTGTACTTATGAATAATATGTAACTAAAAGAGACTGCATGTTACACACTGATGATAGGACTCTAAGGGCATAACATGCTGATGGCATTCGGTTTGCAAGTACCTTTGTGTGTTCACACCACTTCAGCTCAGAATCAATATTCATTCCTAGAAATTTTGAATTTGTTACACAATCTATAGAGGTGCCATCTACACTTAATTTAACATTGTCATTTTTCTTGTTCAAATTGAAATTCATGGCATTAGTTTTCTTTGTGTTCAGTGTCACTTTATTACTTATTGACCAATCATAAACTTCCTTGAGAGTTTCATTTGCTTTCTTGGCAAGGAGTTCTCTTGTTTTCTTAGTGACTGTGATATTGCTGTCATCAGCAAAGAGGATATTTTAACCACGAGTAACACTACTGGGAAAGTCATCGATGTATATCAGGAACAATATTTATCCTAATACACTACCTTGCGGAAACCCTATGTTAATATATTTTGGTTCTGATAAGTCATTTACTAAATGTTTAGATCTCTTTGAAGTATGTGTTATGTCTACTCTTTGTACCCTATCTGTTAGGTTTGATTGAAACCAGTTGTTAGCTACCCCTCTTATTCCTAATGCTTCTAATTTATTTAATAGCATCTTTTTGATTGACTGTATCAGATGCCTTTGAAAGATCCAAAAATATGCCTATGACACACCCATCTTTATCAAGAGCATCAAGTACAACTTTTACGAATTCTACTATGGCTGACTCCGTATTTTTGCCACTTTGGAAACCAAACTGTGATTCACTTAAAAGATTGTATTTATTTAGGTAATTCATTAATCTGTCTTTCATAATTGCTTCTATTATTTTTCAGAATGCTGACAGCAGGGAAATGGGCTGGTAAATTTCTATGTCTTCTGCATTACCTTTCTTAAGCAAAGGTACAACTGTTGCCTGTTTTAACTGCTCTGGAAATTTCCCTGATTTGAAGGATTAATTTATTATATTTGTTAAGGGGCCTTGTATAATCCATAATCATTGTTTCAGTACACACACTGGTACTTCATCTAAGTCTACTGACTTTAATACCTGGAAAGGAATCTTATCAGCGATGATACTGACTGAATCCTTTGTCACAAACTTAAAAATATTGAAGGCAGCAAGTTTGATGATATTTTTGATATAGGAATAGTGATGAACTCACAATATCAGCAGTGAACTGTTCTATGACTGGATAGGTTGGTTGTTATAAATGACAGAATGACCTTGGGTACTTGATAGTGATGTAGATCCCAAATTCCAGTATGTAGCTGTGACTATAAGAGATGCTGTTGCTCCCTTATGGACATAAAATTGTATCTCTATTTATTGGATGCACTGTATAATGTGAGACTGTTGCAGGATATGATTTTGTTGGTGCAGCATCATCATAACACTGTTTACTTGTATTGGTCACTGTATACAATGGAATGCTGTGCCATTGTAGCCACATGAGCCCACTTGTGACAGAATGTGAATCATGTGTTTGTGTGCTGGAAGTGGTTTTAACCATATTGTCTTAAAAATTGAGTCAATAGTGTTGGGTGTGACAGTGTTGCCTATACTATGTGTGAACATGACACTTGGATGTTTTAGACCACATGAAAAATTTTGGTGGACAATGCTGAGTCTGTGGATTTTCAAACTGGGTGGGCTTGTGTAATAAAAATGAAATTGGTGCTGGCTCAGATAAATATTTGAAGTGTTTGTCTGCTGATTGCAACACTTTGAGCACCTGTAAATGTAAAATGTCTGAATGGACTCCTCTGTGAGGAATGAATTAGATATAATAGAATCCTCATAGGAACATTGACACTCAGCATTAGAACACTTAAAATGGCATCTGTAGTTTAAGCCTTGTAGGGCACTAACTCTAGCCTGGTCTGACAACAATGATTTCTTGTGTAGACTGTGGAATTATTGCCAGTGCACAGTGATATGGCTATTCTCACTATAACACGGACAAAGTAATGAGGAAATATCTTTGAAAGACAAGACAGTCAATTTCATAAACAGAGTTAAACAATCTGTAAGCACCCGTTGAGTGCAAGGTCATAGGTTCAATATTTATTAAGGGTCATTTGAAACTGTTTTGTTAACAATTGTGACAGGAAAAATATTAGCTGCTAATGACTCACCATGTGCATCAGGAGGGTGACAGAAAATGGGTATCCGTGAGGTGCACAAATCAACCTCCTGTGGGGTGCATGTAAATTACACTTCACCAGATGGAAACTGTCAACATTCAGAAAAAGTTCAAAACAAACCATTAACGTGCACCACAGTGATCACAAAGATTTGCACAATCAAGATTGAAGGCAAAGTCCTTGGGAGTTACAGACCATGCAGGACATTCAGCAAGGTATCTGCTCTTAAAAAATGCATATAGATTCGTGTTGGTCAGTAACAGGGTAAATGAGAACTGGTGGAATGTGATGGCATGCAATCAAATGCAAAACAGTCTGTCATGGAACTTATCATGAAACTTGCTATCCTTTGAGGTGTAGCTGTAGATGGTGCAATGGTATGTTTTATAGGCACGGAAAAAAACAAACATTCAGAGGCTGAATTTGTCCAGTGGTTCCAGGTGGTATGAATTGCAATGTCACACACCTTTCAGGAGGGATGTTGTTGTTGTTGTGGTCTTCAGTCCTGAGACTGGTTTGATGCAGCTCTCCATGCTACTGTATCCTGTGCAAGCTTCTTCATCTCCCAGTACCTACTACAGCCTAAATCCTTCTGAATCTGCTTAGTGTATTCATCTCTTGGTCTCCCTCTATGATTTTTACCTTCCATGCTGCCTTCCAATACTAAATTGGTGATCCCTTGATGTCTCAGAACATGTCCTACCAACCGATCCCTTCTTCTAGTCAAGTTGTGCCACAAGCTCCTCTTCTCTCCAATTCTATTCAATACCTTCTCATTAGTTATGTGATCTACCCATCTTCAGCATTCTTCTGTAGCACCACATTTCAAAACCTTCTATTCTCTTCTTGTCTCAACTATTTATCTTCCATGTTTCACTTCCATACATGGCTACACTCCATACAAATACTTTCAGAAACGACTTCCTGACATTTAAATCTATACTCTATGTTAACAAATTTTTCTTCTTCAAAACTGCTTTCCTTGTCATTGCCAGTCTACATTTTATATCCTCTCTATTTCGACCATCATCAGTTATTTTGCTCCCCAAATAGCAAAACTCCTTTACTACTTTAAGTGTCTCATTTTCTAATCTAATTCCCTCAGCATCACCCGTCTTAATTCGACTACATTCCATTATCCTCGTTTTTCTTTTGTTGATGTTCATCTTATATCCTCCTTTCAAGACACTGTCCATTCCGTTCAACTGCTCTTCCAAGTCCTTTGCTGCCTCTGACAGGATTACGATGTCATCGACAAACCTCTAAGTTTTTATTTCTTCTCCATGGATTTCAATACCTACTCTGAACTTTTATTTTGTTTCCTTTACTGCTTGCTCAATATACAGATTGAATAACATCGGGGAGAGTCTACAACCCTGTCTTACTCCCTTCCCAACAACTGCTTCCATTTCATGTCCCTCGACTCTTATAACTGCCATCTGGTTTCTGTACAAATTGTAAATAGCCTTTCGCTCCCTGTATTTTACCCCTGTCACCTTTAGAATTTGAAAAAGAGTATTCCAGTCAACATTGTCAAAAGCTTTCTCAAAGTCTACGAATGCTAGACTCAGGTCTTTCAGTGCACTGTCAAACTCTTCGCGTAGTATCATATGTCCCATTTTATCTTCATCTACATCCTCTTCCATTTAAATAATATTGTCCTCAAATACATTGCCCTTGTATAGACCTTCTATATACTCCTTCCACCTTTTTGCTTTCCGTTCTTTGCTTAGAACTGGATTTCCATCAAAGCTCTTGATATTCATGCAAGTGGTTCTCCTTTCTCCAA
The DNA here is from genome assembly GCF_023897955.1 of Schistocerca gregaria. NCBI lineage: Eukaryota > Metazoa > Arthropoda > Insecta > Orthoptera > Acrididae > Schistocerca > Schistocerca gregaria. Next base: position 399,399,904 of record NC_064921.1, on the reverse strand, counting down.
AGGTCCCTTTCATTATCCTGTAGGCAGTATCTATCTTACCCCTAGTGAGATAAGCCTCTACATCCTTGCATTTGTCCTCTAGCCATCCCTGCTTAGCCATTTTGCACTTCCTGTCAATCTCATTTTTGAGACTTTTGTATTCATTTTTGCCTGCTTCATTCACTGCATTTTTATATTTTCTCCTTTCATCAATTAAATTCAATATTTCTTCTGTTACCCAAGGGTTTCTATTAGCCCTCATATTTTATATTTTTGCTCCTCTGCTGCCTTCACTATTTTGTCACTCAAAGCTATCTATTCTTCTTCTACTGTATTTCTTTCCCCCATCCTGTCAATTGTCCCCTTATGCTCTCCCTGAAACTCTGTACAACCTCTGATTCTTTCAGTTTATCCAGGTCCCATCTCCTTAAATTTCCACCTTTTTGCAGTTTCTTCAGTTTTAATCTACAATTCATAATCAATAGATTGTGGTCAGAGTCCACATCTGCCCCTGGAAATGTCTTACAATTTAAGACCTGGTTCCTAAATCTCTGTCTTACCATTATATAACCTATCTGATACCTTCTAGTATTTCCAGGATTCTTCCATGTGTACAACCAACCAAGTGTTAGCTATGATTAAGTTATGCTCTGTGCAAAATTTTACCAGGCAGCTTCCTCTTTCATTTCTTTCCCCCAATCCATATTCACCTACTATGTTTCCTTCTCTCCCTTTTCCTACTCTCGAATTCCAGTTACCCATGACTATTAAATTTTCGTCTCCCTTCACTACCTGAATAATTTCTTTTATCTCATCATACATTCCTTCAATTTCTTCATCATCTGCAGAGTTAGTTGGCATATAAACTTGTACTACTGCAGTAGGCATGGTCTTCATGTCTATCTTGGCCACAATGATGCGTTCACTATGCTGTTTGTAGTAGCTTACCCGTACTCCTATTTTTTATTCATTATTAATTGTACTCCTGCATTACCCCTATTTGATTTTGTATTTATAACCCTGTATTCACCTGACCAAAAGTCTTGTTCCTCCTGCCACCAAACTTTACTAATTCGCACTATATCTAACTTTAATCTCTCCATTTTCCTTTTTAAGTTTTCTAAGCTACCTGCCCGATTAAGGAATCTGGCACTCCATGCTCCGATCCATAGAATGCCAGTTTTCTCTCTCCTGATATCGATGTCCTCCTGAGTAGTCCCCTCCCAGAGATCCAAATGGGGGACTATTTTACCTCCGGAATATTTTACCCAAGAGGACGCCATCGTCATTTAACCATACAGTAAAGCTGCATGCCCTCGGGAAAAATTACGGCTCTAGTTTCCCCTTGCTTTCAGCCGTTCGCAGTACTAGAACAGTAAGGCCATTTTCGTTAGTGTTACAAGGCCAGATCAGTCAAACATCCAGACTGTTGCCCCTGCAACTACTGAAAAGGCTGCTGCCCTTCTTCAGGAACCATACGTTTGTCTGGCCACTCAACAGGTACCCCTCCAATGTGATTGCACCTACAGTACGGCTATTTGTATCGCTGAAGCACGCAAGCCTCCCCACCAACGGCAAGGTCCATGTTTCATGGGGGGGTCAGGAGGGATAGTTTCCTGTAGATGAGTATGATTTATTTGCTGACCAGGAATCGTGCAGAAGCAAGTTACTCTGACCAGCTATTGACCAAAAGCAGTACTCATACCATAGCTGCAGTACTCTTATGCCAATTTTCCCATCCTTGCTTGCTATAATGTAAATATTCTCTGCTGCCCTTGCAGGATCATGCACACATGAAAGATCTGTAGGGCGCAGAGGAACTACAACTTCTTGCAGCACAATAAAAAACTTTTCAGCAAACTTACCATCCAGATTAACAGTCAGCATGATTGTATATGAATGCATTAAGGCATTGATGTTAGTTGATTTTGATACAACTCTCTTGGTACCTCTGATTTCCAGAGTTCCTATCATATGAATTTCCTCTTCAAATCCTGATTGGTAATAGTTGAAAACAAATTTTTTACTTATTGATGGGGTAAGTTTGTTTATCTCATCTTCAATTTTTTGGACTGATTCCGCAGTTTGCTGTACATCATCAAGTTGGTGCTTTGTTTGAAATTTTGTTGTCTTACGTCTTCCAGTTCTGTAGCAGTTTGCGACCATCCCCTGCTTCCCTTTACATCGCTGTAATCTATGTCATGCACAGTTTGATGTGCACATCCTGTAAATTGTATCGAGCATCTCTGAAATGCGCAGGCACCAGTTTTTGTAATAGGTGCACCTTATCCTATCTTGAGTATTCATTGTTTCTCTTATGCACCACATGACCGTATTGCTGTGGATTTCTTTTTAATCTGTTCGTAACTAGTTTTTTAGTATACTGTGGATGATCTTCCATGTATGTAATTATGTTTAGTATCCTACCCACTTCTTGAACGGTGATTGTCCTTTACTACATTTCATTGGAGATGGGACTGTCTGACATGGATGGTGAACTGCTCTCCTCAACACCTGCTTCAACATCACTTTCACTGTTAAGCACATATTGTCATCTTTGTACTTCTCATGTACATTGTCTGCACAGTCAAGCATGTATGGCAACACACATTAAACTGATTCATCTTGCAGAAGTGCTAATATTTTGTCTGGCACTTCTTTCTCACTCTACAAAATTCCTAGGGTTGCTTTCTGACAAAGTGTCAGTTTCGACAACTGTTGTTGCAGATATGGTGCAATGTTTGCTTTGATTATTGTTGACATTGCTCTGCTTTGCTTCATCACCACTAGCAGTGTTCTGAATTGCTTGTCGACTAAGCAGCTCATCTCCACTCATAGCCCCGTGCTGTGCTCACCATTGGATATCTCCAGTCCCACCCTCTGTTGATTATTAGCCAATATTGAGGTTGCAGGGTAGGCAATACATTGGGCGTTGAATGCTGTAAACATCATTGGCCTTTTGTGACCTCGGACTCAGATTTAATAATAAGGACTGATTATGGTAGGAAATGTCAGATAAATCCAAATTTTCCAATTAACTGAGTACCCAGAAGTTTCTCTGATAAGTGAATATGTTGGGTAGTCTGACAGTGTGTTTTATCCCATCTGAGCTCTGTTGTCTTATGCTGTGGTTGTTTGCTTCGCTGCATGGGTCACTGCGGGCTGTACTGTTCCAGATATGCAATGAACAGGTATGTAAACAATGTCCTACCCAACATTCAAAATGCTTGTGGAGCAGTGGGGTGAAGTGCTAAGGTTGCAAGAAGATGGTATGCTTAACATTTCCCAACAGAAGGCTACCCGCAGTCAACACCTTTAGAACTGCATACCATTATTTGAGAGAAATGAACATATTAGCACTCAAAAAGGCCAATACAGGATTGCAAAGAAAATTGAGGACTGTAGAATCTTGAATAGTTAGTCCAATGTTTTGTGATAATGCCTTCAAACAATATCAGAGCAACAGCTCACAAACTGGACATCACTCATTGGCTTGCTTGGAATATTGCAATGGAATTGTGAATTGAATTGTGAATTGTAGTTTATTAGTCTCAAGCACATAAATAATCTAAATCATTTGATTCAGGTACAGGAGACACGTCAAAATTTTTATAAAGTTTTACCATATACATACAACACCTGATTTTAACAATTGGTACCATAACAATAATACAATATAAAACTACATACACAATAAAAAACTAACAATTAATTACAACAACTGATTTTAACAAATGGTATCATAATAATAATATAGTTTTGTTACACGTACAATAAAAGACTAACAATTAATTACCCCTTGCTCAAATTATCATGTCATCCTCTATGAATTCTTCTACTGAATAGTAGCATTTATCCCACAGAATCTGCTGTAGCCTTATTTTTAGACTCTCTAGCTTCATATTAAATATATTTTTGCCCATTAGCTTGTTATATATTGTCATCCCCATATACTGTGGAGTTTGTGCATATAATTTCAAATGGCTTCTAGGTAACATAAAATTATTTTTATTTCTTGTGTTGTATATGTGGTTAAAATGATTTTCCTCAAATAATTTTTGTCTGCTGTGTACAAACATTATAATTTCGTAAATGTATATGGAGGGAACTGTTAGGATTTGCAGGTTCCGAAATAATGGGTGACAAGATTCTGTTTGTTGTGCACTACACATGTATCTTATAATTTTCTTTTTCAGTTTCAGGATTCGAGATACACTACATGAATTTTTGATACCCTGCCTAATGACAGGTTCAAAATAACTATGATATGCTCTTTTTTGTGTACTCATGTCAGTAGAGTTTGCTAGTATTTGCATTGAAAATGCAAAGCTGCTTAGTTTATTTGATAGGGACTCAATATGTGTACTCCAGTTTAAGTTGTTGTCCACATTTAGTCCTAGGAATTTAACTGTGTTAACTTCTCCCATAGGATGATTGTGATGAAGTATTTTAAGATCCACACATTTCAAATGTTTGGTTTTGAAATGTACCATATTGGTTTTTGCAATGTTCAGTTTCAAGTCATTTAACTGGAACCAGTTTTCTAGAGTACCCATTGTGCTCACGATGGAGCTCTGAATTTTTTCTGCATCATCTTCAGTTCAAACAGAAGTATCATCTGCAAACAGAACTGACGGGGAATTTATATTTATGGGCAAGTCATTTACATAGAATAGGAACAGGATTGGCCCCAAAATGGAGCCTTGAGGGACACCTTGTGATACTGTACTCCATTTAGAATAATAATTCACTGCATTTGATGTGACACTTACCCTTTGCTTTCTGTTGTGCAAATATAATGGAAAAGGTTTACATTGCTACCATGCACAAGAGATCTCAACTTTGAAAGTAGAAGATTATTCAAGGCAAATGAGTAAAATTTAATTTCTGTTTTGTTTTCCACCATTGCAGTGGTTCACACTCTCAATAAAAATTCATTCATGTTCTCTGTACATTAACATAAATTAAAATATGTAGCAATTAGATGTCATTATTAATAACATTGCACCTTCCAGTACCACTTGTTGACTATTTTATTACAGTGCTGTTTGTGCAGTAGAGCTTATTATCTTTTAAAAATGGCATTTTGATACTTTTAGCATAGCTTATTTACTAACCAAGCATTACCCAGTCAACATCATGAAAAATTCACGTCTAACATAACTTTACTTTTCATGAAGAGGAATTCAACGTATGCTTATCTCTGACTGTTCAACTGAAATGATTATCTTCTGATATTTTAATTAGTAATTCCATTTATTAGATATAAGGAATTAGCTGTGTATTGGGACTTATGCTGTGTATATCTATTAGTTTACTGTGTTTATTTTTATCCATTAATTTGCCTAAGCCCTAGTTTACAGCAAAGATTGAAATTCAGTACGTCCACAGCAGTCAAGCTGTGGAGATAGTAAGAAAAAATTAAGAACAATAATTTTCTTATGTTTTGTAGAAACTCCTGTTTGATGTTTCATTGACCTTGTACTGCCTGTCTCTTCCCATCCATGGTAGAGATAGGATGTAAATTTCTTTTTAGTTCACTAGTAGTGTGAAAATAATTTATTTCACCTGCTTTGTCGCTGTGCATAAATTAGCTGAGACACACACTCCCGGGCAAACTCACTATTGTTCCACCTCTTATGCAGTGCCAGCAAATTTCCTTCATAATTATTATTCTTAAAATTATTAATTAATCAGTAGAGCTGGGCCACTTCAGTTAAATGCATACACTTCCTCATAATTGCCATACATTGTCTTTCATTTAATTTCCATAGCTCCACAATGGTGCATCTCTGACCTATGTCTGTCTGTCAAATTTTGCTCAATTTTACATCCCCTGCTGTGCTCTAACCTTATTATCAGTCTTTTTTTTTCCTCTGCCTTCTAGAACCACACATTGTCAGTGTTCCCAGCTGAGTGGAGTTGCCCTTCTCCTGCAGAGAAGACCCCTATTTGCTCCTCTTCAATGATTGAAGGCTGTGTAACAGTGACTGGCTAACACTTGTGCCACTATATGTTACATTGGCTGGGACGTAATGATGTAGGTACCAGCTATTCCATCCGATAATTCCATGTCTTTCTCAACATTTTATACTGAGCACTTACTGAGACCCATCTGTGTAGTTCCTGCATCTCAGATACAGGATATGTTTTTAATTAAATTCATGTTAATGAGTATAAGTGGAGTCTTCCACAAAGCTTCAGGATTGCAGCCTGATGATCACGATGTCTTGCCATGATATTTCAGCTAACAACCTATCAGTCGTCCTCAGTTGACTTTTCCACAGCAAATTTCTGCTGTGTGGCACTAAGTTTACACCTAATGGAATGCTCATTATGCTAGGAACTTCAAGATTCACATATGTGGAGTAGTTGAAGGCATTTGTTGCTGTGTTTTTTGCAATATTTGATATCTATTGCAATTAAGTCATTATAGTGTTTCATCGGAAAACATTATTGCAGGTGTGGGACACATATGGAAGACAGCTGTACTGCAGTTCAGTTCACGACTACCCAATTACATCTGTTTCATGGACACCTGAAGGAGACTTATTTGCTGTTGGCTCTTTCAATACCCTGAGACTGTGTGACAAATGTGGAGTAAGTCTATTGAAAGTAGTAAATAAGATTGAAAACTATGAAGTTAATTATCTGTGGTTATCATACAACAGTATCTTATTATAGAATTCTATGATCAGAAATGATAGGCTATTGTGTGTATTTCTTTGTTGAGTAAAAGGATTTTAGAGCTGTTAACAAATTGTTCGTGTATACATGTGGATGTGAAAAATCAGCACAAAAGTGTTCGAAAACATGACAAATGCTATTAAAGTAACTTAGCAACATGATTTGCAAAGTATACATGAACTTTTTTGAAAGATTTGTTGATGCCTTCAGCTGCCAAAGAATGTCAGCTAAAGGCATCAAGAAATCTTTCAAAAAATTCAGTGCAGCTGCAGACCCTATCACAGTGAAAATTATATACATGAACTGGTGAAAAATCTCTGAAAAAAATCCCTGAATTATCCAGGTAATTGTTTATATCATTCTACATGAACATCTTCATTTACATCTACATATATACTCTTCAAGCCTCTGTGCATTGTGTGACAGAGAATATTTTGTACCACTGCTGGACATTCTTTTTCCTATTCCATTAACAAAATGGGAAGAGGGAAAAGTAATGCCTCTATGTCCATGTACAAACTGTAATCTCCTTTATTTTGTTCTTATTTTCCATACATGATATGGGAATTGAACATTCTGCACTCACATCCACATTTACATATATACTCTGAAAGACACATTGTGTTGTGTGGTTAGAGTACTTTATGTAGCACTGTCACTTTAATGAAATGATGCGTTTCACAATGTCTAAAATACTGGCAAATAATGATTATTACCAGGGAAATACATTTTCGTCTTATTTAAGTGATTTAGAATGATGGATGCAGCATTTGTGCAAGCAGGATGATGGTAATAGCTGTATCAGGCTTCACAATAACCACTGATTGGATGGTTTATTTCCTGTAATCTTGCCCTTGCTTGGAGATTCACTTTGTCCCATAGAGCTGCAAGTACTGTGATAACCAGTATTACATCATGGGAAAAAGAGATGATGCTAAATCGAAATTCTAAAGAGAACTGTCAGTCAAGGTGTACTAAGTTCATGTAGTGTCGTAGCTCATGGACATTGAATGATGTATGTGGTCTGGGGCTATTGTGGCATATATGCTGCTTCCACAGTTCTCAAGAGTAATTACAGATCTGATCGTCAAAAGTCTACAATATTTCAGTAGATAGCCATTCCACCATCATCAGGTGGCACAGATGGAGTGAAATGTCTGTTGTGGGCTCACTGTATGTTGGGCCATTATGTCAGCAAGTGTGAATATCACACAAGGAACTCAGGTGATTTCACCTGTTGGCTGAAAAGAGCTAATACTGCAGGAGTCCAACATTATTGTCAGCTCTGATGTCATCTCATTTTTCACTGGAGTCGCTTTGGAAGACTGCACAAAGTATCGTGAACTTTTGACAGTTAGATCCAACAGTACACTCGAAAGTCATGGAAGCATTGTATGAAGCATTTCTGTATTGTGACTGATGGATCAATGTTATTTTGTATGAGAAGAAGTGCTTTCTAATAATTTAAAAGAAAGTTGAAAACATAGATAAGCACTTTCACATTTTTAGCACAGATAGAGTTACAGTGGAGAAAAAGTCATGCTTTGGAAGAACTTTCCATATAACAGTCTCTCCCTCTGTTTACTATCTTATTTTATTCTGTACATGAAGAGCCAAGAGTGATCACTTCGCTAACAAAACAGGACTATGCAGTCTCTCTCTTAGACATTTTCTCGTCATCGTCTGAACATACAAGACATAAAAAATAGTCATTTTTGTCATATGCTGGAAATGTTCAGTCACTGCCATGCAGTTTCTTTCAAAACTTAGACGTACTACTCTAGGCCAGGACCCCATAATTTTTGAAGAGACAACACAGGCTACCTTTCTAAAATAAATTAGAGAAAGTAACAGTATATTAAATGATAATGGCATCCTCTTGGGTAAATACATGGAGAAGAAATAAAAACATTGAGGTTCACCAATGACATTGTAATGCTGTCAGAGACTGCAAAGTACCTGGAAGAGCAGCTGAATGGATTGGACCATCTCTTGAAAGGAGGATATAAGATGAACATCAACAAAAGCAAAATGAGGATAATGGAATGTAGTCAAATTAAATCGGGTGATGCTGAGGGATTTAGATTAAAAAATGAGACACTTAAAGTAGTAAAGGAGCTTTGCTATTTGGGGAGCAAAATAACTGATGATGGTCGAAGTAGAAAGGATATAAATTGTAGACTGGCAATAGCAAGGAAAGCGTTTCTGAAGAAGAGAAATTTGTTAACATCAAATATAGACTTAAGTGTCAGGAAGTCATTTCTGAATGTATTTGTATGCAGTGTAGCCATGTATGGAAGTGAAACATGGACGATAAATAGTTGAGACAAGAAGAGAATAGAAGGTTTCAAAACGTGGTGCTACAGAAGAATGCTGAAGATTAGATGGGTAGATCACATAACTAATGAGGAGGTATTGAATAGAATTGGAGAGAAGAGAAATTTGTGGCACAACTTGACTAGAAGAGGGGATCGGTTGGTAGAGCATATTGTGAGGCATCAAGGGATCACCAATTTACTATTGGAGGGCAGCGTGGAAGGTAAAAATCGTAGAGGGAGACCAAGAGATGAATACACTAAACAGATTCAGAAGGATGTAGGTTGCAGTAGGTACTGGGAGATGAAGAAGCTTGCACAGGATAGAGTAGCATGGAGAGCTGCATCAAACCAGTCTCGGAACTGAAGACCACAACAACAACAACAATGGTATAAATTTACAAAGATGAAGCAACCAAGCCATTTGTGCCAATCTCGCATTAACTGCACAAAATAGTGAATACCATAACTATCATTTTTACTATAAATACTGTCTAGAGTTATGCTAAGTTACTAAAGCATGTGAGAAATGTCATATACATTACTAAATTGCTCAAATGGCAAAAAGCAAAGTAATGTTATGTAAGCTTATAGTCATTACTGCCTCTGTCTAACAGGCTGTTTTAACAGACAGAAAATACAAATACAATGTCAACTGCGACCAAGATTAAAGAATTAACTACTCAGTTGAAATTGCAGGACATGGGGCTATGATTTGTGTGTTACTTGTTCATAACATATTCAAAATAATAAACATAAATAATGAACATCAACACTCTAGATTTTCCGATATATAGTAGAGATTAGATAAGGGAATATTTCTAGTTCATTTTTTTGATAGCATCATGTGCATGATGACTGAAAAGTATATTGGCCTAAGCACATGGTAAATGTGCATGATACTAATGCTGGCTATTAGCAATGCATGTTGAATGGAGAAAGGAAAGGGAAGATAATAATATATGTATCTTAACTGTTTGATGTACCAATGTCCAGATAGGATCAAGGTGCACCAAAAGTCACATTACCAAAACACTTTTGTAATGAAGAAAAATAAGCATAAGTCACATTGAGTTGAACATAGAGGAACATACTTAAGAGAAAGCAGATGAGGAATCTGAGGAATACAGTAGGGGTGAGTCCTTAAAATATACAGGAAAAGGGGTGGAGAGTACAGTGGTATATAATATTAAATGTGACTGAACCTTCATATATAAATTTGTGTAATTATTAGTGTAGGTGTACCAGTGACAGTATGATCCACACCAAAATGAGAATGAATGGGCACTGTTGCTGTGAACATAGGTGGGTGATTAGGGATTATCATTTTGTGGAAGGAGGTATACTTGATGGTTCCTGTAGGAGAAGGATGCCATTTATTTGGAGGGTCATTCAAAGGTTGCAGATTAGATGAACCTCCCTGAGCTGTGTTGTCTATTGTGTATACAAATTTAATAAATGAATGGTAAGTATGCAAGTGTTTGAGTTCTGTGTGCTGTTCATCAGACAGAGAGGAGTAAGTGGATAATTACAGCATGCAAGACAATGAAAGTTGTTAGTTGCTTAAACGTGTAACTCTTCTGGTTTGGTGGCAGTGCTGTAAAGGTTAAAAATATTACATTTCTATACATGCTGTAATGAATCTCCTGTTATACCTAATGTGGGCATAATAGGCAGATTGGTACATTTTGCAGAATTTTGTAGACTTTTCTTTTCGTTAACAGAAACCTGGTTTGGTAAGAGAGTTGTATTAGGGCTGTTTATACCATTTGTGACTGGCTGAGCTTTAAGGTTGAACTGATACATTATTATGTAGTAAATCTAGCTACTTACCTGTCTTACTTGATCCAGTGTAGAGCAAGGAAGAGATACAGGTATTGTTGATAAGCCATAGTTTCCTTAAAAGTGTGGTTGGTTGAGTGGGTTAGTTAAGTAAGTGGCAGTTCTTATTTGTGTTGCTACACTCTCGATAACTGTCAATAGCAGAGTATTAAAACCGATTTTCAGGGCCATCGGTGATGAAGCCAGTGGTGATGATTCAGTAGAACTGGCGAATCATTTTTCGGCCCAATGGTAAGACTTCTCCCAATAAGGGGTCCCTAGGATGGGGAGTTTGATGGGTATCTATCTTTGGGGTCTGTCACCTTTCCTTCTTTGGTTCCCACACTCCTAGTCTTTCTTTTCCTTTCTTTCTTCTGCCCAAAGAGTACTGTGTCAATTCTGCCTATTTCCATTGCTGAAATCCTTCTCTCATCCATCTTTTACAACTTATTTTTACAAGACTGCTAGAGACACAGCACACATACAAGTGACTTCTTGATGATGTACAAAACATTAAACTGGTAATAGTAACAGATCATTACTCCAAGTCCAATGAGCATGGTTAAGCAATGAGTCCTTATCCTACTTATAAAATGAACTGATGATTAAACTAAATGCATAACAGAATTACCAGTCTTCATTGTGGTCAGTTCACAGGTGTAGAGAGTTAGAGCCAATGCAATAAATAAATAAATAAATTTATGACCAGGGCATGTTACAACTGTAACTTACTTCATGAATTTCAGTTAACCATTTTACAGCTATAGATGAGCCCTTTGCTTTCCAAGCTGAGGCAGTGTTTGTTATGGCTGTACTGCTTGTCAAATACTACTGCTTGTGCTGAGAGATGGCATTCCAGCTGATATGAAATACTTATCACCCAATTTTTCGAAAATTATTAGGTGAAAAAATTTGATTTTTGCCCTTCTTACAGTCTAATATCTTCAATCAATAAAGAATTGAATTTCATTTCATCATCAGTCATACTTACTGTGCTCCATCAAATGAAGTAAAGAAGTACACGTAATTTTAGAGAGTTCGCTGAGGTAAAAATGCATTGCGTAAACTTCGCGTTTGGTTCATTTCAGTTAACACATTGCAGTGAGTGAAATGTAAGTAAGATATTTAAATTAATTTAAAATTAAAGTCAGAATGATACAAAATTTGGTTCCCGAGGTATTGGGTTTTATATCTGATGGACAGTCAGGCACGACATGCCTAGTTCCGTCCATGCGGACTTGCTGGCCACTATGAAATACTTATCATCCATTCTTAAAACTGCTACGTGAAAAGAATTTATTTTTGCACATCTTACAGACTAACATCTTTGCTTGATAAAAGGATTGAATTTCTTTTCGTTACATACCATAGTTGCTGTGCTGCATCAAATTAAGTAAAACATCATGCAAAATTAAAGGTTCTGCAGAGGTAAAAACTTTGTATATGGTTGCAGTGAATGAAATGTAGATAAGATATAAAAAAAAATATTTAAAATTGAGAGCAGAAGGATGTCTCACATTACACACCCACTCATGTCCATGCACATCAACAATCACGGTTATAACAATCATCATATCTCTTAAACATTTCAAGATATCGAACAGGGTTTTCCGCAAATTATAACAAACAATCAGGCACATATGTTGTGTGATAAATATCTGAAAATTTTTTATTTGCCAAGAAATGGAAGTAACTTGTCAGCAGCAGTGAGTGATCATCAGCTCAGAACGCATACAGACATCCAGAACACTGTAGGAAAATCCAAGTGGCATGCATATACATGTCCACAACATCTTCGGAATGGTGTAGCAGGATGTGTACATGCCCACAGCAGCAAAAGGGTTAATAGTCCAGTCAAATGATTCTCAAAGAGAACAAATAGTGGAAAGTTTTGTAGAATTGTTTGTTTTTTTTTTCAAACTTTCTATGTTGTTTTGAGGGTGCTAAATCCAAACTTTTGAAGTCCCACCAAAATTTCAGCCTGAAAATGACTCAAAAATGGAAAAAATCTTCAAAAAAGTGGTACTTTTTTGGTTTTTTGCTTATAACTCTGAAAAAATGCAGTACTCCGCAAAGCTGAGTGTTTGTTAAACTAAAGAGGATAAAAATTTGCACAAAATAGAGGTTAGCATTTTTTCAAAGCTGAGCAGACAGTCCTTCTCAGGACCTAGCACCTCAGTGTACTTTGCTGCACATCTGTTACTGAATTCTATCCTTCACTAGTGTCATGATGTCATTGGAGTGGCTGGTAGTTGATACTTGCCGTGATGGAGGGATAAGACGTTTGTGTAATGCCAGTGACATCTCCCCCTCCTGATAGACTGTGCAAGAAGTAGGGAAATGATATAGTGACTGTTTCATTTGTGAAGAAATCAGCTGTAGTTTGTTTCAAAAACAATGGATACAAAATTCTTCAAATAGTTCATATGTCGAAAAGGTCATCGCCAGAGGAAGAACTACAATGTGTGGTTGAAACAGCAGCAGGCATACATGTTGAAGATATTCAATCACAGGTTTAGAACAAAACAAAATATTCCCCTCCAGGCCAGTTTCTTACAGATCATCCCTGGTTCTGTCCAAAATTTCGTTACTTGACTAGTGATGATGAAGAAATGAGGAAACTAGAATAAATAGAAGACCAAAAGTGTGGCCCTAGCATGCAACATTGTGGCAGCTATCAGACCCAACACTTTCATGTCACCATTACAGATTGGGATGTAAATTCTTTGAAATTTCATTAAAACTGTTGTATTAATAATATCACATTCTGATACTTATTATTATTATTATTATTATTATTATCATTATTATTGTTACCAAATACAAACTAAACCATTAAGTATTATGTCATTTACATAAGTTATTTGAACACCTTTTAATGGTAGGATTGGTGAAAGTTTTCATTTTGCCATTTGAATGAACATCATAGCATATTGAGATGTAAGGAGTTGGGTTTTGGTGGTGGCACCTGAAATTACGCTAACTTCAACATTCACTATACACTGTAAGGTTGATCTGATGAAAAAAGAATTTGAACTTACTTTGTGAGAAATTTAATGCTCTTTATTTTCATAAATAGTCAACTTAACAAAAATTGAGTAGTTTCTGAATTGTAAGTAAAAACCCCAGAAAAATTGCATTTTTTCGTTGTTGTTATCATTTGTGACCCATTTCAAGTACAAAATTTTGGTGGGTCTTTGAAAATTCAGTTTAAGCACCCTCAAAAACAAAAAAAAAAGGAATTTACAAAATTTTGCTCTAAGAATCTCCATTTGAATGGACTGTAATGTTGAATGAGTGACTATTCCTAAATTTGTTTTTGTGACTGTAATCAAAGAAATACAACATCAAGAACATTGTAAGGTTTAGGGGTTACTTGCTCTTGGCAGGCAATCCACTTGTGATAATTAAGCAATGGTATGACTGTATCACTCTTAAAAGTTTTAAAAATTTGATTCTACAAAATAGTTTTCAGTTCTGAACTTGGAAAAGATGAATATGTTCTAAAGACTAATTGTAAATAATTTTTTTTTAATGTTATGAATTCCAAAGCGTGTTCAGCATTACTAGTATTATTTGTTTGTTTATATTCAATAACTGTGATGACATAGTTCTTTTAAGGAGAGTGATATGTGGTGTAAAATATCGCTTAGGTAGAGTGATGTGTTGCACATACCTACAGTACTGACAAATGGTAATTGCCACCCAGATAAATATAATTTATTTTAGTTAAGTGGTTTAGAATTACGTACTGTGTAGAAACCTGCTGTTATCAGGAAAGTACACAGGTTCTGGGATGGACACTGTGTTTCTGCAAGGCAGGACAATGATAGCAGGTGTATCATAATTCACTGTACCTGCTGATTGAGTGATTTATACTCTGCAATTCTGTCCCAGCTTGGAGTTGTGCTGCACGCCATAGAGCAATGAGTGTCATGACAATAAATATTACATAATGGGAACAAAAGTTAAGTGTTTGTGTATAGTAACTGATGGAACAATATCATTTTATATAAGAAGTAGTGTTTTCTAATAATATGTAATGCTATACAGGGAGGTCAGAAACAGTCTGTGAAATTTGGAAGGGTTCTGCAGGACAGAGTGTGCTGACAAGTAACTCATAACAAAAAAAATTGATAGATTGTGCTATTTCTGAGTTTCTTTTAGAATTAAAGTTAGCCAATCAGTTTGTTGTGAGTGCAGGTTCAAACACTTACACGCACTAAAATGTGGTAATGCACAAGCATCCTGTTGTCCATTAGTTATCAGTTGTTGAAATGCTCATACCTCTCTTTTTGTTGTGCCTATCTGCAACTCAGCATCTCCGCTATATGGTGAGTAGCACCTTTTTTTCACAATATTGTTTGCAAAAGCTGCGTTTTTTTGGTTTGAGGAAACACATTTAGTGACACCACCTCTGGCAGACTGCATGAATTTGTGCATGTGATGATGTGATTGCCTAACTTCAATGTTAATAACTTAGAAATGGTGCAGCATATTGGATTTTTTTTCTGTGCAGCCTTGCTCGCAGCACACTTACAAGCTTTTCAGACTGTTTCTGACCACCCTGTATAAAGATAAGTTGCTTAACATTATTACCAAAAATCTCAAAAGTTCTTAACCAATTTAATTCTGATGATGTTTACACTATGCTATAATAAATATCAAGACAGATATAAGCTATGTGTTTTTAATATACATGATATATAAATCCATACTCATATTATAAACACAAAAGTAAGTCTGTCTGTCATGCTTTCATGAATAAACGACTCTACTGATTTTGATGAAATTAGAGATTGTGATAGCTTGAATGTTCAACAAGAACATGGGCTATTTTAAAAAGTGTGTAGCACAAGATATTTATTGATTTGAGGAGTGTAATGTGAAATATGTGACAATAATTACTCCTGGAAAAGCTGTTTACTCTTTGACTTTTGAACTCCTATCATATTTGTGAAAATGTTTTTATTGTTTGATATTTTCTATGTTATATGATTCAACATAATTAATACAATGCTTATACAACCCTCAATGTGTCTAATCTGTACTTCCATACTAAAATCATTCACAAACCCATTGAATTTTAACCACTGAGCATCACGTGTCTCTTAAAGCCTCTGAAATGCTTGAGAACTCATGACAATGGCACCATTTAAATGCTGTTTGACAAAAAGAGATATGTTATGCCTTTACATGTAGACTATGGGATGCTTTTTGTGAGGCTTCATTTGATTATGATTTGTGAGTGCAGCTGAAGTTAACAGGCAGACATGTGAAGGCAACTGACATGGCACATGCAAATATTATAAAATTTGTGCTGCATCAAACTACAAGTTACTTAGTTTCTCTATTTGCCAGTTTAACACTGATTAATAATTTTAGAAACTCTACATTTTATTTTAGTATTATCACCATCACTCATCATAATAAAACTATTGATATGCAGCTTGTGGTCTTGTAGTTTGATTTTCGACTGGGTTGAATTTACTCCTCTCAGGACTGAGTGTATGCGTTGTCCTCATCATCATTTTATCTTCTCAGACACACAAACTGCCAATGTGGAATCAAATACAAAGACTTGCACCAAGTGGCTGAAATGGGCCCCTTGGCTAGTAAAACTGTACATGGATTTCATTTCATTGCTTATATAATCCTCAATGTGTTGTCGAGGTTAGAGTCCAGCCACAGTTAACAGCTAGCATACAATGCTTATATAATCGTCAATGTGTTTAATCCATACTTCCATGTCAGTATTACTAAATGTGAATGTAACATTTTCGGTTACATTTTCATGACTAAACTGCTAAACCGATTTCAAGGAAATTAGATACAGAGAATTTTGAACCTCAAGGAAGGACATAGGCTACTTTAGAAAAAAAAATCCATGCCTAAAAGATGAACTAAGGAGTGGAACCTATTTTTTTTTTTTTTTTTTTTTTTTGAATGATTTCTTGAAGCCTTCAGCTGCCATTTTCTTTATTTCCTGTACAATTGTACAATTTCAACAACTGCTCAAAAGTAACATGCTCCTAAAATAGCGTGAACACCTCGAAATAATTTATGAGCATAACATGATGTCATAGGAGCAACAACATATATGAGGTAATCTGTTCCCAAAAATCATCCATAAAATACTTGAAAATGGCCTAAGGCCAAAATTGTACAATCGTACAGGAAATACTGAAAATGGCAGCTGAAGGCTTCAAGAAATCATTCGAAAAATTCATTGCAGCTACGGACCCTATCGCATTGCAAATCTTTTTTTATAATGATGAACATGAACCGTGTTAAAAACTTTGTTGCATAATGTACATGTTGTATAATGTATGGATGCCAAGCCCCTCTGTATGCCATGTCATCATTCACTGGGCAATAGCTTACTTAATCGCCATCACTCATAATAACAAGTTTATTGAGGTGGGAGCACAGCTGTGGTTAATAGCTTGTATAATTTATAAAGAGGAACCACTGTTAGGAAATATCTCAAAAGTTCTTGACCAATCTAATTCAATTTTTACACATTACTGAAATAAACTTACAGATGAACATTGGCTATATCTTTTTAAATATATATTATATGTTAATACCAGTGGAGAAACCCAGTATTTCCCAGGTATTTGTTTATAGCTGTTTTATGATGACATACCTCCTGAACTAAGCATTGTCAATGACATAATTTTGTAGCTATATTCATTGACATATGTGGATACCGCCTGCGAAATTTATAGTGAATAGAGTTAGTAGCAAAAAAGTAATAAATTTAAAGTCATGTGTTATGTAAATGTTTTACAGACATCTCATTACTGTTATCATATCTCCTGAACTATTTGTTGTAAAATGATATAACTTTGCACTTACTTTTCAGCAGCATATGTGATTACTGTCTGTACAATGAGTCATGAATACAGTTAGTAGTAAAGAACTAACAAATTGTAGCATCATGTCTCAGTGATACTTTTACTGCATGGATGGTGGAAAAGTAGTAAACAACAGACATTTTTCTTTGCATCATTTTGTAGGGCTTGTCAGTGAAAAAAATTTAATCAAGTTTTGAAATTATGTAAAAATTTGTTTCAATTCATTAACTGCTCTCATTCTTAAATACTGGATGAATAAATTCTGGGAATTTAGGTGTTGTTGGCTATGCTTCTTTGTCATCCTCATCTGTTTGATAGATAGGTAATTTTCACCCTGCAGTGTCTGTCACCTTGTAATATGTGTAGGTATATGTTATAATTATATAATAGAGAAATGCAAGGACTACCATAGCACACTTGTCATCAGACCCAAATTCTCAACTTATCCACACACTACTAATGTAGTGCCCCTTGCCAATTATCCTCATTATTTGAAGCATTTCACTGATTTCTGTAACAGTTTGAGCATGATGTACCATCCTCATCTTAATTATGTGTGTGGTGCCTTTTCTTTTGGATGTGTCTGAAAGAGCAGACACATTTTTTTTTTAAATTCAGCCATATGGCCACAGTGGTCATTGCAATGACATGAATTACACTGGCACATCTCCTGTCAGACCCAAATTCTCAACTTGTCCATACACTAAAGATGTAGTACCCCTTGCCCATTATCCTCATTAATCACGGCATTCTGCTGATTCCCATTCTAGCATGATGTGCATCCACACTGAAGTGATCAATTGATTATCCTCACTGTAATTATATATGTGGTGTCTTTATTTGGACATGTTTTCTATTAAAACTGATTCCATGAAAGGAAATGCTGTACTGTGCTGTGAAATCGTTCCCCAGAAAATGACCAGAAGGGTACACATCTGCCTCCTGCTGCCATGAACCAGATGAAGGTAGCGACTGCTGAGGTGTGAGTGGGTCCAGCTCTATGGGTATGACAAGAGATTGCGAGGGCTCTGTCTCCATGGGGTCATCCTGTGGTGTTGTGAAGACATCCTCTGTGGGCAGCTGTGACCACACTGTCCTGTGGACCCATGAATCTAGTGGAAGAGAAACTGAAAGATCATCATGTACATGACATAGGTGACGTTAATTTTTATGGCGGTGCTGCAAACCATCAGGACCTGAATTAAGATACATGCAAGCACCAAGTCAACAGATGATCTCGCCTTGTGCCTACCATCCACTGCTGCTAAAAATGCTGTAAAAGGCAATATCATGCATTGCGAGGCGATACTTGTTACCTTCCTTCGGCACCGGATGCTGAGGATGGTGAAGCAGGTGGAGCAGTGTCTGCTGGCGGAGGCCATGAAGCAATTCCACCGGTGATGGTCCATCTCATGGGTGCGAACGATATGAGGTGAGAAACAGTTGCAATGCTTTTTCCTGGTGTGTGAGGAGTGAAGTTTGGCCATCTGCTGCTTGAATGTTCTGACAAAATGTTCCACTTTGCTGTTTGACTGTGGATGGAACGGTGCACTAGTTAGATGCTGTATGCCATTGCGTTCAAAAAATGTTTCAAATGCATTTGATGTGAATCGAGGGCCATTGTCAGACACTATTACTTCAGGTAAACCTTCTGGGCAAAAAAATGGATGTCAACAGCTGAATTGTGCTACATGATATTGTCGAGTTCATTGCACAGCAAAAGGAAACTTGCTAAATGAGTCAACCACAATTAGCCAGTGAGTGTTCCAGAAGGGTTCCGCAAAGTCTGTGTGCACACATTGCCATGGCGATTGCAACTGAGGCGAAGCAGAGAATTTTTGTGATAGGGGTGGCGCTTATATTCACTTCTTTCAGATGTTGCTCCTGCTGCGATGTGATCTAATTCTACACAGCATTGGCCAACGTTTCCCCTCTGCCTTCTCAGGTCTTCTGTCCATCTTTGTTCTGGGCTTGTGGTTATGCCAGAACACATTTCATTTCTTTAATATTGCCTTTAAGTTCATCTAGTTCATCTCTCTTATATAGACCCCCTACATACTCCTTCCACCTTTCTGCGATCCCATCTTTGCTTAGGACTGGTTTACCATCTGACATTCATACATCTGCTTCACTTTTCTCCAAAGGCCTCCTTAATTTTCCTGTAGGTGGTATCTGTCTTCCTCCTTGTGAAATATGCTTCCAAATTCTGACAGTTGTCCCCTAGCCATTCCAGCTTAGCCATTGTGCACTTTCCATCTATCTCAATCCCTTCATTCCCTTTTGCTTTCATCATTTGCTGCAGTTTCATATTTTCTCCTTTCTTCAATTAAATTTAATGTCTCCTGTGTTATCCAAGGATTACTATTAAGCCTTGTCTTTTTATCTACTACGTCTTGTCTATTTACCTATTTGATCCTTTGCTGCCTTCACTATTTCATCTTTTAAAGCTACCCATTCATCTTCTACTGAATTCCTCTCCCCTGTTCTGGTTGGTAATTGTCTAATGCTCCTTCTGAAACTTTCAACAACCTTTGGTTCTTTCAAACTATCCAAGTCCCATATCATCCACTCCCTGCTATTTTCCAATTTCTTTAGTTTTATTCTGCAGTTCATAACCGATAAACTATGATTAGAGCCCACATCTGCCTCTGGAAATGTCTTACAATTTAAAATATGATTCTGAAATCACTGTCACACCACTATATAATCAATCTGAAACCTTCCAGTTTCTCCAGGTCTCTTCTGCTTATATAACATTCTTCCTTGATTCATAAATGAATTGTTAGCTATGATTAAATTGTGCTCTGCGCAAAATTCTACTATGCAGCGTCCTCTTTCATTCCCTCAGTCCATATTCACCTACAATTTTTCCCCCTTTTCCTTTTCCTAATGCCAAATTTCAGTCCCCCAATCCCCCACCAACCTTCATAAATGCCTTTTTTCCCTGTTTAAATTTTCTAACCTACCTAATGGTTAAGGGATTTAATATTCCACAATCTGATCCGTAGAATGCCAGTTCTGTTTCACCAATGATGACATCCTCTAGAGTAGTTCCCAACTGGAGATCCGAAAGGCGACCTGTTTCACCTGCAGAATATTTTATTCAAGAGGATTCCATCGTTGTATAATCATCGAGTAGAGATAGATGCCCTCAGGAAAAATTAAAGCTGTAGATTCCGCTTGCTTTCAACTGTTCACAGTACCAGCGCAGCAAGGCTGTTTTGGTTGGTGTTACAAGGCCAGATCAGTCAATCACACATACTGTTGTCCCTGCAACTACTGAAAAAGCTGCCACCCTTCTTCAGAAACCACACAATTGCCCTGCCTCTCAATACATACCCCTCCATTTTGGTTGCACTTGTGGTATGCCTGCCTGTATCGCTGAGGCACACAAGCCACCCCACCAACAGCAAGGGCCATGGTTTGTGCAGTAATCTTTTGTATCAGAAGTGGACAGTGGAGTGACAACAAGGATTTACCCCATTGTGAAGTCTGTGACTTGTTGATGCCAAGTGCCGGTGCTATGGACCCAAGGTTTCTTGAACTTTGGCATCTACAGCTGTCATGCAGCAACAGGACCAAGAACAATAAAAATTGCAACAAGAACAGTGTACTGCTATCATTCAGCCCTTGTCTCAACAGCAGCAACATCAGTCAGTGGTCACAGCTGCACCCCAACACCTTCATCTGCTTTGACAAGGCTTCAGAGGGCTCGTATGTATACCCCAGTGTTTTGAACCGCATTGTATTCAAAAAATGGCTCTAAGCACTGTGGGGCTTAACATTTGAGGTCATCAGTCCCCTAGACTTAGAAATACTTAAACCTAACTAACCTACACGTCCATGCCCGAGGCAGGATTCGAACCTGCATTGTATTGCTTATAGCATTTCCATTAAGCAGCAAACTGCTTTACTCTTGTGTTCTAGCAGAAATTTGTATTAAGTGGTGCAAAAACTGTGACCATTCTCCAACTATAGTGATTTATCTTTCAAAGAACTATTTCTAGCTTCTGAATACTATGGTCATCAGTCACACCTTGCTGTAATGATGCTGAAATTTAATCAGTGTCATAAACAACACGAACAGTCTTATGAAGCTTGGGTTACAGATTTTTAGGCTTTCATATGTCAATTCCATCTCACTTGTCAGAAATATATTATTTCCATGTTGGAATCGTCTAGTCTAGTGCCCAACAGGCAAGTTATTGCCAAAGCGTTAGCCACATCTGATCCTAGGCTCTGTGAAATTCTTAAAAATGATAAATCCTTGAAGGTCACTTCCAAAGCTTAGCATAATTTCACTAACAATATTGAAGTCTCAAAAATGGTTAGTCGCCATCACAAGCAACAGTCAGCTGACTATTGTGATTAAATGTCTTCTTTTTATGTCTGTAAGTCTTATCCAAGTTCAATTTCATCCAGATCATTGGTGTCAGTTGGGAGTATGTCAGTCATAATGGTCCTCTCTTATTGCTGTATAAACACTTTTTTAAATTTTAAATGAGTGTGTTAGGAACACTTTCTCCCCTCAATGCTAAAGTATTCACAGCTCCAGTCATGCCCAGACCATGGCAGATGCCATTCAAGAAGTTGTTACTTGCATCACACTGCACACTGCTTGATGTGTGACAAACTCAGGCACTTGGCATTTGTGTGTCAATAAGTTGCCCACCATCATCTTGTACCAAAATTGTCTGGTGACAGCACTTCACTCCACACACTCACAACAGCTGACCAGGTAGTTCCATGAGCATCACTGAAGCTGACCTAGGCTCGTACTATTTCTAGCTAATCAATGGAGTTCTAGTTTGACACCAGAGCTGCCATGTCATTAATCAATGAAGACACATATCAGTAGCTTGGCTCATCTTTGCTGCAAAGGACTCAGTGTCAGGTAATGTCTTACTGCCAAAAGACAATTCCTCTCCTCAGTGAATTGTCGTTTACAACTAAGCACTAAGCACAAAAGTATCAAGTGCACTTACTTAATGTTGTTAATGTTTTCAATATAGATGTGGTTATGGTATTTGGTTTGAGAGTAGTGAATTATGTAAATTTAGTGTCCAAAGCAGTGCCGTTTTCTGATCTCACTTTTCTTTGCAAAACATGCAATTAGATTTTCAAACCATTACTATATTGTGCAAATAATTGTGCTGCTCATATCCCCATGAAACCAACAGCAGAACCAAAATTTTGTAGAGCTCATCTGATACCATTTGCTGCTAGGGATGCTGTTCAGACTCAGCTTGCATCGCGTCAGGAACTAGACATCATTCCATGCATGATACCTGTGGTTTTAATTAAAAAATATAATGGATATTTACACATCTGTGGAAATTTTGAGGCATTTATCAATGTTCAGTCCAACATTAATCTCTATCCTATACCTTGCCCAGAGGTTATTTTACTAAAGCTAGCCAGAGACCAATATTTTTCAAAAATCAGTTTTAAATATGCTTATGTCCAACTTCCATAGGATAACAAATCAAAAGAGTTGCTGGTTTAAATACACAAATACACCATTCAGCTTGTACCAGTATGACTGGTTTTCATTTGGGGTCATAGTGCCCCTGCCATATGGGCCATTCTGTGTCAAGTGTCCCAGTTTAGATGGTGATCCCAACTCTTCAATTTTGATGAAATTTGTACAGGATGCACCTGAGGGCCCTACATAAACGTATGCAATGTTTCAGGTTCACCTGTATTTTGGTTGAGATGCTAGAGCCATTTTCATGAAGACCACTTTTACAGAGACCGAAAAGTCGTGAATAAATCGTCAAGTTTGGCATTCCACTGTTACTAATGTAAAAGAGCTAGGCTCTTGCTTCTGGGCATAGTGGTACAACTTTGTGTGCTCTACACACAAATGTTGCAAGCAGAGTTCAGAAAGGAATTCATTTGGCATAATCTCAGTTCAAAGTGGGCAACAGACCATGTCACAAGAAATTTGCCCCATAGTTTAACGAGGGATAAGTAGTGGAGAAAGTGCCCTATGGATCTGGTCTGTTGCCAAAATACCGTCTGCTTGGGTGTTTAGTATATCACAAATTTTGGCCTGGCTTGTGTGTATAATTACTGTGCTACCATTCTGTAAATTTGCTAAAAAACATGAATGTATCAAAATATATTTGTGTTCAAAGTCATGTATCTCAAAATGGATACCTACCACATTACATTCATTAACACCATTCAACAGAGCACATTTCATTCTATCAGAAAAACTTATTTCCATTTTGGTGTCTCTTTGGGTAAGATGCAAAATATTTGCCTAAACTATTGACTTTTTTGACAATTCGGAGAATCCTTGCATTGGTCCATGGTGGCTATGCCACTACCAATCTCAAAACTGGTAACCCCATCGCCAAGGCGCCACGTCCAATAGCCATGCAAGGTCAGCCATTTGTGGGTTTCTTTACTGCAGGTTCCCAAGCCTGAAAGTGGGTGTCTAGCAGGTTCCCAAGCTGGAATGCAAATATCTATCAGGTTCCCAAGTCTGAATGTGGGTATCTAGCAGGTTCCCAAACCTTTTTTGGGTCTCTCTGTGGTTCCCAAGCCATAATACAGAATTCTTCAGTTGTTAAATGTTTTAAATTTTTAAGCCGATTTCCAAAACTTTTGCTTCCAGCAAACTGTATTGCCACCCCATTAGTGAAGCAGCTGGGACTGGTATGACTGTAATTATCCATTGTTCTGATATCCAGCATATGTCTCTTCTAGTAGGCCAATGAAATGATTGAGCAGCTCCATGAGGATGCATTAAATTAATCAAGGCATCTTTTTCTTCACAGGAAACTTCACAGATATTTCCTATCCACCATTTTCCATCATCAACGCAAGCAACATACTGGCCAGGCTGTAGTTCATTAATAGCAACATGTTTAGTAGCTACTTTTGCATGTCAGTTAACATTTGCTATAAAGTATAATGTATCATTTGATACTCTGTGAATCTTAAGTCACTTTTCATCAATTGTCACAAAATGGTGATGGTCTCTTGTGCCAGACACTGTACATCCATCCTCAAAACGTTTCTATTGATCAATTTTTGCATCTTCTATAATTTCTTTTTTAATATAAATAAATTCATTGCCATGAACCCTTTTTTTTTCAATATTCAAACAAATGAGTTGGTATTGTCAATTGCTGCTAAATGCTTAACTGTGCCCCGAGTTCCATCACTTGGTGATTTCCCATGGCTTGTTCCAAAAAAATTCCATTCTGCAATAATGCCAAAATCTTTTTTATGATGGCAAAGATTTAGGGAACTCTTAAAATTTTTGTACTGTGCTGCAGAACCATTGCTAAAATAATGAATATGCTTAATTTCTTTAAAAATGCACTTAAAGGATTTGATCAAGTACATTAAAAACACATGCACTGTAACTGTGTCATGTCGGAGGCAATCACTGATTATGCAGTAGCTGACACTCTTTAGGTCTTCATTACCTTTGTAGTAAATGACAAGTGGATGTATTGTAGCTTGACTATTTTCCCAATGGAATCCCTGCACTGCGTCTTGGACAATAAAGGAGTAATTTTCTGCAAAATCCATTAATATAATCAATTCTCTTGGTTTGAGACCTTCTTTAATGATTTGCAAATGCTTGCTCTGATGATTTGCAATGTAGTGGTGAGTAGAAAGGGCCAACAGTTTTGTAACTAATAGTTCAATGAATTCTTCAACTGTCATTTCTCTGGTTTCAAGTGTATCTCTATCGGTGTGAGTCCATTGTTTGAACTGAACTGTATCCTCAGGATCAATATCTGCAAAAAGCATTTTCTAAATATTCATTTAGAGCTTCTGTTCCTGGACATACTTCACAGTGATGAAGCAAGCAATCCTTTGTTTCCAAATTACAGACAATTTTGCTCAGTAAAATTTTGTAATCTTCTTTTATTGGGCTATGTGCCAACGTTAGTTCCAAATTTTGATGTATTGTGCAGACACAAACTGAATGTGAACCAGCTGTGCCTACAGTCACACACCATTTTGGCCTTAATCCACAAAATTTGGAAAATCCAATTTCTGGTCCATTTGTATTGTGGTATGCAACAAACATTTCTTTTAAGTTGCTCAGTAATAAGTATTTCTGTTTTTTAACTTTTTCTCCATCTATCCAAACAGTAATACAGCCCTTTTTTGCTGGACAAATCTGACTAAACTCTCCATTATAAAAATGTTCTGTGACTCTTGCCTTCACATCCTCAGACAGCTTTTTCCCACATTTATCTTTGGGCTGTGCTTTATGTACCATTCTTTCTGAAACTCAAAATTCTTCCATAGTCTTTTTGATAGACCAGCTTTAGGGAACTAAGGTCAAAATTTGAATTTTCTCCTTATTATTTCATATATGTAGTTTTTCTTTCAGTTCTTTGATCAGCTCAATGTAATCTGAACAAATAAAGCATTGCTTGCTTGTGGATGGTTGCTCCAATTCACTGGAATCTAGTCCTCCCACTTCTCCAATTTTCTGCACTTCAACTTGATGTATTTTGCGCTTTGCGTGTCCTTTTGTACCCCTTGCACCAATTCGTTGAAATTTTAATGGTGATATTCCAACAGATGTTGAGCTTGTATTCAAATTGTGACCAACATCAGTCTCATCATCTTCATCTGGCTGATATGTAACGTCCATTTGTGAATATTTCACTACATCAAATTCTTTTCTACAGGAAGGGCACATTTTTTTGGCCTGGTTTAATATCAGACATGGTTATCCTGTTTAGTAGGTCAGCTGTTTCTATGTTGATTGAGTACAAGCTTTTTTATGTAGTGTGGTTTTTCTTGCCAAAAGGGTTGCAGCATGATCATTGCAAAAATTCAAATCTTCTTAGGAGTAAAGCTTCATGATGGAAGCATAGTTGAATATTTTCAGTAGAATGTAAAGCAAAAGTAACTCTTGTTCTTCTAAGGAAAGTTGCTTCGCAGCTTTCAGTCCTTTTAAGGCACTGTATGTCGTTAAATTATGTCCAAAACTTCATAAATTAACTTGATCTTGTTCTTCCATTTTAGCAACAACTTGATATGCTTCAGACACTTAAATCAAGTTGTCAAGTCCTAAATAAAGAAAAGAAATAAAATTAAAAGCATTCAGCTTCCCAAAAATTATGTAGCAGTCTCTAGTACAGTTAAATAGTTAAATTTAGCAATGAACCTGTCACAAACAGGTTTAAAATCACCGAATAAACAGCAAAATGAATATTTAAACAATGAAGACATGATCAACAGAATTCCAAATTTTAGATGACATTTTTGCACCTTACCCAGAGAGACACCTAAATGAAAATAAGGTTTTCTAATAGAATGAAATGTGCTCTGTTGAATGGGGTTAATGAATGTAATGTGGTAAGTGCCCATTTTGAGATACATGACTTTGAACATGGGTATATTTTGATACATTAATGTTTTTTAGCAAATTTACAGGATGATAGCACAGTAATTAAACACACAAGCCAGGCCAAAATTTGTGATATACTAAACACCAGACAGACTAGTTTAGCAAAAGACCAGGTCCATAGTGCACTTTCTCCACTACTTATGCCTCGTTAAACTATGGGGCAAATTTCTTGTGACGTGGTTTGTTGCCCACTTTGAACTGAGATTATGCCAAATGAATTCCTTTCTTAACTCTACTTGCAGCATTTGTGTCTAGAGCACACAAAGCTGTACCACCATACCCAGAAGCAAGAGTCTAGCTGTTTTACATTAGGAACAGCGGAATGCCAAACTTGACGATTTCTTCATGATTTTTCGGACTCTGTAAAAGTGGTCTTCACGAAAATGGCTCTAGCACCTCAACCAAGTTACAGGTGAGCCTGAAACTTTTCATAAGTTCATGTAGGGCCCTCAGGTACATCCTGTACAAATTTCACCAAAATTGAGGGTGGTTGAGCTGGGAGCCCTAGCCCATATTCCATAGATCAAAGACACTTAGAGCAGCTGTTTCAGGGATTCCAAACTGAGATAACTATTTAGACAATAGATTAAACTTATCCAGTATGGATATTTTAGAACCCATGACTGCTAACTGAATCCAAATACATAAAACTGCAACCTCCCACTTTTCTGAATATTATTTATTACTTCTTGAACCAGGTTTTGAAACTTTTCAGGTTCATCTTCAGCTGGTTTCCTGCATGTTACATCATTATTTCTAGCATAATGCAGGGTGCTGGTATGCGACAGTATGGGCAGCTTTTTTTGTTAGAGTCCATCTGTCTGCTTCCATTTTGATGGCCAGTTGGTACATCACTCCATACTCTTTTACTCAATCTGTATTCATTTACACTGTGACAGCGAGACTCACTGTCACAGTGCAAATGAATACAGATTGAGTGAAAGTGTGTGAAGTGATGTATGAACTGGCCATCAAAATGGACACTAACGAAAAAAGCCGCCCAGACTGCTGCAAGCCAGCACCCAGCATTATGCTAGAAATAATGATGTAACATCCAGAAAACCATCTGAAGATGAACCTGAAAAGATTCCAAAACTGGTTCATGGAATAATAAATAATATTCAAAAAAGTGACGGGCTGCAATTTTATGTATTTACGTTTAGGTGAAAAATGAAATGTCGTGTGGCTAGATCCTCCAGTCGGGTAGACCGTTCGCCTGGCGCAGTTCTTTCGATTTGACGCCACTTCAACGACCTGCGCGTCGATGGGGATGAAATGATGATGATTAGGACAACACAACACCCAGTCCCTGAGCGGAGAAAATCTCCGACCCAGCCGGGAATCGAACCCGGGCCCTTAGGATTGACAGTCTGTCACGGTGACCACTCAGCTACCGGGTGCGGACTATGTTCAGGTGATAACGTTGTAAACAGGAGTGATGCATGCAGAACACCGTAGGTGCCTTGAATATGTTTTCAAGTGGTTCTTGGAAATTGTTCACGTTGTCCCTTAGACAAATGCCATCTTTTTCATTTTTCTTTTTTCTCTCAGCATTAAATACAGAAGCACATATTCAGTAGCAAAGGTGTTATGTCTACATGTGACCATGACACACTATAATAAATATGCCAGCTGCTACCTCCAGCTTTAAGAGGCAGAAAAGGCATGTCATCTCGACCATGCCTCTGTCATGGATGTGGGCTAGCCAGGTGGCCAGTAATCACTTGTTCCATACTGTATGAAGTGGTCAATATCCTGTCATATTACTAAGCATACAACAACACTACTTTGGTCTGGTCTGTTTGGTTTTTAAGGCTGTGATATATTCAGTTCGCAGCTTCAGTAACTCTTGCTCTATTTAAGGTTTACACTTTTGTGTCAGAAGTGGACAGAATATTTCTGTCATACTTCACTAGTGAACTTCTGGTGTTTAGCTTTGTGTCTGATGAGCACCTACCATCTATAACAACTTACTGCTTTCTATTACTCACAAATTCTTCTCATCAGTCACATATAGAACCTATTCTGTATGTCAGACTTTCATCACAAGCATACATTGTGGCAGAGTGTCAAACACTTTCTTGAAGTCTGTAATTATATATCTGCATGTTGACTTTCATGTGTAGTTCTCAGGATGTCATTTTTGAAAAGAGCGAGATATGTTTCACATAAAAGATGCTTTCTAAATCCATGTTGATATATGCAAAAAGATTTTTACTCTCTATGAAACTCATTGTATTTGAGCTTAGAATTAGCTCATGGATCATGCAACAGAACAAAATTAAAGATATTGGTCTAGAATTTGGCACGTCAATTCTTTCTCATTCTCATTTGTGGGAATAGCTTGTGCTTCTTTCTAGTCACTATTGAATGTTTTTTGTGTGATAGGTTCACAATAAAATCAAACTAAGAAAAGTACACTGTCACAAAGTACTACTATCTGTAAAATTCAAGCTGAAATTTTATTAGGGTCTGATGCCTTGTTTATTTACACATCAGACAGGTTGACAAGTGCCTGAATAAAACATTTGTAAACTGCATTACTGTTATTAAAGGTTGTTTCGTAGTAGCTTATAGCAATCTCTTTGGGCTAACCCTTGCTGCAGTGATTCATTCAATAAGTAACACAGAATTTGCGTTGTTCCCTACATTCTGTGTGTTGATTTTCATAGTTTTGTTTGCAGCTGATCTACACTTATTGGGCAATGATGATCTTGATCATTACCATGCAAATCTTTTTTTGCAGTCTGGATTACTGCTGGATATGAGATGCTTTAACATAACATCTAATTCTGAGGAAGAAATAACAAGAGTTTCTTCTTTGACATTCTCCATATATTCTTTGATAACAGTACAGTGAATCCTTTTGGACAAGACCTTCATAATACAAGAACACGAAAGACACTTTTCTCTCCATAGCTGACATAAGACTATAAAAAGTTCTCTTCACAGTTATAAGTATGTCCAGAAAATAAATATGTTTAAATAGTTCATTTGTTTTCTTCCATTAGTATCAACATTGTTGACTGAGGATCTTGTTCCAGTTTAAGGACATAAATGCTTATCCTGTTGAGAATGGTCTTTCAGATCATAGTGCACAGCTTGTTACAGTACATGACATAGCTCCATGCAGTATAATAAATCAGACTTTCAAAGCAGTGCGTTCAATTAACAATATAAATATTGCAAACTTTAGGGAAAGCCTACAGCAGCTACACTGGGATGAAGTGTATAAGGAACCCGATGCAAACTTGAAATATAACTTATTTCACAGTACATTTTTAAGGGTATTTGAAAATTGTTTTCCCAAGAAAATAGTTAAACATAATTCCAAGAAAACATATAAAAAACCTTGGCTAACTAAAGGAATAAGAATATCTTGCAACCATAAAAGAGAACTGTATCTAACAGCAAGAGGGAGTACTGACCCTGAAATTGTTCAATATTATAAAAACTATTGTGCGGTACTAAGAAAAGTTATTAAAAAGTCCAGAAGCATGTGTATCATGTCTGAGATCAGTAACTCTGATAATAAAATTAAAGCAATTTGGAATATTATTGAAAGGGAAACAGGGAAACCAAGAGCACAGGAAGACTTTAGTGCAATAAAACTGAATGACAAGTGCACTAACAAACAATCAGAAATTGAAAATATTTTGAATAATCATTTTTTAAATGTTGTGGAGAAAATAGGATCTAGATCTTCACTAGAAGAGGCAAGGCTATTAATAGAAGAGGCCATACCTGCGCAGTTTGAAACAACTGTAATTCCACCAACCTCTCCCTCTGAAATCAGTAAAATAATAAACTCACTGAAAAGTAAAAGCTCTTACGGAATTGATGGCATTTCCAGCAAAGTACTTAAAGCTTGTTCCCCACAGATAAGTAGGATTCTCAGCCACATATGTAATAGCTCTTTGGAGCAGGGTGTTTTCCCTGATAGACTGAAATATGCCATTGTAAAACCATTGCATAAAAAGGGGGATACGTCGGATGTCAACAACTACCGCCCAATCTCTCTTCTGACAGCTCTATCAAAAATTTTTGAGAAAGTAATGTATTCAAGAGTAGCCTCCCATATTTGTAAAAATAAAGTACTAACAAAATGTCAGTTTGGTTTTCAGAAAGGCTTTTCAACAGAAAATGCAATATATGCTTTCACTGATCAAATATTAAATGCTCTGAATAACCGGACATCACCCATTGGTATTTTTTGTGATCTCTCAAAGGCCTTTGATTGTGTAAATCATGGAATTCTTTTAGATAAGCTAAATCATTATGGTTTGAGTGGGGCAGTGCACAAATGGTTTAATTCATATTTAACTGGAAGAATGCAGAAAGTTGAAATAAGTTGTTCGTGTAATGTTAAAACAACAGCTGATTCCTCAAACTGGTGTGCTATCAAGCACGGGGTCCCACAGGGTTCGGTCTTAGGTCCTTTACTGTTCTTGATATACATTAATGACTTACCATTCCACATTGATGAAGATGCAAAGTTAGTTCTTTTTGCTGATGATACAAGTATAGTAATAAGATCCAAAAACCAAGAACTAAGTGATGTAATTGTAAATGATGTTTTTCACAAAATTATTAAGTGGTTCTCAGCAAACGGACTCTCTTTAAATTTTGATAAAACACAGTATATACAGTTCCGTACAGTAAATGGCACAACTCCAGTAATAAATATAGAATTTGAACAGAAGTCTGTAGCTAAGGTAGAATTTTCAAAATTTTTAGGTGTGTCCATTGATGAGAGGTTAAACTGGAAGCAACACATTGATGGTCTGCTGAAACGTCTGAGTTCAGCTACGTATGCTATTAGGGTTATTGCAAATTTTGGTGATAAGAATCTCAGTAAATTAGCTTACTATGCCTACTGTCATTCACTGCTTTCGTATGGCATCATATTCTGGGGTAATTCATCGTTGAGTAGAAAAGTATTCATTGCACAAAAACGTGTAATCAGAATAATTGCTGGAGCCCACCCACGGTCATCCTGCAGACATCTATTTAAGGATCTAGGGATCCTCACAGTAACCTCACAGTATATATATTCCCTTATGAAATTTGTTGATAATAATCCAACCCAATTCAAAAGTAATAGCAGTGTGCATACCTATAACACCAGGAGAAAGGATGATCTTCACTATGCAGGGTTAAATCTGACTTTGGCACAGAAAGGGGTAAATTATGCTGCCACAAAAGTCTTTGGGCACCTACCAAACAGCATCAAAAGCCTGACAGATAGCCAACTAACATTTAAAAATAAATTAAAAGAATTTCTAGATGACAACTCCTTCTACTCATTGGCTGAATTTTTAGATATAAAGTAAGTTAAAAAAAAAAAAAAAAAAAAAAAAAAAAAAAAAAAAAAAACTTAATTATTAGTGTCATGCAATATTTTGTGTAATGTAATTTCTTGTACAGACATCTTTTATTAACCTGACACGTTCCACATCATTACAAAGTGTCGTATTCATGATCTATGGAACAAGTATTAATCTAATCTAATCTAATCTCTAATCCTGCCTGGCGTAACTCTTCATGGAGCATGCGCAAATACCCTCACAGGTATTTCCTTATTACAGTGAAACCCCTATTTTACGTTTTCCTGTGGTCCAAGCTTAAAAAACTCAAAACTGAGAGAAATGCAGAATTGAGGAAATGGTTAAACCACCACAAAAATATGAGTTAAAATATATTAATTGTCATATATGATTAACAATTGCAATGCTCTCCAATACTTTGTATAACATCTGTCTAACTGAAAGATATTAAATGTATGGTACAATGTTTATACAATAATTTTTGGTAATGAATTTCATCAGCTCTTAAAAAATCATAAATGTGTAACAGCAAGTAAAAACTCACAAAAAAATTGAAATTGGTATCTGGTTGCAAGGTAATTGAGCTGTTTTCCGACATGCTACAACAACAAATTATTCATTCAAAACACACATATCTGAGAGATCATCCTTTGTGCTCACCCAGAAAAAAGCAAAAATTGATTAACATTGTGAATTAAACTAGAAACTTCACAGCAGCTAAGTGGTTAAACCACAACCATAGATGTGGACATCTGCTAAATGACATACTTTGTCACCATTGCTGTTATTGTTTAATGCTTTTCTTAAGTGCCACATTTTGTATGATCAACACCATTAAAGCATTATTTTAGGCTTGGTGAGAGAAACAGAGATGTGAAAAAATGAATTTACTTCCCCAGTTGACATTATAAGCATATTCAAAGTTGGTTCAGTGAATTTCTGTTCACTGTATAAAATGTAAATTTAAAAGAAAACAACTCAGGTGCTACAGTTTCATTTCATGCACTCTGTGTGTGTGTGTGTGTGTGTGTGTGTGTGTGTGTGTGTGTGTGTGTGTGTGTGTGTGTGTGTGTGTTGTGTGTGGTACAAACTATATACATGAGTAGTGTATGTAGTTGTTGCAACTGTATCATGTCAGATTTAAACACAAAAGTCTTTAAAATGTGCTACTGCAAAACCCTGAAGGGTCCCTCCCCAGTCTCCACACATATAGTAGGTGAGCTCATTTTGTGTGTCTTAGTGTGGTGTGGTGTGGTAGCTGCACTGGATGTTGCATGACTTAACAAGTTGTCAGCCAATAAGAGTTCACTAGGCAGAAATAGGGAGCATTTCCTTGATTATTACCGAGCATATTCTATGAGACTCAGTGTTTGAATTTAAAAGGTTGACAATTGATATTGTTGCTGAATACAGTACCTCGAAAATACGTGCAAAAAGATGAGATTGAGATATAAGTGGCAAGGTGTTGTCTGAGCCCCTTCATCACATACCGACTTGATCTGGAACACTTTACGTCAGCTGTGCAACCTAGCAGCAGTTTTATCATAATTATTCAGTGAAGCTAAATGTTGTAACTTGTGTTGACAACATCAGTTGTGGATGACGTCAGCATTTCCTCTCAACAATGGCCTCAAATATTCCCTTAATTCTGCCACCACTTGTGGTGCAAAACATCTGACTTTTGAGCCACATATAACTTGTTCCCCCCTCCCCATGAACCATAGACTTTGCTGTTAGTGGGGAGACTTGCGTGCCTCAGCGATACAGGTAGCTGTACCATTAGTGCAACCACAACGGAGTGTATCTGTTGCGAGGCCAGACAAATGTGTGGTTCCTGAAGAGGGGCGGCAGCCTTTTCAGTAGTTGCAGGGGCAACAGTCTGGATGTTTGACTGATCTGGACTTGTAACACTAACCAAAACGGCCTTGCTATGCTGGTACTACGAATCGCTGAAAGCAAGGGGAAACTACAGCCATAATTTTTCTTGAGGGCATGCAGCTTTACTGTATGGTTAAATGATGATGGCGTCCTCTTGGGTAAAATATTCTGGAAGTAAAATAGTCCTCCATTCAGATGTCAGGGCGGGGTCTTCTCAAGAGGATGTCATTATTAGGAAAAAGAAAACTGATTTTCTATGGATCGTAGCGTGGAATGTCAGATTCCTGAATCTGGCAGGTAGGTTAGAAAATATAAGAAGGGAAACTTACAGATTAAAGTTAGATATAGTGGGAATTAGCAAAGTTCGGTGGCAAGAGGAACAAGACTTTTGATCAGGTGTATACAGGGTTATAAGAGCAAAATCAAATAGGGATAATGCAGGAGTAGGTTTAATAATGAATAAAAAAAAATAGGAGTGCAGGTAAGCTACTACAAATAGCATAGTGAACGCAATATTGTGGCCAAGATAGGCACGAAGCCCACGCCTACTATAGTAGTACATGCTTATATGCCAACTAACTATGCAGATGACGAAGAAATTGAAGAAATGTAAGATGAGATAAAAGAAATTATTCAGATAGTGAAGGGAGACGAAAATTTAATAGTCATGGGTGACTGGAATTCGATAGTAGGAAAAAGAATAGAAGGAAACGTAGTAGGTGAATAAGGGTTTGGGGGTAAGGAATGAAAGAGGAAGCTGCCTGATAGAATTTTGCACAGAGCATAACTTAATCATAGCTAACACTTGGTTCAAGAATCATAAAAGAAGGTTGTATAAATGGAAGAAGCCTGGAGATACTGACAGGTTCCAGATATATTATATAATGGTAAGGCAGAGATTTAGGAACCAGGTTTTAAATTGTAAGACATTTCCAGGGCCAGATGTGGACTCTGACCACAATCTGTTGGTTATGACCTGTAGACTAAAACTGAAGAAACTGCAAAAAGTTGCCAATTTAAAGAGATGGGACGTGGATAAACTGAAAGAACCAGAGGTTGTACAGAGTTTCAGGGAGAGCATAAGGGAAAATTTGACAAGAATGGGGGAAAGAAATACATTAGAAGAAGAATGGGTAGCTTTGAGGGATGAAGTAGTGAAGGCAGCAGAGGATCAAGTAGGTAAAAAGACAAGGGCTAGTAGAAATCCTTGGGTAACAGAAGAAATATTGAATTTAATTGACGAAAGAAGAAAATATAAAAATGCAGTAAATGAAGCAGGCAAAAAGGAATACAAAAGTCTCAAAAATGAGATCAACAGGAAGTGCAAAATGACTAAGCGGGATGACTAGAGGACAAATGTAATGATGTAGAGGTTTATCTCACTAGGGGTAAGATAGATACTGCCTACAGGAAAATTAAAGAGACCTTTGGAGAAAAGAGAACCACTTGTATGAATATCAAGAGCTCAGATGGAAACCCAGTTCTAAGCAAAGAAGGGAAAGCAGAAAGGTGGAAGGAGTATATAGAGGGTCTATACAAGGGTGATGTACTTGAGGGCAATATTATGGAAATGGGAGAGGATGTAGATGAAGATGAAATGGGAGATACGATACTGCGTGAAGAGTTTGACAGAGCACTGAAAGACCTAAGTCGAAACAAGGCCCCTGAAGTAGACAACATTCCATTAGAACTACTGACAGCCTTGGGCGAGCCAGTCCTGACAAAACTCTACCATCTGGTTAGCAAAATGTATGAGACAGGCGAAATACCCTCAGACCTCAAGAAGAATATAATAATTCCAATCCCAATGAAAGCAGGTGTTAACAGATGTGAAAATTACCAAACTATCAGTTTAATAAGTCACAGCTGCAAAATACTATTATGAATACCTTACAGATGAATGGAAAAACTAGTAGAAGCTGACCTCGGGGATGACCAGTTTGGATTCCGTAGAAATGTTGGAACAGGTGAAGCAATACTGACTTATCTTAGAAGATAGGTTAAGAAAGGCAAAGCTACATTTTTATCATTTGTAGAATTAGAGAAAGCTTTTGACAATGTTGACTGGAATACTCTCTTTCAAATTCCGAAGGTGGCAGGGGTAAAATATGGGGAGCGAAATGCTGTTTACAATTTGTACAGAAACCACATGGCAGTTATAAGACTCGAGGGGCATGAAAGGGGAGCCGTGGTTAGGAAGGGAGTGAGACAGGGATGTACCCTCTCCCCGATGTTATTCAATCTGTATATTCAGCAAGCAGTTAAGGAAACAAAAGAAAAATTTGGAGCAGGTTTTAAAATCCATGGAGAAGAAATAAAAACTTTCAGGCTTACTGATGACATTGTAATTCTGTCAGAGACAGCAAAGGACCTGGAAGAGCAGTTGAATGGAAGGGACATTGTCTTGAAAGGAGAATATAAGATGAACATCAACAAAGGCAAAATGAGGATAATGGAATGTAGTTGAGTTAACTCGGGTGATGCTGAGGGAATTAGATTAGGAAATGAGACACTTAAAGTAGTAAAGGAGTTTTGCTATTTGGGGAGCAAAATAACTGATGATGGTCGAAGTAGAGAGGGTATAAAATGTAGACTGGCAATGGCAAGGAAAGCGTTTCTGAAGAAGAGTAATTTGTTAACATCGAATATAAATTTAAGTGTCAGGAAGTCTTTTCTGAAAGTATTTGTATGGAGTGTAGCCATGTATGGAAGTGAAACATGGACAATAAATAGTTTGGACAAGAAGAGAATAGAAGCTTTTGAAATGTGGTGCTACAGCAGAATGCTGAAGATTAGATGGGTAGATCACATAACTAATGAGGAGGTATTGAATAGAATTGGGGAGAAAAGGAGTTTGTGGCACAACTTGACTAGAAGAGGGGATCAGTTGGTAGGACATGTTCTGAGGCATCAAGGGATCACCAATTTAGTATTGGACTGCAGCGTGGATGGTAAAAATCGTAGAGGGGGAATTTTTGGCATTCATCTTACGGGTTTTTCACAGGGCTACAAATGTATGGTATAGAATCGTGTAAAATGTAGAATCGGAGAGTGTAAAATCGATTTCCACTGTGTTATGAAGTTAACGGGATTGTTGTCCCATCGTAAAAGACAGGTACATTTCTCAAGATGACTTACTACATACAAAGCACGTAACAAATCTACCCAATGGTTTCTCTCTCCTATTCATTAAACCACTATGTTGCTTTATTTGTTCATGAGCATCATTCGTTGGAAAGATTGACATAGGGTTCCACATCACTTTTCCAGAGTGATATGTAACACCACAGATTCCTCCCCTTAGATGAATGACTTTGTGACAAGTTACTTATACTTAAGTTGGTACACATTTAGTTCTAGACAGAAATGCTTAGCTTAGCACGTGTAGTTAATGCCTTGCATAAAACCTCTACTTAGCAACATGTAATACAAATTAAAACTTTCTTCATATGATTATGGTAATAGGCTTTTGTCGGCTTTCCTTTTATAACCCTCTCTATTTTATTTTTAATATCAATACACTTCTAATAAGAAGTTTCTGTTGTCCTTAAGGACAGTGTAATTCTGTATGTACACAGAATGTTCCTAACAGAAGCCACAATCACAATTTACTCCTATATCCAAATACATATTTTGATATAATGTTTTGTACCATTTCTTCTCCGTAGTACAACTACATAGACACATCATATGGTCTTAACAGAAGTTACATTTACATTATACACTCAACCACATTATAGCACTTGGCCATTACCAGAAACAAGCGGTAACGTTACAGTAAACATGGACAGTGGTGAGTAAGTAACATCAGCCCCAATTATGTGATGACTCATGATAAGCTGTCCAAAGAGCCCTTGCCCCAGGTACATAGTATTGTGGTCAACTAATATGTCCATATACTTATTTTTTTTTGTTTGTTCATAACATTTAGTACCATTTCATATCCACAGCATTTCCCCTCCAGTTCAATAGAATTCTGCTTTCCTAATGCTCTTTTTCAAGCCTAAGTAATAGAGATAAGTATCTATGATAGACAGCTTGTACTCTAAGATATTGGTTCTGGTTGTCGTCTGTTATAAAATAATTTTATTCCTTTTTGTCACCATAACTAGACATGTGGCTATACGTTTTTGTACTTAGTAACTTTGGTGTTACATTCTGATTGTATGGTATGATTCATTTATCTCCTAAACCATCATTATATTTCACATACAATCTCAGGCACTTCTTTTCATTTTCACGCAACGCCGCATAGCGGGATTACGTGGAGTTCACAGATGCCAATTCTAATCACCTAAAGCCTGGTTTACAATGGAGTGAATGGAAGTGAACACATGCAAATGAGCATTTGCAGAAAATTCTTTATCATTCGCTTGTATGTGAGTTGAGTCATTTATACTAGAGGGAGCCAAAGGGAACACGAGGTAGTGAACATTGCCTATGAATGCTGTGTTATTAGTTTTTAGTTTTTTGAGAAATATTCAGCATACAGGATACAATTCTATCTTGTTAGAGCCACATTGTGAAACTCTACTATTTAGTGAGAATTATTTTGCATGTCAAGTGCACTGTTTTTGACTGAGTATGCAAAATGGCACAGGGAAGGAAGTATTTAAGTGACTCAATTTGTATGGAAGCGTGACATGCATGGAGATTATGCACTTTACATGGAACTGCATCTCCATCTCTCCTTAGCACTGGTTCCAAAATTTTCCTTGCATATCGGTTGCCATTTTTCCCTGGCTTCTCATTACCATTGAGGGGAAATTTATAAACAGAACACTAATTACTGACATTGAGCATCATCTCAAGAGGTGACACAGCTACCTTTTCCACTATGCATATAAGGTCTAATGGTCGTATTCTCCCCCACAAAACAAAAATGGACTAGTGGCAAAGCGTGAACTTTGAGATCCAGAGGGCACAGGATCAAATCCCATCCGCACCACAACTTTTTCACTATGATTTTTAGCTGAGCATTGACTTCTCACAGATGTTGGAGTAGCCATGAAAGACATGTGGTCCAGATTCCATGTTAAACTGCAGGTCTCCATTTTCTGATTAGGCAACTGAGGAAGGTTAGGGACATGTAAGTAGCTGCAGTGGCGTCCAGTTGAAAGACCTGCAAGAGACCTACTGGGTACATCAGACAGAACTCTCTTTTGCTCATGCTTGTTTGCTTTGGTGAAAATCTGATAAAAGTGGCTAGCAGATAAAATAAAATCATGACAGTGTTTGATGTCACAGATGACTTCCATCAGTGAGGACTTGTAATTTGTTGAAGTGAAATGTGTCTTGTAGTACTACATTTTATAACAATTCTTGTAGGCCATTTCTTATAATAATTTGACTATCAGCGAAACAGCTCTTTGTTTATTCCCTGTAGTCGCCACAAAAATGAAAAGTCTCTAATCACATTTTTCTTGCATCAGGCACACTGGCCAAAGAAAAAATTGAGGCAGTCAGGCACTGCACAGTAACCACTAGTTTTATTTAGACAAAACTGGGATGGAGTAGAAATGGTCCTGGCCATTGTCCTTATATTGAACTTTATACCTGGCATACCCCCCACCCCTCCCCCCAAGAGCCATGGACATTGCTGTTGGTGGGGAGGCTAGCATGCCTCAGCAATACAGATAGCCGTCCTGTAGGTGCAACCACAACGGAGGGGTATCTGTTGAGAGGCCAGAGAAACGTGTGGTTCCTGAAGAGGGGCAGTAGCCTTTTCAGTAGTTGCAGGGGCAACAGTCTGGATGATTGACTGATCTGGCCTTGTAACACTAACCAAAACAGCCTTGCTGTGCTGGTACTGCGAACTGCTGAAAGCAAGGGGAAACTACAGCCATAATTTTTCCCGAGGGCATGCAGCTTTACTGTATGGTTAAATGATGATGGCGTCCTCTTGAGTAAAATATTCCGGAGGTAAAATAGTCCCCCATTCAGATCTCCGGGTGGAGACTACTCAGGAGGATGTCGTTATCAGGAGAAAGAAAACTGGCGTTCTACGGATCGAAGCGTGGAATGTCAGATCCCTTAATCTGGCAGGTAGGTTAGAAAATTTAAAAAGGAAAATGGATAGGTTAAAGTTAGGTATAGTGGGAATTAGTGAAGGAGGGACAAGACTTTTGGTCATGTGAATACAGGGTTATAAATACAAAAGGGGTAATGCAGGAGTGGGTTTAATAATGAATAAAAAAAATAGGAGTGCGGGTAAGCTACTACAAACAGCATAGCGAACACATTATTGTGGCCAAGATAGACACGAAGCCCACGCCTGCTACAGTAGTACAAGTTTATATGCCAACTAGCTCTGCAGATGACGAAGTAATTGAAGAAATGTATGATGAAATAAAATAAATTATTCAGATAGTGAAGGGAGACGAAAATTTAATAGTCATGGGTGACTAGAATTCGGTAGTAGGAAAAGGGAGAGAAGGAAACGGAGTAGGTGAATATGGATTGGGGCTAAGAAATGAAAGAGGAAGCTGCCTGGTAGAATTTTGCACAGAGCATAACTTAATCATAGCTAACACTTGGTTCAAGAATCATAAAAGAAGGTTGTATACATAGAAGAAGCCTGGAGATACTGACAGGTTTCAGATAGATTACATAATGGTAAGACAGAGATTTAGGAACCACGTTTTTAATTGTAGGACATTTCCAGGGGCAGATGTGGACTCCGATCACAATCTATTGGTTATGAACTGCAGACTAAAACTGAAGAAACTGCAAAAAGTTGCCAATTTAAAGAGATGGGACGTGGATAAACTGGCTAAACCAGAGTTTGTACAGAGTTTCAGGGAGAGCATAAGGGAATGATTGACAGGAATGGGGGAAAGAAATACAGTAGAAGAAGAATGGGTAGCTTTGAGAGATGAAGTAGTGAAGGCAGCAGAGGACCTAGTAGGTAAAAATATGAGGGGTAGTAGAAATCCTTGGGTAACAGAAGAAATATTGAATTTAATTGATGAAATGAGAAAATATAAAAATGCAGTAAATGAAGCAGGCAAAAAGGAATACAAACATCTCAAAAACGAGATCGACAGGAAGTGCAAAATGGATATGCAGGGATGGCTGGAGGACAAATGTAAGGATGTAGAGGGTTAGCTCACTAGGGGTAAGATAGATACTGCCTACAGGAAAATTTAAGACATTTGGAGGAAAGAGAACCCCTTGTATGAATATCAAGAGCTCAGATGGAAACCCAATTCTAAGCAAAGAATGGAAAGCAGAAAGTTGGAGGGAGTATATAGAGGGCCTATACAATGGCAATGTACTTGAGGACAATATGATTTAAATGGAAGAGAATGTAGATGAAGATGAAATGGGAGATACGATACTGCGTGAAGAGTTTGACAGATCACTGAAAGACCTGAGTCGAAACAAGGCCCCGGGAGTAGACAACGTTCCATTAGAACTACTGATGGCGTTGGGAGAGCCAGTCCTGACAAAACTCTACCATCTGGTGAGCAAGATGTATGAGACAGGCGAAATACCCTCAGACTTCAAGAAGAATATAATAATTCCGATCCCAAAGGAAGCAGGTGCTGACAGATGTGAAAATTACCAAACAATGAGGTTAATAAGTCACGGATGCGAAAT
Source organism: Schistocerca gregaria (assembly GCF_023897955.1). NCBI lineage: Eukaryota > Metazoa > Arthropoda > Insecta > Orthoptera > Acrididae > Schistocerca > Schistocerca gregaria. Next base: position 399,358,038 of record NC_064921.1, on the reverse strand, counting down.
ACTAACGCATATTCTCTACAGACGAATGGAAAAACTGGTAGAAGCTGACCACGGGAAAGATCAGTTTGGATTCCGTAGAAATGTTGGAACACGTGAGGCAATACTGACCCTACGACTTATCTTAAAAGCTAGATTAAGGAAAGGCAAACCTACGTTTCTAGCATTTGTAGACTTAGAGAAAGCCTTCGACAATGTTGACTTGAATACTCTCTTTCAAATTTTGATGGTGGCAGGGGTAAAATACAGGGAGCGAAAGGCTATTTACAATTTGTACAGAAACCACATGCCAGTTATAAGAGTCGAGGGGCACAAAAGGGAAGGAGTGGTTGGGAAGGGGGTGAGACACGGTTGTAGCCTATCCCCGATGTTACTCAATCTGTATACTCAGCAAGCAGTTAAGGAAATAAAAGAAAAATTTGGAGTAGGTATTAAAATCCATGGAGAAGAAATAAAAACTTTGAGGTTCGCCGAAGACATTGTGATTCTGTCAGAGACAGCAAAGGACTTGGAAGAGCAGTTGAACGGGATGTACAGCATCTTGAAAGGAAGGTATAAGATGAAGATCAACAAAAGCAAAATGAGGATAATGGAATGTAGTTGAATGAAGTTGGGTGATGCTGAGGGAATTAGATTAGGAAATGAGACACTTAAAGTAGTAAAGGGGTTTTGCTATTTAGGGAGTAAAATAACTGATGATGGTCAAAGTAGAGAGGATATCAAATGTAGACTGGCAATGGCAAGGAAAGCGTTTCTGAAGAGGAGAAATTTGTTAACATCAAGTATTGATTTAAGTGTCAGGAAGTCGTTTCTGAAAGTATTTGTATAGAGCGTAGCCATGTATGGAAGTGAAACATGGACGATAAATAGTTTGGACAAGAAGAGAATAGAAGCTTTCGAAATGTGGTGTTACAGAAGAATGCTGAAGATCAGATGGGTAGATCATATAACTAATGGGGAGGTATTGAATAGGATTGGGGAGAAGAGATGTTTGTTGCACAACTTAACTAGAAAAAGGGATCGGTTGGTAGGACATGTTCTGAGGCATCAAGGGATCACCAATTTAGTATTGTAGGGCAGCGTGGAGGCTAAAAATCGTAGAGAAAGACCAAGAGATGAATACACTAAACAGATTCAGAAGGATGTTGGTTGCAGTAGGTACTGGGAGATGAAGAGCCTTGCACAGGATAGAGTAGCATGGAGAGCTGCATCAAACCAGTCTCAGGACTGAAGACCACAACAACAACCACCAGACATACTTGATCAAATTTGTAAAGTGTGGCAATGGAAACTGATAATGCACAAATGACTGGATTTTAAGAATACTGTTCTGCCGAGAAACCTAAAATGTGAGGGAGGTATCAGAAATTATGTTGCCTGATAATTTTCTGGAAAATGCTTTCCACTGTTGAAAAAATTCTTGATTGAGGGGTTGAATCGCATAGTATTTCCAGGTGGAATCCACATTACATATGCAGATTTTTCATCTTCCTTCACAAAAACAGGGGTTTTGTTGTGTCCATGCCTTGAATTCAGCAAAAGCAACGAATTAGTTTATGTGGCTGGTAGGAATACGTTTCGAATGAAATGTTGAAAATTATTCTTTGCCATTTTTCTAGATGTCAATTACAAGATTTTTTGCAACTAAACAGTGCATTTTTTATTTTTGCTCCTAATTTGCATTACGGTTCTTGAAGACAGATATGCAGCAGCAGAAACAGTAAACCACTCGAACTCATCAATGGCATTATCGTATATGAGTGTGTCATTGCTTCATTGATTGGGCAAATGACTCCATCTCTTTTTCATCTGGAAATGACAAAATGCGATGCGCACACAGTTATTTCACAAAATTTGACTGATCAGCATTATAAACAGCAGTTTTGGGGATATCAGCAAGTTTCGTCTTAATGTCAGTTATAAATTTCCCTATAGCATTACCTATCACTGACAGCTGCTCTACATATTTACATGATTTAATCTTGGTAATTTTGTGACTTCCTATTCTGTACAATTTCTTGAACTGGCATAGCCATGTCAACGAAGCCTGGAAGTTAGCAATGTTCATGTCAGGTGCAATGCAGAGGGCCCAGTCTCATAGATCTCCATCGGTAATGGTGCATAGTCTCTCATGAGCAGTTATAAATTTTTTGAACAGTTTTTCATTCAAATGGTTTCAGGTTTCCATTTGGTATATATTTCATACTTCATTTAATTCATTCTTCCATTTGCACAGTTCATGCTCCAATTTTACAAAACAAAAATGCCCTTGCACACTGCATAACTTCAAGCATTTTTTCGCTCCTTCATTTAACCAATATTTCACTGCATTTTCTTTGTCAGTGAAAGCTGTGGTGGTAAGTGTTTTTCTTAGGCTTGGAAGATACAACAGACGTCATCTGAACCACAGTTCATGGAATAGTCACAGTTATTTCCTATTTCTTCTAACGTATCCACAATTTCGAACAAAATGGTGATATAATTCGAATGAATGCCTAGGAAATCAACTAAAAAATGACACATATGTACATCCTCAGGAAAAATAGGTGATTTTGGTTGGAAACCACATTCTTCATATTTCATCATTGCTAAATTGAGAAAGTTGACTGGATTCACATTACTGTGAAACTGGAAGAAAAAGAAAGGTACTATTAGTAGGCATTCCTTATGAAAGCACAATAATTACTCTAGTTGCCACAGCACCAGTAGGGGTGTACATTTCTACTGCCAGCTAGTGTGCTATGAATTTAGGAATTTTTGGCTATTTTTTTAAATACTTGCAGTGCCCCTTAGCAGCTAAATTATTTGACAGTGTTTTCTTCCTGTGTAAAAAAATTTCATGGTAGGTTTCGGCATGTCTTATTGGACAATTCCCTTGTTGGTAGTCCACTGATAAGTACATTTTTCTGCAATGTTGGAGTAAGTGTCAAAATTTTTCTGCAGAAATTATTATTAATACCTCTTTGCTCAGGAAGACATCTTACACCCACTTCTACATTTCTCAGAGGGTCGGTGTCCCTGTACCTACCTCACCACAGGAGTAAGTCCTCTTTTATTTGTATACCAACCCCATTCCTTCCATATCACACAGATTAGGGTACTTTATCCTGTTCACTCCTTCACATCTCTCTCTTCCCCCTATATTTATTATTTTGTGACAATACAGTAAAGATGTACTTAGTTGTTTGGTTTTTACCTAATGTTTATCTTCGAAGTAAACATTTTGCAACAATATTTAATCTATACTAATAATAAATCTATAAAATGCCATGTCTCTCTGTCTTTGAACACGCTACCCTCCAAAACTAGTAGCCTAATTTTCATGGGGTGTTTGCAGGTAGCTTGAGCTTAGTTTGGGGCACTGTATAGACTTTAGTTGATCAAAATCAGATAGTTTTACTAAATCTTTCATGGTGTCTGTCTGTTCAAACACACTAATCTTCAAAACTAATGGTGAATTTTCATGGCTTTTTTGCAGTAACTTGAGTATAGCCTAAGGCACCATACTGGCTTTATTTGATCAAAATCAGATCTTGGAAGAAAATATATCTGTACATATTCCAAAAATTTATGTATGAACATTCCAAATGTCCTCCAAAACCTCTGGACTGATTTCAACCAAGCTTGTAAACATATTACTTACCATCTGGAAGGAATCACTTTGGGGGTGCAAAAGAAATGTACACAACATGCAAATACCCAGATTATTCATCCAGTTTTTGAGAATGAGAGCACTTAATGACTTGCAACAAACTTTGTGGATAATTTCAAACCTTAATGAAACTTCTTCTCATGGGCACCCCAAAAAATGATGCAAGAAAAAAGTTAACTGCTTACTACATTTTCTTTGTTCATTTTTGCATCAGGCAGGATATTTAAATTTTTATTTCTTTACTACTAACTATACTTGCCGCATATTTTTCAGACAGTGAATACATATACCACTTGGTGTGACATCACTTGTGCTGGGCTGCTGTTGAAATTGCTTGTCAATATTTTAAGAAGTTTTAGTCTTCAGTTACTTATTTTAAAGTTTATTTGTGTTAATATTTGCTGTGAAAGTTACTTATCAGTGAATTTTCATTAATATCAGTCTTTCTTCCTGTGTTATTGACTCAAGTGGTCTGTTATTCGTGAGTGTGCTTACATTGTTCGTCCAAGCCTCGTGCCTCAGTAGTGTGTTTACATTTTGTGGTGTGCACATGCAGCTGTAGCAGTTATAATGATAAGTACTGACAAAGTTATTTGTTCACAGTTATACAGTTATTAAATTTAATAGTTTTCAGTGGTGTTTCAGGCTGTTTGTAGCAAAATAAAGATTTAATAAACTTTTGGAAACATTTGCTCGCTGTGTTTTTTAGAGGTTTCTGTGCATTGAAATCATTTTATAAACTTTATGCTTTAGTTTTCAGCTGATATTTCTTATTGTTTCTAGTGAAATATTGCAGTAAAATTTTCATTCAGTGTTTTAACTTCATTGAGTTTTACAGTGGCTACTTGAATTTTTGGTTTTAGCTAATAATTTTGTGAAGTTTTGTTGGTATTGGTATTAGCTGTGGTGTAGTAGTATTAATACAAGTAGTTGCTTTCTTAGTAGAGAGAGAATTTTGAGAGTGCTATTGTTAGCTCTACAAATAGTTCTACTGGCGTAACTGAACTTAGGTAATGTAGAAGTGTAATGTTTTTCAGTAACTGTAAAATTTTACCACAAGTGAGAAGTGTGGGTTACAGTGTGTTCAAAGTATTTTCATTGGGGGGGGGGGGGATACAGTGGGGAATCCAGAGGGCATTCTAGTGAGATCCTCTCCAGAGAGTGCAGAATCTGTAGTAGAAACAAAATGATAGAGGAACAGGAGTGTAAGATCTGTGCCCTTCAGGTGCAGTTACAATGTGCAAATTGAGGAACTAGATAGGTTGAGGAGGATGAAGGGTGGTGGGGAATGGGAACTGACAATTGGCAAGAAGACAGCTAGGAGGAGGAGGTATTCAGTTATACTTCACGGATATGCAATAGATTTGATCAACTGTCAGAATTGAGTGGAGGGGAGCCTCTTGTAGCTTTAGATGTAGGGATCATGCCGCAGTCCTCAGTGGTTAAGAGGACTAGGTCAGTTGCAAAGTCTAACAGAAAGAAGAAGGTTCTGCTGCGAGGTAGTTTTGCACGGTAGAGGTATGGGCCAGCAGTTGCAGGATCTGTTGGGGAGTGAGTGCCCCCTGCTAACCGGACTGCTCAGTACTCCAAAAGGAGTGGAAAATAATAGAGTACAAGACCCTAGACAGGCTGTCTTACCACGAGGCTAAACTAAAATTCGAAAGGTTGAATCCTGTTCAAATGCTATCTACCTATGCTGCCACTATAACAACATCACCATCGATTATGCCACTAAGCCACTCATCTAAGCTTCCCCCAGTAGGCTTTCAGGACTGCCCATCCTCCTCCCCCCTCCAGCTCACTGGGGGCATATCTCCTTCTATTGCTCCCAAAGCTTCTACTTTGGGAGCATTGACCCTCCTCCTCCCCCCCCCCCCCCCCCCTCCAAATGTTGGGACATTCGTCCCCAACCCCCAGCCAGAGAAGAAGCAGCCTCCTCCAGCTCCTCTCAAGTGGAAGGGGTCCCTTGGGACTCTACCTTCCATGCACCCCCCTTCCCCCTCCCCCCCTCAACCACCCTTCCATGGTCTAGTTGGTTGCTGGTCAAAGGGCATCACACGTGCTTCCTCTGTCCCTGAGGCTACTACCGAGAAGCCGTTCCAGCAAGCCGCTAAGGAGCAGCAAGAAGCCAAACCATCAAAGAAGAAGGCTGCAAAGAAATGGGTGCCTCCAGTGGCCCCTGCACCACTCCCCTTCAGCTCTTGTCAGAGACAAGGTGGAGATTGTGGTGTCCCCCAAAAACCTAGGTCTCGCCAACACCTTGGATGCAGTAGTACTGGATACCAACACTCAACCGGCGGCTGTAGATGATGCTGAGGTGTAATTTGCTCCTGGGTCACTTCATACCTTCCCAGATGACAGAAAGCATCATTCTCCAGTGGAACTGTGGTGGTTTCTTCTCCCACCTGGCTGAGTTGTATCAACTTTTAAACATAACACCTGCTTTTTGCATTGTCCTTCAGGAAACCTGGTTTCCCTCAGTGCAGACACCCACCCTTTGTGGCTATCGGGGGTACTTCAAAAACTGTCCTGCTTATGACAGACTATCAGGTGGAGTCCATATCTTTGTCCTTACCTCTGTATGTAACGAATCTGTGCCCCGTCACACACCTTTAGAAGCTATGGCTGTCAGGGTGAGGACACCACAGGAAATTGCCATTTGTAACATCTACCTCCCTCCAGATGGTGATGCACTGCCCCATGTATTGGCTGCACTCATTTCACAACTCTTCCCACCTTTCCTCCTTCTGGGTAATTTTAATGCCCATAACAAGTTGCTGGGTGGAACCAATGTTACTGGCCATGACAAAGATGTTGAGGATCTACTAACTCAACTCATCCTTTGCCTCCTAAATACAGGTGTCCCCACACATTTTAGTGTGGCACATGGCAAATACTCAGCCAATGATATCTCATTTTGCAGTCCCGGCTTTCTTCCAAGTATCCACTGGCGATCTCGTGATGACTTGTGCGGTAGTGACCACTTTCCACTCTTCCTGTCCCTACACTTTAAGGACCAGCCACTTAGAAGAATTTCGAGCCCAGAAGATCAGACATTTATGTCATTGTTTTAAATTTACTGGTACATTTGAGTGAAATATCTTAAAGTATAACACACACAAGAAAAGATCAAATTTAGAAATGAAAGCTTAGCTTCTCTTCTAGCTTATTAATTTTTGAGACAATGCTCCAGAAACTAACGTGCTGTGTGTGATAAAATTCAAATTTATACTTTCGTAATACAACTCCTCCTCCAATGAACTATGGACCTTGCCATTGGTGGGGAGGCTTCTGTGCCTCAGTGATACAGATAGCTGTACCTTAGGTGCAACCACAACGGAGGAGTATCTGTTGAGAGCCCAGACAAACGTGGATCCTGAAGAGGGGCAGCAGCCTTTTCAGTCATTGCACGGTCAACAGTCTGGATGATAGACTGATCTGGTCTTGTAACATTAACCAAAACAGCCATGCTGGTACTGCGAACAGCTGAAAGCAAGAGGAAACTACAGCCGTAATTTTTCCCGAGGGCGTGTAGCTATATTGTATGGTTAAATGATGTTGGCGTCCTCTTGGGTAAACTATTCCAGAGGTGAGAAAGTCCCCCATTTGGATCTCTAGGTGGAGACTACTCAGGAGGACGTTGTTATCAGGGGAAATAAAAGTGGTGTTCTACGGATCGGAGCATGGAATGTCAGATCCCTTAATTGGGCAGGTAGGTTAGAAAATTTAAAAAGAGAAATGGATAGGTTAAAGCTAGATATAGTGGGAATTAGTGAAGTTTGGTGACAGGAGGAACAAGACTTCAGGTTATAAATACAAAATCAAATAGGGGTAATGCAGGAGTAGGTTCAATAATTAATTTAAAAAAATAAGAGCTACTACGAAAAGCATAGTGAATGCATTAGTGTTGTCACGATAGACACGAAGCCCATGCTTACCACAGTTGTAAAAGTTTATGTGCCAACTAGCTCTGCAGATGATGAAGAGATTGAAGAAGTACATGATGAGATAAAAGAAAATAAACAATGGAAAATCCAGGATGGAATGTAACAATACCAGAGAAGGAAAGTTGCTACTCACCATATAGCAGAGATGCTAAGTCACGACAGGCACAACAAAAAGATTCACACAATTAAAGCTTTTCGCTGTTAAGGCCTTTGTTAGCAGTAGACACACATATACACACACACACACACAGAAACACACACGCAAACACACACACACTTACGTAAACACAACTTGCACACACGTCTGCAGTCTCAGAGAGCTGAACCCACACTGTGAACAGCAGCACCAGTACGCATGATGGGAGTGGCGACTGGGTGGGGGTAAGCAGGAGGCTGGGGCAGGTAGGGGGAGGGATAGTATGGTGGGTGTGGCGGACAGTGAAGTGTTGCAGTTTAGACGGAGGGCAGGAGAGAAGGTGCACAGGGGGGAGGGGGTAAGTAGCGGAAAGGAAAGAAATAAAAAGAAATTAAAAGACTGGGTATGGTGGTGAAATCATGTCTGTGTAGTGCTGGAATGGGAACAGGGAGGGGGCTGTATGGGTGAGGACAGTGACTAATGAAGGTTGAGGCCAGTAGGGTTACAGGAACATAGGATGTATTGCAGGGAAAGTTCCCACCTATGTAATTCAGAAAAGCTGGTATTGGTGGGAAGGATCCATATGGCACAAGCTGTGAAGCAGTCATAGAGATGAGGGATATCATGTTTGGCAGCATGTTCAGCAACAGGGTGGTTTTTTTTTTTTTTTTCCACAGTTTGTCAGTGGCCGTTTATGCAAACAGACAGCTTGTTGGTTATCATGCCTACATAGGATGCAGCACAGAGGTTGCAGCTTAGCTTGTAAATCACATGACTGGTTTCACAGGTGGCCCTGCCTTTGAAGGGATAGGTGATGTTAGTAATTGGATTGGTGTAGGTGGTGGTGGTAGGAGGATGTGTTGGACAGGTCTTGCATCTAGGTCTATTACAGGGATATGAGCCACGAGGTAAGGGATTGGGAGCAGGGATTGTGTAAGGATGGACGAGTAAATTGTGTAGATTCAGTGGACGGTACCATGGTAGGAGGGGTGGGAAGAATAGAGGGCAGGACATTTCTCATTTCAGGGCACGATGGGAGGTGTTCGAAACCCAGGCGGAAAATGTAATTCAGTTGCTCCAGTCCCTGATGGTACTGAGATACAAGGGGAATGCTTCTCTTTGGTCGGACTGTGGAACTTTGGGAGGTGGTGGGAGACTGGAAAGATAAGGCACAGGAGATTTGTTTTTGTACAAGGATGGGAGGATAATTACGGTCATTGAAGGCTTCAGTGAGACCCTCGGTATATTTTGAGATGGACTGCTCATCACTACAGATGCGACGATCATGGGTAGCCTTCTTGGTATGGAATCGGTGGCAGCTGCCCAAGTGGACGTAATGCTGGTAGTTAGTAGGTTTGATATAGTCGGAGGTACTCCTGTAGCCATCTCTGAGGTGAAGGTCAATATCTGGGAAGGTGGCTTATTGGGTTGACTAGGACCAGGTGAAGTAAATGGGGGAGAAGTTGTTGAGGTTCTGGAGGAATGTGAATAAGGTGTCCTCACCTTCAATCCAGATAGCAAAGATATTATCAGTGAAGCTGAACCAGGTGAGGGGTTTAGGATTCTGGGTTTTTAGGAAGGAGTCCTCTAGATGGCCCATGAATAGGTTAACATAGGATGATGCCATGTGGGTGCCCATAACCATACCACAGATTTGTTTGTAGGTAATGCCTTCAAAGAAGAAGTAATTGTGGGTGAGGTTGTAGTTGGTCTTGGAGACTAGGAAGTAGGTTGTTGGTTTGGAATCCATAGGGCGTCTGGAAAGGTGGTGTTCAATAGCAGTAAGGCCATGGGCATTAGGAATGTTCGTGTACAGGGGGGGTGGCATCGATAGCGATGAGCAGGGCACCATGTGGTAAAGGGACAGGAACTGTGGAGAGTCGGTCGAGGAAGTGGTTGGTATCTTTTATATAGGAGGATAGGTTCCGGGTAATAGGTTGAAAGTGTTGGTCTATGAGAGCATAGATTCTCTCAGTGGGGCCACAGTAACTGGATACAATGGGGCATCCTGGGTGGTTGGGTTTATGGACTTTAGACCATGATAGATACTCCCTACAGGAAAATTAAGGAGACCTTTATGGAAAAGAGAACCACCTGTATGAGTATCAAGACCTCAAATCGAAAACCAGTCCTAAGCAAAGAAGGGTAGACAGAAAGGTGGAATGAGTTTAAAAGGGTCTATACAAGGGCAATGTACTTGAGGGCAATATTATTGAAATAGAAGAGGACACAGGTGAAGATGTGATGGGAATAAGATACTGCATGAAGAATTTGTCAGAGCATTGAAAGACCTAAGTTGTAACAAGGCCCCAGGAGTAGACAACATTCCATTAGAACCACTGATAGCCTTGGGAGAGCCAGCCCTGACAAAACTCTACCATCTGGCGAGCAAGATGTATGAGACAGCTGACATACCCTCATACTTTAAGAATATATTAATTCCAATCTGAAAGAAAGCAAGTGTTGACAGATGTGAAAATTACCAAAGTACCAGTTTAATAAGTCATGGCTGCAAAAAACTAACACGAATTCTTTACAGATGAATGGCAATCTGGTAGAAGCTGACCTCAGGGAAGATCATATTGGTTCCATAGAAATGTTGGTAGACGGGAGGCAATACTGACTCTATGACTTATCTTAGAAGACAGGTTAAGAAAGGCGAACCTACATTTCTATCAATTGTAGACTTAGAGAAAGCTTTTGCCAACGTTGACTGGAATATTCTCTTTCAAATTCTGAAGGTGGCAGGGGTCAAATAAAGGGAGCAAAAGGCTATTTACAGTTTATACAGAAGCCAGATAGCCAGATAGCAGTTATAAAAAGTTGAGGGACATGAAAGGGAAGCAGTGGTTGAGAAGGAAGTGAGACAGGTTTGTAGCCTATTTCCAATGTTATTCAGTCTGAATATTGAGCAAGCAGCAAAGGAAACAAAAGGAAAATTTGGAGTACATATTGAAATCCATGGAGAAGAAATAAAAACTTTGAGGTTGTACTTTATCGTACAAACTAAGGTTGGGTGTCTGGTCTTCTATCCTAGGCTTCCGCCCTCCCTCCCTTTTACCTCTTTGTAACTCTTTCTTTGATTTTGTTTGCCATAGTGTTTGTATTTTCCCTATATGTGTTCTTCTCACCTTGTCTTTTAGGCTGTCAATTTTAGTATGTTGCACAGATGCTGCTGGCTCATATTTTTTTTATCCTTATGATCAGCCAGCCCTGGTCATCTGCTATGTGATTTTATTACATTCCTCTTCCTTTTCTTTTAGTGTCTGTTTCCCCCTTTGGTTTACTTCTTTCATTTTTGCATTCGGTGTGGTTCCTTGTTAGTTTTATGCTCTTTTACCTTCCTCAACTAGTTTGTTTTTAATTGTTTTTCCTTGAGACTTGTTTGCTTGAGGAGAAAAGGACTGATGCCCCTGTAGTTTGGTCCCTTTATAACCCCAAACCAACCAACTAACCTTGGCAGCAATGCTGCACTTGCTGCTGCATCATGCTTTGGGACAGCTTGTGAGGGGACAGAGTGGGGAGCACATCACGAGGTATGCTTACCAAAACAGGCTAGTACATGAGGGTAGCTGATGTTATTGAGTGTACATTAGCTTACTTACCACCATCTGTCATAACAAAACTACTGAAATGTTAGCACAACCATTTTTAACAGTTAATTCATTATAAAACCTGCATTAGATTACTGAAAAATTAGGTAAACTTATGCTTCTATGGATTCTCACACTCTTTTTAATGTTACTGTGATGTTAGCTTGTCATCAAGCATTTTCTATCAGTACTTATATCCTGCCAAATCTTACCCTCATCATTATTAGCAAACTGATCTCATACTGTAGTGCACACTATAATATCACACTATAACATATAACTGGGTAAACATGTATTGCAAGGACACATTAGAATGCAGTGTAAATTACTGCATGCTGTGCAATTATTTTAAGAGAACATAATTGATGACATGAAAGTGTTTCAGTAAATATTAATAATTATTGCTATTCCAACTGAATCTTTTTGTCTCTCCGGACAGATGGAATGCCTACAAGAGAAAAAGAGATTTGACTGCTGTTAAATCCGAAGCAGTACTTCTTCATATTAAGTATAGTGCTGTACCACTTGTGTCTGAGCAAACATTTCTTCTGACAAGATTGTAATCCTGGTAAATTCCTACAAAAGAGTTAACTTTTGGGGAAATAAAACAGACAGAGAAAAAAGGTCTCACTAAGTTTACTATTGAATGTGGGATGAGCAAGGATAGAACCAGTACCCGAAAGAGGAAAGTAACAAAGGAAACGAGGAAAGAAGGTAGCCTCAAAGACAGATTCCCCCCACCCTTTCCCTACTCCCCTCCACAAAACCACACACAGTTAATTTTCATTGGTCTGAAATAGTAGAGTGTAGAGGCCCCTTTTTGGTGGGCCAGTGGTCTCATCTACATCTACATCTACATGACTACTCTGCAATTCACATTTAAGTGCTTGGCAGAGGGTTCATCTAACCACAATCATACTATCTCTCTACTATTCCACTCCCGAACAGCGAGCGGGAAAAACGAACACCTAAACCTTTCTGTTCGAGTCTGATTTCTCTTATTTTATTTTGATGATCATTCCTACCTATGTAGGTTGGGCTCAACAAAATATTTTCGCATTCGGAAGAGAAAGTTGGTGAGTGAAATTTCGTAAAAAGGTCTCGCCGCGACGAAAAACGTCTATGCTGTAATGACTTCCATCCCAACTCGTGTATCATATCTGCCACACTCTCTCCCCTATAACGCGATAATACAAAACGAGCTGCCCTTTTTTGCACCCTTTCAATGTCCTCCGTCAATCCCACCTGGTAAGGATCCCACACCGCGCAGCAATATTCTAACAGAGGACGAACGAGTGTAGTGTAAGCTGTCTCTTTAGTGGACTTGTTGCATCTTCTAAGTGTCCTGCCAATGAAACGCAACCTTTGGCTCGCCTTCCCGACAATATTATCTATGTGGTCCTTCCAACTGAAGTTGTTCGTAATTTTAACACCCAGGTACTTAGTTGAATTGACAGCCTTGAGAATTGTACTATTTATCGAGTAATCGAATTCCAACGGATTTCTTTTGGAACTCATGTGGATCATCTCACACTTTTCGTTATTTAGCGTCAACTGCCACCTGACACACCATACAGCAACCTTTTCTAAATCGCTTTGCAACTGATACTGGTCTTCGGATGACCTTACTAGACGGTAAATTACAGCATCATCTGCGAACAGTCTAAGAGAACTGCTCAGATTGTCACCCAGGTCATTTATATAGATCAGGAACAGTAGAGGTCCCAGGACGCTTCCCTGGGGAACACCTGATATCACTTCAGTTTTACTCGATGATTTGCCGTCTATTACTACGAACTGCGACCTTCCTGACAGGAAATCACGAATCCAGTCGCACAACTGAGACGATACCCCATAGCTCCGCAGCTTGATTAGAAGTCGCTTATGAGGAACGGTGTCAAAAGCTTTCCGGAAATCTAGAAATACGGAATCAACTTGAGATCCCCTGTCAATAGCGGCCATTACTTCGTGCAAATAAAGAGCTAGCTGCGTTGCACAAGAGCGATGTTTTCTGAAGCCATGCTGATTACGTGTCAATAGATCGTTCCCTTCGAGGTGATTCATAATGTTTGAATACAGTATATGCTCCAAAACCCTACTGCAAACCGACGTCAATGATAAAGGTCTGTAGTTAAATGGATTACTCCTACTACCCTTCTTGAACACTGGTGCGACCTGCGCAATTTTCCAATCTGTAGGTACAGATCCATTTCAGACCAATGTCAATTAAGTGCTCATTAACTGAGAGTTAAAAACTACTTTTACCGGTTCACATTTCTTTTCCAAATATTCAGGTAGGACCTTGCAACAGTATTGATATAAAATTTCCTAGCATATTGAAACTGTGTGCCACACTAGGGCTCATACCCAGTACCTTTGCCTTTTACTGGCAAGTGTTCCACCAAATGTTTGCCTGCAAAATTTGAAGGTCCCAGGTTCAAGTCTTGATCCAGCAAACAGTTTTAATCTGCCATGAAGTTTCATATCAATGTACACTCGGCAGCAGAGTGAAAATTCATTATGCCCCCAGACTGTGGCTAAGCCATGTCTCTGCGGTATCCCTTCTTCCAGGAGAGCTAGTTCTGCAAGGTATGCAGGAGAACATCTGTGATGAAGGTACTGATGGTAGTAAATCTGTGTGGACGAATTGTGAGTCCTTGCTTGGATAGCTCAGCAGGTAGGTAGAGCAATTGCTTGCAAAAGGCAAAGATGCAGGGTTTGAGTTCTGGCCTGACACACAGTTTTAATCTATCAGGAAGTCTTATATCAGCATACATGCAGCTGTAGAGTGAAAATTCATTCTAGTATTAATATAATTCTCATTATTTGATGAAACATTTGTGAAAGTTACATCAATAAAATTAAATTCATTTTGTAATTAATTGAAGTGTTTACATATTATTTTATAAGGAAATAAGTGTATAAATGCAGTTGCCTGCTATGAGATTTTGCTCAGATTGTTACATCTGTGTTTTTAATCTTCAGTTTGCATTAAAATTATTTGAGAGATAAACCAAAAACATAATATTCCTTAATACTACAACCAAGAATAATGAAAGGCATAGAATTGTGCATCAGTAGTATAAATATTTAATAGATGGTTCTTAAATTGTAGTTGTGTATTCGAATACCATCATTAATTAACTCAGGCTCATCTGGATAGTGTTCCATAACCATGTGGGCTCACGGTGAGTAATATCATACCTCTCAATGGTACTTACTTACCTAACATTAGGAGTATAAAATGGTGGATATATAATATCATCATATTTATTTAGTGGCATAATTCAGCATTAGGGTTCTTTACAATTGCTTTGCCCTATTTGAAGAGGCAAAACTGGTCAACAGTCATGATTGGAGACAACTTATCCAGTCACATGGCTTTGCATGTTATTGAAGAGTGTGAGTGGAACAATACTTCATTCATTCTCCTTCCCCCCAATAGCACGCACCTCCTCCAACCGCTCGATGTAAGCTTCTTCAGGCCAATGAAAGCAGCGTGGCAAGCTGTATTAACTGATTGGAAGAAACACACTCGTGGGACCATTTCCAAGGATGCCTTCCCATCTCTTTTGGAGCACACACTGACTAAAACATAAAGGCTAGATTTCGCGCCATGGGCCTAATCCCTTTTGATCGAGATCATGTCTTACAAAAATTGCCTGATAATGAGGAGACCAGCAAAGCAATGCAGACACATGGTCTTCCACTTTTGAAAAAATGCTCAAAGAAATTTGTTATCCTCCAAATAAGCTTTGTAGCTCCAGCCACCACTGCAAACTAGATGTTCAGCCTGGAAAACCAATCACTGGCCGAGATTTTCAAGGAAACGAAAACAGTGCTGAAACAAGTGACAGTGCTTCTAGCAGTAGTGAAGGTGGAAATGACACATCATCCAATGAAGTTGAACTGCTGAAAGAAGAGACTTTTTTTGTTGCAGAGTACAAATATAAACGTGGAAACAAGGAGCAAACAAGGCAGTATGTTGGAGTGGCCACAAATGTTGGTGCTATGGACGTAAGTGTGAAATTCTTGCACCCACAAGAGAACAGGAAAAACATATTTGTGTTTCCTAATGTTCCCGATGAAGACACAATACAAAAATTGCAAATTTCAAGAATACTTCCCACACCAGTTGAGAAGAGAGGAATGCTCATATTTTGATAAGATGTGCTTTAGACTCAAAGACAATCATTTATTTAAAGTGTTTGCAACTTAATTTAGAATGATGAGTGAGAAAAATTATTTTGACCTTTTATTTAAATTACTTTGTTTGTTTCTGTCCGTTTCTAATATTTCAGTTAAGAACTGTAAAAATTTTTTATTTAAATTCTTGCAAAATAAAAACTTATCTGTAATATATAAAATTCATTATATCATTCAATATCACTTATTCGTAAGAAAGGGCTACCTTAAAATGTATAAAATGTCACCGAAATCAAATAAAAAGCATGTAGAATTTATAAAAAAGGCAGTAACTGTCTGAATGTACTGTAACTTTGAACAGAGATTTACAAAACACATGTGTCCGCAATAACCCCAATCCATGGGGTGACATCGGGCACTTTATTTAACTGCCTCAGATAAATATACCTACATATACACTTTCTGGTTCTGGGATATTTTATTCGTTACACATATACCCTACCACTTCCATAACAATTAATTTAATCTAACAATATATAAAGAAGTTACAATAAAAATAATGACAAAACCATCTGAAATCATCCCGTTTGACGGTTCCTATATATCTCCCCATGTGCACATTGTGTGTATCATTATACACACCCCTTCTCTACCTGCACTTTCACCTCAGAGTAGGGAACTCAAAAATTTGACAATATAAATTCTAAGGATAGTAGGTGCTGGGAGGGGGGGGGGGGGGGGGGGGTGTAGAGGATCAGTCTACTGAAAAAAAAATATGAAGAAATATAATGATGAACTTGGGTCCTTGTAGGCATCACAGAGAATGTAAATCCCTGAGGAAACATAGCGTTTAGTTATTACCAATCTACATCACTGACACCAAAAAGTGTATTCCAATAACTTTCTCTTTATACCCCATGTAGCTCAATATTTTGAATAAAGGCATGAGGCCGACCTTCTGCCTCAGATCTTATTTTTCTTTTAATTTTTTATAAATGTTGAAATTCATCACTGTTCAGTATACACTTAAAGGTACACCTGTATCTCACTCTTTGATTTTCTTTGTTAACCGCCTCACCAATCAAAATTCTGTACAAAAATCACACATCTCAGATGGAACAATATCAAATACAGATTGACCATCAAGTTTGTTGTTATTAGCTCTGAATTTAAATAATGTCTCCCAAATATATTGTTCACCTACAAACTTCACAGAAGAGGCATGTCAGCATATAATGCAATATTTGTTGGACCTTTTGTTCAATTAAACTGTCCACTCATTCCTCCAATGTCCTTAAAGTAGAATATGAAGTTACTAATTCATCTGAATCTGTACCTTGTTCTGAATCTTGAGTGGGACACTATTGTGTGAAATTTGTTGGGGATCTGTATTTAGTTTGATAGCATATCCATATATCAGATTGATAACTAAATCAAACTGTCCAAGTACATCAGAATGTAACTCACGTTATATATTGAAGCTAGTGGATCCAGATAACGTTTTATTTATTCCAAATTTTTTCTGACAGGAGTCATTAAAGGATTGACCCATCTGAGTGGTAGTCAAATCTAGCCTGACATTTGTTTCAGAAATACCTTGTTCAACTTTAGCAATCCTGAGCCTCTATTTTTGCATTTAATTCATTTGTTATACCAGCAAAAACTTTAAGTCATCACCATGAGACTTTAAGGCTGTTTTTAACTCTGCTTTTAAACCAGAAATAGTAATATCTCTTTGATCATTAGTTGTATCTAGCTTTTCATTCAGTTTATCACCATGGGGCTATAAGTCAGCATTGTATTGACTAACTGTCCTGTTCTAATGTTTAACTCATACACAGCCTTGAGCATTTCCTCCATCATTCTGTTCAGTACAGGCAGACAGTTAAAGCAACAATATGTTTACAATTACTTTTCGGCCACCAAGAACAGTGTAAGTGTCAGTAACCTCTTAAGAAACCTTAGCAGCACACAATCAAATTCGACTACACCAAACACCCACAAGTATTTAAAAAAAAAGTTAATTTGGCTTCAGTACAGCTCAATGAATTTAGTTGAGTAGCTTGCCACTCCAAAGAGGCGATGACTAGTTGGGTCGTTGCACTCGATGTGACCATATTGTTGTAGATTGCCATTGATACCTCTAGCTGCTGCATCATTGCTGGGGACCCGATGAACACAGTTGTCACAATTTGTGGTATTGCTCATCAATTTCCCAACTCATGGACTTCAAATAATCTTCTGCAACACAACTTTTGCTGATACTTTCATTACTTATCAACAGAATTATTCCTTCTTAAATGCTTGCCTTTCCATATGTATATTTAGCTACTCACTTCTCCTCAACAGTCTATTGTTTACTCAGGTGTTGATGACAACAGTGATAACTGCCCTGTTGATCTTCACTTAAAATTCCAAATTGTTCTTGAATACTTCCTAGTGTCTAGTTATTATTGACATTCTCCAGCAATCTGATACAATTCCAACATTAATTGTTCTGGGTCTTGTCATCAGGGTGTCAGAATTTGTTGTTCCATTCACTGAGTATATTGACTTTCATAGGTTTGTATGCAACTGATCTTCAGTTAAGCCTTTCAGACCTGACTTTTTATTTACTTGTAAAAAAAAATGTCTGACATCATTTTTACATTCCGGAGAGTCTCCTGACAACATTTTTCTAAGATAAAAATTTCGTATCATCTCTACTTTTCTAGATATTTAATGTACACAAATGTGTTCATCAGGTTTCGAGTTTCATGTCTTACATTAAGTAGGTTAACAGTACAGATCAATTATGCCACTCTTTATTTCACTTTAAAACAGAGGAATTAATAAAAATAATTCCATATTACATTCTTGTTTAAACAACAATTGTCAACACCTGGTTTTAAGGTTTAGTATGAAACTGCAAAAAACAATTTCTGTCCTTTTGGAGACACAAATGTACTTTACATTTTCTGCACTGAATTCTTGAGTGCCCTGTATATTTTGGAAATTTGCAGCGACTTGGAGCTCCTACACCATGCAAAGGCAAATGGTCAATGGAATCAAACTGTATCTCTGTAGCTGGTCGTAATTCTCCTCTTTTTCTTGGTATGACTCTCATGTCTAAAGCCAGTCCTTCATCATGTGGACGCCCCCTCTTCTTTCCAGTCACTTTCTTTTGGCACAGTATCAATCCATCTGCTACCCTGACATGAAAGGAAAGAAGGTCCATTTGCTTCTTCTTTGGGATAGACAGGTTGTCTGCATCTCATCCGTATTCCAACCAACTTAGCACGATGGCAAAGTCAACAGCGTGAAAAATCATACGCAAAGGCTATTTTCGAGATCTGATGAAAACTCTGTAGTAGCTTATCAATTGATCAAATAGATCCACACTACCCATTGCATGATTATATCTTCTCACTATTTCAGGTCTTTCTACTTTCACATATTTATGGTGCTTTTTGTCCCAACACTCGACTTCATCCACTGAGCCTTTACCAACAAAGTTAGAACACAATACAACTGGCCTATTGTCTAACCACTTACACATGGTATTGTCATCAGCACTAATGATTTCTTCACAGTAACCTCTAGTTTGTTTCATTGTTGTTTTGTCATCTGAAATAGGCAAGTTCTTTCCAAATCTGTTTTGACAGACAGTTCTGTTTTGACAAAGTATAATTTATGACCTTTACCTTTTGAGAGTGGAATAGAAAATCCTAAAACAACAGCAGGACCTAATCCAATTTTTTTACAGTATGTGGTATTTAGTTCAGTTGTAGCACCTTGACACAAAAGGAAATCATGCACTATTCCACTCTTTCCACACAACATGAAGACTTTGATTCCCCATGGACTTGGTTTCCCCATGACATACTGCTTTGCAGAAAACTTCCCAGTGAAAGGAATAATTCCTTCGTCCACAAAAAAATTCACTTCTATAGGAAGTTCACTGCAGTGTTTTCGAATGGCTGTGTAAACTGGCCTGACTTTGTAAAATTTATCTTTCTTTTCAGGTGGTTTCTCCAGATTTTTCACCAAGTGTAAATTTGTTTGTAATTCTAAAAATGTGTCTCGTGACATGTGTTCCCAAAACACATTTACCTTCACGCTTGTATCCCAATACATTCGTAATCTGGGAAATTTCAAACCGCCAATCAGCACCTCTAGTTCTTGAGTTGTTGTCTGCTTGAATGAGGATTTGCCTTGTTGTAATGCATAAATATTAGTATGTGCTGTCATGCTAGTGAACAAATCATCTGGTATATATCTTATGAAGTATTGTATTGGAGAACACAAGACAGATACTTCAAAATTTGGAGCTTTGTATGTTTCTGCCAAGGTACTTAGAGGCTTGCGTTTCCGTTTGTAAGTGGGCTGTTTAGGTTTTCTTATTGGTAACGCCACATAGCGCTCTGTATGAAAAATCACTGGCTGTGCTGTGTGCAGTCTGTGGCTGGTTTGCATTGTTGTCTGCCATTGTAGTGTTGGGCAGATGGATGTGAACAGCGCGTAGCGTTGCGCAGTTGGAGGTGAGCCGCCAGCAGTGGTGGATGTGGGGAGAGAGATGGCGGAGTTTTGAAATTTGTAAGACTGGATGTCATGAACTGCTATATACATTATGACTTTTGAACACTAGTAGGGTAAATACATTGTTTGTTCTCTATCAAAATCTTTCATTTGCTAACTATGCCTATCATTAGTTAGTGCCTTCAGTAGTTCGAATCTTTTATTTAGCTGGCAGTAGTGGCGCTCGCTGTATTGCAGTAGCTTGAGTAACAAAGATTTTTGTGAGGTAAGTGATTTGTGAAAGGTATAGGTTAATGTTAGTCAGGGCCATTCTTTTGTAGGGATTATTGGAAGTCAGATTGCATTGCGCTAAAAATATTGTGTGTCAGTTTAAGCACAGTCTTGTACAATTTTTCCAAGGGGACGTTTCACGTTTTATGGATTCTTTAGGTGTCACCATTATGTTGTCACACAGGTTATTCAATTGTGGATTGTTTTCATTGCATAAAAAGTTCATTTCAGCATCTACCACGTCTCCGTCATCTTCATTTTCAGATATGGTGTTTCTACACACATCATTCACGCCCACTTTATCTGCTCTAACACGTTTCACTATTTGTGAAGCTTGCCTTTCAATAAGTGCTACACTGCCATCCTCATCTCCACTCAAACTAATGTCAGAAACGTCACCATATTCAATTATGTCCATAATCGAGTCCCAATCTTTCTCCACAGAAAGACATTCCTTATCCATATCTGTAAGTCAAAAGCCAGAAATATAAAATAAAATCATGTGTACTGGTCAGTTACTCTCCTCCTTGCTGCTGCTACTGAAATTACTGAAAAAAATACCACACATAACTACCGTTACCAGGCAAATACATCTAGGCAAATTTTAGGTTATGTTTCCTATTTTACACCATTAAGGACCTGTTGTACACAAATGTGTACATTAAATTTACCTGATACATAACACAAATATGAACTGAATGAAATTGCTGAAAATTCCACCGATAGAAAGTCTAGTGTTTCCAAAAGATGGAAACCACACAAAAAATTCATTAACAAAACCCACAATGTGACTATTACAGCAATAAAGTCAACGAGTAATGGCTTCCCACAGAGAGACAACACCAGAGAGTATATTTTAACATGTAGTTCACTGATTGCTCACAAGAGAGCAGCAACTGCTGGAGCATGGCTAAAATAAACCTACACAAATGTGTACAGTGAGTTTTGATGCACCTGACATTTATTGACAGCGAAATATTAGTGAACAAACTTTATGTGCACAGTTGTGACCACCAGGACTGAAAGGGTTAATGAATAATATTTAGTTCAATGGTGTTCTTGACTTAGACTGCAAATCTCTTGGACTTCTTCTCTTCTCCAGTATGGAATATTGCTGGAAGTGAGATGCTTTAACATAACATGAAATCCTTGGAAATAAATATGAAGAGTTTCTTCAAAGACATCCTCTGTATGTTCTTTGATAACAGTACAGTAAATTCGTCTATGCAAGACTTTATTAATGTAAGAATATCACATATAATTTTCTCTCCATATCTGACATAAGACCGTAAGTCAAACAGTGGAAAATCTGGGATGGAATGTAACAATATTATGAAAAGGAAAGCTGCCACTCACCATATAGCGGAGTTGCTGAGTGACAGATAGGCACAACAAAAAGACCCCATTCCAGAAATCAGCAGGATTTCCAGTCCCTCCTCAAATCCTTAGGCCCATCCCAGAACCTCTCCCAGGAGTCCATCTCTCTGCTCACCCCTACGTACACCTACCTTCTGCATGCTTGTTAAAGTCCATAAACCCAATCATCCAGGATGCCCCACTGAGGCCAGTTACTGTGTCACTACTGCGAGAATCTCTGCTCTTGTAGACCGACAGCTTCAGCCTATTACCCAGAACCTACCGTCCTATATAAAAGATACCAACCATTTCATCCACTGACACTCCACACTCTGTGCCCTGCTCGTCACTGTTGATGCCACCATCCCCTTTACACTAACATCCATGACCAACTATATCCTCACCCACAATTACTTCTCCTTTGAAGGCATTACCTTTAAACAAATCTGGGGTACAGCTATGGGCACCCACATGGCACCATGCTGTGCCAACCAATTCATGGGTCATCTAGAGGGATCCTTCCTATCCACAGAATGCTAAACCACTCGCCTGGTTCAGATTCATTGATGACATCTTTGCTGTCGGGATCAAAGGTGAGGACACCCAATCCGTATACCTCCAGAACCTGAACAACTTCTCTCTCATTTGCTTCAGCTGGTTGTACTCAACCCACACACACACATTCCTAGATTGACCTCCACCTCATAGGTGCCTACATCAGTACCTCTGTCCATATCAAACCTACTAACCACAAGCAATGCCTCCACTTTGACAGCTGCCACCCATTCCATACCAAGAAGTCCCTTCTATACTGTCTAGCCACCCATGGTCGTCGCCTCTGTAGTGACAAGTGGTCCCTCTTGAAACAAACTGAGGGTCTCACTAAGGCCTTTACAGACCGTAGTTATCCTCCTAACTTCATACAAAAGCAAATCTCCCATGCTGTATCATTCCAGTGTCCCATAATCTCCCAAAGTCTCACCATTCAGCCACAGAGGAGCATTCCCTCATAACTCAGTACCACACAGGACTGGAGCAACTGAACTATGTTCCCTGCCATGTTTTTGACTACCTGTCATCGTGCCCTGAAATGAGAAATGACCTGCCCAATATCCTTCCCAACCCTCCCACAGTGGTAATCCACCATCCACTGAAGCTACACAATTTATTTGTTCATCACTACAAGGCCCCTGCTCCCAACCCCTTACCTCATGTTTCATATCACTGTAATAGACCTAGATGCAAGACCTGTCCCATACATCCTCCCACCACCACCTGGTCCAGTCCAGTCACAAACATCAGCTAACCTGTCAAAGGCAGGGCTACCTATGAGACCAATCAGGGGATCTACAAGCTAAGCTACAACCACTGTGCTGCATTCTACATGGGCATGACAACCAGTGAGCTGTCTGTCTGCATGAATGGCCACTGACAAACTGTGGCCAAAAAACAACTGGAGCACCCTATTGCTGGGCACGCCACCCAACATGACATTCTTCGCTTCAGTGAGTGTTTCATAGCGTGTGCCATCTGGATCCTTGCTACTAATACCAGCTTTCCCTTCAATATATCCTACGTTACGATAACCCTGTTAGCCTCAACCTTCATTAGCCACTGTCCTCACCCACCTAACTCCTTCCCTGTTCCCATTCCAGCACTATACAGCCATCATTCCACCATCAAACACAGACTTCTCTCCTTTTCTGCTACCCCCTCCCCCCACCCTCTCTCCCCACCTCTGTCTAACCTATCGATTGCACCTGGCTGCCCTACCCTCTCTTCACCTCATTTTTGAGCACTTCCCAGCAGCACTTCACTGTCTCCCAGCACTATCCTGCCACCCCTCCCCCTCACTGTCCCACCTCCTCCTTATCCCCAGCCAGTTGCCACTTCCATCATGCACTGCTGCTGTTGCTCGCTGTGTGGATTCAGCTGGCAGAGGCTGCAGTTTAAAGCTTATAGTGTGACAATCTTTTTGTTGTGATGATAGTTGTAAGCATGGTCAGGGAATGAATACATTTAAATTGTTCATTTATTTTTTTCCATTTCTATCGACATTATCAATTGTGGCTCTTGCTCCAGGACTAATATGCTTCTTTGACCTGCGGCGTTGACCCATGGAGCATGCACAAATGCCTCACAAAGACCTTCTCTTATGAAGGTAATGTGGCCATTGTCCAATCATGAAGACATGCATTGTCTCTTGAACTGACTCACCA
Source organism: Schistocerca gregaria (assembly GCF_023897955.1). Taxonomy (NCBI): domain Eukaryota; kingdom Metazoa; phylum Arthropoda; class Insecta; order Orthoptera; family Acrididae; genus Schistocerca; species Schistocerca gregaria. The sequence goes on along the minus strand of NC_064921.1, from coordinate 399,334,204 downwards.
CATGCAAAATACATAATAAACTTGCCCAACAGTTGTGCTATTCTATTTGCTAAATTGTTGTATCAATTTTATTTGTTTATGAACATCATTAGTCAGAACTGTGGATGTAGAATTATACATCACTTTTCCAGTGTTTTATGTTATATGAAAAATTGCACATTTAACTTTGTGATAATTTTTTAGTGTATTTCTAGCAATAGGGTAAAATACAGAAGACTTTTTGATTTTTAATGTTTTGATTATCTGTTGGATCTTACTCACTGTAAATGGATTTATATGCTTGTGACTGATTTTGTTGCAATCATATCTCTATAGAAGCCCATCGTCTCCTTCAAAACAATCTTTGCAACCAATTTCCTCTGCTGCTTCCAGGACAGTGGATAAAGGTAAGAGGGGGGGGGGGGGACAACAACTATTGGAGAAAAGCACAACTGCATCTTTTGTAATAATTGCCTGTTATCTCCTAGTGGTGCGGGAAAAATGTAGTATCAACCAGAAAGAAACCTTTTGCGCAAAAAAAGAGAGGAAAACCACAGGCAAATAAGTTAGTTGTCTTCAGTTTCACTTGCCACAGCAACGTTAGTGTATTAATGTTTGTTCTACAAAAATATGTAATTCTAATTTCTTCCAGTTTTATTTATTTTTCCTCGTTTACGATATAAATGTACAACAGATAGTATGAATACAAATTACTTAAAGAGCTGGAACAAGATTATCATCTTCGGCGAAGTTATTGTTCAGTCATAATCAATATGAACAAATAATTACTTTTAGTATTACCCATATACTGGAGATACTCATAAACATTTAAGCTTTTGGACAAAAAAGTAATTCTCTGGTAGTAGACAACACACAAACATTCACAGAAGCACAACTAACAGACCCATGACCCCTATCTCCATCCGCTGTGATCTGATGATCTGAATGGGTCAGGCAGGAGATGGTGGCCATGTCTGTGTGAGTTGGTCTTATTGTGTGTGTGTGTGTGTGTGTGTTTCTCTTTCTGAAGAAGGACTTTTGTGCCTGAAAGCTTAAATATTTACCAGCCTTTTCACTGTGCCTGTCTGTGACCTGCACCTCCTCTTGTGGTCAGTTTCAGTTTATTACTGTTAGAATATTATCATTACATATTGGACTTTCCATTGTTTGTCAGTAATTAGAATATTTATACAAGTTTGTGTAATGGAAGCAAGTCATGTGTTTTCTGTTACTGGGCTGAGAGGAACTATTACTTCATTTGTGTGTATCCAGCAAAAGATGACGACATGCTAGAGATAGATGGTGGATTGTAAGGTTGTTTTTAATTTTTACTTCCCTACTGACTATTTTTACTCTATAAAAACTGTATTTATGTTATTATCTGCTTTATTGTAGTGGTCCTATTCTTTGGAGAAAGTCAGAACTGGAAGCCTATTTAATATATCTTGGTCAAGTGATGGAACCCACATTGCAGGTGCCTGTGGAAACGGGCATGTAATATTTGCTCACACTGTTGAGAGGTATGTACTGAGTAAATTATTTTTGTGCAAAAGCTGTTTAAAAACACTCATTTTAATCTTGTTTCTTTATTTATACACCTTCCTTTTTTCCCTTAAAGGAGGATGGAATGGAAGAATTATGAAGCAACAGTCACTGATCGTAAATCAATTTCAGTTCATAATGTGAGTGATGATACTTGGGAAAAACTTGAATTTCCAGATCGAGTGATCAGATTATCTTTTGGATATAACCATTTGGTAGTGATCACACCCACACAGTGCCATATTTACAGTACAAAGAACTGGAATACGCCAGCCATTTTTGATCTACGAGAGGGGACAGTGTCTATGCTGCTACTTGCCGAAAGGTAAAATATGGTACTAATTTGTAATTTTAGTGTTTATTAAGTGACTAGTGTGAGTGTATAGAACCTCACTGTACAAAATATTAATGATCCACTTAAATGAGCACACTTGTCACTTTGGTGCCCTGTAGATGGCTGATGTAATTCAAGACAGTAAGTGATACAAATGAGAGGTGTTCAAATGAAAAGGTACAAAACAACACTGCGGCTATAATTGAAGTCTTTATTCAAAAGTAATCATCAGGGATTTGAGAAAAACTTTTCCACTGTTTCACAGGCCGAAGGTTTCCCTATTTCCAGAATTCCTGTGGCTGTGACAGGAGCCAGTCCTCCACTGTTTGCTGCATTTCATCATCTAATGAGCAAAGTGGCACAGTGATCAGTATTCTGGATTCACATTTGTGAGGACAGTGGTTCAACCCCATGTTTGACCATCCAGATTTAGGTTTTCCATGATTTCCCTAAATCGCTCCAGGCAAATGCTAGGATGGTTCCTCTGAAAGAGCAATGCCAATTTCGTACCGATCCTTGACACAATCTGAGCTTGTGCTTTGTCTCTAATTACCTCTATGTCAACATGACTTTAAATCTAATCTTCCTCCCTTCATCTGAATTGAACTGCTTCCCTTTACTCATCAAACTCATTGAGCATAAAAAACTGTAACAGTGAAGTGTACTGTGAAACACTCCATATTCTATGAAAGTCCATGAAGAACAAATGGCCTGGACTGCTCACAGAGGGAGTGATTGTGCGTCATGATAATGTGTACCCACATGTCTCCCAGGTCACACAAAGTGTAATGGCCAAGTTGTAATGGGAACAGCTTGAGCGTCCACTCTACAGCTCGGACCTGTCATCCTGTGACTTCCACATATCTGGTCTGCTAAAAAACATATCAGAGTTAAGCACTTAAACTTGCACAATGAACTGAAGGACACAGCGGACTGACCCCTGTCACAGCCACAGCAATTCTGGGAATAGGAGATCCTTTGGCTCATGAAACAGTAGGGTAATTGTGCTGAGACCTCTGATGGTTACTTTTGAATAAGGACTTCAGTTATGTCCACAGAGTTGTTCCATATTTTTTAATTGGAACACCCCTTACATGTGCCAGCTGGCTGTATGGAATTAATGCAATAAGGTAGGTCGGTGTAAAGAGGTGGCAGTTGTGGTGTACCTATAACCATCCCATGGACAAAGTTCCCTGATTTATTGGTTAGTTAGTTATTTACATGATCCATGGATCTGTTGTGACCTATTGCTACGATTTGAAATTAGTCTGTTTTATTATCTCAGAATACTTTTTCAGTGAGAAATGTGGCAGAATGCTGCACATTTACATGATTTCTGATTTTTAAGATTAAAAAAAAAATAAATAAATAAAAACAAACATACTTGCATATAGTGATTTATACCTCATTGTGTTCACTCTCTCTCTCTCTCTCTCTCTCTCTCTCTCTCTCTCTCTCTCTCTCTCTCTGCTCCCAAGCCCCTTCTCTCTTCAACACATTACCCCCTTGAAACTTCCTGGCAGATTAAAACTATGTGCCGGACCGAGACTCAAACTTGGGACCTTTGCCTTTTGCGGGCAAGTGCTCTACCAACTGAGCTACCCAAGCACGACTCACGCCCCATCCTCACAGCTTTCCTTCTGCCAGTACCTCACCTCCTACCTGGAAACATTACCCCCTTGCTTACGACACATTCCACACAAGCACACATGCATGTGCACACACACGCACACACACACACACACAACATACTGCATGCTACTGTACACATTCAGAAATTTTGCTGTGGAGTAGAAAGAGTTGTCAAACATTTATGATTGCAGACTGTATTTGAAGTTAATTCCAGTACCCACTAAATTCTTTACGTCACTGGGTAGGCATTCAAAGAGTAGGCAGAAGTTCTTTTAGGGCAGCTTTCTCAATTAGATCATTGCCTACTACAATAAGCAGCTTTCTTTTTTACCATCACTCCTGTTGGGCTCTGAGTGCTATATCTCTGTGCTTCACTGGACTCTGCTGAAATTGTCATAATGTTTTACTGTACTACTAGGGGGGACTTTGACTCTGTCAGCAGTACTCAACTGTAGGTGATAAATTTTGAAACATTTGTGCTGTATATCTGTGCTGCTGCACTTGGTGTCATATTGTACACTTTGTACTTGCTTTCATTACTATCAAGTGTCACTAATTCCATCCTGTGTAGATGCTGAATGTCAGGAATTTCAAGTGTCCATTCCTTCCACTTAATTTATTTTCTTGCTGATTTTAATTTTTCCCAGATACAAGGAACCATGATTTAAGTTGTATTTGTGTTTGATGGCCAATAAATACTCTAACTGTAAAGTGTTTATTGCTTTAAGCTACAGCTATCTCTGATACCATAATATTTGAGTGTGGTGTGTTAATGCAGACTGTTCGACATATCTACAAGGAATGATGTACCATTCACAGTGATGTAACATGGCATAAGAAGAATAACTGTAAAATGATCATATCCAACTGGAGACAAGTGCCATGCTGTATCAGTGATGTTGGTTTCAAACCGGACAGGTGTTTCTGCTGTTAGTGAATGTTGATGTATTTCAACCACTTTCTGAGTGTACATTGTAAAGGGAACTGCATTCAGTGGACATGTGGTGCCAGATATCTGGCAAAAGACCACTTGTGACTGTGGTACATAAAGCTGCATGTTTTTAGAGCACAAAGAACATAGAAACTAGACAAATGCTGAATGGACCCATGTAGTGTGGTCTGATAAATTATGAGTTTCCTCATTTTCAAATGATGCAAAATACTGAGTATGCCAATGACCAAACAAAATGTTTAATCTGCAGTGTATCTAGAGCATAATTCAACCCAGGTAAGGTCCTGAGATGTTTTTGGTATGTTCTTCATAACAGCACTCGAACCCACTCATTCAGGTGGCCAACAGCACGAGCCAGAATATTTTTTTCATCATTCTTGGTGATCAAGTGTAGCCCACGATGAGTATCCTATGGACATTCCTATCTTCCAAGAAAAAACAAGCATGTTATCAGGACTGCATACTTACTTTCATAGTTCAACAAACACTCTGGCACTATCACATCTCAACTGACTCGCTAAATAACTTGATAGTAAACCCATAGAAAACATCTGGAACTATTTGGAACAGTAGGTGAATGTAACAGTATGTTTACTAGCTGCATGGCATCCAATTACCAAAGTGTGGTTTTAGTCAGATTTGTCATAACTGAAGAAAATATTGTACTGTCATCCTCACAGAATTGAAGCCATTATCAAAGTCAGAGGCAGTGTTACATGTTATGATTATTGCTATTGGGAACAATTAACATTTAGCTCAGCGTGGTTTTTATATACCTATTTTAGATTTACCTCTCACACTAATTTGTTAAATTAATGGTAGTAGTGTATCCAGGACTGGATGAGTGTAAGGCTACTGCAGGAAGTAGGAATCTGGCAGTGCACAAAATTTCTGAATGAGAACAGTAATGCACTTTTAGAAACTGGCTGCTGTGCCAGGTTTATTCAGAAAATCTACCACTAGAGGAAACAAACTATGGTGCCAGAGAGGCCACCAACAGACTCAGGGAGATGTTGTGGAAGAGAGGGATGGGAAGGCATGCCTGAATGGGTTGAGGGCTGGCAGCTAAGAGACATTGAGGTCTGTCCCAGCTCACTCTTGCCAATCCATCCTATGGCCCCAATGGTAGCATTTGGTTACTTGAGGGTACTCTGGAGCCATATGGTATCTAGTACAGTACCAGCCAAGCATGGTTATGACTCTTAAGTAAAATGCAAGTACTCCTTGCAGAGAACAAAAATTGAAAAAGTAAAAATTTTGTTTGAAAATTAAAGTTCCCATTTAATCTGTTGGCCCACTATGCACATTCCCTCCCCCTTCTGTAGGAGCAGTTTAACTGATTACAAGAGTTCAAATGCAGTGATTGAATTATTTAAATGACTTCTATTTTTAACTAAAGAAAAGTGCTCCCTTGGACAGGGGGTGTTTACTAAGAAATGGTATTTTCTAATGGTGAGTAATTTATTTACTAAAAATGTCTGCAGTTAGTGAAAAGGAGTAAGGGCACAAAGTTTAGTAATTTCATTGTCTTTAGAAGTAATATTACAATTACTTTCAAGATCTCAGTTGACTTATTTTAGTTAATAACAATGGAAATATGTGGCCAGTTCAAGCAGTAGACTGACTTGGTTATGTGGTGGCCTGGAGACGACACTAGGTGGTGCAACAGTGTATTAAGCTGGCAAGACAGTATGAGGCATTTCAAGATATTGCTAGCTGGGTAGTGGCTACAATGTCTTGTTGGCAGTGCATGAGTACAGAGATGGAATACTACAGTCAGGAATGACAGCATTAGGGTTGCTGAGGGTAGTTGTCTAGTGTGACAGTCAGGCCTCATAGGTAATAAGAGACACTCCATCGAAGGGGCACATAGATGGAGGTACATGGTAGTATATTTCAGATGCGGCTAAGGGGGTGAGAGGCTAGTCTGATGAAGTTGACGAAATTTTGCTACATCTTCTATAAACTCCTTAGTTCTGTTGTATAAAAGTTGCGGTCTCAAAAGATTTGTAATATCTGGTCGATTTGGGTTTAGGGAGGATGCCTTACGGCACCAGTCACACAGCCTGAAATCCTAAATTGCTTTATTATGGCTCTACGCCTTTCTTGATACAGGAAGCAGCGTGGCTGAGGCATCCAATAGCCTCCTGTGTATTGTCACCCCGCAGTGCTGATAGTGTGATGACTCAGGATTCGGATGGTCTTGGTTAGTTGTGGCCGCATGTGTTGTGGCGTGGCTCATGCAATCTGAACTGTGCAGTAGGTGGCAGGCAGGGGAAGTAATGGCAGTGACCTGCTGCCCCTCTGTCAAATTGCTTCCCAGAGCTGATGCTGGCCTGATGTGGTGGTAGCTCCTGGTCCTGTGGTTTCATGGTGGACTGCACTGATGCAGAGTTAAACTATGTTTCACGAGCAGCATTCTGGATGGTGCTCAAGTCACAAAGTCCTATAGTGATAAAGCTGCAATACTAACAGAAGTGACTTTAATGCAAAATAGCTAGGTATTTATATGTTACCGAGCTGTGCTTGCTTGGTCTTTGTTATCCTTTGCAACATGTGTACTAAACATTTTGGCAGATGCTGGTGTGAAAAGACTCCCATCCTGTTCTACATAACTACTGTTATGTCAACTGTTTCCATACCTTTCCTGGCCGGCTTGCCTCATAATGTAATGTAGCAATGGCTGTGTCATATTTTGTAAGACATAACACCCATATTTGCCTGCACCTGGTGCTACTGAAAATCACTTCCTTTTTTGCGTATTTCTGACCCAGTGTGGTCCGTGTGCTGCTTTGCACTCATCTTTAACAAGACACAGTCCCTCAGGTCTACTACATTACATATATCCACTGGCAGCTGGCTCAGTCATCTTTAGTCCAGTCTTTACTCAAGATTGCATATGCCGCTATCTTTCCTCATGCACTACTTATTCAAAGCTCCACTAGTTCCTTTTCAGCTTAACTTAACTTACAGATATAGTTGATTCTACTACCTTTTAGGCCCTGGGAATCGAATACACTGTGTTTTGAAAAGTGGCTGGGTCCAAACTTCTTCTTGTGTTTTGCTTTTTGTAAATGTAAACAAGGACTGTGCTTGACAGAGCATGTGGCACTGCAGTACTTATTAGGACAATGGTCAAGATTGTTTCTCTCTGATAGTGGTTTTTCCTGTACTCATCAACATGCTGCCTCAGCATCTCCACAAGGATTTTCCCCTCTCAGTTTGTGTACAGACTGAATTACCCTGGGTTCTAAAGTCCAGATCAACGTAGTAGATTTTCAGCTGGTAATACTGCTATAGGTTCCTCTGGCCATTACAGTCAATGCTGCAAAATGCTCAGATGGATTACTCATGGCATTGTGACAGGTAGAAGACATAAAGCATGCAGTATGACTCATTTATTAGAAATCTGCTTTTGTCTGGCTCTAGCCTTTTTTTCTGCAGTGCGCTTCCCCTGTTTGTAGCAACTGGTTACTACTATCATTCTCTTGAAGGTACAGTGCAACCGATAGGCCTCAACCTGCTGGAAGTACAACTCAGGACCAATCACATCTTTCTTGCAGCCATTTTCCATTTCATGACACAGCAGTGTCTTCACTGCTCTGGAGTTCTGGCCCTCTCTCAATACCCTGAGTGGACAAACTGTAACTTCACCCCTGTAAGACTTCTGTAACTCCTACTTGCCTCATGCCCACTCTTGTCCTTTGCATTCAATAACAACCACTGTTCTCCAAGGGCCGTCACCACTCGGAGAACAAGGATACACTTTACCCTTACTTCCCCCTAGAAGTCCCCTGATAGCCTGCTGTAGTTCATTCAGCCTATCCTATACATTATGCTATACTTATACTGAACAAACACAAAATATGTGTCCTGTTATCTGCTAGGCCTTAACCCAGGTGGATTACTTCTCATTTGATCATCTAAAACTTCTCACTCCCTCCTCCAGATCTCCTTCTTCACATTTTTCTTCCGTTCCAACTCCACAATTCCTGGCCTACTTCTGTACTCTCACAAAACCATTTCAAACATAGTGCATGTACAATTGTCTTCCTCATTAGCAGGTAGATCTCAACATTCACTGGTGACATACTTTCCACAACATGATATGACCATGGCTATTTTGCAAAAATTTCTTTGTATTTCCATTTGGATTATAAGAAGTCACTAACGTTACTCACTTGCCAGCCTTGTACTGCAACATTCTTACTGAACAGCTCACTGATTCTTCTTGTTTTTCTAGTGCCCTGGTTTTAGCCTTGTGCACTCTGTTCCATATTTCCCTTATCTTTCTTGTGAACTATTTAACAGTTTCTCCTATCTTACCCTTCTTGGCACTTAACATGTCAAATGGTGGTGGCATCTTATGACCATATACTACCGCGTTTGGTGACAATCCTGTATTCATGTGCTGCTTCAAGTTGTTCATTGAATTCACATACCTCAAACAAACATCCCAGTTGGTGTGGTATGTACCCACATAATATCCCAACATGTTCTCTATAGTTCTATGGCCTCTTTCTGTTAGCTTAAGGATGAAAAGGACTCATTCTTAATTTTTTTACACACAACAGCCTACACTACTACTGGAACAAATCTGAAATGCAATTGGTTTCCTGATCCACCACTATCATCTCAGGTATGCTGAACTTCAGTATCCAATTGTTTACTAGTGCCTGCACCACTGTTACTGTCTGTTGGTTGGGCATTCCAACCATTTCCACGTATTTCAAAAAATGGTCTATAATCATGAGTACTTATTTACTCCCCACAGGTGTTCTATTCAGTGGGCATAAGACATCAATCCCAAGCAAATGAACTGGCGCTAATGCTTCAGGTAACTTATGCAGTGGCACTCTTGCCTGACACAAATCAGCTTTCTGTGTGCACTGTATGTAATTCTGCTCATATTAGTCCATGTCTGCGTTTGTATTCCTGCACCAGTACCTCTCCACTACTCTCCTGTTGGCAGACCTACATCCCTCATGACCTGCTAACACATGAGGGATGCATTGTATGAATTATTATTAAAATTTTTGAACACTAAGGTAGGACTCAGTGACAAAGCTTCTTTCAGTTTGTTGAAAGCAGGCAGACAATTCTGTGATGAAATGAATTTTGAAACTTCCTTCAGCAATTGCATCAAAGGTCTGTCAATATCCACATATCTTTTTACAAACTTTCTGTGATAAATTGTGACTACAACAAATGATTACAGTTCTTTCATCAGTTCGGGTCAATAAAATTCATGTATGGCTTTAACTAACCTCAGGTCTGTCCTAATGCCATCCTTACTAATTATGTGACCAAGGTATGCCGCCTCTTCTAACACAAAATTACATTTCTCTGTACTCATTGTTAAATTAACAGTCCTCAGCCTCAACCACAACAAGAACTCCTGACGACATTGACTGTGGATAATCTATCACAGACACAGTCTCTTTGACTGTTCAGAGATGTCACTAAACCCACCCAACGATGTAAACAATTATGCATGAGCAGCGCCTATTAGATGGAGAGGGTCCGACAGCCGATCAGATCCAGCCATTCCTCCAGGAAGAAGGTACATGGTTCGTGTTGTCTGTAGTTCAACCATGCCTAGACAGTCAGTACCACAGTTTGATTGCATCCGCATTGTTACTTTGTGTCAGGAAGGGCTCTCAACAAGGAAGTGTCCAGGTGTCTCAGAATGGACCAATCGAGGTTGTTCAGACAAGGAGGAGATACAGAAAGATGGGAACTGTGGATGACATGCCTCACACATGCAGCCCAAGGGCTACTACTGCAGTGGATGACCACTACCTGCGGATTATGGCTTGGAGGCACCGTGACAGCAACGCCACCATGTTGAATAAAGCTATTCGTGCAGCCACAGGACGTTGTGTTACGACTCAAACTGCACACAATAGGCTGCATTATGCGCTACTTCCTCCCAACGTCCATGGCAAGGTCCATCTTTGCAACCACGACAGCATGCAGGGCGGTACAGATGGGCCCAACAATGTCATCAGCAGCAGAAGAGTGGGAGTAGAGGCAGAGGTAAGTATTTTGGTAACAGTAGTTTCAGGGTAGGGAACTGGGGATGAAGCACACAATAAACACCAAAGGAAACCCAAGGTCTACTTATGGGCAAACTCAGTAAAATTACAAGCTACAAAGTCATATGCAGAGCTGGATTGTACATCAGAGGCATTGCAGGGAAGAACAATAGCAGGATATAGTTGGACACAGGGGCACATGTGTCAGTCGCCAGTGGAGATCTGATGGAACATAAGCTATGGAATGCACCAAGGTATACTTTGCGTACAGTGAAGGATAGTGATATCACACCATTGGGATCAGTGGACACAGATTTTTGCCATGGTACAGTTCAGTTCAGACAATGTATAGAGACTGTGCCACATTGAATGAAATTTTCACTCTGAAGCAGAGTGTGCACTGGTATGAAACTTCCTGGCAGATTAAAACTGTGTGCTGGGCCGAGACTCGAACTCTGGACCTTTGCCTTTTGTGGGCAAGTGCTCTACCATTTGAGCTACCCAAGCACAAAACAAGCCCCATCCTCACAACTTTACTTCTGCCAGTACATTGTCTCCTACCTGCCAAACTTCACAGAAGCTCTCCTACAAGCCTTGCAGAAAGTGCTAGCACTCCTGGAAGAAAAGATATTGCAGAGACATAGCTTCTACCACAGCCTGGGGGATGTTTCCAGAATGAAATTTTCACTCTGCAGTGGAGTTCTTGAGTCTCAGTCCAGTACACAATTTTAATCTGCCAGGAAGTTTCATATGAGTGCACACTGTGCTGCAGAGTGAAAATTTCATTCTGGAAACATCCCCCAGGCTATGGTAAAAGCCATGTCTCTGCAATGTCCTTTCTCTCAGGAGTGCTAGAACTTTCTGCAAGGTTCGCAGGAGAGCTTCTATGAAATTAGGAAGGTAGGAGACGAGGTACTAGCAGAAGTAAAGCTGTGAGGATGGGGCGTAAATTGTGCTTGGATAGCTCAGATGGTAGAGCACTTGCCCACAAAAGGCAAAGGTCCTGAATTCAAGTCTCGGTCCAGCACACAGGTTTAATCTGTCGAGAAGTTACACTGTGCCACATGTTAGTGAGTGCTATGATATAATTCTAGTGTTTGATTTCTTGAATCAGCATTGTGCCCAAAATTGACCTCTGGCAACACATCGTGGAGTTTTATGGAAAAATGTTACATCTGGGCAAAACTACTGCAAGTGTGGCAATGTCACGACAGGAGTCTGTATGAGTCTATATAGTATAAAAAACTGTTTAAACTGTGAACACTCACACTAAGACTCAGTTCACACAACTATATACTTAAGGTTACTAGGAAATTGCTTTGGGTTAATGTTAAATCTAATTTACAAGTAGGGGTTTTGTGTGTGGTAGAAATATTGGAACTATACTTAAGGGTACTAGGAAATTGTTTTCGTTGGCATCTCCTTCTCTTCACCAATGAGTGTTGAATATGCCTTCAACCAGACAATCGTCGGAGGCTTGTTTGGGCGCAACCCGGTCAGGCTGAATGCCTTACACACACTGACCAGCAAGTGTAGCAAGGTGGAGATTCCATAATGTTTTCAGGTGACATTGTGTGGGTCTGACATACGCCGCTGGTTGTCATGGAAGGGGCTGTAATGGCTGTACGATAAGTGAATGCCATCCTCCGACCGATAGTGCAGCATATTGGAGAGGCATTCGTTTTCATGGATGACAATTCACGCCCCCATCGTGCTCATCTTGTGGAGACTTCCTTCAGGATAACAACATCGCTTGACTAGAGCGGCCAGCATGTACTCCAGACATGAACCCTATCAAACATGCATGAGATAGATTGAAAAGGGCTGTTTATGGATGGCATGACCCACCAACCACTCTGAGGGAATCAACGCCGAATCGTCATTGAAAAGTGGGATATCTGGACCAAGAGTGCCTTGATGAACTTGTGGATAGTATACCACAATGAATACAGGCATGCATCAATGCAAGAGGACATGCTACTGGGTATTAGAGATAACTGATGTGTACACCAATCTGGATCACCACCTCTAAAGGTCTCGCTGTATGGTGGTACATGTAGCGTGTGGTTTTCATGAGCAATAAAAAGGGCATAAATGATGTTTATGTTGATCTCTACTCCAATTTTCTGTACTGGTTCCAGAACTCTTGGAACCGAGGTTATGCAAAACTCTTTTTGATGTGATCAAGATACACAATACATTGACATGGTTTCAACTCTTTAAGAACTCTGTCCAACAATCTCTGAAATGTTGCAGCTGCATTTTTCAATCCAAAAAGTATTCATCTGAATTGATAATATCCCAATGATGAAGAAGATGCTGTTTCTGGCTGTTTGGTCATTGTCTGTGGCTGGTATTACATGTCCCATTTCTTCTCCTCCAGGATATCCGCATTAGTGATCAACAGCCTCCTTCTTAACCTTAAATCCTTGGCGCTGAAATTATCTTCAGATACAGGTACCATTCTTTTACCATTAACCTCTTGTACATGTGCAATACTTCTTTTCACTAAGGAGCTGCCTGATGCAATACTTTATTTACTTCCAACATTTCTACCACATACAAAACCTCTAGCTGTAAATTAGATTTAACATTAACCCAAAGCTATTTTCTAGTACCCTTAAGTATACTTCCAGCATTTCTACCACACACAAAACCCCTAGCTGTAAATTAGATTTAACATTAACCGAAAGCAATTTCCTGGTAACCTTAAGTAACAGTTTAAACAGTTTGTTATACTATACAGACTCCCTCATGACATTGCCACACAGGCAGTAGTTTTTCCCAGTTCTAACATTTTTCAACAAAACTCCACGATGTGTTGCGAAAGGTCAATTTTGGGCACAATTCCGATGCAAGAAATCGAACCCTAGAATTATATCATAGCACTTACTCACATGTGGTACAGTGTAACTTCCTGACAGATTAAAACTGTGTGCTGGACCGAGACTCAAACTCGAGACCTCTGCTGCAGAGTGAAAATATCATTCTGGAAACATCCCCCAGGCTGTGGTAGAATCCATGTCTCCACAATATACTTTCTTCCAGGAGTGCTAGTTCTCCAAGGTTCACAGGGGAGCTTCTTTGAAGTTTGGAAGGTAGGAACGAGGTACTAGCAAAAGTAAAGCTGTGAGGATAGGGCTTATTTTGTGCTTGGGTAGTTCAGATGGTAGAGCACTTGCACACAAAAGGCAAAGGTCCTGAGTTCGAGTCTCGGCCCAGCACACAGTTTTAATCTGCCAGGAAGTTTCATATCAGCGCACACTCACTGCAGAGTGAAGATTTCATTCAATGTGGCACAGTCTCTACACATTGTCTGAACTGAACTGTACCACGGCAAAAATCTGTGTCCACCAATCCCAATGGTGTGACATCACTATCCTTCACTATACGTAGAGTATACCTTGGTGCATTCCACAGCTTATGTTCCGCCAGATCTCCACTGGCAACCAACACATGCCCCCCTGTGTCCAACTGTATCACACTATTCTTCTTCCCCACAATGCCTCTGATGTAAAATCCAGCTCTACATATGGCTTTGTAGCTTCTAATTGTACCGAGTTTGCCCGTAAGTGGACCTTGGGTTTCCTTTGGTGTTTATTGTGTGCTTCATCCCCAGTTCCCTACCCTGAAACTACTGTTACCAAAATACTTACCTCCGCCTCTACTCCCTCTACTGCTGACAACATTGCTTCCACACATCTCCCATCTGTACCACCTTATTTTTGCCCAAAACACTGTTCAACTAATTTGCAATCTGGTTGACACATCAATTTCCTCAAATTCTGCACATAAGCCACAACACCTGTGCTTGCCTGTCACCAGTGCTACTGCAAACCACTCCCTACTTTGTGTGTCTATGACCCAGTATGGCCAGTGCACTACAGATTTATTGAAAAATACACTATAAACTGCCTATCCAATTATGTGCTCTCTGTGACATATTAATCCCATCAATACAACCTTAACACCTTTTTAAATTAATTCACATATTTATTCCCAGTGAGGTCAGTATTAACTGATAAACCCCTATCACAATGAGAAGTTACTCCTTTGGTTTTCTGGCCAAACACATTTTCATGTAATGTTCTACATATCATTCCCATCATCAACATATAACATATGGCTTCCATATTGATAAGCAGCAGCCAGCAGCAAGTTTTATACTCTTAGCTCACTTATTTGTTACATAGTTTAATTCTTAATTTCTTTGCGTGTTTTTGGGTACTTGCATTGTTTAATTCATAAATTTTGGGTGTATTATAGTATTTGAGAGTTGTAGCATCACGTCTTAGTACCTGAATAGTGTAAAATCGCGTAGTCTCCTTCCACCGCCAAGCAGTATGTCAGCAGTGTGCAAGTAGCAGCATTGCTGCATTTACTATACAATCTTGTATTTTAATAACCATTTAAATTTTGTGTCGAATTCTTTGTGCTCTCTGTAGATTAGTTCAGACGTTCTTTGCACAACAGTTTTTAGCATGGATAGGGACTGCAACTGCTGTGTTCGGATGCAGGCTGAGTTGACATCCCTTCACTCCCAGCTTCAAGCAGTGTTGCCTTCGGTCACACAGCTTGAGGCTGCTGCCAGTGGGCATCACTGTGGGGGTCCGGATGGGGGTTTGTCGGGGATGGCCAGCTCGTCCCACGCTTCCTCTGATCGGACTACGGCTGTGGCTGCCCGGGATACTGCCCACATTGAGGCTGACCCCTCACCTGTGATAGAGTGGGAGGTCGTCTCGAGGTGTGGCATGGGGCAAAAGATATTCCGGAGGGCTCCAGTTTGTCTGACGAACCGGTTTCAGGCTGTCTTCATCTGATACTGATCTTCGGCCGGACATGGCTGCTTGTCCTGTTCCAGAGGTTGCCACTCAGTCTACAAGATCCAGGCAGTCGCAGAGGGTGGTAGTTGGGAGCTCCAACGTCAGGTGCATAATGGTGCCCCTTAGGGATATGGAAGCAGGAGAGGGGGAGAAAACCAATGTGCACTCCGTGTGAACACCGGGGGGAATCATACCAGATATGGAAAGGGTCCTTCCGGATGCCATGAAAAGGGTATAGGGTGCACCCACCTGCAGGTGGTCGCTCATGTTGGCACCAATGATGTGTGACGCTATGGATTGGAGGAAATCCTCTCTGGCTTTTGGCGGCTATCTGATTTGGTGAAGACTGCCAGTCTCGCTAGCGGGTTGAAAGCAGAGCTCACCATCTGCAGCATCGTCGACAGGACTGACTGCGGACCTTTGGTACAGGGCCGAGTGGAGGATCTGAATCAGAGGCTGAAATGGTTCTGCGACCCTGTGGGTTGCAGATTCCTTTACTTGCGCCATAGGGTGGTGGTGTTTCGGGTTCCGCTGGATAGGTCAGGAGTCCACTGCATGCAGCAGGCGGCTACACGGGTAGCAGGGGTTGTGTGGCGTGAACTGGGCGCTTTTTTAGATTAGATGGCCTCGGGCAAGTACAGAAAGGGCAACAGCCTCAAAGGGTGCACAGCAAAGTGAGGACATGCGGGGACCAAGCAGCAATCGGTATTGTAATTGTAAACTGTCGAAGCTGCATTGGTAAAGTACCGGAACTTCAAGCACTGATAGAAAGCACAGAAGCTCAAATCGTTATAGGTACGGAAAGGTGGCTGAAGCCAGAGATAAATTCTGCCGAAATTTTTACAAAGGCACAAACGGTGTTTAAAAAGGAAAGAATGCATGCAACCGGTGGTGGCATGTTTGTCGCTGTTAGTAGTAGTTTATCCTGTAGTGAAGTAGAATTGGATAGTTCCTGTAAATTATTATGGGTGGAGGTTGCACTCAACATCTGAGCTAGGTTAATAATTGGTTCCTTTTACCAACCTCCCGACTCAGCAGCATTAGTAGCAGAACAACTGAGAGAAAATCTGGAATACATTTCACATAAATTTTGTGAGCATGTTATAGTCTTAGGTGGAGATTTCAATTTACCAGATATAGACTGGGACATTCAGATGTTTAGGGCAGGTGGTAGGAACAGAGCATCGAGTGACATTATACTGAGTGCGCTATCCGAAAATTACCTCGAGCAATTAAACAGAGAACCGACTCGGCCGGCTGGTGTGGCCATGCAGTTCTAGGCACTTCAGTCTGGAACCGCGTGACCGCTACGGTCGCAGGTTCGAATCCTGCCTCGGGCATGGATGTGTGTGATGTCCTTAGGTTAGTTAGGTTTAAGTAGTTCTATGTTCTAGGGGACTGATGACCACAGATGTTAAGTCCCATAGTGCTCAGAGCCATTTGAACCATTTTTTTAACCGACTCATGGAGATAGCATCTTGGACCTGCTGATAACAAACAGACTCGAACTTTTCGACTCTGTAAGTGCAGAACAGGGAATCAGTGATCATAAGGCCTTTGCAGCATCCCTGAATATGGAAGTAAATAGGAATATAAAAAAAAGGGAGGAAGGTTTATCTGTTTAGCAAGAGTAATAGAAGGCAGATTTCAGACTACATAACAGATCAAAATGAAAATTTCTGTTCCGACACTGACAATGTTGAGTGTTTATGGAAAAAGTTCAAGGCAATCGTAAAATGCATTTTAGACAGGTACATGCCATGTAAAACTCTGAGGGATGGGAAAAACCCACCGTGGTTCAACAACAAAGTTAGGAAACTACTGCGAAAGCAAAGAGAGTTTCACTGCAAGTTTAAATGCAGCCAAAACCTCTCAGACAAACAGAAGCTAAACGATGTCAAAGTTAGTGTAAGGAGGTCTATGCGTGAAATGTTCAGTAAATTCGAAAGTAAAATTCTATGTACCGACTTGACAGAAAATCCTAGGAAGTTCTGGTCTTACCTTAAATGAGTAAGTGGCTCAAAACAGCATGTCCAGACACTCTGGGATGATGACGGCATTGAAACAGAGGATGACACATGTAAAGCTGAAATACTAAACACCTTTTTCCAAAGCTGTTTCACAGAGGAAGGACGCACTGCGGTTCCTTCTCGAAATCCTCGCACAAACTAAAAAATGGCTACATCGAAATAAGTGTCCGAGGAATAGAAAAGCAACTGGAATTGCTCATCAGAGGAAAGTCCATTGGACCTGACGGGATACCAGTTCAATTCTATACAGAGTATGCGAAAGAACTTGCCCCCCTTCTAACAGCCGTGTACCGCAAGTCTCTAGAGGAATGGAAGGTTCCAAATGATTGGAAAAGAGCACAGGTAGTCCCAGTTTTGAATAAGGGTCTTAGAGCAGAGGCGCAAAACTATAGGCCTATATCTCTGACGTTGATCTGTCATAGAATTTTAGAACATGTTTTTTGCTCGCGCATCATGTCGTTTCTGGAAACACAGAATCTACTCTGTAGGAATCAACATGGATTCCAGAAACAGCGATCGTGTGAGACCCAACTTGCTTTATTTGTTCATGAGACCCAGAAAATATTAGGTACAGGCTCTCAGGTAGATGCTATTTTCCATGACTTCCGGAAGGCGTTCGATACAGCTCCGCTCTGTCGCCTGATAAACAAAGTAAGAGCCTATGGAATATCAGACCAGCTGCGTGGCTGGATTGAAGAGTTTTTAGCAAACAGAACACAGCATGTTGTTCTCAATGGAGAGACATCTACAGACGTTAAAGTAACCTCTGGCATGCCGCAGGGGAATGTCATGGGATCATTTCTTTTCACAATGTATATAATATAGTAGATAGTGTCAGAAGTCCCATGTGGCTTTTTGTGGATGATAATGTAGTATACAGAGAAGTTGCAGCATTAGAAAATTGTAGTGAAATGCAGGAAGATCTGCAGTGGATAGGCACTTGGTGCAGGGAGTGGAAACTAACCCTTAACATAGACAAATGTAGTGTATTGCGAATACATAGAAAGAAGGATCCTTTATTGTATGATTATATGATAGCGGAACAAACACTGGTAGCAGTTACTTCTGTAAAATATCTGGGCGTATGCTTGTGGAACGATTTGAAGTGGAATGATCATATAAAATTAATTGTTGGTAAGGCAGGTGCCAGGTTGAGATTCATTGGGAGAGTCCTTAGAAAATGTAGTCCATCAACAAAGGAGGTGGCTTACAAAACAGTCGTTTGACATATACTTGAGTATTGCTCATCAGTGTGGGATCCGTACCAGATCGAGTTGACGCAGGAGATAGAGAAGATCCAAAGAAGAGTGGCGTATTTCGTCACAGGGTTATTTGGTAAGCGTGTTAGCCTTACGGAGATGTTTAGCACACTCAAGTGGCAGACTCTGCAAGAGAGGCGCTCTGCATCGCAGAGTAGCTTGCTGTCCAGCTTTCGAGAGGGTGCATTTCTGGATGAGGTATAGAATATATTGCTTCCCCCCACTTATACCTCCCGAGGAAATCACAAATGTAAAATTAGAGATATTGGAGCATGCGCGGAGGCTTTCCGGCAGTCGTTCTTCCCTCGAACCGTATGCGACTGGAACAGAAAAGGGAGGTAATGACAGTGGCACATAAAGTGCCCTCCGCCACACACCGTTTGGTGGCTTGTGGAGTATAAATGTAGTTGTAGATGTAGATATGACAGAATATGCAAAGGATGAAGATATTCAGTGTAAATGAACTAATATATGAACATCTTAATCCCTAGTTCTTAGCAATAATTGACGTCTATGCCTTGATAACACAATGTTTCGAAATATCTTTAATTGTGACAGTTATCTGACAGCTGCTGATCAGGTACAGCAGTTTTCGGTGTGTTGAACTGCTTACATTACCTTCTGTTACATATCCAAATGGCCAGCTCAAAGACAACCTGAGTTAGTAGAACGGATATGACACTGGGTATAACCATTTCATGCATCTATACCAGTGCGTTCCAATCAGCAATCTGCACAGTGGTATGATCAAGAGTAATTTGGGCTCATTCTCACAGTAATAATTCAACAATTCATTGTGGCAAGTGAACTTTTGAGTTATTAGGCATTGTAGGAAAATTGTCAGGTTGTGGCAGCACAAAAATATTTCAGGCGGGTACAGCAGGAAATATTTGTAACTTCTATTACGTTTGTAAGTTAAACGAACAGATAATCTAACAGTGGATGTGATTCCATCATCATAAGAACTGTCTGCTGTCAGTTAATGTAACCCAATAAATTTGAGACATAAATGCATGATTATAGCAAAGAAATGCTACAGAACATAGCAAGGTATTTACACTGGGTACAAACAAGCGTTCAAGCTTTGTGACAGATGTGTGAGGACAAGGGGGAGCCTTGATGTCCTCTAAAAATAAAGCAATTTCATGATTCATAACACTAGTGTGGAGTGATAATGCAGAAAACTTGTAATAGTTTATGTCAGTGCTAACCTGAACATCAACACAATCTACCAAAGCTAAAACATGTCTCAAACAATATAATAATATGATCTGTATGAGGCATCTTGCATCAGTTACCTGTGGGATGTTGCAGCTAGTTAGTAAAATTATTCATGACGTATATTGATTTAGCTTCACACTTAAATAATTAAATGGATATTCACAGGGTTGACAGTGTCCATAACATAAAGAAGGAGAACAAAGTAAACATGAAAAAGTAGGAGTGGACAGAAATATTCTCTTGTTATTTTCTCTTTGAAGTCACGATAGTCAGCAAGTAACACTGAAAATGCAGATAAAATACCTTTCTGCACTATGAAAAATTTTTCACTATTTGATATCTGGTAATTTTGAATATGTAAGCTTTATTACAAACTCTGTATTTAGTGTGTAATGGAAGCAATAGTGTATTTATTTGTGAATTTATATAACTGATTGTAATTATGATGTAAATATTGTAAATTGCTGGCTAATAGCCAAGGGAAAGCAATAACGAAATGGCAGAAGCTGTATTGTTGTTTATCTTTGTGTTTGGAGAGTCTCTGTCAAGCTGTAAGCAGAGAGAACAGAGCAGCTTGAGTCCTTAAAGAGTGTGGAAATGTTTTTTGGGCACTCCTGCACAGTGTGGAGCTATGATCGCTCCATTGTAGACACACCTACGTTGTTAATCCATGGGTATTGAGAGCATGTTCAGAGTGGACAGGCAAAGGAAGCAGCAAATCTAACTACTGCCTGTCTAATAATTATCCATGGACCTGGAAATGAATTATGTTTTGCAATCAGCAGCAACAGCAGCTGCTCAGCATTGTCATTGGCTACATTCTCCACCGTGCGCACAGCTACAGCAGTGTTAGACTGTTAACTGGCGAAGTGTAACTAATATTGTACAGGCATTACCTATGGGCATTTCTTTCATAAACCTTAACAACTAACTTTCTTGAATAATAATCTGCAATAGTTAAAAGTGGTAGAGTACCTGTGTTGTCATTGTTCTCAAACATTATTACCAAGCAGGGTCCCACACCTTTCCATTCAATAACCAAGTGTCATCAAACTATGAAAGCTGATAACTATTTACTGCCAGTTTTGTTTGTATGCTAATGACCAGTTTCAGTCTAAATTTTGGTTCCTCAATAACTGTTCATTCTTGTATTCCTTAATGGAGTCTTAACTTATTTGCAATTTTGAGCATTAACTTCACTCACTCAAAGTAACATAAAATTTTGCTGGCAAAAATAATATCTAAAGATATAGCACAAATTAAGAGTGTGTAATTTCATGTATTTTGTATTTAGCTTAGTCAGTGATTTCTGCCAGCTTGGTATGTATTTCATTGTTCTCACATTAAAAGCAAATCATCTGCTCATTTGCTTAAAGTAAATTCAATTAAATCTTTCAATAATTAAACATAAATTCCTTGCCATTTTCCTATTTTTACATAACAAAGTTTCAGTTGCAACCAGTCATTTATTTAACCAGCAACGTCATTTAACTTTAGTTTCAAAATTTAGCACTTGAGAATAAGTAATTGTAAACTCAGTGTTTTCTGATTCATTTATTTTATCATGAAATGTTGTGTTGTGGAAAAGCATGACAACCTCCTGTTGACACACCTGTGATCATTTGCTTAATTTTCTTTGTCATTACCTTTCTTAGGATTTTGGATATTCATTACCCTAGCGGACTGGTGACCATTTAATTACTGGTTTTTTGCTAATCAGTATTTTTTTTTATTAAATATTATGTTGTACTCTTTCCCCCTGTGTGATTTATGAGTGATTACACTATATTCCACCATTTCAAAATTATCAGTATTGATATTAGGTTTCCTTCAACTTGTCTGTATCTTTTGCAGTTCCCACCCAGAGATCTGATTGGGGGACGACTTCATCTCCGGAAAATTTTACAGAAGTTACTGGCATGGTTTACTGCTGGTGCTTGGGATATCCATAGTTCTTTAATCTGGTGGTTTCCTATTGCCTTACACATCCTATACTGTTGACCATCAGCTGGTTCTTCCACCTTTGAAAATAATTTCTCATTTCCAGGGCAAGAGGGTGCCCTGCCCAGCAAATGCTGGTGTGATGACTTATACCGGTCACCTCTCAGTCCCTGTCTGCATTAGCCATCACTTGAAGTGATGTTTCCCACTCTCTTCCTTGTACAGGTTTAGATCAGAGGTTTCCCTTCATCAAGTCTATGACCTGGGAAGCAAAATCACAAGGGATGGTAGAAGTCAGAAAGAAATTGTGAGCAGAATACAACAGGCCAAAATTGTACTTAATCTGAGGAGGAACTTACTTAGTGAAACTTGGACAATGGGAAAAGAGGAGAGAAGATGGCTAGAGGCCCTGGAGATGTGGTGCTATAGATGGATGATGAAGATCATCCATCTTTTTTTTCATGTCAACTAATTACCACTAACATACGTGAGCATAATGTGCATTTTCATAAAAAGAGAAAGATTGGCCCTCAGTTTTAAAGAATAGAACACCAGATCTAATTTTATGCTTAATTTTGTGTATGTCATCAATTTCCTAATTTATTTTGCCAATTCCTACTTAATACTTTTGTTAAAGGGTGAAATCAGTAATTATTTCATAACTTCAATTCTATTGTTGACTTATAAACCAATATAAATTCTGTGCTAATTATAAACATTTGGGAGAACAACTAATAGAATTCTTAAAGGATCTATTTGGCTCTATTTGAAAACATGTTAGTAAACTCAGCCCTTAATTAATTCCAAAGTAATTAGCAGTTTTGTCAAAAGTATTGTTTGCATAACTATATCAGTTAATTTCATCATTTAAACAAATAGTTCAGCTTGTGTCTTGTAGTAGAAGAAAATGTTAAAAAGAAGGAAGTTTTTGATGTATTAAGATGTTTGAATGAGCTAAGTTTTAATTTTAATTTATGTAAAGTAAACATCAATCAATGTGTAATTTCAGTGCCTATTATTGTGAGGATGTATAAGGGCCTGATTTTTGGGCCTGAGACTGTCAGTCCTCAACTGAGTTTCAGACGAGGAACCTGTATTGGTTATATCAACAACAATGCATCCATTTAACTGTGAAATAAGTATAATAGGCCATGTGCTAAAACAATGAGTGTCTGCTCAATATGTGCTGTATTATGCGGTAAGAACAGTGTGGTTAGGTTTTTACTGCTTGTAGATGTTCAACAGTAAACTACTGTAGCAGTACGTTGATATTTGCTTGCAAACTATTAATAAAACTTATCGAAAGTTAAACAGTAGTTCACTGGCCATATAGCTGTGTATTATTGGGAGGGGAGGGGGGGTTGTAAACAGTGATAGTAAAAACTGTGAAATGCAACTGTGCACCTGTCAGCTACATCATTTACAGTAGTCAGTACTACACTTCAAAACTCTATTTTTTCAGCCAGTATTACAATGCGGTATGTCATCACTGAGGACAATCAATAAAGAAATAAAGCAGGTGAACATCACAGAGTCAAATGGGTCATCATTGTGTGTGTCAATTTAGTGTCTGGGTAATGGGCCATGATGCATGATGCATAGAACATTGTCAGTGAAAATGATATGTTGGAGCGTGCAGTAGCCACCAGAAAGATCGCGGGAAGCGCACATCGGCACGGCGCGTCACGGACAGTAGTTGCCACAGGTAAAGTCCCGTCCACCAGAGGGCACGCGAGAATTTGGCCGCGGCCTCTGCTGGTGGAACAACAACAACTCAGGCAGCACAGGCTGCAGCCAGGAAGATGACATCGGGCATGCCTAGCAGACAGTTCCTGGTCTACACTATGTGAAGTGCGATGGAAACGTGAATCGTGTTACTACACAAAAGGCAGTGAGGAAGAGCGCGCCCGCCACCGGTGGCATCTACGCGGTTATGGTAAACAGTTAATTCCCCTACTGGGTCAATTCACTACCGACATTACTTACAAATCAGTCACTCGGCCTCTCACTTTTATTAGTGTCAGTGGTGTGAGCTCCGCTAACCTTTTTGGATTGGATGCCTTTCAAGCTTTCGGTTTTTCTCTCACAGACACCATACAGTTGGTCTCCGAAGATGTTCCCTATCAATCACTGGAATCTTTGACCTCTGTCTTTAGGGATATCTTTGAGGAGGGCTTGGGGCATGTTTCAGACTTTGAAGCTCATTTAACGTTGAAGGCATCGGCTCGCCTGGGTTTTCTACGCACGAGGTAGATCCCCTTGGCTCTCCGCCCTCAGGTAAAAGCAGAGCTAGACCGGCTGACAGCCCTCGGGGTTGTTCGTCCCATTTCTTCTAGTGAGTGGGCTTCGCCTCTCGTTACTGTCAGGAAACCCTCGGGAACATTACGTCTTTGTGATGATTTCAAGGCCACCATTAATTCCCAATTGGTGGTGAACACCAATCCCTTGCTTCGTTCTGATGAATTGTTCCCCGCCGTGGCGGGAGGCCAACATTTTTCGAAAATCGATCTTTCGGAGGCTTATTATCAGATACCACTTGATGAGAACTCCAAACGGCTGGTGGTTGTCAATACCCCGTTTGGTGTTTACCAATACCAGCGGTTGGCCTTCGGAACATCCAGTGCCCCGGCGATATTTCAGCGTTATCTTGAGCATGTCATGTTGACCATCCCTCATTGTATTAATTACCTGGACGACATAACTGTCACAGGCCGCAGCGTGAAGGAACACTTGCACAATCTTCGAACCCTCTTTCTCAAATTCAGGTCCGTGGGCCTGCATTGCAGCCTGCGTAAGTCGAACTTCTTCCAACCATCCATTGAGTATGTGGGCTACACCATCTCGCAGTACGTCGTCCAGCCGCTAGGAAGTTTGGTCCAAGGTATCATCAACCTTCCGCGGCCAGCTTTGCTGAAGAAGTTACAAACTTTTTTAGGCAAGATTGCCTATTACCACTGGTTGATTCCCAGGGCTTCCACCGTAGCCCGCCCCCTGTACTGCCTTCTGCGCAAGGGTGTTCCTTTTGATTGGTTGCCTGCATGCGAACACGCGTGCACATCGTTGAAGGGCCTCCTCACGTCGGCACCTTGTTTGGCTACTTTTGACCCCAATAAGCCATTGGTCCTGGCTACAGATGATTCACAGTATGAGGTGGGGGCGGTCCTGGTCCATTGCAACGCAGATGGCTCCCAGCAGCTACTGGTGTTTGTGTCTAATAGTCCCGCGCAGGCTCATTACTCCCAGGTGGAAAAATAGGTGCGGGCCATTGTCTACGCTGTTACCAAGTTTCACCCTTTCTTGTATTGCACAAAGTTTCAGTTAATCACTGACCATAAGCCATTAATATCATTATTTGGCCTCACCTCTCACATTCCGGATAGGGTGGCCCACAGACAGCAGCGCTAGGCCTTGTTCCTCTCTAAGTACCATTATGACATTAATTTTCACCCTACCGGACAGCATGCCAATGCCAATGCTCTTTCTCGTCTTCTGGTGGGCCCAGATCCTCAGTTCGATCGGGAGGAGATTGTGTGTTTTCATCTGGATGTGGCATCCCGCCAAGCGGTTGATGGCTTCCTGATCACTAGCTCTAGAGCCGCCAGGAAAACGGCAGCTGATCTGGTTCTCCAGCAAGTAGTTTGCCTCATTTATCAGGGGTGGTCATCCCAACCTCCAGGCTGGGCCTCAGACCCTCTTCGTAATTATTTTGTTCTACGAGACCACCTCTCAGTCTTGGGGGGAGTTCTCCTTCTGGCTACTGATGATACAGCTCATCCCGTGGTTGTTCCTGCAAGTTTGCGAAGGGAGGTCCTCACGTTATTACAAGAGGGGCACTGGGGTGTTTCCCGTACTAAAATCTTGGCTCGCAGACATGTGTACTGGCCTGGTATTGACAGAGAAATTGAGCACTTGGTGGCTGCCTGTTCCCAGTGTGCAAGCCAACAGGTGTCTCCCAGGTCAGTGTTCTCTTCATGGCCTCCTGCAACTCAGGCATGGGAACGTGTTCACATAGATTTTGCGGGCCCGTTTCTCAATGGCTTTTGGCTCATTGTCATTGATACTTATTCCCGATTCCCATATGTGGTTCACTGCTCCTTAACCACTTCAGAAGTTACAAGCCAGGCACTCGCAAAAATCTTTTCTGTGGTAGGTCTGTCAGTCACCCTGTTATTGGAAAATGGACCTCAGTTTATTTTGCAGGTCTTCAAGGGTTTTTGTAGGCACTTCGGTATTCATCACATTTGCTCTCCCCCCTTTTGTCCACAATCAAATGGGGATGCCGAGCGCATGGTGTGCACATTTAAGTCACAGATGAAAAAGTATATGCACGAATTTCCTGCGGAGGGAGCGTTGACATTTTTTCTGATGGCATACCAGACCACATCAATGGGAGAACGCAACCCCACATAGCTCCTCCATGTGCGCCAACCTAGGACTCTGCTGCACCTCCTCTGGCCTAGTCCATGCCAGTCTTCACAAAGTGGGGTACCCGGCTTTCCACCGGGTATGTCAGTCTGGGCACGTGGGTTTGGTCGCAATCCACGTTGGATACTGGCAGTGGTCCTGCGCTGCAATGGCCACCAGCTCTATACCTTGCAGGCGGGGACCGGGAGGTACATCATCACCAAAATCAGCTACATCCACGTTTGGGCACCCACCCTCCGACCCCTCGAGCGCCGACTTCCCCATTGCCGGCACCTGTGTTGTTTTCTCAGGGGACGCTACTGCCCCTCCCACCTGTGACTTCGCCACACTGTGATGGTTCTCAGCTTTGGCGGCCTCCAGTAGCTCCAGCACTGGCATTGCCATCATTAGAGATGCCCCAGTGAGAGCCGGCCCCTCTCGCAGGCCCAGTTTCTCAGGAGGCTGGTTCACCTGTGGTCGTCCCTTCCCCATTGTCCCCGCCACTGGGTCTTGCCCCTCCCGAGGTGGACTGGGATCCAGAGTTCGATGGGTTGCCGCCCGTTCTGTTCGGGGCTCCAGTGGTGGGACAACGGGGGCCTCATCATGTGGGTCACTTCCAACTGTATTCAAAGGTTCCAGCTTGAGGGTTGGCAGATCCCCCCAACTCCAGCCTTCTAATGGATGTGGAGGTCAGGAGGTCATCGCTACTGCATGACACTCCACCCTCTGATGCAGTGGGTCACAGTGACTTCACCCCCCCCCCCCCCCCCCGAAGGAGGAGGAGTGCAGTAGCCACCAGAAAGATCACGGGAGGCGCACATCGGCACGGCATGGCACGGACAGTAGTTGCCGCAAGTAAAGTCCTGTCCACCAGAGGGCACGTGAGAATTTGGCTGCGCCCTCTGCCAGCGGAACAACAACAACTCAGGCAGCACGGGCCATGGCCAGGCAGTTAACATTGGGCATGCATAGCAGACAGTTCCCGGTCTACACTATGTGAAGTGTGATGGAAACATGAATCGTGTTATTACAGAGGGGAGGGAGGGTGGGAGGTGGTGGTGGTTGTTGAAATGTTTAAGGGGGACTAAACAGCTAAGGTCATCAGTCCCCCGGGAGGGTGGGATCCACAGATAAGTATTAACATTAATGACTCTAGCCCAAGTGTTACTGACTGATAGGAGGACTCAAAGATACAGTAAAGGTAGATTGAAAACTGAATAACTTTGAGGGATGTCCAAGTCCAACATTTGCGTTAAATACAAAGTTTGCATTGTTGGTGTAGGGGGAGCTACAGCAACCCAATTAAGTCATTAAAGTGCTTAATGTTCATGTGAGTACCATGCACAGATGAGAGTCTGCGTAACTTCTAATGACATCACGCTAACTCCACACCACTGGAGAAGAACGGAAGGCCAATCAACAACTTCATAACTGCCTTATAAATTGGGACAAGTTTTGAGGAGCAACACCGATAGTCTGTTTAGTGAGTCCCATGTACTCATTCATCCTCAGCTTGTTCAATGGGGAATGTTGCAGAATAAACCAAAATAATTTAATTGGATAGATTAAAAATACACTCACGAAGCAGCAGCAGAACACACACACTTGAAACTGCAACACCATGCCAGACTTCACCTCAAAAAGCTATCCCACCTTCTCCTAAGCTATCTGAACAATGATGTTTCCGTTCCTGTCCCTCTGCAGCTCCCAAAAAAGACAAACCATCAACCACCACTCCTCTCCTACAAACTGGGTTTGGCCAAACTCCTTAACAACCCATAGCCTTTACCTCTGCCTAGCAGACTGATAATAACCATTAATCACAAGAACCAGGCACAAAAGTACAGTGTCCTCAACCTCTCATCTAAAGCGATCATGCTGCTTTGATAAAGGACCTATTTTCATTCTCACATAATGTCAACTGGAAATATCACTTTGCAACCCAATCCAAAAACCTTTCCAGCAGCAAACAGTTCAGATTGTGATCCCAACTTGATCCACCACCACTACCTCAAAATCATCCCTTACAAGCCTTCTAAGAATTCCTGACATCCGGCATTGCTTCACAAACCTTCCTCAGGTCTGTGCAACATGACCCTAACATGTCCTCTGCAGAACTCCAGGCTCTACTTCTCCTGAAAGCTGATGACTCCATCATTATCCTCCCAGCAGACAAAGGATCTATCACTGCAGTACTTGATCAAAAGTAGTATGTTAGTGAAGATCTACACCAGCTGTCTCACACCTCTACAGTCAGCGTCTGCCATAAAGATTCCATCATTGTAATTCAAACTGACCTGCATTTCGTCCTTAAAACCTCAGCTCCTCGCAAGCTCTAACATCTCAGTCCATAGAACTGCTCACCCCAACAAAACTATGCACTCCTACCTTTTATCTTCTTCCTTAGATTCACAAACCCAATCATCCTGGCCATCTTGTAGTTGTTGGCTTCAAAGCACCCACCGTATGTACATCTTCCATAGTTGATCAGCACCTGCAACCCATAGAACAAAGATTTCCCTCCTGTATCAAAGATACCAACCATTTCATAGATTGTCTGAAATCCATGCCTGTTCAATCCCACCATACCCCTTGCTCATCACCATTCATGCCACCTCCCTTTATACGAGGGTAATCCCAAAATTAAGGTCTCCTATTTTTTTTATATAAATACATAGACCTGTTTATTTCTGCAATGGTTTACATCAGTTTTCAACTTGAACATGTAGCTATTTTTCGACGTAATCACCATTTCTGTCGATGCATTTGTGTAACGCTGAGGCAGTTTTTGTATGCCCATGTCATAGCAGGTCACCGCCATGCTGTTCAGAAATTTATGAACCTCATCTTTCATCGCGTCGTCGGAGCTTAATCACTTTCTGGCCAAACCTCAGAATCAAACATGCAGAGATCAGCCAGGGTGATCTGCCAATCTTCACATATGCTTTGCTCAACATTCAACACTGTCTCCTCAGAAATTGACGGTCTCCCACTCCTTTGTCCATCATGAATTTTGGTCCAACCAGCTGCAAATACTCTGCACCATTTACAAACATTTTTGACATCCATGCATGACTCATCATACACTTCCATCAATTGATGATGGATTTCAATTGGCACAGTGCCCTTTACGTTCAAAAATCGAATAACTGCAAACAATTCACACTTGGCGGTGACATCCAACGGGCACTCCATTCTCAACGGCTGGCAAGCCAAGACTGAGTGCCTCAGCGCCTCATGATGGCATGTGCATGTTCACACACAGCGCGTGAAGCACTCTTCGTAAGAGTGTGAACAACTACCACACAAACAGAGTTCTATACTTATAAAAAAAAAAAAAGGAGACCTTAGTTTTGGTATTACCCTCGTACTAACATCCCCCATGTCTTTCTGCTGCTGAACATTTCCTCACTCAGTGCTCACCTGATTGCAGACCTATGACATCCTTCATACTCACCCTAATTAACTTTATACTTACCAACAAGTACTTCACCTTTGAGTGGTAGACATACAAACAGCTCAGGGGTATGGCCATGGGGACCAGGATGGCTCGTTCCTATGCCAACCTTTTCATAGGTCACTTGGAAGGGGCTTTCCTGGGATCCAAAAGTCCTCATCCCCTGGTTTGGTTTAGATGCATTGATGGCATCTTTACCATATGGACTCGTGGTTAGGCTGACCTGTTAAAGTTCCTGGAATGTCTGAATTCCTTATCCCAATTAAATATCCCATGGTCGTATTCCAAATCTCATGCCGCTTTGCTTGACGTTGATGTCGTCCCCACCGAAGGTCAGGTACACACTTCTGCCAACATTAGACCTATTAACAAACTGCAGTACTTACATTTTGACAGTTGCCATCTTTTTTGTGTCAAATGTGCCCTCCCATACAGCGTTGGCATTCAAGGCAAACATATTTGTTCGCATGCAGACTCTTTACAGCAGTACACCATTTTCACCTCAGCCTTCACTGTAGCTAATTACACCATGGGCCTAGTTCAAAAGCAGCTTTACTGGGCCATCACATCCAATCATTGTGCTGCTTATCCCTCCAAAAAACAGCTTTGGACCACATCACATGTCACTCAATATTATCCTGGTCTTGAATGTATTAATCAGCTACTTTGATAAGGCTATGACTTCCTAAATCATGCCCTGAATGAGATCCTTTCTGTCTGAGATTTTGCTGACCAAATCTAGAATAGCTTTCCATTGCTCTCCCATTCTCCACAACACCCTTGTCAGACCCTATGGTCCTTCTGTACCAACCTCCCTACCCTATGGCTCCTACCCCTATGTCCATCCCTGATGCAAGATATGCCCTATGTACCATTCTGCCACCGTCTATATGAGCCCAGTAACTGGCAAAACATATACTATCAAAGGGAGAGCCACCTGTGAAATGACACATCATATTGCAACAATCTTGAAACGTTACTACTTAACTTGCATTGGCCTTGCATGTTGTGGATGTTGTGAATAATGAGAACATCATGAAAATTTCAAGCTTGACGAATTATTTATTGACATCAGCTGATCAACAGTACTGACAAAAGTACAAAACAACTGATGAACCTGAGCTAAACCAAACTGAACTTCACTAACTCCTAAAATGAACAAAACTTGACTGACTGCCCACAAAGTATTGCTGCGTCGCTTTAAATACCATTTTAACAACCACTAACATTGTTAATTTATTACAAAATGTAACTTACAATTAAAAACAATTTCATCTACACTAACTGCTGTTACATTTGTACAGGTTATAAAATATAATGTCAAATAACATAATATTTTTATCATCATCTTGGTTTTATGTGTGAAAATCAATTCACAATCTGATTTCAACAATTATTTTGATTTTCCTCTAATCCCATAATTAGTGACTGTACAGATTTTATTGCTAACATTTGTTTGAAGTATGCACATCTTGCTTCACCAGACTACATAAATTAAATACACATTTTTTTCACAAATATTGGAATTTCATAAATTTGGATGGTGTAACTAGCAAGAGGTAAATTGGCATATGTACGAGGTGCGACAATAAAGTAATGAAACTGGTGTGGGAAAAAAAGTTGCTTACCAGTTTAGTCAAGTTTAGTGTTGTGTCCTTCAAAGTAGTTCCCTTCTGATTGCACACCCTTTTGCTAGCGCTTCTGCCATTGATGGTAACATTTCTGGAACTCATCTTCTGCAATATCCTCCAAGACCCTCGTCACAGCTTTTTGGACGTCTTGTGTTGTTTCGAAATCGTGTCCCTTGACCGCTGTTTCAACTCTTGGAAATAGAAAAAAGTCACACAGAGCGAATCTGGTGAATAAGGTGACTGTGGTAGTACTGAAATTTGTTTTGAGGTTAAAAATTGCTGTACTGGCAGAGCAGTATGGGATGGCACAATATCGTGATGCAGAATCCAAATATCAGCAATGTTGGCACGGACACGAAGAACTCTTTCACGAAGTCTTTGTAAAATCTCTCTGTAGTAATATTGGTTAACTGTCTGTCCAGGAGGCACCCACTCTTTATGAACAATTTCCTTGGCATCAAAGAAGCAAACAAGCATGCATTTCAATTTTGACTTTGAGATGCGATCTTTTTTTGGTCTGGGTGATCCATTTGAGCACCATTGCGAACATTGGCATTTTGTCTCTGAATCATACTGAAAAAACCAACTTTCACCACCAGTGATAACATGACTCAACAATTCTGGATTGATTTCAATTTGCTCTAACAGATCGGCTGCCACATTTTTTCGTGTTTCTCGCTCTTGTGGTGTGAGATTTTTGGGGACCATTTTTGCACAAATCATTCTCACACCAAGATCTTCAGTTATTATTAGACGAACCATTTCTTGATTGATGTTCAGTTCTTCTGCAATCATTTTCATGGATAATCTTAAATCAGATCATATGAGTTCATGCACCCTAACCAAGTTAACATCCATCCGTGAGGTTGATGGTCGTCAACTGTGGTCTTCATCTTCAATGTTCGTTCTGCCTCCACTACACATTTTATGCCAATGAAAAGCTTGAGATCTTGACATAACCTCCTCTCCAAAAGCCTTCTGTAGCTTACCGTAAGTCGTCGTTGCGTTGTCACCCAATTTAATGCAGAAAGAAATGGCATACCATTGCTCAGTATTATGCGGTTCCATTTCCGTGACGAGAGAGACAAACACATGTTAACTTATTACAGCACAACTCATGACTGAGCAGTTGCATCAATGTGTCGCTTGGACTAGAAGCAGCTTATAGATCAAGGTCAAAGGTATTGTGCCTATGCAAGCCTGCAGGGTTGCCACAGTTTGCAAAGAAAATCAGTCTCATTACTTTATTCTCGCACCTTGTACATATTTTTGTTAATGACAACAATCTATTAACAATCATGAGAATGTACATCATTCCAGAATATTCTATATGTATTTACAAAGAAGAATATGTTTTTGGGCAAACTGAACTGAAAAGTACCTATGAAAATACACATAAAAGGCCCTAGGAAGAACTGAATCATACGATAACGTCATGAATGCATATAAAAAAGGTGGTATCAGACAGTTCATAATGATCTTGGGGGAGACTGCTGCATAATACATCTTTCCCCCCACCACCACCACCACCACCAGCCAGCCACTCTTACAAGTATTATTTGTATGAATGGCTGCTAAATACATATAGACGATCTTGTACTTTCTAATCACATGTTTTCAATATATTTAAATTTTCATATTATTAATTTAATAGAAAAAAATCAAGTTTTATTGTTCATAGCTCTCACTCCAGTCACTGGTTCACATCACTCATCTTAAGCAATTGGCAACTTGGAATCATCAGTCCTTTTGCACTGTCCATCTTGTGTCTGAAATCCCTCTTTTTCTGGCAGTCTCTATGCTGCAATAGAAGTCCACTATTAGTTCCCCAATTTTTCATTTTTACTTCCAGGTCAGGTAAGGATCTTGGATACAGTTCTCTAGGTAGGAATTACACAAAGATAAGCATACCTAAACTGTAAAGATTTAATTATATACAGATTAAAGTCAAAGAACAAAAATAAATTATATAAATTTCCTTTCTTTTTGATTAGTATTTCAGTATATTCCACTATACAATATATTTACCCCCCCCCCCCCCCCCCCTCCAGATCTCATTTTACTCTTTATCATCTCAAACATAAACTCACAGACTGTTCCTCATCACACAATCTTGTAATGACATACTTTTCACAAAATGTCTTTCGTCAGAGTGCAACTTGTCAATTTCATAACATGTGTACTGTACATCTTTAGCAATGTCAATTTGTATGTGTCATTAGCAAATTCATAAAATCCTGACCATGCCTGTAATTCCCATAGCAACACCTTTGAACTGCTTCATGCTATCACTTCCCACGGATCAAATACGTGCTCTGCAGAATATAACTACAACAATCTCCATTATCTCATATACTCCCAGATTCTATTTTGTCATGAAAATGCTAACACTAACTTATCTGTAACTATTATACACTGTACAGTACACATACATATGGATCTAGAAAATTACCTGTTACTCCTAGAACTATACATTTTCCCATCAATTACCTCCTGAAAATCGTCACTGGTTCATAAGGCTAATAACCTGCACAGAAAAAGTAAACATTACTTACAGATTTCCTGCAGAGTATGATGACCAGAAATTAGTTTCTTAACAACACTTACAATACTTATCACACACATAGTACACACTTTAACCTATTATCATCCTTATCTCTACAAACCTGTCATAACTTTCTCACTATGTTTTACACAAATCATTTCTCATTAATTAGTTTTAAAATGTCCTTTTCACTTATGTTTCTGCCATAGTCATAACTATTGTCTGAAATGCTTAAAGAATCATTATTTACACATCTTAAGAGTTACAAAATAATTACAAATTATTGAACAATCATTACTGTAAGGAAGTCAAATTTAGTGCACAGTTTATATTTTCAAATTATTCCTCAAATAATGTCACTCAGTATTCATATTACATACAGAAAACTTATACTACAGAGAATGGATAGTATTTACAGTAAGAGATAACTTCATTACAGGTTTATAGATGAGTAAAAGATGTAGCATCCCAAAACAAAAAGAAGAAAATTCAATGCAACATAGCTTGGAGACCCAGTGCTCACCACACACTTGACACAAAGATGTGGTGCCCTCCTGAGGGCATTTACATCATCTGAAGAACTGAGCCACAGAGTCATCTGGTCCATAAATCAACTCCCACTGTACTCTTTTGAGTAATCTCCTTTTTAAGGCATCTATTTGTACTAATTCATCAAAAGGTTTGTCTAAGTGCACAAATTTCCTCAATTGGTTTGCACGAAAACACTTCAAGCTACCATGACTTTCCCTATACATTCAACCATTCGAGAACTCACGTTTAATCAAAGCTTGCTCAGATTCTGACCAAAACTTATTTAAGAACTTTCTGTCAAGTTCATCATATGATGTAGAATTAACATTCTGAATGGCCCATGAGATTGCTTATTCATCCAAAAATCGCTTAACAAATTGAATTTTAACATTGTCTGTCATGTCATTACTAAAACTAACCTGACAATGCTGTAAAAAATCAACAGGAAGCATTTTCACATCTCCTGGAAAGCACTCTAAAGGTATGCCACCCCATACGCAATTAACATTACTAACAAAATGTCTTTGAGCTACACCTTCTTGTAATTTTACAACTTTCTTGCTTAAATCTACAAACTATTTTTACACGGATATATATTTTCATCACACTTCAGTTCTACATTACTAATTTGAATGGTAATGTCTGTAAATCTTAAATCAGAGTTCCTTTTATAAGCTTCTACTTTGTCTTCTAAAACTCTCATAGTCTGACCAATCTCTACTTTAAGTTTAGAATTTATTGCTTCTACATGTTTATCTAGTTTTTCAAATCTCTCCTTGTTTTTGAGCAACTCTTGTGTGAAATTAGTTTCAAATATATCTACCCTTTCTTCTACTGCTCCCACACGAGTATTGAGTTCACCCTGCCCTGCCTCAACAGCAATTTTTAGTGCTACCAAACCCTCCTGCATTTCCCTTATCTGATTAGTATTTTCAGTAACAGTATTCTTTAATTCCACCATTTTTTCACTTAATTGCTGACTTAACTGTTGGCTTTGCTGACCAATATCCTGCCTAATGTGTCCCATCTGTTCCTTTGCTTCTTCCATATGCTGCATTAATAACATTAACAAATTATCTCTGCCTACTCTTCCCTGGTTAATTGGAGCACACGTGGTGACATTTTCACTGGACCCTCTCCACCAAAACTTTGATCTATACTTGGATTATTGCTGGACAATAGTTCACTGATCCTAGGTCCGAAGTATTTTCTACAGATTCACAGCCTATATGTTTCTCTTCATTCATTTTTGTGTTCTTGTTGTTATTCATAGTACACAAATGTCACACATCACTATTTAAAATTAGAAAATTAAAAATATCAGTTACTCATACGAATTCCAGTGGCGCACTCCGAGAATTTGGCCCATTATCATCAGGTAATGATATCCAAAATAGACGATTTTGCGATCTTCCCACAGCAGATAATGATTTCTTTTCTTTTTTTTCCTCTTTACATAAACGGTCACCACAAACAGTTCTCTGGGCAAAAGTTTTTGTCGTTTAGATGTTGCATTCATATTTTTACATAACCTGAAACAATCACTTATTAAACACATTTGAAATTTCAAACATCAGTACCAGCTCTACTTTATCACATGTAATGATCTTTAAACATCACTACTTAACTTGTGTTGGCTTGTGGTTCATCAATGTTGTGGATGCTGCGAATAGTGAGAATATCATGAAAATTTCAAGCTTGACAAATTATTTATTGACATCAGCTGATGGACAGAACTGACATAAGTGCAAAACAACTGATGAAACTGAGCTAAACCGAACTGAACTACACTGACTCCTGAAGTAACACAAAACTTAACTAACTGTCCTCACAGCATCGCTGTGTCACTTAAAATATGCTACCATTGCTAATTTATTACAAAATGTAACTCACAATTATAAACAATTTCATCTAAACTAACTGCTGTTACATTTGTACAGGTTATAAAATATAATGTCAAATAACATAATATTTTTATCATCCTCTTTGTTTTATGTGTGAAAATTAATTCACAATTTGATTTCAACAATTATTTTGATTTTACTTTTATTTTGTAATTAGTGACTGCATGGATTTTATTGCTAACATTTGTTCGAAGTATACACATCGTGCTTCACCAGAGTACATAAATTAAATACCCACACGTTTTCTCAAATACCGGAATTTCGTACATTTGGGTGTATAACTAACAAGAGGTAAATAATTGCGTAATTTATAAGTATCATTAATTACAATGAATTTCATAAAAATGAATAACGATTGAAATTACATCACTGGATAATGATTGTTATTTTCATTTGAATTGTAATGAGGTTTATGTGTTAGCGAATTTACAAACTGCATTTATGGTAATTAGAGGCGTTAGTTATTTATGCTAACATTTCCAAAGCCTCTTAATATTTGTTGTTAAACATTTATTACTTCAATTTTGCCATATGTACATATGTGACAGAATACTTCCCGAGACTGGATCAGACCTTGAATGTGGCTCTCCAGCAGGGATACGACTTCCTAAAATCCTGCCCCGAAATGAGATCCATCCTTCATGAAATCCTCCCCACTCCACCAAGAGTGTCTTTCCGCCGTCCACTTAACCTTCGTAACCTCTTGGTTCATCCCTATGAAGTCCCCAAACCACCTTCCCTACCCTCTGGCTCCTACACTTGCAACCGCCCCCAGTGTAAAACTTGTCCTATGCACCCTCCCACCACCACCTACTCCAGTCCTGTAACCCGGAAGGTGTACACGATCAAAGGGAGAGCCACGTGTGAAAGCACCCACGTGATTTACCAACTGACCTGCCTGCACTGTGACGCTTTCTATGTGGGAATGACCAGCAACAAACTGTCCATTCGCATGAATGGACACAGGCAGACAGTGTTTATTGGTAATGAGGATCACCCTGTGGCTAAACATGCCTTGATGCACGGCCAGCACATCTTGGCGCAGTGTTACACCGTTCGAGTTATCTGGATACTTCCCACCAACACCAACCTATCCGAACTCTGGAGATGGGAACTCGCCCTTCAGTATATCCTCTCTTCTCGATATCCGCCAGGCCTCAACCTCCGCTAATTTCAAGTTGCCGCCGCTCATACCTCACCTGTCTTTCAACAACTTCTTTGCCTCTTTACTTCCGCCTCGACTGACATCTCTGCCCTTACTCTTTGCCTTTAAATATGTCTGCTTGTGTCTGTGTATGTGCAGATGGATATGTGTGTGTGTGTGTGTGTGTGTGTGTGTGTGTGTGTGTGTGTGTGTACGAGTGTACACCTGTCCTTTTTTTCCCCTAAGGGAAGTCTTTCCACTCCCGGGATTGGAATGACTCCGTACCCTCTCCCTTAAAACCCACATCCTTTCGTCTTTCCCTCTCCTTCCTGAAGAAGCAACCATCGGTTGCGAAAGCTAGTAATTCTGTGTGTGTGTTTTGTTCATTGTGCCTGTCTGCCGGCGCTTTCCCACTTGGTAAGTCTTGGAATCTTTGTTTTTAATACATGTACATATTTTTGTTAATAACAACAATCTATTAACAGTCACAAGAATGTACGTCATTCCAGAATATTCTGTATGTATTTACAAAGAAGAATAGGTTTTTGGACAAACTGAACTGAATGATACCTATGAAAATACACATAAAAGGCACTAGGAAGCACTGAATTACACACTAAATACATGGATGCATACAGAAAACGTGGTATCGGACAGTTCATAATGATCTTGGGGGAGCCTGTTGCATAATAATATACCAGCTGTTATACAAATACTGTTTGGCCTTTTACATCGGCATGACTACCACCAAATTATCAGTTAGGAAAAATGGGCATAGGCAGAGGGCATATATTGGCAACATGCAATATCCTGTTTCAGAGCATGCTCTACAGCATGACAATCATGACCTATGTGCCCGGTTCCACCACACGCACCATCTGGATTCATCACCCAGAAACCAGTTTCTCAGAACTCCGCAGCTGGAAACTAGCGCTACAACATGTCCTTGGTTCTCACCACCCACCAAGCCTTAATTTATGTTGATTTCTTCTGTCTCAGCATTTCTTCACAGTACCTTCATTTTCCTTAACTCCTTTGTAGTTTTCTACCTCTTTCATTGTCTTACCTGTCTATTTTTTACATTCGCATTCCCGCCTCTGTTACATACACTGCACTTAGCTTTCACTCCCATGCATGGTGTTTAAGCAGTAATCTGTCTTGCATATTACCCTGTCTTCCACCTTTAAGCTCTCAGGTTTTCAAATCTCAACCTATGCAGTCCACAACAATCAGTCTTTTCTTCTCATTCCGTCTGGTAAGTCTCCCCTGACCCCCCCATTTTGGGAGACTTTCCCAAAATCTGCCCCATTTCCTAGACCTCTCCAGTCCTTTTCCTTCATCCCTCCTCCTTCAACCCTTCTGCCTGAAGAAGAATCAACTAGCTCCAAAAGTTTCCCAATTATAACTTTGTTTTGTGTGTGTATTCTGCCACAGCTTGGTGAGTAGATTTTCTTATCTATCCAATTAAATTATTTTGTCAAAACAAACAGAAAAGATGTTATCATCACCAGAAGCATAGTATCTTTCCCACATTGTATTACTGCATGATGATACCGCACCCTTGTGCTGAATGTAGTTGAACATGTGACATACCTGTTAATGGGCATACACGACTGCAAGATTTCTTTAGTTTTCATGTGAGCGATAGTGTTATAAGTAACAGGGTGCTCACCCAATTAGTGATGCACATGAATGGAGTGACAGTATTCCCATTGTTGTTTGTCATTTTTAGGTTGTTCTAGCCATGACAATTTGAGTAGGTCATGGGGAGACATATCATGGGCGAAGATGAAAGGAGTTTCTTCCACCTAACATACAATTTTGCCCAAACAGTTACTGATTGATGATGGTATACTGAATCATTCTGCTGGAAAATCACACTGACCACTTACTGTGTCACTTAAGGAAAGGCATAAAACCACTGTTAGAAGGAATATTAACTCTGCAAAAGTACTTTTAAGTATATGTTCCCCACTATTTCAAATAAACATACAAGAAAAGGTGCAAACTATCTACACATCATTATCCTCTACAATCACAAACAATTGTCACTATGTATGGTGTAAAGTAAATGCCTTAAGCTTCAGTATGACTTCATTTACCTCATACTAATACCATGGACTCCCTCTCAGTACATTGTAGCAGCTCCTATAAAACCTCAGACTTCAACATAATGCACACATCAAAAAAAGTTTTGCATCACCCCAGTTCCCAGAACTCCTGAAGACAGACATTGTCTGTGGCTGTTCAGAGATATCACTAAACCCCCCCAAAGATGTAAACAACCATGCATCAGCACCGCCTATTAGACAGAGGAGGCCCAACAGGCGATGAATTCCAGTCGTTCCACCAGGAAGGAGATACATGGCTCGTGTTGTCTGTAGTTCAACCATGCGTAGATGGTCAATACTGCTGTTTGATCACAGTTGCATTGTTACTTTGTGCCAGGAAGGTCTTTCAACAAGGGAAGTGTCCAGACATCTCAGAGTGGACCAAGGTGATGTTGTTTGGACATGGAGGAGATACAGAGAGAGAGAGAGAGAGAGACAGGAACTGAGATGACATGCGTCAGTCAGGCCACGTAAGGGCTACTACTGCAGTGGATGACTGCTACCTACGGATTATGGCTTGGAAGAACCCTGACAGCAATGCCACCACGTTGAATAATCCTTTTTGTGCAGCCACAGGACGTCGTGTTATGACTCAAACTGTGCACAATAGGCTGCATGATGCGCAACTTCACTCCTGACGTCCATGTCAAGGTCCATCTTTGTAATCATGCCTCTATGCAGTGTGGTACAGATGGGTCCAACAACATGCCAAATGGCCTGCTTAGGATTGGCATCACATTCTCTTCACCGATCACTCTCGCATATGTCTTCAACCATATAATCGTCAGAAACGTGTTTGGATTCAATCCAATCAGGCTGAACGCCTTAGACACACAGTCCACCGAGTGCAGCAAGGTGAGGTTCCCTGATGCTTTGCGGTGGCATTATGTGGGGCTGACATAAGCCGCTAGTGCTCATGGAAGGTGCTGTAATGGCTGTATGATAGGTTAATGCCATCCTCCAACCGATAGTGCAACCATATCGGCAACATATTGGAGGCATTCATCTCCATGGACGAAAATTCATGCCCCCATCATGGACATCTTGTGAATGACTTCCTTCAGGATAACGACATCGCTCGAATAGGGTGGATAGCATGTCCTACAGACATGAACCCTATCTTACTAGTTTCAGGGGAGAGGGAATGTTGCAACCTGGTCTCTATCTCACATTGAATACAGTATACAAAACGCTGAAAAAGTAACACATGATACAGTAAAGCAAATGCTCATAAAATGTGTAAAATAAAACACAAGTGATACACTTAAGTGTAACGTGCATTTCAAAGTAGGTGGAACAGTGATGTAAGCAGTTAGCTCAACATTGTGCGTTTATAATAGTCATAGTATCTCTCCATCATTACTGAATCATAATTATCTTACATAATTCTTATTCATCCCTTCAATAATGAGGGGGTGTGACTGTTGCTTGAAAAATCTTATTTCTTAAAACCATGTAGGAGCTGTGAGTAATCAATGTTAACCCTTCATGAATCGTTACTGTGAAGCTGCACTCACTACCTTCTGTATTTTTGGTTTCTTTCAAGTACAATTGTTTGTCAGTCGGATAGAGACATTGGTGATACAAATTTGGTGATAGTCATCTCTTTGGAAAGTAGTCTCCTTTATGGAACTCCAGTTCTCAGATGCATGAACGTTCATAGTCTCATTCTGATTCCTCACAATTTCCTTATACCCACTTTTTCCTGACTTACCTGCACTAAGACTGTATTCCCATAGTGCTGGATCAGCAGTCTCAGTGTGCAGCAGCAAACTTCTGATGGTGAACTTACTTGTGCTGTTCAGGATTTCACGTATGATACCTTTTGTAGATTAGGTGAAGACTCAAGAAAAAGGTGATATTTAAAACTGTAAGACATTCCCCAAGATGGCGAATGCCAAGAACTGTAGCTGGAATTTGTTTTGCTAATCATATTTGTTTCCAGTGACAAAGTGATTGAATTGAAAATCTCCATGTATGGCTGCATATAATCGTATTTGAATAAGCTGTGGCTGGTAGCATGTCTGTGGCCAAGAGGTTATGTAGCCTCCTACTGAGTTGGCTGGGCCTTCGCCCAGTGACGCCAAGCTCTTGCCGTGTCTGTTCGGGCATGTACATGTATGGTCTGACTTCAAGCTTCATATGATTTGCTTGAAGTTCAATCCACCAAGCTGCATTCTTCAACAAGGAGGGGTCACAGCTTACTGTATGTTAAAATGTATCTGCACATTATCGCTTTGATACGGATGTTCCATTGAAATGCAACAACCTGCTTCTCTTCATCATGTAATTGTTTCAACAGTAAT
Organism: Schistocerca gregaria; assembly: GCF_023897955.1. Taxonomy (NCBI): domain Eukaryota; kingdom Metazoa; phylum Arthropoda; class Insecta; order Orthoptera; family Acrididae; genus Schistocerca; species Schistocerca gregaria. The sequence continues at coordinate 399,292,420 of NC_064921.1, read as the reverse complement.
ATAGATTACTGTAGATAGTATCTGTATGAACAGATGGCTATGGGTTGCACTGGTGTTATCGCTAGAAAATAATTCTTAGAATTGTGGGTTCAAAATAAGATAAGTATTGATGAATGTTTTTTTTCTTTCCAATTTGTTCTTGTGCAATGAAATTGTACAATTCTTGTTCTTTATTTCGTAGAGTATTCTACAATATTGTATTCTTGTCAGAATGTTGTGTTACAATCAGAGATACAAAGTTGGAATAAAAACTTATGTTGTGTTGTTCATAGTGACTTTCTGAAGTGCGTAGGAATGAGGCACATACGTTAGCTTACATGTAAGGTGCCAAAGGTATCTTTTCACAAAGGTGAGACATCTGGTCTTCTTCACTTGTGATCCGGGCAGCTGCACTGTCCAGGTGTTCATCCTAAGCAAACAAAAGACATGGGCTCATCCATAAGTGGATGGGGTAGGGGTGGAGGGGTGGGGGTATTTGAGGATGTCTACAAGACAGAGATAGGTCCATGGGAGCAGAAACGTTAGATGGCTGCTTAGTCAGTCGCAATAAAAGAGTCAAAAATGAAGTCAAGTTTCTTCCAAAAGCTAAGTGACGAGTGGTAATCAGTGTATGGAAGTGGATGTATCAGTAGGACACACGGCAATTGACTAGTACAATTTGCTTACAGGTTATAATGATGCATAAATTCTGTTAATTTTAATGGACAGTGTCCTAGCAACAACAGACTGAGCCATGGCACAGTGCACCTCTTGAACATAGGTATGTACACAGCTTGAGCACACCTGTCAAACAGTCTATTTCTTCAGTCCCACTTGTGAAGTATAATGTAACTGAGAGGAAGATTTATTGCAGTGACATAAAAGTAAAATGATGTAAAACCTATATACGACTACACTCCTGGAAATGGAAAAAAGAACACATTGACACCGGTGTGTCAGACCCACCATACTTGCTCCGGACACTGCAAGAGGGCTGTACAAGCAATGATCACACGCACGGCACAGCGGACACACCAGGAACCGCAGTGTTGGCCGTCGAATGGCGCTAGCTGCGCAGCATTTGTGCACCGCCGCCGTCAGTGTCAGCCAGTTTGCCGTGGCATACGGAGCTCCATCTCATTCTTTAACACTGGTAGCATGCCGCGACAGTGTGGACGTGAACCGTATGTGCAGTTGACAGACTTTGAGCGAGGGTGTATAGTGGGCATGCGGGAGGCCGGGTGGACGTACCGCCGAATTGCTCAACATGTGGGGCGTGAGGTCTCCACAGTACATCGATGTTGTCGCCAGTGGTCGGTGGAAGGTGCAGGTGCCCGTCGACCTGGGACCAGACCGCAGCGACGCACGGATGCACGCCAAGACCGTAGGATCCTACGCAGTGCCGTAGGGGACCGCACCGCCACTTCCCAGCAAATTAGGGACACTGTTGCTCCTGGGGTACCGGCGAGGACCATTCGCAACCGTCTCCATGAAACTGGGCTACGGTCCCGCACACCGTTAGGCTGTCTTCCGCTCACGCCCCAACATCGTGCAGCCCGCCTCCAGTGGTGTCGCGACAGGCGTGAATGGAGGGACGAATGGAGACGTGTCGTCTTCAGCGATGAGAGTCGCTTCTGCCTTGGTGCCAATGATGGTCGTATGCATGTTTGGCGCCGTGCAGGTGAGCGCCACAATCAGGACTGCATACGACCGAGGCACACAGGGCCAACACCCGGCATCATGGTGTGGGGAGCGATCTCCTACACTGGCTGTACACCTCTGGTGATCGTCGAGGGGACACTGAATAGTGCACGGTACATCCAAACCGTCATCGAACCCATTGTTCTACCATTCCTAGACCGGCAAGGGAACTTGCTGTTCCAACAGGACAATGCACGTCCGCATGTATCCCGTGCCACCCAACGTGCTCTAGAAGGTGTAAGTCAACTACCCTGGCCAGCAAGATCTCCGGATCTGTCCCCCATTGAGCATGTTTGGGACTGGATGAAGCGTCGTCTCACGTGGTCTGCACGTCCAGCACGAACGCTGGTCCAACTGAGGCGCCAGGTGGAAATGGCATGGCAAGCCGTTCCACAGGACTACATCCAGCATCTCTACAATCGTCTCCATGGGAGAATAGCAGCCTGCATTGCTGCGAAAGGTGGATATACACTGTACTACTGTCGACATTGTGCATGCTCTGTTGCCTTTGTCTATGTGCCTGTGGTTCTGTCAGTGTGATCATGTGATGTATCTGACCCCAGGAATGTGTCAATAAAGTTTCCCATTCCTGGGACAATGAATTCACGGTGTTCTTATTTCAATTTCCAGGAGTGTATTAAGAACCACACCTGCTCTGGTTAACATGTAGAAGTCGTTTACCAAACCTTCTAACACAGTTGTGTGTAAGAGTGTTATAAAATCAATCCTCCATGAGTTTAGGCAGGCAGTAGTTAATAATAGCTGAGAAGTCAGGGCAATGAGGGAAAATACTCCATTCTTGGATGTTCATTGTCCACTGGGTTAGTATCTGTAGTCGATTGCTCAGATTCATATTGATCTTTCACTGGAAATATTTTTATTAGTTGCTCAGTGATGCTAATTGAGTGAATATGTCAGGTGCCAATTTGTTTTGGGTTCAGTATATGATCATCAATGAGCAAAGGTTATATATCTGGCTGTAACATATTTATATTTCAAGTGTTCCATCTTAAGAATGATGAATGAAAGCAGCACAATTACACACTGACAATCTATTGTTGCTTCATGTAGTTGTTCTTGAGCATGTGAAACTCTTGGTTTTCAAGTTAATGAACTGAAAAGCTTTGTCAAAAAGGTAACTGATTTAAAGTATTGTAGCAGGTTTAGAATAGATTAACAAATAAGGATAGAGGCCAGGTATGGCAGAAAATTATAATTTGAATAAGTGTGTGCAACCTCGACACCTGACCACAAGATTCTGCGGTTGGCCTCTCTACGCAAATAACACGTTGTAAGCAAAAATACATACCATAGCAGCCTGTTTCCCTAAAATATGTATCTCTGCTGCTTACTCCTGCTATGAATGGCAGAAAAGCACCCTGAACTTGCAAGAATTCGTGGGCCTATCAGAAATTGACAATAATTTTTGCTATGAGAGTAGGGGAAAAATTCTCTATCCATACTTTTCTTAAACATAGATTGATGTAAAATTGAGTTAATTAAGGTAGAAGGTGAAGGGAGCATAGTTCCACAAAAGGGAAATGATGGCAAATTGAAAATACTGTCAGACTATTGACACACAATATCGTGAAAATATCATCAATGAACCTGGACTCATGGCCAAATCACCCTATCTTCATTCCTTCACAGCCTCAACACCTTCTCTCTCTTCTGCCTCACCTGGCCCTCCTCAACCCAGCATGCCACCTTCCTGGACATAGCAAGGTCTATCTTTAGGTGCTGTTTTGCTTGTCACCAGTTTTCTATTTCAGTTAGTATTGGGCACTCACCACATACAAAGTTCATAAGGTAGTCTGAGGCACAGTCTGATGCACAGCAATCACTCTTTAGTTGGAAGGGTAATTTATGAACTGAGTCCATGTCATAGTGATGTTAAAAATGATGTGAGAAACTTAAGGCAGACGGAGCATGATGAGAACCAAAAACAGAACTCCTGTACCTAGTTCTGGCCAGCCTTGTATACAGCCCTGGATGAGTGAACTGCACAGATCACATGGCGAGATCATGTAAAGACTGGCAGTGCCCTCTCACTATGTTCTGATAGTGCAGGAACTAAAGTCGGTTTGGAGATGTGCTACATATTCTTGTCGGAATCCTCCATAATCAGTTCTGTGTCAATGCTAGCTGGCTGCACACCTGCCTTGATAGTGCCCTCTCTGCTGTTGTGATTTTTGTCTTTAATTAACTCCGTATTGACACATTCTGTTTCTGTCAAGGATGTAAGAATTATTCCTACACTTCATTCACGAATGGAACAGGAAGAAACAAAACATGTGGTACAGTAGCAGTTACTCACTGTGTTGCTCGTCTCAGTCATTTATTAAAGAATTTGCAGTTGTAAATACTGCTGTGCAGGCACAAATATTTCATTTTTCTGTTGTACAAACTGAGTAGTGTGTTTTTCCCATGCATTTTTTGTGTACAAATGCAACTTAAATTTTCGTGTAAAGTGTTGTAACCACATCAGATGTCTAATTTGGTTATCTTGTTTAGTTATTCTTCATACTATGTTTTGTTGTATCTTCTGCATTATGTTGCTTACCATTTGAGTGAACAACTCTGCTAAGAAATTCCAAATATTGACAGTCATCTGTTGTAAATAAAGAGTTGAATAAAAAATAAATCAGTTTTATCTCTGTTGCAGACACTTTGTTATCGTTGGAAAGTCATACTTCACATTACATGGTTATGATGGTCGATTGCTGTGCTCTCCAAAATGGGGAGGAATGCAACCAGAAACTCTTAGCCCCATGTTTGTCAGCACTAGCTGTGATACACTGGCTGTCAGAGATCAAGTAGATGATAGAGGTGAGTGAAAACAATTAAGAAAATTTATCTGTGCAAAGTTTTTTAATTTTTTAAATTATTTATGTTTTTTAGTACTGCAATGACTGTAAATTAGCCTTAATGAAGTTTTGCTGTAATCATATTAATTTTAGTAACAAAGCAGACAATTCCAATTAAAGCTTTTACAAATTTTAGATCCCTAGATCCATGTACAATATCGAGTTTCATAGAATTTCAATGTAGTTCCTAATATGTATAAACCTTTATAAATACACATACCCTGCATAAAATAATTTTTTTAAAACTTTATTGCAGCATTGTATCTTTACACAAGCCTGCTGTAATTAAGATGTTTGACAGCATTATATAATCAACTAATTACTCTGCTTTTCCCCTGTTATTCCAATCTTCTGTTGGGCAGGAATCAAACGCCTCTATAATTTTACTGAAATGTACATTTTACATTATATAAATCATAAAGCAAAATGTTTTACAAATTCATCATAATATTAATTTAAAAAGAAAACTGGATTCTAAACAACATTTTCAATTTAATCACCAGGACGAACAATAAACAAACTCTTGGGTGAACAAAAGTTGATTGTGTGTGTGTGTGTGTGTGTGTGTGTGTGTGTGTGTGTGTGTGTGTGTTGACTATGTCAAAAGATTAAAATCACAACTTCTCGCGACTCCTTGAATATATACATATAGAAATTCCTGGATGGGGGAAAAAAACATAAAATTAGGGCAAGGCAATCACTCACTTATAGCATACTGATGTGTGGCGTGTAAAAACATGTAACAAAAAACAGTATTCACACTAGCTTTTGAGCTCTTGCTGTTTCTCTAGTAAAAGTACACACATGCACAATCACACAAATATGCACTCCCCTTGTGCATTTGTGTATCTGCGTGTTTGTGTGTGTGAATGTATGAATTTCTACTAAAGAGAAACAATAAGAGCTTAAAGTTAACATGAATACTGTTTTCTGTTACTTGTTTTTATGCACAGCACATCAGCCTGTTATAGGTGAGTGAACCACATATGTCCATATCACTAGGGATAAAATATCACCAGGACTCTCAACAGTCATGTAGTGACCTAGAAACTGTGGATTCAACAATAATGTCTGTCAGTACATTTCACCTCTTTGTCTCATGTGTTAGAGTAGCTAGCAGCACATTTCTTTGTTCCAGCTATTAAGACATAGAACAACAAAGTTATGTTACAGTTGCTCTAGGAATTCCATAAATATGCTAATTTTTACATACTACCTGTTCCCACCTCTGTAGTGTGAGACAAGGGCTGCTCTTATAAACAACCACTGGATGGGACTTTTTAAGGGGCATTCGAAAAGAAACAAGCTGGAGTCAGAAATGCGCAAACTGGTGACAGGAGAGTAATATTGTGGCATGTGTAATGAGGTGTGATTCCGACCAGAGTGTAGAAGTTCACAGCCCATTGACCCCAGCATACGTGCATGTTACATGACAATACAGAGTTAGCAGCAGCATACATCAGTCATCCAATGCTGCCAGTCCCATTGGAAACAGTGACATGAAGGCATCAAGTGAAGAGCAAAGAGGTGCTGTTCATTTTATGACAGTGGAAGGAGTCCGAATGTCACAAGTGTACAGCGAACACTGCATTTCCTTGTAAGGGTCAAGGCATGGCATAAGCACTTCAGGGAAGGACGGCTGTCATTAACCAATGATGCACAGTCTGGAGCACCATACTGCATTACCGATGACATTGTCCAGCTGGTGAATGCACTCATTACCCAGGACTGCCTAGTGACAGTGAAAGCCATAGCCGCCGTGGTTGGTTTGAGCATCAAAAGTGTTCACACCATCATGAAGGAACAACTCCACATGTGCAAAGTGTGTGTCCAATGGGTACCCCACAGTCTTTAACCACACCAGGAAGCATGATGAATGGTCCACTGTCTTGATCATCTGCAGCACTATGCTCAGGAAGGGAATGCATTCCTGGCACTAGCGGTGGCTGGAGATGAGTCATGGTGTCATCACTTCGAACCAGAATCAAAAAGACAAAGTCTCCAGTGGAAACATCCAGTGTCACCACCACCAAAAAAAGCCAAGGCCATCCACACAAGTGTAGGAAAGGTTATGCTGACATTCTTCTTTACCAAGATTGCCTCCTTCTGATTCACTTCCTGCAACATGGGACAACATTGAATGCCCAGTGCTACTCGCAAACCTTGACAACCCTTCGCCAAGTGATCAAATCAGAATGACCAGGCAATCTCACCCATGGGGTCATTCTGCTCCACGACAATGCAAAGCCTCATATGGCCAACAAGGTCATGGCACTCCTGCAGAAATTCAAATGGGAGCTTCTCAGCCACCCTCCATACAGTCCGAACCTCTCTCTATGTGATTATGCCAATTTTGGTCCCCTTAAAAAGGCTCTGAGGGGCAAATGATTCACCTCACATGATGATGTCCATCTGTACACGTGGAATTGGTTAACATCACAGCCCCAGGAATTTTATGAGACAGACATTCACTGACTTGTGTCACAGTGGGACAAGTGTCTAAACAATTAGTGTCAGTACCTCTAACATACAGATTATGGTTTCTATAATTATGCCTCTGGCTTATTTCTTTTTGAACACCCCTTATACTGTTGTTTTAAAATTGTTATAGTAAGCATTGGTTGCTCAGAAGCTGGTTGAGTAGTTTGTCTACAGTGAATATTTAAAGAAACAATGTTGACAAAATGGACAATTTGGATGAAGATTTTTATTGGATGATTTTTTAAATAATGCCCATGGGCAGGCATAGAGTGCAATATGCAACAAGTTGCCTTTTATAAATTCGGTATAATTTATTTTTTGTATCAATAATTAGTTTTCAAGCCAATGCAGGCTAATTGACCGAAGGAAGTGTTACGTGAACATTATGTGAACCATGAGCAGCTAGACACTATAATGTTGCTGCTTGTGGAAATAATGGATATTTAGTTGACAAAAAGTTTGTGAAATGAAAAGGTTGTTATGTTTTACAACATCATAATTTAAAAAAAAAAAAGAAAAGAAAAAAAACATGACTGACTGTATTTTATACCCACATAAATGGCCAACACAATTTCCTACTTCTGGCCTTATCAGAGTGAGCTTTTCTGGTGCTGTATTCCCATTCCCTTCACCTTCTGTTGTGCTAGCTCTTGTCAGTCCCTTCCTTTTCCTCTCTTCTCCTTTCAACTTATTTATTCATCTTGTCTCCTCCATTCGTGCAACCCTCCTCCCCAAGTCCCCACAGGCTACAGCTTGTGGTGTAACATGTTGATTCTGTGGAATAATACATTCCACTTCTAACCATTTAGGCCAACAAAAGATGTTTGTGAAAACTGGAAACGTTTTTAAATGCATAACATAGCACTGTTCGTGCTCTGGTTTGCCATATGTGCAGATTTTGTGTGAAAGATGTCATCTTAGAACACTGACAAGGCATAAAAGCAAGTGAGCATGTCCACCTGTTGTGGAGGACCACTCATGCTTTGGCATCACTGCTCGATGGTACCTTGGAAAACATGGAGGAAAGGGTGCAAGTGATAATGACAACACCAGAGCAATTGAAGATGTCAGATGGGAACTCTCAATCTGTAATGTCAAATCAGCACTGCAATACATCTTATGTGAGAGCTGCAAGTTTGTGAGATCTGATTCGCCTGTAATTTTAAATGAAATTGTACAGAGGATACAGTGTGATTATAATACAGAAGAGTTATTGCAAAACTGATTAGTGACTTGAACAGATTGGAGCTTTCTTTCAGCACTCGCCCATTGCAAAAGGTGATGAACTCTCATTGTTGCTGTCAAGTAGCACTGCAGAGCATGTCCACTTTAGCGAACAACTTCAGGAATAGCGACTGCAAGATATTTGTGAGGTAAAAGTTGGCATACACATTGACAGGATGATGGGTATGGAGTGGTACATACTGAAAACCATTCATTTATAACACTACATTTGGCACCCATGTACACAACGTGAATTAAAGGTGCTAAAATAACTGAGCATTAATAGTAGTAGTAATAATAATAATAATAATAATAATAATAATAATAATAATAATAATGGGAAATTTGATAAAAATAATGGAAGAAGATGCAACATAGCCACAACAGCCCAAGTTAATTGAGAAAGTCTCAGTGGTCACATGCAGTGGTGTTGTCTGAATTAATTTGAATATTTAAGTAGAATTAACTTTAATTTGGTTAAGACAAAAGAAGTGTTAACTGATATCAAGAGTTGAGGAAAGAATACTAGTTGACCACAGCACTGAGGTCAACAGCACAAGATATTTGCATACTTGTATAAACTTTGGAGTGTGAGTGGAGAAAAATTCTGTCAATAACAAAGGAGAATTCTGTGTTGTGATTTTGAGATGACAATTGTGGCAGTAATCTCTGACAGCATCCTTGCAGTGGCTGACCACAATGCTAAAAGCACAGCCCTGCTTTTCAGTGTAACATCTTATCAGTTGACTACAAAATGACTACACAGTGGCTCATCACTACTTTGCATAGCCCACGTGTGAAACACATGCAGCTAGGTTTATGCCTGATTAGGTGAACTGTATATAGCACCAACCTGAGATTTTTTTTTTGTCTTTAGTAATTTATTCTTTGAGCAATGTAAAAACACATTGCACTTGTTTTGTCCAGTGGTGTGAATACCAGCAACATTATCTATATGCTATTAAGGATACATAGATCCATGTCTTTATGTATGCTGGTGACTATCTGCAGAATGGAAGGCAGTTTACCAGAAATATTAAAGAAATTAGAAGAGTAGTCTAATAGTATGACAACTCAAGGACAAGTGCTGTCAAATTTAGAAGCACAAAGGGAGAAACTAAAAAGACAAGGGGAGGTGGTAGCTACAAAAACAGACAAAATTTCTAATACAGGGATGATATTACAGTTACCTAAGGAGTTACAAATGAAAACATGAGGAACACATTAAAGAGGTAAATGATAAGATTCAACAAATTTCCCACCTGTGAATTTGAAAGTGCGCTAAATGAGGCTGAGTGCAGGCATTAGAACAAAGTAGAAAATTTGGTGAAGTAATTAGTGACACAAACACTTTTATCAGTTGGAAGGAATGTTTACAACAAATGGGTGTACAAAAAGTACAGAGAAAATTAAGTCTACTAGCACTACCCCCCCCCCCCCCCCCCCCAATCAATAAGTAAAAAAATTGTTTTCAACTATTACCAATCAGGATTTGAAGAGGAAATTCATATGGTAGGAACTCTGGAAATCAGAGGTACCAAGAGAGTTGTATCAAAATCAACTAACATCAATGCCTTAATGCATTCGTATACAATCATGCTGACTGTTAATCTGGATGGTAAATTTGCTGAAAAGTTTTTTATTGTGCTGCAAGAAGTTGGAGTTCCAATGCGCCCTACAGATCTTTCATGTGTGCATGATCCTGCAAGGGCAGCAGAGAATATTTACATTATAGCAAGCAAGGATGGGAAAATGGGCATAAGAGACTACAGCTATGGTATGAGTACTGCTTTTGGCCAATAGCTGGTCAAAGTAACTTGCTTCTGCATGTTTCCTGGTCAGCAAATAAATCATACTCATCTACAGGAAACTATCCCTCCTGACCCCCCCATGAGCCATGGACCTTGCCGTTGGTGGGAAGGCTTGAGTGCTTCAGCGATACAGATGGCCGTACCGTAGGTGCAACCACAACGGAGGGGTATCTGTTGAGAGGCCAGACAAACATGTGGTTCCTGAAGAGGGGCAGCAGCCTTTTCAGTAGTTGCAGGGGCAACAGTCTGGATGATTGACTGATCTGGCCTTGCAACATTAACCAAAACGGCCTTGCTGCGCTGGTACTGCGAACGGCTGAAAGCAAGGGGAAACTACAGCCGTAATTTTTCCCGAGGACATGCAGCTTTACTGTATGATTAAATGATGATGGCGTCCTCTTGGGTAAAATATTCCGGAGGTAAAATAGTCCCCCATTCAGATCTCTGGGCGGGGACTACTCAGGAGGACGTCATTATCAGGAGAAAGAAAACTGGCGTTCTACGGATCGGAGCGTGGAATGTCAGATCCCTTAATCGGGCAGGTAGGTTAGAAAATTTAAAAAGGGAAATGGATAGGTTAAAGTTAGATATAGTGGGAATTAGTGAAGTTCGGTGGCAGGAGAAACAAGACTTTTGGTCAGGTGAATACAGGGTTATAAATACAAAATCAAATAGGGGTAAGGCAGGAGTAGGTTTAATAATGAATAAAGAAATAGGAGTGTGGGTAAGCTACTACAAACAGCATAGTGAACGCATTATTGTGGCCAAGATAGACACAAAGCCCGTGCCTACTACAGTAGTACAAGTTTATATGGCAACTAGCTCTGCAGATGATGAAGAAATTGATGAAATGTATGATGAGATAAAAGAAATTATTCAGGTATTGAAGGGAGACGAAAATTTAATAGTCATGGGTGACTGGAATTCGTCAGTAGGAAAAGGGAGAGGAGGAGACACAGTAGGTGATTATGGATTGGGGCTAAGAAATGAAAGAGGAAGCCTTCTGGTAGACTTTTGCACAGAGCATAACTTAATCATAGCTAACACTTGGTTCAAGAATCATAAAAGAAGGTTGTATACATGGAAGAATCCTGGAGATACTAAAAGGTATCAGATAGATTATATAATGGTAAGACAGAGATTTAGGAATCAGGTTTTAAATTGTAGGACATTTCCAGGGGCATATGTGGACTCTGACCACAATCTATTGGTTATGACCTGTAGGTTAAAACTGAAGAAACTGCAAAAAGGTGGGAACTTAAGGACATGGGATCTGGATAAGCTGAAAGAACCAGAGGTTGTACACAGTTTCAAAGAGAGCATAAGGGAACAATTGACAGCAATGGGGGAAAGACACACAGTAGAAGAAGAATGGGTAGCACTGAGGGATGAAGTAGTGAAGGCAGCAGAGGATAAAGTAGGTAAAAAGACGAGGGCTGCTAGAAATCCTTGGGTAACAGAAGAAATATTGAATTTAATTGATGAAAGGAGAAAATATAAAAATGCATTAAATGAAGCAGGCAAAAAGGAATACAAACATCTAAAAAATGAGATCGACAGGAAGTGCAAAATGCCTAAGCAGGGATGGCTAGAGGACAAATGTAAGGATGTAGAAGCTTATCTCACTAGAGGTAAGATAGATACTGACTACAGGAAAATTAAAGAGACCTTTGGAGAGAAGAGAACCACGTGTATGAATATCAAGAGCTCAGATGGCAACCCAGTTCTAAGCAAAGAAGGGTAAGCAGAAAGGTGGAAGGAGTATATAGAGGGTCTATCCAAGGGTGATGTACTTGAGGACAATATTATGGAAATGGAAGAGGATGTAGATGAAGATGAAATGGGAGGTAAAATACTGCGTGAAGAGTTTGACAGAGCACTGAAAGACCTGAGTCGAAACAAGGCCCCCGGAGTAGACAACATTCCATTAGAACTACTGACGGCCTTGGGAGAGCCAGTCATGACAAAACTCTACCAGCTGGTGAGCAAGATGTATGAGACAGCTGAAATACCCTCAGACTTCAAGAAGAATATAATCATTCCAATCCCAAAGAAAGCAGGTGCTGACAGATGTGAAAATTACCGAACTATCAGTTTAATAAGTCACAGCTGCAAAATACTAACGCGAATTCTTTACAGACGAATGGAAAAACTGGTAGATGCGGACCTCAGGGAGGATCAGTTTGGATTCTGTAGAAATGTTGGAACACGTGAGGCAATACTGACCTTACGACTTATTTTAGAAGAAAGATTAAGAAAGGGCAAACCTACGTTTCTAGCATTTGTAGACTTAGAGAAAGCTTTTGACAATGTTGACTGGAATACTCTCTTTCAAATTCTGAAGGTGGCAGGGGTAAAATACAGGGAGCGAAAGGCTATTTACAATTTGTACAGAAACCAGATGGCAGTTATTAGAGTCGAGGGGCATGAAAGGGAAGCAGTGGTTGGGAAAGGAGTGAGACAGGGTCGTAGCCTCTCCCCGATGTTATTCAATCTGTATATCGAGCAAGCACTAAAGGAAACAAAAGAAAAATTTGGAGTAGGTATTAAAATTCATGGAGAAGAAGTAAAAACTTTGAGGTTCACCGATGATATTGTAATTCTGTCAGAGACGGCAAAGGACTTGGAAGAGCAGTTGAACGGTTTGCAAGTTTCTTTATACCTATATCTCCTACATCTGACACCATTCTCACTGACAGACTTGTTTAGCCACTTAACAGTTCTGTGGTATGCCCTTCCCAACTGAATTTATTATCAAGTTGTAATCCCAGAAATTTAACACTGTCAGCCTCTTCAATCTGAATGTCTTCATATGTTACACACATGCTGAAAGGAAATCTCTTACAGGTTCTGAACTGCTTATAGTGAGTCTTTTCAAAGTTTAATGAGAGTGAATTAGTTTTAAACCATTTATTGACGTCAGTGAAAATTTGATTAGCAGCCATTTCTAAATCCATACTTGACTTGCTACTTATTGCAGTGTTTGTATCATCTGCAAACAAAACAAACTTAGCGTCTGGCAATGTAACAGACAAGAGGTCATTAATGTAAACAAAAGAAAGCAATGGAACCATGAAGAACACCACATGTAATTAATTCCCAATCAGATGAAGACTGACTGCTTACTGCACAGGTATTTTGCAACAATGCCCTTTGTTTCCTGTTAGTCAGATAAGACTCAAAACATTTCACAGCAGTGCCAGTAACGCCATAATATTCTGATTTACTTAAGAGTATGGTGTGGTTCACACAGTCAAAGCCTTTTGACAGGTCACAGAAAATGCCAGTAGCCTCTAATTTATTATCCAATGAATTAAATACATTCTCACTGTAAGTGTAACTAGCTTCCTCTATATCAGAATTCTTAAGAAATCCAAACTGTGGCTTGGACAATATATTATTTGCAGTCAGATGCTTAAAGAGACACTTGAACACAACCTTTTCAGATATTTTTGAGAAAGCTGACAAAAGTGAAATTGGTCAATAGTTTGATGACATCTCTTTATCCTCCTTCTTGTAAAGAGGCCTAACTTCAGTTTATTTTAGCCAGTCTGGAAATGTTCTGCTGATAAGAGATTGATTCTTTATAAAGCACCCAGTGAGAACTTAGTAAGAAAATGACTTATCAATAATATTGGAGTCTCAAGTGATTTGGTAAAGGAATTTCAACTAGGAAGTGGCCTAAATTTATAAAAACAATTTCTAAAGTTAGAACTTGATGGAGATGTTCATCCAATTTATTTTTTATGGGTTTTTTGTGGGTCATGATCTAATAAATGGGAGTATCATAAGAAAGGACATTTTGCACTTAATTATTTAGTAAGGAACACAGCAGTCTGGGGAACTCCTCATTCAGAACATTTTAAATCTTGTGTCAATTTTCAGGAAAAATTCAGAAGGAAATGCTAGTCCTCCAGCACACAGGAAAAGCTGACTTTAGAATTACTAGACCCAAAATGTTATAGTAGTTCTTGCGGATCTACAAAAAATACTAAGTGGCATCTGACTTGATTTAAATATCTGGATAACCCATTAGAAGAACCACATTTTGTGAAAATATTGGTACGTAGATTACCGCAGTATGTAAGGAAGGAAATTTTCGGATAGAGGGTGGACAAGAGTAAGGAATTTGCTGACCATCATTTTAGGGCTATATACTTTATATACAGAACGTCCAAATATAAAACTGTGGAAATAATGAGGCAGAGGGTATTTTTCTGATCAGTTCACAAAGAAAAGAAAAACTAACTTAAAGCAAAATAGCAATTGCAGTCATTTGAAATACAGGGGAAAGAATAATATACAGTTGCAGGTGTTTGTACCAAACACAATTAACAGTCTTGTGGGAAACACAATACCTTAAATGGGTCTGTGTCAAATAATGGAGTAATTAAGGGAAATGGAAAATGTGGAAAGTCTTGGGACAGAGGCCAGGATACAATAGAACCATAGGTCCATATATAGAAAAATTTATTTCTTGTACACATACGATACCTATGTGAGAGGGGTGGTTGTACAAGGAGGAAGAAAAGGAAGAAAGTAGGTCAAAACCCATAATAGTTGGTGAAATATGCGACAGAAAAGTGGATATTTATACAAATTCTGGTAGTGAAATTTGACTAAACTCACAAGATTTTTTACAAGCAATGAAAAAAAAATTACTTGTGTGACATTCTACCTATCACCAGTGTATGCATCATAGAGATTACGGGAAGCTATGTTATGTTAATCAGGCAAGAAATGCATTTACCTACAGCTGTAGGAAATGCAAAGTTTCCTTTTGCAACAATATAGTTGTGCAACACAGGGTTTCAGCTGTGGCAGCTATGAAGTTGAACTACCATTCAGACCTTAACATGAGCAAAGAACTTTGAGTGGCTGTTTCTGCAATTACATCATGTCTTGAGAAACTTTCTTCTCAAAAGCAAGCTCATCCATCACACAAAAATTTTGTAATTTAAATTTTTAATGCTCTTGTAAGCCTTGTTTGCTGAATTATAAATGTTGTTCATTTCATTTTCTTAAATGACTGTAAATGTGTTAAGGATAAATAATTTATTCAGTATTTTAATTATAATAAGTCATGGAGTTTTGGTTTCTGCTGCATAAAATCTTGTAAACTGAATTTGGTAAATAAGGCAGAAAAATATTTTCAAAAAATGACTGTTTTTATTACTAAAATGGGCTGAGAGGGTGGGTAGTCAGAGGAAAAATGTTTGAGAACGACTGACCTCTACTGAACATCTATCCTATGATGTACAAGACCTGTAAATTAGAAACTGATTATTAAGAATATGGAGTTGTTTTGGAATTGTTTGAAGGGGAATGGAACCTTTCTGTAAGGAAAAGCCTTAATAAGCATGAGTTAAATTACAGTGCTATGGAAAAGGAACTACTAGCTCTCAATTTTTTAAGAACTCCAAATGGAAATTAATTACATGAAGAGTAATCAGAACTATGTTTCCAATGCATTGTCAAGATGTCCTTTAGCTGTGAATGAAAAAAGAGAGACTAAGATAGCCTGGTGTCAATTTTGCAATCAGTTTCCAAAACTTAAATTATACTGTTAGAACCCTATCTTTAAATACAAAGCAGAAAATAAAAATAAATAAACATTTTTGCATTTAATTTCAGTAGTGAAAACAGATGTTTTTATCATGTAAGGAGGCATTGTGGTCAATAGTTGATAGTATCTTGTTCTGGATATTAAATGCTATGCCATCTGGTTGAAAGTTATACATAGGTTCCGCAGAGTGTTGAAGAAGACCTAATATGGTTTATCCATATGGGTCATGGACATTTCGGTATACTTAAGTGCATAAAGAAAAAATTTATTACTTCATGAAGCTGTAAAACTACTATGATCTTTGGACTATGGCAGAAGTTTAAAGGTGGTAACAGACATTTACATTATTGTAAAGTATATCCACAAATACCAGAAGGATTGCACAATTTAGCCACTGCCGATTTTTTTTTTTTTTTTTTTTTTTTTTTTTTTTTTTTGGTACAGTTACCTTCAGGTTGAAGAGGGGTCACTTACATCTTCGTACTAATAGAATGTTGGTCAGAGTACATAAAAGCTTTTCCTATCAAACAAGCAAATGGGCCTCTATGATCTTTATCTCTTTGATCCTACAAAGCCATTCTTAATTTTCCTTTCTTACTTCTTTTGCAGGAATACCTATTCTATCACCCTCTTTCCACATTTATATATTTCCCTCGTTGAAACTCTTGTCTTGTGCAGTTCAAATGGTGATATTTACAACCCACTAACGAGGACTGCATGGGGAAGTAACACATGTACAATGACCAAATATATTCACTGTTAAGTAAGACAGATTATATGTCTGATGTTAAAATACACATTAGGCATGTCATGTAAACAGGGGGAAATGGTGGGAAAGGAAACCATTCCCTAAGTGAAATACGACATAGTAACATGCAATCAGAAACCAGTAGTTTGGTGAGTCAGTTCTTTTGTTGCCATAATTAAGGTTATAGTTATCTCTGGTGAAAGAGCACAAATGAATTGTGTAACAGGTGCTCCGCAAAAATAATACAAAAGAGTCGAACAATCTCTGATGAGAGAGTGCACTACTGAATAAAGGATGTAAGTAAATGAAATAGGAAGGCTAGAGTTAGTAATATATTACATTGAGAGCTGTAAAAGTGAATGATTGATTAGTGATTAAGTAGATGTGTCTTATTTTATTAAAAAAAATAGGAAAGCTTAAATAGAGATTATGAACTGACTTAAAATTATTCTCAGCATATGTCAATATAGTCAGCATTTGTCTAAAGAAATGAAGAAAAAATGTATGTTTCACATATGTAAACACTCTGAACTGCATTTTTGCATTGTTTTTTGTGGGGATGGAATGTGACTGCCTTGATAATAAAGAATAAAGATAAACTTTTTTACTCTAGTAGCAATGAACAGATCCCTGCCAAACAGTCATTGTCCACAAGTATTTATTGGAAAGTTAAGACTACTTGTAGAAGCATGCATGTACAAACACTGAAGGAATAACATGAGAGAAGGTTTATTATTAGATGATTTAATAAACATATTTAAATTATGGCATTGCAAGAATGAATGGATAGAGCTGATATGCTGTGGAGAAACTTTGTTGTTGGACTGTACAAAGATAAGGGTCTGTGAATTTGCACATTGCTAAAGATTTTGTACATATGTGGGCAACACACATTGAAAACATTTACACAGTGTCTGCCTGCTGTAGAAGAAGGTGTAAGTGCAGCTCTTACAGAGTTAGACTGTTGAAATGTCTCCAAAATAGTTAAAAGCTTATCTGGGCATTGATGATTTCCACACATGGTTGACTTACCACAGATCTCATGTTTGAAACTGCAGAAAGTGGTGTCGATTAAAATGTCAGCAGCATGTGATCCTTATGGTTGTACGTGGGAGGGAAGAAGGTTGTTACATATGCCTTGTGACGAAAATGTACAGGAGGGCGAGTGGTCAGGACTTATGAGTGGGCATCCAGGGCTGCCATTAAATGACAGAACAGGAAATAAGGTAAAATAAAGAGAATATATTTAAATGTACAGTATACAAGGGGCACACCTAGGTTCAGAAGTTACCAGGTTTATGCCAGTCTAGGAGGTCGAACAACTAATTGAAGTGGGCAACAGAAGCGAAGGCAGTTCATGTTAATTGATGTCAATGGGTGGTCATGGAATACAGAGCCAGAGGCTCTGCCTCCCAAGAAAGACATCTGTTGAGCTCAAAGTCTGGATCACAAGAGAGGGAAGCAACTGTGTTCTCCACTGCAGAATCCTCCAGTCCCACACACGTGACCTGTATCCAACGTATGCTATTGACTAAAACTAATGATGTGAATTCACTAGTGAGTTCAGATGAGGGTTTAAGGCAGCTCTTCTCAGCAGCTTTAACTGGACAGAACTGTCTCGGTTCTGAAAGACAGGCAACTTGTGTCATGTAGGCACAACCGAAGGTGCTCTGGGAGAAAACTTGTAAACATATTGCTACACTGGCTGCCATCCTGTACAATGGCAAACATGAACCTAAACATTTTCTATCTTAATAGATTTGAGGAATTAATTCTGTTCTGATCAATCAATTAAAAGCAAAGTAAATGCAGTTGTCTTTGAGTAAGAGCCTGTAATACTGATATAGCTTGATCAAACAGCACAAATATCTCTCATTTTCTTATCTACAAAAAGGAAATAATGCACATGTAGAATAATTGGATGATGGTATGAAAGGGAATCCAATACAAATAAAATGCAAAATGGGAAGGTCAGTTACTACATTATAGCATGTGATGAACAAAAGTATGGTTGAATAGACATTCACTAGAATTTTAACCAAAGTATGTTAAGCATGAAATGAGGTGGTCAAGGAGGTATTCTGTCTTTTATCCAAGCAAGCTAAATTACGTGATAAACATTTTTCCTTAATTGAAAATGCAAAGGGGAGAGCTAAGAAATCAAATTTTGAAACAAGTAGGTATGTGTAATAAATGATGAGTCAAGGCATATATTACAACAGAAAGAAATCGTAAAAGTGATGGTGATTTTTGTAATATGTACAGATAAATAAGAAGGGCCCCTGTGGATGATACCTTTCACGTTCATCCTGAGAAATCTAATATTATTAACTACAAGGACTGAAAGAAAAAAAAAATGTTTTTACATGTTTCGGTTTGGTTTTAAGGGACTTCAACTGCAACTACTAATAATGGTAATAACTGAATGAAAGTTAAAACTGTTTTTATTTGATGAACAATTTTTAATGTTATAATATGTTTGTAATTAGTCAAGTAAATGTGTTACATGACATATTTCATCTCAGTGGGGACATTGTTGGTGTAACATGTTGATTCTGTGAAATAAAATGGTATTCCACAGTTTGTACATTGTTATTCCACAGAACCGACATGTTACACTTCTAACCATGTAGGCCAAAGAAAGATTTTCATGGAAACCATAAACATTATGTGGATACTCTGGTTTGCTATACTGGTAAGTGCAGATTCGGTGTAAAAGGTGTGAGCTCAGAACACTGATAAGGCATTTGAGTGTTCTGAGCTCTTGTGAACATCCACTTATGCTTTAGCATCATGGCTTGGTGATGCCTTGGAAGCCACAGAGGAAAGGTGTGGGCGATAATGTCAATAACAGAACAGTTGAAGGTGACAGTTGGGAACGCACATTCTGTAATGTCAAATCAGTACAGCAATATGTGTAATAATCTATTTGTGAGCTACAAATTGTGTCAGATCTGTATCAACCACAATTTTAAATGAAATTGTATGGAAGAAACGGAGCAGAATGCAAACTTGTAAACAAAATTAAATGACATTTGATTCCCTGTGTGGTTTATTTTCTTTGATGGCTCCTTAACATCTTACATGTCAATTATGTTTCTTATTTACTCAGTCAGCTTCACATTTTGCATTATGAGGTTCTCTGGACAATCGTTCAGTGGACACAATCAGTAATGTTTATTATATATTCAAATAAATGTTTTCATTAGCAGTTCTTTATGTTCACAATGCCCTCAAACAACATATCTATTTTGATTCCCACTGACAGTGATTTGCGGTAAGTAGGGACTACATACTAATGAATGTGAAATAAATATAAAAAGAAAGTAATAGTAATTTACTGTTGTTTGAAAATGAAACATTTGTCTTTGGAAATCAAAGATGATGATCTGTAACATGAGAAATTTGACAGGCAGGAAACTATTAAACAAATAGTGTTAATATAGACAGATAAAGAATGAAAGCTGCAAAGACAGTACACTAGAAGAAGAGAACTGATGTGATTGGTTGGATGACAAGGGCGGGCCTTGTGAGAGATATGAACTGCAGATGAAATATGTTTTGAATATGTAACACAAATGACTCAGCACACCATTTGAATCAAACTCACAAATGAAGAGTGAAGGAGAATGGGAAGCGACAATGTATCATATGGAACCATTTAAAAACTGATGTCTGAAAAAAAATTCTATCTCTATATTCATGTTTATCTCTTTTGCCATTTCCTTGCCTCTTCTTCTCAACTCAAAACCTGTTACCGATTTTTTGATGTTAGTACAATACAGTATGTAATGGTGGTAGTTGTACAAATGCCTTGTTATATTTGTTTTGAATTATATTCTTCTGTTTCCGGTGAGGGCCAAAGGTTCAAAGTGCATTTCCCAAGTTGTGAATGCTACAGTTTGTGTAGCTCATTTTGATGTTTGAAATTTCTTTCTGTTCCATTATTATTCTAGTTTCAGAATTTTACACTTGTATTACAAGATAAAGGCTGATATATATTGTTTACAGCAGTGTCCTGCTTTGTTATAACTTATGCATTTCCAGTATCCAAGTACATTAATCACAATTTAATGATTCTCTTTTACAGTTTTGCATCTTTTTGAAATAGGAAGTACTCGTTCTATAGCAGAACTTCCAACTATTTCACATAGCATGAGTGTCATGGAGATTGCCTTGAATCAAGCGGGATCTTCACTGATGAGACAGCTTGCCATTATTGACAAAAATCGTGATTTGTATGTGTCAACCATAAGAGGAATGGCAACACGGAAACTAAGAAAACTTGGTAAATACACTTCTAGTTTTGGAGATTATTAAACCTATTGTAATTTTACACAATGAATACATCAAATACTACAGCAAAGGCTACATGAGTCATTACTACATTAGGAATATATTTGTAAGCAGTGTTCACATAACTAAATTTGGAATAAGATAAAAACAAAGGACTTGCAGCAATAGGCCATTGCCAAAAACACAAGAACTGAAAATGAGAAACAACAATGGCCAGATACAGTAGAAATATACATATACATGGCATATGTTTAAATGAAGTTTCTGTTCAGTGCACAAAAGAGCTGCTACTTTCAATATAGTCAATGATTTTAGAATTTTTGCATCTCATTTTCTATTTGCTTATGGTGACAGTCATTAACTACAGTATTAATAGAGCTTAAACTTCCTGGCAGACTAAAACTGTGTGCCCGACCGAGACTCGAATGCGGGACCTTTGCCTTTCACGGGCAAGTGCTCTACCATCTGAGCCACCGAAGCACGACTCACGCCCAGTACTCACAGCATTATTTCTGCCAGTATCTCGTCTCCTACCTTCCAAACTTTACAGAAGCTCTCCTGTGAAACATGCAGAACTAGCACTCCTGAAAGAAAGGATATTGAGGAGACATGGCTTAGCCACAGCCTGGAGGATGTTTCCAGAATGAGATTTTTACTCTGCAGTGGAGTGTGCGCTGATATGAAACTGGCAGAAGTAAAGCTGTGAGTACCGGGCGTGAGTCGTACTTCGGTAGCTCAGATGGTAGAGCCCTTGCCCGCGAAAGACAAAGGTCCTGAGTTCGAGTCTCGGTCGGGCACACAGTTTTAATCTCCCAGGAAGTTTCATATCAGCACACACTGCGCTGCAGAGTGAAAGTCTCATTCTGATTAACAGAGCTACTTATAAAAATGTTGAATAGAAAATGGAGCAGTTTGGCAATGGTGGCATAACTACTACTGTGTTAATGTATTGTTTGACTCCAATGGTTGGCAATTGCTGATGTACATAGACTATAGTTATCCAGTTTTCTGACTTCTGCCAATTGAGGACAGAGCACTTGATGTGGTAACAAAAAGTGTGCAAATAACATGCTTACTGAGCATGAAAATGTAAACAAGTTCAGCGTAGCTGGAAGTCATACATATTTGAAATTTTTATTGAATCTCAGGAGACAATATGTAACTAACTTAGGAAATTAAAAGCAACTTTAGTAAATGAAGAAAATTTTTAGAAAAACTTGAGGGAAAGGACAAGTATGCAAAATAAAATAAACATTACAAAATGTTGAAACAATGGTAGGTAGAGCTACATCAACCAAGAAACAAATGCTGCAGAAAGATGGCATGTACCATAAACAACTCGCACCACTATACAACCAATAAGACCAACATGTGAACCATGTGAAGAATGAAAATATCAGGGTGGTACCTATATCTGTAGCATTTCCAATAGGATTGAATGTATTCTGCAGAAATTCGGTGTTAAGTGTGTTTCTCAAACACCAAGATAATGGCCCTTTTAGGATCTGTAAAAATGATTTTGGTTTGCGTAAGTGCAGTGTCTACTGTATCTCATACAGTTGTGGCATGTCATATATTGCTCAGACCATTATGACCAATGAAGACAAGTGTGCAAAGCAAAAAAATTGTCTCATGTGCATACAACAACTGAGCTGACCTATTGCTGGACATTGTCATAGTCCCAGTCTTCCTACAGAATATAATACAGAGATTATGGCATGCCTTCCAGCTATTGGGCTGATGTTATTAAGGAAGTAGGTGAGATTATATTAGCAAGTGGCCTTATAAACAGAGATGGAGGATTTTTCTTGAATTCTGCATGGAATCCTGCTCTCTTCCTGGTGAGACAGCAGAGAAACAGAGTTAATGCTACTTGCTCATCTCTTGGTATTTACTATTCCCTGTTGATAAATTCAGATCTTGGTCAGCTTTGGTTTTGTGGTGGCATGATCTGTTTACAGTTTGTGTGCTGTCTTTCTGCTTATGCTGTTTAATGGCTCTTGGTCAGTGCACTCTTGCCTGCTGAAAGTTTAAATTTCCGTACCAGCACTCTCCCGCTGCATTTGTGCCTTGAAACTGATGGGGTGTTCACCTGTCAGAATATTAGTTGTTGTTGAAAGCATTGCACCTGCATTCCTGTAAGCTGTTAAAATTTTTTAATTTGATGAAAAAAGGAGAAAAAGGAAAAAATATTGTGGAAGAGAATGGAGAACATCTCTAGACTTCAGAAGTTCCTGTATTAGCTTACAGGAACCAAATAATACAGGACCTACAAACATGGGGAATATTCTAAGTGTTGTACTAGTGTGTTGTGAGCAATCCCTTTTGTTGACCGATTGCAGTTTTCTACTATCCTACCAATTAACTGAAGTGTGCCATCTGCTTTAGCTCTAAAAATGCAGCTATCTGACAGCCTTCATCTATAGCTTCAGGGTGTTATTTGAGAAAAGCATGAAATGCATAAATAGCCTGAATGGAATTCCAATGGGCCCTGGAGCCTTATTTTTATTTATTTTTTATTTTTATTTATTTATTTATTTATTTATTTATTTATTTTTTCAATTTTAGCTGTTTCTCTGTGCCATTGATATTAGTGCAGCCCATTCTTGAGTACTGCTTGAGTGTTTGGGATCTCCACCAGGCTGGATGAAAGGAAGACATTAAAGCAATTCAGAAGAGGGCTGCTATATTTGTTACCAGTAGATTCAGTCAACATGCCACAGATGCTTCGGGAACTCAAATTGCAGTCATGGAGGGAAGTTGATTTTCTTTTCAATGAAAACTATTGAGAAAATTTAGAGAACTGGCATTTGCAACAGACTGCAAAACGATTGTACTGCCGCTAACAATCATTTCACATAAGCGCCAAGAAGATAAGAGGAATTATGTCTCTTATTATATAGATAATCATTTTTCCCTTGCTCTATTTGCAAGTGGAACTGGAAAGGAAGTGATTGATGGTGGTACAGAGTACCCTCCACCACCATAAACCACACATGGCTTGCCGAGTATAGATGTAGATGTTGACATTAAGATCTATATCATTCATGTCTGAGGTCATTTGAGAATTAAACTGGGTGAGTACTCCTTTGTAAAGGAACTTTTGTAAACAGAGTTCAGCATTTCTACTTTTTCTCATCAGTCCACAATTTCAGGTCCTGTATCATGCCTTTACATAATCCAAGAATTTCTTTGGGTTCTGGGAGAGATCTTTTGATAATAATCTGCTTCATTAGGTGTTGAAGGCAACATGCTTTTGTCTGTCTATATCCCAATGCTTCCTTGTCTTTATTTCATTAGAAGTTTCTTTACAATGAGTGTGTTCCACAGAAAATCCCATCATGAACTGCTCTACCAGCTATATACTTATCCAGTGCTTGGCCAGCTAGTCTTGTAAACTGTAGCCACATTGCTTCTACAAGCTTCTGTCCTGAGTTAATTGTTTCAAGTTCCTTGTAAGGATAAGATACTAATGCCCTTTTAATAATTTATGGAATGTTCTGGTTGAAAATTGTGAATTACTTATGAATAAAGGAGATGGATCACTCAAAGTCAGAAGCAATGCATGGTTGGCTGGCACACAAAGAAAAGTTATGGAGCTTGGCTAGCTTTCAGATTGCACTTCCTTTTTCTGGCTGTAGAAAAAGTATGCACATAAACACACATACACTCACTCACATGCACATAGCTATCTCCCTACATTGTTCTCAGTCGAAAAAGTACAATGTACGAAGAGAGGTGTGCACATTTGTGTGTGTGTGTGTGTGTGTGTGTGTGTGTGTGTGTGTGTGTGTGTGTGTGTCTTTTTGCTACAGCCAGAAAAAGGAAGTGCATTTCAAAAGATAGCCAAGCTCCATACCATTTGTATGCCTTTCAGTGACTCATCCCCTTTATTCCTAAATAATTACTAATGCCTCTTTATTTAATTTACTGAATATATCAATCTTTTAACTTGTATTAGCAGCCATTTAGATTTCGGTAATCATTGTTGGTACCAGTGCCTTGTGGTTAGCAATAGTCAGACCTGAAGACCAAAAGTCATGGGATCAAATTTCAGTCAGAGCAAGGAATATATCAGTCTACCTGTAACCACAAGTTACACATGACCAAAAGTCATGGGATCAAATTTCAGTCAGAGCAAGGAATATATCAGTCTACCTGTAACATAGTTTTCACATCTCAGTGATGTGAAGATTCACCAAGAACACCACGTGGTTTGGACCCCATGTTAAACTGTGATCCTCTCCATGATGGGATTCCTGGGGTAGGTCAGCGACATGCAAGTCACCGCAGCGGTGTCTAATTGCAAAACTTGCACCTGTCTGTTGGTACCAGTTTCAATGTGGACATCCTAAAAGAGGTCAGTTCTATTTGTTGCCATTGGATCCAATATATTTCCATTATGAATGAGCAGCCAAACTGTCTCTTCCAGGTAGCTTTCAGGAACAAACCTGTATTAATCACAATCAATGGCTGATGATTGAAGTGTACTCCAAAGATGACAATGTGAATGTGTAACATATATCTTAGTAAGCTGATGATTTCTCTAAACTTCTCAGTTACTTCTGAGGGTGAATCTGCTGGTCAATAGAAAGACCAATCACTCATACTGAGTCTTGCTCAATCTCACATGCCTCCTCAATTTATAAGGTGGAATTGAGTTTCCTGTCTACTATGACAAATATGATGTGTCTGTTTTCTATTTGCCTATCCTTTGGTTGTACACTTATATTTTACCCCAAAATCTCACTGCTATCAATTTCAGAGTTTAATATTTTCTGTACTTAGTATTAAGGGAGCTCCTTTAATTTCTGGGAACACTTCAAACTCTGGCATTATGCTCAGAGTGCTTTGACAATTGAGCATTAGTATATTAACACACTTGCCTGTGTGGAGCATTTCTTTGCTTCTCACACTGATATGCTGTGATCATCTCCAACTATTGTTACCTTGACTGAACAAAGTGTCACCTAACCTTAAATAACTGTGTACACACAACCCACTTAAATACCTGGATAGTAGCCTCTGATTGATGCGTAGTGAACGCCTGACCCAATGAGGGGGAGCCTACAGTTCTCAGTAATACATCACAAGTGTTATAAAAACTTCAAAGTCTCTGGTTTGGCCTTCCTCTTCGTTCAGAATCAAGGAGCCATGGCCAGTTCTTGGCCAGTGATGCAGGCTAAAAGTTCCATTAAAATTCTGAGAGCAAAGCTAGTCTCCTGAGTCCTCTCTATAAGTCACAGGAATGATCCAAGTATGAACCAGATCCCAGACAACAGACATCAATTGTTCCAATGAGTGCCACAATCTACAGTTGGTTCTACACTGTTCCCCCCTGGGGGCTGCTGGAAAAGTCTCTTCAGCACATTGAATGAAGCATCGAGGGATGCATTAAGAGCATATAATGTGATCCTCCCCATTCTTTGCTGCCATTTCCCTAAGGGGTTCCATTTTCACCATTCATGTGAACTGCTGACAATTAATGGACTACTATCCTTTTGCATTTGCCTGCCCTTGATATGGGTCACAACATGTTTCTCAACAAGTGAAGTGAGTCTGGTTGGCTCAGTTTTAGTTTCAGTGGGAGACAGTATCTCAAACTTGTTGCTTAGAAATGTAGTTGTCTTGAATAACACTTAGGAAATAGCTGGAACGACACTAGACCAAATTTACAGCTGGCGCAATTGATGATGGGGCTCTTATTAATATTCCCTACATACATTTGCTAACAGTAGGATGTGAGTATCTAATACTGCCGACTGCACAGGTTGGATTTAATTGCTGGACAATTTAGAGGAGGAAGTTCCATGACATATCGTTAGGATGTAGAGTTTCCCATAAAAGCAGCATTTCTGATAAATGTGTCATGTTCATTTATGACTTTTCTAATTTTATTATAGTAAGTCATAGCAAAAATATTAATTGTAAGCACATTACACAATTTCTTTCATTCTACAGCACTTCTACATCTACATCCATACTCTGCAAGCCACCTGACGGTGTGTGGCGGAGGGTACGTTGAGTACCTCTATCAGTTCTCCCTTCTATTCCAGTCTCGTATTGTTCGTGGAAATAAGGATTGTTGGCATGCTTCTGTGTGGGCTCTAATCTCTCTGATTTTATCCTCATGGTCTCTTTGCGAGATATACATAGGAGGGAGCAATATACTGCTTGACTCTCAGTGAAGGTATGTTCTCGAAACTTTAACAAAAGCCCGTACTGAGCTACTGAGCGTCGCTCCTGCAGAGTCTTCCACTGGAGTTTATCTATCATCTCAGTAACGCTTTCACGATTACTAAATGATCCTGTAATGAAGCGCGCTGCTCTCCATTGAATCTTCTATATCTCTTCTATCAACCCTATCTGGTACGGATCCCACACAGCTGAGCAGTATTCGAGCAGTGGGCGAACAAGCGTACTGTAACCTTCTTCCTTTGTTTTCAGATTGCATTTACTTAGGATTCTTCCAATGAATCTCAGTTTGGCATCTGCTTTACCAACTATCAACTTTATATGATCATTCCATTTTAAATCACTCCTAATGCGTACTCCCAGATAATTTATCGAATTAACTGCTTCCAGTTGCTGACCTGCTATTTTGTAGCTAAATAGTAAGGGATCTATCTTTCTATGTATTCACAGCACATTACACTTGTCTATATTGAGATTCAATTGCCATTCCCTGCACCATGAGTCAATTCGCTGCAGATCCTCCTGCATTTCAGCACAATTTTCCATTGTTATAACCTCTCGATACACCACAGCATCATCTGCAAAAAGCCTCAGTGAACTTCTGATGTCATCCACAAGGTCATTTATGTATACTGTGAATAGCAACGGTCCTATGACACTCCCCTGCGGCAAACCTGAAATCACTCTTACTTCGGAACACTTCTCTCCATTGAGAATGACATGCTGCGTTCTGTTACCTAGGAACTCTTCAATCCAATCACACAATCGATCTGATAATCCATATGCTCTTACTTTGTTCCATTAAACGACTGTGGAGAACTGTATCGAATGCCTTGCGGAAGTCAAGAAATACGGCATCTACCTGTGAACCCGTGTCTGTGGCCCTCTGAGTCTCGTGGACGAATAGTGCGAGCTGGGCTTCACACAACTGTCTTTTCCTAAACCCATGCTGATTCCTACAGTGTAGATTTCTAGTCTCCAGGAAAGTCATTATACTCGAACATAATACATGTTCCAAGATGCTACAACTCATCGACGTTAGAGATATAGGTCTATAGTTCTGCACATCTGTTCGACGTCCCTTCTTGTAAACGGGGATGACGTGTGCCCTTTTCCAATCCTTTGGAACACTACGCTCTTCTAGAGACCTACGGTACACCACTGCAAGAAGGGGGGCAAGTTCCTTTGTGTACTCTGTGTAAAATCGAACTGGTATCCCATCAGGTCCAGCTGTATTTCCTCTTTTGAGCAATTTTAATTGTTTTTCTATCCCTCTGTCATCTATTTCGATATCTACCATTTTGTCATCTGTGCGACAATCTAGAGAAGGAACTACAGTGCAGTCTTCCTCTGTGAAAGAGCTTTGGAAAAAGACATTTAGTATTTTGGCCTTTAGTCTGTCGTCCTCTGTTTCAGTACCATTTTGGTCACAGAGTGTCCGGACATTTCGTTTTGATCCACCTATCACTTTGACATAAGACCAAAATTTCTTACAATTTTCTGCCAAGTCAGTACATAGAACTTTACTTTCGAATACATTGAACGCCTCTCGCATAGCCCTCCTCACACCACATTTCGCTTCACGTAATATTTGTTTGTCTGCAAGGCTTTGGCTATGTTTCTGTTTGCTGTGAAGTTCCCTTTGCTTCCGCAGCAGTTTTCTAATGCGGTTGTTGTACCATGGTGGCTCTTTTCCATCTCTTATGATCTTGCTTGGCACATACTCATCTAACGCATATTGTACAATGGTTTTGAACTTTCTCCACTGATCCTCAACACTATCTGTACTTGAGACAAAACTTTTGTGTTGAGCCGTCAGGTACTCCGTAATCTGCTTTTTGTCACTTTTGCTGAACAGAAAAATCTTCCTACCTTTTTTAATATTTCTATTTATGGCTGAAATCATCGATGCAGTAACCGCTTTATGATGGTTGATCCCCTGTTGTGCGTTAACTGTTTCAAATAGTTCGGGTCTCTTTGTCACTAGAAGGTCTAATATGTTATCACCACATGTCAGTTCTCTGTTTAACTGCTCAAGGTAGTTTTCAGATAAAGCACTTTAAAAAAGTGGAAATGCCTGATTTACAGTACTTGTCCCAATAAATGAATTCTGTATTAGGGTAGTTAATTACTGACTGGGTAGATGAGGTACTGATCAGCAGTCAGGCAGATAAATGGGTCAGCTAACTGATGAGCTTTAGTAGTTAACAAGGTCTTTAGTCAGAGAAATAACAATGATGCACAACTCATCTAAATTCAGTTACTCACTTCACCTGCACCCCTCCTCGAAATTGTGGCCCAGTTAGATTCAGTAGTGATATTTATCAAGGGTGTATGATAGGGAAATGAAAGACATTGATTGGGGTGGAACCCAAGAGGAGCAGGTTAGGAAATATTATACAGGTATCAGAGCTGTAGATACACCTACAGAAAAAATTTGGGGGGAGGGGAGAGGGTGTATAATACCATGAAGAAAATGTACAGGGAAAATCTGGAGTTGTGTATGTGTGTGTGTGTGTGTGTGTGTGTGTGTGTGTGTGTGTGAGAGAGAGAGAGAGAGAGAGAGAGAGAGAGAGAGAGAGAGAGAGAGAGAGACAGGTGACTGGGTGCATTAATGTAGGGACGAAAACAGGAGTAAGGCTACAAATCGAAAATTTGCCATTCTATCCTTAGCCAGTACAAGCATATTGTTGGTCACTTATTACTTCTTTTACTTCATTTGAAAAATCAGAGGATAGTGTGGACATACGATCTCCAATAGCACTGTGCCTTGTAAAGCAGTGTGATGTTCATACCAATATTTCAATTGAAGAGCAGCTCATACGGGGGTAGGGAAGTGTGATGAGGTGTGACCAAAAGTGAGTGGTAGAGGTAGATGAAGGGCAGGAGCATGTGAAAGATGAGGCAGGCGAGGTTGCAGGAACAAAGAATATTTTGGATTTACAGTTTCCAAGCTCACATTCAGGAAATCTGGCATTAGAGGTGAGACTACCAGTTCTGAAGATGTAACTGCCTACTTACCTGTTGGTTACAGCTGACTGCATTGTGCTTGCATTGCAACTCTACTGGGACACAGGATTGGGCCATGTGTAGTGGGTTGAAAGATGGCTGATGAATAGAAGGGAGATTTAGCAGTTGCATAGGGTAAAGATGTGACACCAGTAAGCTTGTTCTGGCCACAGCCTTGGGGACTTGCGTGTGGCACAAGAGTGTATTGGTTGGGGGATATAGAACAGAGGAAGATGGATATTGTAGATGGAAGAGTATGGGTGCAGGATGAGTGAATTAGGGTCCTGCAGCAGGGTGGAGGTGGATATGGGGCAGAGACTAGTAGATTCCAGGAGGTTTATGGGATCAAAAGAAGTATTGGGAATACAGCTTCCATCTACTTAGTCCAAACAAGCTTGTATTTAGGGATTTGGGGAGGGGGGGAGATCCAGGTGACATGGATTGCAGAGCAGTCATTGAAGTCAGACATAATACGCTCAGCAGCGTGTTCTGCCAATATGTGGTCAACCTGGCCACAATCTGATGGTGCGCAATCATTCAGCTGGACAACTGATCGGTGGTCATATTCACATAAAATGCTGTGTAGAAATCACAGAAGTGCCGGTATATGAGACAAGTATGTCTGCTTTCACAGGGGCTCTGCCTCTGATAGGATAGAACAGTGCCTATGATAGAATAGAACAAATGTCAAATGGACATGGCTGTGTGGGTATATGAGACAGGTCATGAACCTGGACCTTCCTCAGACATATGATCCATGTGGCATGGGGATGGGATTAGGTGTGGTGTAACGTTGGACTAAGATATAGCGTCGATTTTGGGAAGGGTTGAAAGGACTGTGGGTGGTACTTTCCTTATTTCTGGGTACAATGGTAAAGAATTGAATGTGTTGCAAAGGATATGGTTTACTTGTTCAATCCAGGATGATACTGGAAAGGGTGGGGCCTCCTTTGTGACTGGTTCTTGGGGGTGGTTGGAGGATTAAAGCTGAATGTGGATCTGGCACAGAACATCTCTTTGTGGAGTAGGTTTGGAGGATACTGCCTATCTGTGAAGGCCATAGTAAGAAGTTCTGTTCCTCAACACTGCAGGTGTACTATCCACAAGTGCACTTTCACCCTTCCTAAAGTAGTGTTCCACCACCAAACCAGTCAAAGAGTATCCTAGTCAATGTTATGTAATTGGAAAGATAAAAAAATCTACTCACCATGAGGCAGCAGGAAAACACACACATAAAAGAAGTTTATACTTATGCAAGCTTTTGGAGCCAGTGGCTCCTTCTTCTGGCAGAATGGTTGAAGGGGAGTGAAGAGGGGTGAAGTAAAAGAAGTGGAGAGGTGTAGGAAAAGGGGTAGATCTTGGAAAAGTCATGCAAGATGTAAAAATCTGAGAGCTTCAAAGGAGGAAGACAGGGTAATATGCAAGATAGAGATTACTGCAGAAACATCGTGCATGAGTTAATAAGAGTGGAAATCTAAGTGCACTGTACGTAACAGAGGTGGGAGTGGGATGGAAAAAAATAGACAGGACATAAAATGAAAGATTTAGAAAATTAAAGCAGAGTGAAGAAATGCTGAGACGAAAGAAACTTAGCCTAAATTAAGGCCAGGTGTGAGGCGAGCATCAAGGACGTGCTGTAGCTGCACAATTTCATAATTTTGACTGAGGTAAACTGATGCTGCACTGTTAATTTTTGACATGCCAGTGTTGAAGTTGTCACAAAATCAGCTAAGTAAAAAGTCCATGGAGTTCGCATGTTTATTTATTATGTAAAAGCTGACTTAGGACTTTGCTTTGTGGGAGACCACACATGCCAGGTTCATCTGCCAATTTGAAATTATATTTTACTGTTCACATTGCTTCTGCATTATCTTTCATTGATTGTATTAGTAGTCATTTGTGTTGTGATATATCGCAAAATTTTGAACATTTATGAGTGCCGTGATAAACTTGTACTATTATTGACAATTATAGGCTTAAAATTACTTCTGCCCATTTAAAATGCCAGCCTACTGTTGTTCTAAACATCATTCTCTAGTAGCATTATATATGTTGTTGTTGTTGTTGTCTTCAGTCCTGAGACTGGTTTGATGCAGCTCTCCATGCTACTCTATCCTGTGCAAGCTGCTTCATCTCCCAGTACCTACTGCAACCTACATCCTTCTGAATCTGCTTAGTGTACTCATCTCTCGGTCTCCCTCTACGATTTTTACCCTCCACGCTGCCCTCCAATGCTAAATTTGTGATCCCTTGATGCCTCAAGGCCTCCTACCAACCGATCCCTTCTTCTAGTCAAGTTGTGCCACAAACTTCTCTTCTCTCCAATCCTATTCAATACCTCCTCATTAGTTACGTGCTCTATCCACCTTATCTTCAGTATTCTTCTGTAGCACCACATTTCGAAAGCTTCTATTCTCTTCTTGTCCAAACTAGTTATCGTCCATGTTTCACTTCCATACATGGCTACACTCCAAACAAATACTTTCAGAAACGACTTCCTGATACATAAATCTATATTCGATGTTAACAAATTTCTCTTCTTCAGAAACGCTTTCCTTGCCATTGCCAGTCTACATTTTATATCCTCTCTACTTCGACCATCATCAGTTATTTTACTTCCTAAATAGCAAAACTCCTTTACTACTTTAAGGGTCTCATTTCCTAATCTAATTCCCTCAGCATCACCCGATTTAATTTGACTACATTCCATTATCCTCGTTTTGCTTTTGTTGATGTTCATCTTATATCCGCCTTTCAAGACACTGTCTATTCCGTTCAACTGCTCTTCCAAGTCCTTTGCCGTCTCTGACAGAATTACAATGTCATCGGCGAACCTCAAAGTTTTTACTTCGTCTCCATGAATTTTAATACCTACTCCAAATTTTTCTTTTGTTTCCTTTACTGCTTGCTCAATATACAGATTGAATAACATCGGGGAGAGGCTACAACCCTGTCTCACTCCTTTCCCAACCACTGCTTCCCTTTCATGCCCCTCGACTCTTATGACTGCCATCTGGTTTCTGTACAAATTATAAATAGCCTTTCGCTCCCTGTATTTTACCCCTGCCACCGTTAGAATTTGAAAAAGAGTATTCCAGTCAACATTGTCAAAAGCTTTCTCTAAGTCTACAAATGCTAGAAACGTAGGTTTGCCTTTTCTTAATCTTTCTTCTAAGATAAGTCGTAAGGTCAGTATTGCCTCACGTGTTCCAACGTTTCGACGGAATCCAAACTGATCCTCCCCGAGGTCTGCATCTACCAGTTTTTCCATTCGTCTGTAAAGAATTCGCGTTAGTATTTTGCAGCCGTGGCTTATTAAACTGATAGTTCGGTAATTTTCACATCTGTCAGCACCTGCTTTCTTTGGGATTGGAATTATTATATTCTTCTTGAAGTCTGAGGGTATTTCACCTGTCTCATTCATCTTGCTCACCAGCTGGTAGAGTTTTGTCAGGACTGGTTGTCCCAAGGCCGTCAGTAGATCTAATCGAATGTTGTCTACTCCGGGGGCCTTGTTTCGACTCAGGTCTTTCAGTGCTCTGTCAAACTCTTCACGCAGTATCGTATCTCCCATTTCGTCTTCATCTACATCCTCTTCCATTTCCATAATATTGTCCTCAAGTACATCGCCCTTGTATAAACCTTCTATATACTCCTTCCACCTTTCTGCCTTCCCTTCTTTGCTTATAACTGGGCTGCCATCTGAGCTCTTGATATTCATACACATGGTTCTCTTCTCTCCAAAGGTCTCTTTAATTTTCCCGTAGTCAGTATCTATCTTACCTCTAGTGAGATAAGCTTCTACATCCTTACATTTGTCCTCTAGCCATCCCTGTTTAGCCATTTTGCACTTCTTGTCGATCTCATTTTTGAGACGTTTGTATTCCTTTTTGCCTGCTTCATTTACTGCATTTTTATATTTTCTCCTTTCATCAATTAAATTCAATATTTCTTCTGTTACCCAAGGATTTCTAGCAGCCCTCGTCTTTGTACCTACTTTATCCTCTGCTGCCTTCACTACTACATCCCTCAGAGCTACCCATTCTTCTTCTACTGTATTTCTTTCCCCTATTCCTGTCAATTGTTCCCTTATGCTCTCCCTGAAACTCTGTACAACCTCTGGTTCTTTCAGTTTATCCAGGTCCCATCTCCTTAATTTCCTACATTTTTGCAGTTTCTTCAGTTTTAATCTACAGGTCATAACCAATAGATTGTGGTCAGAGTCCACATCTGCCCCTGGAAATGTCTTACAACTTAAAACCTGGTTCCTAAATCTCTGTCTTACCATTATATAATCTATCTGATACCTTTTAGTATCTCCAGGGTTCTTCCACATATACAACCTTCTTTCATGATTCTTAAACCAAGTGTTAGCTATGATTAAGTTGTGCTCTGTGCAAAATTCTACTAGGCAGCTTCCTCTTTCATTTCTTAGCCCCAATCCATATTCACCTACTATGTTTCCTTCTCTCCCTTTTCCTACACTCGAATTCCAGTCACCCTTTACTATTAAATTTTCGTCTCCCTTCACTATCTGAATAATTTCTTTTATTTCATCGTACATTTCTTCAATTTCTTCATCATCTGCAGAGCTAGTTGGCATATAAACTTGTACTACTGTAGTAGGTGTGGGCTTCGTATCTATCTTGGCCACAATAATGCGTTCACTATGCTGTTTGTAGTAGCTTACCCGCATTCCATTATATAAGTACATGAGAATCAGAATAGTTATCTACTGACTGAGTAGCAGAGGTAAAGATCAGCAGAAACACACATAGAATAGATCAGATAACTCCTGATCTTTAGTAGAACAAGGTCTTTAGTCGGAAAGGTCTTTATTCAGATGCTTGCAAAATTATATTTTGAATTTTTTTGTAAATTACAAGCATTGTGGATAACTGATTTCATAGCAAAACAGCATTTGTGATTCACAATTACTGTCAAGGAATAGATCACCCCAAATTCTAGTGTATATCAGTGCAGATTGATGTACATTTTTGAGAATTTTCAGAAGGTACCATTGTTCTGTTGCAAGCCGCTAGTGGTCATGGAAGGTGCCATAACGGCTGTACAATACATGAATGCCATCCTCCGACTGATAGTGCAACTATATCGGCAGCATATTGGCGAGGCATTCATCTTCATGGATGACAATTTGCACCCACATCATGCACATCTTGTGAATGACTTCCTTCAGGATAATGACATTGCTCAACTAGTGGTCAGCATATTCTCCAGGCATGAACCCTATCAAACATGCCTGGGATAGATTGAAAAGGGCTGTTTAAGGATGACGTGACCCACCAACCACTCTGAGGGATCTACGCTGAATTGCTGTTGACCAGTGGGACAAACTGAAACAGCAGTGCCTTGATGAACTTGTGGATAGTATGCCAAGACAAATACAGACATGCATCAATGCAAGAGGACATGCTACTGGGTATTAGAGGTATCGATGTGAACAGCAATCTGGACCACCACCTCTGAAGGTCTCGCTGTATGGTGGTACAACATTGAACATGTGGTTTTCATGAGCAGTAAAAAGGGGAAAAATGTTTATGTTGATCTCTATTCTAAATTTTTGTACAGGTTCCAGAACTCTCAGTACTGAGGTGAGGCAAAACTTTTTTTGAGGTGTTTAGTTGTGATAAGCTGGTTGAAACCTGAAATTGATTGCAGTGAGATTCATGGCAAAAATTTAAGTGTATATCAAAAGGCTAGGCTAATGGGAAATGGAAGTAGTATATTTTTTGCACTACACAAGAAACTTAAATCACTGAGACAGAAACTGAAGCTGCATGTGCGATGTTTGGGAAGGTTTCAGTATCAGGGTTAGGGATAAAATGGCTACTGGATCCTTCTATTGCCCTCCAGACTCACTTTCTGATGTAATCATAAATTTTAGAGAAAACCTCAGTTCGCTTGTACACATGTTCCCCAGTCATACTGTAATCATCAGTGGATACTTTAATCATTTAACAACCAAGTGAGAAAATCATAGTTTTGTTTGTAGTGGATATGTCAAGACATCCTATGAAACATTAAATCTGCATCTACATCATACTCCACGAGCCACCTAATGGTGTGTGGTGGAGGGTACTTTTTGTACCAGTAGCTGAGGCCTTCAACCCTGTTGCACTCGCAAATAGCACATGGGAAGCATGATTGTCAGTAAGCTGCTGTATTGACTCTAATTTCTCGAACTTTCTCCTCGTGGTCACTATGTGACATTAAATGTGTGTGTGTGTGTGTGTGTGGGGGGGGGGGGGGGGGGGGTAATAATATGTCAGACTTTCCAGAAAGTGCTCCCTCGAAATTTCAAAAGTAAATCTCTCTGTGATGCACAGCACCTCTCTGCCAATGGAGCTTGTTGAGCATTTCCATAATGCTCTTTTGCCATCTAAATGATTGCATTTCGAAATGTGCCACTCTTCATTGGATCTTCTCTCTCTCTTCTATAAGCCCTTTCTGTTAGGTATCCCAGATAGATGAACAATACTCAAGAATTGGTTGAACAAGCACCTTATAAGCCACTTCCTTCATGGATGAGTTACATTGCCTTAAGATTCCTACTATGAATCTGAGTCTGCGATCTAATTTTCCCACTATTTGTTTTGTGTAGACATTCCACTTACATTTGCCCTGGATAGTTACTCCTAGATATTTTTTGGTAGATACTGTTTCTAGCGGTTTGTCATTAATAGTGTAGCTATGCACAATACATTGAATTTTATTGACATTGAGGATCAACTGCCAGAGACTCCACCATTCATCAATTCTCAGTTTGCAGAATCCATGTTGATTTTTATAGCGGAGATTCTCTTCCTCCAAGAATGTCATTATTCTTGAGTGTAAAACATGTTCCATAATTCTACAAAAGATTTACATCAACGATATGGGTCTATAATTGTGTGCAATTGTCCTATGGCCCTTCTGAAAAACAGGAATGAGCTGTGCTTTCTTCCAGTTGCTAGGTACCCTTTGTTGTTCAAGCAATCTACAATAAATTACTGCTAGAAGGGGAGCTAGTTCTTTCACAGAATCTTTCTAGTATGTTATAGGTGTCTCATTTGGTGCTGACACCTTTCCACTACTAAGCGACTTGAGTTGTTTTTCTATTCCATGATCAATTATCTCAATATCTCCCATTTCAGCATCCATATAATGATTGAAAGGAAGGACTGTGCTATGATCTCCCATGGTGAAACAATTTTGGAAGACTGAAGTCAGTATTTTGGGCTTCTCTCAGTTACACTACTGGCCATTAAAATTGCTACACCAAGAAGAAATGCAGATGATAAACGGGTATTAGTTGGACAAATATATTATGCTAGAACTGACATGCGATTACATTTTCACGCAGTTTGGCTGCATAGATCCTGAGAAATCAGTACCTAGAACAACCACCTCTGGCCTTAATAACGGCCTTGATATGCCTAGGCATTGAGTCAAACAGAGCTTTGATGTTGTGTACAGGTACAGCTGCCCATGCAGCTTCAACATGATACCACGGTTCATCAAGAGTAGTGACTGGTGTATTGTGATGAGCCAGTTGCTTGGCCACCATTGACCAGACGTTTTCAATTGGTGAGAGATCTGGAGAATGTGCTGGCCAGGGCAGCAGTTGAAAATTTTCTGTATGCAGAAAGCCCCGTACAGGACCTGAACATGCGGTCATGCATTATCCTGCTGAAATGTAGGGTTTCACAGGGATCGAATGAAGGGTAGAGCCACAGGTCGTAACACATCTGAAATGTAACGTCCACTGTTTAAAGTGCCGTCAATGTGAACAAGAGGTGACCAAGACGTGTAACCAATGGCACCCCATACCATCACACCAGGTGTTACGCCAGTATGGCGATGATGAATACATGCTTCCAATGTGCGTTCACTGCGATGTCGCCAAACACGGATGCGACCATCATGATGCTGTAAACAGAACCTGGATTCCTCCGGAAAAATGACATTTATCCATTTGTGCACCCAGGTTTGTCGTTGAGTACACCATCACAGGCGCTCTTGTCTGTGATGCAGCGTCAAGAGTAACCACAGCCATGGTCTCTGAGCTGATAGTCCATGCTGCTGCAAACGTTGTCAAACTGTTCATGCAGATCATTATTGTCTTGCAAATTTCCCCATCTGTTGACTCAGGGATTGAGACATGGCTGCACGATCCATTACAGCCATGCGAATAAGATGCCTGTCATCTCAACTGCTAGTCATACGAGTCTGTTGGGATCCGTATTACCCTCCTTTTATTTTATTTATATACTCGTCAAGTTCCGTAGGACCAAATTGAGGAGGAAATCTCCAAGGTCATGGAATGTGTCAGTACATGAAATTACAACATAAATATAATAAAAGATAAAAGTAAAAGTTCATGAACCTTAAAAAAGTCAGTCCATAAGTTTAAGTAAACCCTCTCAGCAATAAAATTAAAATCAGCTTAATTATTCAAGGAACTCCTTGATAGAATAGAAGGAGTGCCCCATCAGGAAACTCTTCAGTTTCAATTTGAAAGCGTGTGGATTATTGCTAAGATTTTTGAATTCGAGTGACAGCTTATTGAAAATTGATGCAACAGTATACTGCACACCTTTTTGCACAAGAGTTAAGGAAGTCCGATCCAAATGCAGGTTTGATTTCTGCCTTGTATTAACTGAGTGAAAGCTGCTTATTCTTGGGAATAAACTAATATTGGTAACAAGAAATGACAATAAGGAATATACATATTGAGAGGCCAATGTCAAAATATCCAGCCTCGTGAATTGAGGTCGACAAGAGGTTCGTGAACTAACACCACTTATTGCCTGAACCGACAGTTTCTGAGCCAAAAATATCCTTTTAGGCTGAGAAGAGTTACCCCAAAATATAATACCATATAACAATAGCGAATGAAAATAAGCAAAGTAGACTAATTTTCATGTCAAACGATCACTCACTTCTGATACCGTTCAAATAGTAAAAATGGCAGTATTAAGTCTTTCAACAAGATCCTGAACGTGGGCTTTCCGTGACAGCTTGCTATCTATCTGAACACCTAGAAATTTGAACTGTTCAGTTTTACTAATCATATGGTCATTCTGTGAAATTAAAATGTCAGGCTTTGTTGAATTGTGCGTTAGAAACTGTAAAAACTGGGTCTTACTGTGATTTAGCATTACTTTATTTTCTATAAGCCCTGAACTGAGGTCATGTTCTGCACTATTTGAAACCAAGCCAATGTTGCACATCATCAGCAAACAGAAATATTTTAGAGTTACCCGTAATACTAGAGGGCATATCATTTATATAAATAAGGAACAGGAGTGGCCCAAACACTGATCCCTGGGGCACCCCCCACCTGACAGTACCCCACTCAGACCTCACATGACAGCTGTTATCAACATTGTGAATAATGACCTTTTGCTGCCTGTTGCTAAAGTAAGAGGTGAACCAATTGTGAGCTACTCCCTGTATTCCGTAATGGTCCAACTTCTGGAGCAATATTTTGTGATCAAAACAGTCAAATGCCTTTGTTAAATCAAAAAATATGCGAAGCGTTTGAAACCTTTCATTTAACCCATCCAGTACCTCACAGACAAAAGAGAATATAGCATTTTCAGTTGTTAAATGACTTCTAAAGCCGAACTGTACATTTGATAGCAAATCATATGATATAAAATGATCAATTATCCTTACATACATAGCCTTTTCAATAACTTTTGCAAACACTGATGGCATAGGAATAGGTCTAAAATTATCTACATTATCCATTTCTCCCTTTTTATAATGTGGCTTCTACTGAGTATTTAATTGTTCAGGAAACTGACCATTCCTAAAGGAAAAATTACAAATATGGCCAAATACAGGGCTACAATGTGCAGCACAGTACTTTAATATTCTGCTAGACACTCCATCATAACCATGAGAGTCCTTAGTCTTCAGTGATTTAGTTATTGACTCAATCTCCCTCTTGTCTGTATTACAGAGGAGTATTTCAGACATCAATTTCGGAGAGGCATTTGCCAAGAAAGTTATATGATTTCCTGTAGAAACTAAATTTTCATTTAATTCACCAGGAAAGCTCAGAAAATGATTGTTAAATACTGTACATACATTTGATTTATCAGTAACAGAAATATTTTTACTGCGAACTGACTTTTATATTGTAGACCTTGTGCTGCTGACCAGACACTTCCTTCACAACTGACCATATGGTTTTAATTTTATCCTTGAATTAGCTATTCTATTCGCATACCACATACTTTTTGCCTTCATGATAACATTTTTAAGCACCTTACAATACTGTTTTTAATGGTCTACTGTAGCTTGATTGTGACTACTTCTAACATTTTGATATAATTCCCACTTTGTTCTACATGATATCCTTATCTCACTAGTCAGCCACCCGGGCTGCCCATCATTACTGCCAGTACCCCATTTAGAATGTTCTAATGGAAAGCAACTCTCAAAGAGCATGAGAAATGTGTTAAGGAAAGCATTGTATTTATCATCTATGTTATCAGCACTATGAACATCCTGTCACTCTTGTTCCTTGACAAGGTTTAAAAACCTCTCTATTGCTCTTGGATTAATTTTCGTACATAGTTTGTAATTAAATATGATATTGGTTTGAGTACAAAAGCCTTTTAGTGTTAAAATGTGTGCATTCATGCTTTTACTAAAATATGCCCATATAGTAATGAAGAATGAATAAAAATATTGTCTAAGGCTGTGCTACTGTTCCCCTGCACCCTAGCTGGAAAAAACAGTTTGCATCAGATCATATGAATTTAGGAGATCTACCAACATCCTTTTCCTTGCACAATCATTTACGAAATTTATATTGATGTCACCACATATAACTAGTTTCCAGTACTTCCTACAAAGTGAATCAAGAACCCTCTCTAGCTTGAGCAGAAATGCTCTGAAGTCAGAGTTAGAGGACCTATAAACAACAACAATTACAAGTTTAGTTTCACTAAATTCGACTACTGCTGCACAACATTCAAATATCTGCTCAGTGCAGTGTTGTGATAGCTCTATGGACTCAAATGGAATACTGTTTTTTACATACAGAGCCACTCCCCCACCCTGCAAGGAACTCCTTGAAAAACAGCCAGCTAATCTGTAGCCTGGTAAAGGAAGCCTCTGAATTGTCAGATTGTAAGTAGGCTGTTTAGGTTTTTTTATTGGTAACGCCACCGCCACGTAGCGGCTGTGCCGTGTGCAGTCTGTGGCTGGTTGGCATTGTTGTAATACTCGCCATTGTAGTGTTGGGCAGCGGCAGCTGGTTGCTAACAGCGCGTAGCGTTGTGCAGTTGGAGGTGAGCCGCCAGCAGTGGTGGACGTGGGTAGAGAGATGGCGGAGTTTTGAAATTTGTAAGAATTGGTGTCATGAAGTAATATATATATATATTATGACTACTAAGGTAAATACATTGTTTGTTCTCTATTAAAATCTTTCATTTGCTAACTATACCTATCAGTAGTTAGTGCCTTCCGTAGTTTGAATCTTTTATTTAGCTGGCAGTAGTGGCGCTCGCTGTATTGCAGTAGCTTGAGTAACGAAGATTTTTGTGAGGTAAGTGATTTGTGAAACGTATAGGTTAATGTTAGTCAGGGGCATTCTTTCGTAGGGATTTTTTGAAGTCAGATTGCGTTGCGCTAAAAAAACTATTGTGTGTCAGCTTAAGCACATTCGTGTATAATTGTTCAAAGAGGACGTTTCACATAAGCACAGTCGAGTATAAATTTTTCTAAGGGGACATTTCATATGTCGACCCTTAGCCAAGGATACCTCACTGGAATCTTCTGATTTTTTCCTTGTAGTTTGTGTAATTAGTGTAGCTTTTGTTTATTGCTAGCGCGTAATTGTAGAGAGAATCCCCTTTGTAGTTGTAGTCTTTCATTGTTGTACAGTACAACAGTTGTAGCATGCATGTAGAGTTGCACCAAGTATTTCGCAGCTGCGCTTGCAATTAACTAGATATTATTTTCTATGTTAATGTATTCTCTTATTTTTGCTCTTCAAATTGTTTTTTTTTTTCTGTGTTGTCGTGTGAAATATTGTGACAATAATGGCGTGTGAAAAACGTAATACTAGGCTCCAAAGTAAACTGAGAAATGACAGTGAAGACGAAAGCAGTGTGTTAGTGCCACCGAGTAATGAATTAACTAATGTTCAAAGTAGTAATTTGGTAATTGTACATAGGGAAATGGAGCAGGCTGCAAACAATGGTGTAGACAGTGAAATAAGTAGTGAACAGGGAACAATTATTGATCGATCAGTCGGCAACAGCTCGCCTCAGGATTCCGAAATGACAGGACACATTCTTGCAAATACTGTAGATTCAGGTTTTGCGTCCTCACCGCTTTCTCAAATAAGTCAAGACACATTTTCTGTTTTTCAAACTGTGAATATTGCCGGTTCAAATGCATTGCCGAATAGCACTAAGGAACATGTTTCAGACACCAGTGCATTGTTATTACAATTAATGCAACAAATGGGATAAAAGCTTCAAAAGTTAGACACAATGGAACAAAATCAGAGACAAACACAGCAAAAGTTAGACGCAATGGAGCAAAAGCTTCAAAAGTTAGACTCAGTGGAACATACGCTTGAACAAACACGTGAAGATTTAACTACTGAATTACATAAAATCAAATCGAAATGTCAAAAAGTCTGTAATGACGTAAAAACACAAATTTGTGAGCATTTCGAAACTATTTTTTTGTGGCATGAAAATGCATTACAGAATCACGAAGCAGCCATAAAAGAACTGCAAACAATTGTTTATGAAAATCATGAGACCTTGCAAGCTAAAATTGACTCAGTTGCATCTACCGATTCGGTTACGCAACTTGCAAAAACTCAAGAAAACTTAAAGGACACAGTAGATACTCTGAAAATTGGTTCAGAAAGACACATGGAGGACATTAGTTCATTATCAGAGAAAGTAGTTGAACTTTCGGATCAGCTAAATAATTTATCTACGAAGGTAGATGATAATCTTAATGACACAAACCGGTAGTCTTTAATGATACAAAAGAGTTCGAACAAATTAGGAAATTCAAACAAAATCAGAATCAAATTAATACGCCACACCAAAGAGAAATCCGGGAAGTACAAGATCAGTTGACACAGGTA
Organism: Schistocerca gregaria; assembly: GCF_023897955.1. Classification (NCBI taxonomy): domain Eukaryota; kingdom Metazoa; phylum Arthropoda; class Insecta; order Orthoptera; family Acrididae; genus Schistocerca; species Schistocerca gregaria. Next base: position 399,249,411 of record NC_064921.1, on the reverse strand, counting down.
ATACAAGAATTAAGTATTTCAGAGGACACTCGCACTCCAATACGGGAAGAGGGACACAAAAATATGGAACTGCCACAAAATAACAACACAGGGCACTTTGGAGATTATGAAAGAAATTGGCAAAGTACACCGAATTTTGAGATGGAACCGCCGAAACGACGTAACAATGACCGATATGCGACCCGCCGACACGATGATTTTGACTATAAGCTGTTCATTACTACACGTAAATTCAAAACATTTAAGAATTCTGGCAACGACAATCATCCACAAGCGTGGCTCCATCAATTCTCTCATTGTTTTCCTCCCAACTGGTCACTAGAGCACAGATTAGAATTTATGTGTGGCTACTTAGAGAATGAACCAGCTGTAAGAATGTATATTTGTAAATTTTTTTGTGGGGAGCATGGGGGCTATGTAAGTAGGCTGTTTAGGTTTTTTTATTGGTAACGCCGCCGCCATGTAGCGCTCTGTATGAAAATCACTGGCTGTGCCGTGTGTAGTCTGTGGCTGGTTGGCATTGTTGTAATACTCGCCATTGTAGTGTTGGGCAGCGGCAGCTGGATGCTAACAGCGCGTAGCGTTGCGCAGTTGGAGGTGAGCCGCCAGCAGTGGTGGACGTGGGTAGAGAGATGGCGGAGTTTTGAAATTTGTAAGAATTGGTGTCATGAAGTAATATATATATTATGACTACTAAGGTAAATACATTGTTTGTTCTCTATTAAAATCTTTCATTTGCTAACTATACCTATCAGTAGTTAGTGCCTTCCGTAGTTTGAATCTTCTATTTAGCTGGCAGTAGTGGCGCTCGCTGTATTGCAGTAGCTTGAGTAACGAAGATTTTTGTGAGGTAAGTGATTTGTGAAACATATAGGTTAATGTTAGTCAGGGGCATTCTTCCGTAGGGATTTTTTGAAGTCAGATTGCATTGCGCTAAAAAAAACTATTGTGTGTCAGTTTAAGCACATTCGTGTATAATTGTTCAAAGAGGACGTTTCACATAAGCACAGTCGAGTATAAATTTTTCTAAGGGGACATTTCAAGATTATTTAAGTGGTGCTCTGATATACCAATAATTTCATAGTCAACATCTATGAGCAGTCCACTAACTTTATCTCCAATACCTCTTATATTTTGATGAAATATGCTAATTTCTTCTCTAGTTGTAAACATTACATCCTCAGAAGATGAGACCATAGTTAGAGGGATTTCCTTTAAGCAGGTATACCTATAAGCTGACTTAATCTAAGAAATTTGCACCTCTAACACCAACTACTACAGGAACATTTCCACAAGTGCCACCACCACCACCCACTACACTATCACCTATAAGCTTAGACACATTCTGCTAACAGTCATTGGACCTCGACCAATGCGAGCAGCAATGTTGCAATACGATAAATCTCAATTGCGATAGGCTACAATCAGACCTTTATCAAAGTTGGAAATGAGATGGTATGCATTTCTCCTCCTTACACGAGGCATCACAACGACATTTCATCAGACGATGCTGGTTAACTGCTGTTTGTGTATGAGAAATCAGTTGGAAACTTTCCTCATGTCAGCACGTTTTAGGTGTCACCACTGGCGCCAACCTTCTGTGAATTCTCTGAAAAGCTAATCATTTGCATATCACAGCCTCTTCTTCTTGTCAGTTAAATTTCACGTCTGTAGCACGTCATCTTCGTGGTGTAGCAATTTTAATGGCCAGTAGTGTATCTTCCGCTTCGCTGCCAGTATGATCACTGAATAAATTAATAGATGATTTTGACCCACTTACTAATTTTACATACAACCAAAGTGTCTTAGGATTTTTACTCAGATAGGATGACAAAGTTTTGCTTTCAAAGTCATTGAACACTTCTCTCATTATTCTCCTTAAGCTCATTTTTACTTCGTTCAGCTTTTGTTTGTCAGCTAGGTTTTTATTTGAATCTGAGATGAAGTTCTCTTTGTTTACATAACATGTCTGCTAAACCATGGTGGTTCCTTCCCATCCTTTAAGACTTTACTCAGAACTATTTGTTTAGGGCTTATTGCATGATTCCTTTGAATTTTTTCCATTTGTTTTCCATATCCGAATATTTGATGCTGGCTGCTCAGATACACTGAATCTGTATCCTGTCACTTTTGCTAAACAAAAAAATCTTCCCACCTCTCTTAATATTCTTTGTCAGACCCATTGTCATAGATGCTATCACTGCCTTATAATCTCTCTATGTTAACTGATTCGATAAGTTCATGTCTGTTTGTTGTCAGGAGATCTAAGCCATTACCCTCATGAGTCATTTCTGTAACTATCTGCCCAAAGAAATTTTTACACAAGACATCCAGAACAATGTCAAATGAATTACTGTCTCTGGCACCAATTTTGATAGCATGACACTCCCAATCCATACCTGGCAAGTTGAAGTCCCCCCCTATTACAACAGCACGATCAGGAAAATTATTATTCGTATTCTGCAACTTCTGTTTGAAGCACTCTACCACTAGAACTCCCAGGTATCCTCGAAAAACATCTGATTACCACTTTTGACTGATCTTTGATACTTAACTTCACCCAGATTAATTCATAATCAGAAACTGTGATAACCTTGCTAGATTTTATTGAATACTTTACTGCAATAAACACACCACCAACACTGGAGACTTACCTATCCTTACGGTAAATATTCCAATCTCAATTTAGGACTTTGTTGTCATTAATATATGGTTTCAATTAACTTCCTGTTTCTAATATGATCTGTGAATTATAGCTTTCAGTAAATGATACTAATTCTGACACCTTTCCTTGGATGTTCCTGCACTTTGCTGAAATCGTATTAACCTTTTCTATCTCTGATCTGTGATGATGAACGTTCTCTGAGGACATTGTGGCTAATTTATCAGGCAAATCATCTTTGATCCTGAGCGAGGGTTTCTCTAACCTAGAAAGGCCCCTTGTGCACACCATATGTACTCCGCTATCCTAGTAGCTGCTTCCTGCATGTAATGCATGCCCGACCTATTGAGGGGAACCCTACAATTCTGTACCCAATTTTGTAGGTCGAGAAATTCACATCCAGTATCATCGCAGAATCATCTGAGCCTCTGCTTTACACCTTCTACTCTGCTCCAATCAAGAGTACCATGATCAGTCCTGATTATCATGCTTGCATCTCCTTAGCTTGCATCCCATGTGTAATTGTAGTTGCCTTCACCAAATGAGCCTCCACCAGAGGGAGCTGAGGATGCCCGCAGAACCCAAGCAGCAGGCATTGTTCATGCTGACTTGTGGTACTATATGTAGCCGGTTACACCCAGTACGCATAATAGCTGCCAGCAGCACCTCTTCCACAACTTGGATGAGACCTCCCAGAAAGCATACTGAGTGCAGACTGGCATGTTTTCTCACTTTCCCTGTTATATCCCTGAGGGGCTCCATCACTCGCCTAACATTGGAGCTCCCAATGACAAGCACACCCACCCACAGTACTTGTCTGGACTGGGCAACAGGCTCCTGGCTCAGAGTTATCATCAACACTGGGTAGAATCTTGTACCTTTTGCTAAGGCATAGGTAGACAGCTACATGACCTGCTCTCTCTTTCTGCCTACCACCCAGTGACACACGAACCCACCACTGTCTGCTGCCCACACTTGAGTGAAGATGGACTGGTCAGATGTTACATATCTGAAAATGCAGTGACATCCAGCTCACCAAGGGATTTCAACGGCTCCAAAGATGTCGCAGGTCTTGTTACCAGTGCCCCAGTGTCACAGCAGCTTTGACAATTAGCCAGAAGCATGTCAACAGTTGCCAACACTGCTATCATCTGTTTACAGACATCAGCCAATTCTCCTTGTGTTAAAACGCAACTTAACTACCCGTATTGTTTTTACTTAATAATGGGGTTACTCATAGTTACTCATGATCTGCCACAGTGGTTGTCCTGAATCCCATTAACAGTCACTATAAATTTAACTATAACATTAAATTAATAATTAATCTTGCATAATGTTCCAATATATTTATTATACTTTCAAAACAAAATAAAAGCATCATTACAGAGGTAAACAATACTTACAATACAAATGGAGCAGCTACATGCTTACTGCTCAAAAACCAAAACCACACTGACCCCCTGTGAAATGTGGCTACCCCTATATACACTCCTGGAAATGGAAAAAAGAACACATTGACACCGGTGTGTCAGACCCACCATACTTGCTCCGGACACTGCGAGAGGGCTGTACAAGCAATGATCACACGCACGGCACAGCGGACACACCAGGAACCGCTGTCGAATGGCGCTAGTTGCGCAGCATTTGTGCACCGCCGCCGTCAGTGTCAGCCAGTTTTCCGTGGCATACGGAGCTCCATCTCATTCTTTAACACTGGTAGCATGCCGCGACAGCGTGGACGTGAACCGTATGTGCAGTTGACGGACTTTGAGCGAGGGCGTATAGTGGGCATGCGGGAGGCCGGGTGGATGTACCGCCGAATTGCTCAACACGTGGGGCGTGAGGTCTCCACAGTACATCGATGTTGTCGCCAGTGGTCGGCGGAAGGTGCACGTGCCTGTCGACCTAGGACTGGACTGCAGCGACGCACGGATACACGCCAAGACCGTAGGATCCTACGCAGTGCCGTAGGGGACCACACTGCCACTTCCCAGCAAATTAGGGACACTGTTGCTCCTGGGGTATCGGCGAGGACCATTCGCAACCATCTCCATGAAGCTGGGCTACGGTCCCGCACACCGTTAGGCTGTCTTCCGCTCACGCCCCAACATCGTGCAGCCCGCCTCCAGTGGTGTCGCGACAGGCGTGAATGGAGGGACGAATGGAGACGTGTCGTCTTCAGCGATGAGAGTCGCTTCTGCCTTGGTGCGAATGATGGTCGTATGCGTGTTTGGCGCCTTGCAGGTGAGTGCCACAATCAGGACTGCATACGACCGAGGCACACGGGGCCAACACCCAGCATCATGGTGTGGGGAGTGATCTCCTACCCTGGCCGTACACCTCTGGTGATTGTCGAGGGGACACTGAATAGTGCACGGTACATCCAAACCGTCATCGAACCCATCGTTCTACCATTCCTAGACCGGCAAGGGAACTTGCTGTTCCAACAGGACAATGCACGTCCGCATGTATCCCATGCCACCCAACGTGCTCTAGAAGGTGTATGTCAACTACCCTGGCCAGCAAAATCTCCGGATATGTCCCCCATTGAGCATGTTTGGGACTGGATGAAGCGTCGTCTCACGCAGTCTACACGTCGAGCACGAACGCTGGTCCAACTGAGGCGCCAGGTGGAAATGGCATGGCAAGCCGTTCCACAGGACTACATCCAGCATCTCTACGATCGTCTCCATGGGAGAATAGCAGCCTGCATTGCTGCGAAAGGTGGATATACACTGTACTAGTGCCGACATTGTGCATGCTCTGTTGCCTGTGTCTATGTGCCTGTGGTTCTGTCACTGTGATCATGTGATGTATCTGACCCCAGGAATGTGTCAACAAAGTTTCCTCTTCCTGGGACAATGAATTCACGGTGTTCTTATTTCAATTTCCAGGAGTGTATATATTCCAAACAATCCTGAACAATCTTCGGCATTGTTTAGAATCTTTTTTTGATTAACTGACAATTAAAATTAACATATAAGAACTGAAAATACATACATAAACGTATGTTCAGTCCAGAACAGAAAGTTCAATTCTATGTTAGATCGTATTTGTGATACTATTCAAGTATAATTTTTCGAATACATAATTATAATAATGCATTTACATATTTTGTTAATTACTTGAGGCTTCCTTCATGGAAAATGTTCCCTTCATTTACAGAGCTTCTACACTTTGAGGTAAATGAAATCAAACAGTTATTTTTGCAGTTATAATTTTTTCTAGAGAAGTTACATATTTTGTATGCATGTGTAATTCTGAATTCATCTGGAGAATGTATATTTTGAGTGGGTCTAAATGGGCTGTTACGTTTCAACACCCCAAAAGGATTTGTGAAACTGAAAGTTGAACAAAACCTTTTCTGACACGTGGAAGAAAAAGCGTTTTACTTATGGTATGAAATAAATCCAGTATCAGATTAAATATGTAAACTAATATGAAGCATAATACAAAATTATTACTCAATAGTACAAAGATCCAATTATTTCTTAAATATATGAGGTAATTTGCAGTACACAGACTGCTTTACAGAAAATCTTGATTTTGCCACTTCGCAGACTGCTGTGCAGAATGGAATGCCTGAACAAAAACCAATTATTCTATTTTTCATTCATAAAGACACTTACAATGCTTCATTTCCATCATTACAAACATATAACTATTACTCCCAGGAATATTTATGCAGTACAATCATTGCTTCTTCCTTAATAGTAAGTGTTAACATTTTGTAGTATTGAGACATGAGTTTGGTTGCAAATTGCTCATTCCTCATGATAATATGGTTACATAACAGAGCATATTTGCATGTAAGTAAGTGTTCACAACTTACGTGTAGATACACAATAAATGAATCATAAATAACTGGTACATCACGACAACAATATGAATATATATATTAAAAACAAAGATTCCAAGACTTACCAAGCGGGAAAGCACCGGTAGACAGGCACAATAAAATAACACACAAACACACACACACACAAAATTTCGAGCTGTTGCAACCGGCGGCTGCTTCGTCAGGAAAGAGGGAAGGAAAAGGAAAGATGAAAGGATGTGGGTTTTAAGGGAGAGGGTAAGGAGTCATTACAATCCCGGGAGCAGAAAGACTTACCTTAGGGGGAAAAAAGGATAGGTATATACTCGTGCGCGCGCGCGCGCGCACGCACACACACACACACACACACACACACACACACACACACACACACACACACACACACATCCACATATCCATCCATACGTACACAGACACAAGCAGACATATTTAAAGGCAAAGAGTATGGACAGAGATGTAAGTCAAGGCGGAAGTTTGGAGGCAAAGATGATGTTGAATGACAGGTGAGGTATGAGTGGCAGCAACTTGAAATTAGCGGAGATTGAGGCCTGGTGGATAACGAGAATGACAAGGAAGAAGGAGAAACATATGCAGATTTACCAAAATCCTTATTAGCTAATTCCGAAATATGGTAAGTGCGAAAGGCAATAATGTCTCTGTCAACAAAACTTTCAAGTCCAGCAACACTTGGTACTCCAGTACCTCCTCGAACAATGGCAACAGTAAACCATCCGTTGCCATGACCAAACGTATAGTTTATATCTAAACTAAAATTAAGTCTACAACCGACGAAAACTGCAGGACCATCCAGCAGAGCTTGTGCAGCGACAGACTTAACTGGAATACGATTCTTCTTGTCTCCAGCTGTTGTAGCAAATTCGATGTTCTCGATGGTCTTGTAGACTGTTTGTTTAGAACGGCGACGATATCTTCTGTAAATCTGGTAAATCTGCATATGTTTCTCCTTCTTCCTTGTCATTGTATACTCGTAACAGGAGGAAAATATCTGTTACCGAATCTGTATTCATTTGGGTTAAAGGCAAAGGTGTATGTGAATATGTAAAATTTGTTGGTGATTGTACTGTATATTTCCATAAATAATTTTTTTTTTCCAAACTGATCTGTAGCGTAGCTTAGAATCGGACATGGGTACATCTAGAACCGGGGGGCTCAAGGAGGCAACAGCATGTCACGCCACAAAGGCGGCTGACGCAATCCGCCGACCAACTTACGTAATCTTGGCAGCGCGCCTGGCTGGCGCACAGCGGAAGTCCCGGGAAGTATCCTGTCACAAGTGGGGCACTTTTGGGGTTCTTCTGTGAGAGGTTCTGGGTTTGAGGGGATGAGGAAGTGGCTCTGGTTATCTGCTTCTGTACCAGGTTGGGAGGGTAGTTGCGGGATGCGAAAGCTGTTTTCAGATTGTTGGTGTAATGGTCCAGGGATTCAGGACTGGAGCAGAGTCGTTTGCCACGAAGGCCCAGGCTGTAGGGAAGGGACCGTTTGATATGGAATTGGTGGCAGCTGTCATAATGGAGGTACTGTTGCTTGTTGGTGGGTTTGATGTGGACGGATGTGTGAAGCTGGCCATTGGACAGATGGAGGTCAACGTCAAGGAAAGTGGCATGGGATTTGGAGTAGGACCAGGTGAATCTGATGGAACCAAAGGAGTTGAGATTGGAGAGGAAATTCTGGAGTTGTTCTTCACTGTGAGTCCAGATCATGAAGATGTCATCAATAAAACTGTACCAAACTTTGGGTTGGCAGGCTTGGGTAACCAAGAAGGCTTCCTCTAAGCGACCCATAAATAGGTTGGCATACGAGGGGGCCATCCTGGTAACCATTGCTGTTCCCTTTAATTGTTGGTATGTCTGGCCTTCAAAAGTGAAGAAATTGTGGGTCAGGATGAAGCTGGCTATGGTGACGAAGAAAGAGGTTTTAGGTAGGGTGGCAGGTGATCGGCGTGAAAGGAAGTGCTCCATTGCAGCGAGGCCCTGGACGTGTGGGATATTTGTGTATAGGGAAGTGGCATCAATGGTTACAAGGATGGTTTCCGGGGGTAACAGACTGGGTACGGATTCCAGGTGTTCGAGAAAGTGGTTGGTGTCTTTGATGAAGGATGGGAGACTGCATGTAATGGGTTGAAGGTGTTGATCTATGTAGGCAGAGATACGTTATGTGGGGGCTTGGTAACCAGCTACAATGGTGCTCGAATTTTGTGTGTATGTTTGTGTGTCTATCGACCTGCCAGCACTTTTGTTTGGTAAGTCACATCATCTTTGTTTTTAGATATATTTTTCCCTTGTGGAATGTTTCCAACAGTAGTATAGTTACATTTAATAACACATAAATGCCAACTTGTTCCCAGGATCATCCTATAAAATAGGCTTTAGTCACTTAATTAAAGCTGACACGATAAGTGAGAACGGTCTCAGCAATAGAGACATATGCATATGGACAGAGGGAAAGATAGCTTGGTACTCTGATGAGGAGTAAGAAATGAAATAGAAGATTTGGAGTGTTGGAGTTGAAGAAGAAAAGATGACAGACCCCAAAGACAGGAAACCCCCCTTCCCAGGACCCCAACTGTTCCAGTACTTCACTGTGACCCCGGAGGGAGAGGAGTGTTCAGCATTCCCTACAGAATGGACTTGCCACAGTGTCACCTTCTCAGTCCCCAAAAATTAACCCCAACACTCCTTATTGACTGATCAACAAAGGGTGAACAATTAGCATTCTGCAGGACAGAGGAAATGACATATATAATGCTATCTTGGTTAATTCAAGTAACAAATGCTAGATAATACCAGCTGACATGCAAGCAGTCCTTCTAATATCTGGGTTTGATCAAACATAATTAATTACAAAAACAATGAAAATATTGAAACCTGTGACATATCTGACACATAAACATGGAAAAACTGAAATGAGGTAAAAAATTACTGTGTTCCTGTCATATCTCCTACTGCTCAAACTTATATTAGTACATAAACATGAAAATATAGAAGTAAGTTACACAAATACCATACAGAATTATTACATATCGCATGTCGATAAATAAACAAAGTGAGGTTTCTCTTTGGACAGATCATCCAAGTGTTATAATGCTTATATTATGAGAAGTAAGTACTTTCTCACGCATCAGTATATTTGCTAAACACCATAAAGTCAAGTGTGAAAATTACAAAAAAAATATGTCACATTTGCAAAATTAAGCAGGAGGCAGGTCTGAGACATAAAATTCAATTTTCTGGATTCTCATCCAAACATCATATATGTTCTCTTCTCAACTGACAATGCATATGAAGGAGCAAGCACTATTTCATTAAGTACACTTAACAAAATTATTTCAAGTGGCAGCTCATATAAACAAACAGAAGTAAGTTTGAGAATATCTTGACGATGAGCGATTACAGAGAATTAGGTTGCATGTGACATTATATCATGGTATAATATATGTTAATACATCGCTAGTTCTAATTTTGTGATGTAAGTTGTAGATCTAATTAAAGTAAATAGATTTCTTTTGAAAGAAATAGAGCATTGATGAAAGGTGGTTTCTGAGAACCATGTTGCACTTGACAGTATATCATTGTGTCAAGTAGAGGTAGAAGGTATTTCAAGCAGCAGCACATACGAATAAAACACTCGTAAGTTGTAGATCTAATTAAAGTAAATATATTTCTTTTGAAAGAAATAGAGCATTGATGAAAGGTGGTTACTGAGAACCATGTTGCACTTGACAGTATATCATTGTGCCAAGTAGAGGTAGAAGGTATTTCAAGCAGCAGCACATATGAATAAAACACTCGTAAGTTTTAGAATACATTAACAGTGGGTAATTAGAAATAATTATATTGCATGTAACAGTATATCTTTGTATTAAGTCTAGATAGACCAGATTAAACAGATGATTATAGTGTACATCGTGTCATGTAAAGGTAGTTGTCAAGAAATTTACAAGAAATGGTAATTGTTAGCCTTCCAGACATCTATTTTCATGGAAATGGTGCACGGAATGGCAATTGAATCTCAATGTAGACAAGTGTAATGTGATGCGAATACATAGAAAGATAGGTCCCTTATCATTTAGCTACAAAATAGCAGGTCAGCAACTGGAAGCAGTTAATTCCATAAATTATCTGGGAGTACTCATTAGGAGTGATTTAAAATGGAATGATCATATAAAGTTGATCGTCGGTAAAGCAGATGCCAGACTGAGATTCATTGGAAGAATCCTAAGGAAATGCAATCCGACAACGAAGGAAGTAGGTTACAGTACGCTTGTTCGCCCAATGCTTGAATACTGCTCAGCAGTGTGGGATCCGCACCAGGTAGGGTTGATAGAAGAGATAGAGAAGATCCAACGGAGAGCAGCGCGCTTCATTACAGGATCATTTAGTAATTGCGAAAGCGTTACGGAGATGATAGATAAACTCCAGTGGAAGACTCTGCAGGAGAGACGCTCAGTAGCTCAGTACGGGCTTTTGTTAAAGTTTCGAGAACATACCATCACCGAAGAGTCAAGCAGTATATTGCTCCCTCCTACGTATATCTCGCGAAGAGACCATGAGGATAAAATCAGAGAGATTAGAGCCCACACAGAAGCATACCGACAATCCTTCTTTCCACGTACAATACGAGACTGGAATAGAAGGGAGAACCGATAGAGGTACTCAGGGTACCCTCCGCCACATACCGTCAGGTGGCTTGCGGAGTATGGATGTAGATGTAGATGTAGATGTAGAAAAATTATGACAGTTTTCAACTGTTGAAATGCACCTAGACATAATGACTGTACCACTTGTAGGACCAAACGTTCTTCTTTCTTTACAAGTCATACTCAAGACTTTATAGTAACTGAACCAACATGAACATTTCAGGTCAGGAAATCATAAGTATGGATAGAGGAATTTGCCCAATATAACTGTCAAAGGCATCTTGTTCTCATCATAGCTTGAAAGTCGTCATCCCAATTTTTTCTTTCTTCTCCCCCCCCCCCCCCCCCCCGCACCCCTCCCCTCCGCCCGCCCCCCCCCCCCCCCCCCTCCCTCTCTCTCTCTCTCTCTCTCTCTCTCTCTCTCTCTCTCTCTCTCTCTCTCTCTCTCTCTCCCTTCTTGTAAAGACTGAGCGCCAAAATGGCAACAAGCCATAAAATCAGATTTATATTGCTAAATTAAGTACGAGCAGGGTACTTCCAGAATATATACTGCTCAAGAACCAGTTGACAGACTTCTCGTTGATCACCACCACATTAGACATGATGTAGCAACATCAGATAAGACAATAAATAAAATTGGGCACAGATAAAGGTAAATTCCAACATAGGTTAAGGTAAAGGGTGAAGTATCACATGTTACATTGAAACAGGTTAAACATTACCATTGCAGAATATTGTTAAATGATCTTTCACAAAACACAAAGAAATTCTGGTCATATGTAAAGACTGTTAGTGACAATGAAGTTAGTGTCCAGTCTCATATGGAGAAGACTTGAACTGAAGTTGAAGACAGCAATGCAAAAGCAGAAATGCTTAACTGTGTTTTTAAATATTGCTGTACAAAGGAAAACCCAGGAGTTTTGCTCCAACTTAATTCTCGTACCACCAGAAAGAAGAGTGAAATAAGTGTTAGTGTCAATGACATTGAGAAGCAGCTGAAATCATTAAAACTGAACAAAGCTTCAGTGTCTGATCGAATCACTATCAGATCCTATACTCAATTTGTGGCTGAGTTCTCTTCTAACTGTAATTTATCATAGATGCCTCAAGTAAAAGAAAGTGCCCAGTACTTGGAAACAGCATAGATCACACTCATTTACAAAAAGGGTAGTAGTGTTGATCCACAAAACTACCATGCAATATCATTTACATCAATTTTTTGTAGAAGCTTAGAACACATTCTGAGGTATCTCAAACAGAATGGCCTCCACCATGCCAATCAGCATGCGTTCCCAGACATTAATCATGTGAAACCCAACTCGTTTTTTCAAACAATGAAAAATCCAGGATGAAATGTAACAATATTATGAAAAAGAAAGTTGCTACTCACCATACAGCAGAGATGCTGAGTTGTGTGTGTGAGATGCGTTTGCATGAGTGTGATTGTGTCTGTAGTCTATTTTTGACAAAGGCCTTGTTGGCTGAAAGCTTATTTGTTACAATCTTTTTGTCATGCCTGTCTGCGACTCAGCATCTCCGCTATGTGGTGAGTACCAATCCTTTTTTTCTCACATGACATACTGAAAACTTTCAATCAAGGGAGTTTGGTAGATGAGGCATTTCTTGATTTCTAAGAAGCATCTGACTCAGTACCAAATCTACAGCTATTGTCAAAAGCACAATTAAATGGAGTACCAAGCAAAATTTGTGACTGGATTGAGAATGTCTTGGAAGGGAGGATGCAGCAAGTTATCTTGGATGCAGAGTCATTATCAGATGTAGAAGTAACTTTGGGTGTGCCCCAAGAAAGTGTGTTGAGATCCTTACTGGTCAATTTGTATATTAATGACCTTGCAGACAAGATTCATAGTAACTTCTGACTTTTTGCACATGAGCTGTTATCTATAATGAAGTACTGTCTGAAAGAAGTGGCACAAAATATTCAGTCAGATCTTGATAAAATTTCAAAGTAGTGCAAAAATTGGGAGCTTGCTTTATGTACTTAGAAATGTGAAATTGTGCAGTTCACAAAACAAAAACAACATACCATTCTATGACTATAATGCCAGTGAGTCACAGCTGGAATTGCCAAACTCCAACAAATACCTGGGTATTACACTTTGTAGGGATGCGATGCACGTATGGTCGAGGGGTAGTGTCTTTGATCAGTAATCAGAATGTCCTCAGTCCCAGGTCCAAAATCCGCCACCGCTTAAATTGTGATTAATAATCAACATCGTCAGCTGAAGACTTCCAGCATAAGAAGTCACCCTCAGTCTATCAACTGCCTTGTCAAAGAGGGCAGAGAAAAGGACAGAGGTTTAGGTCACTCTCTTGTCCTTGGGTTGGAAAACTGCCTCTAAAAGCAGAAGAATCAGCAATGATCAATTGCATTAGGATGCAGAAGGCAATGGATACCATTAAAGACACATAACTTGTATCTACATGACACGTTGCCTGTAATTGAAAAAGTGTCATGATGGTGTCCCCATTGGCAAAAGATTCCAGAATAGTCCCCCATTCGAATCTCCGGGAGGGGACTGCCAAGGGGTAGTTGACCATGAGAAAAACATTGAATAACCAATGAAAGGATAATGTTCTATGAGTTGGGGTGTGGAATGTTAGAAGCTTGAACATGGTGGGGAAGCTAGAAAATCTGAGAAGGGAAATGTGAAGGCTCAGTCTGATATAGTAGGAGTCAGTGAAATGAAATTGAAAGAGGACAAGGATTTCTGGTCAGATGAGTATAGGGTAATGTCACCAGCAGCAGAAAATGGCATAATGGGAGTAGGATTCGTTACAAATAGATCAGTAGGGCAGACAGTGTCTTCCTGTGAACAGTTCAGTGATAGACAGCAAACAAACATTTACAACAGTAGTTCAGGTATACATGCTGCTACTGTACTCGGGCTCATTCACTACCTATTTTTCACATGGCTCATCTGCAAAGGGGGTTGGTAGTGAACGGTTGCATTTGCACCCTGCACACCTAATACTGAGTCATATATTGGCTAGCCTTTGAACAGCATTGAACTGAATACACAATTGTCTGTAGCACAACCTTGCGCAAAATGAGGTACACCATACAATTGAAACTTTTCTAACTTTGTGGCCATGGATGTTAATAATAATCGATGCAATTCATACACGTGATTTATTGTCTCACACCTAGACACTTTCACGTTGTTCCTTCACAGTTTATTCACATACACTGGCATCTATGCTTACACTCGCGGAACTTTGCCACGCTGAACTTACCACCACAACAGACAAAGAACCAATTTTTCTGCTCATATCCCCAGTCCTGAATCAGGTCCCGTACCACTACATTAATCAAAATAATTCCTAAACATGGCCACAATTTGTTTACAATTTTTATATGATTTAAATACTTAAACCTAAATACATTATATACTTTTACACACATTTATCACCACATAATTTTATAATTCATTGCAATTTTTAAAAAAATAAAACAAATAAAATAAAAACACTATGCAACAGAACTATGAACACTCATCAAAAAACAAAATAAGTATTTTCATGTTTATTTTGCATTACACTATTTTCACTCTGTATTTAATACATAATTTTATTCTTAAGCCCAGAAAATTAAAATCAGAACTAATTTGTGACATGCTATCAGGTTTGCATAATGAGGAATAACTCCCATGTTTTGGCACAGTTTCACTCTCAACCTTTATTTAATGAAGTCTTTGCACAAAATATGAGACATACAAATACTTGTCTGGCACTACAAAGATCGAAACTGAATGGTGTCTTCATAATAAAATAATGACTTACCTTGCAGTCATTCTAAACATCTTTATTACTTAATTCCACTATGAAATATTTTGATTGAAGTACACCAGTCCAACATATTATTTCTGCTGCTGTGCTTTAAATTTAAATTACAAACTACTTGAAAGAGCTCCATATTATCCTCCGTTATCTCACAATGCCAATGTCGCAAGCTGAAGATGAACAGACAGAGAAAGTGTATGAGGATATTGAAAGCGTAATACAGTACGTAAATTGAGATGAAAATCTAACAGTTATGGCAGACTGGACTGTAGTTGTAGGGGAAGGAGTACAAGAAAAGATTAAAGGTGAATATAGGCTTGTGACAAGGAATGAGAGAGGAGAAAGACTAATTGAGTTCTTAAATAAATTTCAAATAATAACAGCTAATACTCTGTTAAAGAATAACAAGAATAGGAGATGTAGTTGGAAAAGGCCAGGAGAAACAGGAATATTTCAGTTAGATTATATCATGGTAAGGCAGAGAATCCGAAATCAGATATTGGATTTTAAGGTGTACCCAGGGCAGATAAAGACTCGGGTCACAATTTGGTAAAGATGAACAGTAGGGTGAAATTTAAGAGACTATTCAGGAAGAATCATTGGACAAAGAAGTGGGATGTGAAAGCACAAAGGAATGGAGGGATACACTTGCAGATGTCCAAGGGATAAGGAATATCTCAGTAGGCAGTGTAGTTGAAGAGGAATGGACATCTCTAAAAACGGCAGTCACAGAAGTTGGAAACAAAAACATTGGGCAATCATAGAGGAATGAAATAAATAGGAAGTGCACTGAAGGTAAGATGAAATGACAGCATGAAAAATGTGAAAAAATCGAAAAAGAAATGAGGATCAGTCACGGTCAAGCAGGTGGCAGACTGCAGTTTATTGATAGAGTACCGGGGTACTGCAAGAAGTATACAAATGAGATTAGTTACAAATCACACGTGTGACCCATTCTAGAATATTATTCAAATCTATGGGACCTGTACCAAAAATAATTATATGGGGATACCAATGCATACAGAGGAAGGCAGCACAAATGGTCACACTTTTGTTTGATCCATGAGAGAGAGAGTCACAGAGAACTCGAAGAAACTGAGTTGACAGACTCTTGAAGACAGACAAAAAGTATCCTGAGATAGTTAAAATGGTTCAAGAACTGGCTTTAAATGGTGACTCCAGTAATATACTACAAACTGTTACATATTGCTCATGTATGGATCGTGAGGCCATGGTGAAATTAATTACAGCAGGCACAGAGGCATTTAACAATCATTGTTCACACACTCCATACGTGAAGAGAATGAGAAGAACGTCTACTAACTGGTACAATGGGGTGTACCATCTACCATGCGCTTCACCATGGTTTGTGACATATAGATGTACATGTATATACGTATAACACAAATTTTTAGCACACTATTCATTTTTTTCTCAAATATATACAAGCTAACACATTCTCTCAATTCATTACAGTACTCTTCTCACAATGAACAGTTGATTCCATGAGAGCATTAACAGTAACATCATAACACAGGATGAGAATGTCAATTTGACAGTCTTGGTTTAAAGTTTGGAATACTAATTATATTACACTGTGCTTTGCCTTCAAAAGTAAATCTCAGCATTGTTTAGTTTTGGCTTTTATTTCTGAACTGAAGCACTATACTCCTTCCTGGGCTGGCAATGTATGGAGTGTACACAAACTCCCATGCAGATACTTCTTCCTGCATGGTTACTGTGAGCTCCATCTCACCTTGATAACACACTTTGTCCCTTGACATGGCTTGTCACATGAAAGTAAATAATAAATCTGCACAGTACATGTGCTATCATATGTCATATTTCATTGTATTTTTTTATCATTTTTGAATATCATTCTTTGGAAAAGTAGCCATCACTCTTCCAGTGTGTTGTATAACATCACATATTGTCCCACTTAGGTGGATGATCTTATGACAAATTCATTTAATACGCTTAAGTGATATATTAATTTCTGCAAATAAGTAATAACTTTCACAAGTACAAACAGTCCCTTATATAAAAATCTTTACATACTTCTACTTTATAAAATAATATTTTATCACATTGCTTGCACAATAAATAATTACAGACTTTTCTTTAATTTTGTTTTTTGGTCTACCTACCACTTTTAACAGAGTTACCAGCACTGTACCACTGTGTGTTACTGTGTGTTACTGCTTCTCACAGCTACATATTCTGTAGACAGCCAACACTAGAACTGATTATTCCACCGCTTTAAGGCTACATGGATATTTTATTCTCTCACACTGTGGAGCTGGGAAGGAAAGGGGTGGGAATAGCAAGGTATACGTGGGAGGAGAGAAGAGCAGTGTCTGGTGGAGCATACATGGACTAGAAGGTAATAGGAAAAGGCTGCCAGGTGCAGCTTTAGGGTGACGTGGGGTTGGGGGTTGAGAAAGGGGAGCAGAAAAGGAGAGGAGCAGAGAGGCAGAAAGACTGGTGTATGTGTTGGGAGAGAGTGGCACACAATGAGGGTGAGGGAATGTGAATTTGGAGGAGGGTATTGGACAGAGGAAGTGTAAACTGTTGGGTGGAGGTTGTGGGGCTGTAGGTTACCACAGGTTG
Source organism: Schistocerca gregaria (assembly GCF_023897955.1). Lineage (NCBI taxonomy): Eukaryota > Metazoa > Arthropoda > Insecta > Orthoptera > Acrididae > Schistocerca > Schistocerca gregaria. Next base: position 399,231,840 of record NC_064921.1, on the reverse strand, counting down.
GGCCTGGAATAATTTTGGAAGTGGAGAATGTATTGTAAGGATAACAGGATAACTCCCATCTGTGTAGTTCAGGAAAGCTTGTGGTGGAGGTGAGGATTCAGATGGCCTGGACTGTGAAGCACTGTTTGAAATCAAGTATGTTATGGTTTACTGCATGATGTGTGACATAGGGTGGTCCACTTTGCTCTTAGAGACAACTTGGTTGTGGCCATGCATTCTGGTGGACTGCTGGTTGGTAGTCATACCAATATAAAAAGCTGCAAGATGATTGCAACTGAGCTGGTATATGACATGGCTGCTTTCACTGGTGGCCTGGCCTCTGATGGGGTAGGATAAGCCTGTGACAGGATTGGAATAGGGAGTGCTGGATGGATGGATTGGGCAGGTCTTGCACCTGGTTCTCATGCAGGAATATGATCCTTGAGAAGGATTGGAATTGGGAGTGGAATATGGATGGACTAGGATTTTGTGGAGGTTGGGTGTGTGACGGAACACCACTTTAGGTGTGGTAGGCAAGGTCTTGGGTAGGCTGCCCCTCATTTGAGGGCATGTTGATAGGTAAGTGTCCTGATGAAGGATATGGTTCAGTTGTTCCTGTCTGGGCTGTTACTGGGTGATGAAAGTGCACTCCTTTGTGCTGGTTCTTGGGGTGTGGGAAATGGCATGGGAGATCTGTTTGTTCATTGGGTCTGGGGGATAGTGCCTGTCTGCATAGACCTTGATGAGAGTCTGAACAAAGAAGTTCTTGTCACAGCAGATATCCTGGCCCTGGGTGGCCAGACTCTGTGAGAGGGGTTTTTTGGTGTGAAACGGATGACACTTATTGAAATGCAAGTACTGTTGGTGTTTGTTGGCTTTAATGTGGACAGAAGTGTGGATGGAGCCATCAGAAAGGAGGTGGTCAATGTCCAGGAAGGTGGCACATAGGGTTGAGGAGGACCAGTTGAAGCAGATGGGAGAGTAGGTCTTGAGGTTGTGTAGGAATGAGGATAGGGTGTCTTGGACCTAAGTTCAGATGATGAAGATATAATCAATGAACCTTAACCAGGCCATAGGTTTTGGGAGGTTAGGAAGGTTTCCTCCAGATAGCCCATAAAGAGGTTGGCATAGGATGGTGTGATGCAGGTGTCATTGGCTGTGCTGCATTTGTTTATATACCTTGTAGTTGTGTGTTAGGATAAAGTTAGTGAGTTGTATGAGGAATGAGATAGTGGATTTAGAATCTGAAGTGTGTTTGGCAAGGTAATGTTCAGTAACAGCAAGACCATGGCCATGAGGGATGTTGGTGTATAGGAAAGTGCCATCAACAGGGGTATGTAGGGGTGCGAGGGATAAAGAGGTGGGGATGGTGAAAAGTCGGTGGAGAAAGTGGGTGGTATGTTTTAGATGGTAGAGCTAGATTTTGTGGAATCGGTTAGAGGTGTTGGTCAGTGGGTGCACAATAATGAGCTACAGGATTGTTGGGTTTGTAAACTTTAGAGAGCATGAAAAAGGTGGTGTATGGGGTGTCATATAGATATGGAGGGTCCTGTGAAGGCCCTAAGGCTTTAAGTGGGGATTAGAATTTATGTTGGACTTCTGAGAAGGGATCACTCTGGCAGAGTTTATAGGTGGACAAGTCAGACAATTAGCAGAAACCTTCTGTCAGATGGTCACTGTGGTTCATCACACCGGTGGTGGAACCTTTGTTCCACAGATAGAATTATTATGTCAGTAAGTGTTCTTAGACTGTGTATGGCTATTCTTTCTTCTGCTGAAGGGTTGGTGTTCTTAGGAAAAGAAGTATGGTGACACCAATTTGGAGGTGAGGAATTCCTGCAGGGTGACCAGGAGATGGTAGATGGTTAGGTGGGTAACGGGGGCCGCATTGGGGAAGGGGATCGTGGTCGGATGGCAGTATGAACTGGGGAACACAGGGTTCAATTTTGGGATTTGGTTCGAGGGATTGGTGGCAAGGAAGTGTTTCTATTGTAGGGAACAGGTGAAGAAAAATAATTCTTTTAAAAGACCATTATGATCAAGTTTGGGTGCAGGGCTGAGGGCAAGGCATCTGGATAGGATAGAAACATCTATGGGTCTGAGGATTTCAGTGAAAAGATTAACAGCAGTGTTCCAGGACTGTTTCGACTCTGGATTTTGTGGAGTGTTGGTAGGGATTTTTGGGAGATGTAGAAAAGCTGAAGAGGTCAACTAGGCTGGGGCTGGGTGCTGTGAAGAGTTGACAATGAGGAACACTGTGGATACGGTCGGGGTTGGAAAGTCGTGCCCCAAGACTGAAGTAGGATGTCAACAGATTGGATAAGTTATGGAAATGTTGTCTCTAATGCTCTTCCAGGTGCTTGGGGGGCAAGGGATTCAGTTTCAGGAATGTGATATACACTGAAGCACCAAAAAAACTGGTATAGGGATGCGTATTCAAATACAGAGATATGTAAACAGACAGAATACGGCAAACAGATAGAATATGGTGCTGCAGGTGGAAGTGCCTATATAAGGCAAGTGTCTGGTGCAGTTGTTAGATTAGCTACTGCTGTTACAATGGCAGCTTATCAAGATTTAAGTGAGGCTGATCATGGCATCACAGTCGGCACTCGAGCGATGGGACACAGCATCTCTGAGGTAGTGATGAAGTGGGGATTGTGTCTTATGACCATTCCAAGAGTGTACTGTGAATATCAGGTATCTGATAAAACATCAAATCTCTGACATCGCTGTGGCCAGAAAAGATCATGCAAGAACGGGATCAACAATGACTGAAGAGTATCGTTCAACATGACAGCAGTCCAAACCTTCTGCAAACTGCTGCAGATTTCAATGCTGGGCTATTAAAAAGTGTCAGGATGCAAACAATTCAATGAAGCATCATCAAGATAGGCTTTTGGATTCGAAGGCTCACTCATGTACCATTGAAGACTGCATGACACAAAGCTTTACGCCTCACCCGGGCCCATCAACACTGACATTGGACTGTTGATGACTGGAAACATGTTGTCTTATTGGACAAGTCTCATTCCAAATTGTATTGAGTGATTGGACTTGAATGGTATGGAGACAACTTCATAAATCCATGGACCCTACATGTCAGCAGGGAACTGTTCAAGCCGGTGGAGGCTATGTAACTGTGTGGGACGCGTTGGGTTGGAGTGATGTGGGACCCCTGATACGTCTAGATATGACGCTGACATGCGAAACATACGTAAGCATCCTGTCTGATCACCTGCGTCCATTCAAGTCCATTGCGCATTCCGACAGACTTGGCCAATTCCAGCAGGACAATGCAACACCCCATATGTCCACAATTGCTACAGAGTGGCTCCAAGAACACTCTTGTGAGTTTAAACACTTCTGCTGGCTGCCAAACTCTCCAGCCAAACTCTCCAGACACGAACATTATTGAGCATATTGGGGATTCCTTGCAACGTCCTGTTCAGAAGAGATCTCCACCCCCTCATACTCTTATGGATTTATAGACAGCCCTCCAGGATTCAATTCCCTCCAGCAGTACTTCAGACACTATTTGAGTCCATGCCATGCCATGTTGCAACACTCCTGCTGCTCACAGTGCCCTACATGATATTAGGCAGGTGCACCAGTTTCTTTGCTCTACAGAGTATGTGGTACAGATTGCACAGCAGCAGTATCTTGTGGAGAGAGCAGAGGTGATTGTCGGATACCTGTGCCATGGAGATGTGTTTTTGCAGTATCAGCTTTGTGAGAAACAGATTCTGTAAGAATTTGAAAAGAGGAAGGTCATTGTGAAAGGAGGGGTAGGATCCAGAGTAAGGAATTTTTATGGTTGGTTAAACAATTTGGGGGGATTCCTTGGCTTAGGCAACATTCAAGGAACAGTACATGGGTCTGGTTTTAGCCAGAGGAAGGGACACTTTTCTGAACTAGTTCATAAAGCTGGGGCATGTGCCCAATGTGGTGGGGATGGCATTGGGGAAACAGGAAATGACATAGGAAATGCATGAATGAAGGTGTTAGGTGGTTGTGAGGGGAGCTGGATAACAGAAAAATACACATAGAAATACTTTAAAATGCAAATACATGAAAATATGTACAAGTACTTACGAATATGTAAAAATGCACAAATAAATGTGCGAAAAATGTAAAAATATGTGAAAAAAATGTATGGAACAAATGAACTGTGGGAATACGCACATGCTGGAATAAGAGAAGTGAGAGAGGGGAGAGGAGATTCGTTAAGTCAATGTTGAAAAGTTTGTGTGGCTCAGGTATGTGTCGAGAATAACTTGCAAAATTATCCAAGGGCAGTCGAGGAAATGGGATGGATAGGAATAATTATAGTTTTTTTTAGCCTCTAAACAATAGATAGCGATTATTTTTCAGTTGCTGAGTAATTCAACTTATGCTAACTGAGACTTAGACTGGTAAAGGCTATAGTTCTATGTTCACCCTTTTGTGGACCCTGTCATGCTCATCAGAATTCAACGGGTTGCCACATGACAATAATGAACAAATCTGAACAGTGGGTGCACTATCCTATATGATAATTCATTGTACTGTTTCATTGTTTGTGAGTACCATTTGTCTGAAAGATAAAACTTAGGGTTACATATTACCATTACTAAGTGATATGTAACACCACTCCTGCTCCAGCCCCAGCTTTGCTCATCCTGCATCCACACCCTCTTCTCCGTGGTCTCCGTCTTTCTCTGTTCTATATCCGCCACCCATTCTAAACCAGTCCTTTACGTCACCAAGCACTAGGGCCAACTACCCCTGCCTGCACCAATGGCACATCCATATCCCATGCCACTGTTGCCTCTCCCTCCCAGCTGTCAGCCTCACTACACCAAACCTCCATTACCCAAAGTACTTTAATTTTGTGTTAACTTGATATCACTGAGAGAGCATTTATTTCCCAAATAAAATACATTTGCCGACCTGCTAGTGATGAGTTGATATCGCATGGTAATATGCATTTATATAAAAACAGAAATAAGTGTATGACCTTCAACTGCCGAACCATCCCCAGCCTTCCATGTTCTCAAACATATTTGATTATTTAGCCTATAACAGAATTTTGCACCACTTCACTGGCAATATCCTTTTGACAGCTGGTCAGTTTGCCTTCTGTTAAGGTTTTTCTATAGAGATTGCAATGTTTGTTTGCACTGGCTCTCTTATGGGAGAACTAAGCAAGGAAATCATCATGCTCACATTATCTGTGCCACTGACAAGACCGTAAAATTCTGTTAGAAAAAAAAATTAATAATAACAGAAGACTGTGTTAAAAATAATATTACAGAAACTTAATTCGGATTGAGGAGACCTTACATGTGCTGCCCTGAAAAGTTCAATATTTGGACTAGATCTTTTCATTACCTATCTACTTTACCTGAGAAGAAATTGAAGCACGCAGAATGGGAAGAGAAAACAAAATACTGATGAGCTCAGTGCGTATCTTATGTTAATTCAGAGATTACAAACTCTTGCTGGCCAGTAGAGTAACTCAGCATCATGCCAACAGATCATAGACACACGATGTGTGCACACGCATTGCCTGGATAAAAGATGACACACAATACTGTCACACAAGAAGTAACACATAAGGACATGGGATGTACATGATATACTGTTAAGGTTGCACAGTTCTGTCAATGACTATCAGCTGTGACCTGAAATCATACCTGATGGATCCTCGCTCCATGGTGCCAGGAGTAACACCACTGTGCCTCTCTAAAACATTGGGAGAATGAGACTTCTTGCCACTGTGACATCTGAATACAACAGAAATCAGGATATTAAATGTTTCAACCAACCAGCCAAATGCATATCAACAGTGAGGTCATTTTCAGGATCAGGTAGGTGCTGATAGCTCTGTCACAAACAAGTACACAGCGTCTCTGCCATACTTGCCAGTGATGGCCACCAAGGGTAGTGCTAGACTGCAGTTAATCAATGATCGCAGTGTGACACCATTCATCTGCAGTCCTGAACCTAATGTGATGCCATTAATCAGCAGTCTGTGCTTTCTGGTCACAACACCATTCTAAATGCAGTCATCTGCCTTATGGTGTTGACAGGAGCCTACTTGTCATATGGTAAGTAACTAGTCTGGCTAGTCTCCAACCAATGGTGAGGGATGACAGAGAAAGTTGCAGGGAGACCATTACTTGTTCAAGAATTGCAGGTGCAGATGTGAAGGGGTTATGATGTGCTTGCTGCATAATATGGCAATCTTCCCTTGTGGATGCCAGATGGCTTGACTGGAACTTTGATGATGAGCCCTCGAGTTTCCATTCAGCCCAGTATTGGGCCACTGTGACATCTGAATACAACAGAAATCAGGATATTAAATGTTTCAACCAACCAGCCAAATGCATATCAACAGTGAGGTCCTTTTCAGGATCAGGTAGGTGTTGATAGCTCTGTCACAAACAAGTACACAGCGTCTCCATGTCCTTCACAGTGATCACTCAACATCTGATGTGATTCACACCCGTTATATACCCCAACAGTCTTGGTGACAGCACTAAACACAAACAACACTAATGCCCTCTTGTGGCTATTCAACCTGGCGCAAAGAATTGCAGCTCTAATCACTTATCTACCTGCCTATGGTGTGAATGTGTACAAAGTTACCTTTGAAATCCTGTCATATCTTCTGAGTGCTTCAATTTTTTTGTCAGGCACTGTATATTCAAATGGAAATCATCTCATTCTCATTTAATTTCTGTGAATCACATGAACTAGTGACCACATGTCAAAATGGTTGACTCAGCAAGAACAATGCTGTTTCTTCTTTCCAGATGTACTGCTTCACATCTAGTGTTATTATCAGAGGTGGTGCATTTACTGAGGAAGAAACCCAACAGCTCTTTCCATACCTGAATTCTTTTTTACAATTGTGTATTTATAATATGTCCTTAGCACAGTTGCATTTGTTATCTTTTATTGCTAATGCTGTTATTTTAACATTTCTTACTAAATTAACCATTGTATCTCATGCACAACTTGTGAAATCAAACACTGAAGCTCTATGTTCTGGTTAAAGGCTCAATGGTCCAATGTCTGCGGTGGAATTGTGATGCCAATATTTTGGCTGCCATTCAAGATACAAGACTGTCTGTCTGGTATTATCCCCCTGTTTTGCACATTGATAAGAGGCTTGTTAAGAAGACAGTATTAGTAAAAGATATCAGGTGAGACAGATATTTTTGAGAAATGTATTTGTTAACACTATGTTTAATGCATTACTATTTAAAGTTCATGTATTTTTATTACTGTATTATTTTCTTTGAACTTTTTATTTGTCTTATGACACTCTATAAGGTTTCAGTACGAGTGTAAAATATATTAATTAGAAAATGTTTAAATTGAAACCCAAAAGACTATTATTTCTATCTTACAACAACTGTCTAAAGACTCCAGATGTCAGTCTTTTCCTCTAACTGTTCCAACTTTTGAATGATGATAGTTTGAAAACAATCATTTTGAAAACACGTATTTTAGCCTGCCTGTCCTTTTTTTTAGCTTAGGTGGTCCATGGTTTTCTAGTCAGTGGTCCATCATCCATTTGTTCCGGAATAATTGTTTTTACACACAGTTTTTAGGGTTCACTGATTTGACTTAATTTAAATTTCAACAAACATTCAGAATTTTATTGACACTCTTTTAAGATGAGTTTATAGGACTTCTTATGTTTCTATCATAAATGACTTTTACTGTTGTTTCAAAGATATTTTGTTTATTCTAACCACACTCAGATCTCACTGAAAATGGTAAGAACACTGATGATGAAACTGTCATGTGCCATAAACACAAACCATCATCATCATAAAGGTTACGAGAGTGCCACATGAATTTGATGTAAGTGATACTGCATTGAACTGTGACTGTGCCAATCTTACAGTACTTCTGTACAGTTTTTGAACTTTAGTAAAACACACAAAACAGTAATTTGCACATTCTACTTAAATCAGTAGACAGGGAGTTCTCATTAACAAATTACTTCAGTTTCAGACTCAATTGCATTACACATGATGTCACAAGAAATGCTATAATAAAGGGTCCATCCCGAGACTTCAGACAAGAGACTGCCTAAAGTATACATCCAAGCTTGACATTCTCTTCTTCAGCATTGTTCATTTGGGCTCAGGGAATCACCTGTCTGGCATATTCCTTGGAGCTGTTGTTGGTGATGATGTCTGTGTGCACTTGTTCTGAAGTCATAACATTTACTGCTGCACTGCAAAGCCACCTGTAGCCCAATGAATACTTCATACAGAAGGTGCACAAATCTAAGCTGAAACAAATATTATGTTCAATACATAAAAATCATGGGTTTACAAAACAACATCTTACATAAGATTAATGGCTACAAGAGCAATACTATGACTCACTAAGTTTACTTATTCATACCTAACACTGAGGGAGCACAAATTTTAGCTTTGTAACTTTTGCACATATTTTAAAATTTCTGTGATCTCAAACTTTCTGCTCCCTTTCACCTGCCACCCATGTAAATGAGTGGACATAACTAATTTCTACATTTTTATATAACTACCTAAATGATTATGTATATTATATTGTTTGCTAGATCTATGATCTATTCAAAGAAAGACATCAAAGAATCCCGTCCAGTATGACCGTTACGCAAAATTACTATCTTTCTTTTCATAACAATTATTAATGTGCAACTTTATATTTGTCTGCAACTGCCTGTAGTGTGTTGCTGGTTAAATTATTTAAATTATTACATAAAATGGTAATGAATCATCATCAAAAGAACCAGGTCCGTTATTACAATTAACTGCTAAGGAGTATTGGAAGAAGGGGTTATTGATTCATACACCCAATGCCTTGTAAAAATCTGACTGATACTTGCTATCATAGATTGATAATTTATCTGCAAGAGACTTCGAGAGATCATGATGGAATTATGTGCTAACAATCCATAGGCACACATTATCTTCTTTACCTTTTACACACACAGAGGAGTAATACTATCTAAATGCATTTGATATTCACTAAATAGACTGGAAGTCATCTGTGGGCCATACAAAACTTACATACACTACTCTTAATATAGCCACCCTGTAGAAAAATATAAATCTCTCATATGTAGATATTCAAATAAATGTTCCCTCAGAAAACTTATCATACTGTAGTACAGAACTTAAAGTTGTGCACAAATTTTAGTTCAGGTGGGGTACATGAATTCTGAATGTTATTTTAGGGACAGGTATTGTTTGACTCAGAACATAGCTTATGTAAGATAGAGACTCAGGAAAGATTTATGCTCCTTTGCATCTTACTGTCATTTACATTGATAATCATCATAACAACATCAACTATCAAATGAATCGTCTACGAAAACAGATTCCCTTGTTATAAGGGATACTTTATAGTTCAAACAATTGAAAATCCAGGATGGAATGTAACAATACCAGAGAAGGAGTGTCAATACAGAAAAGTTTCCTTATCCCTAGCCAGATCCCAGTCCCACATACTTTTCCTGCATTGTTGCTTAGCTCATGAAATTTTCGCCTAATGGCCTTACCATCGAATTACTCATCTCTGGTTGCCACCCCTCCTTCCACAATGACCTCCATCTGTTCAGATTCCACCAATCTGTAGCCCTCACCAACATAGTCCTGCAAACAATATCAACCAAGCCCAATCCTCCTTGCAGTACCTTCTCCCCAGCCGCAAAATTCTCCTGGGATGTAATCCCAAATTCCTGGAACCCATAACACACATGGAAACGCTTGCCCTGCAGGAACTTGAGCAACATGCACAACACCGCCTCAAAAATCTCTCCATCCTACTCACTTCCTACCCCTGTCTCAGAGTACCACTGTCCACCACTTCTACAACTACCTCCAAACCTCCCCCACCCCCTCATAGCTGACAAACCCTGTCTCGCAGACCTACTACACTTAACCCACCTTCCACAACTTCCTCCCACCACCACACAGAACCCAGAACCTAAACAGACCCACAACACAGTTATGAACCTTTCCTCTGGAATACTTAGTTCCACAGAAACATCAGTCCTTTCCAAAGGCCTCACCTTTTGCTCCACTTCCAAGTTCAACCATACAGGACTGGTTATAGACCTTCTCTCCTTCTTCCGGTCCCTACAGTGGAAACACATTTTTGCCATCAAGCCGACCAATCAGACTCAACCAGAGACCAATATTGAAGCTTGCCCAACTCAGTTCACTCCTCCATCCAACTGTAATCCACACCCACTGCCTCCAAACCACCCCCTGCTAAACTTTCCAGAATTTCTTAACCTCGAACCTTGCCTCAACATCATTCCCCAAATCCCTCAACATGCAAACTAACCTTACATCTGCAGAACGAACCACAGTCCACCATCTAAAAACTGATTCTGACCTTATAATCCTACCTGCTGACAAAAGCTCCACCACTATTGTTTTGAACCGCAAGGATTAAGTGGCAGGAGGACTCCATCAGCTGTCAGATACTTCCACATACAAACCATGCCACAGTAATCCAGCAAGACCTCCAGTCACTACTTAAATCGTTAGGTCCATCCCAGAACCTCTCCCCAGAGTCCATCTCTCTACTCACCCCTACCACTCCCCACACTCCCACCTCCTACATGCTTCCTAAAATCCATAAACCCAACCACCCAGGAAGCCCATTGTGGCCGGTTACTGTGCCCCCACTGAGCGAAACTCTGCTCTCGTAGGTCAACACCTTCAACCGATTACCCTGAACCTATCCTCCTATAGAAAAGATACCAACCATTTCCTCAGCCAACTCTCCACAGTTCCTGTCCCTTTATCACATGGTGCCTTGCTCACCACTATTGATGCCACCTCCATGTACACTAACATTCCTAATGCCCATGGCCTTACTGCTATCGAACACCACCTTTCCAAATACCCGATGGATTCCAAACCACCAACCTCCTTCCTAGTCTCCTTGACCAACTATATCATCACCCACAATTACTTCTCCTTTGAAGGCATTGCTTACAAACAAATCCACAGTACAGATCCTTCCGAAAAACCCAGAATCCTAAACCCCTCACCTGGTTCACATTCACTGATGACATCTTTGCTGTCTGGATTGAAGGTGAGGGCACCTTATTCACATTCCTCCAGAACCTCAACAACTTCTCTCCCATTTGCTTCACCTGGTCCTACTCAACCCAACAAGCCACCTTCCTAGATGTTGACCTTCACCTCAGAGATGGCTACATCAGTACCTCCATCCATATCAAACCTACCAACCACCAGCAATATCTCCACTTTGACAGCTGCCACCCATTCCATACCAAGAAGCCCCTTCCGTATAGCCTAGCCATCCGTGATTGTCAAATCTGCAGTGACGGACAGTCCCTCTCAAAATATACCGAGGGTCTCACTGAAGCCTTCACTGACCATAATTATCCTCCTATCCTTGTACAAAAACAAATCTCCCGTGCCTTATCTTTCCAGTCTCCCACCACCTCACGAAGTCCCACAGTCTGGTCACAGAGGAGCATTCCCCTCGTAACTCAGTACCATCCAGGACTGGAGCATCTGAATTACATTTTCCACCAGGGTTTCTATTACCTCTCGTCATGCCCTGAAATAAGAAATGTCCTGCCCGACAAACTGTGGCCAAAAAACAAATGGACCACCCTGTTGCTGAAAACGCTTCCAAACATGGTATCCTTCATCTCAATGACTGCTTCACAGCCTGTGCCATATGGATCCTTCCCACCAACACCAGCTTTTCTTGATTACATAGGTGGGAACTTTCCCTGCAATAAATCATATGTTCCTGTAACCCTCCTGGCCTCAACCTTCATTAGTCACTGTCCTCACCCATCCAGCCCGTCCCTGTTCCCATTCCAGCACTACACAGCCATCATTCCACTGCCACACCCAGTCTTTTAATTTCTTTTTATTTCTTCCCTTTCCACTACTTACCCCCTCCCCCCTCCGCACCTTCTCTCTTGCCCTCTGTCTAAACTGCAATACTTCACTGTCCGCCACTCCCACCATACTATCCCTTCTCCTCCCTGCCCCAGCGTCCTCCTTACCCCCACCCAGTCACCACTCCCATCTTGCACTGGTGCTGCTGCGCGCAGTGTGGTTTCAGCTCTCTGAGACTGCAGACGTGTGTGCAAGTTGCGTTTGCTTTAGAGTGTGTGTGTGTGTGTGTGTGTGTGTGTGTGTGTGTGTGTGTGTGTGTGTGTGTCTACTGCTGACAAAGGCCTTAATGGCCAATAGCTATAATTGCATGAATCTTTTGTTGTGCCTACCACGACTCAGCATCTCCACTGTATGGTGAGTAGGTGAGTAGTAACTTTCCTTCTCTGGTATTGATACTTTATAGTTCCCTGCACTACTACTAAAATGTAGACTGGTCTCCTGAATATGAACACACTCTCCCTAGGAGCAGTTACTTGTATAGATCTTGCACACACAAACTGTAAAACACCTCCATCAGTACTAAACCCTTTCAAAAATAACAAAACGGCTTAGTTTCCTGATCGTTCTAAAATTGTGTGCTAAGATTAATTCTGAACCTCAGCACTCAAATCTTCTTCCATACAGGTTGTAGTTTCTTCATTTTTTATAACACTCCTAGCTTATACCAGCGTTATATTACTACAAGGATGTATGTCATTCCTTCCCACTCTCAAGGCAGGGTTTCATTAGGGTCCATGACCACTAACTCCCAGAGGTTATGTATCATTGGCTAAAATGATCTATGTGTTCCACTTGTTGATGGTTCTAGAGTTTGATACAAACTAGAGGTTCCATGTAACCTTTTTACTTGTATGTACATTTTCTTAAATTAATAGTATTCTTTATACACAGTATACCTTCCTTTGCTCCAAATTGTTCATATTCTAGATGTGTGTGTTGTACTAGTATGAGTACTGCAAATCATTGTATACACACCACCCAACTGTTCATTCTATTATTCTTATGCAATAAGACACCCTTACGTATTTTCCATTTTTCATCACTTTGTGACTTGGCTTCTTTACAAGTTTCTCAAGATGAGCCTGTAAAAATATATCTTCTCTTTGCTTACTTGCTACATTATTTGCTAATTGTCTTCTCTCCCAGTAAGGAAACATATTGCAAATCGTCACACTTATTGTCACCCCTTAGCCAGGGCAGATACACAACACTCTTCTACCAACAACACACTATGGTATTGAAAAATGAGAACAATATTCTCCCACTGCACTTGAGTGGATTTTAGCCTACATTTTAGTAGTCGTATAGGGAGCTAGAAAGTATCCCTTAAAACAAGGCACCCTGTTTCCATAGATAATAACAGCTGATGTTATTAGGATGGTTATCAATGTTATTAGCAGTAAGATGCGGAGGATAATAAATCCTAGGTCTCCTGCAATCAATTGTATTGGCCCCATCTCCTTTTTCTTTTATCTGCTTCCATACAGGTTGTAGCTCTCTTCATTGTATACAGTGTTAATAGCTTATTCCAGCATTTAACCACTACAAGAATGTGTTGTTCCTTCCTGCCCCCTAGGCAGTGGTCCATAAAGGTCCATGGTCACTACTAAATCTCAGATGCATTTAGATATAATTGGGTACAATAATATATGTGTGCCACTAGTTGATGCTTTTTTGTTTTATGTAAAATGCAAGTTCTAAGTAATCTTTCTACTTGTCTCTACATGTTCTTAAAGTAACAATATTTTTTACATGCAACATACTCCAGAGAGTGCATTATCCCAACGGCCTTGCCACATTGGTAACACCAGTTCCCGTCAGATCACCGAAGTTATGTGCTGTCAGGCTTGGCTAGTACATGGATGGATGACCATCTGGTCTGCCGGGTGCTGTTGGCAAGTGGGCTGCACTCAGTCCTTGTGAGGCAAACTGAGGAGCTACTTGATTGAGAAGTAGTTACTCTGGTCTCATAAACTGACATATGGCTGGGAGAGTGGTGCGCTGATCTTATGCCCCTCCATATCTGCATTCAATTATGTCTGTGGGCTGAGGATGACAGGGCGGCTGGTCAGTACGATTGGACCTTTATGGACTGTTCAGGTGAAGTTTAGTTTTAATGTCCCATACTGCACACAGTAGTATGCACAACACCCAATTGTTTGTTACATTAGTCTTATAGAGTATGACATCCTTATGCATCTTCCTCTTATCATATTCTTGTGACAGATTTTTCAAGTTCCTCAGTATGACCCTGTAAGAATGTCTCTTCTCTTTGCTTAGTCGCTATATTATTTGCTAATTGTCTTACCTCCAGAAGGCATTTATTATTTTGTAGTATGCAGACTACAAATTGACATCTCTCTGTTGTATCTCTGTCTGTTTCTGTACATATTGGCAGTTGTGGTGACATATCTCATACTATGCTGTTGCGATCTTTTACATACTCTGTTGTGAACTTTGAATAGTGGCTAGAATAGAAAGGCGGGCATAAAATAGAATGTATAATGGAAAATGATTAATAATTGCTGCTTGAATAATCAAAAAAACTGGAAAGAATAATTGAAAGAAATTGGAAGGTACATGTATCCCGAGCGAATTTTAACTGAAATTAATATCAACAGACCTTTAATATTCAATACATATATTCAGCATTTAAATTTACATGCTTCTTTTTCTTGTTACTGCCATTGTGAATAGAGCTTGGTATGACAATACTGGTTCCGGAACGCTCCTCCTCTGTTCACGCAAATATTCTTGTCTGCTTCAATCCGCTTGATGCAGGATTCTTGGCATGGGTAAAATGATGAGCAGATGCAGTTCATTATATAAATAGTCATATATATAATTGCTACTTCTCAATAAAAAAAAGATTTGGCACTCTGGTATTATTGTCTCATTCCATACCAATAAATATTCAAATTATTTACAAGACCATATTGCAGCAAACGTTTCCTTTTTTGTTATACTATAATTCCTTTGCTTTCTTGTTAACATTCTGCTCATAAAAGCTGTTGGACTGTGTTCATTATTAATCTCCTGGAGAATCTGGCAACCCAAACCATGGTCTGGAATGAAACAGCTAGAAAAGATCTGGGTGGTGTAGTAATTGTGCACGCAATAAACTATTTTGAATAAATTATTCTGAATTCTGTTTCATTTTGCTGAGTCCATTTACAGAGCATTTTTTCCGTTAATGATGTTAATAAATTTGTTGTATTCGAAACTGCATTTGCCACGAACATATGGTAAAATCCTATCATACCTAAATATGTCTTTGCTTTTGTGGTGCAGGATATGGTTTCATGGCATCCAGCCACTGTGGGGCAGGTTTTATTCCTTGTATGTTAATAATATGTCCTAGGAACTCTACTTCTTCCTTGCCACACTGAGATTCTGATAACTTAATGCTGGCGCCTTCTGATTTGAGGTTTGTAAACAGTTGTTCTAAGGTTTCGCAATGTTAAGTCCACATTTTGGAAATAATTATAATTTTGTCTTCACAGATTAACACTTCTTCTCTGAGGTCTTGTCTTGTATAATTATATAATGCTCACATAATAACAGACAGATGCATATTTAAACAAAGATAAGTACTTTGAACTGATAGCATCTCTCCTCAAAAAGAAATACAGTTTATTTCCTTGGATGTTTTGATAGAGATATTTGCCAGTATCCAAGTCTTAGATCCAGCTGCTAAGGTGTTGAAGACCTGTAAAACTAGTCAATAATTTATTGATTATAGGTGTTCTATCTCTTTCTATTCCCATTATTTTATTTACCTTTCTTGCATCTGATACTAACTGTGCGTAGCCGTCTGGTTCCTTCACTTCTACCACAGGATTATTGTAACAGCTGCCAGATGTTTCAGTTACAGCCCAGTCTTTCACTCTCCCAGTTTCTTGTTTGACTTCTTCTTTCACCACAAGAAAACATGATAAAGTCTGATTTCATGGTTTGTTTTTTTATTTTAAGCTCACACACATAACTTTTAATCACTTCTGGTCATAACGAAAAAATATCTTTATGCTTATCAAAATATCCATGGGTGTACTGCCGGTCTACAGTGTCCAACGGGCACAATATTCCGGCGATCATACATGTCGCGATCATCAGGTGAACTGATGGACTGAGCTCCTGTGAACGTGCCGGTACGGAGATCCATATGCTATGGCTGCTAAGGGGAACTGGGTTTGGTCGCAGCAGCGGCCGATTTAAATACCTCTGCCCGCAGCACACTCCCTCCGCCATCCGCTCCCGGCACCACGGTCATGCTCTGAAATTGTTGTCTTACCGGCTGACAAAGGCAATGCTACATTTGTTGCCTGCCATAAGGACTACACTGATAAGATGCAGAGCCTGCTAAATGACGATTCCTACTGGAAGATCAGCGTTGACCCTACAAAGAAGGTGGAGAACAAGACGAGTTCACTTCTCAAGGAGACAGATTTACCGGAGGGTGACACTAAGAAATTGTTACGCCAAGGTCCGGTACCGCCTAGACTACATGGACTCCCGAAGGTTCACAAAGAGGGATTACCATTACGCCCCATTGTCAGCAACATCAGGGCACCTACATATTAGTTGGCCAAATACATAACGGGAATATTAAGTCCTTATGTGGGTAAATGCCATCATCACATCTGTAATTCCATGGATTTTGTTAAACGCCTCGATAGCTTCAGGTTGGATGAGTCAGATATCATGGTGAGTTTTGACGTCGTTTCCTTGTTTACAGGGGTACCCTTGTGAGAGTCATTAGAATTGATTAGTCAGAAGTTTGACGAGAAGACCACTGAACTTTTTAGGCATGTCTTGACTCCACCTATTTTCTTTTTAATGCAGGTTATTACCAACAAACAAAGGGAGTTGCCATGGGTAGCCCACTCTCACCGATGGTAGCGAATTTGTACATGGAGAACTTCGAAGAGGAAGCCTTGTCGTCATCTGAATGGAAACCTACTTGCTTTTTCCGTTAGTGGATGACACGTTCGTCATCTGGCCACATGGTATGGATAAACTCCTTGACTTCCTTACACATCTAAACGCCATACACCCCAACATCAAATTCACTATGGAGACTGAAACGGAGGGTAAATTATCTTTCCTTGACGTCTTGGTCAAGAGAAGGGCTGATGGCACCCTAGGTCTTGGGGTGTATTGGAAGACAACACACACTGATCTGTATTTGTACGCAGACAGCTGCCACCACCCTTCACAGAGGAATGGGGTACTTAAAACCCTAGTACATAGGGTGTGCACTATCTCAGATGCAGAGAGTCTACTCCAGGAATTGGAACATCTGAGAACTGTATTTCGAAAAAATGGGTACTCAGAGTGGCAGATTCAACGTGCTCTCCACCCAACCACTACAGCACAACCTGTGGAGATGGATGAAATCACGAGGGAGGAGGTAGACATTGCGTTTATTCCATATACAGGCACACTCTCAGGGAAAATTGCCCGCATTTTGAAGAAACACTGGGTCGGAACTGTGTTTTGTCCTCTGAATAAAACACGTGCACTAGTGGGGAGCGCCAAAGATGACCTCGATTTGAGGAAGGCTGGCGTGTACCAGATTCCGTGTCAGTGTGGCAAGTCGTATATTGGTCAGACGATGCGTACGGTCGAGGATCGATGCCGTGAACACCAGAGGCACATTCGACTGATGTATCCAAGCAAGTCGATGGTTGCTGAACATTGTTTGTCGGAAAATTGTGCTATGGAGTATGAATGCACAAGGATTATGGTACAGACGTCGAGATACTGGGACAGCGTTGTTAGAGAGGCCATCGAAATTCGCACCAATGATGACCTCATAAATCTTGACTGTGGCTATAATCTTAGCAAGGCTTGGGAACCAGCGATTGGGTTAGTCAAGAGTAAATTGAGCAAACATATAGTTGTGACAACCAGGGCGGACAGAGCCATCACACCTACGTCATCTCAGACGTCATCGCAATCTGTTCCACCGCACAACCACGGCGCAGGGCGCGGACTGCGCAGGGAGTACGCTGCGGGCGGAGGGTATTTAAATTGGCCGACGCTGCGACCGAACTCAGTTCCCCCTGAGCAGCCATAGCGTACGGATCTCCGTACCGGCATATTCACAGGAGCTCAGTCCGTCAGTTCACCTGATGATGGCGACATGTACGATCGCCAAAATATTGTGCCCGTTGGACACTGTAGACTGGCAGTACACCCGTGGATATTTTGATTAGCAAATACTCCTTTTTCAGGGAGAGGGTGGGAGGGGAAGAAAGAGGGTTGAAGGAAAAGTACTGGAGAGGTCCAGGAAAAGGGGTAGATTTCAAGAAAGTCACCTAGAACTGCAAGTCAGGGCAGACTTACCACTTGAGATGAGAAGGAATTGGGCTAATGAGCCTAGTGACCAACCACTACCACTTGGGTTTTCGATGGCTTAAATTTAAACCTTATGTTTTGCACCTATCTTGATAGTGCACAGAGTTCAGTATTGAGATCCTCAATATCTGTCATCAGGTTTATTGGTTTTCCACTTAAATACAACTGGAAGCCATCAGCGTACTTATGGTATTTGATGCAGGACAAAACTGATGATATATCATCTACACACAATGAAAAAGAGTATAGGACCTAATACCGAACCCTGGGGGCACCTGATACTGCCTGCCTCCATTGTGTCTTTATGGTAATGGGCATGACACACTGCTGATGCGCTATCAGCTGTGCATGAAACCATTGCACTTCACTTGGTGAGAAATTTAGGCTGCAAATTTGGCAAGTAAATTGTCAAAGTTAACATGAACTTTGTGAAAGCCTAAGAAGTCCATGATAGTGGCCTCATGTGCCTAATAGTCAAATAGTAAATACTTGCTTTAATTAAAACATTAAAAAAACAGAATAACAATACTGATTGACCACTGTTAAGTAGAGCTAGATTTGTGGAGTAGGGAAGACGCTGGAAATTGGTTAACATGTAACTACATTCACTTAAATCTTTATTGAACATTAAACATCTAGACCTGGAATATCATGTGAGTATTTTCTGAAAAACTCCCTTGGAACAATTCAGGGCAACAAACTTCAATTTTAAAATACTGACCAGCTAAAATTCTGAAAAAAATTTCTTTTACACCTGTAAATGGCATTCTTGAAAATTTTGTACTCTTATGTAAATAGGATAAAGTTCTCAAGATTTCTTATAAGATTTCAAAACACAAATGTCATAATACAGCGATATGCAATGTCTTAAAATTTCTTGTACAATAATTTTTTACACGCCTCCAAAAGGCCCTTCTATAGGCCAGAATTTTTTTAATCATTCAGATAAATATAATCAGTGCCCTGCTCTGAGACAGATGCTTCTTTACACTTGGGAGACTGGTCAGATTATGATCCAATACAACTGCCAACTAGCCACCTCCCTGCATGGCAACAGGATCCACATACCATCAGAGCAATAGCTAATCACAACACAAAGTAAGGCCTAAAGAAACACATAAAACTCATTAAGTGCAGTATGAAATGAACAGATGAACTGAAATTGCCTATACTTGGTTTCAAAATTTTAATCCAAAACACTAATAAATTTTACTATTAACAAACATGGAACAATCCCCAAGATTAATCACTACTAATTAGGATGACCATAATGGCACAAGAATTTAACATAAATTGAGCTTTAATCACAGTTCTTGACTGGAATACTCTCTTTCAAATTCGAAAGGTGGCAGGGATAAAATACAGGGAGCGAAAGGCTATTTACAATTTGTACAGAAACCAGATGGCAGTTATAAGAGTCGAGGGGCATGAAAGGGAAGCAGTGGTTGGGAAAGGAGTGAGACAGGGTTGTAGTCTCTCCCCGGTGTTATTCAATCTGTATATTGAGCAAGCAGTAAAGGAAACAAAAGAAAAATTTGGAGTAGGTATTAAAATCCATGGAGAAGAAGTAAAAACTTTGAGGTTCGCCGATGACATTGTAATTCTGTCAGAGACGGCAAAAGACTTGGAAGAGCAGTTGAACGGAATGGACAGTGTCTTGAAAGGAGGATATAAGATGAACATCAACAAAAGCAAAACGAGGATAATGGAATGTAGTCGAATTAAGTCGGGTGATGCTGAGGGAATTAGATTAGGAAATGAGACACTTAAAGTAGTAAAGGAGTTTTGCTATTTGGGGAGCAAAATAACTGATGATGGTCGAAGTAGAGAGGATATAAAATTTAGACTGGCAATGTCAAGGAAAGCGTTTCTGAAGAAGAGAAATTTGTTAACATCGAGTGTAGATTTAAGTGTCAGGAAGTCATTTCTGAACGTATTTGTATGGAGTGTAGCCATGTATTGAAGTGAAACATGGACAATAAATAGTTTGGACAAGAAGAGAATAGAAGCTTTCGAAATGTAGTGCTACAGAAGAATGCTGAAGATTAGATGGGTAAATCACATAACTAATGAGGAAGTATTGAATAGGAGTGGGGAGAAGAGAAGTTTGTGGCACAACTTGACCAGAAGAGGGGATTGGTTGGTAGGACATGTTCTGAGGCATCAAGGGATCACCAATTTGGTATTGGAGGGTAGGGTGGAGGGTAAAAATCGTAGAGGGAGACCAAGAGATGAATACACTAAGCAGATTCAGAAGGATGTAGGTTGCAGTAGGTACTGGGAGATGAAGAAGCTTGCACAGGATAGAGTAGCATGGAGAGCTGCATGAAACCAGTCTCAGGACTGAAGACCGCAACAACAACAACAATCACAGTTCCAGATGGGAGACATGATACTGCGAAAAAAATTTGACAGAGAACTGAAAGGCTTAAGTCAAAACCAGGCCCCTGGAGTAGACAACATTCAGTCAGAATGACTGATAGCCTTGGGAGAGACAGCCATGAGAAAACTATTCTACCTGGTATGCAAGAAGTATGAGTCAGGTGAAATACCCTCAGACTTCAAGAAAAATGTAGTAATTCCAATTCCAAAGAAAGCAGTTGCTGATAGGTGTGAAAATTACTAGCAGTTTAATGAGTCATGGTTGCAAAATACTAACCATGTGAATACTTAATTCATACTAATCCGAATACTTAATACAGTGGAAAAACTGGTAGAGGCTTATCTCAGGAAATATCAGATTGGATTTTGAGAAATGTAGGATCATGCGAGGCAATACTGGCCCTACAACTCAGCTAAAAATATATGTTAAGGAAAGGCAAACCTACATTTATAGCATTTGCAGACTTTGAGAAAGCTTTTGATAATGTTGACTGGAATACTGCCTTTGAAATTCTGAAGACAGTAGGGGTAAAACACAGAGAGCAAAAGGCTATTTACAACTTGTATAGAAACAAGACAGCAGTTGTAAGAGTAGAGGGGCAGGAAAGGAAAGCAGTGGTTGAGAGGGGAGTGAGACAGAGTTGTAGCTTATCCCTGATGTTATTCAATCTATACATTGAGCAAGGAGTAAAGGAAACCAAAGAAAAATTTGGAGTAGGAATTAAAGTTGAGGGAGAAGAAACAAAAATCTTGAGGTTTGACAATAACATTGTAATTCTGTCAGAGACAACAAAGGACTTGGAAAAGCAGTTGAACATAATTGAAAGTGTCCTGAAAGTAGGATATAAGATGATCATAAAAAAGCAAAACAAGGATAATGGAATGCAGTTGAATTAAATCAGGTCATGCTGAGGTACATAGATTAGTAAATGAGACATTTAAAGTAGTAGACAGGTTTTGTTATTTGGGCAGCAAAATAACTGATGATGGATGAAGTAGAGGTGGTATAAAATGTGGACTGGCAATGGTAAGAAAAGGATGTCTGAAGATGAGAAATTTGTCAACATTAAATATAAATTTAAGTGTTAAGAAGTCTTTTCTGAAGGTATTTAACTGGAGTGTAGCCATGTATGGAAATGAAACATAGATGATAAATGGTTAAGACAAGAAGAGAGCAGAAGCTTTTGAAATGTGGTACTACAGAAGAATGCTAAAGATTATCGGATAGTTCACATAAGTAATGAGGAAGTACTGCATAGAACTGGGGAGACAAGGAATTTGTGGCACAATTTGACAAAAAGAAGGGATCAAGTGATAGGACACATTTTGGGACACCAAGGAATCGCCACTTTAGTATTGGAGGGAAGTGTGAGAGAAAGGGGGGGGGGGGGGGGGGGTAAAAATTGCAGAGAGAGACCAAGAGATGAATACAGTAAGCAAATTCAGTAGGATTTAGGTTGAAGTAGGTATTTGGAGATGAAGAGGCTTACACAGGCTAGAGTAGCATGGAGAGCTGCATCAAACCAGTCTTTGGACTGAAGACCACAACAACAACAAATCTTCCATTGCAGCAGACACAACCAGCCACTAAATGGGCTAAAGATCAGTGGTTTGGTTTAGTGACCAAATTGTAAGTAGAGATTTGTGCATTTTCCATATCTATTTACATAAATGCTAAACTCAGTACCCACTTCCAACCAACTTAAATAATACACAGTGCAGGTGTTTCATTCAGGGAGACAGATCATACTGTCTACACATCTTCATTAAAGAAGGCTGAGATGGTATGTTAAAAAATAATTTATTGCTAAAAATGCCACAAATGCAAGGATGAGTGATAATTGTCTGAAACAGTGACACGATAAAGAGAAATGCATGAACTGTTGAAAAATAAAAGAAGGCTTTCTCGAATAAAATGCTTTAATTTTACCTTGAAGTTCAACTATGATCACCTGTGAAGCATAATACGTATAAGTTTATTTCCACAATATTTGTATTAGTGAAGACTCAAACTCAAAGAAGTACTGTATCAAATTCACACATTAAAACATGTAAATTTTGGACTCCAGAAACGTGGACAAAAAATTGTGTTCCTTGCGTTATACTCACAGACAAGAAGGGTATTATTTCCAAGAGATGGAGGGACATTTGAAAACACACTAACTAAAAAAGATCAAGGGTTAACATCAACAATGAGTTCGCTAAAGACAGAGACAAGTTCTATTTGGACAAGGACAGAACAAGAAACTGTTCATAGTATTTCTGGAGATACAATATGGCAAGTCATTCAATGCAATGATGAGTAGCAATGGACTATAAATCAAGTCCTGCAGGTTTTTAGTCTGAACTTCCTTCATTGAAGAGCATGTGTTTTTAACTGAGATGAACTATCATCTTTTGCTTAAATAAGACTTGATTGCAGCTAGAAATGGGTTACATGTGCCATAATATTCCAGTTTTCCACGTATGGTGTTTTAGGATTTACGCTCAAAGCTTTTGCTGGGATCACAAAGTGCAAAGGATACCATAAATATCCTTATTTTCAAAGGCATTTAACGATTGGTTTAGTAGTAATATTTTTACTGTATTAAGATTCAGACTGACTGTTGGAGAGGATATCATGCTTTTTGAAACAGTTATTTAGCTGGTTGTGTATTAGAGACTTGAAAACTTTGGAGAAAACACTCTCTGTATGAGCAGGCCTCACAAGGCCCAAGTTACTGAACATCCACTGTGTCATCCTCAGCCAATAGGCATCTCAGAGTGTGGATATGGAGGGGCATGTGGTCAGCCCACTGCTCTCCCAGCCACTGTCTTGGAGGAAACTGGGGCAATAGAAATTGGTTGGTAGTTTGTGGGCAGATTCTTCGGTCCAGTTTTTGATATTGATATCACTTTAACAGTTTTGTGTACATCATGGAAAATTCTAGATTCTAAATATGTATTAAAAGTGAAAGGAAAAGGTTGACACATATGAAGCTTTTTTTTCAATAATAATTTGATGAACAGTAATAGACCATATTATTGGAGTTGGCACTGCTTTTATATAATAAACTAGGGGTGACAACATTCCAGTGGAAGGCATCCCTCCAATGTAGCTCAGCACCAAGCAGGTCAACTGTGTGTATGTCATTTTGCTTGATTTTGTTTTTCAGTTCACATGCTGAGGTTATGAAGTAATCATTCACTTTTGAGTCCAGCACTGCAACCTGCTGTGTGGGTTTGGAAATTTTTGATTGATAGTGCCCCATGCTTCTTTGCATTTATTGGGAACACCATATGTGTAATCTCTGTGAGGACAAAAGAATGTAGAAACACATCACAAATTCTGAAATATATGTGTCCACCGAAGTGCAAGTGTGGGCTTCTGTGTCCACAGACACAGGAAAGAAACTCCATTAACATAGATGCAAGCTGAAATTAAGGAATCATAAAGAAAATACCAGGCAAAAACTTCCCACCCCTCTTGTGGGTCATGTCATAAATGGCACTAAAACATGTTATGTTGCTGTACTTTTAGATCAAAAGATTTAATGTGTTACAGAGTGGCTAGTCCTGCGGTGAGTCAGCTGCATTTATAGTGTTGCAGACCAACATATCATTCTCATCATTATCGTTATCATCACGTCACTAGCAGACACAATTTTTTTTAATCTGTTAAAATACAGGAGTGAATCAGTGACTGTAAGGCTCTTAACAGCATCTCTGACTAAAGATGTAGAAAAGAATTTTAAGGGAGGTAGGAAACATATTTGCTTATCACATGTGAAAGAAAATAGATTGCAGATTATCTGAAGGGTTGCCTACAAACATTCATGTCTGAGTACAAACATGTGGAGCTTAAATGAATAAAATTCTAAGTGTTGTACAATACACTTAAGACATCTATGTACCATAAGAAGATGTGAAGGATGGAAACGGTTGTTGACTAGATGCACATAATTGTAATCCTATATCACTGATGTTGAACTGATGTAGAATTATGGAACATTTTATGCTCATGCATTTGGATGTTTTTGGAAAGTGAAGTACTTCTGTATAGGAATCAACGTGTACTCCACAAATCAAAAATCTAGTGAGACTGAGCTTACCCTCTCTGTTTATGAGATTATAGTGCCACACTGCCAGCTCCATGAGGCTGTATGTGGATGGTGTATTGTATATACGAAATTTGCAATGTTAGAAAACTGTAGCAAAATGTAAGAAAACCTCCAGAGGATCAACACATGGTACAAAAAGTGGTAGCTGATCCTCAAAATGTAACATGTTGCACATAAGTATGTGAAAAGATCCAGTACTATTTGATTACTGGAATCACCAGCACCCACACAATATCTGGGAATAAGCATCCAGAGTGATTTAAAGTGGATCTACATCATAATGTTTGCTATAGGGGAAGCAGATGTTCAGATGAGACTCATGGAAGAAATTAAAGAAATGTAACTCATCCACATAGAAAAGTGACTTACAAAATTTTCATTCGACTGCTTCTTAAGTATTGTTGATCAGTCTGGGACATTAATGCGAAGGATTAATACAAGGTATAGGGAGGGTCCCCAATGAGAGGGGTGCATCTTGCACAGGCTCATTTAGTAAGTGCAACAGCATTATCAATATGTTCATCAAACTCTAATTTCAAAAGCTACAACAGAGGTGTTGTGCATCATGGTGTTGAAATTCTAGGAGTGTGTGTAACATCTAGAGTCAAACAATGTATTGCTTCCTCCCACATTCTCGTACATCTTGTAAAGTGATCACAGTGGGAAAATTGTAGAAATTATGGCTCATAGGGTGGCTTACAAATGGTCACTCTTCCTGCATGTCTCTTGTGAATGGAACAGGAAAAGGGGGAAATACAATGATACAAAAAGTATCTGTTGCCACCACTGACGGTGACTTCTGGTGTAGAGATGTAGATTTATACATAAGTACAATATATACTGAATCGCTCTGCAGTGAGATGAGGCTATACAGGATTCAGTTCAAAGGAGTACGACACTATGAATATAGTATGCAGATAAAACTTCATTCACATGGGGTGGGGGTGATGGAGTGTTTCTGGATATTCAGTTTCCATTTATACCAGTTAATATGTGTAAATTATATTTTATGCAAAAAAAGTAACAACAATAAAAGTTGTGGATCTCTTTAAAAACTGACCAAAGAAATGAATTGAAATGAAATAGTTGAATGTGTGAACATGCTGATTGATTTTATCAAGAAAGCACCTGTATATTGACTTCTGCATTTGTCTTCCATTTATTAATGTCTTGCTCATATGTTTACAGTGAATTTGGAAAAACTCCAGTGATTGTTAGTTTTGTAGGGAACCATTTAGGCATCAGACGTACTGATGGATCTTTGGTTAACTGCAGTATTTCACCCTATCCATCAGTTCTGCATAACTATGCTGCTTCTTCTAATTGGAGTGATGCTTTAAAACTATGCCGGCTTGTCAAGGTTTGTACTTTACAAAAAGTCATATTTATTACTAAGATGAACTGCTTCTGAAGTGAAGTGTACCTAATGAAAATTGGTTTGAATATTGTAATGCTTCATTACTGGTGTCTGTAGGATCCAATTTTATGGGCTTGCCTTGCTGCTATAGCAACACATGCCAAAGAGTTAAATACAGCTGAAGAAGCATATGCAGCTATTGATGAAGTGGATAAAGTTCTCTATATCCAACGTATTAAGGTATGTCACATGAAAGCTGTTCTGTATGTAGAATACTTCTAACATCTGTAAGAGTATCTGTGGTCCATATAATTATGTTTGTTTTTATTATCATTTCAAAAAAAGAAATTGAGAAAATTCATGAAATATTGTTTTGTTAATGAGAACTGATATGTATGGCAGTTATCCCATTTTAGTCCAAATAATTGTAAAAATTATGCAACCACATTATTCTTGTAGAATAACACCCAGTTTTGATAGATTAGCTCAGAGTGCACTTTTAATAAAATATTTGCCGTAGGAGATTACAATAGATAAGAGCATCAAGAACACATTATATGCAGATTTATGCCGCAAACAAGCCCAAGTTCTATTGTATAGCCTGCAGGTTAACAAGGAAGCACATGAATAGCCTCATATGAAGTGGAAACATGAAACCTTAGACATCTACATCTATGTGGAACTGAATAATATGTCTATGGAAACTGGGTTTGTCCTTTCATGACATTTAATCTTGCACCATGCTCCCACTAGCAGTGATGTATGTTTGGAACTTGTAGATGGAAGAGAAATATCTGCAGTGATGGCCAAATACCGCAACATGAAGTGTGACTTGATCATGGAATAACTGAATCTTGTATGTGTGGATGAACAGGCATACAATATCATCCACAGTGGTGGCCCAAAGGTGGAACACTGCAACGATTGTGTGTGTCTCTGCAGTGGCAGTTACAAGCCACTTGCTGTAGGCTGGATGGGTAGCACCTATGCTGCTGTAGCAGATTCTCTTATCTGCATGTTTTCCTGTCAGCTGATATGTAACTCAATTGTGCAGTCAAGAGTACTTCTTTTCTTATAAGAGTGGTATTTTGTGATCAAAGGGGCACTCCTTTGTGGCTTTTCCTTGGAGTGGTGGGAGCATTGGGAGTGTGGGAAATGGCACAGGAGATCTGTGTGCGGATTAGGTCTGAGGGATGTTGCCTGTCTGTGGAGGCCATTGTGAGACCCTCAGTATATTGGGCAAGGGAGTTCTCGTCACTGCAGATATTCTGGCCCCCCCCCGTGGCTAGGCTATATGGGAGGAATTTTTTGGTGTGAAAGGGATGACAGCTATCAAAATGCAAGTATTGCTGGTGTTTGGTTGGTTTAATGTGGACAGAGGTGTGGGTAGAGCCATCAGACAATAGGAGGTCAACATACTGGACTGGCTAACACAATTACTTATAAAAATGGTCACACTACCAATATGTTTTCAAATTGTTATAGCACAGAAACTGTATGTTTCAAAACATGGGTTCAAGTGCAAACTATATCTACTGACTCCCCTCGAGAAGTCCTAGAAGTTTGTAACTGGTATTTCCAAACACCCTGTATAAAAATATCTGAGTATTATTCGTGTTTTCATTTAAAGTGGACAGTTTCAAAAGATGTAGCTGGGCTCTTAAGGTATGTCATACTTCTTAGCTTAGTCAGTACTATGTAAAGTGACTGTTGTACAAACTGATGTAATCTCGATAGTTTTGCTTAAAAAATGTTGTCTATTGATATAACTCTGTTCCATATTATGTATTCAGTAGAGGTAGATTATTTGAGATATCTAAATGTTTTTAATTAGGCAGCTAATGAATCTCAAAGATTTTGCCTGTTATCGATATTGATACAGGCAAGATATTGCTTCCAGGAATTCCAAGATCACATCAAAATCTCTACAGTGGTCCCTCATGCTAGTCCATACATACAAAAAGAAGTGAGCAGGTGACTTCAGTTTGTATATGTAGAGGAAGAAAATTTAATAAAACATTTTTAATGTACTTACTAAAATAGGAGTACAACTTATGTTTTATTTTTGCATGCAGTAGTGTTTGTCTATTACGCTTTTGACAGATGATGTGTGCTATATATGTTCAGATGGCAAAAGATATTTTTTATGTTATATAATAACAATTTAATGAGTTTCAGAGTTTTGCTTTACTTGTACTGTGAAACCTTGCTTCTTGCCAAGTTTCATTACTCAAGCTCAATGGGAAGTGCCCTATAGGTTTTTATTAGTGAGTTTTCGAGTATCATAATATGTAACATAAATGACTCAATCTTTTGACAGCATTGACTTAGCAGTTTAATTTGTTTAGTGCCAAGGGGCAATAGAGTTTAGTACGTGACATCAGTCTGAACTTGATAATGGTACGCCAAAATGTTCTAGAGAAAAAGTGGTTTTAAAAGACTGACGGATGGATGGATATGAAATGACACAAAAATTATTTTTTTCAAGTGATATAATTGCAAATTAACAATTTTCAGATTTTTTTTTCTCTACTTGTACTCTGAAACCTTGTCCTCTGCAAAATTTCAGGGTTCTAGGTCAACAGGAAGCACCCTGCAGGTCTTGATGTGTGACTTTTCGAGTATCAAAATATGTGACATAAATGGCTGTATCTTTTGATTGCATTGACTTAGAAGCTTACAATTTTTACACTGCTAAGGAACCATAGACCGTAGTATGTGGCATAAATTTTAACTCTTCCAGAGAAAAAGTGTCTACAAGTGCCAAAATATATGACGTAAATGGCTGTATCTTTTGATGAAGTGACGTACAAGCTTAAAATTTTTACTCCTCTAAGGGACCGTAGGCCTTAATATGTGATTTAAATTTGAACTTGATACATCTCCCTGTTTGTGAAAAGAAGGTTCATAGTTGGGGTAGCAGACAGACAGACAACAAAGCGATCCTGTAAGGGTTCCATTTTTACAGATTGAGTCATGGAACTCGAAAAATTAACAAAGTTGTATGTTGATGCCATATAAGCTGGGTTATTTTGTAGATGGCATATGTTATTAAATAATTGCATTGTATTCAAACAAGTAGCAAATATACACTTCAAAGAGCTATTTGGCATGGTGGTTATCACACTAGTTACATCCTATAGTCCATAGGGTTCCCTTTGTCTTACCAATATTCCTTGTGTTGTGTGTGACCAAGAACATAGCTGTTGTATGTTATTCATTTCTAAGGAAGTTACAATCAGTTGTCTTCATATTTCTGACTATGCCAGCTAGTATGTAACATCGCAGTTCTCATAATGAAAATGAACATCAGTTAGCTTGATAATTTTATGATACAATTTTGGCCAGACAGTGTGGTGAACATTACAATGGATTTTTGATTTTAGCACTTGCTAATGGACAAAAAATGTACAAGATGGTAGATGCATATGTATGTCACAGTTACTAGTGTTAGATTTGTGTATAACGTGTATGCATATACATACTATAATATCTTTAGAAATATTTTATTTTTGACTGTTTCACTTAGATACAGTGACTGAATGGTATACCATAACTATTTTGCCGTAGATAGGATATTATACATTTTATGCATATATAGGTGAATTTAAGATTTTTGCTTGACCAAAACTGGTTGTCTGAAAATATTTGTAAGGGTGTTGGCAGCAACACACAGTGTCTACTGTGTTGAATGGTGGGGGAGCAAGTGTAGACTTGTCAAGATGATCATTTTGTTCTCCTCATACAGGATGTGCAGATTCACTAGTGGGAAAAAGGAACAAATTCACCAATGCTCATGTTACAACCAGACTCATTTACTGATGTTGTAGAGTACACAACACTACTCCAGGCACATGCTCAGCAGGCAGGAAGGATGCTGAACACTTGGTCCTTGATGACAGTGCATTATCAGAACTTAAGCAGTGGCCCACCTGGCTCAAGAGTGAAGCGTTCTTGCTGGGTAGTCAGCTCTGATGGCAGTTGGTGCTGAGTCTGTGCTGGCAGTACAGCTATACCCCTCAGCCGCACGGTGAGTGGGTTGTGTCAACAGTGTGCCGATCAACAAGGCAATGTCCTCCAGGCAGTTAACTGCAGCCCCCAATCTTTGGCAGGAATTATCTGGTGAGGGCTGTTGTTAAGTGATTTTGTGGGTAGTAGGGACACAGTTCAACACTCAGGCCCTTCATTGCCCAATGCAAGAAAATATAGCAAATGGTCCTGTTGAGCATTGTGAAATGACATTAGCAGTTAGGTGGTTGCACCAGTTGACAGTGACTGAGTGATGATGTTCCTTCATACCACATGGCAGTAGCATGCTTTATAGTGATTACCAACATGATCCTCTTTGCCATCTGGCTAGGCAGTATTTATATGTTCCCTTGCCTGACACATCATCATGTACACATCTCAGATGTCATGTAGTCACATTGTCATAATGTTGAAATGTTGTAGATTATCGTAATACTCCTGATTGCCAGATAAGTGATAACACCAATGTACTAGTGCCAAATGGTGTGGCATAATTCTAAAACAGCTGCTTGCTGCAGTTACCCAATCATCAGTGATGACCTACAACAGCTAGCTAGTGCTGTTACATTCCTCCCCCCTTTGAGAAATTTGGCCTTTGAATTCCATGCTGCCGCACAACATGTAACTATTTAAATGATGATTTTTTATTTCAACAAAGTTTCTGCTGGGCATACATCCTACGTTTACACTGAGTCTTTAGCTATCTGTTTACACTTAGCACATTGTTCCTTATTTATAGTGAGCACAATTCCTTATGTGCACTGATAGTACCAACAGTATAATCTGTTCAAGCAGGCTATATTTGTGTACCACTAATAGTCTCCTGGGCATTTAGGTACTTGTTCAGCACAGTGTGGATGTGGATGGCTTTCTACTGTTGATAGTCGTAGGCCGTGCAGGCTGTGATCAGGTCCAAGTTGTCCATGGTGGAGGTACCAATAAATGTTTCTCAATAGTGGTGGGTGTGTTGAAAAAATTATCCCATATTCATGCAGCCATTTTGAACTGTTACCATCTTGTCTAGAAAGGTGTCAGGTTGGAACATATGGAGGCATTTTTTCCAACATTCAGCATCCTAGATTGTAGATTCAATAACTACAGCAGAAAGCACGTACCATTCAATATGATGATCCCTGTTATCACTGCTGGTAGCAAGAAGGATGAGCTGAAAATGTCACAAGTTCCATTCAGTATGTGGTCCACTATCCCATAGCTCTAAATATTCCATCTCACTGGGACACCCTTGAGCTTAGCTGGTGGTGACCATGACGACAGGTTCCAATACAGAGTATACTCAGTTAGGTCCTATCTTCTAGACGTGGAGACAGGGGCCAAGAATTACAGATGAGCATTCCCTCATAGGAGTCTTCACAAGAAATAGGTTGTTTCACGTGTCTCCATGAGTGTTTGTACTATGTGGAGGAACAATCTGTAATTCACTCCATTTGGCATATCATTTCTTATTGGGTGTAAGTAGTAAAATTTCTTCTGTTTTCGGGCACTTAAATTTACCTAATGTTTTCTGGGATATCACAGAAGAAAATCATGTAAAGTTCTTAGCCTTAAATCTTGATAAAAGTTTCCATTGGAAGATGCACATTGGCTACATAGCAAATAAACTTAACAGCTTAGCATTTTGCAATTTGTATTTTGCCAGGTGTCACAAACATATACACCAGAATTATAATCTGTCACTGGTACTTCAAATCAGTGATTCATTCTGTCATAATTTTCTGGGGAAATTCAGGAAATGTTGTGAGGCTCCTAGTACTACAAAATAAAATAATTATAAACATGTGTGTTAACAAACATTGTGTATCCGGTTGACCACTGTTAAAAAAATTAAAAAATACCATCTATTCCCTCCCTTTACATATCTAAGATGTTTTTATTACTGTATATGAGGGTAGCCTGAAAAGTAATGCATCCAAATTTTTTTACATGAAAATAGCTTTTTAAGTAAAACAAACGTTATTATAGTCTACACCTTTGTTCTTTATGCATTCTCAACTTGGCCGCATCCAATTTTCATGCCTTTCCAGGACTTCACCTCAATAGCGATGAAGCAGTACCAGCAGACATGGAGGTTGTAACTCCATTAGTGAAGTCAGACATTGTACAGTGACAATATTAACAGTTTAGTCTCTCATTGGGGTAATGTGCTTGTCATCATTTGACTAGGTTGAGAAATAAATATGTAGACATGTAGAAAAAGATGCTGGTGTTAATAACATTTGTTTTATTTGAAAAGCTTAAAGAGTTTTCACTTAAAAAATTTGAAGGCATTAGTTTTCAGCATGCTCTTATAAAAACCAGCATACAATAAGCTCTTTCCATTTTGATCACGACTACAGCATTTGCCATAGAGAGAATTTTAACTCCCAATATACCATTTAAAACTCTATGCCTAAACAGCAGCGTGTATGGGATTAAAAATTTACAGTAAAATACAGTATTTAACTAGGATCTTGATTCACTGAAAACATTACTCTTTACTCTTCTCGTGGAAAAGTGTCATTACTCTATTGAAGAATTCATTAAGGGCAGTTTCACAATGTGAACAACATAATTCTACATTTTATTTTTGTGCACTGGAAACTGTATTATGTGTTTGAGTAGCAGTGTTTCACAAATGTGTATGAAATAGTATAAACGTTTGTACCTATGGTAAAAAAATGTTTCTTATTGTAAATCTTGGCATGTCCCCTATACATCAAATCAAATGATTTGAAAATTGTATGTTGTGAGATGAATAACACACATTTCCATATCACTGAGTATGGGTGTACTGTGTTACATTCATACCAGCCACTGGTACATGCTATGGGTACCCAGCCCATCAAATGGAGACATGCACACTCTGTACTAACCTCCACAGTGGTGATATGATGAGAAAAAGGACCTGAGCTCTCTTCCAAGTTTGCAGTTACTTTCAAAGTGACTTTTGAATCTTCCTGTTCCTGTCTCAACCCTGCAAGAAACTGTTCTGGTGGTAGTCATTGGAGTGAGATATCCCCGAACTTCACAGTGAAGGGCTTCCAGCAGTGCTGTCACTTCAATGCAAGCATTGGCCATGATCTCTGTCAAAGTATGCAAGGATCTTGCTGAAATTGATCAGGTGTTGAGTGCATCTGGTCATATCCAAATAACATCTATGGTTTGATTTATTGTATCAGCAGAGCCTTTATCATGACCAGTCAGTGTAACAGCTAATTCTCTCAATTTTTTGGTGTTATTCAGTATACCACATTCTGTATTTGGTAATGGTTAGGTATTCTATGTCATTGCGATGCTGTTCCCTGCTTCTCCACCCATGTTTTATTCAGTTACTGTACTGCACTGCATAATGGTTTTATCTACAGGACAATCGCCTCTCTGAACTGCAGAGGTGATACAGCACCACCAATATGACAACACCTCTTCTGGCCACAGTGAAAAGATATACTGTAGAGAGAGTGGATTGGCTGATTCTGAATGTGCACATTTTTTGGTTTATGTGGACAATGGTTCAAGTGCCAGATGGCCCTGCACTGATGGCACACAGGAGGATCATGGTGGACCCATGTGGTAAAACTGGGAGCATGCAGTACTGCAAAACTCAGCATGCCACTCATACATGACTTCATGTCCATCCAGTAGTGCTCACAAAGAGCCATAGAGCATCGTTTATGTCTGCACATGTGCGACGAAAAATAATAATACTTACAAAATAACATGATGTACCATTGTAAAAAGAGGTAGATGTGCTGTGAAAGTCATATGTCTGATTAGATACAAAATCAAGTAGGTTTCTGTAACAGATTTTCAGCAAATAATTGATAACAATTATAATTTTATACCCACAAAAAACATTGACCCATCTGTTTATAATACACTTTGATGCACATCAACTGAGGTAATATATGTTTGATTGAATATATAAATAATCAGGATGTATTGGCAAATGTTCATAATATTTATATTATAAGAATTGTAACAATATTATGAAAAGGCAACTCACCATGTAGCGGAGATGCTGAGTCACTCAAAAGGAAAGTTGCTACTCACCATATAGCAGAGATGCTGAGTCGCAACTGAGTAGCAACTTTCCTTTTCATAATATTGTTACATTCCATTCTGGATTTCCTGTTGTTTGAGTATATTATAAGAATTGTATGTTTAATTGTCAATCTTAATTAATTATTCAGTATTTTGTATCAATTTGCCAATAAATTAAATATGGTTAGATATGCCAGAATGAGATTTTCACTCTGCAGCGGAGTGTGCGCTGATATGAAACTTCCTGGCAGATTAAAACTGTGTGCCCGACCGAGACTCGAACTCGGGACCTTTGCCTTTCGCGGGCAAGTGCTCTACCAACTGAGCTACCGAAGCACGACTCACGCCCGGTACTCACAGCTTTACTTCTGCCAGTATCCGTCTCCTACCTTCCAAACTTTACAGAAGCTCTTCTGCGAAACATGCAGAACTAGCACTCCTGAAAGAAAGGATACTGTGGAGACATGGCTTAGCCACAGCCTGGGGGATGTTTCCAGAATGAGATTTTCACTCTGCAGCGGAGTGTGCGCTGATATGAAACTTCCTGGCAGATTAAAACTGTGTGCCCGACCGAGACTCGAACTCGGGACCTTTGCCTTTCGCGGGCAAGTGCTCTACCAACTGAGCTACCGAAGCACGACTCACGCCCGGTACTCACAGCTTTACTTCTGCCAGTATCCGTCTCCTACCTTCCAAACTTTACAGAAGCTCTTCTGCGAAACATGCAGAACTAGCACTCCTGAAAGAAAGGATACTGTGGAGACATGGCTTAGCCACAGCCTGGGGGATGTTTCCAGAATGAGATTTTCACTCTGCAGCGGAGTGTGCGCTGATATGAAACTTCCTGGCAGATTAAAACTGTGTGCCCGACCGAGACTCGAACTCGGGACCTTTGCCTTTCGCGGGCAAGTGCTCTACCAACTGAGCTACCGAAGCACGACTCACGCCCGGTACTCACAGCTTTACTTCTGCCAGTATCCGTCTCCTACCTTCCAAACTTTACAGAAGCTCTTCTGCGAAACATGCAGAACTAGCACTCCTGAAAGAAAGGATACTGTGGAGACATGGCTTAGCCACAGCCTGGGGGATGTTTCCAGAATGAGATTTTCACTCTGCAGCGGAGTGTGCGCTGATATGAAACTTCGGTAGCTCAGATGGTAGAGCACTTGCCCGCGAAAGGCAAAGGTCCCGAGTTCGAGTCTCGGTCGGGCACACAGTTTTAATCTGCCAGGAAGTTTCATGGTTAGATATGCTTGAATTCTGAAACAGCAGGCAATTTACTATAAGAAAGAGATGCCACACATGTGTACAATAATTATTCAATGCACAAAAAGAAAAGACTGAAAATGATCATTGCAATTAAAATATGTATTTATACAACTTTGATTTGTGGTCAAACTACTTGATGTAGAATCAAGTGTGACGTTTCCAATGCTTCTGATGATACATCTAGTTTTAAAATTGAACTGTTGTGTAAAAAGTTGTAAATAATGCATAAAAAGCTGTAAGTAAGGCTGCTAACTGCTCAGAGTCATGAAATGTTATAGATGCTTGGAATTTCCACAGAAAGGTGGACTGAATTATAAAAATGTAGCAGCACATTGTTCATTCACACTTGCTTGGACAGACTTGAAGAGGCAGGACCTACGCTGTTCTTGGTGGTGATCAAGCTGCATGCTTTTAAAACATGCAAGTTTTTATTTATATTGGTCATAAGACAGAAATATTCTGTGCAGTAGCGGAGTGGCGACTTAAAGAAAAATCAGCAGTGGTGAGCATTCTAATTTATACTGATGATCCAAAACATTATGCTGACCT
This sequence comes from Schistocerca gregaria, assembly GCF_023897955.1. Taxonomy (NCBI): domain Eukaryota; kingdom Metazoa; phylum Arthropoda; class Insecta; order Orthoptera; family Acrididae; genus Schistocerca; species Schistocerca gregaria. The sequence goes on along the minus strand of NC_064921.1, from coordinate 399,195,826 downwards.
GCCTAATAGCTTATTTGTCCACCTTTGGAATAAAATACATCACTTATTCTGCCTATCACAGATCTGGCAGTTTGTTGGTAGGTACATGGAGGTATGTGGCATTAGAAGTCTACGTACAGGTCATGTAATGACCTCTGATTTGTGTACACAATGATGGCACCTGTTAGTTACCCAGATGGGTTCCATTGGAGGTACACTATGTGATCAAAAGTATCCAGACACCTAGCTAAAAATTACTTAAAAGTTCATGGTGCCTCCTTCGGTAATGGTGGAATTCAATATGGTGTTGGTCCACCCTTAGCCTTGATGACAGCTTCCACTCTCGCAGACATCAGGTGCTGGAAAGTTTCTTGGGGAATGGCAGCCCATTCTGCAGGGAGTGCTGCACTGAGGAGAGGTATCAATATTGGTTGGTGAGGCCTGGCACAAAGTCAGCATTCCAAAACATCTCAAAGATGTTCTGTAGGAGTCAGGTCAGGACTCTGTGGAGGCCAGTCCATTACAGGTATGCTACTGCCGTGTAACCACTCCACTATAGGCCGTGCATTATGAACAGGTGCTTGATCATGCTGAAAGATGCAATCGCCATCCTGAACCGCTCTTCAAGAGTGGGAAGCAAGAAGTTGCTTAAAACATCAATGTAGGCCTGTGCAGTGATAGTGCCATGCAAAACAACAAGGGGCACAAGCCCCCTCCATGAAAAACATGACCACACCATAACACCACCGCCTTTGAATTTTACTGATGGCACTACACACACTGAGAGATGACATTCACCAGGCATTCGTCACACCCACGCCCTGCCATCGGATCACCACTTTATTTACCATGATTCGTCACTCCACACAAGGTTTTTCCACTTTCCAATCACCTAATGTTTGCTCCTTACACCAAGCGAGGTGTCGTTTGGCATTTACTGGTGTGATACGTGGCTTATGTGCAACCACTAGAGCATGAAATCCAAGTTTTCTCACCTCATGCCTAACTGTTATAGTACTTGCAGTGGATCCTGATGCAGTTTGGAATTCCTGTGTGCTGGTCTGGATACTGCCTATTACACATTACAACCCTCTTCAATAGCCGGTGGCATCTGGCAATCAACAGACAAGGTTGGCCTGTACGCTTTTGTGCTGTACATGTCCCTTCATGTTTCCAATTCACTGTCACATCAGAAACACTGGACCTATGGATGCTTAGGAGTGTGAAAATATCATATACAGATGCATGACACATGTGACACCCAGTCACCCGACCCAGTTCAAAGTCCGTGAGTTCCGCACAGTACCCCATTCTGCTGTCTCACAAAGTCTAATGGCTACAGAGGTTGCTGATATGGAGTACCTGGCAGAAGGTGGCAGCACAAAGCACCTAATATGAAAAACGTATGTTTTTGGAGGTGTCCATATACTTTTGATCACATAGTGTACATCAAGCAGATTTGGTTGCCAAGACATCTACTTGTAATGCACCTCAAACTACTGTAGTGTTATTCTGGCTCTGAGACATGGACAATTATACTACTGAAAGATGACATTGCTGTCAGGGAAGACATCAAACATGAATAGATACAGGTGGTTCGCAGCTATCAGCATGTCTTCGATTATTACCACAGGTCCCATGCAAGCCCAGGAGAATGTTTTCCATAGTAGATACTGCTCGCACCAGTATGCTTCCTTGGCACACCACACATTTTGAGCCACCATTCACCTAAATGATGACATTTTTTGGGACAACCATTGACATAGTGTAGCAAAACTGTGATTCACCCATAGAACCGATATGTTTTTGGTAATCAGCAGTCGAATCCCAATGCTCCTGTGCCCACTGATAATGTCACTGGGTCAACATGTGAACACGAATGAGTGGTCTGCTGTGGCACTTCATGTTCAACAGTGTGCAATAAATGGTGTGTCCTAAAGCAATTGTCCATATACCAGCATTATGCTCCTTCAGCAGAGGTGCCACAGATCACCCTCTGTCCTACTTTACAGAGCCGACAAGCCTCCGAACCCCACATTCTTTGAATTACTGTGGACTTACTACCATTTACGACCTAGTTGTAGTTTCACTGTCGTGCTACCTCTTTCCATTGATGCTCATGACAGTAGCATGTGAACATTCATCAGCTTCACCATTTTCGAGATACTCGTTCACAGGCTCTTTATAATAACAATCTGCCTTTTGTCAAAGTCACATATCTCAGTCTATTTTCTCATTTGCAGTCCATATCTTCGCTAGAGTGATCGCCTGCCCATGTCTGCTCTACTTACATATTTTTGCTATCGCATCACATGCCTGCAATACCACTAGGCAGCATCCAACATTGCACTGGGCATTGGCCATAATGTTTTGGCTTATCAGTGTATTCTTCCAGTAGTATGGCAGAGCTTGCATATTTTGCATTAACCTTGTTCATACTTAGAGTCATCTGATACTGAATCGAACTCTGACTCTTTGTAGGGAGTCTGTACATTTCAGCACAAATTAATACTTATAATCAGTCCATCATATGACTGTTGGATTTTTTGTGTTGATCCTAACTTTGAACAATTTTAAGCTGTGGAGACATGCTGTGTTACCTATTATTTTAATTATATAGTGATTTTATTACACACTATATTGGAGGCTCAAGCTATTTAAATCTGCTTAACTTTGCTGATGATTTTAATCATCATTCTGCATTTATGTTTGATAAGCAGAGTAAACTATTGTTATTGAACACTACAAACTGTAATTATTTAGAGTACTGCAGGTATATTCAACTGAACATTGTTTAATCTGATACATACATCAAGAACAATTTATTATTTTATTTACAAAATGCACACGCATATGTTTGACAGCACCCTCTAAAGACAATGCAGAGACAGAGCCAAACAACTTCTATTTCAAAATATTTTACTGTGCAAGTCGCATCATCCCAGATGGAACCATTGCTTGCCATCACCTGTGGGCTTGCCCTGAGGAGTGGTGCCCCAACCATGACCTAGGGAACTTCATATAGCTTGCACAACCATGGTGTTAGTAGGGAGTTTCAGTTTAATATTAATGAGTAGGTTCATCTTAATGACATGACAAGGCATCTGGTACCATGTGAAGAATTTCTTTATCTTACCTTATGAGCTATATAGGCAGATTAACATTATCCACAGCAGTGTGACTTTTGGCATATGTACCTTCTTGCCACTCTAGTGCTTTCATGTTGGCTTTCTCCATTTGATCCCATATTGCTTGGAAACTTTTCACAAAATCTTACACAGCTGACATACTCTTCTCAATCGATGATTTCACCGCAATGATTTCACCGTCTGGAAAGGTGAGAGCATCTTCTGACCGTGGAGTACCTTGTATGCCAAGAGCCCCACACTCCTGTGCATCTTCATGTTTTCATGTTATAGGCAGCATCTTCTCTATAGTCCAATGCACATGTTAGATTTTGCAATTGGTCTGTGGATTCAAAGCACTTGTTCTCAGTTTATGGATCCACATTAACGGACATAATTGCTTCACTAACTCAGACATGGAATTGGATCCCTTGACCCATAATTAGTGCTTCTTGGGTTCAAATCTTCAATAATTAGTGTTTAACCATAGCCTGTGGTGCTGTTTCAGTCAGCTGACTAAGTAATTAGATAGTAATTTTCAGTGACCCAGCAGTCTCTGTATTATCTCCATGACCTGCTAATCCAAAATCATTTGTTTGCTTCAGTACTTCAGCTCACAAAACAGCCAGTACAACTATTCATGGTCCCACATCGTTTACTTAGATAACAGACTATCATCAATACTGAACTGCAGTTTGGACACAAACTGGTTGTGCTTTTTTTGCCATTTTGCTGATAATACATGTACATGCAGTACAGTGTGCGCTTTACAGCTTAGGGCATCTGCAATATCATATGTCTTACTCAGATGATGCATATTGCTGAAATCTAATTTACTAAGTGTAAGTGCCCACAGTGTCAAACTTTGTAGCCACCTTAACTCTGTCATGCCGTAAATTAGAGTTAACGTCTCCATTTTTGTGGGGGAGTAATTTTCCTCAGCTTTGTCCAACTATCTTGAGGTGAATTCCAAAGGATGCTCTGACTTGAAACACACCCAACTGTGTGATTACTTGTATCATGGTTTTAAACTCACGATGTTCCATCTAACAAATGCTGAAATGTGACTGGTGCTTTCTTTAATTCAAATGGCATACACCAATACTGATGTTGGCGAGATGGAACAGAAACTCTGTTTTCAGATAATCGTGTAGTGCTACTTCCATCTGAGGCCAGTCAATCTGTAGATCTGTTGTCGTAAAATATCTGCATTGTTTCAACTTATCCAATGTTTGTATAAATGTGTGTGTCAATAACTGTATGTTTATTCAGGTATCTCTTCATAACAAAACTAATAGGTGTTTATTTCATCAGTGCTCTTTTTCGGTTCAACCACTACTGGTAAATGCAATAGACTAGTACTTTATTGAGTGATCCCATCTCGTAACTGCTGGTTGATAAACTCCTTCGCACATTGATGGTGATAGTATACCTAATAAAGTTTTTGATATACAGGCAATCCATTGCCAATTGGGACTTTGTGTTGTATCACTGGAGTGACTGGTATGGCTTCAGGAGGAGTAAAGAAATCTTCATGTTCCACTAGTAATACTTCCATGTTTTTTTTCCACTCACTTGTCTGAATGAGTTCCTTACCTACGTAATCAAGCCTTCTTGCCATAAAACTCTCAATTGGCTATCAGTAATCTTTTAAATGACGCCTCATATGTGATTTCAAAAGCACCAGCCCAGATGGGCACTACCCAATTCCTGTCTAAGTCATGTATCCACACCTCAATCTGATGCATGAAATGCCTCATCTTATCCAGCTATTCCCCCCCCCCCCCCCCCCCCCCTAGTGCCTCCACACATAATATATTGAAAAGCATATTGGCTCCTAAATATACGCAGACTAGCATTCCTCTCCAGTCTCAGTATCACAATGTAGAGGTTGCTTATGCAGAACCAGACCTCCATGAAAGCCTGGAAGTACCTCTCATCTACCAGAAAACTCAATACAGGTTATCTCAGTGAATCTACATTACTCGCACCTTGACAGATCCTACTTTTTGTTATTAATTGAGAAGAGGCCCCATAGATGTAAAAGCAGGTGGTTATGATAGGGATACTAAGAAATAAACTCCACCTCTTGAGCAGTTCTATGTAAATAAAATTCTGAAGTGAAGGCTTCAGCTAACTCCCAGGCATCGGAACTAAAATGGAAAAAAAAAAACTAGTACTCAAAGAAGTGTTACCTACTATGAAGTCTAAATTTCTGGTGTAACAGTCTTTTCTGGTGGCACATTGATGTGAGCTTAATTGACCGACTGCAAGCATTCGGCACATGACTCAGCCAGCTCTCATTGGTGGGAACTGTCCACAGTGATTCCTGGGTTGGTTTAAATAGTCACTCTTCAGGACGTAATGAGCTGCCCCCTAGTCACTCATGACTGGATGGACACATGTTCTGTCAAATGTTTTTTTTATCCCAGTCTTTGATCACAATATAAAGTCCTTCGACAATGACTGGTTTCAGTCAGTAATGACCATCTTCAGAAATACAATATAAAAAACATACAACTAGTGGGCAGTCTATCTTTCAAAGCAATACAGTATTTCATATCATGATATACTCTCATACAAACTGGGAAATGTACAGATAAAATAAGATAAAACATACCTGTTCTACACCATCTCCTAATGTGAGAAAGCCATAATGCCACTGTCAAAACATATAAATACACGTAGCAAAGCATAGTCACGTAGAACTAAAATATGGTGTAAAATAGGCCACGTCATTCCCACAGTCATTTTGCAACTGGCATTACTGTACAAAACATACTGAAGTGCAGTAACTATCAGAAATATGTTTGCCTATTTGCTTCATAGATGCCACTACTGCAGACTTAGATGCATTCTTCATTTATGTAAGAACCATAATGTGATGAAAATACATTAGGTAAAATACAAGTAGCAGACTTTTAAATTTTGATAATTATTATAGAAATTAACTGTGATAAAACAAAAGAAGATTACAGTTAACCATATAAAGTTATTTACAGGAAATATATAAAGATAATAGGTGTGACACTTTTATGGTGAATTTACAGTCAAAAATAAAATTACATAATACACTGCCTATAGCAACCTATATATTACCCATGAAAGATAAAATGTCTATATGACAAAATAACTGTACAGAAGAAAAGACAGATTGGTGATCAGCTCCCTCTGTTGGGTCAGCTGCCAGGATGTTCCATAGGTGCACCATGATCGTAAGAATGTAACCACTAGAGGTTTTTTTGTACATCGTGATATGTCTCCCACAGAATAGGTTTATGCAACATCCAAAAAGTCAATAAATAAAATTATATAGTCTGGCCATACACTCCATGAATAGATAGGGTATAATCAGTTACAGGATTAGAGTGACGAATGTATGGAAGTAAAGCAAATTCATATTGTTCTTGACATAAATCAGCAACAAGGCTAGATATAAATAAGTGGGGCATTAAGTGGTTATTGTAGTATGTTATCAAACAAAGCAAAGTTGGCGTTGGACACAAAATCACTTTGCCTTTGAGTGCCTTTGTTTTTTGTCTTTGTAAATCTCCAACTCCTCCAACAAATCAAGAATACAACTCTTCTCTGCCCTGTGTAGAACACACACACAATTCTCAGTATTCCCTATAGAGTGGTCAGTTTCTGCTAAATCCACTTACAATGCAGTTTTGTTATGTGCCTTTAAATGCTCCTTGAATCTTACTTTAAAAGAATGTCCAGATTGACTGATATAAAATTTGCCACAACTACTACAAATGACCTGGTAAACCCCAGAATGATCAAAGTTATCAGAATTATTACTCAAATTATGTTTACATGGAGTTTAAAAGTTTTGTTAACTTGAAAACCACATCTAACCTTAGATTTCCTGAAACACTTTTCTATTTGATGGGAAATTTTTCCATAAAATTTCATTGGAATAGTTTTCAGTTTTTCTTTATTACTTCTTTTTTTCTGGTTAATTATTGGTCTGCATACTATTTATATTCTGTTTTTTATCATATTGTATGGGCACATAACATCATTTTCAGAATAATCGTTGGCTACTGCAATTTGCATTAAGATACTAAGTTCTTGGCATATTTCATGGTAATCAGAACAGTTAGTGGATCATTGAGGTGAAAAAGGCCCTTTTATATCATGGCGGATGGCATGATTTGGCATCAGTAACAGTATCTGTAAATGTAGGCTTTTCCGAAAATCAAAAGTTTATGTCTGTTATCAACTTTCTTAATAGTAAGGTCTAAATAGTTAATTGAGCTAGCTTCTTCTACTGCTGTAGTAAAAGCTATTTTTTGGTGGATGCTGCCTATGGCTTGAGCAAATGTGATAACCTCATTCTCGTCACCCTTTAAGAGTAACAAGATATCATCGACATAATGTTTATAATATACAGGGTGAGTCACTAACTATTGCCACCTAGAATATCTCTGAAAATATGATAGCAGCTGAAAAATTTGCAGGACAATGGGGGCCATAATATGACATTGGTTTTTTGTTGCTAGATGGGGTCACTTCATAAATATGAAGGTCAACTTTGTTATTTTAAATGGGATGCCATAGTTTGGTACTTATTTTCTGATAGCAGCTATCAATTTGAATCCAATGATGAGTACCCACAAGGTCTTCGAGGGCCAACAAAGGTCAAAAAGGTGGTATGAACGTCCATTTACAGAAGCTATTCGAAATGATGACAATTGGTATCAGTACCGTGCTGCAATCTTCTTATCAGGGATTGAGTGGTATTCCTTATCACTCTGGCACTTATCAAACACATGCTCTGACAATTCTCTCTCGTATATCATGAAAATTGTAAATATTTGGCGAATATGGCATATCCATCTAACGTGCCATTGACATGTAAACACCATTTGACACTAATAGAAATGGTAAGACAAGTATTGTCGAATCAAGCAAATGTGAATGATATATTCCTATATATATATATATATAGATATAGTGTGAATTAGTGAAGGTCAGTAGTAGGAGGAACAAGACTTCTGGTCAGGTGAATACAGGGTTATAAATACAAAATCAAATAGGGGTAATGCAGGAGTAGGTTTAATCATGAATAAAAAAATAGGAGTGCGGGTAAGCTTCTACAAACAGCATAGTGAACGTATTATAGTGGACAATATAGACACGAAGCCCATGCCTATTACAGTAGTACAAGTTTATATGCCAACTAGCTCTGCAGATGACGAAGAAATTGAACAAATGTATGATGAGATAAAAGAAATTATTCAGGTAGTGAAGGGAGACGAAAATTTAATAGTCATGGGTGACTGGAATTTGACACTAGGAAAAGGGAGAGAAGGAAACATAGTAGGTGAATATGGATTGGGGCTAAGAAATGAAAGGGGAAGCCGTCTGTTAGAATTTTGCACATAGCTAACACTTGGTTCAAGAATCATAAAAAAAGGTTGTATACATGGAAGAACCCTGGAGATACTAAAAGGTATCAGATAGATTATATAATGGTAAGACAGAGATTTAGGAACCAGGTTTTAAATTGTAGGATATTTCCAGGGGCAGATGTGGACTCTGACCTCAATCTATTGGTTATGAACTGTAGATTAAAACTGAAAGAACCAGAGGTTGTACAGAGTTTCAGGGACAGCATAAGGGAACAATTGACAGGAATGGGGGAAAGAAATACAGTAGAAGATGAATGGGTAGCTCTGAGGGACGAAGTAGTGAAGGCAGCGGAGGATCAAGTAGGTAAAAAGACGAGGGCTATTAGAAATCCTTGGGTAACAGAAGAAATAATGAATTTAATTGATGAAAGGAGAAAATATAAAAATGCAGTAAATGAAGCAGGCAAAAAGGAATACAAACGTCTCAAAAATGAGATCGATAGGATGTGCAAAATGGCTAAGCAGGCATGGCTATAGGACAAATGTAAGGATATAGAGGCTTATCTCACTAGGGGTAAGATAGATACAGCCTACAGGAAAATTAAAGAGACCTTTGGAGAAAAGAGAGCTACTTGTATGAATATGAAGAGCTCAGATGGAAACCCAGTTCTAAACAAAGAGGGGAAAGCAGAAAGGTGGAAGGAGTATATAGAGGGTCTATACAAGTGCGAGGTACTTGAGGACAATATTATGGAAATGGAAGAGGATGTAGATGAAGATGAAATGGGAGATACGATACTGCGTGAAGAGTTTGACAGAGCACTGAAAGACCTGAGCTGAAACAAGGCCCCCTGAGTAGACAACATTCCATTGGAACTACTGACGGCCTTGGGAGAGCCAGTCCTGACAAAACTCTACCATCTGATAAACAAGATGTATGAAACAGGTGAGATACCCTAAGACTGCCATCAGTACTGGATACAACACTCCAGTTCATTTCTTTGAAGAGTTTCCTAAAACAATCCATTTTTGGCTTATTGAACTCAATTTAGGAGATTTTGTATCCTGAACAGCTTAACATTCAAGAAAAGAAATTACATGTTGTCATCCGAGAAGCCTTTGAGTAGTTGGGAAGAGGTAACTAAATTGTATTATAAGGTTAGTAAGTGCAATTAATTCTTACTGGAAGAGTTTTTAAGAAAATTTACCGTAACATTGAAATCAACACCTTTTTAAATATGTTAAATAGGGAATAAACTTCAAGGTGCTTTATGAACACATTAAAATTATCTGCAGGTGTTTGGTATGCCCTTTCTATTAGGAAGTATGTATTAGAAAACTCTGGTTCTGTTGCACAGGCTTCCATATGTTGCTCTTGCCAACATTTACAGATGTTCACTAATTTTTTTTTTTTTTTTTTTTTTTTTTTTTTTTTTTTTTTTTTTGACAACTCCTCCTTTCTCCATTTCTGCTCTACAGAACTGAAATGCTAAACTAAATCCTGCAACAATTAAGGCATCTATACCACTGCATCAGACAGTGGAAAATCCAAGATGGAATGTAACAATATTGTGAAAAGGAAAGTTGCTACTCACCATATAGCAGAGATGCTGAGTTGCAGACAGGTGCAACAAAAAAACTGTCACAGATATAGCTCTCAGCCGGTAAGGCCGTCATCAAAATTAAATGACAAACACACGCTCACATGAATGCAACTCACACATACATACCATACACATATACCAGAGTATACATGATGTTTAGAGAGACATATTGTGTCACCTGGATTGATGAGTCTAATTCATCATCCTTACAAAGTGATCCTAAATCCTCTTGCCACCTTGCCCAGTCCAGTACTAGGTTTAAAAATGGTGGTGACATGGTATTCCAATCCTAGTTCGTTTTGCAAACATTGGCCTACACCTCTAACAACGGCGAAACTTACTTTCTCTTTACCGACTTCCCTACATTCTTACTTTCCAATTTATTGCTTAATGTTGTGCCCTGTCTATAACAACATCTACCTCAGGCTCCTCAGTTTCTAAATAACTGAAACAACAGGGAAACATTTTTCAAATTCACCACAAAGCTTTCAAATGAAGTTCTAAGCCTGTCTCTTCTGTTAGTCAGTGTCACTTTCCACCTCTCTTTACCATTGTGCCTCCTTAACCTTTCCAGATCTTTCCTAACCACAACTAATTCAACCAGAAGGGCAGCAGTTTCACATCTTGTTCCACTTTCTTCCTATCTGTACTGCATATTCTACAAAACCACTGATGTGCCTGATTTACTTACCGAATTCCCACACCACTAAAGTCATCTCAATGGAAAAAAAAGATATAGCATCCATCACATTATATCTGAAATAACAATTGTATAGCAAGTTGGGTACTTTTTATTCATGGTCAAATAATACTTTAATAAGTTAAGTCAGCTATATTACTGGTAAACAAGAAAACACGTTTACAAAAATTTGGCCTATATGCAACTGCTTGTAAACAAACTACTTCTGCAAAGTTCTTGAATTAGGCAGCTTAAAATTTATACTATGTTATGAAAATATGAACTGAATAATGAAGGGATATGTTCTACTTAAATTGCTGAAAGAAAAAAGAATATTAAAGAAGAATGTCTACAGTTACTGCACCAAAATGTAGACAAAAACATAACTACAAGCCAACTTAAAGATCTTTTCATTTTTGCTGTTGTAATACATCAAGAAAAGTAAATCATTTAAAAGTAAGCTTATAAAACACCAATAAATGTATTTATGAGTAATCTGTGCTAAATTGTTATTAGAGTCTAAATAACTTATCTTTAAAACAGTGCAATACTGACTTGACTCACCTGGCACAGGGCTGCCAATGGGGCTAAGAATGGACTGTTTTACATCATGCATAGAGGAGTTTAACAATAATTCTTCCCACACTCCATATGTGAATGGAATGGGAAGAAACCATAATAACCGACACAATTGGGAGTAACCTTTGCTATACATTTCACAGTAGATTAGATTAGATTAGATTAGATTAATACTTGTTCCATGTTCCATACTTCGTAATGATGTGGAACGTGTCAGGTTAATGAAAGATGTCTGTACAAGATATTACATTACACAAAATATTACATGACACTAATGCTTAAGTTAGTTTTTTTCCCTCCCTTAATTTATATCTAAAAATTCAGCCAATGAGTAGAAGGAGTTGTCATCTAGAAATTCTTTTAATTTATTTTTAAATGTTGGTTGACTATCTGTCAGGCTTTTGATGCTGTTTGGTAGGTGACCGAAGACTTTTATGGCAGCATAATTTACCCCCTTCTGTGCCAAAGTTAGATTTAACCCTGCATAGTGAAGATCATCCTTTCTCCTGCTGTTATAGCTATGCACACTGCTATTACTTTTGAACTGGGCTGGATTATTAACAACAAATTTCATAAGTGAATATATATACTGTGAGGTTACTGTGAGGATCCCTAGATCCTTAAATAGATGTCTGCAAGATGACCGTGGGTGGGCTCCAGCAATTATTCAGATTACACATTTTTGAGCAATGAATACTTTTCTACTCAACGATGAATTACCCCAGAATATGATACCATACGAAAGCAGTGAATGAAAGTAGGCATAGTAAGCTAATTTACTGAGATTCTTATCACCAAAATTTGCAATAACCCTAATAGCATACGTAGCCGAACTCAGACGTTTCAGCAGACCATCAATGTGTTGCTTCCAGTTTAACCTCTCATCAATGGACACACCTAAAATTTTTGAAAATTCTACCTTAGCTACAGACTTCTGTTCAAAGTCTATATTTATTACTGGAGTTGTGCCATTTACTGTACGGAACTGTATATACTGTGTTTTATCAAAATTTAAAGAGAGTCCATTTGCTGAGAACCACTTAATAATTTTGTGAAAAACATCATTTACAATTACATCACTTAGTTCTTGGTTTTTGGATGTTATTACTTTACTTGTATCATCAGCAAAAAGAACTAACTTTGCATATTCATCAATATGGAATGGTAAGTCATTAATGTATATCAAGAACAGTAAAGGACCTAAGACCGAACCCTGTGGGACCCCGTGCTTGATAGCCCCCCAGTTTGAGGAATCAGCTGTTGTATTAACATTACATGAACCACTTATTTCAACTTTCTGCATTCTCCAGTTAAGTATAAATTAAACCATTTGTGCACTGCCCCCCTCAAACCATAATGATTTAGATTATCTAAAAGAATTCCATGATTTACACAGTCAAAGGCCTTTGAGAGATCACAAAAAATACCAATGGGTGATGTCTGGTTATTCAGAGCATTTAATATTTGATCAGTGAAAGTGTAATTTGCAGAGTATTGATGTAGGTGTAGAATGGAAATTAACTTGAGTCCTTTACTTTCTGGGTGGGCACTATTTACAAATGCCCTGGCCTGTCATGTCCTCAGGTAGTCAACATGTCATAATGCTGAAATTATATCCTTTACTTCAGTAACACCATTGGTTGCCAAACAGGTGGTCATACCAACCTACTCATGCTGGTCAGGGTAATATATAAGACATGTTCAAAAAATTCCAGACTGTTCATAATTTTTAGAGCAAAATGCAGTTGGCATCCCTGCATATGCCTGCGTGTAGCTGCTGGACATTTCATTGTTGTATGGGTGTTAGTTATTGTGCTTTATTGTGTAGAACACTGTACCACACAGTCTGCGAATTTCAAGATGACATGAGTTAGAGAAGCAATGTACCTGTGTTAAATTTTGCATGAAACTTAAGAAAACTGTTACAGAGGCACATCAAATGATGCAAGAAGCCTACGGTGCTGAGTGCTAAGCCGTACTCAGTACTACGAATGGGTCACATCTTTAAAAATGGCTAGATGGGAGTTACAGATGACGCTCATTCAGAACGCCCTCCGATGACTACCAATTGTACTCATGTCAGAAACATCAACAAAATTGTGCATACCAATCAAAGACTGACTGTCTCAAAGATTGCAGAAGAATGTAACATTTCAGTTGGATCATATCATGAAATCCTAATACAGCATCTTGGAATGCATTGTTTTGCTGCCAGGTTTCTCCCATGGCTCATGAGTCAAGACCAGAAAGACCTGCGCCTTGCAGTCTGTGAAGACCTTTTGGATCACACAAATGAGAATGAGATGTTACTTAACATAGTCATAACTGATGTTGAGATGTGTGTCTACAGTTATGATGTTGAGACCAGGGTTCACTCTTAACAGTAGGTCAGGAAAGGTTCTCCGTGACCAAAACAAGCTTGTCAGGTCATATCAGATGTCAGAGCCCTGCTGATAGTTTGCTGTGACTGAAGGTTCAGTTTATCATGAATTTGTGTGACAGGGAAAAACTGTTAATCAATGGTACTATCGGGTTGCGTTGCAATGCCTGCGAGAAAATGTGAGAAGGAAGCAGCCTGAAATGTGGTGTGACACAATTCGTGGCTCTTGCATCATAATAACGCAACTGTACATTCATCCCTGTTGGTGTGTGACCATTGCACAAAGAACAAAATCACTGTGCTGTCTCATCCTCTGTACTCTTGAGACCTGGCTCCTGCGGACTTGATTTTCAAAGCTGAAAACCCCATTGGAAGGACAAAGGTTTACAATGATAGATGAGATGAAAGAAAATTTTCAGAAGATGCTTCACACACTCCACCAGGAGGTGTACCAATACTGCTTCCGGAAGTGGGAACGATGTTGGGAGCAGTGTACCAGTTGTGAGGAGAGTATTTCAAAGGAGACCATGCACAATAAGTAAAAGATAAGCATAGAAAAATTCTGTAGACAAAGTTACAGAATTTTTTGAATAGACCTCATAATTCTGAAATATCTGCTTGTTGCAATATGTGGAGGTTAAGCAATCATCTGGTGGTGACCTGCAAGAGCTTGAAATCTGTCATTACAGTAAATATCACAACAGCTTTTGGTGGTTCCATGTGCCATACTTTAAAAACTGGGATAAACTCATAAACTTTGATCAAAAGTAAGGGTTCTGTTCATTAACATTTGATTGCATGGTTAATAAGGGGTACCACCTGGAAGTTCTACACCATTTTCATGAAGTAATCTGAAGAAAATTTCCCCATTAGTGACAGAACAATTCGTGGTAGTTGCACCACAATTTGATACTAAATCATGAAATTTTGGCTAAAAACAAAATCATAAAACAACTGACATGACCACCTGTGATTTCCTAATACTACTAAAGCTGAAAAGAACCATGAAAGTATGACATTTTTCCTATCTTGATGAGATGTGGAAATTATATATAAAGAGTCTCCTTCGTACCATTTATTTTAGTCGTATATGAGGGGTTTAAGTTGGCTGTCTGGCAACATTTTATATAAAATTTCCAAATTTAATCACCCATGTGACCGATTCTAAGTTGATTATGATGATGAAGATTCTATTGGAGAGATAATGGCAAGACCACTCAAGGAGCTAAATCATATTCTTAAAATTGTATCCCTAAAGTGTTCCAGAGATTGGAAAAAATACTGATACAAAAGTATTATTTACCATTGGAAGTATATTGAAAAGAAAAAATAGATATTGATGAATGAATAAAGTGTTTTATGAAATATGAGAATTGCAGTAATATTTGGATCAACTTTGATGTTTCCATTTGTTATTTTCACGTATTTCTCTTTGTGCTATACTTGGATAATATAACTTCAAAATTCACCCCTTTGAGGCTACTTAGAAAATTATATTTCTTTTTCAGGAAATCCCAGTTGCAGCTGCTAAAGTAGCTGAAGTGTCACTGCTTGCTGGAAGTACACAAGATGCCGAAAATACGCTACTGCAAAATGGACTGATATACAGAGCTATTATGATGAATATTGATTTTTATAATTGGACAAGGTATATTATGTGTATAATTGTGATACCTGTTAGAATCAAAATATTAATGGGTGTAAAATATGGTAATGTTACATCTTACACAAAAAACTATAATATATAATTAATAAGAACTTACATACAATGAATAATTAAGATCCTTTATTTACCATTGACCACCTGTGGTGGAATAGGCATTTTACATTGATAGCATGCTACATTTTCCTTCAATAGTACCTTAAAAACTAAATTAGCTTTACATATTCCAAATAGAACTAGAAATGACAGGAGTAACAATAAAATAATTAATAAATTCACTCAGCCATGTCGCATAATAAAAACTTAAAAATTAATATCAGTTGATTTTATATTCTTAAGTTCCAGTATATCATAAACAGGATTAGTAAGTAGCCATTTTAATACTTTGCCTCTGAAGCTAGTTATGTGGACTGACCAAACAGAAAATTGAAGTTTATGAAATATTCTTAAGTTATTGATTGGATGGGAATTCTCCATTTTTGCCAGCCTGTGCCTAGGTATATCTAATTTTGTTTTGCATCTAGTGTTATAATGGTGTATGTTTTCCCTCATTTTGAAATCTGCTGTATTGTTTTTTCACATACAGTGATGAGACGTGTATATAGAGGTTAATGACTTAATATTTTGAGCTATATGAATAGTAGCTGAACATGCTCTGATCTGCCAGCATTGCTTGTTGCCTTTACCATGTTCTTTTGAATTTTTAGAATTTCACTGATGTGAGGAGAAAGTCTCCCTATCAGCAGTCTATACATTATATGTGACTGAAAGAGTCCAAATAACTCTTAAACATTCTTTCGTTATAAAGCCTCTCAGTTTCTTCTTTAAATAAGTACCTCGAGATAATTTTGTACAGGCATGGTTGATTTGGAGAAAATAGAACCACCTGTATGAGTATCACGACCTCTGATGGAAAACCAGTCCTAAGCAAAGAATGGAAAGCAGAAAAGTGGAAAGAGTATATAGAGGGTCTATTCAAGGACGACACACTTGAGGGCAATATTATGGAAATGGAAGAGGATATAGATGAAGATGAAATGGGAGATATGATACCACATGAAGAATGTTAGCACTATTGACCACATTCTGACCATTAGTGAAGTGATAAGCAGAGCAAATGAATACCAACAGCCTGTCTGCATTGCCTTTGTTGATTTTGGAAAGGTGTTTGACTCCATTAGCAATATAGCTGTCCTCCAAGCTTTGAGTGAGCAAGGAGTGGGAGCAGCATACATTGAAGTGCTCATCAATATCTATGAAACTTCTTCAGCTTATGTTAATATCGGCGAATCAACTCAAGAATTCCACATCATGAAGGGCATCAAGCAGACTCCAACTCCCCAAAACTATTCTCGGCTGTACAGGAAATGGCTATGTCAGAGCTGAGCTGGTAAGGTAAGGCAATTAGAATTAATGGAAGAAGGCTTACCAACTTGAGATTTGCTGATGATATTGCCTTACTGGCCAATGACTTCGCAGAGCTCCAAAACTTAGTTGCAAATCTTGCATTGTAATGTCAGTTGTTTGGCTTGAACATGAACCTTTCCAAAACAAAAGTGATATCCAAACAATGTGTACCAGCTGGAAATGTGAAAGTCAAGGACAGTCCATTAGAAGAGGTCAATGAATATATCTACCTTGGCCAGATTATAAATACGAAGGGAGATGTAAGGCCAGAAATCTACTACTTGATGGTAAGCATTTGGGAAGAATTCAACAGTATTCAGATCAAAAATACCAGTAACTCTGTAGAAAACAATGTTTGATCAATGCATTCTTCCTGTGCTGACCTATGGTTGCAAGTCATGGACACTGAACTCATTTACAAAAGAGAATCTTAGGACAGCACAGAGAGACATGGAAAGATCAATGCTGGGCTATACAAGAAAGGATTGGAAAAGGGCAGATGACATCTCGTATGTGATGAAGATTAAGGACATCGTAGAGACAATAAGCTCCTTGAATTGGCCATGGGCTAGCCACGTCGCAAGAAGAAAAGGTAGTAGATGGACGATGCTACTACTTGGAGTGGAGTCCGAGAGAGCATCAGGGGCTGAGAGGAAGACCACTGGACAGATGGGACAAAGATATCAAGAAGATCGCTGTTAGCACCTGGCAGAGAACTGCCCAAGACTGTTCCACTTGGAGAGGACTGCTGAAAGCCTATCTGAATCCATGACTTGAAGAGACCACTTCATTTAATGGTTGAGTTGGCTAATGATGAAGAATTTGACAGAGCACTGAAAGACCTAAATTGAAACAAGGCCTGAGAGTAGACAACATTCTATTAGAACAACTGATAGCCTTCCAGCCATGACAAAACTCTTCCATCTGGTGAGCAAGATGTGTAAGACAGGCAAAATAACCTAGGACTTCAAGAAGAATATAATAACTCCAATCCCAAAGAAAGCAGGTGTTGGCAGATGTGAAAATTACTGAACTGTCAGTTTAATAAGTCATGGTTTCAAAATACTAATACAAACTCTTTACAGATGAATGGAAAAACTGGTAGAAACCGACCTTGGGGAAGATCAGTTTGCATTCTGTAGAAATGTTGGAACATGTGAGGCAACACTGATTCTACGACTTATCTTAGAAAATAGGTTAAGGAAAGGCAAACTTACATTTCTAGCATTTGTAGACTTAGAGAAAGCTTTTGCCGGTGTTAATTGGAATAGTCTCTTTCAAATTCTGAAGGTGGCAGGGGTAAAATACAGGGAGCAAAAGGCTATTTACAATTTGTACAGAAACCAGATGGTAGTTATAAGAGTCTCTTTCAAATTCTGAAGGTGGCAGGGGTAAAATACAGGGAGCGAAAGGCTATTTACAATTTGTACAGAAACCAGATGGTAGTTATAAGAGTCAAGGAGCACTAAAGGGAAGAATTGGTTGGGAAGGGAGTGAGACAGTTATTCAGTCTGTATACTGAGCAAGGAGTAAAGGAAACAAAAGAAAAATATGGAGTAGAAATTAAAATCCACGGAGAAGAAATAAAAATTTTGAGGTTTGCTGATGACATTGTAATTCTGTCAGAGACAGCAAAGGAACTGGAAGAGCAGTTGAATGGAATGGACAGTGTCTTGAAAGAAGGATATAAGATGAACATCAACAAATGCAAAATGAGGATAATGGACTTTAGTCAAATTAAATCAGGTGATGCTGAGGGAATCAGATTAGGAAACGAGACACTTAAAGTAGTAAATGAGTTTTGCTATTTGGGAAGCAAAATAACTGATGACTGTTGAAGTAGGAAGGATATAAAATGTAGACTGACTATTAACATTGATTATAGATTTTAAGTGTAAGGAAGTCTTTTCTGAAAGTATTTGTATGAACCATAGCCATGTATGGAAGTGACACATGCACAATAAATAGTTTAGACAGGAAAGGAATAGAAGCTTTTGAAATGTGATGCTACAGAAGAATGCTGAAGATTAGATGGGTAGATCACTTAACTAATGAGGAGGTACTAAATAGAACTGGGGTGAAGACAAATTTGTGGCACAACTTGACTAGAAGAAGGGATTGTTTGGTAGGACACATCAAGGGATCACCAATTTAGTATTGGAGGGATGCGTGGGGGGTAAAAATCATAGCGGGAGACCAAGAGCTGAAAACACTAAACAGCTTCAGAAGAATCTAGGTTACAGTAGTTACCTGGAGATGAAGTGGCTTGCACAGAGTAGCATGGAGAGCTGCATCAAACCATTCTCTGGACTGAAGACCACAACAACAACATTGGTTGATGTGTTTTTCTGCAGTTAACTTAGAGTCTATGTGAATTCCTAGAATTTTAACTGCCTACATCTCCTCCTCTTTTGACAATCCTAGCATAATTTGCTCATTTTTACTGGGGCTACAAAACAGAGTATTTCATGAGAAACAATTTAGTGCTGCTTCCATGCCATCTTTCAGAACTAATGTGTTCTCATGTTGAGCTAGCAAAGCTGTGTCATCAGCACAACAAATAACAAAGTTGGGAACACAGTGGGTAAATCGTTGGCTGTAATTGTAAAAAAGAATGGCACAATGATAGAACCTTGTGTGACCTCCATTTTAACTTCTTGCAATTGTGAATGCCTTTTTCTCACATAGACAAACTGTTTCCTATTTTTTAAATAAAACATAATCACTGCCATTGCAGAGTTTGTACACCATAGAATTTGAGGTTAACAAGTAAGATATCATGAGAATGTTTTGCTTTAAATTTTTATCATAACAAAAATTAATATAAATGGCTACTTTTGTTGTGCCTGGATTTTATTTATGAAGGGAGTATGAAATAACCATAACTCTTATGCCTGATCTGTGTTCTGACATTAGTCTTGTCAGTAGGCAACCAACACAGTTTTCATTGGTCCATGAAATTAATTTGCACAAACAACTGATGGATACACTTAATTTTTTTCCCAAGTTATTGATGTATGTGAAACCATCACTACGTATAATGCTGCCCCCTTTGCTTAGACATTTTCTCTATTATTATTTTTCTTATTTATAACTTAGTTATTTACATGTTCCATTGATAATAATCATGACCTACTGATATGAAACAGCATGAGTCACATTTTCACACACACACACACACACACACACACACACACACACACACACACAATGTAATAAACACTCAGAATTTCTTCTGTGGAGTTGAAACAGCTGTCAAGCATATGTGGTTTCATTTTATGTTTGAAGCTGACTATGTTATGTATTAAGTTCTTTACATCACTACGTAGATGGTCAAAGATTTTATGGCTAAATACCTAATTCCTTTCTGTGCCACATTAAAGGATGCGTGATGTGTAGTGGCAGTTGTTTCTCCTTCTAGTACATATGAATGCTCATTTTAAAACTGTTATTGATTGTTGTCAATTAACTTCATAAGGGAGAAAATGTACTTTGGGGATGTTGACAGTATCCCAATTGCTTAAAGAACTGCCTACAAGAGGTTCTTTAGTAGACCCCACGTATTGTCCTTATTACTTGCTTCTTTACAACTAACACTTACCCCAGAATATGATGCAATAAAATGTTAGTGAATGAAAACAGGAAAAAGTAAATCAAAGTTTTGTCAGTTTCATACCCATGGTGTGATATCACCTGTAATACAAAAGTTTTGCAGAGAACAGGTTTAAGATATGAAACATGTAACTTCCAGTTCAGGTTCTTATCAATATGAACACCTAAGAAACTTGAATGTTCTGTTCCATTTATTGATTTACCCTCATGCATTATTTCTAATGGCATGGTCAGGCCTGTGTAGTACAGAATTGCATGTGTTTCTTTTGAGGTAATAATGTGGGGAAGCTACCCTGTTGTTGTTGTGGTCTTCAGTCTTGAGACTGGTTTGATGCAGCTCTCCATGCTACTCTATCCTGTGCAAGCTTCTTCATCTCCCAGTACCTAGTGCAACCTACATCCTTCTGAATCTGCTTAGTGTATTCATCTCTTGGTCTCCCTCTACGATTTTTACCCTCTGCACTGCCCTCCAATACTAAATTGGTGATCCCTTGATGCCTCAGAACATGTCCTACCAACCGATCTCTTCTTCTGGTCTAGTTGTGCCACAAACTTTTCTTCTCCCCAATCCTATTGAATACTTCCTCATTAGTTATGTGATCTACCCATCTAATCTTCAGCATTCTTCTGTAGCACCACATTTCGAAAGCTTATATTCTCTTCTTGTCCAAACTATTTATTGTCCATGTTTCACTTCAATACATGGCTACACTCCATACAAATACTTTCAGAAATGACTTCCTGACACTTAAATCTATACTCGATGTTAGCAAATTTCTCTTCTTCAGAAACGCTTTCCTTCCTATTGCCAGTCTACATTTTATATCCTCTCTACTTTGACCATCATCAGTTATTTTGCTCCCCAAATAACAAAACTCCTTTACTACTTTAAGTGTCTCATTTCCTAATCTAATTCCCTCAGCAGCACTCGACTTAATTCGACTACATTCCATTATCCTCGTTTTGCTTTTGTTGATGTTCATCATATATCCTCCTTTCAAGACACTATCCATTCCATTCAACTGCTCTTACAAGTCCTTTGCTGTCTCTGACAGAATTACGATTTCATCGACGAACCTCAAAGTTTTTATTTCTTCTCCATGGACTTTAATACCTACCCCAAATTTTTCTTTTGTTTCCTTTACTGCTTGCTCAATATACAGATTGATAACATTGGGGAGAGGCTACAACCCTGTCTTACTCCCTTCCCAACAACTGCTTCCCTTTCATGCCCCTCGACTCTTATAACTGCCATCTGGTTTCTGTACAAATTGTAAATAGCCTTTCGCTCCCTGCATTTTACCCCTGCCACCTTTAGAATTTGTAATAGAGTATTCCAGTCAACATTGTCAAAAGCTTTCTCTAAGTCTACAAATGCTAGAAACGTAGGTTTGCCTTTCCTTAATCTTTCTTCTAAGATAAGTCGTAAGGTCAGTATTGCCTCACGTGTTCCAACATTTCTACGGAATCAAAACTGATCTTCCCTGGGGTCGGCTTCTGTCAGTTTTTCCATTTGTCTGTAAAGAATTCGTGTAAGTATTTTGCAGCTGTGACTTATTAAACTGGTAGTTCGGTAATTTTCACATCTGTCAACACCT
The DNA here is from genome assembly GCF_023897955.1 of Schistocerca gregaria. NCBI lineage: Eukaryota > Metazoa > Arthropoda > Insecta > Orthoptera > Acrididae > Schistocerca > Schistocerca gregaria. The sequence continues at coordinate 399,173,840 of NC_064921.1, read as the reverse complement.
GCTTTCTTTGTGATTGGGATTATTATATTCTTCTTGAAGTCTGAGGGTATTTCACCTGTCTTATACATCTTGCTCACCAGATGATAGAGTTTTGTCAGGACTAGCTCTCCCAAGGCCGTCAGTAGTTCCAGTGGAATGTGGTCTACTCCCGGGGCCTTGTTTCGACTCAGTTCTTTCAGTGCTCTGTCAAACTCTTCACGCAGTATCATATCTCCCATTTCATCTTCATCTACATCCTCTTCCATTTCCATAATATTGTCCTCAAGTACATCGCCCTTGTATAGACCCTCTATATACTCCTTCCACCTTTCTGCTTTCCCTTCTTTGCTTAGAACTGGGTTTCCATCTGAGCTCTTGATGTTCATACAAGTGGTTCTCTTATCTCCAAAGGTCTCTTTAATTTTCCTGTAGGCGGTATCTATCTTACCCCTAGTGAGATAAGCCTCTACATCCTTACATTTGTCCTCTAGCCATCCCTGATTAGCCATTTTGCACTTCTTGTCGATCTCATTTTTGAGACGTTTGTATTCCTTTTTGCCTGCTTCATTTACTGCATTTTTATATTTTCTCCTTTCATCAATTAAATTCAACATTTCTTCTGTTACCCAATGATTTCTAGTACCCCTCATCTTTTTACCTACTTGATTATCTGCTGCCTTAACTACTTCGTCCCTCAGAGCTACCCATTCTTCTTCTACTGTATTTGTTTCCCCCATTCCTGTCAATTGTTCCCTTATGCTCTCCCTGAAACTCTGTACAACCTCTGGTTCTTTCAGTTTATCCAGGTCATATCTCCTTAAGTTCCCTTCTTTCTGCAGTTTCTTCAGTTTTAATCTACAGGTCATAACCAATAGATTGTAGTCAGAGTCCACATCTGCCCATGTAAATGTCTTACAATTTAAAACCTGGTTCCTAAATCTGTGTCTTGCCATTATATAATCTATCTGATACCTTTTAGTATCTCCAGGGTTCTTCCATGTATACAACCTTCTTTCATGATTCTTAAACCAAGTATTAGCTATGATTAAGTTGTGCGGTACTAAGACTATTGTGCGGTACTAAGACTATTGTGCGGTACTAAGAAAAGTTATTAAAAAGTCCAGAAGCATGTGTATCATGTCTGAGATCAGTAACTCTGATAATAAAATTAAAGCAATTTGGAATATTATTGAAAGGGAAACAGGGCAACCAAGAGCACAGGAAGACTTTAGTGCAATAAAATTGAATGACAAGTGCACTAACAAACAATCAGACATTGAAAATATTTTGAATAATCATTTTTTTAAATGTTGTGGAGAAAATAGGATCTAGATCTTCACTAGAAGAGGCAAGGCTATTAATAGAAGAGACCATACCTGCACAGTTTGAAACAGCTGTAATTCCACCAACCTTTCCCTCTGAAATCAGTAAAATAATAAACTCACTGAAAAGTAAAAGCTCTTACGGAATTGATGGCATTTCCAGCAAAGTACTTAAAGCTTGTTCCCCACAGATAAGTAGAATTCTCAGCCACGTATGTAATAGCTCTTTGGAGCAGGGTGTTTTCCCTGATAGACTGAAATATGCCATTGTAAAACCATTGCATAAAAAGGGGGATATGTCGGATGTCAACAACTACCGCCCAATCTCTCTTCTGACAGCTCTATCAAAAATTTTTGAGAAAGTAATGTATTCAAGAGTAGCCTCCCATATTTGTAAAAATAAAGTACTAACAAAATGTCAGTTTGGTTTTCAGAAAGGCTTTTCAACAGAAAATGCTATATATGCTTTCACTGATCAAATATTAAATGCTCTGAATAACCGGACATCACCCATTGGTATTTTTTGTGATCTCTCAAAGGCCTTTGATTGTGTAAATCATGGAATTCTTTTAGATAAGCTAAATCATTATGGTTTGAGTGGGGCAGTGCACAAATGATTTAATTCATACTTAACTGGAAGAATGCAGAAAGTTGAAATCAGTGGTTCGTGTAATGTTAAAACAGCTGATTCCTCAAACTGGGGTGCTATCAAGCACGGGGTCCCACAGGGTTCGGTCTTAGGTCCTTTACTGTTCTTGATATACATTAATGACTTACCATTCCACATTGATGAAGATGCAAAGTTAGTTCTTTTTGCTGATGATACAAGTATAGTAATAACATCCAAAAACCAAGAACTAAGTGATGTAATTGTAAATGATGTTTTTCACAAAATTATTAAGTGGTTCTTAGCAAACGGACTCTCTTTAAATTTTGATAAAACACAGTATATACAGTTCCGTACAGTAAATGGCACAACTCCAGTAATAAATATAGAATTTGAACAGAAGTCTGTAGCTAAGGTAGAATTTTCAAAATTTTTAGGTGTGTCCATTGATGAGAGGTTAAACTGGAAGCAACACATTGATGGTCTGCTGAAACGTCTGAGTTCAGCTACGTATGCTATTAGGGTTATTGCAAATTTTGGTGATAAGAATCTCAGTAAATTAGCTTACTATGCCTACTGTCATTCACTGCTTTCGTATGGCATCATATTCTGGGGTAATTCATCGTTGAGTAGAAAAGTATTCATTGCACAAAAACGTGTAATCAGAATAATTGCTGGAGCCCACCCACGGTCATCCTGCAGACATCTATTTAAGGATCTAGGGATCCTCACAGTAACCTCACAGTATATATATTCCCTTATGAAATTTGTTGATAATAATCCAACCCAATTCAAAAGTAATAGCAGTGTGCATACCTATAACACCAGGAGAAAGGATGATCTTCACTATGCAGGGTTAAATCTGACTTTGGCACAGAAAGGGGTAAATTATGCTGCCACAAAAGTCTTTGGGCACCTACCAAACAGCATCAAAAGCCTGACAGATAGCCAACTAACATTTAAAAATAAATTAAAAGAATTTCTAGATGACAACTCCTTCTACTCATTGGCTGAATTTTTAGATATAAAGTAAGTTAAAAAAAAAAAAAAAAAAAAAAAAAAAAAAAAAAAAAAAAAAAAAAAAAAACTTAATTATTAGTGTCATGCAATATTTTGTGTAATGTAATTTCTTGTACAGACATCTTTTATTAACCTGACACGTTCCACATCATTACAAAGTGTCGTATTCATGATCTATGGAACAAGTATTAATCTAATCTCTAATCTAATCTGTGCAAAATTCTACCAGGCGGGTTCCTCTTTCATTTCTTAGCCCCAATCCATATTCACCTACTATGTTTCCTTCTCTCCCTTTTCCTACTGCCGAATTCCAGTCACCCATTACTATTAAATTTTCGTCTCCCTTCACTATCTGAACAATTTCTTTTATTTCATCATACATTTCTTCAATTTCTTCATCATCTGCAGAGCTAGTTGGCATATAAACTTGTGCTACTGTAGTAGGTGTGGGCTTCGCATCTATCGTGGCCACAATAATGCATTCACTATGCTGTTTGTAGTAGCTTACCCGCGTTCCTATTTTCCTATTCATTATTAAACCTACTCCTGCATTACCCCTATTTGATTTTGTGTTTATAACCCTGTAGCCACCTGATCAGAAGTCTTGTTCCTCCTGCCACCGAACTTCACTAATTCCCACTATATCAAACTTTAACCTATCCATTTCCCTTTTTAAATTTTCTAACCTACCTGCCCGATTAAGGGATCTGACATACCACGCTCCGATCCGTAGAACGCCAGAAGAAGCTACCCTAGAATGCCTAATTTTGGGAATGGGGATGATAAAATGGCGACATGTAATCATAACTCTGTAAAGTCTGGAGCAATTTCAACAAAACTTGCTCTGTGTTTGATTTACTATCTGGAAAAATATTAATGATGTTTAATAAAGAATAATCTAATTTCACAGTACTATATCTTCTACTTGAATAAAGGTTGAAACTTAGAGGGAATTTCAACTTTTGCATTTGACTAAAAAGTGTTTATTTCTAGCAGACCACTCAGTTTTACAAGGGTATAACTTTTACATGTAGGCACATACAAGATTGAGGTACTTCTTACAATTAAACTTAAGATCAAAGTTTTCATTTACCTCTTACCAATGTTCAATGTGCTCCCCCACCAGATGCAGGACAAGCATCGAGACAACACTCATATTGTTTCAAGTGTGTCTGTAGCTACAGCATTCACTGCTGGTATTATGCAACATCATAGTCTGTGGGGAGGCACATAGACGAAGTCCTTAACAACCCTGTGACAGAAAAAAAGAGATACTATGAGATCAGATGACCTTTGAGGCAGGAGTAGGGTGTGGATAGCAAGGAGTTGACATGTTCATGTAACTGGAAATGAGTGATATTCATGTTGAATCTCGAGTTTTTGGTGTTGCTGTAGTAATTAATTAGTTAAAACAGAAAGAAACTTCCACATGGGAAAAATATATTAAAAACAAAGATTCCAAGACTTACCAAGCGGGAAAGCGCCGGCAGACAGGCACATGAACAAAACACACAAACACACACACAGAATTACGAGCTTTCGCAACTGGCAGTTGCTTCGTCAGGAAGGAAGGAAGGAGAGGGAAAAATGAAAGGATGTGGGTTTTAAGGGAAAGGGTAAGGAGTCATTCCAATCCCGGGAGTGGAAAGACTTCCCTTAGGGGAAAAAAAGGACAGGTGTACACTGGCACACACACACACACACACACACACACACATATCCATCCGCACATACACAGACACCTAAGCTGAGCTGAATGGTGTCTGTGTATGTGCGGATGGATATGTGTGTGTGTGTGTGTGTGTGCCAGTGTACACCTGTCCTTTTTTTCCCCTAAGGGAAGTCTTTCCGCTCCCGGGATTGGAATGACTCCTTACCCTTTCCCTTAAAACCCACATCCTTTCATTTTTCCCTCTCCTTCCTTCCTTCCTGACGAAGCAACTGCCAGTTGCAAAAGCTCGTAATTCTGTGTGTGTGTTTGTGTGTTTTGTTCATGTGCCTGTCTGCCGGCGCTTTCCCGCTTGGTAAGTCTTGGAATCTTTGTTTTTAATATAATTAATTAGTTAGTTATTTGAATGTTTCATGGATCATAATTGTGTCCTGTCACTATTATATGGAATGAGTCAGTTTTACAGTTATAGAACATCTTCTCAGTGCACAATGTGCCAACATGCTGATCACTTATATGATTGATTAACGCCTTTTTCCTTGTTACATGCATACAGGGATACCTCAAGCACATATGATTTTAGCTTGTGTTTGCTTGCTATGTGTTCACAGTTACACAGTGTTACAGTTCTGATGATATTTCACACATAGCAATTTGACTGGCATAAAGCTGGTAGAACAGTTTTCAAAAATTGAGAATATTATAGTGGTGTACACATAAGAAGGCAAATGATGGGCTGATACGCTGTGGTAAGCAGGTCTGTATCTAGCGGGGAGCAAACCAGGGTATCTTCCCTGGGCAGCAATTTCAGGAGGCACCAAATTCATATCCTTGAAGAGAAAAACCTTGTTTCATTAGTCATGTGATTTTGACACAAATCCCAGTTCGTTTTGTAACACATTTGAAGACATTCTAAGTTGATTTCTGAATGAGTCATAAGTTGATTTTTGTATGCATGTATAGTGTATGTGATATGTCTGCCAGGGGGATACCCATTGCATCTAGAAATAAAAAACTTTCCCACAGACAAAAGGGGATGAGGCTATACGAACTGAGATGAATAAACCCAAATGGGTGAATGCCAATTGCTGTTTGTTTATATGGTTGATTGGGTGAGCGAATGATCAGCATTGTTATAATTACTAGTGGAATTCATAGAGTCAGATTACCAGAGTGGAAATAAGTGACTAACAGTATAACATTCAAGAAAGATTACATATTATCTTTGTGGTGTATCAAAGAAAATGAAATTTTTACAGAAAATTTTTGCCAGATCGCTACACTACTACTTGTACAGTCCCAGGTTAGCAGCAACTTTAAGTTCTATTCTAGGCATAGTGTGGAAGACGCATCATATTAACACATAATAATGCCTAACTGGAGAATAAATGTGGGATAACTGAAACTGTGATTCTGGCAGAGTTAGTGAAGTCAACCAGAGATTAAGTTTTGACAATGGCAGGAAGAGTTACAGAATTAGTGACGACAAGATTGACTGTTAGAACAAGGAAGGAGAAAAAAACAGGGACATCACACACATTGTATGGAAGAATATGATGATTCCACATTTATATAAAAATTTCATAATACTAATTTTTGACCTCATGTTTAAGAAACTGGAGTGTATGAATGAAATGTGAAACTTTTTGTTTGTAGTGGGCTTAGTAGGCATTCAATGTTGGTATTTTGTGAATTATGTTCTGTCGTGTAATTTATGTAAATGAGGTATGTAAAAATAACCATTTGTGCCAAAACAGTCTTGTTTATTTGGTGTGTGTTACAATTGCTGCAATATTTGGAAGGCCTGTTTCATTTTATCTATCAGACAGTAACAAAATAGACATAATCAAATTGAGAAAGCACACCAGTCTTGGGTCTATTTGTATTAACAGCTTTTACACTATTAAACAACATTTTGATTTTTTGTGTAGCAAAATATTTGATGAAGTTTGAGGTGTTTTCCAGAAAGGAAAGCATGCCATGTAAAGCTGTAGCAAGATCAGAGAGAAAAAAAATGCTGGGCCTAAGGATTGAAGAAATGTGTACTGTATTGCTTGTCTCTTATCTAAAAGAGAAAGGTATTGGCTAATAGCCAATAAAGATTGCAAATTTTCTTAAGTGTTCTTATACTCCTGGTCACAAATAATCCCACCAAGTATTAATTGTGAGTCCTTTTTCAAGTGGGATAGAATGTCAAATCGGCCAACTGAGACCAGGAGCGGCACCACTGAACATTTTAATTTCCAGTGTCCTGAATATAAGTTTGATGGCTTCCGTTACAAAATATACACATTTTAATTTCATAGAGTGAAATACAGTGATGTGTGGTAGAAGAATACTGTGTGAAGAGGCATAGCACTACAATTTCGCACACTTAATAACAAATACCATGCCATACATTTCATTTAACATATTAATCTTTGGTGTCCTATCTCAAATGCTCAGTGGGAGGGGGTGTCATTATCAAGTTTTTGCCCCAGTTCAGAAATATTGCAGATACAGGGCTGGTGGGAAGGGGCAGTGTACTGCATGACACTCCAGATAATTGTATAAGTCTGTTGCATCTGTCAATTACATACACTTTAGGATGCAAATAAAATGCTTAATGCTGATTTTCATGTTAGTTTAGGTATTATAAAAGCACTTGCCCTCTGTAATGTTCAGTACAGGTATCATGAAGCAAAAATGAAAAGTTTATGTAAAAAAACAACAGCTTCAGTGTTTTCTGTGGAGAGCCAAAACAGAAAAAGTGTCTCAGTATGGTTTTTACCCCTGTGTCACCAGTTACAAAGGTAGGCAATGGTTGAAGTGTAGACCAGAGACAGAAAGCACACTGGCAACACCATAAAGTATTCTCTCTCTCTCTCTCTCTCTCTCTCTCTCTCTCTCTCTCCCTCTCTCATTTACACACACACACACACACACACACACACACACACACACACACACACACACACACACACACACACCTCTGCCTTCTTACTTTCAAACCACTGTAGTGTTGCCATCCATGATATTCGAGGTTAGTAGGTTGAATGTTAACCCTAGGATCCATGAGTGTTTAGATTAACATTAATGCATGAAGGGGTCCCCAGAAGCTCCCATTGAGATTTCTATAAATATCATAATTTTTATCCTTCTTACATTTATTGTGAAAATGTACTTTTATAAATGAGTGAATGCACTCTTATAAAGCATATCTGTAGTTAGTTTAAATTAGGAAAACATTAAAGAAAAGGTTTGGACATTAATTTCAGAGGAGTAAGTTTCAGTTTAATCTTTATTAATTTTATTATTCAGTTATATAAACTAGGACTTGTACATTGGTGAGGTACAATGCAAATCAATATGCATAAAGCATACAAATACAGAATAGAAAGAAAGAAAGTGGCAAAGTAGCACATTACATAGACACAACAAAAATTAAGGTACTCGGCATTTTATCCTAATATAGATTAGATGGCCAGTCACAAAAGTCTACACATTACTGAAAACATTCTCCACAGACAAGCACACTACGTTCATTGCATATGTTCTTCGAACATTTTGAACTACACTTAACAGTTTTCTTTGCTAGTTCATATGAACACAAAAACCATTTTCTGGGTATTTTTCTTTGCTGGATGATATCTGTTTCTTGGCCACATCTTCTCAATGCTTGTAGGATATTTCTTTGCAAATCTGGAGTTATGCTCCACACACCATATGTGGATGAATAAGTTCTAGGGCCAAATCTTTCAAGAAAATCGTCCTTTTATGTGATTTTACATTATACTCTGGGCATTGATTCATTAATAAATAGAAAGCATTTGTAGCTGCAACATCCATTACATTAGCCCATAAAACAAATGACCCTCTCCTTGTCTGTCTTTTACAAGTGTAAGTATGTACCTTTTGGTCAAGAGAATCCACACCTGATTTTGTTTTGTTATAAAATAGAATCATTTTTGGTTTTTTCTTTCTGCGAGTCTCATCACCTGTGACATCGTGATGCGTGGAACTTATTAGCACCACACTGTTATTCTTCTTTGATACACAACTCACAATAGCTATATCATCTCTGAATCCAAATGTTGAAGATAGAACCTCTTGTGCCTTACATTGTTCGTTTCAGGTGGAATTTGTGTTTTGTTATGGCAAAGAGTAACAACTGCTGCAATTAAATCCTTCAATAAATCTTGAAACAGGGATACATTGGGAAAGTAGTTGTCCATCATGATATTAGCTTACTCTAAGCATCTTTACCACATGAGGTGCAACATTAGCTTGATGAGGACGATTTGGGTTTTTTCTTGAGTACACTAGCCCATCTATAGTGCATGATCTCAAAGAGTTGCAGAGCCAGAATGTCTTTATTCCATATTTTCCTATCTTGCTTGGGATAAATTGTAAAAATCTGCAACACTGTCTGAAAGACACTAGCTGCTCATCTATTGTGGAGTACTCTCCTGGTTGAAACCTTTGATTACAGTTGTTTGTGAATAGTTCCTGCACACTGTGGAAATCTGTTATATTATTGCCTTGACTCCTAGCTTGTCAGGTGCACCTATCTTTGAACATTACGGCTCTCCTTTTTCTTCAGAGTTGTTCACAGAAGAATTTGCCATATAAACAGGTTTACCAGTAGAGTTGTGAAACAATTCTCTTATAGAAACATCCCAGCTTTTGTAACTGTCAGCTAATAGGGGAAGAGAGATGTGTTCTCCTTCTTCTGTTCTATGGGTGCATTTGGTCTGTCATCTACTGCAACTGTGAAAAGAAGCGCATATATCAGCAGAGAGCATTTTGCCATCAGTGGGAGAAGCAGACAGACATGTTCATAGGGTAGGAGGGCTGGTAAACAAGAGAGTGATTCATTGCTGTGGGCACTGACTTGCTGGCCAACCCGCACACCCCACGTGACTGATTCTGCTCCCTCATTGGTTGGCTTTGAACTTTCTGAAAGTGTTACTTCCTCAGCAGCCTCATGGATAGTGTCCTTAGCTCAACAGAACCGAGCATGGGATCCATCCCCATTGCTGTGGAGCTGCTTATGTAACCTATATCTCGGCACTGAGGCACATTGGTAATTGCAAGAACGTATTGCAAAATTTGAAATAGGAAATAATTATCTTTTGTACTCTAAACACCACTTTGGGCTGCACAATTCCCTCCCCATTTCATGAGAGCCAGATATGGGTCCTTAATCGATTTATGTCACGTTTGATAACCAACTAAAATATAGCTGTTGAAGTGGCTCTCTGGAAGTTTGTCAACATGTAATGTTTTAGGAAAAAGGCTTATCCTAATGGAGGATATAAATCAAAAGTTAATAACATACTAGGGGCATGGAGTACAAAGTTTCAGTATTGTAATAAATCTTGTTCACAAGTATTATTTCTTGAACCATCTTGCTTAACAATTTTGCTTTAAATGTTACTTCCCAAATGTGTGACATTGTCGAATGTGGTGCAGTGGACGGTTGTCAACCGGGTATGGCTGGGAGCATGGTAGCAGCAGACAGCTGGGCTGTGCAAAGTTATGAGGGCACCATGATAAGGTCCTGGTATCAAAGCTGACGTGCTGCAAGTGGATTGGTTACCAGCGAATGCAACACTCATGGGCGGGTGTTGCATCAGTGGGGGGTGTGGGGTGTGAGTAGTTTGTAATTTATAGAAAAAGGAGGTAGAAGGGTAATAATGACTAACACTAGAAATATAGTAATTTGTTGTTAAAGGCAGGATCACAAAAGAAATTAATAAAATAAACTTTACATAACTCATAATAGTTAGTAAATACTTGAGATTTAAAGTTAACAAATGAAGGTAATTTGTCCTTTGCAAATCTGGTCTTATTTGACCTGCAGAAGAAATGGAAACAGAGTTCATATCTTAACCCGAAGGAGGACTATGCCAATGAAGTGACATTGTTAACATCAATATTCACCAATCTGTGGGGCTGGTTTATGTGATTTACCATAGCCATATTTATATAAAATCTGTACAATAAAGCCAACAGCAAGTAGAGATAAAGGCACTGATGTAACACTCAGAATGACCACTCGATTGTAATAATTGTGAGTGTGCCAATCAGCAATGTGTGCAGATCACAAACAAGAGAAATTTGGAGAAATTTGTCCATGCTCCTTTGCTGGCAATTAATGATGTACTCTAAGAGGTGACTATGTAGTGTGTTAGATAATGTCAGAGAATTACGTAGAGGGACTGGCACTTCAGGTGGATACAACAGTATGGGCCTAAGGTTAACATTAAGGGTGTAAACTAAATGTGCAAAAAGTATGTGAATAATCCACAGTATGTGAATAATCCACTGTAATCCATGAGACGGAGATAATTTGCATAAACTAAATATAAATTAAATGTGTCTGAATACAAATTTGTGTCTTGGTTTGGGCATAAAAGCCATCCATAATTTGTGAAATGAAAGTCCTTTTATGGGAACAGTAATGCATTACAATATTAAGTGCAAGAAGAGATATGTCCTCCAAGCTAGGGCATTTCCCTTAGATATCACTTACAAATAAAGCAAGTTGCTATACCATGGACTAACTACATTTATTAATTCCCAAAGGCTGACTGCATTGAAATATTCACCCATACTGACATAATAAAATTAAAACACGTCTTCAAATGGTGGTCAAGCTCAGAGAGAATGGGTATACTGTCAGGTGAAATACATCAACATATTACATGAAATATAACACTCTAAGGCAGAACTCCAGTCCTTAAATTAGCAAAACATATATATCCTTCAACAAAACTTGTAAATGGCAGCAGAGCAGGAGGAGATGAGGTATTTGTTTAGTCCTTATGTGCAGTATTGTACATTCTGACTCTTGATCAACATAACTTACATGAAAGCACTGAGCAGTGTGTGTGTCTAACAGCTTGTCTCACAGTCTGTTATGTTTGCATACTTCAATATTATTCTCATGATGTAGAATCAAGGCATGATTTTTCATTACATATTCCTAGCAATTTCTGACTCTCTCAAATGTATTACTTATTGCGTGATATATTCATCATTGTTTGGTGTCTGTGCATGTTTTTATTCCTTGCGTCTATGTTCTTTATTGTGTAGTCTTTGCTGCCAAGTTATCCTTGATTGCCAACTCCTTAGTGGTTTTTGACTTACTTCCAGTATCAAATCAGTTAGAGCGGCAAATTAATGGTTCTTGTAGACGGCGAGTGCTGCTTCTCCAGTAATGAACTTACCTCGATGCGTTCAGGTTGCTTGTCGGCTTGCTACATTGTAAACAAATTTCTTATAGCCTAAGGTATTTGTTTCAAGACATTGTGTGTAGCATCTGATATATGGAATAAAATTAATTCAAATTAAATTGGTTGTTTGTATCAGATATATTGTTCACAGGTGTGTAGATAGTTATGTGCGATAACATTACTGTGGTTTGTATATGTAGAGGGATGAAATGCCATTTTTATTCATTATGTAAGCTGTTGAGGACTGCAGTGAGGCTACGCTCAGTGTTGTGATTCTGCTCTTCAATGCTTATCAGAAATGCTATGCGAGGCTCAGCAGATCGGATGTCCTTCTGGTGGCTGGAGCATCGCTTCTGGAGCATATAATGTGAGCAAAATACATTCAGTGGTCTGTTAATTATTTACACAGTAGAAATATCAGTATTGATCTGTGGTATGCCGAGATTTTGTTCAATTCTGTGTTCAAAGCATTAAGTTCCTCAAGGAAAATGAAATGCAAGTAAAAATGACAGTTTAATGAACGGGTTAGCTTAGTTGCTTTAGAGGTTCAGGGTCTCCCATTTCAAGTATAGCTATTAACCAATGACAAATTTTATCTCATTAGGTGAAAAATTACTGTGTATTGTCAATAATACATATCATTCACATCATGCTACAAAGTAAGACTTCATGATTTTGCATTTCCAGTAGAAATCATTGCTTGGACTACAGTCTGTGTTAGACATCGATCTGCCTGGCGAGCTCATATTGTACTGTTGTTTATTGTACTGCCCCTCTCTCACTCAGTGAGAACTTCGATGAAAATGCACACTGCAGCGGTGCCTGCTAAAACCTGAACCTCGGTTACTCATATCGGCTATGGTGACAGGTAGGACGGCCAAATCTGCTGGCAATCAGTAAGTGAACTGGGCTGGAATAATTCTGTTTATTCAAGGTTATTCGCATTAATATCCTGAGTTTCCAGTCACACAATGCACTTAAGTTGCACGTGAGGTCTCCAGTATGCCTATTTTTTCCTCTGAAAGAGACTCAAATATTGGCTTGCCATGCAAGGAATCTACCTAATTATCTGGGCGAGCACTGTACCTTCCAAAATTTGTTTTACTTAAGCCATTAGGCGAATGCATAACTATTCATGCAACGAGTGGATTTAATTTACAATTTCCTGTTTCAAAATGTCATTGTTAAAGTACAGTACAACCTACAAACTTGGTGAGAAGAATTAATCTTTCAATGTTTGTTAAGTTAACCTTAGGCATGTGGGTGTGTTCTTGCACAGGCGGCTCTCCAACATGTCAAGCATCGGGGTGGAGCTTACAGTTAAAGGCTCTGTGACATCCGATGGCAGGTATTTTGCTCTCTCACAGAGCCATGCACTTAGGCTGTGCTCTTAGTGGCACCGACAACAGTCCTCAGACACCATCGCCAGCAGTTTGGTCATAGTGCATGTCTGTTCTCCTTTGTCAGTTCTTGGCCGGGTCAAGGAGGTTAGGTTAGGTTAGGTTAAGTTGGTTAGGTTAAGTTGAAATTTATTCTATATATGAAGTAGATTAGATTTTAACCTCTTAGGGTGGGGTGGATACTAGGATGCCTATGTGTTTGGATATTAGTGTTGCACAGTGGCTTCTGTTAATTAAAGAGACACCAAATGCATGTGAATGAGCTTTCTTGTCTTGGAAAGAATGTTTCAAGTACTATACCGTCTGTCCTCTGTTATCGGAGTAACCAGACAAATTTTACAAATATGTGAGATGACTGAAGAAACTTTATGTTACATATTTGAGATAATTCATGGTGACATTGAAAAGCAAATTAGAAACACTCTGTTTCACAGTACTCATTTAAAGTTGTGTAGACGTACATCAGTTAACATTCAATGACTGTCATTTAGTACTCTTGTGAAAGACAAGCTTAAAGTGAAGCACAAGATACTCTGAAAACCTAAAGCACTTGAAAGCGGAAATATTGTCCATACACCACATTTGCAACTTAATTATTACCCTACTGGTATAAAATGCCAGTAAACACTAGTAATAATTTGTAGACAACTAATGACAACCTACGACTAAAAAGATCCTGTAGTATAGCTACAAGCAAATAAGATATGTCACCCTTTACACATGAATAAATTATTTTTGAGGTTATAATCTATGCCTAAAATTTCCAGTAAAGATTTTGCCTATTTGAGATTTCAAATAAATCTGTGATTTCAGTCTATATGTTCCGAACTATATCCCGATTATAATATTCTGATCCTCAGACTGTCACAAATTCACTCTTTCTTCAACTAAACTTATCAGTTTCTCTCATTCCATATTTCATGAAATGATTTTAATTTCATCGATTGTCGTCTGAAGTCTGTACATTCAGGTGATAAGATCAGCAACAGTGTGACTGCACACGTAGTGTCTTAATGTTTTGAAAAAAATGGCCATCACTGGCCTGTGTCGGGCATCACAAGAATCAACCAATATTGGAACCACTGTGACCACAGCCTTACACAATCTGCTGGTGTTCATGATGTCATGCCTAGTGGCAACAGAACTTTTTTACTCATTTTTTCGCCCATATTCCTTATAGAGCAGGGGTGAAAACCATTTAATGATTAACCTGTATGTGATGCTATGGTTTGATGGCCTGTAGTGACACATTTGAAGTTCTGTTGTCTTCAGGCTGTCAGATGTAACTTACCTTGACAGACCTGCCATTGTTCTAATTGTTTTTCATAAGTAGGCACGGGGGTGATAAAAACATTAATGTGATGTAGAATTTCAGTGGTATGTATGAATTATTCCAGTTCCATATCAAATGATCTGAGTGAATGAGTAATCAGTGTTTACTAGTGCTGGGCTGCCTATTTTCTATCATATCTAAGTATTCTTGAAAGCTTCCTCGTGGTGATATAAATAATTGAAAACATTTTTAGCTGACTCTGGTCAGAACTGCAGCACATGTAAAGTACTCAAAGAAAGTGTAAAATACTGGTGTAATGATGTACAGATGTTTCACTTAAGTGTGTAGGTCTTGGCTCATTCTTAAATCAAGATGCAGTGCAGCATTCATCAGTCTATATGTGTTGCAGCTTATTTGTTGTTAACAGTGTGATTACAGTGTAATGGTGTGATTTATGTGCTTTGGTAGCTTCAGCATTTTGTTACATATCAATTAACTGAGAATGAATGTTAGACTGAAATGTAACTCAATATCAAATTTGTAAGTTGAATGTTGGATCCTCCTGTAGGAAGGCTGACTTGGTAAAATTCAGCAGTTATTCTCCAAAAACGTTCAAGGTGTAGCATAAGAAGCAGTTTCAGATAAATCCTCTGGCAGAGAGCAATTTGTAGTCCTTGAATGTATTTAATGTTCAGACATAACTTGCAATTATGTACTCCTGAATGGTGGTTACCAGTAAGCATTTGAGAGACCTGTTATGAAATCTTACATCTGCTTCTAGTGCCAATAATATCATATAAACTAAATACTTCATAAATGCCTCGCAAAGGTCTCTTGTCTTACATGCCTTGTGAATGCAATGACCTTGTAATTACGTATTATTTTCTGTGTGAGGTATCCTTGTCCATGACCCTAACCAATTGGTTGGCAGATACTAGCCTGCGTAACGTAGTGATTGCTGTTTCAAATGCTCAGTTGTACTTCCATGTTTTTCTGCAATTGGCATGATTTGTGATGAGTGCAAAAGCAGTTACTATGACTTCCATTAACATTTCCTATGGTTAGTTACAAAATTATTTCTCTCTGCTCTTGCTGCTAATTCTGAAAACTATGTCTTATAACATGACACAAGTACAAACATGTATGATCACAAACATGAAAAGCACAAGCAAATTCTCACTGTGTACAGGGGACAGCAATGCATCTCATTGGCTATTGTCTTCATCCTCTGAGTACATTGCATAAACAAAACTTCCATTAATCTTCATTCAGTAATAACATTGATGTTTTTGCTCACCGACAGAATGTATTTAGTCCCAGGAGCATAAGGGTGCTTATTCCTTAAGGTATATTGGGGACAGGCTGGCATCAGCTGGCCCTTCTTTTTCTTTGACTTCACCATTGCAGCATTTTTACATGCCATAGTTGTTTTAGAAGGAGAGGCAAGTAGAACTAATTGAAAAGAAGGTGTAGCTGGTCCATGATATAGTTTTTACCAGTCAAAATGTACAATGATAGTATGATCAGAATAACTCTATTTCAGCTTTTACTGGAGAATTTATCCATAAGAGTGGATAAGGACCCTCATAGGGAGGAGCAAACTTCTTGGTTCACCCTTACTTCACCATGGGATTTTGGCGGGCTTGTACTGAGGAAGTGTAGTGCTTTTGTTGTTATGTTCCAACTGTTTTATGTGGTTTTGGAATTACTATATTTAACCTGTTCCAAAAGGCTCTGAGACTGTGAGTTAGCCTTTTCAGTTCACCTACATTGACACCAGGAGACAATTTGTCAATTTCAAAAGGTGAATTCATGGGTCTTCCACAAACAGCTTCATATGGATAGTATCCTGTGCCCTCATGGACACAACTGTTGTACACAGAAGCGACAAATCCTACATATCTGACCCATTCTAAGCGTGTTTTCAATACATAATACAATAACATTCACACAGTAGATTTGTGCACACACTGAGTCACCTGTTGGATTTAGTATGAAAGGGCATAGTTTACAAGTTTTTGATATGTCACTTTTGCAGACATAAAATTTGAGCTTTAGTCAGTGAGTGTTGCGTCAGGACTTCCCAATGTCAACACCAAGTGATCGACAAAGCTGCAAGCAACAGTTTCAGCAGTCATATCTGCAAGTGGGATCAAAATTAAGTACATTGGAAAGTGATCAGTAATTGACAATATATATTTATTATTCTTGGTACTTTGTGGGAATGGGTTGCAGATATCTAAGGCCACAATTTGAAATGGTTTCACTGCTTCTGGTAATGTTTGTATACGAACTTTAGTCCTTGGTGGAGGTGCTATTTGCATACAAGGCAGACAATTTAATATATATTTCTGAATGTCAGTTTATCGACCTTTTCACCAGTAATTTGAGGCTATTCTTGCATTTGTGACTTGTCACACATTATGGCAGGCCTGTAAATTGTAAAGACACAGTGCAATTATTTGTTGTTGCAATTCTTTAGGTAGTCGTACTCTGTTACCCAATGGGGTTGTGCAATATAGTATACTGTCTTCTGTAACAAAATCAGAGAGTGATGCATACCAGTGACATTCTACATGTCTCTCTTGTGATTCTTTCAATTCTTCTATGGTAACATCATATATTTGTGCAATCTCTTTTTCCTGCTAAGCATATCAGCATTTCAGTGCAAACAGCCGGGTGTATGCTGAACCGTGTAATCATACTCAGATAATTTCAATGCCCACCTTACCAACCACTTACCTGTGGCATGGTGGAGGGGCAGACTACCGTTACCCCACATTCTTTTTTTTGGACTGATTCCACATATGAATAACTCAACTGCTCTCACTTCAGCTTCTTCAATTAACACTTCGTTACATGTATTGCCCCTTCCTAGGGTGTATGTGAGACAAGATACTGCCCAAGTCTGTATGCAAATGTTTCAAAGTCCTCCTCGTTTTTCTGTCTAAGAGTGGACACCTGATCACGGTAACAGCTACACCCACACCTGTCTGAGTAGCACTAATAGCTAACCCCACACTTGTCAGAGTAGTGCTCTGCCAACCCCTTTACCAAGAATTCAAAAGTGAGTGCTTCCCACAACTTGTCTACTGATTCAACGTAAGTTTGTGCATTAGCCAAAAGCTTCAGCTTGGTGACATTTAACAAAAGTGTCCTGGCCATGTGCATGTATGTCCCACGTACCTTATGTCTTGCAAAAATTTTGTTACATTTTCGCCTGGCTTACCAGCAAAAGAAGATACTAAAGTTATGGCTGGAAGCATACTGGCTTTTTCTGGTACTAGTTTCTCTGGTTCAACTTCAGGGGCTCTTGAAGGGCCCCGAGTTGCTGCATTTTTCGTAGCTCTGCCTTCACATTCATGAGTTATCATGTGAGGCCATTCTGTAGCTCAATTTTTTCAAGTGACAGAGTGCTCATCTACTGCTCATTTGGAGCCGTAGTTACAGCATTGAGAGCCAATTCAGTCCTCTCCACTGGTTGACAAGGCATGGCTATAAAACTGGGACTGAGACCGAACAGATGTACACAAAAAGAGGTCTCGCTCTATTCTAGATGATGGAGCGACCTCTTAGCAGAAGTTCGCTGGAGTTGTTAACTAGCAGACTGCATTGCTGTGACACATCATTTGTAGGTAGCATCTGTGCCAGTTGCAGTGGAAGCAGCAGTGGTGACCTCAGCAGCAACACGGTGGTGGCAGCAGTGTCAGTGGTGGTGGAGGTGGCAGCATTGGAGGAGTTGGTGGCAGGAGCAGTTGTGGTGCGCTGCATCTGTCGAAGTGATGTGACCCACGGCAGTGTCAGTAGTACTGGCAACTGCCAGTGTCTCGCCTCTGCATCGCTTTGGTGGCAATGATGTGTGGCTGATGGCGTGCTTTGCAGCATTACTTAGCTATCCCAGCTGACTGCTGTGGCAGGTGTGCTTGGCATGAAAACTTACACGCGAGAACATCAGGCACACATCTCATGCAGGCGGACATGTAACCTGTGGCAAGGTACTGCCCAGCACGAGTGTGTCTACCAGCTCATGTGAGTGAAGAGGAAAAGGTTGGGTGGACCTAACAATGGTGATCCCACTTCTAGACACCACTTGTACATGTCAGGATGGGTTAATGAATGTAAGTGGGCATCAAGGGCTGATCCTGTTCCCTTTAGCATAAAGAATTAAACAGGGAGTTTCTAAAAAAAATGGAGATTTATTCTCCTTTTCCTATTCTATGGGGTACATTTGGATTACCATCTACTGTGACCACTGAGGGAACAGCACATAGTGGCAGAGAGCATTTTGCCCTCAATGGGAAGAGCAGGCAGACACGTCCATAGGGTAGGATGGCTGGTAGAGAAGAGAGTGATCTGTTGCTGCAGCCACTGTCTTCCTGGCCAGCCTGCACACTCCACATGACCAATTTATAAACTCCCATTGGTTGACTTTGAACTTTCTAAAGGCATTACTGGATAGTATCACTATCAGAGTATGGAGTCCATCCCTGTTGCTGCGGAGCTGCTCGTATAACCTACATTTCACCATCGAAGTGCAGTGATAATTAGAAGAAAGGATTGCAAAATTTGAAAAATAAAATAATGCTCTTTTATACTCTTAACACCATTTTGGGTTGTGCAATTCATTGACTTCCTCGTTTGTGACATTACACCATTTTTGACCTTTTATAGATGCTGAGCATCATCCTTCTAGACTTGTGCAATTAACTATTTAATTGCTTGTTACGGTGTTACTCCAAGCTTCTTTTGGCATTTGTTTATTTGTTCCCCTAACAGGACTGGGAGAAACTTTTATTATATTATGAGTAAGCGTTCTATTAGGAGGAGGTGGTGGTTTACTCCACTGATTTCCATCATGTCTGGTAAAGGAGTTTGCAGGCTGGGCTTGACTTGCTATATTATTTGCATATTCAGGTTGGGTTGTGCTTGGTATATTATTTTTATTTGCAAGTTGGGATGCATTTGCTTGAATTTGCAGGCTACACTATATTAGCAGGCCAGGCTATCATGGTAATCCTACATCATTTACATCCTGATTCACCACTACTTTCTTCAGATTCCGAGCTGCACAATATAGATTTATATGTAGGATCAATTTCATCTTCAGAAGCAATACTAGTTTCACATTTGTCCAACCATCAGAAATAATCATTGATGCTTATGAATCATCTACATTTATAGTATAAGCAGGTTGTCTTTTTGGAGTAGTTCTAGATGATTCCATATTGTAATGAACATTCCTTGTGTAGAAAAAAAGTCTAAATAGTTACTCTGTAAGAGAAAGAGAGAAAAAAAGAAAAATAGAGAGAGTAACAAACATAATTACTTTCATCAGCTATGAGAGTAACAACTTTCACTTCTGAGGTCAACTTCAATAATGACCATGAATTCTATTATTGTTGTTGCTAGAGTTTGGCAATTGAAGAAATTGCCAGTATAAGAATATAACAGGTACCAAGTGTATACAATTTTCATATGATTAAATGAATGGTTAATTCACTCTCAGGCCTGAAAGGACCCCATCGTATACACAAGATTAACAGTGCCAATCATAATAAAGGAGCCATAGGGGTGGGTGAGGGTGGAAACAAGGTGACATGTGAAGCATAAGAGCGGAATGCCTGAAACAATTTCAACCAAACTTAGTGCACACATCGCTTACTGTCACGAAGACTGGGGGTAAGACTTGCTTTGCACTCCAGTATGGGAGGCAAGGTTAGGGAGGAGGTAACGTGAAAACTATCATAATGGGTGACATTAATGTCACATCCAAAGACCTTCAGGGTTGTTTGTGTTGATTGTGTTGATTGGTGATAGCGATAGCCTCAGTGGTATCTTATACCCATTGGAGGAATAGGTGATGTGCTGGCCTGCTAGTAGACAGTAAAATTAACTTCAAAATCAAACTGAAATCATATCTGCTCAACAACCCCCTCTACTCCATAGAAGAAATTCTGGGATGGTACAGTTATGCGTGTTAATATATATTAGAGAAAGAGAGAGAGTGAAAATTATAATAGTAAACTAATTGATATGTTCCACATCACTGTTATTATGATCCATGGAACATGAAAATAACTATCTTACATATTTTGTTGATTTTTCCCTAATTTGCAAACTCTGTTGCATGTGTTTTATTGTATGGAGTTCACATACTTTGTCAATGCCGTTTCCTTAAGCAGCGTTAAAGTGAGCAAGCACAGCCTCACGCAGTGACACTAACAGAAGAAAGTATGTTTTTGTTTCTTCCAAGCACCTCCAAAATTAAAACCAGTATGCAAAAACAATGAACAATAAACTCTGTAATACAACTTAATATGGAAATCATTGATTATCTGACGGGCAGTTTATTATAAAAAATTGTATTGCAGTTCTACAGGAAATAGGTTGAGTCAAAACTAGAGAAAAATTTGCGCTGTAAACACACATCCAAATGTAACTATTTGTTGAAATATGGGCCATTTTATATTTGTGCCATGTGAGTTCACTACTCAGTGGTGTTAGCTGTCTACATGTTGATCTTCACTGCTCTTTTCTCATAGGTTATTTGTCCCTGTACTTATTTCTCTGATTGTGATGCTGTTGACAGATACAGTGCTTATAGTCATCTACACCATCAACTTTGTATATATTACTATAATGTTGTCCTAACACCAGTGACCACCAGTGATTCTGTGAAGTATGACCAACATAAACAGTGGAATGGAGTACTATTATTTCATGCAGGAAGTGGCAGATATAATATTATGTGATTGATTGATTTCTTTATTAATCCATGAAACAATTTACATTAGACAGATTTCATCAATTAAAACATAGACAAATGAACAACTTAAAATTAATTTATTGGACTATAATGGACATTAAAATTTATCTTAATATATTACTATATAAAAACTTTTGATTTGCAAATATCAACCAATAGAATATCCAGGATGGAATGTAACAATCGGTGAGGACACTGTATCCACATTCCTCCAGAACCTCAGCAACTTCTCCCCTGTTTGCTTCACGTGGTCCTACTCAACCCAAAAAGCCGCCTCCTTAGATGTTGACCTCCACCTCAAAGATGGCAACATCAGTACCCCCGTCCATATCAAACCTACTAACCACCAGCAATGCCTCCATTTCAACAGCTCCAACCCATTCCATACCAAGAAGTCCCTTCCATACAGCCTAGCCAACTGTGGTCATTGCATCTGCAGTGATGAGCAGTTCCTCTTGAAATATACCAAGGGTCTCACTGAAGCCTTCACTGATCCTTGTACAAAAACAAATCTCCCGTGCCTTATCTTTCCAGTCTCCCACCACCTGCCAAAGACCCACCATCTGGCCACAGAGGAGCATTCCCCTTGTAACTCAGTACCACCCAGGACTGGAGCAACCAAATTACATTCTCCACCAAGGTTTCGATTACCTCTCGTTGTGCCCTGAAATGAGAAATGTCCTGCCCATTATCCTTCCCACCCCTCCCACAGCGGCATTCCGCTGTCCACTGAACCTACACAATATACTCATCCACCCTTACACAACTCCTGGTCCCAGTCCCTCATACCTGACACCCCTGTAATACACATAGGTGCAAGACCTGTCCCATACATCCTCCCACCACCAGCTACTCCAGTCTGGTCACTAACATCACCTATACCATCAAAGGCAAGGTTACCTGTGAAACCAGTCATGTGGTCTACAAGCTAACTTAGAACCACTGTGCTGCATTCTATGTAGGCATGACAACCAACAAGCTGTCTGTCCACATGAATGGTCACCGACAAACTGCAGCCAAGAAACAAGTGGACCACCCTGGCGCTGAACACTCTGCCAGACATGATATCCTTCATTTCAATGACTGCTTCACAGCCTGTGCCATATGAATCCTTCCTACCAACACCACCTTTTCCGAATTGTGCAGGTGGGAACTTTCCCTCTAATTCATCCTACGTTCCCGTCCTGTTCCCATTCCAGCACTAAACGGTGATCATTCCATCAACACACCCAGTCTTTCTGTTTCTTTCCTTTTCCACTACTCCCCCTCCCCCCCACCTCTTCCTTGCCCTCAGTCTAACCTGCAACACTTCGCTGTCTGCCACCCCCACCATACTATCCCTCCCCTCCCTGCTCCAGCCTCTTCCTTACCCCCACCCAGTTGCCACTCTCATCATGCATTGGTGCTGTTGCTCGCACTGTAGTTTCAGTTGCCTGAGACTGCAGTCGTGTGTGTGTGTGTGTGTGTGTGTGTGTGTGTGTGTGTGTGTGTGTGTGTGTGATGTCTTTTATGTGTTGTGGTAATTTATTATATAATTTGATAGCTTTGGACAAGAAACTCTGCTGAGTTACAGCCTTATTTTCGTCTGTCTGGATGCAAATTGTAACTGTGTCTAATTTCATTATCATGTACTAAACAGTTTTTATGTAGAAGTTCATAGTACTTGTTTTGGATGTATCAAGTGTGACTTTATTGTTCATTCCTCACATACATACACTGCTAGTGTTTCGTCAGCTTTCTCTCTTAGTACTTCTTATGACTTGCCAGTGATCAGTACATTACCATAATCTGCAAATAGTATTGGCTACTGTGACATTACAGCCTTTATCACTGCGATTTTTAACATATAAAAGTTTTTTTTCTGTATTCGCGTCAGTATGTGCGAACTTTTAACATATACCAATGAATGTTGTAACCAGATGTCTTTGCCGCGCTCCTGAAAAGCGCAGAATATCACGATAGCTATAAACTGTTATACGCTGCTATCGATCAGTAAAAAAAACGATGCACCTATGTTTCAAAATAACAATTGCCAATTTTTACTTCTGCAGGGAGCCGTGCCGCTCTCTAGCTGTTCTTCTTTGAATGTGTTGCAAGGCGGATGCAAAAGTATTGTGCTCCATACTGATATAATCCTTTTATTGTAACTTTAAGAGCTTAAGTGATTAATAATATATGTAGTCACAAACAAGTGAGAATGTGTATCATGAAAATTCGCTCCACCGCCACAATGGGTGGCCCTGTTAATGTAACACTCCTGGAAATGGAAAAAAGAACACAATGACACCGGTGTGCCAGACCCACCATACTTGCTCCGGACACTGCGAGAGGGCTGTACAAGCAATGATCATACGCACGGCACAGCGGACACACCAGGAACCACGGTGTTGGCAGTCGAATGGCGCTAGCTGCACAGCAATTGTGCACCGCCGCCGTCAGTGTCAGCCAGTTTGCCGTGGCATACGGAGCTCCATCGCAGTCTTTAACACTGACGGACTTTGAGCGAGGGCGTATAGTGGGCATGCGGGAGGCCGGGTGGACGTACCGTCGAATTGCTCAACACGTGGGGCGTGAGGTCTCCACAGTACATCGATGTTGTCGCCAGTGGTCGGTGGAAGGTGCACGTGCCCGTCGACCTGGGACCAGGCTGCAGCGATGCACGGATGCACACCAAGACTGTAGGATCCTACGCAGTGCCGTAGGGGACCGCACCGCCACTTCCCAGCAAATTAGGGACACTGTTGCTCCTGGGGTATCGGCGAGCGAGGACCATTCGCAACCGTCTCCATGAAGCTGGGCTACGGTCCCGCACACCGTTAGGCCGTCTTCCGCTCACGCCCCAACATCGTGCAGCCCGCCTCCAGTGGTGTCGCGACAGGCGTGAATGGAGGGACGAATGGAGACGTGTCGTCTTCAGCGATGAGAGTCGCTTCTGCCTTGGTGCCAATGATGGTCGTATGCGTGTTTGGCACCGTGCAGGTGAGCGCCACAATCAGGACTGCATACGACCGAGGCACACAGGGCCAACACCCGGCATCATGGTGTGGGGAGCGATCTCCTACACTGGCCGTACACCTCTGGTGATCGTCGAGGGGACACTGAATAGTGCACAGTACATCCAAACCGTCATCGAACCCATCGTTCTACCATTCCTAGACCGGCAAGGGAACTTGCTGTTCCAACATGACAATGCACGTCCGCATGTATCCCGTGCCACCCAACGTGCTCTAGAAGGTGTAAGTCAACTACCCTGGCCAGCAAGATCTCCGGATCTGTCCCCCATTGAGCATGTTTGGGACTGGATGAAGCGTCGTCTCACGCGGTCTGCACATCCAGCACGAACGCTGGTCCAACTGAGGCGCCAGGTGGAAATAGCATGGCAAGCCGTTCCACTGGACTACATCCAGCATCTCTACGATCGTCTCCATGGGAGAATAGCAGCCAGCATTGCTGCGAAAGGTGGATATACACTGTACTAGTGCCGACATTGTGCATGCTCTGTTGCCTGTGTCTATGTGTCTGTGGTTCTGTCAGTGTGATCATGTGATGTATCTGACCCCAGGAATGTGTCAATAAAGTTTCCCCTTCCTGGGACAATGAATTCATGGTGTTCTTATTTCAGTTTCCAGGAGTGTAAGTTTCTGTTTCATAATATAATACTTGAAGCCTTGAAGTTTATTTAATTTCAAAGAAAATCTCTCAACCTTATTTTCATTAATTATACTTGTGATAATCTTTTCTGTTTAAAAGATTTATGCAGCTTATGATCCAGCGTGTGTTCTGTCGGAACAGGAGGCTGTCATGACGACATCGTTATAGTATTTATTCCAAGTTCTTTCCGTTTCGTTTATATGTTCGTACAAATCCAATTAGTTGGTCCATTAGGTTTCTTTCATGTAACTTCTGTCTGTTTTCTCTGCGCGATCTTGCTCCGAAAAAATTTCTGTTCATTTTTTAGTTATTTTCGATATCGCGAATGAGAAAAGTCAGCCGCCTCCTGCTCCAAACGGAACACCACGACTTTTCTAACGTCGGAGAGTACCGCACGAATTTTCCGCTAAAAGGTAATAGAATTTCTTAAAGCTGGATCAATTACACATGTTGCTGCTGTTCTCCAACAAATCTGGTGTGATTAATAGTAATTTATTCTGTCACGACAAAAAGAACCAATTTTACTTTTACCAAAGCAACAAAGCTTTCAATTAAATTACTAAAAAAAAAAAAATCATACCAGATCATCCTCACTTGTTCAGGCGCCAGATCTGCTCAGCCGAGGAGACAAGGAGTAATGATGGACTTCACACAGTTTGCCACACTGTGGTTGTAGGAGCAAGTATTAAGACAAGGGGAATCCATGAAAAAAGTGTATAAAGTATTGTAGCTGTCAAAATGCTAAACCACAGCCTTGCTTGGTCAGTTCTGCCAAATGTGTTGACTGACATGGAGCGGGACGATTAATTACCATAATAGCCACATCCGGAAAAATGTGAATCCTCAAGGAATCAAGGCATCCAAATCACTCTGATGTGTAGACAGAAATTGACCATGACAGACTCATAAGGCCATACAGGTTCCCAGAAAAACTTAAACAGTGGTCCGGAGGACGACGGTTCAATCCCGTCTCTGGCCATCCTGATTTAGGTTTTCCGTGATTTCCCTAAATCACTTCAGGCAAATGCCGGGATGGTTCCTTTGAAAGGGCACAGCCAATTTCCTTCCCCATCCTTCCCTCACCCAAGCTTGCGCTCCGTCTCTAATGACCTCGTTGTCGACGGAACGTTAAACACTAAGATCCTCCTCCTTAAACAGAGGAGGTTATGACCAGTTTCAGTGCAACAAATTACCCAGGCCATTAGAGTATGTTGCCCTTGCAGAAAGATGTGAGATGTGGCTTATCTGTAAGGGGTACTACCACACTTTCTGTACATCAGCATGAAACACGTGCATTTAGTGAGCAATGGATTGGTCAAGGTGCTTCAATAGCAGGGCCTCCTTATTCACCTAACTTGATCCCTTACATCAGTTGTGTTCACTGATCTGCTAGTGTAAGCTGGCTTGTGCTCCTCACGCCTCATCAATGAGCAACGAACTGTCTCCCTGCAAGTAATGAAGGAAAAGGGGAAGAGGAGGGAGGAGGCTCTGGAACCAGCCAGCTCAGCATTATAATTTATTGTCAGTGAATCTACTCTTCAGCAGCTAATAGCTCTATAGAGATGTACCATGTCATGGTGGCTAATTAATACCTTTTGTGGCAAATTTATTTCCTAAAACTGTTGCATTGATGAGAAATGTCCATGAAATGAAATTTACATTTCTTTTAATTAATTAGGCGAGGGACATGAGGCAGCTAAGTATGAAATATGGTATTTGTTACAACTGATGCAGCCTTATGGTAAATGTCGTTCTCAGATGTAGTTTGAATTGGCATCAATATGTATTTTGTGACTCTTTTATTCATACGTTAAACATAGAAAAATGGCATTTCAATGACTATTACTTATTTTGATTTTCATTAAAGCAATAGTCATCAGTTTCTGCTCACTACTAATTTGAAGACAAGTTTTTAAATTGGAATCAGTCAGTGGTCTTCTGTGGGTAGATTTCATACTTTATCATTGCAGAAAGAAGTTTGTCACAGAAGTTATGTAGATCCAGATCTTGACGTAATCATAACTGCAAACTTGTGAAGCTGTGAAAATTTATGTTGAAGAAAATTTTTGTGCGAGTTTACAAGATTTATTTTGTTATGGAACTTATCATTCAACTGTGTGTGACACTGCAGGTCTATAAGCTGCATCGGTTGCTAGGGATCCTATACTGATGTGTTATAAGCTGATACTGGGGTGTTTGACCTTTGCTTTTAAGTTACCAACATGGCCATAATGTTGCTTTTCATCTATTTTCAAAGAGCCACTCTGTGC
This sequence comes from Schistocerca gregaria, assembly GCF_023897955.1. Classification (NCBI taxonomy): domain Eukaryota; kingdom Metazoa; phylum Arthropoda; class Insecta; order Orthoptera; family Acrididae; genus Schistocerca; species Schistocerca gregaria. Next base: position 399,146,663 of record NC_064921.1, on the reverse strand, counting down.
GTTAAAGCACTGAACCACTGAGTTTATATGCATGGGTGTAAAACTATGGTGACCTTAACATGTTGTCATTCCTCTGAAGACAGTGCACTATTTGCATTTCTCCTGCAGTACATAATGATGTCTGACAGCCATGTTTACCATGAGTACTCACTACTCAGGCAGCAAGCACACATGAGCACTCTTGCCCACCTAACTGCCTCCTGAACAGGCCTTCCTTAGATTTCTGGTTATGGAGACATTTAAGACACTGATGTATAACAGATCCATCAACAATGGACACAATTTATGAGAGTGTGCATTTCATTAATATGACCAAATTCGAGGTGAGTCAATGTGTCCCCATGAGTTTGTAATCATTTAAAGGATGTATAAGACAGAATTATAACCACATTGAGCATATCATGTAGTGTCAAAAAACAGAGTGTTAACATAGGGCAAATGATGCATACCTCAACGAGCATTTAATTGCAGACAAATGTTATGGAAACACTTTCTTCTAGCTTTGGTCAGTATTCTTTCTTGTGAAGTTTGGAAGACCTTTTTTGAACATTCTGTGCATTGCTACCTCATGTAAATGTGTTCACATAAAAAACAATCATTAAAGATGTTAATCATTTGATAATGGAAACAGTCATAATGCAATCCATTTATCTTTTTAGCAACTCTCGCTATCACCATGTGTGATCATTTGAGAAAACTATCATAATAGTGTTGGAAACAGTGTTAAAATATTACTATCAACAGAATTTTTAATGGCAGCACCACATATCCAGTATTCCCCTTAATTTGTGCCTTACACTGTACATTCCCACTAATCAACTTTAAAAGTGAAAAACTGTTAGTTAATGGGAATTTACAGACACTTTTATCTGTGGTACTGTAGGCCCTAATATTTCTCTCAGTTTTTTTCTTGTGTTTATGTCAGAGCATTTAAATTGCAGTTGAATAGTGGCCAGGTTTCTGTATGACTTTCATTTTAACTGTGACATATCAATGTAGAATTTAAGAGTTTATTTTGTGATCAAGTTGAAGTGTGTAAGCACTCTTTCCTTCTACTCTGTCCACACATAATATCTTTTCTTTGTAACTGTTTGCTTATTCATATTGCATTAACACACTATGAGGCTCTCTTTCACATGCAGAATGATCAAAATAACAAACTGGAAAGTGATACCAATCTTCTGGATTATCCCCTTAGTTATTATTTTCCTCCTGCTCCTTTGTATACATTGTGTGAATATGAACACTGATCACAGATTATAATGATGATCAAAATTGTATACTGCTTGATTTTCAATAGTTTACTCACTAAGACATGTCTTTGATGTGTTTTGTTTGTTTACATGTTATTTCTTTGTTTTCAGAGCAATGGAACTGGCTATAAAGCATAAAACACACATTGATACTGTGTTATACCACCGTCAAAAATACTTAAATGACTTTTCTAAAACTGAAACACTAGAAATGTTCCTGCAATTGCATAATGAGGTATGATGCACTTAATGATAGAATAATCTGTGTCTTTTGTGTGCCTTATTTTTTTCGCATGGATTTTAATTGTTTGGAACTCTGATGACATTGTACTTTTTCATATTCATAAATTAAAATAGTATTCTGCTATTTGGATTGTACTATTTTTCAGCTTCTCTAGTGGGAAACTCATTGGACATAATTATTGCAGTGTTTTTCAACTCATTGTGAGATATAACAGTCCCAACAGTGTCAATATTTTCAGGAGCTGATGCGTTTTCCAAAATCCAGACTCATGTATTTGGCTGTTCTCACTGTCAGTTTGTTGTAAGTTGGCTCTGAATTATATCAGAGTCATTTTACGAGGCATAGAAAGGAATTAAATTTTATCTTTATTTTCCATGGTTTCCACAAATCACTTGGTACAATTGTCAGAATGCTTCCTTCAAGAAGACCATAGTCAATTTATTCTTTTAGCCTTATTCACATGACCAAATGTTTAGTCTCCAAGGATCCTGTCATAAAAGGGACATTAAACAATTAACCCCCATTCTTCCTTGCACTAGACACACACACACACACACGCACACACACACACACACACACACACACACACACACACACACACACACACACACACACACACACACACAATTTCTTTAAGGACTTATTAGATGGTGCATATTTGCACTCATGGTTTCATTTGTGTTTAAGTAGCTGCCAAGTGAACCTCACTAGATTTACTGAATACAACAGTACACAGTTATGTGTTGATGAAATTTATGGATGGTATGAGTAATTAACAAAGAATTAAGTATATGTTGTTCTGTCTTCATTGCACTAGATCATCTTTCATCAATATTCATTGCTTATTCATCTTCTTCATCAATATGTTCATATGCATTATTATTCTGCAGTTCACACTTAGGTGTTTGGCAGCGTGTTCAGAAAACCACTTTCATACTGTTCCAGTCTTGAGTAATGTGTGGGTAAAATGAACACTGAAAACTTTTCATATAAACCATGGTTTTTCTCATGTTACTGGTGATCATTTCTTCATGCGTATGTGAGAGTGTCATTTGGAGGAGAAAGTTACTAACTGAAATTTCATGAAAACATCTCATCTTTGTTTTAATGACTGTCCCCCTCACTCTCTTATTGTATTTATGGCACTCTCTCCACAGATTCATGATAGTACGAAGTGAGCTGCCCCTCTTAAAATTTTTCAAAGTTTCTGTCAATCCCGTCTAGAAAGGATCGCATTCCATAAAACAACACTCCAGAAGAGGATGCAGAAGCATAGTGTTGGCTATCTCTTTAGTAGATCTGTTGTACCTTTTAAACTTTCTGTCAATAGAGCACAATCTTTGGTCCACCTTCCCCACAACATTTATTAATTGATGTTTCCAATTTATTGGTAGGTAACCTGCAACCTTTAAACTTGTGTTATTTATTGAGTAACCTGAGTTTAATAAAAGTTTCTTTCATATTCATTAGAGGACTTCACACTTTTTATTGTTTAGAGTCATTATCACTTTTTGCACCATTTCGATATCTTGTTGAAATCAGTTTGCAATTCATTTTTATCTTCTGATGACATGACTAGATAGTAAACAGCAGTATCATCTGCAATGTAAGAGGGCTACTCAGACTCTCTCATGAATCACTAACATGGATTCAGAATAGGAGAGGGCCTGTAACACCTCCCTTAGGTACACTTCAGTTTCACTAGATGATGTCCTGTCAGTTACCATGAACTGTTACCTTTCTGACAGGAACTCACAAATCCAGTGACACAACTGAGAGATAGTCCATATGCATGGAATTTGAGTAGAAGCCACTTGTGAGAAACAATGTCAAAATCCTCCTGGAAATCTAGAGGAATGGAATCAGCTTGAGGACTGCTGCCAGTAGTACTCATTACTGCATATGAATAATGAGCCAGTTGTGATCCAAAAGGAGGGTATTTTCTGAATCTGTGGTGGTTAGATATAAATAGATAATTATCTTAAAGATGTTTCCTAATGTTGGAACACAGTATACAGTCCACACACTGCTACAAATGAGTATCAGTAATAGGGTTATACAATTCAGCAGATTCTTCTATTTCCTTCCTTATGTATTGGTGTGATTCAGTTTCTGTAATATTTACTGCATTTCCTTTGGTAAATCAGTTTCTGATAACTGTGTTTAGCAACTGTCCATTAGTAGTGCTCTCACTGATAACATTGCCATTGCACACTGAAAGTTCTTTATTGTGTTTTGCTGCTGCTATTCTTTACATACAACCAAAATTCTTTGGAATTTCTGTCAGGTTTCAAGACAGAGTTTCATTGTAGAAATCATTAAAAGTATCCATGCTAAGTTTTTGAACATCTGAAAACTGTTGCCAATCTTCAAGATATTGTGTCTTTTTAAATCTGGCACTTTTTAAAATTAATTCTGCGAAAGTGTCCTAACCTGTTTTATATACTGTCAGGGATCTGTTTTGTCTCTTATTAATGTACATAGTACAAAACTCTCAATCCTCATCAACAATTTTTTTGTTTTGTTTTTAAACCCAAGCCACATTTGACCAAAGCTTATCATAGTTTGTAGACGAGGAATGGAGATGGTCATTTACGAATTTATGGTATTCAGACTCACTACAACAACCTTTCAGAGGAGGAGGAGACTAGTGCCTAACGTCCCATCGACAGTGAGGTCATTAAAGATGGAGTAGCTGGCCGTGGTGGTCTGGCAGTTCTAGGCGCTCAGTCCGGAACCGCGCAACTGCTACGGTCGCAGGTTCGAATCCTGCCTCGGGCATGGATGTGTGTGATGTCCTTAGATTAGTTAGGTTTAAGTAGTTCTAAGTTCTAGGGGACTGATGACCACAGATGTTAAGTCCCATAGTGCTCAGAGCCATTTGAACTATTTGAAAGATGGAGCACAAACTTGGATTATGGAAGGATGAGGAATGAGATCAACCATGCTCTTTCAAAGGAACCATCCCAGCATCTGCTTGAAGCAATTTAGAGAAATCACAGGAAACATAAATCAGGATGGCCAGACAAGAGTTTGAACCTTGCCCTCCTTAATGTGATCTAGTGTGCTAATCACTGTGCCACTTCGACTGGTACAACAACCTTGTGGTCACTAATTCCTGAATCCATCATGGCACTATTTGCTCAGGATGGTTTATTGCTAAGAGGGCTATTATGTTATTGCAACAGTTTACGTTTTGTGTAGGCTCTGAACTAATTGCTGAAAATAATTTTCAGAGAACGCATTTAGTACAGTTTCAGAAATGTTTTATGCCTACTGACAATTTTAAATATGTGTTGTCACCAATGTATCAAGGGTAAATGGAAATCAAACTAATTATAATTGTACTTTTCAAGTACTTATTCAGAATGAAACTCAAATTTTCCTTGAACCTTTCAGCAAATACATCATCAGAGTCAGGTGTCTGTAAAAGGAACTAATTGTTAATTTTCTCCATTTGCGTAATAAATCTCATAGCAACCACCTGTTTCAATTTTTCTTAAGCTGAACTACTACTGCCAGTAACAAATGTGCAACCACTAGTTGAATTTAGTTTCTCTAACAGCAACAAACATGCCACAACCAACTGAAATCAATCTTATCCTTGATGAACAAGGCTATTTCCTTGGTAAAAACTTTAGCCGGGCTCATCTACAATTTTTGTTGGCTTCCATTATCTATAACAGTGCATGCTTCAGTGCTCTGTGTGAGTACTCGTAACTCTGGTTATTTCATTAAACAGTTATGACAGGTTAGTATAATACCAAGTTGGTACCAACACCTGCAGTTAGCTGCACACTGTGCTCTTCATGGCATTCATATCTGGGCTGATTCCACCCAGTAGGTGCACTGTGGGCACACTGGATCTCTTCCCCTCCATGGCAGCCACATCCTTAAAAGGTTCCATCACATGCCTTATATTGGAGCTCTCCAATACCAGTAATCCCACCCTTTATGAATGACTGGAGCTTTTGGGCTAAGAGGCTTCCTCTGAAACTCACACAGCAACATTATCCAGGCTATCTACATTGTACCAGTGCTGCAGTGCCTCTGGCTTAGTGGCTGTGTTGGGTGGAATGGGTGAGAGGAAAAAGGAGGCAAGAAGGGAGGTGGGGGAGGGAATGAAGGAGGTGGAGAGGAGTAGGAGATGAGGAGGAGCAGAGTGAGGTAAAGGAAAGGATGGCTGAGGGCTGGGAAGAGATAAAGCAAATTCCACACTTTGGCCCATAGAATGCAATATTGGTTTCCTTTTGATGATTAAATCCTCCTGAGTAGTCCTCATTCAAATATCCAAAATGCCCTCCAGAGTAATCTTCACCCAAATATCCAAATTGGGGGTGGGGTTATTTTACCTCCAGAAAATTGTGCCCGAGAGTATATCAACATCATTGAAGCTTACAGAACAGATTCATGTCCTTAGGAAATACAATGTCTATAGTTTGCATCTGCTTTCAGCCATGTCACAGTATCAACATATAAAAACCGTGTTGAGTGCTTTTAATTTGGAATATTCTCTTGTTAATCCACCCCTCAAAAGTTCATCTTATGGGTTCTTATAACAACATTTTAGGCATAATTATTCTAAAGTCAGCAGAAAATGCAAGAATAATAAATTATGAAGCTATTCAGGTGTTCACTTCACACTCCGAGGAAACTGCCCAATGTATCTTGCAAAATATGCTAACTTAAAGTTTGATTTATTCAGAACAGAGAATGGAACAGGTTTTGGAAGTGTATTTCATAAAAGGAAATACATATTAGGAACTACAAGGTGTGTTAAAAACCTCCATAAAATGAAATACAGATTTGAAACTATAAAGTCTGCTAGAAACCTGTGGATTACTAGGGACATACAGAATCCTATAGGACACAGAGACAACTCTACACTGCATTAAAATAGCCCACTAATCCTATACAGTTAAGACATCATAAGACCTGTTATAAATTTGCATTCGAAAAATTTGAGAAGCAAAGACCGTATGCATATTGTATGAAACTAATAACACAAGTAATAAAGTCAAAATGATCTGGAACATTCTTAAAGGAAATAGAACTACATTCTCCTCTAGATGACATGAGTTGTGAAGCAGACATTGAAGCAAGTCATGATGTGTCCCAGTCACCTCACTACCTATTCTATAAATCCCCCATTCTGCCCCCTTTTTTCCCAACCCTCTCATGCATTTCATTGTGTGATGCACATAACTCCCTATGACAGTACCATGGCAAAGCTAACCAGTGCCACATTCCTATAAAAAAAAATTATAAAATAAAATAGGGAACTCATTTGGGAAATAGCCAGAGTGAAGTTTGGTATAGTGAGAATTAGGTATAACAGGATTTTTGTTCAGATGAGGAAAGAGTTGCTAATACAAAATTAAATTACCCAATATAATATGTGAGATGCTGAATTTGACTGAAAAAGTAGGAAATGTAACAAATGCAGCAAATGAGATGGGCAGAAGTGACTAAAGACATGTACAAAATAATATTACTAAGAAGTGTAAAGTGGCAATGCAAGAATGGCAAGATGAGAAATGCAAAGCTGTAGAAGTAAGCTTGATTGTGGGAAATTCATTTGCCACGTATAGCAGTGGGACTCATGGAGAAAAGAGAAGCAGCTGTATAAATAACAAGAGCTCTAATACCAGGCCTGTACTAAGCAAAGGAAGGAAGGCTGAAAGGTGTAAGGAATTTATAGGATGGTTATACAAAGCAAAATAAACTTGAAGACAATATTATGGAAAGGGAAGGGGAAATATATGAAAATGAGATGGTAGACATGATACTGCAAGAAGAATTTGACAGAGCACTGAAAGTCTTAACTCAAACCAAGGCACCTGGAGTAGATGACGTTCACACCGAATTATTGAGATCTTTGTGAGAACTTACATGACAAAACTATTTCACCTGGTATGCTGCATAAATGAGATACGTGAAATACCCTCAGAGATTTAAGAATGTAATACTCCCAGTTACAAAGAAGGCAGGTGCTGACAGATGTGAATATTATCAAACCATGTGTTCAATAAGTCATGAAGTTCTGAAGGTAGCAGGGATGAAATATGTTTGGAAACCAAACTGTAGTTCTAAGTGTTGAAAGACATGAAAGTGATACAGTAGTTGAGAAGGGAGTGTGACAGGGTTGTAGCCTATACCCTATGCTATTAAATCTGTACATTGAGCAAGTGGTAAAGGGAACCAAAGAGAAATTTGGAAAACAAATTCAATTTAAAGTAGATTAAATAAAAACTTTTAAGTTTCACCAATGACATTGTAATTCTGTCAGAGGCAAGAAAAGGCTTGAAAGATAATGTGATTGGAATGGATAGCATCTTGAAAAGATGTGTGAAATTAACATCACCAAAAGTGAAATAATGGAAATGAAGTGATGCTGAGAGAATTAGATTAGAAAATGAAACACTAAAAGTAGTAGACATGCTTTGCTATTTGGTGAGCAAAATAAGTGATGAGGATCAAAGTAAAGATAATTTAAAATGTAGACTGACAATAGCAAGAAAAGTGTTTCTCAAAAAGAAAAGTGTTGTAGCCTCTATTCTAAATTTATGTATCAGCAATGGTTGTCAAAGTGTTTGACTGGAGCATATTATAAGCTGGAATTAAATATAGACAATGAACAGTATACACAAGAAGAACAAGAAGAAAGAAGGAATAAGATATTTACTCTGCAGTGGAGTGTGTGCTGATATGAAACTTCCTGCCAGAATAAAACTGTGTGCCATACCGTGACTTGAACTCGGTACATTTGCCTTTCGTGTGCAAGTGCTCTACCAAAGCTCCTGAGTTCGAGCCTCAGTCCGGCATGCAATTTTAATCTACCAGGAAGTTTCATATCAGTGCACACTCAGGTGCAGAGTGAAAATCTCATCCTGGAAACATCCCCCAGGCTGTGGCAAGCAATGTCTCCGCAATATCCTTTCTTCCAGGACTGATGGGTCTGCAAGTTTCACAGGAGAGCTTCTGTAAAGTTTGGAACATAGGAGATGAGTTACTGGTGGAAGTATAGCTGTGAGGACGGGTCATGAGTCATGCTTGGGTAGCTCAGTTGGTAGATCACTTGCCCGTGAAAGGCAAATGTCCTGAGTTTGAGTCTTGGTCTTGCACACAGATTTACTCTGCCAGGAAGCTTCAAAAAGAAAGAGTTATTGAAATGTGGTGTTACAAAGAATACTGAAGATTTTATGTATAAATCAAGTAACTAACGAAGAGGTACTGAATTGATTAAGGGAGGAAAGAAATGTATGGCAGAACCTGACTAAAAGAAGTTGTTAGTTGACAGAACACATCCTGAGGAATCAAAGGGTAGTTAGTCTGGTAATGGCGGGAAAGCATGGCATTTCAGCATTGAAGAGGAAGCCCAGGTCTCAAGTGCAACAGTAAGTTTCAAGTGGAAGTAGGCTGCAGAGATTATACAGAGATGACAAGACATTAACAGGATAATGTAGTGTACAGAGCTATGTCAGACCAGTTTTCAGACTTTTGATCACAGCCACAACAACATCTCCAGTTACTGTCTGCACCTTATATTTTTCTAGTCATGTTCAGGAAGACAGAATATAACTATTTAACAAGAATATTAAAATTGCCGGAGAATTCCATTTATACTGCCGCAGTTGCAAATTGGAATTTATTTTTGACTTGTCAATAACACATCCTGCAGAGTGTAAATCTATGCAGAACGTCTGTATGTCTATTGCATGAAATGATATATTGCTTTTTACATAAATGGTTACCTCACCTCTGTCCACATGTTTCCTCTGAAATACCCAAAACATAATTTATAGAGTATTGAGCTTTTCCTTTTAAGCAGCTATGTGATGTGATGTTTCATTAAACACAGAGTGCAGACACAGTTAATAACTTCTATTTATAAATCTACTGTGAGCAGGTGAAACTTTAAAAAAAAAAAAAAAAAAAAAAAAAAAACATTCTGATGAAATACTTTAAACTTGTGGTCACCAGAAGCCCTGTTATCATATAATGTAGACTTACGAAATTGTTCTCTGCTGAATCTGTGAATGGAGGCACAATGAATAATAGGAGGTGTGAGTAAGCAAATATACATAACTTCAATGACGGGGCTACCATTGCCATTCGGAGGCAATTAGAAAAGTCCATGGATGAATCTGGTGGTCAGATTGCTGAATTGCTGAACTCCCAAGAAAGTCCAGTTTCAAAGACCAGATGAGGGTTGATCTGCATGGTGTGGTGTCAAGCTAACAGCAATAGCATAGTCCAAGGAGAGCCTACTGGAGTGTGGTACTGCATGTTCTTATAAAGCCATGGTGGCTTATGAATATGCCCACCATCAGTGAGACTGTAGTGGTGTGATTTGAGCGGCATTGGTGTGTAACTGTTTCACAAGGGTAGGCCAGCTGGTGTTGCTAATATACTGCAGAGGCAGCTGTGTGCAGGCACTGTTCAGCTGGGTGGTGCTGGATATGAGCCAGAAACTTGTGGATGTGGACTGTGTGATGTGTGACCTATGGCTGCATGGTGGCAAGTGCCACGGTATAGGCACCGATGATAGTGTGCTCTCTATGTCTGTTGACTTTTGTGAAGCTGTTAGCTTGGAATCCTTGCTGTACTGTACACAGAAAAATCTGGCTACATACTCGAGGTGTACATTGACATGTGAAAGTTTTCGTTAAGAGGACGTGATGGTGACAATCCAGAATGCAGATGCATTTTTGTTGTTGTATCTGTATCAGCTTGTGGTAAGGAAATTTCCTGCATTATTCTGGGGTACTGGGTGTTCATGCTGCTGGTGGTGCTACATCCAGACCAAATCTTTACTAATTTCTTTTGTTTTATCTTAATTTCACAAGAAATGTATAGGTAGCACATTTAATGTAAGGACTGAAGGTAACAAGTCACCAGACAGTGGAGGCACTGGGTCATCAATAGACAGACAAACAAAACTGAGAACTATACTAGCTTTGTATGAAACCTCCTTCTCTCTCTCTCTCTCTCTCTCTCTCTCTCTCTCTCTCTCTCTCTCTCTCTCTCTCTCTCTCTCACACACACACACACACACACACACACACACACACACATTTGTACGGTTTCATTATTGATCCAGCTGACTATGTTGTGTTAGCACTGCAACTGAGCTCTGGCCTGTATATGGGCTCAGGTTAGTCAGATGCCTTGTTTAGGTATTCCACCAAGTGCTGGAAAAAGCTACTCTCACTGAGGTTACGTTTCAGACTCCCAGACAATAAATAAGAAAACAAGGAATGAAAATTCTGGAAGTGGTCAACCATAGATGCCCCTGTCACAATGATGTCATCTAAATAACGGCTATATGAGGAAATGCCCTGAATCAACTGTTCCATGCAGCAGTGAAAAATAACTGGGACACTAGCAATTCCAAATGGAAGCCAGTTATACCAGTAAAAGTCAAAAAGTGTGTTAAGCACCAGCATTTCACATGAATCTGAATGTAATGGCAGCTGTAAATGTGCCTCTGACAGATCAATCTTTGTCTAACAGGCCTCATATAATAATAGTCTTCATATAACAGGAGCCTGGAGAACAGGTCCTCTGGTCATGGAATTGGAAAAGAATCTGTGTTTAAATGGTCATTCACAGCTTTAAAAATTGCTGCACAGACTGAGAGAGCCATTCTGACAATGATGAGGGGAGAAGCTTGCTGACTGGAAGAAACTTGGATGATCACATTGTGGCTGACATGACCAACCTGTCCAGTTCTGCCTTCACTGCATCCTAGAGGATGTGAGGAATCAGGCACACCCATTTCAACCGTAGGCATGCCATGACGGATGCCATCTGACCAAAATGTCAAGTGAACAAGCCCTAAAAGGAGGTCGTGAAGCCTTCAGTGCTTTGAAATGGAATATCCAGGTAGATCAAATGTACTTTCTCAGAAATGGAAATCCCAAACTGCTTGAAGGCATCTAATGTAAAAATGATTCCTGCTGTGCCAGAAGAAACCGCCAAAAATGAAAGTGTGTTGGATGCATTCTTATGAAAGACCTCTGTTAAAAAAAAGAAAAGGGCCCTAAACTGAAATTTCATGACCAATGTGGGTTATGGCCTTCCCCTGAAAGTATCCCTCTGGAAAGAGACCACCCAATCCATCATATGCAGGATGTGTAGGAATTTGATGGGTTTCTCTGATGCCGGGTGAAGCACAGTGTCAATTATGTGAATGGTGTCAGCCGTAAAAGATGGCTTTGTCTGCATGGCCATGACTTCACTATGTGCGACAGCAAACAGAAGCAATGTGCCTGCAAAGGCCACAGGCAAAACTGATAGTTTACTTATGAGGGCAGCACAGTCATGAATGCTGAGAGAAACACTGGTGGCATGAGGGAAATGACAGTGCCAAATGTGCTTGCCAGATAGGCAAGTAGACACAACCTATGAAAAGAAACTATGACTGGAAACACTTGGTGTGTCACTGTCCACTCCAAAATGATTGTGGAGAACAAGTTGTTTACTCAGAATGCTGGGATGCACTCCAATTTTCCTGGTACTTGTTCGCTGCGTGTGTACTGCTGGCCTGCTGTCCTGGCTGATATGGCAAAACAGGACTCCTCTCTACAGTCTGAGTGTAGTGTCGGTTCAAAAGCCGTGGCAATTTAGGACTTTAGTGCAAGAAATGATCTGCATGGTGGCACATAGTTTGTGCTCACATTTCCCTATCTGGTGCAAAATGAAGAAGCAAATCTCCTAGTCATAGCATCGGCATACAATTTTCGACTAGCATCTGCCAAACAAGTGAAAGCACAATGATACTAAGGCTGTGAAGTTCAGTGAGCCAATCCTTACACGATGCTGATGCCAACTTCTGTCACCAATACAATTCCAGCCTAGCACATGCCAATTGAGACTGTCTTCCACAATGGTTTGACAACAAAGTGCAAATATCAGGAAACAATAAAGTATCCTAATTCACTGTAGGAGACAACTTATGGAGCAAAGCTAACTTATCTCGAGAGGACCATGGCAGACAAAATGATCGCATCCATTCAGTGTTGATTAGCTGGTATGATGCAGAATTATTATTGAGGTGCTTGGAATACATGTATCACATTCAACAGTGTCCACAAAGGAAGGAAACAGAAAAAGAGCAGGGGGAAAGTCACCTCTGACCGACAATACTGATCGCTGTTGAAGTAAAATCAAGTGCTGATGCTGTTGCTACATTAACTGCCTATCCAACTAATGCTGTTCCTTTTCTTGCACCAGCCACTTCCAGGCCTATGATGTCAGAGGAATGGAAGCATGGCAGGTCCAAAAATACTCATTGACACTGTTGATGTTTACGCTTACTAACGCTCTTTATTCCATATTCACTGGATAGACAAATGGTGAACAAGAATCACACAGACCAGAGTAGTCCATATCTAAGGCAGTAATTGTCATTATGAGGCAGCCAGCGTAATATGTGAATCATAAACAGCACCAACAAGAACTGCCATTCCATGTGAAGCGGCCACTTATATCAGGCAGGATGGCTGCAGGATCCCACCAGATGATGCAGCAAACACTTCAAGGGTGCCGCTTCTTTCTGCCATCAGTGGTTCAGGCTGCACATGTGTATCTATTTCAGATAGTTGTGATAACTCCACCTTGATGTCCTAGTTGGTTACATCATGATGCCTCTGATTGCAGTGAGTGGTATTGAGGTGGACAATCTGCAATGAAACAGATCAAACTCACCCAATCAGTGCCACGCCAATGCAGCCGTCTCTACAGACATAAAACAAGATTTCAGTGCAGAGACATATGACCTCTGGTGTTTCCCTCCGTGGCCACACCACAAAATGAGAGTCAGGCTCAGAGAAATGGGGGTAGACAGTTTGCCCATTTCTTGATATGCCCCAGAACTGATTGAGATTCTTTTGCAGCAATGAAGCCACTAGTTCTCATTGAAAATATTGACAGTAGGATCAGAAAAGGTGCCCTGGTGGGGAATTTGCATTTGAGTTTGCTCCTCTTGTAAGTTTAGTGTGCCACAGTATAGTACAACATATATATGAGAATAGTACACTGTGTTTCCAAGAACCTGATCACAGTAATTGGAAGAAAGTGCAGGTCACACCCATCTACAAGAAGGGTAGCAGAAGTAATCTACAAAACTGCCATCCAATTTCATTTGCACCCCTCTGTTGTAGAATCTTAGAACATATTCTGAGCTAAAATGTAATGAGATATCTTGAATAGAATAACCCTGCCCATGCCAGCCAGCACGAATTACAAAAACGATGGCCATGCAAAACACAATTTGCATTTTTCACATCAGATCCTGAAAGACATATACCAAGACAGTTAGGAACACGTGGTATTTCTTGACTTCTGAAAAGCATTTTAGTAAACATAACAACTTATTAATGAAATTTTGAACATATAGGATATCAAATTCAATTTGTAGTAGTGGCAGTGTATTATGTTATCTTGGATGGAGAGTCATCCAACAGATGTAGAATTATCTTCAGGCATAATTCAGAGAATTTTGTTTGGACTTTTACTGTTCATTTTGTATATCACTGACCTATCAGCAGAGCCATATGCTTTAGACTGCTAGCGTGGTGCAGCCCGTCACCATGGGCTGGCCTGTCTTGGGCAGGCCGTCCCATCTTTAGCAAGCTGGCGCCATCAGTCAGACTCAGTTCAGCCTGTCACTGGTCTGGGAACCCATCCAGCTGGTAGCTCATGTGCTGTGGCCAGGCACTGGGTGCAATGCTCATTCTGTGAGCTACATCTGCAGTGCTAATCTCATCTACATATTGAAGGCTCATAAAGTTTCATGTAATCTGCCCAGGTGTGTAGGAAAACCTAAAGCTGCAAGAGGTACTTTGTTACAACATAAACAGTCACATATACTTTTACATTTCCAAACAAGAGATTTGATGAAATATAATTAGAAAATACTTCTGATACAAACATAGCTACCAAAAAATATGCCATGTGGATAACAGTCTCCAGAAGCAAGATTCAAAAAGCTTATGTTTCTTGGAAGCACTCTATATCAAAATCAGCTTGACAATAAAAATGAAATAAATAAACATAAAAATATTTATCTTTTACTTACATAAAATAGAACTATCTATACTTGCAGTAATTAGTGTGAACCTTACCAAATAATTGTGTATAAATAGAATGTTATTTACATTTTGAGTACATTCTGTATTCTTTTTCTTTGAAACAAAGTGTCCTACTTGATTGTAACAATGTTCTACAGAGGCATTACATTTACACCTACATATATGATTACTCTGCATTTCACAATTAAGTGTTTAGTGGAGGGTTCATAGGACCACTTTTAGAGAATTTCTTGACTGTTCCATCTTGAATAGCACAAGGGAAAAATGAACACCCAAATCTTACTGTGCAAACATTGATTTCTCTTACTTGGTTATCATTTTCATTTCTCCCTACGTAGGTAGGAGTCAACAAAACATTTTGGTGTTCCAAATAGTGAGCTGGGGATTGACATTTTGTGAAAAGTTTAGGTCATATCAAAAAATGCCTTTGTTTCAATAATAATCACCCAAATCGTGCATTGTACCCGTGGTACTCTGTCCCCTATTTTTCTATATTGTAAAACTAGCTGTTCTTTCTTTGAACATTTTTGATGTCTTCCATCTATCCAGTTAGGTTAGGATCCCATACTGCACAGTCATACCCCAGAAGAGGATTGGCAGATGTAGTGTAAGCAGTACCAGTACCTTTAGTAGATTTATTGCATCTTCTAAGTACTCTGTCAATAAAACACCATCTTTGATCATCTTCCTCTTAACCTTTTCTGTATGATGGTTCCAGTTTAAGATGTTTGTAATTGTAACCCCTTCATATTTAGTTGAATCTACAATCTGTTAATTAATGCAGACTGTGGCGTTTGTAACAGGTAATCACAAAGCCAAACACACAACTAACGCTATGATTCATAGACACAATTTGTTGAGAAGCCACTTGTAATGAACAGTTTCAAAAGCCTTCTGGAAATCTATATTTATGGAATTAGCTTTAGATTCTCTGTTGATAGTACTGTTACTGCATGTTAATAAAAAACGAGTTTTTTGTCACAGGAACAGCATTTTCTAGATCTGTGCTCTTTGCATGGCGGCAGAGAAACACATCAGTTTCTTCGAGGTAATTTCCTTTCGTGTGTATTTGTGTGACTTGTGCAACTTTCCAGACATTAGGTATGGATTTTTCATTAGTAGCTGTTGTTCATTATAGCTGAAACTAGAGCATTTTATCAGCATAATCTGCGGTGGCATCTAATTGATATACTATCTGGACTGGAAGACTTACCTTTTTTAAGTGACATAAGTTGGTTCACTATGCTGATGGTATCTACATCCAGATTATCCAAATTACTCACGTCGGCAGCTTTTGTTGATCCAAGTTCTGGAATACTTACTATGTCTTCTTTTGTGGAAGTATTTTGAAAAACTGTTTCTAGTAACCCTGCTTTAATTGCAGTGTCTTCGGTAACAGTACCACTGCAATCATGCAATAAAGGTATTGGTTGTGTCTTGCTGGTATACATTGTGTATGACACGAATCTCTTTGGATTTGTGCCAGATTTCAAGGCAGAGTCTTGTTGTGGAAACTATTAAAAGCATCTCTCATTGAAGTCCACACGAAGTTTCGAACATCTGAAAACTGTTACCAGTCTTGGCGATTTTACCTTCTTTTAAATCTGGCCTGATCTTTTCTTTGCTTCTCTAACAGTGCCCCTGATCTGTTTTGTGTACCATAGGGGATTTGTTCCATCTGTTAATAATTTACTTGGCATAAAATGATAAATTTCCATTGACGCTATTTCTTTGAATCCAACCCGCATGTAGTAGGCTGTTAAGTAGTAAGTGTGGAATGAGTGAAGAATATCTGGGTATCCAGACTCACTAAAACCACATTTTGGTCACTGGTTCCTATATCTGTCAAGATTCTCTGCTCCCTCATTGTTCAGCATTGTTTGTCACTAAGGGGTTTTGTATGTTATCACAATCATTTACCTGTTGTATGGGCTCCTGAACTAATTTCTCTTAATATACTAGCAGCATGAATGGCTAAAAATCTCGTGTGCCAGCCTAAAAATGTTTGGAAGTAATTATGCTGTAATTTTCAGTAGTAAAGTGACATATTTTGGTCTTCACTATCTGGCGCACTTGTTGTTAGGTTCAGTCTCATTTGTCTTTAAAACATATACTGACATCCTCAACTATATCTTTCTCAGAATTCCATTCTCTAGATCCACTCTTCTTGGATGATGGACTTTTATTCTCTGATGTAGTTTCATTTTGTGTATTTTAAGACTAAATCACTGTCAAATGTCTGTTATAAGAATTAGAAAGTCAAAGTTTGAGATTTTGTTCGAAAGTTAACTGAGAAGGTTTCATCAAAAATTATCTCTCACTTCCATTTCTTCCACAGTCTAACAGTTCACACGTAGATGCAGTAGCTCATTGTATTTTATATAGAAGCTTGTCCACAGTGTTCACTCATTACAACTTGACAATTATGATACCTCTCACTAGGTTACAGCCACCTTAAACAATACCAATCAGAAGACCGCAATGAAAGTTGATTCATGTGGTTCAGTGATACCACATACAAAACTGTAAAGGCAGTTCCCCTTTTGTTTATTGACCACATTCTTCATCTGATATGGACAAAAAATCTGTGGACATGTTATTTTCTTTGTGTCTCAGAGTGTGCCATTTCCACTAACTTCCTGGGCTGACCAATGAATTACTCTGTTACCATGCAGCAGTTTCATCTCCTCCTTGTCATTTCTGCCACCCAAAATCACCCATCTCTCACATGCAAAACATATTTACAACAATTATTAGTTTTTCTCAAACAGTTAATCAGGATGCCCAAACAATTATACTTACCAGACAATCACATATTGTGTACGGTGCAAATGCTTCATATAGAGATGACAAAAAAATTAATTACTCAATGGATTGCCACACACAAATTCTTTTTGGTAAGGAAATGCGAAAAAAGTGTGATAACACTTTATTGTTAGGAAACCTTCTTGAGACAATGAGAGGCATTGGCTCTGTAGGCTAGCGAGTGGATTAGTGATTTCAGCCTGTGTCACTATGCAGAGACATTAACGGGCCTTCATGCCAGTGCAGTACAGCAGAGTCCATTGGGATGGCCCAGGTACTGTGCACCAAGGTGACCCAGGCTGAGCTGAGTCCACTTGCTCTACACTATCAAATTTGCTTGGGGTGGGCTGCTATGGGCTGGCTGTGCTCATCTGCCTGACAGACAGTATTAACAGTAACCTCAGACTTTTTCTAGGTGGTGTGGTTATGTATAATGAAATACCATATGAAAAAGTTGCTCATTTACCCAAGCAGACATCTTTAGATTCTGAAAGTGATGCAAAGTTTGTCAACCTGTTTCAGTGTTCAGCAGTTTGAAATTCTGCACTTTACAAAGTGCAAAAATTGCGTTCAGTGACTAGAATGTCATGGATGACAACTGGAATGGAAACATAAGTAAAGCATCTAGCTATCTTCAGCTTCTTAGCTACATAATGAGAAAATGCAGTCAGTATACAAATCACTTGTGCATCCCATCTTAAAATATTGCCCAAATGTTTGGAACAACTCCAAATATGACCAGTCTGTACACTCCATGTAGCAAGTCAATAAGGACTTTTTTTCGATTTTTAACCTTGTTCCTGTCTGGAGCATCATAAGAGGAATCCATGTGTTTGTTTTTCTTTTTAGATGTGAAAGCAATAATGTGAGGGCTATCGAGAAAGTAGATTACGTTTTCACCTGCAGCAGGCTCATCCAAGATCTGCGCCCAGTGGATGCTAGGTAGTGTAGTTCAGCGTCCCGTACACAACTGTGTGTTGCTAGTGTCAGCATAGGAGCGAGAGACAGCTGCGGAGTGAGCAGGACCGCACAACAAAGCACAGTTCTGAGTTGGACTGTCCAGCGGTCAGATCCAACATAAACAAAATAACAGAGGTAGTGCAGATATGTAAAAGTGGTCGATGAGCGGTAAAACTAGCTAACCATTTACTGTTTAGGTAACAATTAGTATTCATGTGGCAGAATTACTATGCAAAGCTTTAGAAGACACTGTCCAAAACAACAATCAAAGAACAACTTAGTAGTTTTCTGACCCACAGGTAGAGCCTATTAACATGACACATGCATATTTGTCATATGTACAGTAGGTGTCTTCTGAAAGACATATCAATATCGTCAATGAACTAGTGTCATAAATATTCTAATTTCAAAATAATTTTATGTAAGAGATATACAATCTCGTTCTTACTTTTACTAGTTACAAGTAAATATTTTTTGTTGTACTTTGAACTATAGCTTTTTGTATCCCTTTGCAGAGCTTAGACATCGAATCCTTAGTTTGTTGTTTTGTACACAATAATTTTAATTGGCCAAGTTTCAAAACATATTAAAGAAATAGACTTAAGGTTATAAAGACCTATAAACCTTACAGTCAACATTGTTAAAGACGACAACATTTTGTACGTTTTTCTTTTTCGAGGAAATGATTTTGCTTAGGTTCGGTACAATATTGCAGTAGACTGCAAATCTCAAGGAAACTGTCAAAGTCTTATTGCTAAGTAGTGAATGCTTTTTAGTTTTAACTAGCTTTAAAAGGGAGAAAAGGTGCTCACATATAAATGTGGAAACAAACATTGAGAGAACTTTGGCCACGTGCTTGTGCAAAAGAGGATAATTCTCTCAAGGAAAACAGTTGTAAAAGTCATCCAAAATCTTACACATAAGAAAGCAGTCCTTCAAGCAGATATCGCTCTAGTTGAAACACTTGTGAGACATCCTCTGCCTAAAGGGAAAAATGGGCCAACAAAAATATCTAGGCTGGTTGAAGCTCACTTATCTCCAAAAATCTGTTTTCATACTCTTCTTACAATTAGGAAATTATTTGAACATAATATAAAAAATCCACATCTTCTTTGATGCTGTCTAATGCAGGGAAGTGTCCACGATTCTCCTTGCGCAACTGTTTTTCCCACAAAAGAAAGAAACTTCCACATGGGAAAAATATATTAAAAACAAAGATTCCAAGACTTACCAAGCGGGAAAGCGCCGGTAGACAGACACAATAAATAAAACACAGACACAGAATTTCTAGCTTTTGCAACCGACGGTTGCTTCTTCAGGAAAGAGGGAAGGAGAGGGAAAGATGAAAGGATGTGGGTTTTAAGGGAGAGGGTAAGAAGTCATTGCAATCCCGGGAGCGGAAAGACTTACCTTAGGGGGAAAAAAGGACAGGTGTACACTCGCTCACACACACATATCCATCCGCACATACACAGACACAAGCAGACATTTGTAAAGACAAAGAGTTCGGGCAGAGATGTCAGTGGAGGCGGAAATACAGAGGCAAAGAAGTTGTTGAAAGACAGGTGAGGTATGAGTGGCGGCAACTTGAAATTAGCGGAGGTTGAGGCCTAGTG
This sequence comes from Schistocerca gregaria, assembly GCF_023897955.1. Taxonomy (NCBI): domain Eukaryota; kingdom Metazoa; phylum Arthropoda; class Insecta; order Orthoptera; family Acrididae; genus Schistocerca; species Schistocerca gregaria. The sequence goes on along the minus strand of NC_064921.1, from coordinate 399,126,688 downwards.
GATATCGAGAACAGAGGATATACTGAAGGGCAAGTTCCCATCTCCAGAGTTCAGATAGGTTGGTGTTGGTAGGAAGTATCCAGATAACCAGACGATGTAACACTGTGCCAAGATGTGCTGGCCGTGCACCAAGGCATGTTTAGCCACAGGGTGATCCTCATTACCAACAAAGGCAGACAGTGTTTGAATAAGGAACAGCCTTTCAGCCAATTTTGACCTGACATAACCCAGGTATTCAGTGCATACACCTCATAGCGCAGGGGCTCCATCCATTGTTACACAGGTCAGGTGTTCCCATTTTAAGCCCATTGACTCATTTTCCATGGCTACAAAAATAGCCAAATCCGTGGCTTTGTCTTTTAATGGTATAAGGTCGAGAAATTCTTTGGTGACACATAGTTTGTCTTCGACACCCCAAATGAATATGACGAGCTATAAAAAATGAAATGAAGTTTGCCGCTCTCTCCACTAATCACTGCTCCATATCTGAGGCCATATGTTCAACTCAGTGAGCAACAGAATGAGGCAAAAGAGCTATTTTTTTTTTTTTTTTTTTCAAATTTTTCAGTGGACAAATACAAGCCATCGAGTCGACCAAGCAGTCCTTAATGAGGTTCCCACCTGCAAGCATTCCCTGCTTTCACAATTCTCAGTGAGCATTTGTAACTCGCACGCAAACTTTGCCCACCTGTTTCCTTCTCCAACCATGAAAAACAAAACTTTACAATGCAAAAAAACTTTACAATTAATTTTGTACAATCCTGTTTTTAACACACTTTCATCATTTTAACAATTAACCCAAATAAAAAACTAACAAAAAAGATTGGTTTTAGGTGCATTTTGTCCCAGTTCCTCTGAAAAGCAGGCATAGATGCTAAAAAGGACAGTGAAGTGTGGTCGCAAATAAATTTTTATCTATTGGAATATTTGTTTTTTAAGTAATTGAAAACATAGATCAAAATACAACATATGTTTTCCCATCCATCAAAGCACAAATACAGAAAAAGAAAGAATGACTCTTCATGAAACCTTGCTGTCCAAGAGAGCATTTGTGACAGCTTTTCAGAAAGTGTGTAAAAAAAAAATGAATCTGAAACTTTTCCTTATTTCTATGCGATGCAAATTAATGTCACCCAAATATAAAAATTAACTGAAAAGAAATGTTTCTTGTTGCTGATAATCTGACTTCAATAATTGGCACATTGATAAGTGACATATCAGATTATAAAATATAGTTTTATTTATTTATGATGTTTATAAATAATAAAGAGTCATATATACGATAGGGAACAGTTACTTCACTGTAATGCTGCTTGAAATTTTCTTTCAGTTCTTCAAGATTTGACTGATCTTCCTCTTGCGACAAGTGTTCAAACTGATCTTTGTGTCAAGTATTAAAGTGCCGTTCAGTCGAGTACTTTTTTTAGATACATGATGTTCTGATGACATACTAAACATTTGACTAACAGCTTTGTACCATATCAATGCTTTTGACTGCTGCAGGCGTGGCAGTCTGTCCTCTATACGGAGCATGCATACAGTGGCATGGTGAGGTGTGGCAGGCAAACCTGACGGTCTACAAAGTGACACGGCTCAGCCACACCACCCCAGTGGCACTGTTTGGATAAGCCTTACCTACAGCAATGATGGGTGGGGCTAGTATGGCCATATTGTTGTCTCAGCTTTTGGCCATTAACTCAGCATCCAGCCTTGCCAATGTGAGATTCATGTCATTTCCCAGTATTTAACACCAAAAGCTTAAAATGTGTGCCACAACTGAAAATCCCACAAATTGTGAAGTGCAGTCAGTAATAAGGTTTTTCTTGGCAAAAAACCCTAGATAGATTGAAATTGTTTGCAATTGTATGAAGGTGGAGTATGCCAGTGGTGTATTAAATTCATAAATGGCCAAACTAATGTTCACAATGAAGAATGAGATGAATGACCAATCATTGCAACTGTTAAACTGGTCCCAAAAATTGACAAGAAGATTCAAGAAAAGCATCAATTCACTATGACACAGTCCTTGTTTAGCTTTCCATAAGTTCCACGAAGTTTGTTGCATCAAATTGTTTCATAGAAGCAAGGCTATCATAAATTTTGTGTAAGATGGATTTTAACAACCTTGACAGAAAATCACAAGAACCAACATATGCCTTTCTCGATTCTTATGAAAAATATGGTGACTCGTACCTGGAGATGAGACTTGGGTCAAGTATGTGAATGTGAGACCAAATTGCAATCTGTGGCGAGGAGGGTGAAGGGGGGGGGGGGGCACAAACTTCCCCAAAGAACAAAGTAAATGCTTGAAAAACATTGTCTTCAAGAAAGAATGTGGCACCTGTTTTTCTATGGAAGACTTAAGAAGAGGAATTCAGAATAAGCATAGAGGAATGTTGAGCTTAAAAATTTTATTCTTGCACGACTTATGTTCCTCTCGAGCACACGTGGAAAATCGTACTCGAGATGTACTCAGTGCTTTCCTCATCCTCCATGCACTCCGGATGTTGCACTCAGTGACTACCATTTATTTCCAACAACGGAGACCTGGCTTACAGTGTTTTGATGATGACAGGAAACCGTGAGAGGGTTTGACTAACTGAAGTCTCAGATGACAGAAAAAAATTTTGTAACAATGAAATTTCAGAGCTCCTTTGCTGGAGCCTAAACTTGAGTGTGATGTATTTATCTACTTTCTGGGTAGCCCTTCTACTTCCCTCCAGCTAGTTACTAGCAAGGAGCTGTACCTAGTGTCATTTCATTGTGGTTGCTGAAACCTTTGGGATTTGAGTTCCTCCGTTACTGGCATTTACAAACCAATTTGATTTACTGCTTCAAAGAATGTTCTGCCTGTTGCTCCTTACAATAGTTACTCTGCAGATGTTTAGCTGCTGTTGCACATTAGCCTTGTTTTCATCCTATATTGCAACATCATCCACAAAGGCAAAGTTGAGTTTCTTGAGTCTCTTCATTATTTATTCTATTATTCCCCATAGACAAATACAGGATTTGTTTGGTCATCCTGGTGACAGATGCCAAGGAGTTGATATGTTCTATAACAGAGAGCAAAAAAATAAGATTCACACATAATATTTTATGAACTTCTTTTAGTTAACTTGATAACCAAATGCAAGTCCAGAGCAATATCCAATATAAGTCGATGAGATGGATTGAGTCCAATATCCACAGTAGTAACAGAGGCTGAGTGACAACATTTAGGCTAGACAGAGAGCTGAACTGACTGACAGTTGAGACTCGCTTTCTTATCTGAATTTTTATTCCATAGAAGCACCACAGGGCTTTGCTCACCTGACTTCTAGCTTGACAAAAATTGTACTCCAGGCCTGTGTCTTACAACTTTGTTTTCATCTATTTGAAGTATATACCATAGTTTTATCATTATTTATACAGATGGATCCCAGCAGGAGAATGCTCTCAGTTATTATGTGGCTTTCTCTGATAGGATTTTTAAAGTGTGTCTTCCAGAACAATTTACAAATTATGATGCAGAGTTATATGGCATTCTAATGGCGCTGGAGAGGGTTCTCAGATATCACCATATGACTTTCCTTGTCTGTTCCGACTCTCTTAGTGCGCTGCAAGCATATCACCAAATGTATCCGGTAGACCCACTGATTCAGCTCGTCCATGACTCTTTACAATGGCTCCAATGCCATGGAAAGGAGGTGACCTTTTGCTGGGTACCTGGCCACGTTGGGACACAGGGTAACGACATGGCTGACAAAGCTGCCAAGGAAGCATGTTGGGATGGTGCTGTCCACCATCCCGTTGCACACCATTATCTCATTTTCTGACAGATGCATCATGCGTCAGTGGGAGACTGAATGTTTGCAGTTGCTCAAATTGACCACAAAGGCTTGGTGGACTTCGTGTCAGCCTCGCCACTGGAAGGAGGTTTTGCGTACCAGACTGTGCATCGGGCATAGCCCTTTCACACATGGCTTCCTCCTCCAGCAGGAGGATCCAACATTCTGTGAAGTTTCTGGTGTGTCGCTTTCAGTTTAGCATATTGTGGCTACCTGTGTCCTGTATACTGATATTATGGCAGCCCTCGGTCTCACTGGAGATCAGCCCGCCATCCTCGCAGATACCGATACCAGTGTTAACAGAGTGGTGAAATTTTGTGAACTGTCAGACTGTTGACTTTTTGAAAGGGTGCTGATGACCATGATGTCGAGTGCCCCTCAAACCAAATCATCATCATCATCATCATCTAGCTTGACTGAACGATGTGTGAAAATGGTTTTGCAGTTTATCTAAATTTTTCCTTGTATGTATGACTGTATTTGTAATCTGTTATTTCCTAAATTGTCTCATTCATGTGGAGACTGACTAGACCAGTACAGTGTCCTTTAAGTTAGCTCCTTAATGGCTCAGGCTGAGGAGGGTGTGTCTCTGAGCTGGCCATGGATTGGTGGCATGATCACATGGGAGGTGCGAACTTATCAATGTGGACTGGTGCTGCATGGTATCGATAGCACATGATACTGCAGGATTATCTGTGAATTGTGGACATATTTTACATTTCTGTCAAAAATTTGGGGAGAAATTACACAGACTAAAAAAGCGGTATATCTCATTATTGGTGCTTATAAATAGCATTGTTACAAATGAAAATATTATATTGCTCCTTCGTACTGTAGGAACATTTATTGGTAAGAAACTCCATCAAGGCCATTTGAAAGTGGATTACACTTGAGCTTTTTAAATTCTTTGGAAGTTTGTTACAAAATCTGATCCTCATGTAATAGGGGCTGTTGTCTGCACTTTTTGCATTACACCTTTCCCAATGATAATCACAGTCTCTCCTAGAATTATAAACAAACTGTTACCTGCAGCTGTGCTTGTATATCAGCAGTTTTGTTTGGATGATTCATGGAAAGAAAATAAGGTATTGTATGTGCAATAAGGTCAGCTACTCCTATACGTGCCTGCCTGTTCCAATAACCACAGGTCATAATTGCTCGTAATTAACTTGTGGTGTTGTCCTCCTTGGGTAAATTGATTTTCTTAGTTTTTTGTGTAAAAGATAAATGTGATGTTTCCAAGAGAGAGAGATGCATGTCTAACACTACACCAGGGAGGGCAGTTTTATAATCCAACTTTATTTCTGTACCACCATCAGTCATAACGTTCCATTGCACTCCAGCAGGTTGATGGTTTACTTGAAAGACCATTAGACTTATTTTACTAAGGTTTAAGCCCAAGTGATACTGTGAAAGTAATTCTTGAAGCCAAGACCCCACAACAAATTAGGGCCAGATCATTCTTGTTGTGTTTCCAGGTAACAAATGTTTTGTTGTCTGATAGTTACCTTGCTATTGTGCACTGTGAGTAGATTATTAATATATAATGTGAACAATGAAGGTCCCACAACTAGCTCTCGGGGCCAAACCACACTGCACTGTAGCTGGCCTGCAGCTGTATATTTTAATAATGTTGCTCAATTTGTGTGTAAGTTGTGTAACTTTATATTTGTGTTATAGGTATGATTGTAAGAGTCTTAGCTGTTTATCTGATGACAGCTCATAGCAGCTCATGAGATAGTATGACAAAAGCCGGTGATAAGTTTAGGAACAAATATGGCACCCCTTCTTTCTCATCTAATTTCATTAATACTTTGTGCACTAGATCACATATGGCAGATGATTTTGAGTAGCCTTTCCTAAAACCATGTTTGATGTCTTGTAACATTTTTTTTCTGTTGCAAATAAGTTTTCTAATTTCAGTGCAATAATTTTTTCTAAAAATTGGGATCAGAATTAAACTGATTGGTCAGTAGTTCTCAACTTTGTCAGTTCTACCTTTTTTAAGCAGTGACATGACTACTGTAAATTTTAATTCAGATGGAAAAACACCTTCATTTAAACTTTTATTGAACAGGCGAACCAGAACAGGAAAGAGTGACTGTTTGCACTTCTTTAAGATAATGGAGGGAATTGAATTTTATTCAGTGCCTGTTGTAAATTGATTTCTTATTTTATTTATAATTCTCTCTTTCCCAGTTTTATTTATTTCATAAACATTGACCAATTTTTGTACCTGGTTAGAAGTTCTATGATCATCAGAACCAAAGGCCACAGATATTGTACCTGAGTTACTAAAAGCATTACGACTATAAAGGGTCACACTATCATTTCTCAGTTGGATACTTCTGATGCTAGGTTTCGGTTTTCTACTAAATCACTTACTTACTCAGTTCCATATTGATTTTCTAATGTTAATTAAGTTTGTTATACAGCTTTTTGGTGTATTATATAGACTTTTTGACGATATAGGTAATTATCTCTAGGTTATCGCTCTGGGAACTGTTTACACATTTTCCAGCCAGTGAGTATTTTCTCCTGCATTTGTATCACTCTAGAAGACACTCTTACACAATTCTGGGCATTTTTTTTTCTTTTTGAAAGGGATTGTAAATGTTACATTGAAATGGATAAAGTGTTAAAAAGTTATTTCACTTGTCTGCAACATTTTCAGCATAATATACATTGTTCCATATCTCAGACTACAGTGAAGACTTTAACTTCTACAAAGATTTGTCATTTATACATCAAATTTCCTTCGTCTCATGAATTCTTTGTGGATCATTTATATTCAATATTTCAGCTGTCTGACAAATGTGATCTGAGAGGTGGAGGTTTACTGTATCAACTCTATGTATGTATCTATTTTTTGTATGTACAACTAGAGGTGTCTCTAGTTAGTTTGGTTGGCACATAAACTCTCTCTGGGGAATTTTTAACCACGCAGAATGTCATTTAGCTTTTAATAATCTTCAGTGTATTCTAAGGAATCCATATTACAATCACATCCTTATATTTCCTACGTACAATGTCAATCTTTTTTCCATGTTTTGTAAGAAATCACTTACTTACACAGTTCCATATTGATTTTCTAATGTTAACTGAGTTTGTTATACAGTTTTTTGATGTATGTATATAGACTTTTTGACGAGATAGGTAATTATCTCTATGTTATCGATCTGGGAACTGTTTACATATTTGCCAGCTAGTAAGTATTTTCTCCTTCATTTGTCTCACTCTAGAAGACACTCTTACACAGTTCTGGACTTTTTTTCTTTTTGAAAGGGATTGTAAATGTTACATTAAAATGGATAAAGTGTTAAAAAAGTTATTTCACTTGTCTGCAACATTTTCAGCACAATTTAGCTTTTCATAATCTTCAGTGTACTCTAAGGAATCCATATTACAATCGCCATCTAAATCAATACCTACATCCTTATATGTCCTATGTACAATGTCAATCATTTTTTTCCATGTTTTGTAAGAAATCACTTACTTACACAGTTCCATATTGATTTTCTAATGTTAACTGAGTTTGTTATACAGTTACAATCTACAATTATGTTGTAGATATCAGGAACAATTGTTTGGGAAATGTATATATGGCTTGGCATTTTATGGGGAGTAAAGCTTGTTCTAGGAGTCTTATACGAGGGTTGGAACTTAAATAGTGGCAACTATTTATTCATAACCGATACAAGAGAGTTACGTGTTTGCACCTGTTACTGTCCTTCACAGTAGTCACCAGCATTGTGCAGAACCCATTGCGAGTGATGTGGAAGTCATAGTATACCATTAGCAGAGCCTGTTCTGTTGATAGTGCAAATGGAGCAGTCTAAAGTTATGGTGATTCTCGTGTACGACTGAGATGGTGTTATCCTAATGCATTATGTTCCTCCACGGCAGACCGTCAATGCACAGTATTACTGTTTGTTTTTGGAGCACCACCTGTGACCAGCTTTGCAAAAGAAGCGGCGATACTTTCTGCGCAACCCATCCATCATTTTGCGCAACAATGCGTGGGTGCATACAGCGCAAACTGTAGCTGCTCTGTTTGGTCGATGGGAAGTACTGTACCATCCACCATACTCCCCAGACTTAAGTCCTTGTGACTTTGGTTTGGTTCCGAAGCTTAAGAAACCACTTTGTGGCATTCTCTTCAGAACTGTTCCAGAGATTCGACAGGCAGTAGACCGCTCCATTCACACCATCAACAGACCAGGCTCTGCTAATGGTATACTACTCCTTCCACATCTCTGGCAACAGGTTCTAAACAATGCTGGTGACTACTTTGAAGGACAGTAACAGGTGCAAACATGTATCTTTTGTATCAGTTGTGAATAAATAGTACCCACTATTTAAGTTCCAACCCTCGTAACTATGGTCCTTTCAACAGATAATAAGCTCACTATTTAATGAAATATTCTCTGCTATTAAATAATGATTTTTTAAACTTTTATAACATTTGCATCCCAAAGCAATTGCTTTTCAAGTGATCCTGACATAGTCAATTGCATTTCTGCCAGTATTGAAGACAGATTTTTTATTGGGGGTGGCTAAACATGGTGTTGATATACTAGCAGTTACACCTTTGTTAACGGATTGAAATTTATCTAGAAGTTTCATTTTCAAATGATTCTTCACAGCTGAAATATCTGATAGATAAAAAATATTTTATTAGGTTTAAGATAGGTTTGGTATTTTATATTAGTTTAAACTGTTTATATAGCTGTATTTTACAAAAACATCTACAGATCCCAAACAAGTTTAATTAAACCAAGTATTCCATAAATCATCACATCTGTGAACACATGCCAGCCGATCAATGTTATAAAACATTTCAAAACAAAAATACAACTGTTGAGTTACAGCTGTAGTATGCACGTACTTTTTTTCCTTCTTTGCCACAAGAAATCTGAACCCAGTACATCAAACAACTAAACAGCATACTTATTGTTGTCACTGTTTGGATCAAAATATTCACAAACAAGTGATCTTTTCTTTACCAATGACAGTTTTTGTAAATTCTCTTGCATTTAACATATTATTTTAGTAGTAATCTCAAATAACAAGTGAAAGTGATCACAATTTACAAAAAATCAAACAGGTAAGTTAATCATTATGCCAGTCACTCCCTTCAGTTATGAATGACATTGTCTGAATTTATCAAATACCTGACCATCTGTGGCTCACCTCCACATGCTTGCTCAGGCCTACACATTACAACATGCCTCATGACAATGTTTGGCCAAATATATGGTCAGCAGATCTATCTGGCTTGTAGGATGGTCATTCAGCTGGTTTCCAGCGAAACAGCTGTCTGTTTCATCTGTTGTTTTTGGTCTGCACCGTACCAAAATGTTCCAAAAATCCACGTGCAAAAATGTGGTTTTTCAGGGGATCGTATCTCAGGTTCTTTTGATCCCACAGATAAGGGGCACGTGTTTTGGATGGCCCTTGGTCTAGCAACCACTTGTACATCTATCAGAATAATGGGCAGACTGTAACTATCCTACACTATGGGGTCACTGTTCAGACATTACACATTTTCTCCAGTACAAGAAAATTTAGCAAAACAGCTGGTTTCCTTGCATTAAAGCATTCTAGAGTGGACCGTAGGTGGCTAACCAAAGAACCATTTGATTGTGGTTGGTTGCTGAGAAAAACCCTAAAAAACTATGATTTTTGGATATCAACAGTACAAATTGTGGGGTTGGCTACTGATGTAATTTATATTTGTGGAAAATCGTCCAGATTTTTACCATATCTTCTTGAGATGATGTTCTTGGGGAAATATGAAACTTTTTTCAAAATTATTGTCCATCACTAATATCCAGATGTTCAAAGTTATTGTATTTATGCAAAAAACTGCAAAAACCGGTTTTTAACCATTTTTACGCAGTAGGCCACAGTTGACTATAGAAAATGGCTTAAATTTTAACTTACATTCTGTAAACTTTCATCTAGAAACACCATCTTCTCATTTTCAAAAACCTTTATCCATTATATTCAAAAATCGTTACCCAAAAAACCATGATTTTTGGTTACCAGAAGTGCCAGTTGCAGGAATGGCCTCGTCAGTAATTTCCGTTCATGGTAAATCATTGATATCTGTACCGTATGTTTCTTAAAATGATGTTCTCAGTGATCTTGAAACTTTTTTGAGATGCTTAGTCATTAAAGAGACCCAGAGGTTCAGAGTTACCATACTTATGCACATAAATATGTGCATAACAATCAGTTTGAATAATATAGTTTTACGTGACATAGTGAACACATGGCAAAGCAAATATGCTTCTCTTTAAATGCTTCTAATCTGACAGACAAGTGGGGAACCAGCTTCTTCAGTCCTCATTCCACCTTCTCGAGACCACACACAGGCTTGGAGCAGGGGGGGGGGGGGGGGGGACTAACACGATAAAATTTACCCACTTTCCCCAATTCCCCATACAGACACGTTAAAATTTTCCAATCTAGGGTTCAAAACCATCCACAAGGACATGTGTGGAGAGGAGACAATGGTGGTTGAAGACAAAGACAGCAGACTGAAAGCAAGAAAGAAAGAGACAGTGGCAATGGGAATGAGAAAATGGGATAAAGACAATGGCAGTGGGACAGAAAGACAGTGAAAGTAGCAGAGAAGACAGTGGGAAGGAAGAGCAAGAGAGGGGGATGAAGACAGTGACAGTGGGAGAGACAGATAGGAAAAAGAGCCAACTGGAGAAAAAGGGGACAGTGGGAGAAAGATAGATATGTAGACAATGGCAGTGAGAGGGATATTCTGAGTATGAATGTTTCACTTAAAAGAGAGACAGGGTACAAGGGTTTAGAATGTTTTGTGTTAAAAGAATGTGAATAGGTTCACATGCCAATATTTTTGGCAAGGAAGGCGGAATGAGACTAGGGTAGCTGATCCACCATTTTTCTGTCAAAGTCTTTTAAAGCCCATTTTGCACTACATCAGGAACATTTTTCCACAGGTAAAATGTATTTCATTTTAAATGTCTCAATTCCATCATTAAAAATATTATGTTGGTAAAGTATCATGCAAGAGAAGATCCAGGATTTAAAACTGAGATACACTTTAAAAAATTAGATCCATGCAGGATTTTCAAGAGTAACTGTTAAGGTCACTCTAAACTGGAATAGATATGTTGCTGTGTAAAAATACAATGATCATGCTAATTAGTAGCTACAAAAATAACCAAATGTTACATGAAGCCTTTCATAGAAAGTTCTCTTTAATGTTAAACATGGTTGAACACCAGGTCATAAACTATTTACAAAAAAAATTATTTGCTGACTAATGAACAAACTGCATTTTAAAAGCAATATTATCAACTAAGTTTTCACAAAAAATGGGGTGTGAAACCTACAAAACGACAACTCCAAAAGCAAACTGAAATGCTCTCTCAATTCCCTAAAATTCTACTGTACCTATATCTCAAGTTAATCAGTACATTCTCCAGTGTAGTCACATATTGCATTTCCTCCTACAAACAGTCAAAACATAACTTTAAGCAAAAATGAAAGAAAGGTGACTGTGTAGTAATTCATTTTAGTTATTGGTAACTTTTATAGTTTCATGCAAAATGTGGCAAAATAGTCACATTATTAGTGAGTGAATCTTTCCAAGTAAAAAATAAATGTATGAAGAAAGAAGGTGTGGACAGAGTGTAATTTTTATATTTGTTTTCGACATATAAAGTAAACAGTGTAAATTTTGTTTGTATTTTGTGCTATTTTATCATTAGGTTGAGATTGATGAGGAGAAAATAGCAGCCAAAGAACGGATGGAGCTTGAAGCTGAGCAGCAGAATTACTCCATAAAATAAAGTTCCTGTTGTGAAGCAACATGGTCCCATTACATGAAGCACTATGGCATGTTGTAACACTGTGTATGTAATAAGGAGTTCAAAAGTTTCTCCTTTACTAGTAGTTTATTTCTAACTTATACCAACATTATTGTAATGCATGTTCGAAGCTTGTAGCACGCATAATATACCATTTTCAGTCAGTAATGCAATAAAGAGTTGCTTTATTATTTTTAACATATACTGACCTTGTTATTAGTATTTCCATCATTTATTGTGGATGCAAGTGTGTGTGTGTGTGGGGGGGGGGGGGGGGGGGGGGGTGCGTGCGTGTGTAAAGCTAATGTGCTTGACAGAGTCATGCACCTGGGATCATTCCTTTCATGGGCAACTCTTTTATCCAGTGAGCTATCCAGAAATTGCTCATGACCTGCCCTCAACTTCACTTCTGCCACTAATTCATTCCAGTTGCTTTCCATATGTCACATATGTGTGTGCGTGCGTGCTTGCGTGCGTGTGTAAAGCTAATGTGCTTGACAGAGTCATGCACCTGGGATCATTCCTTTCATGGGCAACTCTTTTATCCAGTGAGCTATCCAGAAATTGCTCATGATCTGCCCTCAACTTCACTTCTGCCACTAATTCATTCCAGTTGCTTTCCATATGTCACAGAAGCTGTCCTGCATATTTTGCTGAAATAGCAATTTTAATTAACCAAGTAGTTTCATAATAGTGCACACTCTGCTGCAGAAGTCTGGAAATCATCCTATGGGTTATGACCAAGCAACTTCTTTGAATTGTTTTATTTTTCAAGAGTACTAGTTCAGCAATTGTGCAGGAGAATTTCTGTTAATTTTAGAAAGTGGGGTAGAGTGACTGCCAGAAGTGAAGTTGCAAGTGTGGGTTGTCAGTCGTGTCTGGATAACTCTGTTGGTATGAGTATTTTTCATTAAAGGCAAATTTACGGTTGAAGTACCAGCCAAGTACATTATTTTCATCTGCTAGGAAGTTTTAGAGCAGTTCATACTCTTCTAATGAGTGAATGCTTCAATCAAGAAATAAAAGTAATTCTGTGTTGCCTTCTCATAAAGAAAAGTAACTTCTTTTTTTTTTTTTTTTTGCATTGAAAGAATGGTGCACTGAAGTTACTCATCATGATGTTTCATTATTAGTCTTAAAACAATGTAATATATTTGATTTTCTAGTTTCCTTGACCTTGCTTCTTTTTATGCCTTATTGAACATTTCATTTGTGTCTGAGAGCATTGAGAGTATTTTGCTTTTTGATTTTGTATTTTGTGTTGGACAATACCATTATTACTACTGCTACCTACAAAAATTGATCGTGATGTGCTATTTAGAAAAATCTAGAACTCACCTGGAACTTACAGCATTTGAGTGTCAAAACTAATTTTTAATTTATTGTGCTGCAATATCTGCAATAATGTAAAACTTCAACTATTTAGACATTTACGGGGCAATAGATAACATTATTAATATATGGAAGAATGGAAAGGATAGATTGCTACTTACTACATAGACGAGGAGTCATTGAGACCCAGGCAGGCACAGTGAAAAAGAATGATACAAATATTTAAGGTTTTGGGCAAAGCCATTTTTCCAAAGTAGAAAACAGACACACATTCCTTGAGTGCAACTTATATGCACACGCACTCCAGACACTAAGGCCTGACTGCAGCCACGTCTGATGTGAGTGCTTGACCTGTGTGGCGAGTAGCAACCTACACTCGCCTGTGTTATTATTAGTAATTGATTTACTTGGTTAAAGTTATTTTGTTAATTTTTTGTGCATGCACCTAATAAATTTGTGTTCTTTTTAAACATATATCTGACTGGGGAGCAGTTGTTTAGAGTATAGTATATTTTGAAGAAAATGGATGGAAAATATATTTTTAGTGGATGCAAGAGAGAAAATTCTTTGTGTTTACAATATAACATTTTAAATATTGTTTTGACAAAATTATGCAACTGGATGGATAAAAAATCTACTCACTAAGCAATGACAGAACACACACACAAGAAGGTTGTAACTGGCAAACTTTCAAAGCCAGTGGCTCCTTCTTTAAGCAGAAGTGTTGAAGGGGGGGAAGAGGGGTGAAGTAAAAGGACTGGAGAGGTCTAGGAAAAGTTGTAGATTTCGGGAATGTCACCCATAACTGCATGTCAGGGGAGACTTACTGTACAGGATGAGAAGGAAAGACTCTACGATAAGTCTCCCTCGACTTGCAGTCCTGGGTAACTTTCCCAAAATTTACCACTTTTTCTAGACCTCTCCAGTTCTTCTCCTTCACCCCTCTACCTTCCCCTTCAACCCTTCTGCCTGAAGTAGGAGCCACTGGCTCCAAAAGCTTGCCAATTACAGTCGTCTTTTATGTGTGTGTTCTACCGCTGCTTGGTAAGTAGATTTTTTTATCTATCCAATTAAATAATTTTGTCAATAATTGATTTTTTACATTGTTATAAATACTGTTTTGGGATAATATATCATACAATGTTTAATAAACTGTAAAAAGACACTGTGGTATAAGTAGATAATCAATGTATGTCATTGTAAGCATTGACACTATTCTTATAACAATAAGAACTTTGCATATAGCTTCCACTTTTCAGCTGCTGAAACAGGAATAAGGTTGACCTGCAGATACAGAGCCCTGCTTGAAATGTTCTTGTTTTAGGAGCTGGTATGCAGATGCTGCTTTCTGCCTGAAATGCTGTTAATACCCACTTCTGTCTTTCATTTCGAATCTAAGACTTATGTAAACATTATCATTGCACCTGAAATGGTAGTAATATATCTGAATAAAAATGTGTGGTGTGACTGCATAGGCTTTCCAGGCATAATAATTCTTGGCAGTCCCTTATGGTTTGCTACCAGATCCTAAAATCAACATGACTCAATATTTAAGCAATCCATTTGTCCACCATCTTCAGGAGAGATGCTGCTGCTTAGTCCTGCTAAAATCTCACACCAAGACTGGACACCATTATTCTTTACATGTCCCCAAACCATACATGGCACTTGTGCTACCCACCGCCAGTGCTGCCCTCAAGACTAGGTATGTGGCACTGCCTGTAGTATACACCGATTCCAATGATGTATTGCAATAAGAGACTAACATCAAATACTTGGATGACCACACCAAAGAACATTGTGCTTTGATGCAAAATAGTAGAGAGTTTCACATCTATTAATCAAGCTGTCTGCCAAACTAATTTCAACTGACTCCTTGAACACACTGTTCCAAAAATTAGAAATACTGGTACCTACCAGGATCTCATCAAATTTCATCCTATGTCCTTCATTTGAACAATGATCAACCACCACTCATTTTCAGGCTGCTGCACTCTCGTGCGATAATGATGTTCCGCACACTTGTTCTGAATTGTGCAAATTGAGCCAATGTAAGCCTTCTCACACTGATATGAAATTTTGTGAATGCCAGGCTTCTCTGTTAATGTGGGAGGGATCAAACCATACTTTGTTACCTCCACAGTGAAGTGAATATTTGGGAAGATTGAACTGAGATTTTTTGAAAAGCTGCCATGAGACCAAATAACAAAATTATTGTCTACTTATAAAATAATACAGGTTTTAATACAGCCAACTCCAGGGTACATTCCATAAAGTCTTGCATAAAGAGATTGGCAACAATATGTGACAAAGGCCTCCCCATAGCAGTTCGGTCTGTTTGCTCATACAATTGATCAATGACCAAAAAGTAAGTGAGAGTCAACACATGTCTGATCCAATCAGCTAATTTAATGCCTATGTAACTGTAATGAACCCAGCAAGGGAATGTAAGTGATTACACCAAAACTTAGTAAAACATGTCACTCAAATGCCATCTCTCTTAACTGATGTATGAAATTTACTGAGTTTGTAACGTCATGTACACATTGGCTTACTAGACGGTTCAACAGTGTAGCAAGGTGTTTTGCTACATGGTATTTCAGAACATCTACATTACTGACAATAGGCCTTAGAGGATCTACTTGATTTGATTTGATTTGATTTCTTTATTAATCCATGTAACAATTTACATTGTGTGGATTTCGCCACCTTGTGGATCTTCAGAAAATCATATAATTTAGGATGGACAGTACAATACTAGTGAAGAGTCGTGATAGTACCTTATGACAAGGAAATGAAATGGCGGCAAGTGGAAGTGCAGCATTTCTTAATCCACATAAAAACACTAATTTAGACAATGAAAAGTGCAGAAAGTGTGAAAATGTGTTGAAAACCGGCATCATGTGTGTAAAATGTAAACATTCATTCCATTTTCGATGTTCTAAAATTGATCAGTCAGTGAAAGAAAATTATGAATTCGTGACAAACTGGAAATGTATTCAGTGCTGCCTCAAAAACACAGGTAAATAAACGACTGTAATTGAGAATTTTCAGCAACAGTTGGAGAATTAATAAGAAAAATTCAGCGTCTAAAGGCTGAGGTTTCTCTAGTAAATAAAAAGGTGAGTGAAACTGATCATCAGTGGCTGCTCAACAACTTTAAGCCCATATTCAAGAACAAAAATAAACATTCCAGTTGTTATGGCTAAAAACCGGCATCAGATTCTTGATGAGATAGTGGAAAATGTACCATTTAAATCTGTGCAAACAAAGAGCAACACTCCAAACTGCAAAAAAACTGCTGGTAATAAGTTCAAAAAACAGACCCTAAACTTGTGTGCTAACCTAAGTGAATGTAAACAACCTGTCCAAGATAACAACAGTGAAATCCAGGAAAGTGGATGGAAGAATCTGGCCCAAAAGAATTATAGAAGAAGGAAAGTGAATCAGAAAAACAAGAAGGGACAGATCCTAATATATGGAGACAGTCACAGTTGTGGAATTGTGCAATACATTGTGAGTATCCAGGATGACTTTACAGCTGTGGCTCACATTCAACCTGGGCCATCTCTTTCTGCTGTGGAGGATTTGTGTATCAAAATAGTGATCTTTTTCATCAAATGATTGTTTCATAATCATGGGAGGTACAAATGATGTAGTAAAAGATCAAACAAATGACACTATCATGCACATGAAAGTAGCACTCGGTAAGTTGATTAACACTAAAGTAATTATCATTCATATTCCACAGAGACATGATCTAATAGAACAATCTATAGTAAACTTGGAAGTGCACAAGTAAAATGATAGGCCTAAAACAATATGTAACACATTTCACAATGAGTCCCTGGTAAATGTCAGCAATCTAGAAAGAGACCTGCATACAACTCAAGGTATGCACATGAATAAAAGAGGCAAAAACACTGTCAACTAATTAATTATCAAGGAAATTAGATGAAATTCCCCACTAAACAGTGTAAATGAGCGCATTGCCATGGAATGGCACAACCCACTAAATCAGAATCTGGCACACAAACAGCCATTGCAGGCAAGCCTGGGACACTTGTAAACGCTGCTGGACAGTTTGGTAGCCCTAAATCATCCTGTATAGTCCAGCAGGAGAAACTCAGACTTAATGTCATACATCGGAATTTTGGTAGTCTTAAAAGCAAACCCAATGATATGAATATTATTACATATGAGGATGCAGGCTTTCTCGGCATATCTCAATGATAAAATCTTCTTGGGTTGACAGCCGAGCCAATGCATTGTTCTCCAACAATGTTTCAGCATGTTTTTTACTTGCCATCTTCAGGCAAAGTGTCGGGTTCATGTCTTATCCAGATCTTTATAGCCATTGGACCATGGGCTTCTCTGCATCCTCAGTGCCAGTCGAACCAATCAGGCACAAGCGGAACCAGCATGGCGGCGCATGGTGGGGTGGAGCCTCGGGCACTGGGTCCTGGTGTGTCGTCTCGTTGTGACCTGTTTATTCTATCTGCCACCACCGATCTGCCTCCATCAGTGTGCTCTCATCTTATTCTTGATAATGTTGTGTTCCACATGGTGCTGAGTTGGAAACCACTATCCCAACTGACCAGGTTATCAATTACCTGTATCTCCACTGCCTCTTTAATAGTAGAGTCCCAGAAACCTTTTGGTCTACATAGTCTCTTGGTTTCTTCAAATTGAAATATGTGTTCTTAACTGAGGTTGTGCTCTGCTACTGCGGATTTTGCTTTTTGTCTGAGGCGAAAGTTTCTCACATGTTCAGAGATGTGTTGTGCTACGCAACACTGCGTCTGTCCAATATATTGTTTCCCATATTCACAGGAAATGCTATAGACACCCAGTGTTCTTAGACCCCAGCATATTTCTGACTTTTGCTGGAGGATGGAAGATGGTTTTTATCTTGTTCTTCTCCAGTATCCTGGCAATCTCTGGCCATGGATGGCCCTGCATACGGGAGGAACGCCAGACCTTTGTTGTTCTCTTCCTCCTCCTCCTCCTCCTACTGCTTCTTCTTCTTCTTCTTCTTCTTCTTCTTGCTCATGTTGAGAGTGCGTCTAATCTGCATTTCAGTGTATCCATTCTTCTGGAAGGTTTTCTTGAAGTGATGAATCTCAGTAGATAAACTGCCCTTGTCACATATGTCATGAGCTCTGTGGACAAGGGTAGTGAGCATGGATTTTCGTTGTGCTGGGTGATGGCAACTGTTGGCTTTGAGGTACAGGTGTGTGTGTGTTTTCTTTCGGTAGACCGAGTATCCCAGTGTGCCATCTGTTTTCTTCTTTATTAGGATATTGAGGAAGGGAAGGCACTCATTTTTCTTCCAATTCCATTGTGAACTTGATGTTCACGTGTATGTTGTTCACATGGTTGAGAAATCCCATTAGAGTGTACTTGCCATGCGGCCAGATCGTAAAAGTATCGTCCACGTACCAATAAAAGACCTTGGGTTTAAGGTGAGCTGTTTCCAAGGCAATATCCTCGAAGTATTACATGTACAAATTGGTGATACAGGGTGCCAGTGGGGATCCCATAACAACTCCATCTGCCTGTTGGTAAAACTTGCCTCCACTCTGGAAATATATGGTCATGAGTGCATGGCGGAATAATTCCACTGTCTCTTCATCAAAGTGATGCTCCTGTAGTTTCAATCAGTCCTCTAACAGTACTCTCGTGAAGAGGCATGTAACGCCAGAGCTGACCGTAATATTATTTCTGTCAAGATGTCACTCCCTGACTGTCTTAACAAACTCCATGGAATTCTTGATGTGGTCGGGACATTTACTCATGAGAAGCTTGAGTAGTTGTGCCAGGTGTTTGGATATACCGTAGGTAGGATAATTGATCGTGTCTACTATCGGGCATAGTGGTACCTCCCTCTTGTATATCTTGGGGAGGCCGTATAACCATGGTGGAACCAAAGCTCTGGGCTAAAGCCTTTTTCTTAGGTTCTGACTCAGACCTGAGTTGTTGAGAAGACCAATGGTCTTTCTAGTCACAGCTTTTGTAGGGTCCTTCTCCACTTGTTTGTATGCCTGGTCCTGCAGCAGTGAATTAATCTTGTCCCAATAGTCAGCCGCTCTTAGCAGCATTGTCGTGTTCCCTTTGTCTGCTGGTAGAATGACAGTATCCTCATCTTCTCGGAGGCTGTGTATCACCCTGTGCCCTGCTCCGCTCCACCACGTACCGCTGCACCGATTCCGCCTGCGTCTGATTGGCCCAACCAGTGCTAAGGATGCAGAGAAGCCCGTGGTCCAGCAGCTATAAAGATCCAGATGAGATAAGAACCAAACACTTCACCTGAAGATGGCAAGTAAGAAACCTGCTGAAATGTTGCTGGAGAACAATGCATTGACTCTGCTGTCAACCCGATAATTTTTTACCAATATTATTATGTGTCTTGATAAACCTGATATTTTAATCATAACTGAACATTGGTACACTGAAGGCCTAATTAGCATTAGTCAAACATTCTCCATGAAATACCGTTCTACCTTCAGTAGGAAAAAAGTCTGGGGATGCCATAGCAATCTTCCCTGTTAAAGCAAGTAATTTCAGTGTTACTGACTTCAATGCATTCTGCATAGGAGGAATCACAGAATTTGCTGCTATAAATCTAACATGGGGTAGAGAAAATATAGCAATTATCAGTATTTGTAGGCCACCTGGGGCATGTATGGATACATTTTTCAAAAATCTGTCTGACTTGCTGATATGTATAGCCAGTACATTTTCTGGGTTAAATGGCTGTGCAAATACTATAATAACAGGGGATATAAATATAGACTTATTAACCAATGACGCCAATACCAAAAGTCTACACCTCCTACTCAATGAATTCAGTCTGACCCCACTTATCCATGAGGCAACTAGAGAGACTGACAATGACAAAACATGACCAGATAACATAACAACAAACATGACCCATCTTTCTGACAGTATATCTGTTCTAAAACTAGCCATCTCTGGTCACCATGCAGTACAACTTCAGTTGGAGGCAAATGAGATGCCCTATGTCACCATAAAGAATCTGTATGCAAGCAAAAGAATTATCTATTATGAAAACATCAATAGATTGAATTGTATGTTAGCACACATACCATGGATTCAGAATGATAGCTTTGCTGCTGACTTCTACTACTGTTTTTATGCCACATGCCCAGTTGTAGCCACAAAAGTTAAACAAACTAAAAATATAAACAAAAGTATCTCAATAAATGATGTCACTGAAGCAAGGGAAAAATTAAAATAATTCCATAGCGCAATGTTGAATAATAGACAAAATCTCAAGCTAAAGGAGGCCTTCAAAACTTATCGAGAATACTGTAAAGATATATTATTACAGCCTAGGAGTAACTATGTTGCAAATAAGTGTCAGGCTTCACATAATGTTACTACTGGTGTCTGAGGAGTGATAAACAGTTTTAGAATAGACAAGAGACAAATCCTGTATGGAATTTATTATTGAGCATAATGGGTTAGTAGTAAGTAGTAAGTAGTAAGTAAGTAGTAAGCATAATGGGTTAGTAGTAAGTAAAACTTGAAATTGATAATATGTTTCATGCAAATTTTTCTTCAGTAGAGAAAGCCATCAATGAGAAACATAATAAGCTGCAGTATAATTTTAAAGGCAATTCATCTGAGCATAGCAAATCTGCAAAGAAATAATTAACATCATTAGCTCTCCCAAATCTTGCAGTTCAACAGGGCATGATGGCCTCAGTTTTAATGTATTAAAAGTGTACGGACAAAATGTCTCTGTACCTCTGTCTGTAGCAATAAATAATATAATAGAATCATCACCTTTCCACATTACTTGTTAAAAGACTGCAGCCCAACATTTGTTCTGATTTGTGACAGCACAATACCAGAAACAAAGAAAAAATTTACATCAGCAGCCACAGAACAGCACTGTATGAGAAGGGTCCACAATATACAGCCAAATTAGCCAATGCACAGCCCAATAAAGTTATAACACAATCCACATGTAACCTTAAATTTCAGCTAGCGAAACTCCTGTTACAAAATCCCCTTTCCACACTAGAAGAATACCATACTTACATGCAGAATAAAAAGAGCTTTAAAGAACCGTGTAGTTAGTGTTAAGCAAACCATTTTAATTGTAATTTAATTATTTTGTTAATCAGTAACATATTCAGAAGAATGTGTTATTGTGCTATGTATCAGGAATTGTAACCTGTTTTTATACATATGCAATGAATCATTGAGTGTTCAATAAAGTATTATTATTATTATTATTATTATTTTTATTATTAACTTTTCTTCAAGAGGTTGTTTGTCTCCCTCCCAACTCTCTTCTCTCTTTACTGGGTCTACATTAAATCATCCTGGATCAGATGATAAAAACTGCATCTTATGAATATAATCCTGCTTATCCATCAGAGGGCATGTTGTGGTTCTTGTGTACATAATACTTTCCAGTAACTTCAAGGAAACATAAGTAGTGAGACTGTTTGTAATTATTAATATCTATTGTACGCCTTTCTTGTAAATGGGTCTGACACCATCATATGCCAGGTGCACTGATGCTTGTTATGGAGCTCGTACAGCAGAGGAGTTGGTGTTGTTTGCTTTATTTAGCACTAAAGATGCACAACTTCTCTAACTTCAGTCCCTCTTCTTTTCTCTTAAAGTTGTTTTTGTACTTCTGAATTTCTATGGCCTCCTTGCTCATCCTAACACAGTACCTTGAACCTTGTTAAAACTCTGGTATTTGGCTTTTAGTAATTATTATGTACACTTGACCGTATGTGCAAGGGATTATGCAGACTTCTGCCATTGCAACTATTGGGTGCAGATCCTTAGCAGTATTCCGACATTCACATGTACTTTTCTTACGGTGGAACAGTAATTCAATACCATGCCTTTTAAGTGCTCTGCTGATGCAGTCTGTGACCATTTTTGTTTTATTTTGTTTTGTTTTCTTTTTTTCCTTCTTCTCCAGATCTTTTAGGATGTAGTGTCCCGTATCTTGGTCAAAGATGCTGTTTCTTCTGAAAATAATTCTTAAATTAAGCTATTCCTCCAAATAATGTCACTCAGATTGCTTTAGCCTAGTACACCAATGTCTTAAATACTCCTTTTCTACTTGGGATGGTAATTGGAATTTTTGTGAGCTAGAGTGGGCTTTCTCTAGGCTTTCTGCCATGAAGTTCATATAAATTTTTATAAGTATCTGCAGGCCCAAAAATGAGATTTGATCTTTATTCTCTTTTTGCATTGTGAACTTTCCTTTAGAATTAATATCATTCAGAAAATTTAAATTCTTATACTTCGTTTCATGCATGACATCATATAACAAAAGTGTCATCAACGTAATGAAACTAACCAGTGGGCATCTATACAAATCTGTTACAACTGTGCTCAGGTTTCCAGAACCACAACAGCTTCCCAGTCCCTGAGGATGTATGCTGCAATAGGAGACAAAGCACATTTTCTCATTCATCATGAGGGACCTGTATTTCTTTTTTAACCTTTCTGACCCTATCCTCTCCTCTCTTTGATGAAGGAACTAGTTCCAAATGCTATGATAAAGTCATCACTTACATATGTGTGTGTCTGTCAGTAGTACTAAACATTTAAGTTTCTAAAGGTAAGTACCAACAGAAATCCAGTGTCATTTTTATTAGTATACTGAATAATATACAATAATGAGACAAAACATTATACCCATGTGCTTAATAACTTGTTCATCTGTCTTTGAAACTAAGTACATTATTGATTCTGCATATCAGGAATCCAGCAGATTGTTGGTGGGTTTGTGGATCTATGTAGCATTGGATGTCTATGCACAGGTCATGTAATTTGGATTTACATTAGGCAAATTTGGTCAACTGGACACTGACACAAGTTCACTATAATGCTTCTCAAACCATTGTAGCACTGTTCTGGCTCTGAGACACAGTCAAGCAAGGGCGTATACTTCTGAAAGACCGTCACTGAGGGAGACATCAAGCATGAAGCGATGTAGGTGGTTCACAGCTGTCAGCATATCTTCTGTTTCTACCACAAACCCCATGCAAGTGCACGAGAATGTCTTCCTTAGCACAAAACTGCTCCCACCAGCCTGTGTCCATGATGCGGTGCATCTTTGGAACTGCCGTCCACCCCAGTGACCGTGTTTGTGGAGATGACGATCAACCGATCAACCTAGTGTACCAAAAATGTGATTCAGTCAACAATGCTACATGTTTCCATTGATCCCACTGCAATCAGATTTTATGATGTCGCTGGGTAAACTTGTGAACACACATGTGTGGTCTGCTATGGAACTTCATGTTCAACAATGTATGATGAACAGTGTGTCCCTAAACAATTGTGCATGCACCAGCATTGTACTCTTTCAGCAGAGGCACCACAGATCACCCTCTATCCTACTTTACAGAGCAGACAAGCCTCTAAACCCCACATTCTGTTGTGAAGAGTTATGGTCTTGCAACCATTTAGCACCTAGTGGTAGTTTACTGTCCTGCTATCTCTTTCCATAGATACTCATGACAGTAGCATGTGAACACTCCGCCAGATTTGCTGTTTCTGAGATACCCATTCACAGGCTATACCTAATAATAATAATTTGCCCTTTGTCAAAGTCACTTATCTAAATGCATTACCCCATTTGCATCCCTTAGCTTCATTAGGGTGATCCTCTGTCTGCGTCTGCTCCACTTTCATACTTTCATTACCTCCTCATGCTCCTGCAATGCCACCAGGCAGCTTCCAATGTAGCAGTGGGCAGTACTCATAATATTTTGGCTTATCTGCGTATATGTAAATACTATAGATTTCATTGCGATCCATCATCAGGACAGAGGGATATTTTGAATTGAGAAAGGCATCAGACAAGGAAGTTCTGTATCACCAATATTTTTCTCAGAAGCCCTGGAAAAAACTGTCATACCTCTAGCTCTCTAAACTTGATTTGTCGGTTAGGGTGAACGATGACAGTTTTTGGGGGCAAGACATTTTTAGGAATCCAGTTCACCCTGATTTGTATTTTCAGGCTGATAGGTCTTCCCACCTGGCTCAGGATGAAGGGGTAGTTCATATCTTGTTTCTTAGGTGAAGTTTCTTTTGTCAGTATGTGTATACTGAGAGACGAATCAGATGCATGTTACACTATCAACCAACCATGAATTGGGTATATGATGAGAATGACATGGCACCTAAGTCTACAGTTTTACTGCCTTATGCATGTAGCGTTTCCAGCAGATTTGTTAATACTCTGAGGAAACATAGTGTGAAGTATGTTTTTTGACCATTATCTTAGATTGAGCCCTTTGGGTTCTGTAAGGATGATCTCGGTTTGTGTAAGGCACAAAAATGGCTCTGAGCACTATGGGACTCAACATCTTAGGTCATAAGTCCCCTAGAACTTAGAACTACTTAAACCTAACTAACCTAAGGACATCACACACATCCATGCCCGAGGCAGGATTCGAACCTGCAACCGTAGCAGCCCCGCGGTTCCGGACTGCAGGGCCAGAATTGCACGGCCAGCTGTAAGGCATATATCTACTGTATCCAGTGCAGTTGTAGCAAGTCATACATAGATTAGATAATCAGGACAGTGGAGGTGTGCTAAAACACACTCTTACAAAACACAAGCAAATCTGTGATGGTGGAACATAGCTTGGTACTGGTCATCTGATCAGATATAACAATACAGAGATTCTAGTATGTGCTTGCAGTTACTGGGATACTCATATTAAGTAAGCTGTTGAGGTGAAATTAGTAAGTGACCTTACAGGCAAAATCAAACAATGAAAAATCCACGATAGAATAATCACAATATTTTAAAAAGGATTTCATGCAAATGCACTCGCACACATGACCACTCTCTCTGGCTGGGCTGCTAGGCCACACTGTGAGCAACTGTGCATGATGGGAGTGGTAGTATTGGTGGTGGAGTAAGGAGGAGGCTGGGAAAGGGAGGGATAGCAGGGTAGGTAAAGTGCTGATTGTGGGAGCATACAGGGACAATGTGCAGAGAGAGTAGGGCAGTGAGGTGCAGTTGAAAGGAGAGAAGTAATGTGGAATAGAAACATGTGTAGTGGTGGAATGGGAACAGGAAAAGGGATAGGAGGGTAAAGGACAATGACTAATGAAGGTTGAGTCCAAGAGAGTTATGTGAACATAGGATATATATTGCAGGGAGAGTTCGCAACTGCACAATTCAGAAAATCTGGTGTTGGTAGGAAGTATCCAGATGGTTCAGGCCATGAAGCAATCATTGAAATGAAGAATGTCATGTTGGGCAGCACGCTCAGCAACTGAGTGGTCCAGCTGTTTCTTGGCCACAGTTGGTCGGTGGCCATTCAAGTGGACAGGCAGATTGTTGGTTGTCATGCCCACATAGAAGACAGCACAGAGGTTGCAGCTTAGCTTGTAGATTGCATGACTGGTTTCACAGGTAGCCCTGCCTTTGATGACATAGGTGATGCTTGTGATCAGACTGGAGTAGTTGTTGGTGGTGGGTGGATGTATGGGACAGGTCTTGCATATAGGTCTTTTACAGGGATATGAGCCATGAGGCGAGGGCTTGGGAGCAGGGGTTGTGTAGGGATATTGTATAGGTTCAGTGGGTAGTGGAATACTGCTGTGGGAGGGTTGAGAAGAACAGTGTGTAGGACATTCCTCATTTCAGGGCACTACGCGACATAGACAAAACACAGGAGGAGAATGTGATTCAGTTACTTCACCCCTGGATGGTACTGAGTGATGAGGGGAATTCTCCTCTGTAGCCAGTGAGTGGGACTTTGGGAAGTGGTGGGTGACTGGAGAGATAAGGCACAAGAGATCTGTTTCTGTACAAGGTTGGGAGTGTAATTTCAGTCTGTGAAAGCCTCATTAAGATTCCTGATGTATTTCGAAAGGGACTGCTCATCCCTACAGATGCTATAATCACATGTGGCTAGGCAACCCCTCTCAAAATATACCAAGGGTCTCAGTGACACTTTTACAGAATGAAATTACCCTCCAAGCCTTGTACAAAAAGAGATCTCCCATGCCTTATCTCTACTGTCACCCACCACCTCCCAAAGTCCCACCATTCAGCCGTAGAGGAGCATTACCCTCTTGACTCAGCATCACCCAGGGCTGGACCAACTGAATCATATTCTCCGCCAGAGTTTTGTCTACCTCTCTTCATACCTTTAAACGAGGAGTGTCCTATCTATTATCCTTCCCAACCCTCCCACAATGGTATTCTGCCAGCCACTGAAGCTAAACAACATCTTTGTCCATCCCTACATAACCCCTGCTCCCAAACCCTTGCCTCATGGTTTGCATCCCTGTAATAGGCCTATAGGCAAGACCTGTTGCATACATTCTCCAAGCACCATCTACTCCAGTCTGGTCACAAGCATCACCTCACCCATCAAAGGCAGGACTACCTGTGAAACCAGTCATGTTATCTACTACCAACAAGCTGTCAGTCCCAAAATGAAGCCAAGAAATAGCTGTACCACCCAGCTGCTGAGCACACTGTCCAACACAATGTTCTTCATTTCAATGACTTCTTTATGACCTGTGCCCTCTGGATCCTTCCTACCATCCTTTCTGAATTGTACAGTTGGGAACACTCCCTGTAATGTATCCTACATTCCCTCCTGGCCTCAATTTTCATTAGTCATGGTCCTTTACTCATCTGTCCCCTTCCCTATTTCCACTCTGCCACTACGCAGCATTCTATTCCACAAACACCCAACACATCCACAGAGTCTCTTTACTTCTCTCCTTTTCAACTCCTCCCCCCCCCCCCCCCACCACCAAAAAAAAAAAAAAAAAAAAATCATCCGTCTAAACTCCCAACTGCACCTAGCTGCCCTAACCTCTCTGCACTTCATCCCTGTATGCTCCCACAAACAGCACTTTGCCATCCCCCATCCCTATGCTGCTATCCCTCCTCCTCCCAGCCTCCTCACCTCACCACCCAGGTTGCTTCTCCCATCATGCACAGTTGCTCACAGTCTGGCCTCAGCAGCCAGAGACAGTGGTCATATATGTGACTGTTGCATTTGTGTATATATTTGTGTGTGTGTGTGGGGGGGGGGGGGGGGGGGGGGGGGTACTGTCTAATTCAGAAGAAGGCTTTTTGGCTGAAAGCTTACTTTTTAGCAGTCTTTTTGTTGCACCCATCTGTGACTCAACATTTTTGCTAGATGATGAGTAGCAATCTACCCTTTTTGTAATATTGTCAAGAGCCTTTTAGGTAGAGATATGGTTTATTGCTTAAATCCTTCCTTGAATCTTGCTCTGTCCCGATCAAACAATAGTCAAAATATTGATGGGTGTCAAGGATGTTACCTGGCTACATTCCCCGAAGATATTTAAAAAGATTTGAACTTAATATTGTTTTGAACACACATTATAGTTCCTACTTTCTTCATCGTTTTCTTACAGAAATAAGCTGCTAATTTGTGCTCATTTATGTTTAACTCATGGCTTTGTGTATTTATGTTGTTCTCAGAAATAGATAATATAGCAACCTCCTTCTGACATCCTCAGTCCTGTAAACAGACAAGAAACTCATTTTAAATTTGTTTATTAGTTGTCTAGCATTCTTATACAGTATGTATCAAAAAGAATCATCCAATTTTAAAAAATCATAACTATTATAATCAAAATATCCACGGATGTCCTGCCGGTCTACAGTGTCCAACAGGCACTGACCGTATAACTATTATGTTGTTTGAGATATGTACATGAACAACATACTATTGAAAAGAACAAATTCTCAAGTTTTACATGGTTCTTGCTAGGTAGCAGCAGTGCGCACCCACTTCAGTTCTAATAAAAATGGTGTCGGGACAACAGAAAGTGTTTTGTGTTCTACATTTTGTGCAGTGCGGATCATTAATAAATGTTCAGTATGACTTTTGTGCCATACCTGGTGTGGATCCTCCTACAGCACAGAGCATTAGATGATGGCATGAACAATTCCGAGAAACAGGTTGTTTATATAAATGCCAATCACTGGGTCATCCTCAAGTGTCTGACACAGGTGTCGATTGCATCCATAGTTTCACAAGGAGTCTGTATAAATCTGACTGTATGTGATTATTTCTTATACGGGTTTATAAAAGACCTTTTTTATGTGCCTCCATTAGCAGCAACAATGAATGAGCTGACACATCGCATAACAACAGCTGTGGAAACTGTAACTCAAGACATGCTTGCTGCAGTATGGGAACAGTTTGAATACAATATGGACATATGAATTGCATCTCACGTGTTACATTTTTGAGTTTCCTATTTATCAGAAAACAAAATTCATTGTATATGTTTATTAGTTTTAGAAATATAGACATGCCAGTTTCGGAAATATAGACATGCCAGTTTCGGAAATATAGACATGCCAAATTGGGTGCTTCTTTTTGATACACTCTATATATGACAGTAAGCATTTTCAAACAAGTTTCTTTTATGTGTGACCTTTCATTTATTTTGACCTAATTTTAAAGCAGTCTGTGTGAATGAAGTATTTAGCCTAGAATAGGATCACCTCTTATAATGACAGTTGTACTACCACTGCTAAAAGTGGAACCTTATTTTTTCAGCTATTAGTTCAGCTAATCTGTCTATCACTCCTTTTAATCTATAGGTCATGTTTCACATATCCCCGTCTCCCAATAGCAACCACTGGTGCAGCACCATTGTGAGCCCCACCCAATGCCAACACCAACACAGTTAGTTCCTGGTTAATTCATTTTTTATCATCCAAAGTTGATCTTGCCACTGAAGAATCTCAACAAAACTCACATTTGTGTGCAAGGTTACTGCACCTACCTTATCTAGGTCACTTCTATTTTATCTTCTACATGGTGCCCCAACCAAAATCAGAACATATTTCAGTTTAAATTTTCTGCCACATTAGCCTTTCATTGGAGCTCATCGTTGGCACTGTTTTTAGTAAACATTCATAATATGAAAATGGTGAATATGTTGAAATGAAGTGCACTAAAAGACCAGTGATTGTCAGAGGCCCTCACACTGATCAATCAGCAGCAAATGTAATCACTACTTTACATGCCTGAAATCCACACACATGTTGTTTTGGCAAAATATTCAGCTTCAGAACAGTGAAACATAGATTCATGAACAGGCAATGGAGCACTAGCCAGAAAGCCTCACTTTGAGAGTCTTAAGAAGACCAGAAAGTCTTCAATACAGATCCTACACATTGAAAGTAAGACAAATGCTGTCCATGAGCATTTCAAGTCAGTCACTTTAAATTGCTCCTGTTTTCAATGAAAGATAATGCCGCCAGGCAAATAAGATTATTTTCTGGTGCTTTCCTCATCCACACATGCCCTGTGCCCAGGGTATTTTCCAGGGGTTTTCAAACATAATGTGAATCCAGAACACTACCCAGCGTATAAGTAATATCATAAAGCGAGACCATCTGTTTGGAAAAGGGAAGACATTATTGGAATCGTACAATTGTGTCCCCCCACCAGTACACAGCTTGATACTTCACAAATGTAATGTGGTGTACATTATATTCTGGGGGCTTGTACTCATTCCATGTGCAGACCATGCAACACCTACATCCAAGTGGCTCAGTAAGCCGACAACAATTTTGTGAATAATTAATGTACACAGAGACGTGCAGCACACTTTATTTACAGATGAGGCTACATTTACATGTAATGGTATTATAAAGCCCACAATTTTCATATGTGGGCAATGGAGAACTCATGAGACACAAGGAAAACAAGATTCCAAATTAAGTTCTCAGAGAAAGTCTGATGTGGTGTGATTGATGACCTGGTGATAGGGCCTGTGTTCCTGCAAAATCACAGGATGGCTGCAGCATGTGCACATTTCCTGGTAAAAGACCTACCTGTACTTTTAGAAGACATGACACCAGAGTAATGATGGCAGATTTACCTACAACATGATGGATCACCATTCACTGTACCAGATGAGTATCCCAGTATCTGAATATCACATTTCCTCAGTGATGGATTGGCAGTGGTGGACTTGTTAACTGGCATGCCAGATCATCTGACCTGATCCCATTAGACTTCTGTTGATGGAGTAAGTTAAAAAAGGAGGATGTGTACACTAAAAAGGTGGATAAACACAAAGAACTTGTCGCATTACTGACACTGTTGTCATCATTGAAGCCGCCAAGATGATGTTTGATGATATGCAACACAACACACCCTACAACACATTGACAAGTGCACTGAGATTGGTGGGGGACTCTTTGAACATCTCTTGTATGGTGGATCAGTCACCTGTCCCATCATTATTCTGTCCAACACAGTGGTATCTTGAATTCCACATTTTCATGAACACGATGCTGTGGCCCATATGAGCCACTGGGCTCAAAACTGAATGTGAGCTAGTTTTCATATGTCTAAGATGGTTTGGCCTCCCTAAATCTCTAATTTAAATCTCCTGGGGTGTTATAAACGGAGAGTGGTTGAAAGGGACTCCAGCAAATCTTGACACCACAATATGACACCATTAAGGATCACTACTGAGGCAGCATTCGTTGACACTGACTCAGAAAGCTGTGCATGCACACACTTCAAACCAAAGTCGGAATGATTGCTCTGTAGAAGTCCCCTTGTACCATGCTAAAGGATTTTTAGTTATATTTTGCTTACAAAATTTTGTTTGAAGAAACATTTAAATTTGTACAGATTTTGGTGTTGCTTTGTGAGGTCACCACTGCTGAATCTCAGTCATTAAGAAAATAAATGTAGCCTCAGTGAGCCATAACAGTACATGGCTAGACCACTCTGGCTGCAACAATAAGATATTAAGTTGTTCATTTCTGGGTATATACACCATCAGTGCAACTTGTCATTCATTGTCATCTGGGATCATTTTCAACAGAAGCATTTGCAGGAAGACATTAAGAGCACCATTAAAGTGGTAATGTAGTGTGCTTATGGTGGCATGCATGAAGAATATTTAACCTTAATGCAATTATAACAAGTACTGTCCAGTACTGAATCATTTCTAAGTACAAGGTGTCGTTACAATCTCATGGCATAAGTTCATTATCATGCTTCCATAACTGCTGCCAACACAGGAAATAATAAATCAAAAGTAGCACCTTAGCCCATTGCACTTTTCTGAATCTCATCCACTGGTAATTAAATGGTATTAATTAAGAAATGACTGATCATGAAAAAGGAGAGGCATAATTCTCCACAAAGTGAAGCAAGTGGCGCCTCACAGTGTGCACCCCAACTATCAATACTGTGTTGTCTTAGCTACAAGGCCTGCAATCCTCCTATCATTAAGCTTGCCATACCTATCCTGTTTATTCACTGGAGTACCTTATTGGGAATCCCATCATATGACCCATAGCAGATACCCCCATGAAACCATAATTTACAGTCTCCCCACCCAAAGCCTATATTACAAGCAAACCTGTGACTGCATACCTTAATCACCTACAGGCACACACATCAAAAAAAGTTTTGCATCACCCCAGTTCCCAGAACTACTGGAGATAGATGTTGACTGTGGGTATTGTATCACAGACACAGTCTCTTTGACTGTTCATAGATGTCACTAAACCCACCCAAAGATGTAAACAACTATGCATGAGCAGCGCCTATTAGACGGACAGGATCTGACAGCCGATCAGTTCAAGTCATTCCACCAGGAAGGTGGTATACGGCTCGTGTTTTCTATAGTTCAACCATGCCTAGATGGTCAATACCATGATTCGATCATGCCCACATTGTTACTTTGTGCCAGGAAGGGCTTTCAAGAAGGGAAGTGTCCAGGCATCTCAGAGTGAACCAAATTGATGTTGTTCGGACATGGAGAAGATACAGAGAGACAGGAACTGTTGAAGACATGCTTCGCTCAGGCCACCCAAGGGCTACTACTGCAGTGGATGACCACTATCTACAGATTATGGCTCAGAGGAACCCTGACAGCAACACTAACATGTTGAATAATGCTTTCTGTGCAGCCACAGGACATCATGTTACTCAAACTGTGCGCAATAGGCTGAATGATGCACAACTTCACTCCCGACATCCATGGCAAGGTCCATCTTTGCAACTAGGACGCCATGCAGTGTGGCACAGATGAGCCCAACAACATGCCGAATGGACCACCCAGCATTGACATCACGTTCTCTTCACCGAGTGTCGCATATCCCTTAAACCATACAATCATCGGAGACGTGTTTGGAGTCAACCCGGTCAGGCTGAGTGCCTTAGACACACTGTCCAGTGAATGCAGCAAGGTGGAGGTTTCTTGCTGTTTTGGGGTGGCATTATGTGGGACCGATATATGCTGTTAGTGGTCATGGAAGGCACCGTAATGGCTGTACAATATGTGAATGCCATCCTCTGACCAATATTGCAACCATATCAGCAGCATATTGGCGAGGAATTCTTCTTCATGGACAACAAATTGCACCCCCATCGTGCACATCTTGTGAATCACTTCCTTCAGGATAACAACATTGCTTGACTAGAGTGGCCAGCATGTTCTCCAGACATTAACACTCTGGAACATGCCTGGGATAGATTGAAAAGCGACAATGTGACCCACCAACCACTCTGAGGGATCTATGCTGAATCGCCATTGAGGAGTGGGACAATCTGGACCCTTGGTGAACTTGTGGTTAGTATGCCATGATGAATACAGGCAATCAATACAAGATGATGCGTTACTGGGTATTAGAGGTACTAGTGTGCACAGCAATCTGGGCCACCACCTCTGAAGGTCTCGCTGTATGGTGGTACAACATGCAATGCGTGGTTTTCATGAGCAGTAAAAAGGGCGGAAATGGCAATAGGTTCTGCACAAAGCTCGTGACTACTTTGAAGGAGAGTAACAGGTGCAAACATGTACTCTTTTGTATTGGCTGTCAATAAATAGTTGCCACTATTTAAGTTCCAACCCTCGTATCACTGTATTCACAAGACATTATACTAAATTAAATTAACATAGACACGCACATTAATTCTGTTGCTGTATGTAACTATGAGTACACCTAGTGAGATTGCGTCTCAATAAAACAGTAATAATGCAGTGTGCCAAATAATTATCTGCAGTGATGGCAGATATGCATCTGCTCTGGACCGCTACAAGTACAAAAAGGTGGCGCCTTCTTGGCAAGACAACTGAACTGGGTAATTATTCTAATGTGTCAGCGGTTTTGTTCAACAATCGACACAATTGCGTATACTACTTAATATCTCAAGTAATTCTTTATTTATATTCTCAATTTATATATACGTTTCTGCAGTATGTCAATGCCCATCCTGGAAATGTGCCTTTAAATGTGGTATCATTTTGTCATAACATAGTTTAGTGCATAATACTTACCTCTTCTTGTATAATGGCAACTTGTTGCACTTTCAATGAATCAGAACTATGGCCACTATAATAAAAATAATATTGAAGCCATGATAAGATCTTTATGGGTAACATACTTTACAAGGCCTGTACATATCAGCATTCTCTTCACTATTTATGTCACACTTGGTGTTGTAATGCACAACACCCAAGAAAGAAAACTTTAAGTCAGTTGGCTCACAAAAACAGTTTGGCTGATGGTTTTCAGGTAATAAAGCCAGTGTTTTGAGATTTGGTAAACCCGGAGGGAAATGCCCAGCAGGAAAAACTGGAAATGTCACTGAGTCATTCGACATTACTATTTAGTCACAATGTTGAAAAACTTACTTATTGAGTATCACACACTCAGGTGTGGGGTAAATGATGATGTCATTATATTTTACCCTGGAAATAAAGGAAGAATAAGTTCTGGAAGTACTCTTATTAAAGGCTGCCTGCAGTGCACAGCAGAAATGTATAATGGGCAATTGTACAATTTTTTCCAAGCACTCTCCAGCCAGCACCACGCCAAGGCAAGCTCAGTCAATGGCCTGGGTTGCAATTTGAATAACAAATGGGCAGGAAGCCAGCATCGTGAACAGCAGAACTATCCTGGAAGATACTGTCTCATCTCACGTAAGCGTGAGGCTTTTTTGGTGAACTTAGTAACATGAGCTCAGTGAGGAGAAGATATAATGTTATTCTAACACCACAGCCTGCTTTCACAAGAGAGAGTAAAAGCTTGATGAGAATACCTATCAGCCTACTGATATGGCAAAAAGGCAACAAGCTGAAGCCCAGAAAGCCATTCTTGTGAACTAGAGAGTAGGTGAAGACCACTGGTGGGCCCAGAAAAGTAGACCACATTCAGTCATCGCTGGCCAGACATAACATCACTTCTCAGATGAACAGTAATAATAGTCAGGAGATCACCTATGAGGCCAAAACTGTGAGGTGCTGCTACCATTCGCCAAGATGACACCTTTCTGGTCAGCTGTACTCGCTAGCTGTGAGCTGCCGACCTCACTACCACCGATGAGTAGACTTTGGAGACTTCTACCTCCAGCTTGCTGAGCTGAACTGATGGTACTTGGTGCACTGTCCACCTGTCCCAGTATTCGAGAGGTACGATAACCACTACTGCCCCAAGTAGTCACTGTAAGCATTAATCAATTTTCACCAGCCTTCCTCGCTGTTAGGGCTATGCTGTTGTCCCTTTCTGTGCCGTGCAGAGCTCCTGAAAATTTATCTGAGCACACTCCTTTGGTGGCCATGAGAGTGCTACGGTAACAGGCAGTCACTGTCCTGGTCAGTGATGCCTGCTGTATGTGTCATTCAGGCTGCCAGCGGGACCTGCTGCCCACCAGCCATGGTGTTTACATGAATGGACACTGCCAAGTACTGCTGCTGGCCTGGCTACCGCCACAGAGAAGACTACATGAGTGTATTCTAGCTCCACCGCATTCCACACTGTCATCTCGCCAATAGTGGGGCCTCAACCCAGACCCCTAAAAATTAGTATCAGAAGTGTTTATGTCAACCACTTCTACAGCATCATCATCATCAACTGGACCTCCATCGCAATGTAATGCAGTATGATGAGTGAGCATTTTTCTGTAGGCCTTTCTTATTGTGTTATTGTTTATGTCCGCGTTGAATAACAGGGACATTAATTCCATTCTCAGTGTGTTATTTGTTAAACTGCAGGAACTTGTCATTGTTAACAGGAAATACCAGGGACATGTATTCAATACCAGTAAGGTGCAAATTGTGTAAATTTTCAGGCCATGAGTAGCCATGCTTTGTGTTAGTACCATCTACATGTGATTTTTATATAAGATTTGAGCACTTGATGCAGTACTTTACAGAGTCACACTGGGCGATGATCCAACATAAAAATTAATTTGTTTCATTGTTGCGTGTACCAGTTTGTACCTTTTTTCAGTGAGTACTGTATTTTCTTGTGAGCAAAGCTCGTCACACATTATATTTAACTATGGGGTAGTGATATTCATGAAGAGCCATGTTGGTGAACTGTTAAGTAGTAAAAAAGTGTATGACAGTTAGGCTGTCAAGAGTTATATACCTGTTGAAGAGGCTGATGTTCTGTGTGACATCGGAATATGTAAGGACAGCGTACTTTGCTTTTTTTCAGTCTGTTTTAAGGTAGGGGCTAACGCTCTGGGGAAATAGCAAAAAAATAAATGAAATTTTGGTGATCCAGAAGAAAGCAATCAGAGTAATAGCAAAGGTAGATAATAGGACACATTGTAAACCATTGTTCATTAAATATAGAATTTTAAAAGTTATTAATCTATATATTCTTGATAGTGTTAACTTCATACTTGCGGAACTACCTAATTTAAGTGTAATGAATCAAAGACATGACTACAATACAAGAAACTGTACTTCTCTGATCTTGCCACAGAATAGATTAGCAAAAACAAACAATAGCCATAAGTACATGTCAATTAAAATATATAACAAATTGTACAAATATGCCACAAGCATGCCAATCAAATTATTTAAGGAAAATCTACACAGCTTCTTGTTAATGAACCCATTCTATTCAATAGAAGAATTTTTAGAAATATCCAATATCAACTTAAGTTAAATGTGTTAAATGTATTTAATAAAAATATTAGGTTAAGTGAACTGACGAAGTCTATTGCATGTAATAATGCTGAATGACCAATAAAGAATCTGAATCTGTCTACATCATCGTTTTGCATTGTGAGATTTGTACAAATATGAGGTTTTGTACAACTTTTTATGGGTCAACCATTTCCTTGGCGAGTCCACAGGGAGCTATCCTGGAGGAACCATTGAGAATTTTTTGCTCCAGTAACTCCTTTAAAAAAGAGTAGATCAGGGTACCTCGCAATCAGTTGATATATGCTTAAAATAGTGAGTGCACATAACACGGTTTCAAAGAGAAAAGAAGAATAGAGAAAGAGGAAACAGAGAAGGAAAACAATAATAAAAAACACGGGACACTTGGTTGGAGGAAAACACTAATATCTTTGTCCAGCAGTTGCGCAAGCTGTCATTATGAAGAGGCAGGAAGTACCGTTGAAAATTGCTCGCCTGAGATTAGATAATGTTAATAGGTGTCAGGAATCAAAAGTTGTGGATGTTGCTGGCAATTTATTGCAACAGAAAGTAATCATTTCGAGGAAGTAACAAAGAGTAATGTAAGAATATCAGTTCCAATATCTTGTAAAAATGTGGTGTCTGGCGCACCAAATGAAGTAAGACTGTCTTGTAAAGATACAAATGGGTATGTGGGTACCAACAGGGTGATACTGAATTAGTTGCAGTAGTATTTGTGCCACTAGGTGATAATGGTTGTAGTGTCAAGGCTGTGGAGCCTGGACCAGACGTATTTATCCAAATATAAGATGAGGTTCCCCCCCCATGAACCATGGACCTTGCCGTTGGTGGGGAGGCTTGCGTGCCTCAGCGATACAGATGGCCGTACCGTAGGTGCAACCACAACGGAGGGGTATCTGTTGAGAGGCCAGACAAACGTGTGGTTCCTGAAGAGGGGCAGCAGCCTTTTCAGTAGTTGCAGGGGCAACAGTCTGGATGATTGACTGATCTGGCCTTGCAACATTAACCAAAACGGCCTAGCTGTGCTGGTACTGCGAACGGCTGAAAGCAAGGGGAAACTACAGCCGTAATTTATCCCGAGGACATGCAGCTTTACTGTATGATTAAATGATGATGGCATACTCTTGGGTAAAATATTCCGGAGGTAAAATAGTCCCCCATTCGGATCTCCGGGCGGGGACTACTCAGGAGGATGTCGTTATCAGGAGAAAGAAAACTGGCGTTCTACGGATCGGAGCGTGGAATGTCAGATCCCTTAATCGGGCAGGTAGGTTAGAAAATTTAAAAAGGGAAATGGATAGGTTAAAGTTAGATATAGTGGGAATTAGTGAAGTTCGGTGGCAGGAGGAACAAGACTTCTGGTCAGGTGACTACAGGGTTATAAACACAAAATCAAATAGGGGTAATGCAGGAGTAGGTTTAATAATGAATAGGAAAATAGGAATGCGGGTAAGCTACTACAAACAGCATAGTGAACGCATTATTGTGGCCAAGATAGATACGAAGCCCACACCTACTACAGTAGTACAAGTTTATATGCCAACTAGCTCTGCAGATGATGAAGAAATTGAAGAAATGTACGATGAAATAAAAGAAATTATTCAGATAGTGAAGGGAGAGGAAAATTTAATAGTAATGGGTGACTGGAATTCGGCAGTAGGAAAAGGGAGAGAAGGAAACATAGTAGGTGAATATGGATTGGGGCTAAGAAATGAAAGAGGAACCCGCCTGGTAGAATTTTGCACAGAGCACAACTTAATCATAGCTAATACTTGGTTTAAGAATCATGAAAGAAGGTTGTATACATGGAAGAACCCTGGAGATACTAAAAGGTATCAGATAGATTATATAATGGCAAGACACAGATTTAGGAACCAGGTTTTAAGTTGTAAGACATTTCCAGGGGCAGATGTGGACTCTGACCACAATCTATTGGTTATGACCTGTAGATTAAAACTGAAGAAACTGCAAAAATGTGGGAAATTAAGGAGATGGGACCTGGATAAACTGAAAGAACCAGAGGTTGTACAGAGTTTCAGAGAGAGCATAAGGGAACAATTGACAGGAATAGGGGAAACAAATACAGTAGAAGAAGAATGGGTAGCTCTGAGGGATGTAGTAGTGAAGGCAGCAGAGGATAAAGTAGGTACAAAGACGAGGGCTGCTAGAAATCCTTGGGTAACAGAAGAAATATTGAATTTAATTGATGAAAGGAGAAAATATAAAAATGCAGTAAATGAAGCAGGCAAAAAGGAATACAAACGTCTCAAAAATGAGATCGACAGGAAGTGCAAAATGGCTAAACAGGGATGGCTAGAGGACAAATGTAAGGATGTAGAAGCTTGTCTCACTAGGGGTAAGATAGATACTGCCTACAGGAAAATTAAAGAGACCTTTGGAGATAAGAGAACCACGTGTATGAACATCAAGAGCTCAGATGGCAGCCCAGTTCTAAGCAAAGAAGGGAAGGCAGAAAGGTGGAAGGAGTATATAGAAGGTTTATACAAGGGCGATGTACTGGAGGACAATATTATGGAAATAGAAGAGGATGTAGATGAAGACGAAATGGGAGATACGATACTGCGTGAAGAGTTTGATAGAGCACTGAAAGACCTGAGTCGAAACAAGGCTCCCGGAGTAGACAACATTCCATCAGAACTACTGACGGCCTTGGGAGAGCCAGTCATGACAAAACTCTACCAGCTGGTGAGCAAGATGTATGAGACAGGCGAAATACCCTCAGACTTCAAGAAGAATATAATAATTCCAATCCCAAAGAAAGCAGGTGCTGAGAGATGTGAAAATTACCGAACTATCAGTTTAATAAGCCACGGCTGCAAAATACTAACGCGAATTCTTTACAGACGAATGGAAAAACTGGTAGATGCAGACCTCGGGGAGGATCAGTTTGGATTCCGTCGAAATGTTGGAACACGTGAGGCAATACTGACCTTACGACTTATCTTAGAAGAAAGATTAAGAAAAGGCAAACCTACGTTTCTAGCATTTGTAGACTTAGAGAAAGCTTTTGACAATGTTGACTGGAATACTCTTTTTCAAATTCTAAAGGTGGCAGGGGTAAAATACAGGGAGCAAAAGGCTATTTATAATTTGTACAGAAACCAGATGGCAGTCATAAGAGTCGAGGGGCGTGAAAGGGAAGCAGTGGTTAGGAAAGGAGTGAGACAGGGTTGTAGCCTCTCCCCGATGTTATTCAATCTGTATATTGAGCAAGCAGTAAAGGAAACAAAAGAAAAATTTGGAGTAGGTATTAAAATTCATGGAGACGAAGTAAAAACTTTGAGGTTCGCCGATGACATTGTAATTCTGTCAGAGACGGCAAAGGACTTGGAAGAGCAGTTGAACGGAATGGACAGTGTCTTGAAAGGAGGATATAAGATGAACATTAACAAAACCAAAACGAGGATAATGGAATGTAGTCAAATTAAATCGGGTGATGCTGAGGGAATTAGATTAGGAAATGAGACACTTAAAGTAGTAAAGGAGTTTTGCTATTTAGGAAGTAAAATAACTGATGATGGTCGAAGTAGAGAGGATATAAAATGTAGACTGGCAATGGCAAGGAAAGCGTTTCTGAAGAAGAGAAATTTGTTAACATCGAATATAGATTTATGTATCAGGAAGTCGTTTCTGAAAGTATTTGTTTGGAGTGTAGCCATGTATGGAAGTGAAACATGGACGATAACTAGTTTGGACAAGAAGAGAATAGAAGCTTTCGAAATGTGGTGCTACAGAAGAATACTGAAGATAAGGTGGATAGATCACGTAACTAATGAGGAGGTATTGAATAGGATTGGGGAGAAGAGACGTTTGTGGCACAACTTGACTAGAAGAAGATATCGGTTGGTAGGACATGTTTTGAGGCATCAAGGGATCACAAATTTAGCATTGGAGGGCAGCGTGGAGGGTAAAAATCGTAGAGGGAGACCGAGAGATGAGTACACTAAGCAGATTCAGAAGGATGTAGGTTGCGGTAGGTACTGGGAGATGAAGCAGCTTGCACAGGATAGAGTAGCATGGAAAGCTGCATCAAACCAGTCTCAGGACTGAAGACAACAACAACAACAAGATGAGGTTTTGTCCGAGATTCGTCATTCGAAAAACAAAGGATCGTCTTATATTTGCAGATTAAACTATTGCTGCTGAGGTCAACATTTTTTACGTTGATTTTTGGCCGGTCAGCGAACTTAAACAGGAAGGAAATAAATTTTCAAGATGGCAGGAATAGTGACAGTTGCAGCAACAATGACGAGATTTTATCTGAAATGTTCTTGAGAATTAGGAAGAAGAAAAAAGTGAGACGACGCCGATTCAGAATTTTTATCAAGATTTCGCTTATCAAAGGAAGCATTTCTTCACCTTTTCAATCGTGTATGTGAGAAAGTGGACCATATCTCGGACAGGTGAGACTATTTCTCTGTTTTGTATTTGTAAAATTGTAGCAATATGCATTTGATTTCACTTCTTCACGAATTTCATCGTGTTATTTATGTAAATAAGGCACATTAAAATGACGATTCGTGCCGATTTATCTGGTGTGTTTGACAAGTTCTGCAGTAGTGGAAGAGAACTCTTTCGGTTTATTCATCAGTGCCTTAAATACTTAACCAAATCAAACAATAACACCAGTAATGAATACTATTTGTATTAACAGCTGTTTCAGTTTTAGGCAAAAACATTTATTATTGTCGTAGTAAAACGTTTTGATAAAATGGTAGTGTACCAATTTCATTCAGCCACATTACTTCAATAGCAGAAAAATTTGTTCCGCTTTGTTTTCTATTAGGAATGGCCCTTTTTGTAAACATCACAACAACTTTCGCCTCTTAATGAAAATATTAGGATTATAGGCCCATGTATATGCGAGTTTGCTACATGTATCGCGACTTGTAGAGTTGACAACTATCAACCTCATACAAGTATGAGTGTGCGTTTACACTGGTTGATTTGTATCACTGTGCGATGGCTTCCGACGACGGTTTAGAAGATTTCACATTTTTATGTGCTGGTACACTTGCCCTTTTGGAAGATGATAGGAAGAAAAGGCGGAGGAAGCGTAGATGGTGGCAGAGAGAGTTTATTCGCAAATGCGCTACTCACGGAGCTTACGCAATGCTCGTTCAGAAATTAACGCCTAGGATGGCGCATATTTTAGAAATTATGTTAGGATGAGTATGGAGGATTTCCACGGTGTCTTATCTCTTGTGGCTCCTCTTGTGTCCAAAAACAACACAAACTTTCGGGAAGCGATTCCACCAGAGGATCAGTTGGCAGTAACACTCCGTTTTTTGGCCACTGGGGATTCCTTTTCGACGTTAATGTATCTGCATAGAATATCAAAAAGTGCCATATGAAACATTATTCTTCGTGTTTGCGAGGCCACTGTGCAAGTTTTATCCCAAGAAGCGAAGGTAAAAGTTTCATATATATATCAGAGTATGTAATACATTATATAATTTTTTCATGCCATAATCTTGACAACGGATGCTAATGCCGACAATCGTATGTGAGACGCTGGCATTAGCAATCGCGCGACAATGCAAATGTTTTGTCACGAAATCTTCGTTTTACGAGGGCAATTACATTTAACCAGTGGACGAGGGTACATACAAGTAACTGTCAACCAGGAACAGCAGCACAAATTTTCTACTGCGTCGTTGATGTTGCCAACATTACCACGTGAGACTGCTGGAACAGGAACAAAAATTTTAACGGCACATACATTTTGCACCATAAATTTCTCAAATTTTGCTGAAATGGGTTAGCTGTTAGTCCTTTTGAACAACTGAGATGTTTCACTCGGTAATACAATATCACAATTTCTGAGGACACTTTCTGCAAACTAAAGATATCCAACAACATTGATTTGTATTTGTTTTGTTAAGTAGTACTTGGCAGCACATGACATGCATATTTCAACATTTATACATGTTTTAAAGAATCCATAAATTACGTTGCATTTGCATCAATTAGTTCATCGTTCGCCTCCTGCAAACATCTGTATATTCCGTTCTCAAGTCTTGCCATAATTATAGTATGGCCATTTTCATAAACAAATCTGAGC
This sequence comes from Schistocerca gregaria, assembly GCF_023897955.1. Classification (NCBI taxonomy): domain Eukaryota; kingdom Metazoa; phylum Arthropoda; class Insecta; order Orthoptera; family Acrididae; genus Schistocerca; species Schistocerca gregaria. The sequence continues at coordinate 399,084,623 of NC_064921.1, read as the reverse complement.
TTATTGGCGACAGTCACCCAAGCGGGTAAATTGGTCCTTTTTTCTGCCTGCTAAATTGTCGCCAACTTTTCCCAAGGTCTGTAAAAGACCTTCTCGGTCTTCATCCAGGTCTCACCTGGCTGTCTTCAGTGCACTTGATCTACCACTTCCACTCGGACAGGGTGACACGGTTGCAGATCCACTTTCATGTGGAGGCACAGAGATGACTGGAGTGGTTTCCACTTCCACTATGTCTTGTGGGGCGTGGCAAATGTCACCTCCTCCATTTCTGTGACATCGAAAGGGAAACTAATGCTTCCTCCTCCTCCTCCTCCTTCACCATCTCCTTCTGTAGCTGGGGCTTCCATGACTTTTAAAATGCATAACACATTTCTAAGGCAAAGTGAGCTCTATGTTATATGTACATTATAATCAAAGTATCTTAATGTATTGAGAATTTTTTGAGTGTCCATGTGTAAATTAAATTAAAAAAGTAACCATTTTCTTTCCATCTTCCTGCTACTGAAGAGGAATGGTTGATTATTGCCAAACAATTTGAAGAAAAATGGAATTTCCCCAGGTACTTGGGAGCTACAGATGGGAGGCACATTGACATTGGGGCACCACCCAACAATGGAACAATTTATTTTAATTATAAAGAGCGCTTCAGCATTGTTTTGCTAGCAATTGCTGATGCTCATTATAGAATAATTTACGCTGATGTTGGCACCTAGGGGAGGATTTCAGATGGTGGTGTCCTTAAAGCCTGTTCCATATGTTTTCGTCGCTGACGAAGTCTTTGGCCTAGAGGGAAATATTGTGAAACCATTTTCAGGTCTGCATGAAAAAAATAGTTGGCAACATATTTTTAACTGTAGAGCAATAAGAGTATTAGAAAATGTATTTGGGATTATAAGTGCTTTTTACAGAGTGCTGAGGAAGCAAACGATTCTCAGTCCGTAAAAGGCTACAATGGTGGCACTAGCCTGTGTTTATTTACATCATTTTCTTCAAAACAGAAAATCTCAAAGGTATTGTCCAGCAGGAACATACGACAGAGAGGGAGATGATGGCAACGTAATACCTGGGTCCTGGAGGGACACCCCTACTGTGCTGGAGCCACTGCCCAGAACTGGCCGAAGAACTTCATTGCTGAATGACAGCTGAAGAGAATGTGCTGAATACTTCTGCAGTATTCAGAGCTCCATCCCATGGCAGTATGGCATCATTGTTAAATGATAACATAAAGGAATATGCTCTATTCTTCTGCAGTATTCAGGACTTCAAACCATAGAAATATGGAGAATCATGTTTTTCAGTGAAATTCTAAATATTCACATTATGTAAAGCATTATCACGAAAAAATGTTGCCAAATATATGATTAATAAAATAATATAACAAATTACTGGTACTACTTAATGTGTGCTATGAGAGAGTGGTTTGTAATTATCTCTTATGAACTGCATACTTTCAAAAGCATACCATGTAGAGTGGTACACATTGCTTGTAGCACTTCCAGTTCCTTTGCTGCTCTTCCTTTTCGCTAACTCGCGACTGTATTGGCTTTTGAAATTATGCCACTGTCCTCTTTCCTTCCTTGACACATTAATGCCTTAGCAATTTCCTCTCACTCGTCGTACCTTTTCTGAGTGTTCTTATAGTCTCCTAGTTTCTAATCCCATATACAGGGATGCCTGCGCACTGCCTCTATAAAATGCATTGTATTTTGTTTTGACCAAGAAGTCATGGCAAATTTTACAGTATTAAAAAAAAGTCGGCACCTCCAAAACTCAAACAGCCGCCAAAGAGCCTGGTACTATGCATGCGCTAATCGTCAAAATAATCGGGAGACGGCAGGAAATGGTAGTACTGCACATGCGCGAGTTCTCCAAATGTCGCTCATACATGTCGCGTATATGGCCAAAAAGCGACATGTATGAGCTCGAGAGTCCGCATACAAGTTGCGTGAATTTTTGTGTGAGGTGATGTATCACAACATGTCAAATTAACATGTCGCGATACAGGTATCGCACTGTAAACGTACGTTAAGATTAACAGCAAAGTTAGTATTTAAAAACATGGCGATGCCTCCCCAGCTGTTGTGTTTCCCAGTTATCAGTGTTATCCACATAAGCACATCCATATTAATCATAAAATAATAGCTGTATATAAATGTAAAAGGAAGATAACAAGAATTTAGTTAATGAATCAGTGTAGTTGTAGGATGGGGAAGGATTGCCTGGAATGCTATGTTTTAATCTGTTCTTGAATATCAAGTTATTTTCAGTGTCCTCCTTTATTTCAGATTGTAATTAGCTGAAGGTAACTTAAATATCTTATATTGCACTTTTGTGAAGTACAAATTTTCTGAAATTGATGGCTTAGTATGACTGATTATTAACAAAAAGTTTGATAGTATACTAATATTCAGAGTTCACTCAGCCACATCTGTAACAGAAAGTATTCTTCACTCTGATCTCCCATTGGGACAAAAAGTTTCCATCTTTTAGTTAATGCTTCAGAGCAAATAAAATAATACGCCACCTAAATTATTCCTGTAAACATATAAATTATTTGTTGTTGCTCAAGCTAGGTTTAACAGCCAAATTAACAGGAAAGTCAGTCTTTTTTATGGAAGCAATAGGATATAGCTGTTGTGTTTCTCGCTTATTAGTATTATCCACATAACCAAATCTGTATTTGTCATAAAGTAATTGGTATCTGTGTGTCATAAGAATATAGGAACTTGTCATCAGCTAACAGGGAATCTTTAGTTTCTAAATCTACGTAATCGTAACAGTGGAAGGAGTGACTGGCAAGTTATGTTTTTAATTTTCTCTTGAACTGTCAAACAAATTGTCTCATTTCATTCTTTTTCCTTCTTTCAGAAATGGCAATTCCACTAATGAAGCAGATGCTACAGACACTCAAATATTTTGCCTCTGGTGATTTTCTCTGTCCATTGGAGACTTCATTGGTATTGACAGCCAGCGGCGGCATTATTAAAAGGGTGGGTATGAATTGTTGGATGTAATTAAGTGAAAATAAAATAAATACATGTATGTGGAATAAAATACGTTTCTTATGAAATCATTTGTTTAATTTGTATTTCCTGATCTTAATTTTGAACTTTGTGCTGGTTCTTTTTTAACCAATGCAGTTCTTCCTACATTATCTGGTTCTTGTCATGCTACTTTGAAGCAGCACCATCTGCAACTCTGCTAATTCTTCCACATTTGAAAACAGCTATTTTTATTCTCGAAACAAAACTGACAGTTTTATGCTGAGATAACTGTTGAAAAGGAAGATATAGTTGAATTATGTGCGAAATACTGTTCCTCAAACAATTAGGATGAGATACAATAACAGCTTCCAGTTGGGATATATGTCATAGATACATTTCTACTCGAGCATTACAAAAAAGATTATGGTTGTTTATTGTAAAAATTGGCATTTTATTTTTAATATATATACTCAATATAATTATCAGCAATCACATCATGGGAACAAGATTTATACATCCCCAATAACTGCAAAAATGGATCCACAATATTCAGTAAAGCTAATTTCTGCATAAACCCCTTTCTGCTATAATGAATTAATCATTCTAAGACACAAATACTACAGTAAGCTAGCAAGTAACACCTGTAACACCTCTCAAGATTGTCAGTCAAATCTATTATGTCTGTCAGGTCCGGATAAAGGGGAGGGGGGCAATTTAGCCGGCGCCAAATTCATATTGAAAGTGCCTAGCATCCAGCGCACGTTGGCCTATCGATTCTTCATATGATTTTGAAATGCATCCCTGTTGGTTTTTTAACATTTTTGAACACATTGTAAGTTATTTCGGAACGAATTATAAGTTGACTTTTGAAAGTGTGCATAGTATATGTGGTGTGTGCCATGGGAATCCCCGTCACATCTAGAAACAAAAAACTTCCCCACAGACAAAGGGGGGCGGGACTATCAGAGCTGAGTCGAATAAACACGGACGGGTAAATGCCAACCACTGTTTATTTAGTTGAGTGGTTGTGCTAATTATAAGTGTTGTTATAATCATTAGCGACATCCACAGATTCAGGCTAGGGTGGAAATAAAAGACTACCAGAAATAACAGGTAATAAAGATTCACATTACCTTCTCGGTGTATCCAAGAAAATGAAATTTTGACCGAAAATTTTTGCCAAATAACGCCTAATCAGAGAACAAAAGCGGGATAACTGAACCAGTGATTCTGGCAGGGATAGTGAAGTTAACTGGTGAATCAGTTTTGACAATGGCCAGAATAGTTACAGAATTAGAGATGACGAGATTGTTAGAACGAGGAAAGGGAAGAAATGGGGACATCACAAAAATTATATCGAAGAGTTTGATGGTTCCAAATTTACAAAAAAAAAAAAAAAAAAAAAAAAAAAAAAAAAAAAAAAAAAAAATGCGCACTGCTACTACTACTACTACTATTGCTACTAATAACACTTTTCGATCTCTTGATAGTGGCACTTGGTTGATTGTATTCCATCATGTTATTTATGTAGATGAGATGGATAAAAATGTTAATTTGTGCCAAAATAGTCTCGCTTATTTGACGTGTGTTAAAATTGCTGCTGTGTCCGCAGCATGTGGTAGTGCAGTAGCGTTCTTGCTTCCCACGCCCGGGTTTGATTCCTGCCGGGGTCAGGGTTTTGCTCTGCCTCGTGATGGCTGGGTGTTGTGTGATGTCCTTGGATTAGTTAGGTTTAAGTAGTTCTAAGTTCTAGGGACTGATGACCATAGATGTTAAGTCCCATAGTAATCAGAGCCATTTTTTTAAAATTGCTGCAATATTAGAAAGACCTATTCCGTTTTATATAGCAGTCAGTGACCACATAAATCGTGGGTACTATTTGTATTAACAGCTTTTTCAGTAGTGGAAAACGACATTTTGATTTTTCATGCAGCAAAACATTCGACGAACTTTGAGAGGTAATAGATAATTTTGCAGGAAGGAAAGCACGCTGTATAAAGCTGTAGCAAGATTAGAAGGGGAAAAAATGCTGGGACCTAAGGACTTATGAAATGTGTACTGTCTAGATTGTCTCTTGTCTTTATTGGTTTTATGTTTCTTATATTTAATTTTATGTCGCCCAGAAGAGAAATTTATTTGCTAATAGGCAATAAAGAGTGCAAATTTTCTGAAGAATTCTTATTCTTCCGGTCACAAGTAATCCCACTTAGTATTAATTATCAGCTTTTTAAGGGGTAGCATGTCAAACAGGCCGACTGGGAGCAGGAGGGCCCACAGGACATTTTAATTTCTAAATCAAGAAAATTTAACATTTGAGTTCCACAGACCGTTATACAGTGACTTGCGGTAGAAGAATTCTGTATGAAGAGGCGTGGCACTGCACTTTGGCACACTTAAGACCAATTAACATGTCTTACATTTCCTCGAACATATATGTTTTATATATCAAGCTCTTCAGAAATATGTACACTACAAAATGAACATACTTCTGAAAAATCGTTTATTAGAATTTTAAACATTCTATTTGAAAAGCTTGAAGGGAGGGGGGAGGGCCCACTATCAAGTTTTTGCACCGGTTTGGAAATATCATAGATCCGATGCTGATGTCTGTGTTGTCACAGCTGGAAACCCTGAAAAGACCAACACAAGGTAGACCACATTTCACAGTTGCTTTAATATCATGTCCCTACTTGGGCGCCACAGTCCTCCCCTTGACAACTTCATCAAATTGTCAATTTCATTGTACACAACTTGAAACTGACATTCCACATATGGGGCACCGCCAGTCAGTGGCCTCTGCCACCTTTCTAAGCACAATATTTTCTTGCTTCTTTCTTTATGGAAACTGTTGCATTTTTTCCTCATACTTTATTCGGCAGTCTAGAAAAAGCTCCTTCAGGTTAAGCAGCAATACCTGATCCTTTAATTAATTTTACGATGGACCGTTGTACTGTTATACATGTAAGTACCCTACATTTTTAGCCAAAACCTGTCTAACAGAGATGGCTGTGTATGTACGTGCATTGTCGTGTTGGAACAACCAGTCTCTAGTCTGCCACAAATCAGATCTTCTTTATGAAAACACAGCTCCAAGATAATCCACTAATCTCTGACAATTTATCAGTTGTCTGTTGATGGTCTGTGAGCACAAGCTCTCATATTTTTTCAATATTTCTGTCAATTTGGGCAGTTGTTGGATGCACAGAAGGAGAATTGCCATCAATTGACATGTTGCCATTTTTCAGTCAAGCAACCTACTCGTACACTTGAGTTTTTTCCACAGCATCATCTTGGTAAGCTCTTTTCACATTTAAACAGTTCATTATCATTTTTACTACATATAAAATAAAATTTAACATGTGCACATTGTGCACTTAAAGTTGTTATCATAATAAACAAAACAAGAACAAAACAGCGCTAGCATAGACAGTCAGTGCAGATAAACAGAACAAGCCAGATCAACAACACAGGTGGCATTGAATTGTCAATGAGTTGCAATATAAATGCATAGTAGCAGAAATGCATACTACACCCCCGGGACTGTTATTCTGTTTTTTTCTGGGTACCCTCTCATATGACATGAAATTAAGACACACTGTTCCATTCCATGCAGGACAACAGGTATCCTAAGGACACACTCAAAATCCGCAAAGTATAGGAAGTTAAACTGTAGATCGTCAACTTCTGTATACAGGTCCATTTGTCATATCTAAAATCGACATCCAGGCTGCTTGCGCTTTAGCCTACCTGAACAGTGGAAAGAACAAAGGACTCCATCCACATAAAGATTTGCAGTAATTTGTGCACTAGGCAAAGTTAGCATAGGTTAAAAAACCTAGAAGTAGCAAATATATAAACAAGATGACACAGTTGATCACAATTTTATGCTTAGTAATTTTCAATACTTATAGAACGTTTGTTAATTGAATAGAATGCAAGTTTTACTTATTTAAGAAATGTTGGAACACGTGAGGCAATATTGACCCTACGACTTATGTTAGAAAATAGATTAAGGAAAGGCAAACCTACATTTCTAGCATTTGTAGGCTTAGAGAAAGCTTTTGACAATGTTGACTGGAATACTCTCTTTCAAATTCTGAAGGTGGCAGGGGTAAAATACAGGGAGTGAAAGGCTATTTACAATTTGTACAAAAACCAGATGGCAGTTAAAAGAGTCCAGGGACATGAAAGAGAAGCAGTGGTTGAGAAGGGAGTGAGACAGGGTTGTAGCCTCTCCCCGATGTTATTCAATCTGTATAAAGAGCAAGCAGTAAAGTAAACAGAAGAAAAATATGGAGTAGGAATTAAAATCCATAGTGAAGAAATAAAAATTTTGAGGTTTGTTGAAGACATTGTAATTCTGTCGGAGACAGCAAAGGACCTGGAAGAGCATCTGAACAGAATGGACATTGTCTTGAAAGAAGGATATAAGATGAACATCAACAAAAGCAAAACGAGGATAATGGAATGTAGTCGAATTAAATCAGGTGATGCTGCAGAAATTAGATTAGGAAATGAGATGCTTAAATCAGTAAATTAGTTTTGCTATTTGGGGAGCAAAATAACTTATGATGGTCAAAGTAGAGAGGATATAAAATGTAGACTGGCAATGGCAAGGAAAGCATTTCTGAAGGAGAGAAATTTGTTAACATCGAGTATAGATTTAAGTGTCAGGAAATCGTTTCTGAAAGTATTTCTACAGAGTGTAGCCATATATGGAAGTGAAATGTGGACGATAAATAGTTTGGACAAGAAGCTTTTGAAATGTGGTGCTACAGAAGAAGAATGCTGAAGATTAGATGGGTAGATCATATAACTAATGAGGAGGTATTGAATAGAATTGGAGATAAGAGAAATTTGTGGCACAACTTGACTAGAAGAAGAGATCGGTTGGTAGGGCATATTCTGAGGCATCAAGGGATCACCAATTTAGTATTGGAGGGCAGCCTGGAGGGTAAAAATTGTAGAGGGAGACCAAGAGATGAATACACTAAGCAGATCCAGAAGGATGTAGGTTGCAGTAGGTACTGGGAGATGAAGCTTGCACAGGATAGAGTAGCATGGAAAACTGCATCAAACCAGTCTCTGGAGTGAAAACCACAACAACAACAAGATTTCGATTAAATGTCCATTAGCCATAAAAAAAGCTCTAACGCTTCCAAATCCGAGTGCAAGATTTATTTTAATAATCTGTGCATCTCTAAACACTCTGTAATAATATGATGCCTGAGAGACAAAACAAATGATGTTATGAAGAGAGAGAGACACTACCCATACACAGTGGGGCTTGCTTATAAGTCAACAGCCATTGCACATGGGCACAGTACAGCATAATTCGACACACTGCATCACCGGCAGACTGAAGCAAATGAACACCAACCACACTGTATTTTAGAAACTTTACAATATAAGTTAACTACCATGGAAATGAAGAGTCTACACTACGAAGCTAAAACTAAAAAAAGAGAAGAATTAATATCTGGAGTATTTACAGCAGACATAACAAAACAAAAACTTCATACGAAAAAATATCTACACACTGTATTAATATGCACAATACGTATGCATTTACAAGTGACCATATGCAAGCAACACCTAACACTGTAGTAGGATATCTATGTACAATGAAGGAAGGAATAGATGTAAAATTTTGAATAAGCTGTGAAAGATAATGAGATTGTGTCAACACTTTTACTTTCAGGTAAAAAAGGTAAACCAAAACAAAAGATGCACTATAAACATCTAAATTCTTATGAAAGAGATGACTGATGAACACAGTTTGCATACTGATGGAAAATCTGTTATGTATATACTGAAAAACTGATGTGTTAGTAGCCATCAAGCAACTATGTATCTAGTTTTAAATTAGTGTTAAGTTTCCCTCTAGAGAATGTTGTATGGACACATCCTGGGATAGACAAGGAACACAATGGTTAGTTGCTAGGTACCAAAGCAAAAGGGACGCACCATAATATGAATAATTATAAGTATAGAAATATTTTTGTGAATGTGTGTTTATGGAAAGCCTGTAGTATATCAGCTGTTACAAAAGTTAAATTTAGGTCTCTTACTATCAGACCACACGGTCACACCAGATAATGTAAGTATAAGTTGCTGATAAGAGCACAAAGCACATGTGTTCATGGTGCATTTGCAAATGATCATGAGTTACCCAAACATTGCCTTACAGCTATTCACTGACACAACCTTCATACCAACATACATACACATCATAATACACAAGAGTGATATCCTTTAGTGAAAATGTATATGTCACAAACACCAAAGAATTGCAGGTATTTTCAAACAGTTGATGTTGTTGACTTGTATAACATGGTATTGTATGAGGGTTGGTCAAAAAGTAATGCCTCCCATTTTTTTTCTACTTAAAAAAATTAAGTTAAGTGAAAAATTTGAATTTGACGCCATTCCTCAAACCTTCTTCTGCAATCCACTGCAGTAGTAACTTTCTGTGTCAACAGGTGGCAGCACAGCAGAAGTTTGTAAGATGGCCGACATCGATGTTCGTTTGCGACAGCGTTGTGTGATTGAATTCTTGAATGCAGAAGGTGAAACGCTCATACGCATTCATGAAAGACTGAAGAAGGTGTATGGTGTTGTGACAGTGGATGTCAGCACCACTGTTAGACGATGGGTTCGTCGTTGTAAGGAAGCTGAAGGGCAAACACCGTTGACTGACGAAAAGCGGAGCGGCAGGCCGGTGAGTGCAGTGACTCCACACAACATTCAGCAAGTTGATGACATCATTCGTGGTGACCGTCGGGTGACTGCAGATGAAGTGTGTCGCATTATTTCTCTTAGTAAAGGCAGTGTGATCACGATTAAACAATTGGGGTACTCAAAAGTTTGTGCACGGTGGGTTCCAAGAATGTTAACCGATCAGAATAAAGAGGCAAGGAAAACAATAGCCTCCCAACACTTGCAGAGCTTCCGTTTGGAGGGAGATGAGTTTCTGAAAAAAATTGTGACCGGGGACGAAACATGGGTGCATTTTTTTGAACCCGAATCAAAGAGGCAGTCAATGGAGTGGCGTCACACAAGCTCGCCGAGGAAGAAAAAATTTAAAACTGTGCGATCGGCAGGGAAAGTTATGGCAACAGTTTTCTGGGATACAGAGGGTGTGATTCTGGTTGATTTTTTGGAGCAGGGATGCACAATAAATTCTGTTCAATACGTCACAGCCCTCAAAAAACTTAAAGCACGTCTTCAGCGAGTTCGCCCAACAAAATCAATGGCAGATGTTCTTCTTTTGCATGACAATGCAAGACCACACACCAGTCGTCACACCTCTGACGAGATTGTCAAAATTGGATGGGAAGTTTTGCCTTATCCCCCATACAGCCCTGACCTGGCACCATCAGACTTCCATCTGTTCGGGCCACTAAAAGAAGCTCATCGTGGGATTCATTTTGAAGATGAGGAGGCCGTCAAAACATCCGTGCGTCAATGGGTTAGGAAGCAGAGCTGTGATTTTTACCATGCTGGGATACATGCCCTTGTTCAAAGATGGACCAAAACTGTAGAGATGGGCGGAGATTACATTGAAAAATGACAAAATGATCCTCAATGTTGTGGTTTTCAACCTATGTAATTGCATTTAAATTTCCTGACAATTAAACGTAGAAAAAAAAATAGGAGGCATTACTTTTTGACTGACCCTCGTACAATCAGAATTTACCAGTAGGTAGGAAACACAAAATAAGTGAGTTGACACAAAAATGAGTAAATGTTCACAAAGAATGCACTCAGTGGTTCTATTATAAATAAATGAAGGACTGTACTAACACAGTAAAATTAATGCTTCTTCCTTTTCATATACTCATTCCTGTAGACTTATATACACCTTCTAGCAGACTTGCAAAAGGCATAGGTAAGTGTAGCTATGTTGGCTTATCACAATGTAGATGCCATGGAGTTGTCTTCTCTTCAGTAAATGCTCACATCAGATAGGATGTATAAATGGAGGATTATGCATCATCACGTGAAACTTGTACACATTTTGTCCTCTTAATATTGAAATATGAAATTTAAATTGGGTTGAATAATGTCTTATGTACAGCAAAACTATGTGAATATGAAACTTCAAAATACCAATCGCTCGTAATGAACATCTAAAATAACAACAGCAAACTAGTGTACCCGTGTGTTGAAGTGAAAAACAAGTACAAGTGCTTACCATAAGCAAAACATTTTGATCCTCAGTAGAGTTGTGGGACGACAGACATTTTACAAAAGGGTGGGTTCAGAATAAAGTAGAAAACATTGTGAACTTACCTTGATCTTGATAAAGTGTCAACATGGTGCTGATCGCACAAGTTGATTTCAATTCCTGAAATATTTGAGTTATGACAGGGAACCACTGCCCTAGGCCGTAAATGATGAGCCTACTCATCACAGCATAGATAATCCAAGTATGCGCACACCATGGTACGTCACTTTGATGCAACATAATGAACACTTTCCCAGCAAACTTCGTAATAAAAAGTGAAATGGTATCACAAACTTGGACAGCATATCTGTAGTTGCAGTTCTAATGAATTCACAACAAATACGCACAAAGTACATGATGTGATGTGCATGTGCTTAACCGTGCCGGTAGCAGGCAATGGTTATACTCCAATATAGGGAGCAAAAACTTTGATCTTCAAATGTGCTTGTTGTAAATTATTTGTAAACATAAATTTACATATTATAATGCTGACACATTCTGGGCAAAGAACAAATTAAAAATTTTGCGCCAATAAAGTTCTTCTGTACCCATGCAAGCAAAAAGTCGTAATTTAAAATTTTAAAGACAGGAAATTGAAGATGTTGTATTGCACCACAATTGCTTCCTGTCATCCAGTTGTAGTCAACCACGTCAGTATACAATAGTGGGCAGATCTTTAGGTATCTGTAAGGTTTATCTGCATAATCAATGCTTGTAAAATAGCTCTTCTGTTCTCGTCCACCATGGTTTACAGTTGTATATTTGTTCTCTTTGTGCTAAAAACTAAAAAGAAAGAAAAATATCTTATTGCTACGAGCCTCAAGTACACTTGTTCCCCCTATGCACATCATGAACCATTCCAGCAAATCTTCAGATGCACAGGAATAATCCTCCAAGAAAATGACCACTGCATCATCATCAGTGTTGTCGTACTATGAGAGAGAAAAGGTAGTTATTATTAATAGGAAGAGAACTTCCAAGACTAATCATTTTGAGTTCATGTTGCAGAAGACTGAAAGCAATACCTATCACCATCTCCTGCATAGTGTTTGTGGGGGGAAAAAATCTTTAACAATCGACAGGCACTCCTGAGTACAACACTATCACCATACCGTTCTCTCTAGCCAAATTAATTGTATTTTTATATAGAACTTGCGATTTGCAGCTAACGCTTGCCAATATGACTTTCTCTATAGAAACTTCTATCTGTATGGTCTGCTGTACTCACAACCACTAATGAGAAACCTTGGAATTTTCTACCTCTGGCTTGCTAATCCAAACTGATAGCGTTTCCACGCACTGTCCACTTGTCACAGTATTTGGACAATGTGCTAGCTGCTGATGCCCCTGACTAGTCCTGTAAGGTTCCTTCAACTTCCTCAGCCTTTCTTTGTGGAATATCTATGCTGTTGTCCATCTCTAGCTGAGAGTTTACCTGGGTACATTGCTTTGATGTCTATGAAGTGGTCTAGCAATATGTAGCTGCTGTCTTGGGCAGAAAAGCCTGCTGTAGGGCAAGCAAGACCTGCCACCTGCCTGACACCACATTTATGTGGATGTACACCACCAGGGTGATGTCCTCTGAAGATTGTTGAGAGTGTGTTAGCACATTGCAAGGTCGTGCACTGCACTGCCACTGTCAAGGATGCCATCACAGAGAAGAATACACAGTTTTATACTTTAAAGTAATAACAAGTTGTACCAATAATGTCATATCTTTAGTACTCAGTGCACCACATCTGGCCTGCTCCACTGCACTCCACACTCTGTCATGCCAACAACACTAGGGGTCTCAATCCAGAGCCCTACAGCTGTAATACACTAACAGTTCTTGAAGATTTGGACAACCACAAAATATCAAGAACAGACAAAATCATTAAATAAGAGAAGAAAATTAAAATTGTGTGACATAGAAAGATAACAAGGATTGCAGGGGTGGTGTATTTGAGCTGTTTCTCATCCTTGTAGCTATAATTTTTTATTTTTTCCTTCTGTTTCTGGTAAACTTTATTTTCTGTTATATGTGGCCTACTTTCCATAAAATTCTAGCTACACATTTCAAATTTTTACCATTAGCTCATAACATTATGGTGGCAATGTGTATCTATACTAATAAAAATATTTGATAAAACTCTGTTGTAGGAAACAAAAACTTTACAATAATAGGGAAAACAGTAAACATTATTTTAAAAATTGATAACCCATTTGCTACATTGTACATCCTAACAAAAGATCGATTAGCAAAAGTTATAAGTTATGTAGAATTTTCAACTTATGCTTTTAGCAGTTCATGACACAATTGGTCAAGAATATTTTTTTAAAGTTGGTTGCAGTGACCATTTACATGCTCTTGAAATGAAATGCAAACAGAAAAATTTAAACCAGTTAAATTTGTAAAAAAAAATTAAGTCAAAAATTGTGATTTCCCTTCTCAAAAATTTCCACTTTTTATGATTAATGTTACGTGAAAAATGACACCTATTCTTCTGTGAACTACACACTTGACCATGTAGTATTGTCAAAATTAACTGTTGATACCTGATTAACAAATTTTTTAAATTGTAGTGCAAAATAATATGGTCTTGTCTGGCTGTTACCATTACAGTACTCAACATGCCATTTAAAAGAGTTTGAGTGCAATGAAATTATTAGATGTAGTAGAAGTTTCAGTCTGTCATTAATAGTTCACTGGTATCATGCTGTTTGTGTTAGAAGGCTACATGTCACCAAGTTGAAGCCTTAGAATTGGGCAACAACATGGATATCCAGCACATATCTGCACTTTATATATGTTGCAAGCGCATACTGTAGACATATAAACTTATAGTAAAAAATGTTCTTTACAAAGGTGAAAATAATGAAATATACTGGCAACAAATTTCATATTCATCCAGTTATAAATATAATGCTACTTCAAAATTTTTGTTTTAATATTAAAAACAATGAGAATAACAGAATGATGTAGTGATATAGTAAGGGTCATCTTTATTCTGACATACATATAATATACTTATGTGACATATCATTTTCAAAACTCTTTTCAGTAATAACAAGTATAAAATTACAAACTTGAACACAGTAGCTTTACTGAAACTTCTGTTCTTCAATTAGTCTCATACTCAATCTAAAACATGAAACACACAGGACAAAATTTTAATACTTTGGCTATTAGATGCATCAACATGAAACATTAAGGACAGACAGTAAAAGCAATAAGAAAATAACATGTGACATGAGAAACATAGTAACAATTTAATCAACTGTAATAAAATAATGAAAGCTTTCAATGATTCACTTGGAGGACGGAACAAACACCAAACAGATGATCAGTTACTACCAAGGCAGACACACACACACACACACACACACACACACACACACTATTTAACCTAAGTTCAAATACTGAACATCTTACTTTCTGACACAAAATACAATTTTTAAAAGTAAGTTTTCTAGCATAAGAACACACTATTGCTTTTTTTTTTCTTACTGTGTAGACACCTAAATTGAATGTTGCTAATATTTACTGCAGTTTTTATCAATATCTGTTGGATGCTTAAGCTGTAATAAAATAAGAAAATATCTATACATTACAATAAACAATTAAAACAAATTCATCAGAAGTTTAATCTATTGATACCCAGAACCCATCGAAAATACCTATGTTCTATTAATGTATCCAATATTCATTGCTACATACTTGTAATTTATTTGATAAAAGGCATTTCAGTAAAATTATACCTTGCAAGGCAAGATCCCTTTACATATATGGTAATTAAGGGCACAAGCAAAGCATGAAAACTTCTTGTCCGCTTAATTCATACATTGTTACTGTTGGAAAACATCCTAGGAGAAGACATTTTTGATAAATAAACAGGAATTTTGTGTTCATCATCAGCAAAATACATCAGCTGAGTCATAGCTATATATGAAAAGTAGCTTGAATCCGCATTTTCAGGTGAGTTATTGAGCAATAAATGGATTTAGTAATACATTATGTATAAACTTCACTTGCTCAGATTACATTAAAGAGCAACAAGTGCTGTAAGATAACTTGTCTGTAGGAAAATAATAATGGGCATGTCCCAGTTGTTTTCCACTACGTTCAATGTCATTTGCAGTGTTACTGATCAGCATTTGATATTGTGTCCATTGGTGGTGGCAACTAGCTCATACATATTGCTAGTATGTTAGCTACCTGAACTGTGATTGTATTTGCAATGAGGCAAATGGTGGTTTAATACTATTTCTATAACAAATGAGTATGACTTACTATTTATTGGACTTTTAGGGACAAATTCTAATATGTGGTAAACTGGGGTTGACTGTTGTTTTTTCTGGTGAGCCTGTAGTAGTATTACCACTGGCAAACAACCAAAGCAGATGTAGATATTTAAGAAAAACAAATATTCTAAACATGTTAATGGGAGATCCTGGTAAGGTGTAAATGATTTGTAGGCAGAAGTAACAGCTCATCAAACAATATAAGTGTTGAGCTGTCAAAATACACATGAATAAAACTGAGAAACTTTGCTAGTTATTAGATGAATCTTACTTCACAATTACCAGTTACTTGTAGGCCAGTACTACTACACAGCCCCAGCTAAGAGCTGCCACTGCAGTTTACCTGGTGTATTGTATGTATGTGTGTGTGTGTGTGGGGGGGGGGGGGGGGTAGGTGTGTGTGTGTGCGCGTGCATGCACACATGAGTGAGTACATGCGCACACGAGGGAGTGTGTGCACTATAGGTCAAGAAAGGATTCATCTGAAACGTAACCAAATTCTCAGTGATGTTTATTTGCCTTTCAATAACTCAGTGGTTTTCCTATCCAGGAGTTGTTACATTTATTCCTAAATAATACACATTCTTAACAGATACAAGAGATATATGTTAAGCATGTAAAGGAATAAGAACGAGGAAATTTATTACCTTCAAAGTTCTTTCTGTTGCTACATTTTGGACATGTGTGATACATTACTATTGTTAGTTGATAAGTGCTGCCAATGTCTGCATTACTAACAACAAAACTGCCTAATATTTTGAGCACTTTGCACAAGAGTTCTTTGTACTTTATCCTTATATATCTACTTCCTGAACTTAAAAATATCAGAATTCTCAGTGCTAAATAATATATTCTTAAAAAATAGTGAATCCGTGATTAATATATTCATTTGCTAAGATGATATATTGTGTTTCAGTGCCATACCATGTGCATGTTAACAAAATATGTCATATATCTCGGCAAAAGCTTTCACATCAAATGAAAAAATCTGATATTTGTGACATTTTGGCTATTTTCAAGTTGAAACACTTTGTCACTGTTTCCACTATCAAATATGTGAAACATTTCTAGTAAGTTTTTTCTTTCTTACCAAATGACACTGCTAATTTCACCATACAATGTCCACAGTCTTTTACGAAAGACCAGCAGTACTGGAACTTGGAAAAGGCACTTCGATGCCTTGTTTATCTTCTTCATCGCTGACACACATTCGCGTAAGTTCTGAAGCCACACTCTCAGCTTCCATTTCACTTAAGCTACAGACTCTCAGTTCATCATTAGAATCACAATCTTCATGAAATTTCTCATTTGATACAGTGGGTGGCCCTTTGTCGATATCAGCATGTTGCACCCCAGAAAGAAAACTGCAGGACAAAGTTACCCATCATGTATCATATAACTCTGTATATCACCAAAGAAATATACTGCTTTACATAGTGAGAAACATAATTACATGCAAATTGATAATAACAGAGTGTAGTTTTAGTAGAGAATTCCATTTATCATAGAAAGAAAACACCTTCCTACAAATAGAATTCCTAAAGCAATGTCTTTTTCCACTAAATGTATTTTGAGGGACACTGGAAAAGACACTTTCCTATCATGAAATTTGCTGGCAACCACTAGCTAAACCTTCTTTAATTTATATGCCAGTTCACATCTTATATTTCTTAAAATTGTAAGTTGTTTATATTGCACAGCTTGTTGTTTACGAAAAACGTGTTTCAAATACATTAAAAATTTACGATTGTCAACAATGAAGTGTGAAGATTGCATTAGAGTAGATGAAAGATGCTAAAAATGCGAAGACAAATGGGCACCACAATATATGGTTCGTATCTTCAACATAGTAATAGATATGTTATCCATGACTGTTACGATGATATGTTTCTTTCATTTTCTGACATGCATTGACACACATGACTTATGAACAGTTTCATCTACATTACTATTAATAATAATATATGTTGTTGTCAGTGGTCTTGACTGTAGTGAGAAGTCTTCTTTTGGGGTGAATTACGGAGATTGTCTGGTAGAATGTCTCTAGAGATAGTAACATATCATCACAATTAAATGAATCACCTGAAATTGTATTTCCATAGCTTCCTTGATAACCGTTCAAAGAACATCATCATTTAAGCTAAGAATTTGTCAGTTTAACAAAATGGAATGACCAGCTGCAATATAGTATACTGTTCAGTAGCAGCAGTTTTGCAGTGTTGTGGTAGGTGAATACACAGATGATGATTGAAGCACCACTTCAGTACGGTGTGTATAGTAGCCCTTTACGTTTCCTTATCGTACTTGCAGAACATTTAAATGCCCTTTTTCTGTAAAAATCTATGATCTTTCACTGAATCAATCAGAATCATATTATTAGCTCTATGATTTTTAAAGACAAAGGCAATCTTGTGGTGACCAAAATGATGTGAAATGTACACTATGTTCCAACAGTGTCCAGATGCCTTATTGCTGTTCACACTAAACAGATCTGCCATTTTACTGATGGTTTATAAATCTTCTTACATTATGTGATCAAATGTATCAGGACGCCTGGGTCAAAATGACTTACAAGTTTGTGGCGCCCTCCATCGGTAATGCTGGAATTCCATATGGTGTTGGCCCCACCTTAGCCCTGATGAAGTCGGTGTTCCAAAACAAACGGTGTTCAGTAGGGTTCAGGTCAGGACTCTGTGCAGGCCAGTCCATTAGGGATGTTATTGTCAGGTAACAACTCAACTACAGGCCGTGCATTATGAACAGATGCTCGATCATGTTGAGAGATGCAGTTGCCATTCTCAAATTGCTCTTCAACAGTGGGAAGCAAGAAGGTGCTTAAAGAGGTGCAAGCCCCTTCATGGAAAACACAACACACCATAACATCACGACCTCCGAATTTAGTGTTGGCACTATGCACACTGGCAGATGATGTTCACCAGGTGTTTGCCAAACACAACCTGTCATCGGATCGCCACATTGTGTACCGTGATTCGTCACTCCACACAACATTTTTCCACTGTTCAATCGTCCAGTGTTTATGCTTCGTACACCAAGTGAGGCATCATTTGGCATTTACTGGCATGATATGTGGCTTATGAGCAGCTGCTTGACCATGAAATCCAAGTTTTCTCACCTCTCACCTAACTGTCATAGAACTTGCACTGGATCCTGATGCAGTTTGGAATTCCTGTATGATGGTCTGGATAGATGTCTGCCTATTACACATTATGACTCTCTTCATCTGTCGGCAACAGACGATGTTGACTTGTCAGTCAACAGACGATGTCAGCCTGTACGCATTTGTGCTGTATGTATCCCTTCACATTTCCACTTCACTATCACATTGGAAACAGAGGACCTAGGGATGTTTAGGAGTGTGGAAATCTCCCGTACAGGCATATTACACAAGTGACACTCAATCACCTGACCATGTTCGAAGGCCGTGAGTTCTGCAGAGTGCCCCATTCTGCTCTCTCATTATGTGTAATGACTACTGAGGTTGCTGATATGGAGTACCTGGCAGTAGGTGGCAACACAATGCACTCAATATGAAAAACTGTTTTTGGGGGTGTGGGTGAGTCCAAATACTTTTGATCACATAATGTATTTCTATTACAGTATTTAATCATCAGGGAGGTTTACCACTAATCACAAAGAGTTAATTTTGTTTCATTTCTTCCAAAAGCAAGGTGCATCATTCAGTTTTTGGGGGACTGACCTGGACAGATGAGATTCTTTAGTTTACTCCAAAGATGATGAACAAGGTTTGATACAGGTATCTGAGATCAGTCCAGCCAATTACTAGAACTACTGTCATTCATTTGCAGACAGAAGCACAGAAAAGGCTACACTGCCACTTTGTGAAAAAATTACGTTATCCTGATTCGCTCTAAGATAGAGGGGGGGAAAAAAAAAAAAAAAAAAAAAAAAAAAAAAAAAAAAAAAAAAAAAAAAAAAGAGGACGTACCACGAAGAAATTATCTGAATAGGATGAAAATTAGTAGATGCAGTAGATGTAATGTAACCATAGAGATAAACAAATGATTACAGTTTCAGAAAAATTGGATGATTTATTCAAGAAAAATAATTTCACAAACTGAGCAAGTGACTAATGCATTGGTCCACCTCTGGCCCTGATGCAAGCAGTTGTTCAGCTTGGCACTAATTGATACATTTGTTAGATGTTCTCTTGACAGATAACATACCAAATTCTGTCCAAATGGCAATTAGATCATCAGAATCCTGAGTCGGATGTAGGGCCCTACTCATAATGTTCCAAATGTTCTCAATTCATGAGAGATCCAGCGATCATGCTGACCAAGATACTCTTTGGCAAGCTTGAAGACGAGCAGTAGACGCTCTCACCATGTGCAGGCAGGCATTATCAAGTTTGCCATGAAGATCAACAAATGGGGCTTAGAATGTCATTGATGTACCACTGTGCTATAAGGGTGCTGCAATGTCAACCAAAGGGGTCCTGCTATGAAATAAAACAGCACCCCAGATCATCACTCCTCACTGCTGGAACATATGGCAGGTAACAGTCAGGTTGATATCCCACTGCTGTCCATGGCATCTCCAGACATGTATTCACTTCTTATTGGAGCTCAATTTGTGATGGAACTCATCACTGAAGACAATTCTACACCATTCAATGAGATTCAAGGCTAAATGTGCCTAACACCACTCCAAACGGTCTTGATGGTGTACAGTGGTCAATGGTAGTCAGCACAAGTGGTGCTGTGAGTTCAGCCACCTTTCTATGAGCTGCCTAATAATGGTCCTTGTAGTCATTCAAGCATCATTCGCACATTGGATTGACGATAATTATGAATCTGGAGTTCTGAGTGCTCCTCTGACGATTCCTAAGTCCTCACATTCTGTTGTCTTTCTAGATTGACCATGTCCTTCACATCAGTATTATTGGCTTCTCTCCTATCATGTTTCTTAAATAGATGTTTGACAATGGCACACTTCAGTCTCTCTGGAAAAACATCCTGAATTAGTGATGCATTACATATTACAGATAAGATGGGCTTATTATGTGGCAACAAGTGTGTTGAACTCTCTTGGAAATGACATCAAAACCAGGTAAACTTTTAATTTTGATAGAATTTATAATTTTCTTAATTTCAGAAGGAGAATTTAGTGATACTTTTATATGACTGAATTTTATGGGAGTTGCTTTTCAAACATACTGCTGTGTACTTCTCTTGAACTGTTTGTCCCTATACTCTTTACTATATTTAAGAAATGACTGCTACATATATCTGCCACCTGTGACTCATCATTTATAGCCCTTCCATTCAGTGCAGCAGTGATTTTATTCTATTATATGGCTGGTTGTCCTCTCTCTCATTTCACTACGTTGCATATTTGCACTATACCGACAATGCACATTTATTCTCGTGGTCAATGTTGGGCACCAAAGCGACCATGAAATATAAATTGTATGACACCTTGGTATGTCATTCTATCACTGACCTCTGTACGTCAGCTGCAGCAGAACCTCTATGTCAGTTGGCAAGGTTGTCTGATGATTGTTTACAGGTTAGTGGTACCTATCACTTTTTTAGATCTTTCAAATTCCAAAGGTGGCAGGAGTAAAATGCAGGGAGTAAAAGGCTATTTACAATTTGTACAGAAATCAGATGTCAGTTATAAGAGTCAAGGGACATGAAAGGGAAGCAGTGGTTAAGGAGGGAGTGAGACAGGGTTGTAGCCTGTCCCCAACCTTATTCAATCTGTGTACTGAGCAAGAGTAAGCACTAAAGGAAACAAAAGAAAAATTCAGAGTAAGTATTAAAATCCATGGGCAAGAAATAAAAATTTTGAGGTTCACCGATGACATTGTAATTCTGTCAGATACAGCAAAGGACTTGGAAGAGCAATTGAATGGAATGAACAGTGTCTTGAAGGGATGATATAAGATGAACAACCAAAAAAGCAAAACAAGGATAATGGAATGTAGTCAAATTAAATGAGGCAATGCTGAGAGGATTAGATTAGGAAATGAGACACTTTAAGTAGTAAATGAGTTCTACTATTTGGGAAGCAAAACAATGGATGATGGCTGAAGTAGGGAGGATACAAAACCTCGACTGGCAATGGCAAGAAAAGCGTTTCTGAAGAAGAGAAATTTGTTAACACTGAGTATAGATTTAATTGTGAGGAAGTCCTTTCTGAAAGTATTTGTATGGAGTGTAGCCATGTGTGGAAGTGAAACATGCACAATAAACAGCTTAGAAAAGAAGAGACTAGAAACTTTTGAAGATGGGTAGATCACATAACTAATGAGAAGATACTGAATAGAACTGAGGAGAAGAGAAATTTATGGTACAACTTGACTAGAAGAAGGGATCGATTGGTATATCACATTCTGAGGCATCAAGATATCACCAATTTACTACTGGAGGGAAGTGGGAGGGGGGGGGGGGGGGTAAAAAATCACAGAGGGAGACCAATAGATGAATACACTAAGCAGATTCAGAAGGATGTAGGTTGCAGTGGTTACTCGGAGATGATGAGGCTTGCACAGGATAGAGCAGCATAGACAGCTGCACTAAACCAGTATTTGGACTGAAAACCACAACAACATTCACATATAATTTGTATTTTATAGATATTCGGGGGGGGGAAATACAATACTTGCCTTGGTTCTGTAGGGGATGATGGCCTCTGAGGTAAGACAGCAGTTTTTGAATTCATGGTAAGCTGCATCCAGTCGTTAAATGAAGCAGGACTGAAAAAAATTACACAACAAAATTTGAGATACTGAATAATGTGAAGGAATCTCAAGCAGTTTCTATAGATTAAAAATATACTTACTGAGGCACAGATCGTATAGCTGAAGAAGACTGATAAATATTTGGAAGTGTGAAGTTGTTTTCTAGCATCATCATAGGCATAGGCGGCATAATTTCACTGTCTTCCATTTGACATTCACTATTCTTTAGTAACATTTCATCGAACTTCAATACAGCTACAACCCAAATAAAATACATTTAACAGAGATGTAAAAAGAAGTTCGGTTTAAAAACACATGTTTAGAAAAGTAAAATGAGTCATTTGTTTAGTATAATTCTATCAAACTTTGCTCAAGTTCATATTAGCATAATGGTAACATATATTTAAAAAAAAATATCTTACACATTTGTCCATACGGATTAAGTAACCAACATCTTCACCTGCATGAATGCTGTAAGAACTTTGCTAGTGAACTGTAAACAGTTGAGTGTCTGGCAAAAATAAATACAATGTAATTGAAAGTCATGACAAGTAGGTAGCAAGTTTAAGCAGAATAAGTCATTTTTCAGATGCAACTCTTGGGAGGGGGGCACCTTTCAGAGAATATATCATTATGTGTGCTTTTCCTCAGATTCCAACACTGCTGCTAATTGTGTGTACATTCACTATGGAGAATTTTTGCATACAAGTTTGCAACATGATCCTTCATTGATCAGTCAAGTGGTGTTAATGTACTGCCCAAATTATGTAATAAGCTGGTGGTAAAAACATGAGGAATGTTAACAAAGACATGCATCCTGGTAACACATGTAAAATTCTATCAGTTTATGCATGTTAAAGATCACACATTAATCATCCATCTTTCTTTCCTCTCTTTACTTTTCTCTGGGGTGAGAAGAAGGGGAAACCTAGTGAATGGAAAGAGGGAGGTCAGCCTTACATTATACTACACATTGCTCATGTTGTTTGAGTGCATAAGAAATGGGCCACGCATTTTGCACTTCCCATGGAGCCCATGTGTAGCTTAAGGCTGACATAAAAGAGTTTATAATGATGAATATTTTGTGATTAAATCTGAAGCACGTAATGGTGCACGCTGCTGCAGTACAAAATGTCTGTCATCACAAAATTTCAAATTAGAGTATTCTGAAAGTCTAGGGCTGCTATTGCTTCAAAAGTTGCTTGATCACAATGTGCTCTAATGATCATGCAAATAGGCTATTTAATTAATATCTTCAGACTCCTGCTGACTGAGGACTGTGAAGCTGAAAGGTAAAGTACGTAGACAGCACACTTCAAATTCTTGGTCTGCCTGTTATATTTACCATGCTTGGTAAAACAACAGTTTTCCTCCTTTGATGATAAAGAATGCACAAAGATATTGTGGATTAAGTCGTTTCAAATGGGTAATGACTTTTCCATGGCTAACTTATATTACTTCATAGTCGTATAGAGGATCATTGAAACAACTTTTTCAAATGAAAGTGACTTTTTTGTGGATTTTAGTGTGATAAATACTAAACGTGACAGCAAAAAAGCCATATGACCCACAATTTTTTAAAATTTAATACTCAGAGTTTCAAAATGCATTTTCAAAGAAGGGAAAGACCAGGGTGGAGTAATGACAATACTAAGAAGAGGATAGTGGTACTCATCACTATAGAGAGGATAGTGCTACTCATAATATAGAGGAGATGTTGTGTCATAGACATGCACAACAAAAACAGTTATATACTTGAGCTTTCAGCCAAAAGCCTTCTTCTTCTACAGTAGAAAACACCCATAAACTCTCTCTCTCTCTCTCTCTCTCTCTCTCTCTCTCTCTCTGTCTCTCTCTCTCTCTGTCACACAAACACAAATACACACACTCACACTCACACACACGTGAACTTCTGAGGTGAGACTGCATACAGCAATTGTATTGCAAATTGACGGAATGGACTGCAGGCACATTAATAAAGATATCTCTCTGAAATTTGTCTGAATTGCTCCTCTGGCCTGTCCACAAGGACTAACAGGCTAATTTTTTATTTTAATCTATTCATTAGTTACTGCAAAAAATATTACCAAAAAAACACGCAAAACTACAAATATCTGCCATTTTATTCTTTTGTCAAACTTCAAAAAAATGTACTACTGCTCCATGCACAACATCCTTTTGATTAAGAAAATTGTTTGTTTCTTGATTTCAGTTAAGATCTGCAGACTGCAGGACTTCCGTCATAAACACAACTCATTTTGGACAGAGCAACTTCAACTCCTTGAATGGGGGGGGGTGCTTAAGGATACTTTTCTGGCTCAATATTATGTAAAAATCTACACCTATTTCTTTCAGGCACTGTTTATAATGCGTATGTTTTACAGATTTTTGTTGGTATCAGGGAATATACCACACTTTCTAAACAAATTAAAAGTATTTTGAATATTTTTGAACCTGCTTAGGGTTATTAAAAATTTACAAAAAACTGATGCAATTTTCTTTTCCAAAATGTTTCCTCAAATTGAGGTACCATTCAATCCAATGTTATACATTTGAAGGAGACCAAATTTTTACCAGCTATGTATGACATGATGGCTGAGGTACTGGACCTATTTAGTTCCACCTATTATGTATATTACAATGATGAAAAATATCACATTTTACATTTTTCTATAATTTAGTTGCTTCTGCAATAAAGCTTAGGTCTACTACAGAAGTATGGGCTATTGCAAGTTACAGAAAAAATTGAAGCAATACTTTTTTAAACTTTAGGAGATATTTGTACCTGAATTCTGAAAAATAGAACATGCGGGAAATTGCGAATGAAGATATGAGTCCAATTAAACTGTGCCTCAGAACATTCCTGAAGCATAGTCTTCATCCTTCAGCAGTTCTTCATCTTCAAGCTTCCTCTTGGCATTCCTTTTAGCACTTCTTGCTTCTTAGGTAACTTGAAGAGTGAGTCTTTCAGCTTCATGCACCTGTTGTCTGTTACACACAAGCAAGTGATCTTCCTTATTAGAGCCACATTTTATGCCTAAATTTTTCAGGAATTCCAACCTTCCTATCACTCCATCGTTGAAACACATCACTGCATCTAGTACACTGACTTTTAATTCATTTAGCCCTACAAAAATATTCTTGGGTAATCTTTCCCATACGCAATGGTTGAAACGTTCATTTGTATTCTGAGTGCCCCCATGAAGACATTTACTAAGCAAAACAGGGTCACTCAGGTCTCTAAAAATTGGTTTTATTTCATTCATAACAGGCTCAGGGAGAGAATGCTTATGATGATAAATTTGACCACTTTCTATTGCTTTATGGTAACCACACCAAGAATCTGTTCCTTTAGGGCAAAGTCCGTAAACAGGGTCGTCATCTGTGGACAAATTATGAAAGTAGGTGGCACATGCAGCTTTTCTCATTGCTGTAACTTCATTCAGAGGTGCAGTTCGTCTAATGGTCAGTCCATAACAACTCTGAAGAAGGTCTATTTCAGTTTCTGTCAAGCTGCCTCAGCCAGACAGAGATTTTCCATCAGATAGCAACTATTCTTTCATTTCTCTTCGCAGCTTCTTCAATCTAGCACCCATCGTCTTTTGCACATGCCCACAACACTCCAGTTTTGTTACAGTGGTATCACCATAAACATTGAACTCATTAATTTTATTGAAAGCTTTAGAGGCCCCATCGCCTAGGTACTTCGTATATCTAACATTATAAACAGGCACTGACCTCTGAAATATTTTTAGAGCTCAGTCACACTCCATACCTCCACTGTAACCATCATAATTCTTAGAACACTGATGTTCAACATGTTCTTCAATGGGGCACCATGGCAGGTGTGGCAGCACTTAGATAAGCACTCAACATCAACAACTTTTCCATTCTCCAGAGACGTAGCACTTACAACACCATTCAAGGAATGATGCCCTTGACATTGCCATGTCCTATCAAGTGCAACAGCATTGTTCCTGGTTCCACTAATATTTACAGTTTCTTCTATGGTTTGTTCCATAGGTACTTTAGACACAACTGCCAAGACACCTAAAAGTATTTTTATGTACTTGCTGAACCTACTGGGAGGAGGAGGAAGGTCAATAAAAACCACAAAACGTTTGAGCAGCCTTTTTTCCTTTTCCCATTGCAAACATTGCATACACTTAACTTCAAATTCTCATCATATGATTATGCAATGTTCGAAGCCATTTTCGAGGTAGATTTACTTCAGGATCTACACAGGACAACTAATTTCGATGCTAAACCCTTCCTGCTACTTTGCTGTTCAGTGATTTCCAGACAGTCTACAGCATCACATTGTTTACATTTCAACACTTCCTTTATCAAAGAAGGTAAGATGACCACATCAACAACAATAAATCCACTACAAACATCATCACTGTTAACACAAAAATTTGAATCACCAGGACGCATGCCACATGGGAATTTCTTCCCTGAAGAACTGATACACAGGTTATTTTCAACAGTGTGACTTGCTTTGTTTGTGAACTGGTTACCACAGAATTTCCTTTTATTGAATTTCTTGACGCGAAGCATAGTTCGTATTTATTGCATACTAAAGGATATGTACTTCCACAAATATATGTAGCAGTTGGGCAACAAACATTCAGTAACATGTAAACAAACTGCTTCAGCAAAACAAAAGTAAATACTAGCAAAGACAATCATTTACAGATACTAGAAGCCTGAACTGTTACCAACATATACAATGTATCAGACATATAATTGCTAGAAACAGAAAGTTCACAGTTCTTTTCGAAATAATACTGGTTTCTGTAACATAACTAGATGGATCGTGGCGGCATACATGACCATAACTTTAAAATTTGGTATAGATAGGTCATTTTTCATTTGAGACCCTATAATGTTTATATCAATGTAATCAGGAAAGACTATAGAATTTAATAAAGTTATGAAAAAATTTCGATTTTTCCACCATTCAGAAGTAGCCTGTATCCTTAATAATGATTAATTTTTTTTTTTAAATCAGAAAGAATCTTTAACACATAATCAACGTAGATTCTTCATGCTGTTCTTGTGTAACACAATTGGCTCTTTATTTACATAAAGCAGTGAGTGTTACTGACAGAGGTCTGAAGCTGATTGCAAATTTCAGTTTTAAAGAAGTCTTTTGCCAGTGTTCCTCCAATTAACTTGTAATTGCATGCTAATAGAGTACCGTGTCAGCTGTATGACTGAATTCATGAATTGTGCTAGAAAGGTCACAGTTTTTAGTAACAGACAGAAAGTCATCAAGTAAAATAGGAATGATACCTGGCATTCCACAAGGAGAAGTTATAGACGCTCTGCTGTTCTCAATCTATATGAACAATTTAGGGGTCCATCTGAGCACGGCTCTTAGATGGTTTGCAGACGATGTCATCTACTATCTACTGAAATCATCATAAGATCCCACTGAATTACAAAATGATTTAGACAAGATGTCTGCATGGTGTGAAAAGTGGCAACTGAACTGAACATTAAATGTGTGAGGACCGTCAGGTGAATACTAAACAAAACACACAAATGTAAAGGGTGCAAAATCACCTAAATACCAAGGGGTTGTAATTATGAGCAGCTTCACTTGGAACCATCATATAAGAAATGTGGGAAAAGTAAATCAGCGACTGTTTTATTGGCAGAACACTTATAGAATGCAACAGATCTGCTAAAGAGTCTGCTCACATTACACTTGTCCTCTTATGGAGCACTGCTATGTGATGTTTTATCCTTATCAGGTAGGAATGATGGAGGACATCAAAAAAGTTCAAAGAAGGCTACCTCTTTTTGTATTATCAAAAAATATGAGAGAGAGTCTCAAAGTTGGGCAATCATTACAACAGAGGCATTTTTTTGCTGCAGAAAGATCTTTTCATGAGATTAAAATTACCAGCTCCCCCTTCTGAATGTCAAAGCATTTTGTTGACTTCATTCTATATAGGGAGAAGTTATCAATTATCATCACAATTAATTGTGAGAAATCAGAGCTCACACAGAAAGATGTAGGTGCTATTCAAGGGTGGAATGGGCAAGAAATAGTGTGAAAGTAGTTCTATGAACTCTCTGATAAGCACTTAGGTGTGAATTTCACAGTAGTCCTGTAGATGTAAATAAGATTTAAAAGTAGTGCAAAGATTGGCAACCTATTTAAATGTTCAGAAATGCAAAAATATGTTCAGAAACACAAAAATGTGCATGTTACAAAATGCAAAAATTTGGTATGCTATGACTACAATATCAGTGAGTCACAACTGGAATCAGTCAACTTATATAAATAGCAGGGTGTATTGATAACATGGGGTCAGTCATAGGTAGAGCAAGTGGCAGACTTGGGTCCATTGATACAATAATGGGAAAAGGCAATCTATGAAGGCAGGTGCTTGCAAAAAACTTGTGTGACTCTTCATAAATAGTGATCAGGACTGTGTGACTCATACCAAGTAGGAAAAACATGGTCTATTGAACCTGCGCAAACAAGGGTAGCACTAATTGCCATTTTTTTATGTGACCCATGGAAGAGCATCATGGAAATGATGAAAAACAGAACAAGGAGATATTTGAAGATACACAGCAACTATTCCAAAAAAGCCTACTTACAATGCTTCAAGAACCAATATTAAATGAGGAATCTAGAAAAATATTACACCTCCCTACATATCATTCTCGCAGGGACTATGAAGACAAATTAGAGTACGTTCAAAGACATTTAAGCAGTCATTCTACCTGTTCTTCAATATGGGAATGGTATGAGAAGAAAGCTCCATATATGTGGCACTATGGGAAATACTTTCTGTGATGCACTTTTCAGTAGTTTGCAGAGTATGAATGAAGAGCTAACAAAAGGTGCCAGGTTCCTGAGGCTATATTATTTTCTTCTCTCTTTCTGTTATGTTTACGAACCCTTAACATCATGCAGTCACATGACTTTTAGCTTTGCTAAACTATGCATTCATCTCAAGGATTCCATATGACAATGCTCAAGTTGTGATTACTGGTATGATGTACATTTCCATGTAAAATAGCTGCATAAAAGAAGTGTATGATTCGTTGTGATGTTTTCATAAATAAAAGCAAATAACCATACCAACTTATGCTCTTTTCAATCTATGTTATGCAAAGCAGGCAAAAATCTGTAATTAACAAATCGTATTTCATATGGTTTGTGTCTACTGTTACAGGCAGAAATTTTAAATAAAAGTGGGGAGTAATTTGTTATCTCTTGCTGTAGTTTTAATTATGGTGTTTTTAAACATTACAGTGTTAATGCTCCACAGTTCTATGTCAAAAACTGCAAATGTGTGATGTTGATTATATACACACCATATTTACAATGAATAAAGTGGAATTTGCTACTTACATTTATCAATTGGCCCCAGTTTTTGTGCTATACTGAAAACAACATCAGCAGTCCAAAACTCAGGAACACGTGCAAATATTTTTCCAGAATCAAGAGGCAAATGAAAACCCAATGTATGAAGTAGCTGAACAAATGGTTGATACAGCATCAGACTTTTCTGCTCAGATGTCCATGGCACCACAGGAATTGACTGCTTCTTCACTAGATACACAGAAACAGTTTGCTTATATTACATGACCTACTGAAGAACTGTACAGAGTTATAACATGGGCACGAGTTACTTTAAAAGGGGTGAGGGGATGGCTAAAAATAATTCTTAAGATATTCAAGGCTATATTGTACAAAACACTGAAATTTACAAAAAAATGACACTGATTGATAACTGGTAATTAAATAACTTAACCAAAAAAATGTGGGTTATATTAAAATCACAAATTTCTAATCTTTTCTACAGTTTTTTTCCAGGTGAAAAAGAGAAAAAGAACAGCTGCCACTACTGAAGACAGAAACATCACTGTAATTTTGTGCTAAATGGTAGACAGTTGGTATTAATTATGTTTTTGTGCTAACTGTCTTTGAAGATGTAGATGATTCATCTGAAGTACAAAATCAAATATGTTTCAGGTTATGGAGAACATAGTGATTGGAAACCAAAATTAAATTAATGTAGAGGTAGTTTGCATTGAAACATTAGAAATACTGTCCTTGCGAGGAAAAAAAAATTATGGTTGTAATTGAATATAAACTCAAAAATGCAAATTGCGATACAAATTATGAATCACAAAACCATTCAATTAGCATTATAGATCCAAAAGAAACTGAAGTGTACAAAACCACTAAAAAATGTAAACTGACCAGAGTAATGTATATCAAACATGAAAAAAATATCATAGTAAAACAAAGTCAATTCTTCATTATAGGTGACTCCTTGCTACAGTAAAAATGTCATCCTCCCAAACTAAAAATTAACATTCCATAATATTAAACAGGTGGCACAATAATCTCATGAAAACTTCAACACCACTTTAAATTCAGGAGAAAGGGCAAGAGGTGAGTGTATCAGGCATTCCGAATGTGTTTTTATTCACACAGGAACAAAAGTTGCTTTGAAGCAACAGCAAAGAGATAATCATCAGTAAAACAAGGAATGTAATTTGGATGCCCATAAGCCTCATTATGAGTTCTAGGCTAATGTAATGTAATTGTATTCAATGAATGTAATCGTATTCAATGAATTAATTATAAATGTAGCAAAATCAGATGTCCAAGCAACAGATTATCATAACAAAAAGAATCCCTTTCGGCTTGATGAAAATTCTGAATATGTTACAAAATTTTCAGATGCAGACTTAGCATAAAAAATGTGGTGTACCTCCTAAACATATTAGAGCATAGAGCAGTACAGTACACAACACAACTGCACACTCACTATTTCAAGTAATTACTAGTAATCAATGTTTTGAAGGGGGCTGCTTTCCAGAGGTATTGAAGTGTGCTGTAGTTAAATAACTCTTCAAATAAAAATCAAGAGAGGTCGTAATAAACTACCATCCTATCTTGATCCTCCAGTCATATCTACAATATTTGATGAAGTTGCTGTTAGAGGATCCAGAACTTTATTGCAAAATATTCCAGATTATTTGAAAAAATAAGTTGGTTTACAACAAGGGGAAAAACAACATACGCATTTTGCAATTTTGCTGAGAAAACAGGTGACAAGAATTTTCTGTGACCTCAAAAAGGCTTTTCATTCTTTAAAACATGCCTTAGTTATAATCAGCAAGTATGGAATAAGAGGCAGTGCCCCACAATGACTTTAACATATTTATGGAACAGGAAATCAAGAAGTATCATTATTTTAAATTATTATTTTGACCGGAAAACAAAGTTTCATGGTGTCCCACATGGTTCCATACTAGCCTAGTTCAATTTCTGTTCTATAGAATGAATTATCATCAAAAACAGTTACCCATCAGTTCTTTTTGCAGACAATTCTTAATGTTTTGGGGTAAAATCAAGAAGCAGAAACAAATCCTGAACCATTGACCCTCAATGGCTTAGAAACTTGGTTCCATCTAAATGGGTTGAATCTAAACATATTTAAGACTCACATAACATAGTTCAAAAGCAGTTGTCAAAATGTGATCATTCATAACAATCTAGATATCCCTGTTGCTGATCAAACCACCCAACATGGCATCCTTCATTTCAATGACTGCTTCACAGCCTGTTCCACCTGGATCCTGAACTGTGCAGCATATCCTATGCTTCCGTAACCCTCCCAGCCTCAACCTGGATCAACAACAACTTCCTTGTTCCCATTCCAGCACTACATAGCCCTCTACTCCACCAATGCACTTAGTCTTTTTACTTCTCTCCTTTTCTGCTAACCCCTCCCTCCCATCTCTCCCCCACCCACTGTTTAACCTCCAAACTGCAGCTGTCACACTCTCCACCTCACACCTGCACACTTCCAGCAGCACTTTACCTCCCCCAACCCTACCCTGCTATCCCTCCCCCTCTCTGCCCCAGCCTCCTCCTTAACACAGCCTATTGCAAATAATTTTGCTGTGGTGTAATGCTCCTTTTTGGCACAAATGGTTTTTCTTTGAAACATGTGAAAGTCACTTTTCTGTTCAATGTTACAATTATGAATATTTTTATTTTTGAGGATGGAACAAGGAGTTGTTATTGAATATTTCTTAATAAAAATTGATTTTATTTGATTTTTTATGGGTCCAGTTTTATCACACAGCACAAATTGTACAATTTATATTGGACACGTCAAAGATAAGTTACAATAATACATAGTATTAGCAAAATTGCAGGCAAATTAAAAATAGGTACCTATCACAATGAATTTTGTTATGTATTCAAAAATTCTCTGACAGAATAGAAACAGTGTCTATTAGAAATGCCTTTAGTTTAGCTTTAAATATTGGATGAGTAGCATTTTTTATTTCCTCTGGTACCTTATTGTATAATATTACACCAATGTTAATTATGCTCCTTTGATAGGTGGTTGTTCTGTGATATTTTTGATGTGTATTTGATTTCCCCCTGGTACTATAGTTGTGTACATTTTTGTTCTGTAACAGTTTGCCTGTTTTCAGGAGGTAGTCTCTAGTGAACAAGATAGTTTCACAAATGAATAAACTTGGAACATGTAGAACACCAAGATCAGTAAAATGGGATTTACAGGACTCCATCTTTTTAAGGCCACAAATTATTCTTAGAGCTCTTTTTTGCATTCTAAGATTAGATTAGATTAGATTAGATTAATACTAGTTCCATGGATTATGAATATGATATTTCGTAATGATGTGAAACGAGTAAAATTTTCCAATACATGACATAATTAAGTTAATTTAACAACATAATTAAGTTAATATAACAACTTTTTTAAAAATTTTTGTTTATTTTTTTTTCTTAATTTATATCTAAAAATTCTTCTATGGAGTAAAAGGAGTTGTCATTCAGAAATTCTTTTAATTTCTTCTTAAATACTTGTTGGTTATCTGTCATACTTTTGATACTATTTGGTAAGTGACCAAAGACTTTAGTGGCAGTATAATTCACCCCTTTCTGTGCCAAAGTTAGCTTTAATCTTGAACAGTGAAGATCATCCTTTCTCCTAGTATTGTAGTTATGCACAATGTTATTACTTTTGAATTGGGTTTGGTTGTTAATAACAAATTTCATAAGAGTTTATAGATACTGAGAAGCCACTGTGAATATCCCTAAATCCTTAAATAAATGTCTGCACGATGATCTTGGGTGGACTCCAGCTATTATTCTGATTACACCCTTTTGTGGAATAAATACTTTATTCCTCAGTGATGAATTACCCCAAAATATGATGCCATATGCAAGCAATGAGTGAAAATAGGTGTAGTAAGCTAATTTACTAAGATGTTTATCTCCAAAATTTGCAATGACCCTTATTGCATAAGTAGTTGAACTCGAACGTTTCAGCAGATCATCAATGTGTTTCTTCCAAATTAATCTCTCATCAATGGACACACCTAAAAATTTTGAATATTCTACCTTAGCTATATGCTTCTGATTAAGGTCTATACTTATTAATGGCATCATACCATTTACTGTACGGAACTGTATGTACTGTGTCTTATCAAAATTCAGTGAGAGTCCATTAACAAGGAACCACTTAGTAATTTTCTGAAACACATTATTGACAATTTCATCAGTTAATTCTTGTTTGCCAGGTGTGATTACTATACTTGTGTCATCAGCAAAGAGAACTAACTTTGCCTCTTCATGAATATAGAATGGCAAGTCATTAATATATATTAAGAACAACAAAGGACCCAAGACTGACCCTTGTGGAACCCCATTCTTGGTAAATCCCCAGTTTGAGGAATTTGCTGATCTTTGCACTGTAAGTTGAGTATCCCCAGAAAACGATCCCATATCGGGCTAGTGAGTGGAACTGTCCATAGTATGCCTGCAGTACTGTTGTTTTAATTGTTGTAGCCTTTAAAATTCTTAGGCCACAGCACACAGACAATAGTTTTCTAGACAAGTTATTTACATGAGTCCCACTTTATGTCTTGCTGAACCCATGGACCCAAAACTTTTGTGACACATTTTCTGGGGGATCATTTTTTAATTGTGCATTAATAGGCATTTGATTAGTGGGAGGAATTGAGGAATTAAATGAAAATCGACACATATAGTTTTTTCAGTATTTATAATGAGTTTGTCTTTTTGTGAACAACTCAGAAAGTCTTTTCATAGAACTTTCTGCTGTGGACTGCAATGTTTCTGGACTGGATCCAGTGAAAAATATGCTGGTGTTATCGGCAAACAAAATAAATTTTGTAGGACTCATATATTCAACTAAGTCGTTCACAGGTAAATACATGAAAGAGAACAAATCCTCGTTCTTTTAAAGGGGTCTGCAGTGTTTGTTCCTTTTTATTTCTGCCATGATTCTCACTGTCCTTTTTGCATCCTGAAGAGTTTTAGGCAGGATGGCAAGTTATGTCAGGAAGTGCGCCCACACTTCAGAAGTGAGTATATTAACATAGTATACATACATTAGTCAGTACTTAT
This sequence comes from Schistocerca gregaria, assembly GCF_023897955.1. Taxonomy (NCBI): domain Eukaryota; kingdom Metazoa; phylum Arthropoda; class Insecta; order Orthoptera; family Acrididae; genus Schistocerca; species Schistocerca gregaria. Next base: position 399,049,941 of record NC_064921.1, on the reverse strand, counting down.
GACAACAGTTCTCAAGCACTCTCCTTAAACAGCACATAATAATTAGTCTCTTAAATGTGCTATCAATGTGATTAGCCCATTTAAAATTATCTTGGAGCCAGATATCCAGAAGTTTTATATTATCTGCAGCTGCAATATCTGTGCCTGATATCTGAATTTTTATATCCTCCTCACTGTTTCTCTTGACAGTATGAAAATTTAATGATATTGTTTTACTTTTACTTAATATTAACTTGTTTTGGCTGAACCTGTTTACAACGCTAGTTAATGTCTCAGATAGTGTTGTCTGTAATATTTCTGCTGTCATCTGTAGACTAGATAGTGATATGACACTGTTTGGTTGAAGCTTAGTTGTTTATGTATGTCAAAAATAGGATGAGACCCAATACTGAGCTGGATATGCCATACTTTATTTCTTTGTAATCAGAAGTGTGTGGTTGCTTTATCTTCTTGAAATTGTATTTCTAATACTTGCTTGCAGCCAGTAAGATATTATCTAAGCCATGGTCTCTGGTGTCAAAAGCCTTAGACAGATCACTGCATATGCCAGTTACTTTTTCTCCACTATCAAAGTTTTGGAGCACTTTGTTCAGAAATTCAATACTGCTTTTTCTGATGATCAACCTTTCCAGAAACCATGTTGAGTTGTCAATAATATGTTCCACTTTTCAAGCAACCTTTTATCTAATCAAGCAACCTTTTATCTAATACCTTTGGAAATACATATAGAAAAGCAATAGCTCTAATTGGCTACATCTTCTTCTTATCCTTTTTGAACTGTGGCTTGTATTTCACTATCTTTAAGCAGGAAGGAACGATTCATGTTGTGAATTTGTGAATGAACTGTTGAAAAGGTAGACTAATACTACCGCAATGAGGCAAGCTGCATTTTTCAAGTTAGTGAAAGTTTGTTGAATATCTTACCACCAGGGTAAGTAACCTCATTCTGAACGCTGGACAAGGAAGCAAAATCTATAAACAATAATCTTTGTGTTTTGTACTGTGACTGCTTACATCACAATTCAGTTGAAACTGATTTTTGCTACGTATATGTTCTGTCCCAGTCTGGTCTGATGTGCAGTATTACAAACTTGAATGACAATGCTTTACATTGTTAATAACCCTTGCCCAAAAATCATATGTTGATATACTCTCTCTCTAAATGACATAGACCACAAGGTCAGACAGCTGAACAACCAGAACACTCTAAATGTCTAACAGCTATTAGTTTGGATTAAGGTTATTGGTAATCTATAGAACTCAGTTTTGTTTTTGGGATAGAGTATGTGTCTGTACCATATTATAACATATTCCTTTAAAGCTTTCACATATCACATGCTAAACAGTTTAACCTATTCAGATAATTTTTCACTATGGGAAAATGTTGCTGATGTGATATACTCTATGTACTATGTACTATGTCCGATGACTCTGGTGATGAGTGTCACTTTTTCCACATCCAATTCCACATCATTGTTCTTCACAGATAAATAAGTATGCCACTGAGGCAATCGTTCAGAACTTTCAGCAACATGGGTTCATGACCAAAGGGAATTTGAAGCTCCTCTTCTTCGTTTATTTCTCCAGACATTCTGTCAATTTTTTGCTCGATGTTTAATTATTTGCAGGTTTGGTGGAAGAGCAGCTGCTACCTTGTGATAAATATATGAACTGGTCTATATGAAGTCAAATATAGGTAATTGTGGCACATCACCGAAGGAGACACACTCTGCAACTGAAACATGAGTAGCAACTGCTGCACGATACAACATTTTGTTACCATGAAAATTTTGTGCATTTTCAGAAGAAAGATTGCTTTGTTTGGGCTTCTAGGTCATTTTTAGTGATATTGCCATCATTACAAAGTATGCATTATGGATATTGTATGTCCATACATTCGAAGCAGTTGCAAAGAGAAGGATGGACCACAGATTGCCGGGACATGCTGCAATTTTGTAAAGACGCACCTATTAATGAAACACACACTCTGTATCCATTGAACTGAATTTGTTTTTCCTATTCAAATCATGAGAAGTCCGGAATGGAATAACAAAACTATGGAAAGGGTGGGTTGCTATTCACCACACAGAGAAGGCATTGAGTCATATACAGGGACAATGAAATACTTCAGCTTTTGAATGCACTGCCCGAGACAGTGTGCTTCACTTTACTGACTGCTTGACAGCCTGTACCATTTGGATTCTTCCCACCAACACTAACTGTTCTGAACTGCACAGGTGGTAATTTTCACAATGATGTATTCTTCATTCCTATAATCCACCCCAGCATCAAGCCTCCTCCACCCTGACCTCTCCTGCCCTGCTCCCAATCCAGTACATACATGCCTTATATTCCACTGACACACCTCTTCACCAACTTCTCTCCTCTCCCTTACTCCCTCCACCTTCCTTTCCCAGCTAGGCCTTTGCTGCACCTTGTTGCCATATCCCATCCCAACCATGTCCCTCTATGCTTCCACAGGCAGTGCTAGCATCTTCCCCCACCCAACCCTACCTTGCTAACCCTTCCCCTCCCCATCCTACACCTCTTCCTTTTCCCCACAACCGATCCATCTGTATTGTTGCTCCTGTCAGATGCAGTTGCAGTCTGCTCTTAGTGCCTGGAGACAGTGGCCATGTGTGTGAGAGTAGTGCTTGTATATAAGTATGTGTGTTTCCTCCACTTCTGAGAAAGACCTTTGTCCATAAACTGAAATATTTCTATCATTCTTTTTATTGTGGCCATCTGTAACTCAACGCCTGTTCTATATGATAAGTAGCAATCTATCCTTTCTGAATAGTTGTTTTACCTATTTACTAGCCAAACTGAATCATCTATATGATTCCAGTAGATTAACCACATGCCTTCTGGATGTGGATTGGTTTTTAACACTATTTGCTTCTGTTTGGTTACATGATACAAGCACTGTGTGGTGATGTCGTTGGATTCCTGATCAATGCTATTACTCTTTTTTTATTTAGTTGTAACCCATTATTTTGCTTATAATCTTGGATGATCCTTCAGAATGCCTTTTAAGTCTGTCACATTATTTATTTTGACCATCACAACTTCTTTGCATATGATATGATTTACTTTCACCTGTTACAGGTTAGATGCATCCATCTAAAGTTTCTACAAATGGCTGACAAAAACTCATTGTGTTTTTGGTTACTATTACATAGTTTTATTAGATTCTGCCCTAGGCATTCTCATAGTCTAAAAATGTAATATCTGCTATTAACTGTTATTCACAAGTCATGACAACAAATTCTCTACAACCAAATGGAATGCCTTAATCAATTTATCTGCTCTCCCACTACTTTGATAGAACCTCAGGATATGATATGCTCATCTTTAAGTCTGTCATTCACTAGGCACTTTTAGATACTAACGTCAATATTTAGTAGCATGACCACCTTGTAGCCTCTTATATTGACAGTGTGTGCCTGTTTTGGTTTCAAGACAGTCACATCTTCCACAAACACCATTGGTGAGTTCTCTACAGCTATAAGCCCATAGTAAATTTCACTATGCCTTTCTCCCATTATATGCCAATGTGCTTATGTGGTGCTATCAATGTCATCCGTTCTCAGTGACTTGTGGGTTGATGCTGCCATTATGACAATTTTAGAAGGAAGGAATATTTTGTAAGGGGTGGACAGTGGAAGACCTTGGTATTATATTGGGGGGGGGGGGGGGGTTGCTTGTTCCTTATGAGAGTTCTATGCCATATGAAACAAACTGCAGAGGTTCAGAATTAAGTTAATGGACTATTGAACTCTTTCTGTTTGAGTAAAGTGTAATTGAGACAAAACTACTTATCCAGCCAACCAGTACATCGACAAGTGTGGATACTCACCTGAAAACAACAATGGGGCTGATCAGGAGACTCAAAATGACTTGGGGTCAAGTCAAGACAGCTCTTGCCTCTGCAATTTAACTGTCTTGACAAATTTCTACATAACCCGTTTAATGGACCAATAATTTTTGCTACTGAGAAGGGACACACAATGTGGGAAGTCATTTAACTACTCACATATCTAGACAGAAGTTTTTCCATGCTATGTGAAGTGAGCTAATGAAAGTCAACTGGGTCAACTAATCACAGTGCCTTCTTTAATGCTTATTAGGGTGTTCGGATAACTGTACAAATATCAAGCACTAGCATGCTTAATTTACTGTGATAATATTTTATTAAATGTTACCTTTACGTATCATGTAGAAGTAAACAGTTACTTCACAGATACAGAACCCACAGTTCATCATTCCTATTGGTCCAGTGGGACCTAAAATGGGCCCTGACTAAGATACACAGCACTTTATGCTAAAAACAGTTCTAGATTTTGCTTGTTTTTACAAACTTTATTTATAGCTATGGTGTTCTCATGGTGCATTACACATCATCTATCAATTTTGTGAGTGCTGAGCATGACAAGAAGTTCTGCAAAACAATACTAAATGCCTTATCTAAAAACCATTATGAAAAAGATAGATTTCTTCTCAACATACAGTGGAGATGTTAACTCACCAGGGTGTATACGTGGACAAGACACACACACACACACACACACACACAAAAAAAAAAAAAAAAAAAAAAAAAAAAATCCTGGATGTTTTCGGATTTTTCCACGTGAAAGTACAATTTTTCCAATTAAGTGACTGGATACTTTCCCCCAGAACCAAAAAATGTGCGAATCTTTTGAGTGGTTCAGTTTTTATACACAGGTGTAGAACTACCCGATACTTTAGGAAATGAGACACACCAAAGAAAAGAAAGTTTTGGAAAGATCTTTGATGTGCAGCAACATGTGCCCTGCATGTTTACGCATTATGATATGCTGCATATTTTTGTATTATGAAAAGTATAAATTCGAATTCTGTCATAAAACAGCATGGTAGTTTCCAAAGCACTGAAATCGAGATTGTGACGTGCTTCTGTAAGCCAATCACAGCTCATGTCATGTGATCTCGCCAGGCAGTGACAGCAGATATTCAGAGGATACGACATGTGATGTAGTTAGCCAGTAGCAATACCACTGTTTAGTAGCGCAAATGGAAAAATAGGAAAGGCTAATGATTTAAATTTAATAAATCAGATGGTTATAATTAAACTTTCACTACTGAACACGTTATAACAGGAAACTAGTTACCGTATGAGTACTAAAATTTGGTAGCATTAATGTCCAGAGTAAGGGGTGTATGATTTCCATGTGTCACAGTGCCACCGCCAATTCCAGCTATGGCCACCAGGTGCAGTGGTCAGTCTTTGAGATTCATAGCCTCACACACCTGACCAGTCCCAGTGCACTTGTCGTGTCAACATGAGCTTGGACAAAAGGAGCTCTATTGTCAAAACAAGAATAATGCTGCCGGCTGAAGGGATTATTGAAGGGTCCACTTTCTCCTTAAGCTGTGCAGAGCATGCTGAATAAGTTCAAATCAACTGGAGAACTGGGCATCATTGTGGGAAAAGGCTGACGACTGTTTGCATCACAGGTGGTTGATAAAATCACTGTTGATATGGCAGATAACACTGCATGAAATTACCGATCTTCAGGCAGCACGCATGCTGTGTCATGACAGTTGAACATCCCATGGTCCACTGTAAGGAAGGTGCTTCAAACCATTCTCAATTGGTATCTGTAAAAGATCTATACCATACAGCGGCGTACACCACAGGATGTACAATGATGTGTTGAATTCGCTCCCACTTTCTCGCAAGGATTGCAGGTGACAAGGGCTGGCCTTGTATCATCCAATAGACAGACGAAGCTCATTTCTCTCTGATGGTGAGGTGAACACACAGAATTGCTGAGTGTGGGGATCTTCACCTCGAGTCACTGTGCATGAAGTTCCTCCATATGGTGAATGTGTCACCATATGGTGTGGCTTCATGGCTACATTCATCATTGGCCCATTCTTTTTTGAACAGGCTGGCACTAAAGGACCAAAGACATGCAGTGTGACTTGACAACAGTACTGCAATATGCATGTCGTACCCGCCCTACAGGAGAGATACACATTGAACACAACTGTTTTCATGCAAGATGTGGCCCCCCCACTGCACATCGCTCGTGACGTCAGCTGCTTCTCCGAAACACATCTGGAAGCAATCGAATTATCAGCCCTTCATTTCCAAATACTTGCCAGTACAATCACTTGATCTCACTTGCTGTGATTTCTGGTGGTGGGGCTACCTGAAAGACAGTGTTTACCAGGGAAACATTCACACATGCGCCAATCTGAAGCACAGCATATCAAGAGAGGTAGCCAGCATACCTTCGGACATGCTTCGTTCTGCTGTGCAGAATGCAATACTGCGCTTTCAGACTCTTCCGGACACTGACAGGCACTTTACTGAGCCCCTTTTGTAGCAGTAACTGTACCAGTAGGCAATGGTATGATGTACCATAGCAGCACATTAAAGGTGCTTCAACTACATTGATTGTGCATTATTTCTCTTCCCCATGTCCTTGACATTAATGCTACCACATTTGGTACTCATAAGGTAGTTAGTTTCTGTGTTATAACATGTTCAATAGGGAAAGTTTAATTATAACCATCTGGTACATAGCATAGCTACAAGAAAAACTAAGCTTTCACATGTAATATTTGTCCCAAAATTAATGAGCTACAAGAGAAGCTAAGCTTTCACATATGGTATTAGTCTTTTTCGTGTTACACTTTAAGATCCATCACACAAAAGTGCCAGTAAAATTTTAAATAATGACAAAAATGTCTGATCTTCCGGGCTTGAAATTCTTCTTAGTGGCTGGAAGTCAAAGTGCTAAGTTTTACATGGAAGTCAAAAGCTCTGTGATTTAAAAACTTCATCAAACACGCTCACACGTAACATAATTCATCTTTCTATCTAGCATAAAAGGAAATTTACTTTGAAAGTAATGGTTTTTAAACCTCCATTCACAATATTTTCCTGCAGTCTGTTAAAAATACTTTTGTTTCAGCAATTGACAGTGAGCACCAGGAAACAGAAGTTACTGCGCATGTGTGGCTATGATGACGTAGGTAGCCCATATGTTCGAACATACACTATGTGATCAAAAGTATCCAGACACCTGGCTGAAAATGACTTACAAGTTCGTGGGCCCTCCATCAATAATGGTGGAATTCCACATGGTGTTGGCCCAACCTTAGCCTTGAAGACAGCTTCCACTCTTGCAGGCATATGTTCAATCAGGTGCTGGAAGGTTTCTTGGGGAACTGCAGCCCATTCTTCACAGAGTGCTGCACTGCAGAGAGGTATTGATGTCAGCTGGTGAAGCCTGGCATTAAGTCAGCATTCCAAAACATCCCAAAGGAGTTCTATAAGATTCAGGTCAGGACTCTGTGCAGGCAAGTCCATTACAAGGATTTTATTGTCATGTAACCACTTTGCCACAGGCCATGCATTATGAACAGGTGCTCGGTCATGTTGAAAGATCCAATCTCCATCCCCGAAATGCTCTTAAACAGTGGGAAGCAAGAACATGCTTCAAACATCAGTGTACACCTGTGCTGTGATAGTGCCATGCAAAACAACAAGGGGTGCAACCCCCTTCCATGAAAAACGCACAACATAATTTTAGTGTTGGCGCTATGCATGCTGGCAGATGACGTTCGCTGGGCATTCGCCATACCCACATCCTGCCATCAGACTGCCACATTGTGTACCATGATTCATCACTCCACACACCGTTTTTCCACTGTTCAATCATCCAGTGTTTATGCGAGGCATTGTCTGGTATTTACCAGCATGATGTGTGGCTTATGAGCTAACGCTCAACCACGACATCCAAGTTTTCTCACCTCCCACCTAACCGTCATAGTACTTGAAGTGGATCCTGATGCTGTTTGGAATACCTGTGTGATGGTGTGGATAGATGTTTGCCTATTACACATTATGACCCTCTTCAACTGTCAGCAGTCTCTGTCAATCAACAGACGGGGTCAGCCTGTACACTTTTGTACTGCACATGTCCCTTCACATTTCAACTTCTTTATCACATTGGAAACAGTGGACTTGGGATGTTTAGGAGTGTGGAAATCTCACTTACAGATGTTTTATGCAAGTGACACCCAATCACCTGACCACGTTCAAAGTCCATGAATTCTGCGGAGCACCCCAGTCTGCTCTCTCACGATGTCTAATGACTACCGAAGTCTCTTTATGGAGTACCTGGTAGTAGGTGGCAGCACAATGCACCTAATATGAAAAATGTATTTTTTTTTTTGGGAAGGGGGGGGGGGGGGGTGTCCGTATACTTTTGATCAGACAATCTTACATTATGTCATAAAAAAACAGAAAATCAGAAGATACTTCAAGAGCATCGGTATTTTGTAAACCATACATAAATGCATAATTCAGTTTAAAGTACACATTGATATGACCAGATTCACAATGACGTGGGCCCCAGCCTGATATTAAGCTGTGTGATTTTTGGGATGTAAATTTTCTTGGAGTACTAGTACTGTATTACCTTATGTTTGGTTCTTCATCATGGCATAATGCCATACATGCCAGAAGATGAAAATGTGCATTTGAAATTCAGCGAACAGTTGAAACTAGCCAATAGTGTGGAATGAAGCATTTTGTTTCAAATAAATTGACTGCCTCAGTGAAAAAGATTAATAAAATCCAAATTTCTTTAGCAAACTGACGGGAATAACTTCACTGTTTTGCAAGGCGATTCATGCTTGACTGCCAAAAATGAAGGCATAAAAATAAAATCAGAAATCTGAAATTAATAACACATATTAACCTTCCATTATTATGTGAATATATTTCAATTCACTTGACAGTGCACAGTCACAGAAATTCATTTATTTTTCCTTTGGTGTGAGAGATGTAAATGAAGATGACAGTAAAATCACTGAACTTAAACACAGATCATGTTGAGACTACGCCCCCTCCCCAAGACAACTCAGACAGCTCTGCGAAAGTGCCAATATGGCAGCTAGGGCACGCCAGAAAAATTTTTACGGGTAGCATCTGGTTGCTTGTTGCTGCTGCCAATACAGCTAAAAGCAGCCAGAAGTGTGAAAAGGTACTGCTCATATGCAACTCAATTGTGCATGAGCCCCCTGGCAGCTGCTCAGACACACCTAATGTAAAGTTGTGACGTCATGCTCATTGGAAGCAGTTTGTTCTTATGAAGTATTGCATAGTCTTCATCCTACAGTCTTTCACACATTTTGCTGTTGGCATACGCTCATGTGTGCACTGTGTTTTGTTTTTGTAAATGGCACATTTCCTTTGCAATTTAATTTTCATTTTTTTCTCTCATTTGTTTTATTGTTGCAGTATTATTCATCAGCAGTGGGATACAGTTATATTCTTTGTTACTGTATCAGTTCTTACCAGTCAAGTTTACAAAAATTTAACTGAAAAATAAAACAATGAAAAATTTCCAGAATTCCAAAAAATTCCTGGGTTTCTCCTGGTTTTGTCCTGGATGAAAAAATTCCCATTTTTTTTTCGGATTTCCTGGTTGTATACACCCTGCTCACAGACAGATGCTACAAAAAGACAGCTAAACAAGTGAGCTTTCGGCCAAAAGGCCTTCATCTAAAATATATAATAGCCACTCTACATGTGTGCAAGCACAACTCACACACATGTGTCCAATGCCTCTGATCCTCGAGGCATTGGTGAGTCATGTTTGTGTGAATGTATGTGTGTTGTCTACTTCAGAAGAAGGCCTTCTGTCCGAAAGCTCGCTTGTTCAGCAGTCTTTTTGTTGTAGCTATCTGTGACTCAACATCTCCACTGTATGGTTTAGAAGAAATCTATATTTTTCACTGTATTGTCATTATTCAACCCAGGATATTCCATTGTTTGATTTTACATGTAGAATAAACTAGATAAAGAGCCAGTAGCGTAATATCCCAAAGAGGAACTGACAAAATTGAATAAAATATTTTGTATTTAACATAACCCGTTTCAACAGACCATGCTGCCATCTTCAGATCTTAAATTCTTTGTTGTAAAACACGTTTATTTTAAGAAACTTCCTGCAGGAGCAGGAGAGCTTCTGTAAAGTTTGGAAGGTAGGAGACGAGGCACTGGCAGAAGTACAGCTGTAAGGACGGCGCATGAGTCGTGCTTGGGTAGCTCAGTTGGTAGAGCACTTGCGCGCAAAAAACAAAGGTCCTGAGTTCGCGTCTCGGTCTGGCACACAGTTTTAATCTGCCAGGAAGTTTCATATCAGTGCACACTCCGCTGCAGAGTGAAAATCTCATTATATGTTCATTTTATGCTGACCTCACATACAAAATGTCAAGATGATAAAAATAGCACATTATAATAGGTTTGTCATGTCCAAAATATTTAAAAACATAAAGCATCTTGTACAACAGGCTATGTTTCTTGCTTGTAATTGGGACTTAATATGTATCATAATATAATAAACTAGCACCTCTCAGCTTTTAGCACGATCAATGTGTGGAATCTAGGTGGGGAAGCCTCCGCCCCACCTGTTCCCTCCCCCTATATGCACGTATGCAAATGCTGTAGTATGTGCGGCAGCCTATGTATAACACAGTGAACTCTCCATATTAAATCCCGATATAAAATTGTGGCCAGTATCAGGTAATATTCTTCCAATGTAGACATGGCAAAGTTATGTAACTGTTGCTAGGAGATGGAGTTGGTCAATACCAATTTAAACTCAAGTTTATATCAGTATTTCATTTGCTATTTGTCAGGATGCATTATGTCTATTTCATGACAAAGGGGATGCAGTAGTTCAAGGTGCAACATATACAGTGTGTCCCGTTTATCTTGACCACCCTAAATAACTTTTTGTCCAGATGCAAATTACAAAATGTTTCAAGCAAATGTTCTTTAGCCCTCAGGGGGCATCAATCAGTATGATTGCCTTCGTTGTAGCTTTGTTTTTAATAAAGATATGAACAGCAGTATGACTTTTTTAAATGGCACATGTATTTTTTTATTCGGTAATACATTTCCTCTCCTAAAGACCTATTCAAAAATACACAGTGTACCATTCACTGAAACACAGCGTTATTAATTACATAACACAGCGTTGACTTTGAGCCCAGGATCACAAACTCGTCCACTTGCTGGAGTTGTCAGAAAACAAATGAAAACCAAGTAAAGACATAACACAAAATTGACTTTGAGTCTCCTGTACCATTGCCCAGGAGTAGAACATTCAAAGGTGCTCAAAGTGATGACCCTGGATACCAATACACTGGTGCACTCATTGAATGAAAGTATTATTTACTGCTTCCAGTGCTGCCTGCTGAAGAGAATTACAAACAAGCATCATATGTTCCTGCATGTCCTCTGGAGTTTTTGGAATATAGCAACTGACATGATCTTTAATGCATCCCCAAAGAAAAAAGTCCAGAGGATTTAAATCAAGAGACCTAGCAGGCCATGTAACTGTTCCTCCTCGACCAACCCATCTGGCAGGATACCTTTGGTTCAGAACACGACATACATGCAAGACATTATGTGCTGGACATCCATCGCGTTGATACCACATAAGCATTCTGGTTCTTAGTGGCACTTCATCCAGAAGAGGAGCAGGAATTCATCTGAGGAAGTTGGCATATGCTGTGCTGTTTAGAATATCATTAATGAAATAAGGGCCAATAATTGTAGTACCAAGCATCCCACACCAGACGTTAACTCTCCATTGATGCTGATGTTCCACCTGTCTAAACCGAGTGAGGTGGCGCAGTGGTAAGGCACTGGACTCGCATTCGGGAGGACGACGGTTCAATCCCGCGTCCAGCCATCCTGATTTAGGTTTTCCGTGATTTCCCTAAATCGCTCCAGGCAAATGCTGGGATGGTTCCTCTGAAAGGGCACAGCCGACTTCCTTCCCCATCCTTCCGTACACCGATGAGACCGATGACCACACTGTCTGGTCTCCTTCCCCAACAACCAACCAATCCACCTGTCTAAACCAACATCGGTTGTCACTGGACCAATAATGCATGTTCCTTGTATTTACCTGTCCTTTGTTTGAGAAAGAACATTCATTGGTAAATAGAACATTGGAGAAGAATATCGGGTTGGTGAGGATTTGCTGTTGTGCCCACTGACAGAACTGTACACAATTCTGGAAATCATTCCCATGCAATTCTTGATGTAGGTGTTCATGGTAAGGATGGAATTGGTGACATGTAAAAATATGATGTACACTGGTTTTAAGAATGCCAATCTTGTGTTCAAGCTGTCGTGTGCTCACATGGGATTCATAGCAACGGAAGTGAGAACAGTAACTTCGGCAGCTTCGTCTGTGTGAGTGGTACGACGATTGTGTTGTTGGGGGTTTAAACTTCCCATTTCCTGAAGCGTCACAACAAGACGAGAAAACATCTGTCAGGAAGGTGGGTTCTTGTCAGGATAGTGCTCTCTGTACAGCTCCACTGCCTGCGTAGCATTTCGCCTCCTTCAGCAACAACAATAAAAGAAAAGTTATGTGGATGCAGTTGATAGGAAGGACAGCCTTTACTGTATGCTACTCTACACAACAGTATTTAAAAGGACTTAACTACTGTACTAAATTACCCATAGATAAGAAAACAGTAATGCACTTACTGTTCTGCTTACTTACATTCCCCGTATGTGAGTAGCATTTCTACTTTCTCTTCATTGGTGTACATTCTACTCAAACAACACTTCAACTGACGATGGTTGACAGAATGACAGGTCTGCATTCTACTTATGTTTACATTTGTCCTCTCTCAATGTCAGCATGCAGATGTGTTCCATTATCCCGAGTACCTGCACTAAGCACTGGGAGCGTCAACGTGAATGTTGTGTTATGTAATTAATAACATTGTGGTTCAGTAAATGGTGTCATTTAAAAAAGTCATACCGCTGTTCATATCTTTGTAAAAAAAACAAAGCAACAACAAAAGCAATCTTGCTGATTGATGTCCCCCTGATGGCTAAAGAACATTTGCTTGAAACATTTTGTAATTTGCATCTGGACAAACAGTTATTTTGGGTGGTCAAGATAAATGGAACAGTCTGTATACGACAGTGGCATAGCCAGAGTCTTGATGATTTTTGACGTTTGACTCTTGCTTGTAATTGTAATTTAATATGTAACACAATACAGTAAATTAGTGCCTCTCAGCTTTTGGCAAGATCAGTGTGTAGTATCTGAGGGGTGGGGGGATGGCTTCATGTTTTAAAATATTTTAGCAATTACAAACCTTTTATAATGTGCTATTTTTATTCACTTGACATCTTCAGTGTGAGGTCAGCAAAAAATGAGCATGTTTTACAAGAAAAAATTTTAAGACCGCAGATGACAGCATAGTCTGTTGAAGCCAGTTATCTTAAATAAAAATATTGGCTGTTTAGTGGTTTTTAGCAATTAAACAGATCACCCTTCTTCACTTTTCTCAAAATGAGAAAATTCAACCAAAGAGAAACATTTGGCTTTTGGCAGGAGCATGTAGAGAAACTGTGGCTGAAGTTTAGAATAAGAGTTGAGCAAGCACTAATTGGATATGTACACAATAGAACAGTTAAATGATCAAGGAACCGTCTCAGTAAAATCACCTCTAAAGAAACAATTACTGTTGCGAAACAGGTGATTGGGAACCTATTGATTAATGTCACTTCCATCTTAGCAGAAATTGACTATATAATCAATACAAGTGAGGTGCAGAATAAGATAAAATGAATAGACATATGTTAGAAAAATGAAAATTACATGTGACAGTCAAACTTTTAAAAATATATTATTGCAGTTTCACAATGTTATCCCTCCTTATTTTTAATTATTTTTTCTGCATCTACTATTTGAAACACTGTGAAGTGCATGGCAGATGGTACTGATATGTCCCAGTCTACCAGTTATTAGGACTTTTCTCACTCCATTCACTTATGGAGCACAGGAGGAATGATTGTTTAAATGCCTCTGTGTGTGCTGTAATTTATCTGTCTTGTCTTCGTGATCCTTACGGGAGCAATATGTAGGGGGTTGTAGTATATTCCTAGAATCGTCATTTCTTGAAAATTTGTTGGTAGACTTTCTCAAGGTAGTTTCTGTGTACTCTGAAGAGTCTGCCAGTTCAGTTCAGTTCTTTCAACATATCTGTGACACTCTCCTGCTGGTCAGACAAACATATGACTATTCGTGTTTCTCTTTTCTGTATACGAGGTGTGGCTACAAAATAACAAGACTATTGCTGTAAAACATTTTATTTAAAAAATCCACATATTTAGTAATTGTCACTCTAAATATACACCCTCATGTATCCCCACAAAGTTCCAAGCAAATCTTTCATTGATGGAGACAGTGGTGGAACTCTTCCTTTGTGAGTTTCTAGATGACATGTGCCACTTCTTCTTTCACTGCTTCAGTGGACTGAAATCTTGGTCCTTTTAATGCAGATTTGACCTTGGAGAATAGATAAGTGTCACAAAGTTCTAGGTTAGGCAAATACGTTGGATGGTCTGACACTGGGATGCTGTACTCCACTAGAAACTTCTTAACAGACAATGTAGTGCATTGTCTTAATGAAGAACTAAATTCAGGTCTTTTTTCTTCATTTTATCATGGGTTTGAGCAAGAACCTCAAGGTAGTAATGTTGATTAGTAGTTGTCCTTCAGGGACACAGTGAAAATACACAATTCCAAGAATACAGTACGAGGGGGACAATCATCAATGCTTTGACTCTCAGTTTGCTCATTCGACCTCTTATCATTTTTGGTGAACTTGGGCTCTTCCAATGCCTGGATTGGAGCTTAGTTTCTGTATCATAAGTGAAAATCCAAGATTCATAACATGTTATCACTCTTTTGAAGAAATTATGATCATTTTCAATGATGTTCAAAGTGTCTGTACAAACACTGTTAAGGGCTTCCTTTTGTTCGGTCATGAGAATTTTTTGCACCAGTCTTTCACACACTTTTTTACATTAAATTTATTATGTAAAATTTGCCTTGTGCATTAGTTGTCAATTTCTATGGTTTCAGCAATTGACTGATGGGCAGATCAAATCAGAATACCTACTCTGATGATTTTGAAGGGTGTCCTAGGCATGAGTTTTCTTCAACATCTTTTCAGCCTTCTGGAAAATGCCTGAGCCATTCAAACATTCATGTATGTGATAAACATTCTTTGCCACACACTTCTTTTAGTAAAAATTAGTAAAAGATAGGTTTCAGTAGCAGTTTTTCATAGTTTCACAAGAAACCTTATGACGATTTGTTGCTCTGTCATTACACTTAATATTTTTCTGGCAAAACAAAATAACAGATCTTACACCAATGAAGGCCATGGCACAATGATTTATCTACATACACCAGAGATGGCAGCATTCAACTGAGATGGCTTCCCGCTTCACAGCTATTGGTCATTCATCTTTCACACATGCATACTTACTCTTTGTCGGCATTAGCCACGTTATTTTATAGCCTCACCTTATATGTTCAATGCTGCTGTTAGTCCTATTTGGAACAGGGTCCCACACACTTAGGCAATATTCTAGGGTGGATACACAAGTGTTTTGTAAGAAATCTCCTTTGTAGACTGATTGCATTTTCCTAGTATTCTGCCAATAAACTGAAGTCTGCCACCTGCTTTACCCATGACTGGATTTATATGATCATTCCATTTCATGTTCCTACAGTGTGTTACACTCAGGTATTTGTATGAATTGACCAATTCCATCTGTGAATCAGGAATATTGAATTCATAGTATACTACGTTTCTGTCATTTTGCGAAGTGCTCAATTTTACATTTCTGAACATTAAAAGCAAGTTGCCAATCTCTGCACCACTTTGAAAACTTATAAAAGTCTGGCTGAATATTTGTGCAGCTTTGTTCAGACTGTGCTTCATTATAGATAACTGCTTTATCTGAGAAATGTCTGATGTTACTATTAAAATTGTCCACAAGGTCACTAATGTACAACACGAACAACGAGGAACTCAACATATTTCCCTGGGGTACACCCAAAGTTATTTCTACATCTATCGATGACTCTGCATCTGAGACAATTGCTGTGTCTTCCATACCAAGTAATCCTCAATCTAATCACAAATTTCACCTGGTACTCCAGCTGTTCATACCATTGATAATAAACGTAGGTGTGGTACAGGGTGAAATGCTTTTCAGAAATCATCTAACCTGGCTGCCTTGATCCACCGCTTACAGAATGCCATGTGAGAATCGTGCACATGAGGCATCACATGATCCACATTTTCAAAATTGTTCTGCTTGAGATATCTCATTACACATGAGCTCAGAATATGTACTAAGATTCTATAATAAATGGATGTCAAGGATATTGGACTGTAGCTTTATGGATCACTTCTGCAACCCTTCTCGTAGACATGTGTCACCATGTTTTCTACCAACTACTGAGCCCTGACTTTGTTTGAGGGATCTGTGATACATCATAATTAACAGATAGGCTAATTCAGCTGCAACTAGGTATACAATCTGATTGGGATTCCATTGGGCCCAGGGGCTTTGTTCAATTTTAAATGTTTTCAGCTGCTTCTCAATGCCACTGACACTAATATCTGTTTCACTCATCCTTTCAATGATATGAGGATTAGATTGGGGCAATACTCTTGGGTTTTCCTTTGTAAAGGAACATCTAGAAACAGAGTTAAACATTTCTCTTTTGCTTTGCTACCCACGGTTTCAGTTCTTGTCTTGCCCATGGGTGACTGGACACTAATTTTGGTGCCACTTAAACAATTTACAAATGATCAGAATTTCTTCTGTGTAACAATTTCATGTAAAGAAGGTGGTGTACTATCAACATACAATATCTTCCTAGTTCTATTAGGAAATTTTAATGCTCTGCAAAGTTAATGATAACATTTGAAATAATTCCTGGTAATGGCATGTAAAATGTGAAAATTACTAGCTTTTACATTTCCATGTCAACTAATATGACACTGCAGTCCAAGCACTAAACAATGCAGTATTCTACAGACTGTGATTCTGAGCATTTTTAACGCACTGAGCTGATACATGAGGGAAGACATCATAGTGATCCAAGATATGTAAGAAGAAGAAGGAGTGACGAATAAAGCAATTCCCACAGCGCTCACAAGATGTGAAGAAATAAGTTCATATATTTGATCATCATTTAACTTACATGAACAAAAGTAGGCCACAGGTTCCAGAATAACATTTTCATTGTCCATCTGATGATTCTCTGTTGCAAGTTTTACATGACAGATGTCAATAAGAACTTTCTGAAGCCATTTTAACCCATTCCCCTTATTTTCCTTCAACAGATGATCTGTAATTTTTTAAAAAAAACGGGTTACTGACCTTCTACCTGTATGAAGGTAAAATTATCATTGGATTTTTTAAATGAAAAATTTAAAAAATAAAGGAAGTCAACTGCTCACATCTTGTTTATCGGTGCATGGCTCACAGACTCACCTAACATAACAGAGGAGTTACAAGGTTTCAATTTCAAGGTCTTTTTCTAATTGAAATAGATATTCTCGCCACAAGCACACAGATACTGATACATACCACTTGTGGGAATGGTTATGTGTACTTACACTAGAACAAAAAGTAGCTCAAAAGTTGGTTAAGTCTCTGTACTGTTTTGTGCATCTATGAGCCAGTCATCAACTAGCCAAAGCAAGTACTTGGCTTTTCTCCTTTTTATTTATTATTTTCGTCCCGATATTTTTATTATTCCATTATTGTAGTTTGATTTTTTTTATATCTACAAGAAAAACAACAAACCTTTAAGTGATGTAACTCTGTCATCAACATCTGCAGTCAGTCTGAAGTCTAAACCAGTCGCTTCTTCCTTTTCCCATATTGTTCTACTGCTATTATCTGCTTTGGAGGTAACAAGTTCTGCATTGTTATGAGCTGTTTGTTTTAATTCAGTTGTAACCTGAAATTAAGAACAGTTACTGAATATAGGTAACTGTGCATACTAAACAGTAAACAACTGACAAATTGTAGAGATTTCATTACCCAAGTTAGAGCAAGAATGAGCAAAAATGCAAATTTCAGAAATTTTGGTGAGCTTTGTCACATTTTCCATAACTGAGTCTGTAACAGAAGTTGACAGTTCAAAATTCAATGTCACTATTATCTACTACTACTTTTCAGCTCTGAAACAATGCACCCAACAGCTGTAAGACAACAACAAAGGAAGATGTTCAAATTAAAATATTAACATAAAGAGTTCAGTAGCCTTCCACATTAAGCAGTCATAAAGGCCAATTTTTTAAACAAATTTAAATGTTGACAGTAGAAGCATGAGAGGTACAGTAAAAAGTATGAAGGAACAATTTTTCTTGTATGCATTGCACCACTGTCTTGGAATACGGCTTTGTGCAAACCCTACAAACTTTCTACTTCATATCCGTATTGTTGTGTAGAATCCACAATCAACTATCAGTTATGAGAATCGAATCATCAACAAGACATCACATTGAAATTACATTTTCTGATCACAAACGTAAGCAAGTTCCAGAACCTTCTAGAAACCACATATTTCAAATTACAAACAATTGCATAAGTTGGGGATCATACTAGTGACCCACACTTTTCCAGGATTCAACTACAACCATTACACCACAAAGCACACAGTGCAGCATTGCTGTTTCAGAGTAGACTAGAGCTACTCAGAGCTGTCGTTAGTGGTCCTTCATGTGGAGGTTGTGATAAATATTCACATTCTAGTCATGTTGTCACATTCTCATGAAGATTGCAATTATTAAAAGGAATTACTTCAATTCAGGCATTAAAATGTTAGGTTAGTCTTTATGACATTTGTATTGGAAACCCATAATGTACTATGATAGGGCTTCACATGAAGCATATGGATGAACTTTCAACAATATGGGATCATTAACCGTGTCTTTCTAAGAAATGTGACACAGGCAAAGCAGTGTTTTACTTTATTTTCTGACAGTCTAACATTCTGCACATGTATAAAAATCCATACTATGTCACCTGGATTGAAGCTTATTGATCAGTGTTTATAACATTCGTGGTACTGACCCTGGGTGTTCAATGTCCTTGCTTCTGAGGTTCCAGTCATGAACTGTATGATGTATTCTATTTATTTATTTATTTTTCAGGTTTCTTTGGACTATATTGAGGAACAATTCAGTTAATAGTTTCCAGAAATTGATTAAAAAATTTTAAACTAAAGAACCATTCAGAACATTGTCAGGCTGAGTAGGAAGCATTTTCTTCATCTTCATCTTAGCCTCTTAACCATGGGTCAGGAAAAAATATGTGAAATCTACAATGTCTTGCTTTGATGCATTCTGTCACAACAGGCAATAATGTATCCCAGTCTCTTTGTTCAATATCAACACATACTGAATACATCTGATACCTGTTAATGTCTAATTAATATCTCTAAAGTTGCTAGTCTGTAGGTGCTAGGCAGGCAGTTGTCACCCTATGAACACTGTTGTATTGTGAAATTACTTCTGACACCAGTCTCGGCTGAAACATTTTTGTAGGACCAAAGAGCATATTTTTTTCTTCTTGCAATATCATCCTCAGTAAGACACGACTATGGGCAGCCACTTCAGGGATTGCATTTTCCTCTTCTCCTCAAACCACCACTTCCTCCTTGGAAGATATCCAGTATCCTCTTCTTCTGCCTGCTCCACTAGTGACATTCTATCCTTTTCCTGTATCATTCTTTGGCATATGTGTCAATCTGCACCCGCTTCTCTGATTTTCCTTTTCTTCCAAATTGACCTCAAATTCTGATCAATCCTTCCAGAGTTCAACAACTGACTTGGTTCCTATCTTTCCTCTTGTCCTCCCCACTGTTTCCCATACTTTTTTCATGATTCTATACATATTCATCCTGATTACATGTCTGACAAACCTTGCCTTTTCAGCTTGAATTCTCTATACTGACTTTGTGGTTTCTCACAAAATCTTTTAGGGCCCAGTATTTCTCTCTCTTCTTTCTCTAGTTGTTCAGCACAATTCATTCTTAGTGTTACTGCCTCAGGTGCATGTAATACCAAATTCCTTATTGTTGCCTTAAAGTATCTGATCTCTGCATATGTGGATATTGTTTTTACCAGTCCATACATGACTTGCACGGTACCAATGTGTCCCAAAAGGCCACATGTGAGAATGTGATTTTTCAGCTATTGTATCTTGGGTTCTATTGATCACAAACATAAGGGGTAAAGTGATTTGCATAGCCCTTGGCATAGCGACCATTTTTATACCTATATCCTACAACACAGAGTCAAAACTTAAACATTACACATTTCCTCCAGTTCAGGCAAACTGAGCAAATCAATTGGTATTTTGCATTACGTGTGGTCTAGGGGGACCTTAGGAGGCTTATAAAAGCACCATTTGTTCATGGATGGTTCCTGAGAAAACCCAGAAAGATCATGATTTCTCAGTAGGAAAAATACCGATTGTTGAAAATTTCCCTTCATGGTTCTTTGTTGAAATTTTTACCATATATTCTTAGGCTGATATTCTCAGACAACTTCCAGAATTTTTTCAATATAAAACTTTTTGTAGGTGACTGTTTACATGTGTTAAATTTTTTGAAAGCAATTGTATGTTTATTCTCTACCAGTTTCTGTTATAACACCTGCCTTTATAGGAGAAAAAAAAGTGTACATCAATGGATAAAAAATCATGTTCATCAAATATGGTTGGGTTGGGTTGTTCGGGGGAAGAAACCACATAGCAAGGTCATCGGTCTCGTCAAATATGATCCACCAAATGTGGAACATATAACTATCATAATAGTCTGTCTGAATATTGTCCATATAAATGTGCTATACTTTGGCACAATTACAGTAATGTACAGTACATTTAGTGATCAAAAGGTACTTCCTGGGTAAAAGAAAGAAAAACTGATAATATTGATAAAATTGTACATATGTCAGATTAACATGACATGGTAATTTTTAACTATAACTTATAATAATAACAGCAAAGCAATTATTTGAAAATATATATAAGAGTGGCATTTGTGGTGTTCAGGGTTCACTGTTGATCTAATATTAGCAATGGACCACTTGTGTCACTTTAAGTAATAAAATCTATAAAGGTGTATCTTTTACTCAATACATTTAGCACACCGAATGGAATATATATCCAAATCCTATTCTTATGAAGAATTCCTGGATATTGAGGAAGAAAAAGCTAACTACCAAAGTTAAACCATCCATCTGAACTGTTACTATTTCAATGAGTTTGGACTGCAGCATGTTTATGTAAATCATTTTTTATCTATAAAGAGGAGGTCCCAATTCGTAGTCTTGGTCATTGTCTGTACATTTATGGTCTCCACTCCAAAATACTTTTAATTTTAAATTTTTCAAGGGCTTTGGGAGCTCTGACTCTTCCTTTACCCACTTTTCAGCTGATCTCCCGGAATACAAACGCCTGCTGCAACTTTGTCAACTTTGGTCGACAGGAGATTGTCCCCCTGAGGCAATCTCAATTTGATAATTCAATTGTGTGATCCATTCCTTGAGTTAAAAGGAAAATTCTTTGGGATGGCTAGTGTTCGTCCAGTTACACAACTGAGGCTGTTAGCCCAAGAAGATAAGTTCAGAACATCCCTGACATGGAGAAACAGAAGGCTTTGGTAGCCACACCTAAAGTGGTGCACAGTCATTACCTGATATATTTTGATGGGTCTTCCACTCTCTCTGCCATTGGGAAGTCAAATTCCTCTTCCACCTTGAGATTGTTGGCCAGACTTCATATGTGTAATAATCCTAGGCAGGGTCATTATACAAGGTACTCCATACTTCAATATCAAATCTTCTACAGAAAATCTGGTTATGTCTCCCATCTTGCCAGTTGTGCTGATTGATATTTCAAGCTCATCACCTAGCTCAAAGAATGGTGGGCAATCAATAAATAGGGTTGTAATTTATTGATTACCCATACTGCAAGAACTCTTTCTCAGTCTGAGAATAATTCTTGTGGGACTTGGAGAGTATTCAGGAGGCATAAGGAATCATGGGATCATTTTATCAGTTCCACCCTGTATTTGTGTAAGAACTGCACTTATCTCAAATCTACTAGCCTCAGTTTCTAGTTTCGTCTCAGCATTCTCACCAAAAATTGCTAGCACTTGTGAAGATGTCATTACCTCCTACAGGACGCAGAAAGATCTTTATTGCTCTTAGCTTCAAGAATATTTGGAAGTTCCCTGCAGCATTTCTTATAGTGGCAGGGCCTTGCAAAAGAAATTCTTCAGAAATCCTCTGTAATAGGAGAATATTCCAAGGAAGCCTCTCACATCACAAATGTTTGGAGGAGTTGAAAAATATGTTATGCCTCACATTTTTTGTCGGAATGGATGCACTATATATCTGTTAACTGCATGCCCCAACAATTCGTTCCCTTGTGGACCAAAGAGGCACGTTTTTGAATTTAAGTGCAGACATGTGTCATGAACAGTTTTCAAATGTCTCAAATGCTCTTCAAATGTTTTTGAGGAAACAGAATGTCATCCTGGCACCAAAAGACACTCTGTCCATTTAAGATGTCTAAGCAGTCTGTCTATTATGCATTCAAAGATGCACTAAACCAAACAGCATAACTTTTAAGTTATCAAAACCATTAGGTGTTTTGAAAATTGTTTTTTTTTCCCAGGCGTCTTCTCCAAACTTGATCAGCCAATAGCCAGTCTGCATATCTACTTCACTCTCTTCATACAGTCCAAGGTGTCATCAATTCATTGCAATGACTTTGCATCACTTTTAGTGATTTTGTTCAGCCCAGGTGTTCAATACAGAAACACTATGTGCCACCTTCCTTCTTCAAAAGAACAAAATGAATGAATGACATTGTACTGGCAGCACCTTCTCCATTTCCTTTCGAATTAATCGCTGTTCAGCTGGACACAACCCAAATGAGCACCATTTAATTGAGAGACCACCCTTTCCCCAGTGTCGAGATGGCACTTCACTCTGGGTTGTGTGGATTGCCTTGTCTTTTCTCCAGAGTTGAATGTGACCAAAAACTGACACATAATGGCTAACATGTGCCAACATTATTCCTCAAGTTGGCTGTGTAGAAGATTCTTGCAACAGTTAGTCAGTAGTGATACCTTAATATGATTCTTCATTGAAGGCATTATGTGGATTTACCTGGAGGACAGTTTTGCCTACCCCTTGCCCACAGTCTTAGAGGTGAGTTGCTACTGTTTATGGCAAATGGTGGTCAAGAGCTCTCCTTGTCCACTTGTAATGAATATGCTCATCACTTTTTTGAGGCTGAGTATCTTTTTGAACTTGTCTAGAATATAACAGTCTAACAAAGCATCCAGATGGTTGACTATAATTCAGTCCAAAGTTGTAGACAATCACAAAGAATCTTGTCAAAATAACTTCACTAATCTGGAGCTCCACTCTTCCACAGCTTATGACTGATTGTGGTACCCACATAATGCCCATCCAAGTATAACACTGCAGTTACATTCTGAGAAAATGACAAATTCAAAGCACTGCATTCTTTCATTGGCCACTATTCCCACAATATAGGTCCCCATTGGCTGGAAGTATTTTCCATTTACAACATTGAGCCTTTGGATCTCCAAACATAAGACAACAAACACTTCATAATACAGACAATGACTACCACCTAGACAAGTTGATCATTAGTGACAGCATCAGTTTCATTTCCTGATGCCTTATCAATGGTTATCTATGGAGGATTTTTGTGCACCATGGGCACACCTCCATAGATGGCTGGCTTGTTTAATATTCTTGGTTTTGATGTCTATGAAAATTGATGACACCTATGAATGGCAATACAGAATGACTGTGGCACACTGGACAATGACCTTGATCAGGGTACAGCTATTAGCTTTGTCCCACAAATTGACATCATCTACAGTTGTATGACGAGTGTAGAACTGCCCTGTTCTTTACATCTTGCAGTGTTGAACAGTCTTCTTTCTTCCTAGTAGCGTGTGGCATGTGCATGACATTCACAATGGAATAATATCATCCTGTAGTCCTGTTCTCTATGTTCTTGAGGAACTAGGATGTTGTGTAGTGGAAACCAGGTTGGCTGACCTCACTCTCAGTTTTCCATGGTTTCACAAGGGTGCTTTGCCCAGATTGGGGGTCCAAGGTCTGGGGCTCTGCCGGTTGCCTATTGTCAATGGTGTTTGGTAAGCATAGTCCAGCCTGGAGTGGAAATGGAGCTGGCAGAAGTCCAGAGTTTGTGATTTAATTTCTCATTGTTGGTTTGTCTTGTAGAGATTGATGCCAATGACAGACAAACCTATATTTGAATCACTATGACATTTTGAAGCCTTTCAAATGTCTTTTTTTATATTTACCTGGTGCATTGTCTCAAAGTTCTGGAACCATTTAATGAAAGCCTCTCTTGTGGTGACATCCTTCAAAAGAAGTGTTTGATAGACCTCCTTCACAGACATGAAATTTAGTCAGCTTTCCTCATATTCTCATTCACTGTGTGATAAATAGTGCCACAACACATTGTGTATAGTACTGTGTTGTCTCCCCCTGAC
Organism: Schistocerca gregaria; assembly: GCF_023897955.1. Lineage (NCBI taxonomy): Eukaryota > Metazoa > Arthropoda > Insecta > Orthoptera > Acrididae > Schistocerca > Schistocerca gregaria. The sequence goes on along the minus strand of NC_064921.1, from coordinate 399,025,444 downwards.
ACTGGGCTCTATTTGTCAGTTGTTCTTGAGCAATGTTGACCCGTTGCTGGTTGTCACCTAATGTTTTCTTAATTTCCATCAGAAATTTGTCCAAGTTCTTAAGCTTCTCTTTGTTGTTCTCAAACCACTGCTGTGTTGTACCAATCAAGCAAAAATATATGAGAGACACATCCTATCTACTGTATCTAGCAAACAAAGAGAATTTCTTTAGCCATTTTGTTGGATCCTGGGAAGCATCTTCCAAAAACACAGCTGGACACCTGACTCACTTATGTTTTAGTGTCCATTGGTACCTTGACAATGTAGAATCTAGGATGAATGTCCTGTTTGTATTCTAGTTCCTGTCCATGAAGATGACAGCTTCCCCATACTGTTATGGGTGCGATGGCAATGTTGATGTTTGCGATAACCATCTCTTCCACCAATCTATGTATGTAGAATCTGAAATCAAGTACCAGTTACAAAAAGCTGCATCATCACAAGGCCTAAAACTTCACATTGAACAATGGAAAATCCAGGGCGGAATAATAACAATATTATGGAAGGGATATATTACTACTAACCATGCAGGGGAGATGCTGAATTGCAGGCAGCCACAATAAAAATAATGCTTCGAAAGCAGACAACAAACACACTCTCGCAAGCATAATTCACACATGCCCAGAGACATTGGTTATATATACGTGTGATCTGTGCTTGTGTGAATGTATGTGTGTGTGTGTGTGTGTGTTGTCTACTTTAGCAGAAGGCCTTTTAGCCCAAGGTTTACATGTTTAGTAGTCTTTTTATTGCCTCTGCTTGTGAGTCAACATCTTTTCTACGTGGTGAGCAGCAATCTATCTCTTTCATAAACACTGTCAAAACTTCACACTGAGTGCACATTTATTGATCACACTCAAAGGTATACATGGAACTGCACTGTATGTATCAGCAGAAAGTGCCCCTCTTTATAAATATAAAGAATGTTCTAGTAAGCTGCAGTATTCCATAAGTAAATAAGTCTCAGAACCGTCTAGAAAACACAAATGTCAAATGTTGATTGCAGGAGGCAGTAATATAATCAGTTATCCATATGTTACCAACTTGTAATTATAACCACTACACCGTGATGTATGATACAAAGATGTGGCAGTATATGTGACTTTCTCTCCTATTCGTTTTTCATACCGAGCAGGGGAAACATGATTATGTCTCTCTACACGTCCTAATTTCTCTCATATTATTCTCATGAACCCCACAAAAAATATACAATGGAGGCAGCAGAACTACTGTACACTTTTTATTACACAGTGGTTCTCTCAATGTAGTCATCAAGGTTATGAGAGAATAATATAGCCTTTCTTGAAAAATATCCTCAATTAAACTGCCTGAGCTTCTCTGCCACAATTTCATATATGCTACACTGCTCTGCTATGATCCTAGAAGCACATTTCTGAATTTGTTCAATGTCTGTTATCATGCACACTTTATAAAGATGTCAAACACTGGTGCAGTGCTCTAAAATAGGTAACCATCTTGTATGCAGTTCTCTTTACAAAAGCATCACACTCCTTCTAACAAATCTAAGTTTTATATTTGCCTTCCCATTGATGTTCTATCTGATATTTTGGATCCTCATAAAAAAGATTGAACTGAACTCTGTTACAGTCTCATGGGACTACTTACTGTACCAAAGTTATCAATAAATATGACCTAGGAAAGAAGCTAATAATAACAAATCTGATGTGAAATCTAAAAATAACTCCAAACAGCTTGGTCCTTATTTGTCTCAAGCAGTCCTCAGTTGTTCAATACTGAGAGTATTTACTTCAATGTCACTTATTCAATACTCATATAAAAATGTATAGTACTAATGCAAAATATTTATTTTACTGTTTATCATGTTCATTCACTTACCTCATGCTCTGCTTTCATGAAATCATCAAACTGCTTCTGTGTAATTATATCCTGAGTAAGCAGCTGTCGTATTATCTGGGGAGAAAAATTGAATAGCTTTTCGTAAAAGAAATATTACTAGTATTCTCATAAAAATAGTAACAGATTATGCAGCATTATAAACATTAGTGCTGTGTTTATAACTATAAAAACTGACACACACATGCAAAAGAATGAATCAATTGTTCTGCGGAAGGAAACGAAAAATTGAAATAGGACTGCAAGTATTTTATGATGCAATATGTAATTGTCAAAAGAGTTATTTGAGCTACTCAATTGTTTATACTATTAAATTACCTTTTAAAACATAAACAATGTAAAAGATCTGAATTTCATCCTCTCCCTATGGCTTTTTGGCTTTTAAGTTCAGGATGGAGTTTTATATTCTAGTGCACAGGAACACACTAATCTCCAGAAAAGAAACTGAAAATCTCCAATTATTCAAAAACAAAGTAAAAGACTACCTTATTATTCACTTCTACAATTTATACGACATCTGAACTTGGAAGTATGAATTCTCCTAAACTATAACATATATTAATCAGATTTTGATGTTTTCAGTATACAGACAGCTATTCTGTGTAAAGCTACATACAAGGTGTATGAGAAAACTACTGAGGCTGACACTGCAAGCAACCTGGCAATTCTGTTTTGTTCTAACTGTGTTCATTTCTTCCAGATTTTCAGGCTGATTTTCAGCTCTGTACAGCTACCTGTGATTTTTGAAAGCACCATCAGTGACATTGTGTTTTTGCTGTGTGTTACAAAAAATGGAACAGACAAATTTAGAACAACATTTTGTAATCAAGTTTTGTGTTAAACTTCAGCAATCTGCTCATGCATCCTTTGAAAAGTTGAAACAGATCTATGGGGAACATTCCTTATCAAAAGCACAAGTTTTTCACTAGCAAATTTTATTTCTGGAAGGCCAGGAAAATTGAACTTCACTCAGAGAGAAGTTTAATTTCAAAACTGAATGAAAACATCATCAAAAATGTGAGAGCATTTTTTGAGATCAGGCCGATGTTTAACAATAACAAGTGAAAGTTTGTCCCAAAATGGAGACAAAAAACCTCACAGCTGAGCAAAAGGACTATCAAAGAAACCTGTGCATTGATCTTCTTTGGAAGATTGCCAATGACCACAAATGGTTCAGTGATATGATGAATTCTGGATTTTTAGTACAATCTAGAGACAAAGCAGTGAAGTGAGGAGTGGCACACTGAGACATCTCCTCAACCATAAAGCTTGAATGAGCAAACCCAAAATCAAGACAATGTTGATTTAAAAGGTTCAATCGATTGAGAGTTCACACTGCAGACCAGGGGATGCTGCATCATGAAAACACCTCATGTCACACAGCCACGTCTATCATGGACCTTTTTTTTACCTCAAAAGGCATTACTGCTGTTCCACAGCCCCCTGCCCCCCTCCTATTCGCCTAATATGAGACCTTGTGACATTTTCGTCTCCCAAGACTGAAGAATGTCTTAAAATGATGTATTTTGGGACTTGAGAACATTCAAAAGAATGTGAGTGGCAAGTTAAAGGCCTACCAGTTGAAGAATTTCAGTGCTGCTACCAAGACTGGAATAACAACTCCACTGATGTATAGCTGTCGAAGGGAACTACTTTGAAGGAGACAATGTTGTTTGAAAAAAATAAAAACTTTGGTAGGCAAAAAAATCAGTCTCATTACTTTTCTAACACACCTTGTAAAAGCTAGCCCAATGAAACAAAGTGTGTGCTAATAAGGACACTATTCCTTTATTGTAATACTTGAGGTAAAGTTCACCCAGGGCATTTTCATCCTTCATTTCTTGTATTCCTTGTTGAGAGAGGAGGATAATATGAACAGTAGAACATTATACTTAAAAGTGTCATTCTTCACTTGTCCTCAAAAAGATCTAGCTCTTTCTATGCACAGCACAACACAATCTAACATTGGACTCATCGCCAAAAGTGCTTTTCAGGGTACAAAACAGGATCATAAAAACTATAAATGCTGAGGTTTCTCCAAAGAAACTGTATTCTCCAAGAATAAAACAGAAAATTTTACTAAGAATTTTTTTGGCAGATTAAAACTGTGAGCCAGACTCCATCCTGAAAGTAGGACCTTTCTTTTCATAGTCATTTCTCTTACTGACAGCATGGCTCATGCTTTGAGCTTTGTTTCTGCCAATAATTTTCTCATACTTTCTGAACTTCACAGAAGCTGGAGTGACACTTCTGGGAGAAAGCATAATGTGGAAAACCAGCTTAGCCACAACCATGAGGATTATTTCCAGAATGAATCTGACTCTGCGGTGGAGTGTGTGCTGCTTTTGATAATGGCAAATTAAAACCGTGTTGGACCAGGAAATGCACCTCGAACATGATCTTTATTGTGTGGATAGCTCACTCAGTAAGAGAATTGCCCACAACTGGCAAGTTTCTGTGTTTGAATCCTGGTCCAACACACAGTTTTAATCTTCCAGAAAATTTTGAAACTTCACACATTCCATCACAGAGTGAAAGATTCATCATGGAGTCTAAGAAATGTCTACTCACATTACCGGATCTCATTTTCTGATTATTTTTCCTGTACTGTGTCATCATAATTTACTGGGATGGTCACGTGTAAATACAAAGGTGGAAAGTGTGAATACAGATGAAACTAACATTTGTCAATACTCCAAACCACCTCCCCTACCATGCGCATACACTTATCTCCATCATTCAGTCTCTTATTTTAGCCAAGTTGTGCCACAATTTTCTTCCTAGTTCAGTCCAGTACCTCTCTCTTAATTATCCTAGCCACCCTTCAAATCCTCAGCATTTTTCAATATCACAATTTTAAAAAGGTTCTATCTTCTTGTCGGCAAATCTTGTCACTCACGTTTCACTTCCATCAGTGGTTTTGTTTGTTATAAATGACATTTATTTTCCTCTATTTATTTGCTATACAATGTATTTCAGGAAATAATTCCCACTATCAAGTGCATACTGTGTATTATAGATTTTATGTGTGATGTTTGTGATATGTGAGCTGCTGCACTATTCTGGTGCCTTTATTGTAATGTATAAACACAATAAAGGCACTAGAATAACGGAGAAGTTCACATATCACAAACATCACATATAAAAGCTATAACACATGAAAAACTCTTTTGATAATGCAAATTATCTCTGAAAAGTGTCGCACAGGAGATAAATAAAGAAAAATCACGACCAGCAGTATTTTATCACAAACAAAACCATTATTTTTACAGTTTCAGGCTTTCACCAATGATTTTTAATGACTCTATAGCCCTTACATTTATATTATATGATAATATGGTATCATCAATGCCTACACCATGGTACCTGCCACCATGTGGCCGCAGGTCACAAGTCACATGGCCTACAGCCAGCCATGCCTGGGTCACATGCACTGCCTTCCAGCTGGGCTGCGCAGACATGGCCCATGCATGTAGCTGCCTCCAGTGCACCCATGTCAAATAGCTGCATGTCAGTATTACACCAATCACGCTTTGCCACACCATTGTCAACTCATCGATGGCAAGCAAAATCCTACACTGCCAGGGCTTTCTAAGTGTGCACAGTACTTCACTCAGCAGTACTGTCTTGGATTTCACGGTTGCTGAAAACTAGATGCCACACCATTCTGTTTTCCCTCGTCTGGACTGTCATCTATCCTGGGACTAGACTATACAGGAATCATTTCTCCTTGACAGTCAAGCCATTTGGTTCGTCCATAGATCTTGCTGACCACCATACCAGAGGCAATGCTAGTTCAGTTATTGAAGTGTTGCTCTGTTCAGTTTTCCTGTCTTTACTTGTAGAGGAGTAAACCCCATTGATTACTCACACTTTCTGTTATTTTTTGTTCCATCATTCATGGCTACAACAAATTATTGCTGAGAGAGGCTGGTTATTGTATAGGCACATCCTTGCCTTCCAAATCTGAGTCTAATCATCTCCAATGGAGTATCATTGTACAATTTTTGTTTGATTTCTGGAGCAGATGGTGCTGAGCTTTACATTTTGGGGGGAAGCATCTTTTTTATTGCCCTTTCTAGACTCTCAGGTAGTGCTTACTGTTGTACGGTATTAGTTCTTTCACGTGAAGTTCCAACCTGCCATGTTCCATCAAGAGTGGCTCATGGAGTTTTGGGGCTTGACTTGCACCTACAAATTAGTATGTCCCTGTTGTAAACTGTATGCATATACCATGTTGTGGAACATTATTGTGCAAAATGTTACTGATTCACAACTTTGGGCAGAATTCCTCAAACTACTGGACCCCTTACTTGAGGATGTAATTCGTATAATCAAGGCACACGAATTGTCTGATACTGAAGAGCTGGAAATGTTGCCACCTGTGATGCGTGCTATTAAGACCCATTAGTCTTCTTCACATAGGGGTTCTGCCTCTGCTGGGCACCATAAACAACCTATGGCAGACCTGCAACGGCTGCATAACAGTGACAAATTGCAATCCTGCCCTCAGTGCTACACCTGCCAAATCAAATGCTTTTTTGCAAAAAGATTGGTCACATCTAAGATGTTTGCTTGAACATTTTACAGGATGCGTATGTTAATTAATACAGCCACCCACAGTTCTGAAGCCATGGTGTCCATCAGGTCGATGTCAATGACGTCGAACTCCTGAACCAGTTGCTTTGTGATGAGTCATTCCTGGTTCAAACCTTTTACAGCAGTTCCACTGTGCAGAAATCATCCTAAGCTGTCAATCACTCAACATCCCTTGGTGCTTGTATGTGAGCCACAGGAAACTTTTCATTCTGCTGTGTATTCAGAACCAGGATGTCCAATTCCAGCTGGATACTGGGGCTTCTGGTACATTATCAATAGGTGCATGTCTGAAATAGCTTGGCTACTCACAGCTTGAACCTCAAAACAAGCTCCTACTACATACAATGTGGACCACATCACTTTCCTGGGCAAATGTCTTGTACAGATGTAGTACAGATCTACAAGAAATGTAATTCCAGTCACGTACTTCACTCTTACAACAGTCCTAAAATATCTGGCCTCGATATCTTTAATATTTTTGGCCTCCAAATCCCAGATAATATGGCAATGATCAATTCCCACAGTCTCCACAACAGCATCATGTAGCTCTGTGACAAATGCAGTCAGCTTTTTGAGGACTCTTTGGGTAAGGCAAAGACTTTTTTGCCCACATTATCTCGAAAGATACAGTCCACCTGGGATTCATCAAAGCAAGAGGTGTCCCCCTACACCATTCAGGAGGAAGTTAAGGCAGAGTTGAGATATATAAATGCCAGCCACTGTCAGTCAATGGGTATCACCCCCTTATCATCATCAGAAAGCCCAATAGACAACTACGTCTTTGTGCAGATTTTAATTCCACTGTCAATGCACGGTCTGTTGTGGATTTGTACCCTCTCCCTTGCCCCCTACACTTAATGGATAAATTACAAAGGGCCATGTTCTTCTCAAAGATCGATCTCAAGTACACCTACTTGCAACTCCTTCTGGATAATGCAACAAAATCTTTCCTCATCATCAACACTTATATTGGGCTGTTCCAGTGTCAGCATACACCCTTTGGCAGCACTTCCACTCCGGCCATCTTCCAACAGTTTTTAGAGCGACTGTCATTGAAGATCCCCTCTGGCTCCAATTATGTGAATGATATCATCACCTCTGGCAGGACTCAAGAGGAGCACCTCCGGAACCTAGTGTGTCTCTTCGAAACCTTCACTGATGCTGGACTCTGATGCAACAAGGAGAAATATGCATTTTCATGTGCCCAAATCGAATACATCAATCACATAATTGGCTACTGGGGTGTCAACCTTTCACCAAACACTTGGAGGCTATTTGGAAGCTCCCACCTCTGAAGAATCTTGGGTAACTCCAGGCTGTCCTTGGCAAGATCTCATAACATCTTCGCTTCATCCCTAATGCTACTCAGTTCGTGACTGCCTTATTTGCTTTTAGAGAGAAGCATGTCTCTTTTGCCTCATTGACTCAGTAAGTAATGGCTTTCCATGCATTAAAAAAATTAAAAAAAATCTTGCTTGGTTACGATGATCCACAAGATCAATGGCATAGACCATCCAATTGCTTTTTTATTAAAATTGCTCAACAAATCTCATGTTAATTACAATCAACAAGAGAAGGAATACTTGGCAATCATTTAAAGCATATCCAAGTTTCATCGGTATCTTTATGCATGGAAACTTTTTCTGCTGGACTGACTACAAGCCCCTCACCAGTCAATTCCATCGAGCCAAACCTGTGTCCATCTAGATGGCACAAAATCTCCAACATTGGGTGCTTACCCTGGCCAATTACACATATAAAATACTTCAACACCCAGTGGCATGCCATACCAATGCAAATACTTTATCTCACCTTCTTGTTGAATCAGATGCTGTGTTTGATTCTTCTGAGGGTGCTTGCTTTTGTATTGAACAGACCGATGAAACCACTGCGGTTACCTCTCTGACTGACCACTATCAGATCACAAGGTCAACAGGGTAGGGCAGTACCCTTCAGCTCCTTTTACGTTGGTTTTCCCAGTAGATTGCCTTTTGGTTGAAAATGGGGTTGTATTCCAAACCCAAGTGCTGATCCTGGCATCTTCGCAGCAGCAGGCTTTGGACTTACTTCATAAAGGACTTTGAGGCATCATCTGTTAAAAGCAGTTGGCCAGGCAATACTGCACGTGGCTAGAGATGAACAAAGATATTGAACACATGACCATGCATTGCCAAGAATGTGATGGGAACCTGCCTGCTCCATGCTAAAAGGTTTTCAATTGGCACCGACAATCTTGCAAGGCTATTTTGGGATTCACGAGGGCTTATCATGGTGGACACTTTTTTCAAATTTCCTTTTGTGGTCCTTCTGCATTCCAAAGTGTTGGCCAGCATGATCTGGGCTCTAGCATCTATATTCTGCCAAAAAGGATTATCAACTATTATTGTATCTCATAATGGCTTGCAACTGACTTCAACAGACTTTGTGGCTTTCTGCAAGGCCAACAGCATCACACACATCAGAACAGCACCTTTCTCACTTAAGTCTAACGGTGAAGTGGAACAATTCGTGTACCTTCAAAGTGCAGATGTCCAAGGTAAGTCAGTTTCACTCCAAAGAAATTTCTCTGATCTTGTTCTTATCAACATACTGTACAAGCCTCAGGGAAATAAGTTGTTAGCTGAACATCTGTATGGCAGGTCTCACTGGACAACGCTACATCTCCTGTATCTCCTTTAGTCCCCAAGCACTCTTCCAGATCCCTCAAAATTCCAGGCCAATGCCAACGTGTATTTCAGGGTCTTCAACGGTGATCATTCATGGGAACCCAGCATTACTGTCAGGTAGGTGGGCAGAGCAAACTATGTTATTTAGGACACCATCATCACAGACATCGGATTCACCTGTGCTCTCATGCTGTTACTGATCCTGCTGCAGGCCTTTCTGTTCTAGAGGCTGTTTCAGGAGATGATTTCTCCCATCGCAGTTATCCTAAGCGGGTTTCGTATATGCCACATGGCACTTCTGGAATGATTCCCTCGTGTCACGACCACTGAAGCCTTCATAGCCTGGGTCACCTCGGACACAGTGACTACTCCCTCCATCACTGCAGGCACAGGCATCATGTCCCCTCACATTGCAGCCTATGGTACTGTGGCCACTTGCAGTCAAGTTGCAGCTGCAATTGATGCCATGGATACTGCTCCTCCTGCTGTCCCAGCCACAATCACCATCCACTTCACCAGCATTTACTAAGATGCCCTAGGACCTAGACGTGCCTATGCCACTGTCCATGCCAGGATGGGCAGGAGCTGCATTCTGCCTCTGGTTTTCCTTCCAGTTTTTCTGGGGGCCCATGCGGCAAATGCTGGAATACAAGTCAGTCATGTCCGTATCCAGCTCCTGGTCTGATGTCATCTCTCTGCCTCCAGCTTGCTCCCCTCATCATTGCTGTGGCCCCACTTAGTACACCACCACAGTATAGCATATGATGGGTAGAAGTGTGGTATCATAAATGCCTACACTATGACACCTGCTGCCACGTAACCACAGGTCACCTGTCACACAGCCTATGGTTGGCCGTTGAGGAGTAACATATCACTTTGGGGAAAGTGGTGTGTTATTCACTCTTCTCTCTAACCAAAGAAGGATAGTTATGACCTTGAAGAAGCATTTTTGTTATTTTAGTAATTAAGTATTTGTTTTGGGCCTCATATTATGTGGTAAATTTTGTTTCTTTTGTGCATGTCATGGGAGCAAAAGTGGATGTAGTGTATCTGCAAAGGCAGGGATGGTGGGCACCTGGATTCCTGCCCACATGATGGAGACACCTTCTTACCAGGAAAGTTATTCCATGAAAATGCCATCCCACCTCAGAGTTACACTGGGGACCACAGAACCTCATCGTGCAAGAAAATGCGATATTGCAGTGCCTGTGTTATTCTGATTATAATGCAAAGTTCAAGTGGACATACATGCACGTCCAAACGAACAGGTACTTTGGTGACTAGAGCCGTTATGAAATACATTTAATGTATGCGCAATGTATTTCACGCTCGCAGTAAGCGGGAGATCCGGGTTTGAGTCCCACTCCAGCACAAATATTCATTACTGTCATTCCATTCTCATGCTGATGGTTGTCACTATTCGCAATTGTGAATACATTAAATGTCATGCAAGACAATGGTCATGATGTCACTTGTCAAGGGAGACTCATAAAAGATAGATGTAGCTAAATGGCAAAGAGGAATATGTATTGTGAGCTTTGTTAAAGCTTTGTTATAGTAAAGTCTAACATGGTAAAATACATTTTTGATAAAGGAGCAGTTGTGAATTTATTTTGTAGTGACTGGTGTTTGAGATTTCTAGCTGGTATGGACTTGGCACTTCGAGAAGAGAGTTTGCTGCCTTAGACATAGCAACATGGTCCAGTCAAGCAGAAACAGTGACCACAAAGCTTGCAGCCTATAAAATCTATTTCCACAGGGCACCTGAACAACAGTAGGTACATTCCATTCCATTCTGGTGCCCTTTGAAACAGGATGTCTAGGCAAGTTTGTGCCGGCGAATAAGAAGATTTTATTAAGAAAAAGAAATAAGTTTGATTTAAAATGCAAATAAAAGATCAAAGAAGGAAAGTTTTGTCAGAGCACATCATCATTGTCCCTAGCAATGAAGGCAACAGCTTGATTTTGCAGCAGTGTATGAACTGTCATTTGCACAGAAAATCAACAGATTCTACAAAAAGTAAATATTACAAAGAGAAATTGCTGAATCCCTCGACAATAACTCCATTAAGGAAACAAATAAATGCACAAGTGGAAAGAAAAGCGCAACACTGCTAATTCCAATGTCAGTCACAGACAACTAACCGGGAGTGGTTGGGTTTGGTATGTGTTTGCTACTTGGAGCACAACAGTTTTGAGTGACCAAAGTTTTATATTGTTGGATATATACTGAGTCTTTGTGGCGCTGCAAAAGTAAACATCAAATTAGAATTGTGTGATAGTGATTTTGTTAGTGCATGCCAATGATTACCAGAGGCATAGCAACAAATGTCCCTGAGTGGTTACAGGATTTGAATAACACTATAGCGGATTTAGAGAATGAAATATCAACTATAGAATCTAAAACTTCATGTGTTACTAACTTATGAACCAAGTTTGGAGACATGAAAACAAGTTTAGAGAAACACATTAGAGCATCTTGACAAGAGGAGAAAGAGATAAATGCTAAAATTACAAAGTTGAAAACTGTAAAAAAGATGTTAACTGGGGAGTAACATGACAAGATACATAAACAGTGCAATCAAGTAAAAGAGACGGTTTATGAACAATTTCATGAGGTAAATAATGACGCGAGGAATGCAAGATTTTATGGAAGAGCAACAAATCTCTGACACACAATAGAGATTGACAGTACCAGGACAAACCAAGGAATCCGTTTTGCTAGTTTACAGGATCATGTAACTGACTTCATAGAACAGAAGGTACAAACGGAAGTTGAATCAACTGTCAGTACAACACAGTATGCAGTTCTCTCAGATAGGCATGGGGAGGAATTACCGAAAATCTGGAATGAGCTCACGAAAAGAAAGAGGAGATGAATAAATGAAAACTACTGGGCAATAGCAGATTGTCAGGAGAGCTAATTGAGGAATTGCAACTGGGAAATGGAACAAGTTTTTCCAGTCAATTTCCAAAGTTCAAACCAGAGAGAAATGTAAACCCAATGTATTTTTGGAGGGCACTTTCTAGGTCACTGGCTAAATGTTGTGACTATTCAAGAAAAATTACCCATATTGTGTTACATATTCTACACTCTACAGACATGATTTATTTATTAGCCTTGTAGCTTCACCATCCATTTATGTCAATACATGATTTTAGATGTCTACTATCTTTCTGAAGAAGGCAAATTTATATTTGTGGAAACCATGGTAAAAGGTTGATAAACCTTTAATTCTGAAAACTGGATGGCTGTTATTTTCCAATTCTATCAAAAATCCATTTCAACATTTCAACCAAGTATGTTAATGAAAGGAGAAGAAACAACTAGCACAAACATACTAATTCCCTAGAGTTAATGATGAAATTCAAACTTAGACAATACATATGATCCCTCCTGTATATTGTCCAAATCAGTGGGTAACAGGGAATATGATTGACACTAAGCATTGATCTTTACTGACACAAAAATTACTTGAACTTCATCTGCTGAAGTATTTTGTAATTTGTAAATTATGAAAATATTCAGTAAGCTGAATTAACCTCCATTTCTTTCCTGATTAATTTATGCTGTAGCAAAAAATAAAATTCATGTAAGAATAATTTGCAAAGCTTGATATCTTAAAAATATTTTATGTGACAATGTGTCCATTTTTTACAATGTACTGAAAAAATTCTCTCTCTCTGCTCTTATTGAAAGTTTTTGCTTAAGATCACAGCCCTGTCAAAAACTTTATTTCCAGTTAATTATTCGAACTATACTAGATTCTCATCTTTAACTAACATTTACATTTGTAATAATATGACCTAATGTAAAAAAGGAGATGATTTTAAATGAGGGCAAAATTGTTGTTTGTCTTACACCAATTTTAGTTTTGTTGATAGATCCATTTTCATTATACATTGCTTTCATCTTTCCAAAGGGATCAGAACTCCTTGCACTCTGTACATAGTACCAGTATAAATTATCTTTCTCATCCTTTGACCACCTGCAGCACAGTAATGAAAATTCACATTAGACTTCACTAGGCAATTTAATATGATGTATCTTTATTCTCTTATCACTGAATAATAGATATTAGGTAAAAGACTACATATGTGATCTTAAATACTGATAAATGTTCTTACCCTGTATCTTTGTCACTTTTAATACTTTCTGAGTCTTTCATTTGTACATTTTGTTCAGATGGTAGATGAAGAGCCACTGGAGTTTGTTTAGGTACATTAACAAATTTGTGGATCACATATTCAATTAAATCAGACCAAACCTGTTTTAAATACAAGGAAATCTTTTAAATACAACTAAAATAAAGAATTATACATATGAGAGTCCATAAGAGCTTCCAAAAGTACATGTTTCTAATGGAGTTATAGTTTGAAAATGGATGTGATGGTCCAAAACTAGTCATCACACAGAAATGACTATTATCACAAATGTGATGGATACTGTAAGAGACTTTAAAAATAAATAAACTTCTTAGTCCTCCACATTTTTTGGAACTTTATCATAAGAGTGTTGAATATAACACATAAATTCTTAAGAAGGACAGAGACCCAACAACCAAATATGTTGTTCTCCTATTTACAAAAGAACAGAAAAAAAGAAAAAAAGGAGAAGACCAGCATAACTGAGTGACACAATGACAACTCGCACTTTGGCATTTCTTAAAGGTTCTTGAAAATTAAATAAAGTATAAAACATAAAAATCCAGTAATCAGATGTAAATATTCTATTGCAAAATAGTGAAGCTTTAAACATACAGTTGTATTGACTTACTATGCCACCAAGTGTGACAGTGCAATTGTAAGGTAACAGACCTAACCAGCTGGCAGCACATTAGTATCTTCCATGATTATTTGGATATGTGGAGGTAAATTGATTATACAAATAGTTTCCAATTGAAGTAATAGTAAGTGATGTAAATATCAGCATATTGTTGATGCTTTATGTGATGCAGTTTAAAATTATGTAATGTACTGACATAATTTCTGTGCATTTACTTTAAAAAAGAATCTTGTCTGTAAGTGACTTTCTGAAATGCAGCCTAACTTATGACTGACCCCTACTTTTTGTGGAATGTTACCAGCTTTGATAATTTAGTCTTGTTAAAGGACTCTTAATTGTAACTGGGCTGATAAACTTCCATAAATGTTGGCTGGTGCTTTTTATAAAAAAAAAATACATATATAAAACCAATGTTGAATGGTAAACTGGTGCTGGGTATAAATTTAAAAGTGGTAAGCCCTGAAGTATTGTATAGTTTCCAATAATGTAATGATGAAACTTCTTCATAAATGCAGTATTAGGGTAAATATATAAAATTTTTACTAATGTGCTTTTATTTAAATAGTTTCTTCCCAACCCAAGTTCCCTAAAAAGACACTGTGTGCATTTAACTGTGTAGTGTGTTTGTCCCAGATAAACTAAAATAAATTTCCTATGTGGGACAATCCATTTGTTACTTATTGTTAGGCATCTGAGAGTGTAAATTTGCTTGGAGGGTGTTCTGAGTAAGTTCCAGGAGATTATTTTGAATGCCTGATACTCTATATTTTGCTTAACAACAAATGAAATGTTGTTTGTATATACCTAGAGTAGGCTGAAACTTCCCACTGATATTCTTTTGAGAAGAGCTGGGCCACTTACTAATCTAGTCATGCACATTTAGATTTTTCATGATTTCTTGTATTCACATACCAAGATTGCTGGAACAATTCCTTTGCAAAGGTTGTGGTGAATTCCCACCCTTTTAACATCCAGTCCAAGCTTGCGCTCCTCTCAAGGACCTAGCTATAGATGTGATGTTGAAACTTAACCATCTTTTGCTTCATAACTTACCATTTTTAAAACTTGAAAGTTTTCTTTGATGACCCAACTACTTCCCATGACATTTTTACCATATTTCTAGCTAACGGGTATTTGCTGCAACATTATTTTGGTTTGTGCTGTCTAGCCAGTCTTTTACAACTTAGAATCCATGCCCCTACTAAAAAGTCCATAATTGCCACTGTTGTTATGGCTATTTCTATGGATGCTTTCTGAAAATGTTTTAGCTTTTATGTTGTGTAGTAGATTATACTACATTTCCACTGATTACAAATAATTTCTTTTAGTTTCAAATGGTACTCCTTTCATGAAGATGAAGAAGGAATAAGAATACATATGTTTCCACAACAACCAGTTCAGCAGGATTATTTATCTAAAAGAGCAACTTATTTGAAGTAAAGGATACCACGTGTATCTCTGATACAAAATTATGGTACTATGTCTACTTTCTGTGCTAATTTATTGCCATTAGTTGAGAAACAGAAAGGAAGAGAAATGGCACATGACACTTTCATATAAAAACTTATTTGCAACACAAAGACTTATTGACAGTGCATAATGGGTGAGATCAACATGAGTGTGTACTGCTATTGCTAATTGATCTTGTCAGTTGACCCTCCCACTTATGTGTGTCTATGGAATTCGTCAAAGGATTGGAGAAATTAAAATAAGTCTGTGGAACTTGGCCAAAATATAGGACTGCTAAGAACATTCTTAACAACTGGAAAGCAGGACTGTTTGTCTTTGGAAGAATACATATCAAAGAACTTTCAGAGGTCAAACTAAGTGAACGGTCTTAATTTCAAAAGTGAAAGTGGAGCGGGTAGGGTTTAATGTAATAGTAGGGTTGTCCGATGGTGACAAACCAATAATAATGGGCAGACAGAACTAAAATATTTCAATAATGGGGAGTTCCATAAAGAACAAATACTACAGGAACTAAAGCATGATGCGTGAGGCAGTTCAAATGTTAAGTATGTAGATCCTCTAGGAAATAATAAAGAAAACCATACAAATCCACACCACATTCCTATAGGTACAAGGTGATATAACTGCAGTGAATATCAGCACACACTAAAGAATTCTTGCAGTTAAAGCAAGGCAAGTAGAAAAAGTCTTTCAAAGTAATGAGTCAGTAAACATTTTTAACACTACCAGCATCTGGTGAAATCATACATAAAGAATGGTATGTAAAATCCAATGCATCAGCACTTATGTTGAAGTGCACAAGTGATTTCAATTTTAAAAAGCAGTAAAAGATAAAAGTATTAAAAGACTTTAAGTACACAGTCTATGGCATAAAACAAGGTAGTCGCTATTGGAATGCCAAACTAGTAATACTCTAATATGTTTAAATTTCAAGAAATCCAGATGACTGCTTTGTTTACAAGAAAAAAAGCAAAGAACAGAAATAGTTGTCTTCATTGTTTATTTAGATGACATGCTGATTTTTAGTAGCAAACTATGGGTCAAAAATTACTTTATGAACCAATTTAAACAGAAAGAGCTTGGAGAAGTGATTTATGAGGAATACACAGTGTTGACTTTTATGAGTGGAACAGACTCATTATTAAAATCAGTTTTCAGTCAAATACAGGATAACATGGAAAACTGTAATTCAGTATCCACACTGCTAGACAATAACCAAGTATTAACTCAGAAAATGATTTCAAAGGCAGAGAAAAAGGGCTACCATGAAGAATGCCCCATAAAGAGAGGCAATACGTAATTTAATGTGTGCACAATTTGATAATAAGCCAAATTTTACATATGTGGGAATAACCCAAGCAGTAAACAGAAAGCTCTGACATCTAAAAAGAACTACAGATTTCAAACAATCAT
Organism: Schistocerca gregaria; assembly: GCF_023897955.1. Classification (NCBI taxonomy): domain Eukaryota; kingdom Metazoa; phylum Arthropoda; class Insecta; order Orthoptera; family Acrididae; genus Schistocerca; species Schistocerca gregaria. The sequence goes on along the minus strand of NC_064921.1, from coordinate 399,008,596 downwards.
TTTCTAAAAATGGGCATTACAACATCACAGGACAGAGTGATGCTGAATGGGCTGGTGATGATAAAAATAGGAAACTGACCACCAGTTTCTTCTTTAAGTTACAAGGTGCAAAAGTTTCAAGGAGCAGCTCTACAACAAAAGCTGTATACATGGCAATAACCATTACCTGCCAGGAAGCATTCTGGATGCAACTAGAAAGATTTTTCCTTTCTCAAAAACACGCCCTAATTAAGTTGTAGTGGAGCAACAAAGGTGCAGCTGCCCTACCAATGACAAATAGGTTCATAGGTTGCATTAAAAACATTGATACCATGCATATCATCATGCACAAAATTGATTTTGCAGAAATAACAGTAAAGCAAATTTCAAGTTAGCAGGCATTGATGACAAAGCTGCTGCTAAGAACCAGACATAAGTACACAGGTGTGTGTGTGCGTGCGCGTGCGCACGTGTGTGTGTGTGTGTGTGTGTGTGTGTGTGTGTGTGTGTGTGTGTGTGTGTTTGTCCATTATCTTTTGTGTCTGCCTGTCAATGACTCAATGCTTCTGATATTTGATGAGTGATCTCCTTTACTCCTAAATTATTTCCTTTCTGTCAGAACTTTCCTTTTATATTGCACAATAGTGACATATTCATTCTGGCAAAGTTAAAAATTTCCAGATAGAAAATGCACACACTCTTTATTATTCAATATCATCCTCTACAGGAACAACTTAATCACATTCTATGCCAAAGCTTAAGCTGTCCTTTATTATTTCCTGAATTTAAGAAAACCTTCTCAGCAACCTTCCCACCTCTCCAAAAAAGGTGTTCTGTTGTTGACAAAATCTATAAAACACAACCCCTTGCCATATGGGCCACATCCCTGCAAAAGACCTTGGTGCATGACTTGTCTTATGCACACACGCAATACATCTCAATTCACTCCCAACACTTAAGGTAGATGCCAGGGTGCTTCCTTCGAAAAGACATGGCTGATTTTCTTACCAAATCCAAGCTTGTGCTCCATCTCTAATGATGTTGTTTGTGATGGGGTGTTAAACCCTACTCTTTCTTCTTTTTCTGGTCCCACCAAAGGCATATCCTATCCCATCAATCAGAGATAAGGACATCTGGAAGCATTCATGTCATATTACATTACCTTTGACAAAACGTATTTCAGTGGGTCTGCAACCATGTTTGGCTTGATAATACACTTTTGTCTTGGTCACTATATTCCTTTTACTATTGCACCTGATGACAAGTTTCACTTTAACAGCATCTTCAAATCAAATCTATGGTACAAAGAACTAACATTAAAAGGATGGAACAAACTTTTATACAAACAATGTTTACAATGATTGCTGTGATGCATAAGTTGATCACATATCTTATGGATCCATAGTATCTAATCAGAGTACTTAATCAACACTAAGAGCCAAACTGACTCTCGCCATTCAACACATTAAAAAGTAAGCATGCCCGCCACCAGATGGCTGTAGCTAATGGCACATAATAAATATTATTTCCCACATGAATTTTTAATTTGAAACAATTATTCCCCTCCTTAAATATCTTAATTACTATTAATAACTTGAATACACAGTATTAATGTTCCACAACAATATTCATTTAATAGTTTGTTATTAACCAGATTTCAGCATCTTAGGGCACTAAACAGATAGTCCACACAACATTAGCAAGAATTCACAGCTGTACAAAGCTTGTTGTAAAAAGATATGTAACATTTTATGGCTATATTGATACAAAACAAATGTCATGTATCTTTGTGCAACAATCTTTGTTCAGCTTTGAACCCCCACTGAAGTTGTATGGACTATCTATTTAGGATTACATTTTCTGACAATGGCCTAAGAAGCCGAAAGACAGTCCATAGTGGACTATTAAATAAATATTATTGTGGAACATTAATATTGTGCTCTCATGTTATTAATGTGTCTATGTTCCTCCAAGAACTGATGGAATATTCCATAAATATTCTAATTACAGCATAACAATATTATCACTCACCATACAGTGATGATGCTGAGTCGCAGAAAGACACAACAAAAAGACTGTCAGAAATTGAGCTTTCAGCCAACAAGGCCTTCATCAGAAATAGATAACACACTCATGCTCACACACATTCATGCAGATGCAACACACACACACAAGACCACAGTCTCTGGCTGCTGGTGGCGGAGACTGTGGCCATCCTGTACTTTCTGTTATCTAATTACAGCATAAACATATAACATTTAGATATGGATGACATTGAAAAACATTGATGACAGTAATAACATAAATGACGGTAAAAAGAAATAACAGTAAAAAACACTGATAACAGTGAACAATACTGACGATGATAGTACGTGTGCACATGTATGTAGGTATTTTCTAAAGTCTAACTTTCTTTTATTACAGTATGTTGATAATTATTACTTTGGGACAACCTATCACAACGGAATAAAACACAATTGTATGTCATACTTGCTTTGCCTTTATTCTTTGCAAGGCATCTTCAGTAGCAAATTTCACATTTTTTGGTCTACATGCTGTATTCTTATTCCTAATGCAGTGAAATATAAAAAAAGAAATTTCAAATAGCCGTTATCAGAAGAATGGCTATAA